>NC_142867.1:76855833-78147500 GCF_051225735.1 Oryctolagus cuniculus
ACAAGGAACGTGGGAGTCCCAGCTGGTGGCTTAACCTACTGTACCACAGTACTCATCCTCCTAGAGTCTTATTTCTTAAACATGGGCACACACCAGAAATACACTGGGAGCCAGTTAAAAAACAAGGTGCTTTGGACATCTTCGGAGGAATTCAAATCCAGTAGGTTTTAGACAGGGTTAGAAACCACTGTTTTGAGTTATCTTGATGCAACACTTGAGGATTAATTCTCTAGTAGAACTGTTTAATTGTGTGGATATTAAATAACGGTTTGTATTGTTTGTATTTAGCACTTCCAGCTATGATGGACTAGCTTGAGCCACATTAATCCTCACACTGAAAACAACAACAAAACAAATTGAAACAAACTCAGCTGGAAGGTGCTAAAATTTATAAAGACAATTATAAAAGTTTATAAAAATTACAAAGATTCAAGTGAACAAGATCTTAGAGCCTGATATTCCTCTGTGCTTTTTATTTTGAGGCAGTAGCTGCTTTTTAAATAGGGACAAACTGACAGCATAAAAAGCCTGGCAGAATGATAGTGGTAAGCTAAGCAGGGCTTTTAGCAATCTCATGAGGCTGGGAGGCAAAAATTAGTCCATGGCCAGCCAAAGAGCAATAACACTGGAAAAATACCCTAGGCCTGTGACTCTCAAGATACAGTCCCCAGGAGCCAGTGCCATGGCACAGAGGATTGAGCTACCGCCTACAGCACTGATACCCTATATGAGCGCTGGTTTGAGTCCCAGCTGCTCCACTTCTGATCCACCTCCTTGCTAATGTACCTTGGAAAGCAATGGAAGATGGCACAAGTACTTGGGTTGAGGCCACCCACATGGGAGATCCAGACAGAGTTCCAGGCTCCTGGCTTCAGTCTGGCCCAGCCTGGATCACTGTAGCCATTTGGGGAGTGAATCAGTAGATGGAAGATCTGTGTGGTATATGTGTGTGTCTTCCTTTCTCTATCACTGCCTTTTGAATAAAATAAATAAATCTTTAAAAAATACATATGGTTCCCAGGCCAGGAGCCCTGAGGATCTGTTAAAAAGGCATATTCTTGGGCTCACATCTTAATAAATCAGAAAATTTGGGAATAGGGGGTCCAGAATCTGTGTTTTAACAAGACCTTCAGCTGAATCAGATGCATGCTGAAACCCTGAGAATTCATTCCATAGGCTTTTACTTGGAATCCCTGAAAGGCTACAACCCAGAAATATAGGCAAACAAAAACTAGACTAACTAGATGAAAATGAAATTTGAGCTTTAAGTCAATCAATTCCCAGGCTAGATTTAGATAGTTTATCTCCATCAAAAGCAAAAGTCCTGCCGGCGCCGCAGCTCACTAGGCTAATCCTCCACCTTGCGGCGCCGGCACACCGGGTTCTAGTCCCGGTCGGGGCGTCGGATTCTGTCCTGGTTGCCCCTCTTCCAGGCCAGCTCTCTGCTGTGGCCAGGGAGTGCAGTGGAGGATGGCCCAGGTGCTTGGGCCCTGCACCCCATGGGAGACCAGGAAAAGCACCTGGCTCCTGGCTCCTGCCATCGGATCAGCGTGGTGTGCCGGCCGCAGCGCGCTGGCCGCAGCGGCCATTGGAGGGTGAACCAACGGCAAAGGAAGACCTTTCTCTCTGTCTCTCTCTCTCTCACTGTCCACTCTGCCTGTCAAAAAATAAATAAATAAATAAAAATAAAAATAAAAAAAAATTAAAAAAAAAAGCAAAAGTCCTCTCAAGTAGTCACCAGAATTTTTTCATATGCAATACTCCACATGTGCTAAAAAATAAGCATTTCATTACAAAGACCAAGTAATCAAACTAAGATTAAAAAAAAAATAGACAAGCTCCTAAATGTTTAACATATTTGAATTTTCAGTATATATTTTAAGTAGCTTTGGTTACTATATTTATAATGTTAAAATACAAAATTTTAGGAGAAAAATAGAATCAAAACAAATGATAATCCTATTCTGAAAAATGTCTTACATTGTAGATGGGTTTAAGCTATATGGTGGGGGTAGGCATTTGGTCTAGAAGTTAAGCTGTTGGTCGGGAGCCCTTTTCCTGTGCTGGAGTGCCTGGGCGCAAGTCCTGGCTCCAGCTCCCAAATTCTAGCCTTTCTGCTAAATGCATCAGATGATGGCTCAAGTAGTTGGGTCCCTGACACCCACATAGAGACCTAGCCTGAGTTCCTAGCTCCATGTTTTGGCTCAATCTAGTCTTAACCATTACAGGCATTTGGGGAGTGATCCAGCAGATGGGAGATGCCTCTCTCCCTCTTTTCCCACCCTTCCCTCTGAAAAATAAACCAACCAAAACTATATATGGTCTTAACAGTAATACATTAGATAAAACATGATAGGTTAGAAAAATGCAGCAAAAGAAGTACCTTGGAGTATATGGAAAAAAAGAATATACAATACAGGAAAGAGCATAAGAGACTTAAAGAGACAGAGTGAAAAGATTTAACATATGTGTCATTAGAATTTCCAGAAGAATAGGAGAACAACAGTGGGCAAAACAGTATTTCAAAAAATAACTTCTAAGAATTTTCCAGAAGCTGATGAGCTGATGAAAGAATTTTTCAGAGTTGATGGCCAAAGAGCATAAATACAAAGAAAACTACATCTAGGCTCATTACAGTAAAACTGTCTCAAATTATTACAAAGAAAAATATCCTAAAATCTTAGAATTAGATATAATTTTCAAAGGAACAAAACTAAGAGTAATAGCTGATTTTGCAACATAAAAGTGAGGTCAAGATACAATGGAATGATGCCTTCTAAGTGTTAAGAGAAATAATTACCAAGCTAGCAATGAGGCAAAAATAATCTTCAAAGATTAAGGTGAAAAAGATGTTATAATGCAGAGAAAAGCTGAAAGGAACAATTGTCAGTAGATAAGCACTACAAGTGGAAGGGATGTCTTGGAGTAGAAAAAATAACTTCACATGAAAACACAAGAAGTAATAGAAAGGTAAGTTTTTGGTGAATTTAATGAATAATTTTATAAAATAATAATAAATGTCTAAAAATATTTAAAATATATGGATAGTTAAAACACGATCAGCAATAATGCAAAATACCAAGAGCACTGGTAAATGGAGTTAAAACATTCTTGGTTCCTTTCATTGTCCTGGAAGTGGCAAAAGTTCTTATTTATGTTAGACACTTTTATTTCCAGGATTAGAATTATAATCTCCCTAGTAACCAAGAAGGAAGAGGGAAAATAAACCATTGCTTACATAATAATATTGTGAAAAATGGAATGATATAATTGACTAATTTCAAATAAAATAATTATGGAAATGAGAAAACTAAGGCAAATTTTAAGATATTAGACTTGGACCCAAATACAAATATCATCTAAATGTCCATCAACAGAAGACAGGATAAAGAAATTATGGGATATGTACTCTATAGAATACTACACAGCCGTAAAAAAAATGAAATCCAGTCATTTGCAAAAAAATGGAGGAATCCGGAAAACATCTTGCTGAGTGAAATAAGCCAGTCCCAAAGGGACAAATATCATATGTTCTCCCTGATCTGTAACAACTAACTGAGCACCTAAAAGGAAATCTGTAGAAGTGAAACTGACACTACAAGAAGCAATGACTTGATCAGCCCTTGTCCTGACTGTGGAAGAACAGCCTATTATTTTATTCTTTTTAGTATTTTATTTTTCTACTTAATACCATTGGTTAAACTCTTTACTCACTACAGAATTATTCTTAGGTATTTAAATCCAATTGAAAATTGATCCCTGTTAAAAGTAAGAGTGGGAAAAAGAGAGAATGGAAATGTATAGTTCAGCACATGCTCCCTTGGACTTATGTTTAAGGGTAAAGCTAAACACTTGCCATGGGAATCCAAATCCCATTAAGTTGGCAGGTACTAATGTCATCTTCCTTGTTAAAGTGATCAGTTCAAGTTCATAACTGATCATAAAGATAGGATTAAGTGTCAAAGGGATCACATAAATAAGATCAGTGTCTGCTAATAATAATTGATAGAATTAAAAAGGAGAGAACATGGGAAGCAGGATACACAGCAGACTCATAGAATGACAAATGCCCTAAACAGGACTCTGGCCTCAGAATCAGCCCTTAAGGCATTGGGATCTGGCTAAAAAGCCCATGAGAGTATTTCAGGCATGGAAAGCCAAGACACTGTGGCAAAAAATGACCTAAATGAAAGATTTCTGTGAGTGAGATCTTGGTGGAAAGAACGGCCATTAAAGAAGGAGGTACCTTTCTCTGAAGGGAGCAGAGAACTTCCACTTTGTTATGGCCTTGTCTAAATGATGTCAGAGTTTATGGACTCAAGAGGCTTCCATAGCCTGGGCAGCTCATGACAAGAGCCTTGGGTGATTACTGACGCCATAAACAAGAGTGTCAATTGTTAAATCAACAACAGGAGTCACTGTGCACTTTCTCCCCATGTAGGACCTCTGTCCTTATTGTGTTGAACTATGAGAATTAATGCTAAAACTAGTTTTCAAACAGTATTTTATACTTGTGTGTCTGTGTGGGTGCAACTGTTGAAATCTTTACTTAGTATAGAGTTGATCTTCTGTATATAAAGATAATTAAAAATGAATCTTAATGAAGTATGGGATGGTAGATGGAGTAGGAGATGGAATGGTTTACAGGTGGGAAGGTGTTTATGAGAAGAACCACTATAATCCAAAAGTTGTACTGTCAAAATTTATATTTATTAAATAAAAGTTTTCTATAAAATATGTCAATTAACTACATTAAGTGAAAATGGGTTAAATGATTATTTAATAATAGTTAACAAATACTCTCAGACTGGAGAAAAATAAAAACTACTGCTTATAAGAAATATATCCTAACCACCAGAATTTAGGAGGGCTGAAAATGAAAGGATAGAAACAAGCTTCTAACCAGAAGGAAGTAGAAAGGGCTATACTAATAGGATGAATATTCAAAAACCTCATGGAAAATGTAGTATTATGAAAATTTATGTATGAATTTCAAATTCTGTGCCAAAATAAAAGATCTTTTTCAATTCCATTTCCATGAATTTTTTGAAGTGTATCAGACAAAGTAGATTTTAAGACAAGAAGTATTACTAGAGATTTTAAAAAGTATATTTATAAAGGATAAAATGATCATTTCATCAAGAAAATAAAACAATGCTAACTATGTATATACTTATGACAATTTCAAAATAAGCAAATCAAAAACAGCAAAACTAGAAGAAAAGACAAATCTATAATCATATCTCCATTAGTAATTCACAGTACACACAGACATTAAATCAGTAAGGATATATACAAAGGCACTTCAAAACATTCATGGAAAAAATGGAATTAAAAGATAAGCTTATTTTGATGCAAAAAAACCTGGAAATCCATGTGTAGTTTCTTTCATAATACACACTTTTCATTAACCTGTTGAAGTCTCATCATCTGCATGAATTTCAAAAAATCATTTTTGTAGTAACATCATCTTTTAATTCCATTTTCCATTTTATCCTCATAAAAGATTTGAACAATCATTATTGACTTTGTTGATAGACAAACGGCATTACATCCAGCCATTATAGAATGGACTTTCAAGTAACACATGGAAGACTTATTAAAATTTGACCATGTTCTAGGTTAAAAATACGTCTCAAATACCAAAGAATTGAACTCTTTAAAAGACCTGATTGAAGTCTCTGAAACATTCGTGCTAAATGATTGAGTTTTCCACCCTTTCTTCACTGAATGTATGTGCAAGCTAATAAGCCATTCCTAGTTGAAAATGATACCAAACTATAGATCAAATGCAATTGTAGGGTTTCCTGAACACTAGACCCCAACCAACCAACCAAACTAAAAACTCTGAACTTACCTTCCGCTTCAGAGGGTACCACTGCAATTGCTTATTTTGTTTGTTGTCCCAATCCCATGTTTCCAAATCAAGCTCCACCTCCCCTAGGAAACTGTTGCGCTTAAAAGTATCCCGGTGCCAAACAGACAGGTTCAACTTCTGCGTCTTTAAAATTTGCTTTTCTATTTTATACTGCAGTTCAAAGAAGAAAATTAAACTGATGAATAACATTACCTTTTTCTTTGAATAACATTACTTTATACCAAAGTTATGACACAGAGATGATAAAACTCATCTGGTAGAACAGATTTTCTTGTCTGTTAGGTTTCAACTCTCAAAAACATTGCAAAATCATCTTATTCTAAGTGTCTTATTTCAAAGGGCTAATATCCACTTTTCACAAAGTTGGTTTTCTTCTCCACTTCCCATCCCTGATGAAGCAGACCATGGCTCAAATATCATAGCCAGTAATAGCTCTCTAAAAACAAAAGCCAATTCTCAATTTTGCTGGATATTTTTAGACTAAGCATATATCAAATTCAGTCTAAAAACACAAGTAACATTTAATTCAGTTCTCTTGTTTTCTATGAAGATCAGGTATTTTTAAATAAACTTTATTTTCAGAGCAGTTTTAGGGTCACAGTAAAACTGAGCATAAAGTAGCATTCCCATCAACTGCTGCCTCCACTTCCATATACCTCCCCTACTATCCAGACCACAAGGACAGGTATTTTTCAAAAACAACAAACTTGTTTTTCCTGTTCATATGGCCAAGCAGGAAATATTTGGTATCTCAACAATTTTTCGTTTCAAGTGTAGTCAATTCTTGATTATACATAATCATGGAAGAGATAACAGTACTTGTCTAAAAATAATCTCTATGTGGCTGTAGGATGTACAACTTGAATGTCCATTTTGGTTACAGCAGAACTGCCTTACTGTGAGCTTACCATTAGCTGGCTTTTTCTGAGTATAGGGTTGAAGTAGCTCCCAGAAATAGCTAGGAACTGGAGTATATCATAGTCAAATACTAATTAAGAACTTGCTATACAAAATCCACAAGCTAGCTAATTTACTCATGGATGACTGAGAGTTTATTTAACTGCTGCTTTTCCCAGAGAACCAAATACTTGAACAGAGTTTTCAGAAAGAGAGAATGATCATCTTTTATATTTCTAGTTCTAAATGATCTGTCAGTCATAACTAAGCTTGATGCAGTTATAGGAGAAAAAGAACATAAATATGTGAGCCAGGTTTACTTTCCATTCATCTGTCAATTCCTCTATTCTTCCAATCAACATCTTTGAGTACCTATCATAGATATTATATTGAGTAAAAATTTATTAGATGCTTAATGTGTGCTAAACACTTCACTCTTATTTACTCTTTCAATGTTCACAACTACTGATAAGTACTGTTACTATCTATCTCCCTTGTGCAGATCTGAAAACAGCCACTATCCCCATTTTGCAGATCTGAGGTGCACACATATGAAGTTATTTGCTCAAAGGCATCCAATTTATCAATAACTTAGAGTTAGTTCCTGCCCTCATGGAAATTACAATTTAGTGGTAAGATAAATACTGAAATCGCCAGTTAAAAGTGCCAAATATTAACATTGCCTATTATAAAGCCAAGTTATTGAGGGAGCAGGCTGTAGGGGATATTAGGGGCTAAGGAAAACCTTTCATAAGAAGAGGTATTTAAGACATAATATTCCAGCTGAAGGAACAGAACACCCCAGTAGTACAAGTACATCATCCAAGGTGGCTGGAACAAAGATTATGAAAGGGAAAAGTTGAGGCTGGATAGAGCTCAGGTTGTAAAGGATGCACTTATCCCTTACGACAATGGGAATCCTAGAAGATTTTTTTTTCTTTCAAACTTTTATTTAATGAATATAAATTTCCAAAGTATAGCTTATGGATTACAATGGCTTCCCCCCAATAATGTCCCTCCTACCCGCAACCCTCCCCTTTCCCACTCCCTCTCCCCTTCCATTCACAGAATCCTAGAAGATTTTAAGCAGAGAAATAATGTGATTAGAATTGTGCTAGAAGAAAATTCCAGTTGCATTGTTTAACTTTATAAGTTATGTATCCTTGACTAATTTACTTTATTTTTCTAACCTATATTTGCCTCATCTGTGATATACAGATAATGATGCCACTGGTTGGGTATGTTTGGGGAATGAATGAGATAGTGTAGTAACACTCATGCTATATCATCAAATACAAAGCAAATCCTCGAGAAAATTTCATTCCTTTCCTTCTTTTCTTTGGTGACTGACTTTATCTGTAGATACATTACTCAAGGAGGTACAGTTATTTAAATGCATAGGTATTATTTAGGATTTTCCTTTATATAAAGGTCATAGATACCCGCAAAATCTCATTATACACAGGATTCAAGGTTTTCTTCACTACGAGTGTTTTCTTCTTGCCCACTTTGCCTTTGTCTGGTAACAAATAGGTCTTTACATATCTAAAAAGAGAATTGAAAGACAAGAAGTTCAGAAAAGATAAAAGTGATGTTTCAGCTTCTACTTTCAAAAAATGCATTGAAAACTGACAGCAGATATAATTATTTCATGACACTGAGAAAAGCAGTTAGAAACAAATCTTTCTGTCAACATCTTTATACTTAAATGTTTAAACAGATTTTAGTGCAGTTGAGCATTAGTAATGTTTTGAGGATTTTTTTAAGGACTTTTAAGGAAGATTTCCTGAGTTACTGTCTTATTCCTTGACTTTCCCTAATATGTGGGGGATTCCCCAGTGGGACAGACCTCTTACATAGTGCTTAGTCTGTTGGTTTGTCTCCTAGTGAGAAAAGGCTTTGGTGCTTGCAGTATTTTTCTCTTTTTAAGTTTCTTGACAAAAATTGATCTTACCACACATCTAACTAAGCCATATTCATTGTAAAAGAGAAAAAAAGGACCTTAAACCCAGTTGTTTTCATAATAAGAATTAAAGGACTGGGCTTGTCCCAGCGAAATAATTAAGCAATGAACTTCTGTGTTGGGATAAGTGTAGAATACCATATTTTGCAAATAAACTGAAATGCATCAAATCTGTGATTGAAAACATAAGTACCATCCCTTGAGTTCTTTAGGACATAATTTATATGAAAACTTTAGATTTCTGGACTCCTAAATAATTTTATATCACTGAACTGAGTGTCTCACATGTCCCTGATTTTAGAAAAAGTTCAAGAATGTGGTAAAAAGATACCAGAATTAAAACCTTCATTCCTCATTTTGCTGCTACCTGAACTCACATATATGAATCACTCACTTTTTCTAGACCTTGCTTCCTTACCTGTAAAACGAAGGAACTTGGCAAGATGGCCTTAAAGGTTTCTTCCAAGTTGAAACATTTTGTGTCTCTCTGTGATTTTCATAATTTAGTAAGCTTATGCAGTAAATCAAACAGCATTTCCCCCAAATTTTCAAACAGTCCTTCTAACACAGTCACCACATGCCTTCCCTTTAATTACTTTCTTTCTTTCCCCATTCCTACAAGATGAATAATTTGAGAACCAAGAGAAACTAGTTGACTCCAAAATGTACTTACGGGTCTGAACGCTGTCTTTTAACATCTGCAGCTGCCAAGTCCTTACACTGGGCCACAAAAACATGCAACTCCTTCAGTGAGTCCACATAGTCGATTGCAAACTGAATGTTTCCTTTAACTTCCAGATTTCCGAAGTCTCCACTATAAACACTCATTACACTGCCACTCACCTAAAAGCATTAGAAACATGCAATACTCATCTCTATTTCATTCTTGAATCCAGCACAAGGATCATGGATATAATCCTTGCTTGGCATTATTTCTCTAGCTTACATGTAAAAGCAGTTAATTTAATATGGCATCAAGACATATCAGTACAGATACCTTGACATGGTACAAATGGCTACTGTCGCCCAAAACAATGTCCCCTTAAAGATACAGATGAAAAGTGAAACGCAAAGTTATGTGCATGTTGGCTCATTTCAAAACAGGGTGATTTTATGCTAATGGCATTCAAAGCTCCATTTTTAAGCATGCTTAGTGTTTAAAGTGCCAAAGAAAGAGGATATGAGAAACTCCAGGCACACAAATCACAGTGACACATTGCTCAAATTTCCAAGGCACTGAAAAGGAATTTTACCATGTTACCCACCCACTGAATGTAGGAAAATGCTTATTGAGCCAGGGGCTTTTAGAGGTCAGGAAGGGTAGAAAATGGATGATTGATGAAGGGAGTATAAAGCCTTCCCAAGGGCATCCATTAAATTATCAGCAGAAACTCAATTTATATAGATTTTTTAAAAAGATTTCAGAAATGCAAGGCTAGTAAGAATTTAAGCACAGCTTTATCATTTGTCTAGCATATTTTGTGAGATATATGTATATCAGAAAAATATTTGGTGAGTACATGTGGATATATTTACATATATGTATTTCTACATATATACTACGTGTACAAACCATATCATTTAATGTAAATTCTATGTAAAATCAATTCTCTTAAATCTAAACAAGTAAATTTGAGGAGCTTTCCTTTTAAAAACCCTGTTCTGAATCCTCCTATAAAGTCGAGAATCACCTCTCTTACCTCTCTTATTCTTTCATGTGAATCAGCACATTTATCAACCAAGCTGACAAAAAGAGGAGCATAATGCTGTGACTGTAAACAGTATATAAAAGCATATTTGATATAAGCAGAATTTATAACAGCTATCCCAACTTTTACACAGAAAAATTTAATGATTCATCTTGTTGGTAATCTAGGTTTATTTCTGAAGTATTTATATTTAAAAAGATACATTTATTTATAATAGATATATACCCCTTACTTTTTTTTTTTTTTAAGGAAACTTAGCCAGCAAGAAGTTAATTATGGATTAGAGAAAATGCTTGTGCCCTTGGAGTCTGAGAAATACATTAAGAGGCCATTTTACAATGACCAGGAGCGTGGCAGAGAGAGGTTCAGAGAAGCGGAGAGATATTAACACAGAGCCTTTGTTTACATACAGAAGACAAGGACGTCATGCCAGAGGAGCTGCTAAGATTGGTTAAAGAGCCGGGGCTCTTCTTGTGTCTGCTGAGCTGGTAACTGCTTTCTGATGCTGTATCTGTTTCTCTGTCATCACTCTACAAAACATCATATAATAGGCATAGTGTTTACATTCAGAATGAATCAAGGTCAGAATTTGTTTAGGCACAGATGATATCTTGGTATCCCATTGATTAATGACATTTCTCAAGGCCAAAGGATGCTAGTACTAAGCACCAGGGAATAGGATTCAGGATGGGGTAGGTGCTCTGCAGTGACCCTCCTAAAGAGGAGGCAAGTACTTAGCTACAAAAATTAAAAGATTTTGGCACCTATAAGGTGGACCCAACCACCACAGGAGAAAGCAATATTAAGAGTTTTCTTGTCACTCTTTGAATATATATATTCAAAAAGTATTAACTTTACAAAAAACAATATATGAGACACTATTAAACTAGGAAAAAGGAATGTTGCATTGACTTATTATTATATTTGTATAATGATTACATATAATTTTAATCCATTCCTTAACATTTCTACAGTGTTATTACATTAAACTTTTTTGTTACTACAGGGAACTATATTAAATTACACATTTTACCCATTTTAGATTTTAACACATTTTTTTAAAAATAGCAAGAAGATACTTATTTTAAATATGCTCCAGGAAATAATTACCTGGGACAAGAAAGAAAAGTGGCATTAACACATTTTATTATATTTAATTTGAAAGGTTATAGCTTTAAAAATTCATGATTCAGAATGAGCTCCTTTTGGGGTTAGACAGCTTATTCAGTGGCTTCTGGGGTTAAGAAAACAACTTTAGGCAAGAGTGGTTAGTTCATGCCAACATATTCCAGGATCATGCAATTATGCATCAATATAATGGATGCCAATTCTAATGCATATTAACAAAAGGAGTTAAAGAAAAACAAAATTAATGACTTACATGGATAAGAAAAGAATACTCTCTCAAGGGTTAATTCTAAATCCATGCTTTTTAAATGTCTCTGCTGCCACACTGTCTACATGCTTAACAGTCCACTTCCTTCTATCACAGTATATACTACATTCTACTTAGTACATGAAACCATTGGTGAATTAAGGGAAGATGGGGCTCTGTCTTATCGACTTGGAATAGCGTTTTTCACATAGGTGGTACCCCCAAAATGTGACTGATGCTAAGTCTCAAAGGGACAGCGAAAATTAAAACAAGACCCGATTTCATCTCCACTTCTTTATCATTCAGTTCAACCCCATGGACTTTGAAACAAAAAATGAATGGTTTAATTCTGGTATCCCTGACATACAAACCAAAATGATTGGAACTCTCCTTGATTTAGAACTGATATAAAGGTTAAAACTGAAGAGAAAAGAAATATTAAAGATCAGAAACCAACATAATTTGTCTCCCAATTACATGGTCCATTCATATGACTATCCAAGAGCAAAGCAGATTTACAAAGGTACAGAACCACAGGAACTCTATGGAATACCTACCACTGGCTTCCAGCTGATGAGTTATTTCCAAAGAGTGAGTGATTCTTTCAAAAGGAAATTACAATATGGGCTCTTAATGATATGCAAAGGCTGAATATTTGCATATACTGTTCAACTTTAGGCCCAGGAACGGACAGGTGGTTGCCCAGGATAGTGGAAGGAAATATAATTTATCTGTTGCCCAGAGCTGTCCTCACTTTCTGTGAGGAGAATGCCTGAGGGTAAAACTTTTTTTGTCACTGTAAGGAATCAGATCAAAATCACCAATAATAGCAGCTAACATTTACTAGGTACTGATTATGTGCCAGGTACCATGCTGTGTGTTTTCCCTATATTGCTCCACTGATTTTCCCAAAGTTAACGTGGTAAGTACTAGGAAACAAGACACAGGGAAGCTGAAAAATTTGCTCTCGATTTCACAGCAAATTGGTATCATAGCCAAGACTGGAATGTCTGATTTCAGACCTCAAACTCCTAACTATCTTACTGCAAGAATATGGAATATTAATGTCAAAGGATTTGAGTTAAAGCCCTACTTTTTAGTAGCTGTTGGATTTTGGAAAAGTTAATTAACCTCTCTGAGGCTCTTTCCTCTTTTGTTTTAAATGAAGATGTACCTTCCACATACAGTTAGAAAGAGTTGGACATCAGAATGAGTATTAAGTGCCTGGTATATATTAGATTCTCAAAGAATAGTAGGTAATAGGTTCTCATTTGAGACAGTGTGGGATAGTGGATAACATCATGCAAGTCAGATCTGGGCTCCAGATCTGGTTCAACCCTTCCTAGCTGAGCGAGGTTAATTCCCCTCCCTTAGTCTCAATTTTGTACCTGTAATATCTGTGCATAATTATGATGTCTACCTTCCAGGGTTGCTGGAGGACTAATTCAAATGATATATGTAAAGTGGGTGGATTCCAGTAGAAACTCCTTAAAGTCTGTCATATCATTATTACTTTACTGTTTTAACAAAAGCTTTCAAACTACCTAGAGCAAGCTTTTACAAATCAACTCTAAACTGAAAAATCTAAACTACAGAAAAGTAGTTCATGCCAACATATTTCTACCTGGATTTCTTATTTTATCCCTACTTGGAAACAGAAGTCCAGTTCCCTAATCTATGCAATTTGACTTCACTGATCAAAAAGAGTTACTGTTTGAGTCAAATGAGACATGCCTTGCCTTGTTCCAGGATCCACAACACTACCTCCATTGACTTGGAAGGCAAGGGTCATTCCTGCTGACCTCTCTGGTCTCTGCCACAGCAGAATACAAATAGATCAACCTCAGCAGAGCACATTCACCTATCTGGTTCCATTTTTCTGAAGGTACAAAAGACAAACTTGCCTCATCTTGAAGAAATGCTGGAACAGACTTGCTCATCCTTTTGAGTTTGTCAGGGTGGGAAAATTGATTATCGGGTTGTGAAGGCACTGTGGAAACTAAACAGCATTTCCATTTCAAAATTATTCTTAACAATTACCAGACAACATTAGCCATGAGTTGAAACATTTTCATTTATGAACAAATATGTTTCTATAAAAAGGTTAAGGGCACAGTAGTTTACATGCATAGGATTATGAGGTAAGCAACATGCAGCTTTTATAAATTATATATAGAGAGAACTAGCAAGGAGTTGAACCAAATACAAAATAGAAAGTTTTTAAAACACTAGTCCTAAAAAAATAAATAAAAAAAAATATTAAAAAAAAAAACTAGTCCTTACTGAACTGGAGTTAGACCTGAATTATATTATACTATCAATGTGAATTGGTTTTAACTTAATTTTTCCCCTCAGAGCTTTGAAACATAAGGTCTATAATTTATTGGTTCATCTTCTTGAGATAGGTCTACAGTACTTACATGCTACAGGCTGAAAAACTATTTCATCCAGACACTAAGAGTATTCGTACAAAACTTCATAATAGAAATGTCCTGGTTATTAAGTGTCTAAGGGCACATTTTCTTATTTAATAATGATCATGGGGATTACTTTTCTGATGGTATTTTTCACTTAGAATTATGAAAGGGTATAGTTTAAAAATTAAGTCTTAAAAATAGAAATTATTTAAAAACTTGTCAACTCTGAGAACTTTCATTATCAAAAGGCCAATTTTGAGCAGTTCAAGTTAGGACATGTTAAGTATTTAATATGAAAATATAGCATATATCTTCTTTCTGATACAGAAAGTATATGTATAGAAGGCACAAGATGAATTCTAATCCTAATTTGCACACCTCTATTTAGAAAACTATTCTCTTCATTGTCTAAGGATCACTATGTTTAAGCTTTTCTTATGGTGAATCTATGGTGAATCATAGAACTTATGATGATTGAGTTAATATTTTCCAAGGCCCTGAGAACAAACAGTTCCTGACACACAAAAGCTTCCATATACATATTTTCTGAATGAATAAATATTATCTCATAGAGACTCTTAACTTACATTGTGAATACAATACTAATATATTGGCTTGGCTTTGTCAGCAAAAGAAATATTGGGGGAAATATATTAAAATCAAAAATCAAATTATTTTTACATGTAATCAAAAGACTCAAATTCAGCCCTCACCATTAGCAAAATTCATCCTTAGTTGAAAAAATTGTTAATAAAGGAAAAATTGAAATTTGAGCTAAATATATGCCTGTTCATGTAACAGTTCTTATCTACCTTATGCTCACAAAGTCAAATTTGCATCAAAATACATTCATGGTATCTCAATCAGAATGATGTCTACATTAATCACCACTTCAATAATTCTCTCCGTATGTGTATGTGTGTATACAGAGGTGCGTTCTATTGGTAGCAGTGCAAGCTTAGGTTCCACCATATGGTCCAATGAAAATGAAAAAAAGTTTTTGTTATTTCACTGTTCCCTATTATTTACAAAGTATATTGTTAAATGATGCTATGAAGGTCAAATTCAATTATATTTACTACTCACATGTCATTTATGTTTTGGTCATGTATTTGCTTTTATCTTTTGGCAAATACACATACATACACATATACAAGTATATACATACACAAGTATATACATACATTCTCTCTCCCATCTCTCTCCCTCTCCCTCCTTCCTTCCCTTCCCCCACTCCTGCCTTCTAGTGAAAAAGCAGTACAAGTCATTATGGAAAATATTAATTAAAAAAGATTTCAACATACAATCTATTTTTCTTGATCTATTAGGAGGTCACAAGCAAAGATATAGATACATAGGCTTATGGCTATGCACGAGAGGGCTTCAAAAATTTAATGGATATTGCACATTATCTTGTAATCCAATTTTTTCATAAAATTTTTAAAGTCTCATAAATTTCACTTTCCTTTCTCAGGCTAAATGTTGAACAAAACATAGCAAGGCAGAATGAGATTTAAACATATAGCACTTCGAAAGCAACTGAAAAAGCCTCGTTAGCCAACACCCTTTCATGTCACACTCCTGTTTCCTCTGCAGCAGCCAGAGAGCACATACTCACAGGGGCTGGAAGCTGGATTGTCTTCTTGCCTAGGCAGTTCTTGAGAATTCATCAGGTCATGTGCCAAAGCTCAGCGCCTTTACGGCTGGCAGAAGGACCTCATGAGCAAAGTTTCAGATTTCACACTAGATGTCACTGACTTCTCTCATCAGCACTTTGTGTCTCTATCTAATGGCTCCCTCATTTAGCTGCTACTCTCAATAAGTGGCCTATTAGCACATCCAAAGGCTGTTGGGAAATGATTACTAAAAGTCCTGTGGATCTGAGGACAGACATGTGTATCATTTTCTTCATACCTCGGGGCCTAAATTTATGAAATCAACTTAAATTGGGAAGCTAAGAAATCACACATGCATATGTGCACATTTTTGCTAGGCCCCACAGCACCTTTTTAATGCATTATTTGTCTTTAAGACGGTAGTCACAGCTAAGTAATCTAAAGATTAAACAACAAAGAATGAACAAACATTATCTTTGCTTGGTGTGGACATTGATTAGTTGATGGATATATTTATTTCTTAGTTTCCGATGTACACTTACTTTTTACATCAAATATTTACTGTTTAATTTCAGTTTTAAACCTTAGAGTTTAGATATAATAAAAATTTGGTTTTCTTGATTCTTAGAGAGATATATACAACCATACATTCGACACACCAGCTGTCAAACTACAGTTCTTTCTTGGTTGCTTCATGTGTATAGTCATACATAGAGGCCATAAGACAGCCAATATCCAAGACTATACTGCAACATAAAAGTGCAGTTAAATTAGAAGGTGCCAACTTGATTGTATATAAAAACTCAAAGAGCCAAGACTAACAAAAGCACAATATACAGTAATAATTCACACATACACACACATATATATGTGCAAATTCTCCCTCACAGGACTCATGAATTACTCTTTCAACAGACACAGTAGTAAAAAAGAAATAATAAACTTAATCAAAATGAAATGGTTTTACAAATTGCAAGAGTTTAGTATGGCCGGCGCCGCGGCTCACTAGGCTAATCCTCCGCCTTGCGGCGCCGGCACACCGGGTTCTAGTCCCGGTTGGGGCGCCGGATTCTGTCCCAGTTGCCCCTCTTCCAGGCCAGGGAGTGCAGTGGAGGATGGCCCAGGTGCTTGGGCCCTGCACCCCATGGGAGACCAGGAAAAGCACCTGGCTCCTGGCTCCTGCCATCGGATCAGAGCGGTGCGCTGGCCGCGGCGGCCATTGGAGGGTGAACCAATGGCAAAGGAAGACCTTTCTCTCTGTCTCTCTCTCTCTCACTGTCCACTCTGCCTGTCAAAATAAATAAATAAATAAAAAAATAAAAATAAAAAAAAGAGTTTAGTATGAGTGATAAATGTGTTATTAATTGGGTTAGTTATTTCAGTATATTCAATACTGTGTACAGTGGATTATTAAGTCAATTGTAAGAAAAATCCTGCTACTCACTTCCTGGTATGCATTCATTTGTATCTGGCTCCTCATCTGCTTTTTGATCTACTCAGAAGAGCAACATTACAAATAAATACCATTTTAACAGAAGGATTAAGAAAACATGAAAGTAAAGCTCAAATGTCAGTTTCACAACCGAAACTGCAGAATGCATCAAACAAGTTTTCAGCTTTCATCCATTCTGCAACATGACTCCTCATGGACCTTTTTAGAGTCTCCTTTTCAACTGCAAGTCTAAGATCCAACATAGGAGATGTGCAGCATTTTTCCTTTAATTCCCTAGATCACAACACTGAAAATAGGAGTGACAAGCTAAGATTCTACTCCCCATCCTCACACTGACTAGCCACAGGATTTCAGAAGTCACCTGATTTCTCTGAGCTGTTCTTGTCTACAAAATGAAGATAAAAATTCTTGCTCCACCAATTTTAATGAGGTTGTAAATATAAAATAAAATAGATAAAATTATTACATAAAAGTAAGGAATGACCTTTGAGGAGCTTTGTTGCTGTTTGATACAGGAAAACTCAGTGAGTACACGTTTTTGTGATGACAGTAAAGGCAGTTTGGCATAAAAAACTAGCATATAAATATAAATTATACATTTACCCAAATTTTGAAGTATAAAAATCAAAGTCATTTCCATCCCTCCCCCGATTAAGGCATTATTACCTTATTCATTTTATAACTGAACCAAATAAATACCTTATCTATTGACAAACTTCAAGATTTTCTGGCTCTTTAATATTCAGAATCAACTAACTTCACCTTCAGTTCATACTTAGTTATTTACACAAGCAGAGGCAGGATTCCCCACCCTTGTTCTGGGATCCTTTCCTTTGAACTGAAGGCTTTACCAGTTATGCCCAGAGAAATCTAAATGCTGAGATATAAAAATCAAACACAGGAATAACTTAACCCAGGACACCACTCTACTGTTCCTGTCTCCAGAAGGAGTTCTGCAAGTCAGAGTAAAAATCAGCTCATAACCATAGAAATACATTTTCCTATTTATAGAAATCCTTGTATCTCAAGGTTCTCTGATAAGATCCTCACAACAGTATCATCAGCAGAAGCCTTAAGAAATGCAAACAGTATTAAAAGCATCAAGTCAGAACTGATTTATAACAACTTAGGAAATATTTGCTACATAGTGACTAATTGGTTCTTTTATTCATCGGACAGCTGTGTCCCCTGACTGCCCAATTCACCCCAGAACTTAATACACAGAAAGACATGCAAATACATAAAGATATTTACCATCTCCAGCACTACGTACTAATTCTTCTGGCAGATTATCTACTTTTGCTTGGTCTGTTCAGGAGAAATTAACAAATGGTTAACATGGCTGACCCTTGGAGAGAGAAGAACAATGAAATTGTCCCTGGAAGCTCCGGAGTTGGAAGCAATTAGTCAAAATGCAGTGAGGGGTGCAACCAAGATGTCTTCCCCCAAATACTTTCTCTTTAGATTAGCTACTTGAGCCAGTGCCATAGCAGGAGCTCCCATTTCAGCTCTGATGCAGCTCACATCAGCACACGGCTGCACACTGACTCCCAAGGGTTAGAGGGTTAGCTCAGAGCAAGCAATCTTCCAGCAGCAGGAAAAAGCACGGGGCTGCAACAGCCTCTCTATTCTTCTGGAAAGAGTAGGATGCTAGCCATGACTAACACCTTCCCCAACCTATGGTCATTAACAAATATTTGTGTATGTGCATCACCGCTTGTATACGCCTCTAGGAGTTTACTTGCTTGGGAAGTCAACTGAAGAGATGTAACTGGGGACCAGCTGCTAAGTGGAATCTTGGCAGGCTAGTGTGAGAGTGGGCATCGGTATTTGGAAGGGAGAGTGCAGGAAAACCTGTCAGCTGATGGCGATTTTCTTTTAACCCTTCGCATCCCTGAGTATTTCAAAGCTGCAGCATGGAAGTATCCCTATGCTTCACAGGCAAGAGCTTTGCTAAATTGGACAATTGTTGCTGAGGTTATTTTTTTCCCCTCAGGATCTGTCACCAATACAAGGAAGAACAATCAGGGCTATCAGACAAAGGCTTAGACTTGCCTTCTCTGGAATCACTCAGGCAGATGTGGGGCTTGGCCACCTGTTGAGGTGGATTTAGAGAGAATTCTAGTACTGGAGGGAGTTTGAAATGGATCACCTCCAAGGTCCCTTCCTACCCTAAGATTCCAAGAACCTTCAGAGGGTTAGGACTGTGTCCTAAATTGGGAATTCAGTCTTCAGAATGCAGGGAATCTCTGAATTTGAAAAATAGTTTGGTGTAGTGATTCTTTTTCTTTTAAAACTCTGACTTCTTAATCTCAATTACAGATGCATAAAATTTTTCTAAACCTGATAATGGTCAGTTATTAGTCATAAGAGTTTGGCAGTGGTTAACTTTCACTGAATAAATTTTCTTATGATTATCTGCAACCCCAGGGGAACATTTTAGTTTCAAAATAGCAAGAGTGGGGCCAGAGCTATGGCATAGCAGACTAAACCACCACCTGTGGCCCCAGCATCCCATATGGGTGCCAATTCATGTCCCAGCTGTTCCTTTTCAGATCCAGCTTTCTGCTAGCCTGGGAAAGCAGTAGAAGATGGCTCAAGTGCTTGGGCCCTTGCACCCGCATGGGACTCCTGGAAGAAATTCCTGGCTCCAGGCTTTGGATAGGCTCAGCTCCAGCCATTGCAGCCATTTGGGGAGTCAATCAGCAAATAGAAGACCTTTCTCTCTGTCTTTCCCTCTCTCTCTCTCTAACTCTACCTCTCAAATAAATAAATGAAAACTCAAAATGGTAAAACACCTAGAATTCATGGTTTCTAAGTCTATTCAACTGGCATATACGTCTCTATATACATTATGCTTTCTGTTAGTACTGAAGAAATCCTTCACCAATTAAAGCAGCAAACAGTGGGAAACAAGTATTCACATTAGGAAGTATTGGGGCTTACAATTCCAGTACCTAAATGAAGTGTGGGAATAGAAAAGGAAGGCTAAAAGAGAAAGGAAAATTCTTAAAGCCAGGGACTAATTCAATTCCATATCATGTAAAATTCATCAACTATCCAACACAGTCATAATAACATGGCTACTTCAGAGATGCTCTGAAGAACAGTTTGTTGATGCTGAACTCCAGGTCTGCTATGTGATACTAAGCAGGTGATTCACCTCCCTGAGCTGTATGTTCTTCACTTGTAAAGTGGGGAGAGTAATTCATCTCAGAGTTGCTTATGCTGATTAAATGAGAAAATACAAAGTTCTTAGCCAAGTTTTGGTATATAAAATTCAATAGATGTTAGCTATTGCCTGTTCCACCAGTCTTACTGTCTACCGCAATCCTTTAAAACTCAATGTACTCGAATAAACACTCGAATTGGGATTCTATGAGTCTAAGAAACCTCGTGTTCTAGTACCAAACCTCACACATGATTTTAAAGCAAAGTGCCAGCCATTTTAGGGTAAGCCACTTTAGCACACTTAGGACAGGTTATTCTCATCCATTAACCCCCTCCACATAGTGGGTTCAGTGCACAGTAGCATGCAGTGAGGCCACAGACGAGCACATAGGCATTTGTAAGCTTAGGTGGTACATGAACAGTGGGGCAAACTTGATTCTCACTTGATGAATCTGATGAAATGTCTTCTAGACTTTTGGAAGGCATTTTCCTAGCAGCACTCCTTTCCAAAGTTTTCAAAACAGGACTGGGTTCTTCTTCTGAACCTGTTACAAGACAAAATTGATGAACACTGCACGATACCAAAAAAGAGATTCTTTTAATAACCAATGGACATTGAAATAGGTGAAAAGAAAATGTCATAAGCCTCACTACTTTTATGTACTCTAACAAGCACTTACTCCACAGAAGAAAATAATATTTCTCTACTGTTAATATGACAATTTAAAAAATTTTTCCTGGGGTCAGTGTTGCAGCACAGAGGGTTAAGCTGCTGCCCGTAAGGCAAGCATCCCCTATGACTGAGTCCCAGCTGCTCCGCTTTCAATAGTTTCCCTGCTAATGTACATGTGAAATCAGCAGATGATGTCCCAAGTGCTTTGTCCCCTGCCAACCACATGGGAGATCCAGATGGAGTTTCAAGCTCCTGGCTTATGCTTGTCCCAGCCCTAGCCATTGAGGTGATTTGGGGAGTGAACAGTGAATGGAGGAAGATTTCTCTGTCTCTCCCTTTCTCTCTCTTTAACTCTTCCTTAAAAAAAAAAAAACAAAACAAAAACAAAAAAAAAAACCTTCAAAAAATTTTTTTGGGGCTGGTGCTGTGGCATAGCAGGTAAAGCCAATGCCTGTAGTGCCCACATCACATATGGGCATGGTTTGCGTCCCAGCTGCTCCACTTCCAATCCACCTCCCTGCTAATGTTCCTGGGAAGGCAGCAAAGGATGGCCCAAGTGCTTGGGCCCCTGTACACATGTGGGAAACCTGGATGAAGCTCCTGGCTCTGGACTTGCAATTAGCCCAGCTCCAGCCACTGTGATCATTTGGGGAGTGAACCAGTGGATGGAAAAATCTCTCTTTTCTCTCTGTAACTCTATCTTTAAGATAAATAAGTAAATCTTGAAAAACAAAACAAAAATTTTCCTATTGAGGAAATATTTGCAAACACAAACCACATAAAAAGATTATCACACTCAGGGGCCAAAGCTGTGGCATAGTGGGTAAAGCCATCACTTGCAGTGCTGGCATACCATGTGGGTGCCGGTTCAAGTCCTGGCTGTTCCACTTCCAACCCAGCTCTCTGCTATGGCCTGGGAAAGCAGTAAAAGATGGCCCAAGTCATTGGACCCCTGCACCCACATTGGAGACTCAGAAGAAGCTTCGGATGGGCACAGCTCCAGCCATTGCAGCCATCTGGGGAGTGAACCAGTGGATGGAAGACCTCTCTCTCTCTCTCTGCTTCTGCCTCTCTGTAACTCTGACTTTCAAATAAATAAATCTTTAAAGAAAAAATGCTGAGAAATAACATGGAGCAGTCAACTTTTTACTTAATTAGTTCATTTAATTTAATTTATTTATTTGAAAGGCAGAGAAAGAGATAACTTAGATCTACTGGTTTATTCCTTAAATACCCACAAAAACCAGGGCTGGGCCAAGCCAAAGCCAGGAGTCAGGTACTCCACTCAGGTGTCCCATGTAGAATACAGGGATTCAAGAGCTTAAGCCATCATCTGCTGCATTTACAGAAAGCTGGATGAGAAACAAAATAGCTGAAACTTGAACCAGGCACTCCCATGTAGGATGTAGGCAACCCAAGTGGCAGCTTAACCTCCTACACCAAAACACCCATCCCAGCTAGGTTAATTTAAAAGGGAGGAATTCTATCACTTACTAATGGCTCAATTTTATAAAAGGAAAGACATTTCAGAATCAAGACAGAGAGGGGAAAAAAAGAGTGCACAATCTCAAAATAAGACTAGTCCTTAAATTAAATACATCCAACTGTACAAAAAAATTCCCCAAATAATCCTTAATCTCTCCATTTTGACAGTGAAAACATGATCAAGAATAAGGCCTGGGGGTTGGTGCTGTGGCACAGCAGGTTAATGCCCTGGCCTGAAACACCAGCATCCCATATGGGTGCCAGTTCTAGTCCCAGCTGCTCCTCTTCCAATCCAGCTCTCTGCTGTGGCCTGGGAAAGCAGTAGAAGATGGCCCAAGTCCTTGGGCCCCTGCACCCACGTGGAAGACCAGGAGGAAGCTCCTGGCTCCTGACTTCAGACCAGTGCAGCTCTGGCTGTTGCGGTCATCTGGGGAGTGAACCAGTGGATGGAAGACCTCTCTCTCTGTCTCTGTCTCTACCTCTCTCTATAACCCTACCTTTCAAGTAAATAAAATAAATCTTTTTTAAAAGAATAAGGCCTGGCCTGAATACTGCCATTTATCATTGTTGGATTCTCAGAGCCTAGAATAGTGACTGGCGATAGTCACTTCAAAAATATTTACTGAGTCAACAAATGATTCAATTAATTAATCATTGAATTTAAGAACCTCTTCCCTAGATGATAATTTCCTGAAGTGCATTCCAATTCTGTCTAATGTTACTATGCATTCCACAGGAAAAGGATTCTAAGACAAATTGGATTTTGGGTGCTCTTTCTTCAAATTTAAAAGGCTTCCTACTGCAGACCTGCTCAGAGATTTTAACATGCTAATCACATGCATAATATATCAGCTTTTTCCAAAGTTTTTTTTTAAGATTTATTTATTTAAAAGTCAGAATTACACACAGAGAGAAGGAGAGGCAGAGAGAGAGAGAGAAAGGTCTTCTATCCACTGGTTCACTCCCCAGATGGCCTCAACAGCCGGAGCTCCACCAATCTGGAGTCAGGAGCCAGGAGCTACCTCTGGGTCTCTCACGTGGGTGCAGGGGTCCAGGGACTTGAGCCATCTTCCACTGCTAAGATTTATTTATTTGAAAGGCAGAGTTAGAGAGACGGGTTGGGGGATGTCTTCAATCCACTGGCTCACTCCCCAAATGGCTGCAACAGCCAGGACTGGGCCAGGCCAAAGCCAGGAGCTAAGAGCTTCTTCTGTGTGTTCTACATGAATGCAGGGGCCCAAGCACTTGAACCATTTTCCACTGCTTTCCCAGGCACATTAGCAGAGAGCTGAATTAGAAGTGGAGCAGCTGGGACTCGATCCAGCATCCATGTGAGATGCCAGCATCCCAAGTAGCAGCTTTACCTGCTACACTGCAACACTGGCCCTCCATGTGTCTTCTGTGTCTGTCTCTTTCTTTCTTTCAAATAAAAACACACAAACTAAAAAAAAAAATTTTAAACTGACCCTATAGCTACTTACAAAGGAACCCAAACCTCACAAGTCAGTTACTCTGTAACACTTATATACTCATATTTTCATTGAGACTATAGTCTATTAAAGTACAAGGAAGAGGCTACTACTGTGCTGCAGTGGGTTAAGCCACTGTCTGCAACACCAGCATCCCACATGAGCACTGGTTAGAGTCCCAGCTGCTCCACTTCTGATTCAGCTCTCTGCTAATGCATCTGGGACAATAGCAGAAAATGCCCCAAGTGCTTGGACAGATCTTCCCCAGATGTGGGAGATCCAGATGGAGTTCTCGGCTTTGGTCTGGATCCTCCCTAGCCATTACAGCCATTTGTGGAGTGAACTAGGGAATGGAAGATCTCCACCCCCCCCCGTAACTCTGCCTTTGCAACAAATAAATTGAAAGAAAGCAAGAAAAAAGAAAGGAAGGAAGGAAGGAAGGAAGGAAGGAAGGAAGGAAGGAAGGAAGGAAGGAAGGAAGGAAGGAAGGAAGGAAGGAAGGAAGGAAGGAAGGAAGGAGGGAAGAAATTACAAGGAAGGTGGTCACCAGTTATTGTGCAACTTTAGTTGAAATGCCCCAGGCAGAGAACACCTGTATCCTTTCATCGTTCTAACCAGTTAGCTTTTCATTCCTATTGCTCTGGAGTTTCTCTGCTAAAACACACAAGTGTTACCAAGTATTGATCAGAATAGCAAAACGAGAGAGTTCCCATGATTATATGTGGGCTGCAACCAGTACCCCAAGCCCACTGAGATGATTAAGATCTTCATTAACTTAGCCAAAACTGAAGCCAAAGAAATGCGGTAAGCCAGGCAATGCCTTTAGATGGAAATAGGTGATTCCATCTGACCAGAGTCATATTCTAGAATGGGAAAATTCTGCAGATAAGTGAAAGGAGAGAGATGCAATAAAAAATACCAATGCACAAGGAATCTGAGGGGAAGGAAAGTTCTAAACTCGCACTTTGTCCTGGGTGTTTAGCCACCATTGTACTAAAATACTGCTTCTAAATGGGAACTTTGTGCCCATTTGTGTCATTTTCTTGCCACAAACCTTACTAGAGACTTTTATGAGGATTGTCAATTAAGAAATTCTACTTCCAAGAGGAAAAAACCGACTTAAAGGTTTTAAACATAATTTCTATATCCAAACATTTATTTAAAACATATTTTTGAAGTCTAAACATTATAAAGGCAGGTTAATCAGAAGGTCAGACACCAAAACACAGCCTTGCAATAAAGCTGTTTCTATGTAATTTATTTGACTAGAGAATATAAACGAAATTTTTTGTTTTTGCTGTTAAGAAAGGCTTGGGAGGACTAAGTGACAAAAAGAATTTAGCACCATTTGGGATTATCAGATTAATATCAATTTTTAAAAAGTACCCTTTAATTCAGCATTCCATAAAGCATACTCATTATGGGACAAAAATAACACAGTGCTCACTGGAGGAATTTCTATAGCTTTCAGCATTAGAACCGGTGTTTCCCTCTGAAAAATCTGAGTCAGAGAAGCCTTCTTTTTCTTCCTCTTGTCTCTTACATGGTGATGCCAGAATCAACTCAACTCTGCTTGTATTGGTAGGGTTGTCTTTCTTTTTCAGGAGAACAGGTTGACTAATTGCTTCAAGAGATTCTTCACAACCAGGTTTCTGAAAAGCCCCTGCAACCTCATTTTCACTGTCCCTGTCTTCTGGGGGTTTTATAGTTTTAGTGGCCCCAATGTCATGGTCCACATAGAGTTGTGGGATTCTGGGGTTCTCACTCCCACTTTCAGAGCCACAAAGATCTATCAATAAATCAGTCACAGCTTCTTCTCCTCCCAACACTTTATCACAGTGGTTGACTTGAGATTCCAAACCATTACTGTTAACCCTCATGCCAGAGGCCTCTGCAGCTGCCTGGTATAAATGCAGAACTGCCCCCAAGGACCCGGCCTGTTCTGACTGTGAGAGCTCCTTGTTAGGAGTGTCTTCCTTCTCTGACACCTGGAGCCAGTCGGGAGGAACTTGAGAGGATTCTGTAAGAAGCTTCTCAAAACCACTATCAAAAGCACTCTCAGTTACTGAGGGAGCCTCAGCCTTTTCTACTGTTTCTTTTATTTCCTCAAGATGGAATTCAGGAGTAAGTTGCTTGGGCACCTTCGTACTATCTGTTACTTTGGCTGGGAAAAGAGTCCCTGAATCATTTTCACATTTTGAAGAGGAGGTGTTAATTGTTTCCTTCATAAGTTTTTCTAATCCAGCACTGAATTCAAGGAACTCTGACCTGGGTTGAATAATTGTTTCCCTCACAATTTCTGCCACTTCCCAGGATAGCTCCTTGCCATTCTGAGGATCAGTAGAAGCAGATGACCTAGGGGTCTGTTCTGATAGAGACATTGGGGTGGCTAAACAAGATCTAACTTCATGAGTTTTATCAGGACCTACATTAAAGGAATAAAAATCCTTCTCAGGAAATATGGTGTCCATTGTAGCCCACAGTGGGATCACTGCCTGGGAATTTGGGGGGTAACCTGCTGCCTGTACTCCTTCAGAAAATTCTTTCACTTCTCTAGGACCTGCTTCCCTCCCAGCTGGATAACTCAACCAAGATTCTGTAACTAGCTTCTGTAATGCAGCATTTACATTATCTGATGCAGGTTTGGGTGGAAGAACAACTTTTTCTATAGTCTCTGAAATTTCCCTTGGAGAAGGCAGTGCCTTATCCTGGGGAGCAAGATAAGTAACCCAAGACAAAGGCCTGTCGTGGGGAGAATTGTCCACATTCCCCAAAGAACCCTTTCTGTGGAGATGGGAAGGCTGGTCCAACGGATGAGAAAGTTCTGCAGCCATTTGAAGTAAGTTCTCCGTGTTGAGCTGGCACTCACCACTTTCAGTTTTCAGAGCAAAAGCTGTGTTTCCTGAAGCTTCATCCCTCTCTGGATAAGGAGCTATTATTTCTCCTTGATGGGCTGAAGTGTTGTCACTCTGTTCTATCCCTTTTTCAAAAAATCTACCCTCAGCAGGCTCAGAGTTTGTGCTAGTGGTAACGGGGTCCAAGTTGGTTTGCAAGGGAGAAAGTGAAGGTCCAGTTGTTTCCTTCAAGAGTTTGTCAAGTCCGGCAGTTAAAGTGTTCTGGTTGAACTTTGTAGGGGCTACTGTTTTGTCCACATGCTCATCAGTGACCTTAGGTTCTTTGTCTTTTTCAGTATCAGCAAAATCTGTCTTCTGCGGCCATGTTCTATTTTGAGAAACATCTAGTTTGAGCACTTGTTTTCCATGAATTTTTTCACTAGAAGGCTGAATCGCTGGTGATGAAGCTTCTGAAAGCAGCTTCTGTAAGCTGTCATTAAAAGTATCTTTGTAGTCTTTAGAAACAACACTTGTTTTCACAATGGATTCTTGAATATCTTGACCTGAGTAATCCTCTTCTTTCTTGAACACTGGGGTAACATATCCTTCCAAATTCTTTTCCACATTTTCCTTTGATGATTCATTTCCCGACAACTGATCAGTGGATTCCCTGGGTAGTCCCAATGAAAATATGGTTTCATTTGGTAGCACCTGGAATTTGTACTTTGAATTAAATTTCTCCATTTCCTCTCTTGTCCTAACTTTTTTTTGACTCAGAAGTGCCTCTACTTCACGGGTATTTTCCTCTGATGACTTAATGCTATTGGATTCCTTGAGTTGCTGGCTATTAGAAGGCAGAGAATGCTTTTGGTTTATAGTGGTAGCATTCTTCTCATCATTATCTTTATAGTTTGGATTAGCTCCTAAGTCCCAAAACTTTTTCAGATTCTCAAATTGAGAGTGATTATAGACATGTTCTGCACTGGGTTCATCTATTCTTTCTTTCAGGGACACAACCTTAAAGTTGGTATTTGATTCACCAATTAGAGATCTGTCTTTCTCCAAAGAAGTGTATTTTTCATTTCCAACATTTGTGGAATGTGGCGGTGCTGATGAAGTAATGGATCTTATAGAGTGTGAACTGTCTTCCAGTGGCAATCCTTGTTTAGGTGCATCTATCTTATTCTGAAACAGAGACACTTTATCTGAGTGGTCAGCTGCAGGATGGATTTTGGATGGATCTGATCTTTGGAACCTGCTCTCTTTAGGTTTATTTGAGGAATAAAAGCTAGGGAAGTGGGATGCTTGATCATCCTCATCTAAAATGATTTTTCTGGCAGTGAACTTATTATATTCATTCTGGCTTGTAGATAAACTGCCCGTGGAAGCACTCTGGGACTTCGCAGCCTGGGATGCTTTAGTAGAGGGTTGTTTCTGGTTAAATGACGATGTGGGTTCTTTAGGAGTTAATTTAGCAGTAGCTGTCTCTCCTTCCCAAAAGGATATTCTGTCACTCACTCTTTTGTATCTCTCTCTTAGCACTTGGTTCTGGGGAACGCCACCAGCTTCTTTTTGTAATTGAACCTCAGGCTTCTTCCAAGAGGATCCATCATTAGCAGCCTCAGGTGGCAATGCAGTATTCCTCGGCTCTAAGGAAGCTCTCGGGGTAGAAGCATCTGCTTCTTTGTTCTTTCTCTCAGCTTTCATGTTGTCTTTCAATCTTGATTCTTGGACAGTTATTGAAGGGTCAAAATTCACTTCTGCATTTCCTCTATTTTTTTCATGAACACAAAGATGGGGGTCTTCCTCTCCCAAGCTGCCAACATTACTGTTGTGTGGAACTTGGGCTTCTGATTTGGATCCCTTGTGAACACTGTATGAATAGTTACTGGTTGGGGAAAATATTCCATTTCCTTCTTCCATGCTTCCTGAACCTTGGCTATAGTCCATATTTTTACTCGCTTGACCAGGGATGTCATAGATTTCAAATGGTTGCAATACAACTGGGCCTTCCTTTGGGGTGCCTTGTTGAGGGAAATTTATAGAGTTCAATTTGATATTCTCATGATTATCATGGCAATTTCCAGAAGGCAACATATCTCGCTCTACCTGGAATGTTGAATCAGAATTCACAGGCTTCAAGCCAACTTTAGTGGATGGCAGGGTCTTGGAGTCATTTTCTTTTAGACCGGTGTCATCTGCCACCACGGAAATAGCAACTTGTGATTCCGAGTCTGTTTTTAGTTTGGACTCCTTTCCTTGGGGATATTGGAAGGATGACTTATTGCCATCAGAATGAGAACTTCTGTTAAACCAGTCTAGGACTTTAGATATGGAATCATCAGTTGTTTTCCTTATCTCATTG
Organism: Oryctolagus cuniculus; assembly: GCF_051225735.1. Classification (NCBI taxonomy): domain Eukaryota; kingdom Metazoa; phylum Chordata; class Mammalia; order Lagomorpha; family Leporidae; genus Oryctolagus; species Oryctolagus cuniculus. Next base: position 76,885,139 of record NC_142867.1, read on the forward strand.
GCATATGGACCAGAGCTTGAGGTTGTCTTAGTGGTTAGAGTGGTAAGAAAAGGGGGCTTACCTTGCTGATGGTCTCTAGAACTGTGATCTGGCACCTGAGATGGCTCAGGCTCAACACCATGAGACAGTTCATCTGCAACATAGAAATGCTTTTCTAAATAAGAGAATGCTTAAAGAATTATGATTCAATCATCAATTCTGTTTAAAAAGGTACTTTATTCTTCCTACTCCACTAGCTGTTTATATCAGCATCTTTCATGGATTTATAACTTACATTATATGTAAGTCATCCTAATTAAAATATTCTATATAGGTGCCCTAGGACAGTGAAAGGAAGGTAAATGTAAACCCCTGGAACTAAAGAATATAGACCTAATTAGGAAATTTCTTTGAAATCCCTGGTTTATTTTAAAAATTAATGTGAATTTTGCATTCTGCTTCATGTATCATTTTTAGCATTAAGTTTCTCCTCTCTCAAGCCTTTGCACAAAACTGATACACCAAGCTGATTTTATGAGTTTACTCAAACCTCTCACAGTGTCATAAGCCCTAGAGGAGGCTTAAATGCAAATTTGAGGAAGAGAAATTTGTGTGATTTCAGGAATCAGAAAAATAATTTCAAGGAAGACTAAATAAGGAATTCCCTACAGAACATCTGAATGGGACAATGAGGATATTTGCATTCCTGGGTCTTATTCCTGATTTATTGAACCAGAACCTATAGAGATGGGGCCCAGCACCCATCTATTCTCGTGATTATTTTGCACACTGGAGTTTAAGAACCATGATCTCACCTGGCTTCCTCCGTTTTGTCCTATTTCCTTTCTGTCTGTAAGTTGGACGTTGTTTCTGTGAGCTAAATAAAAGGACTGATGGACAATGTGCTTACTTTCTGTTCCCCGATGTCAGGTAACTAATGTCAGGCTATAAGGCTGGAGGATATTTAAGTTCTTTCTAAGCTTTCAAGAAAGCAGAGAGACTTTTCCGAGCCTAGTCATGGGCACATAGTACATTTAGATGAGGGAACACACATTTTACTGAGACTTGTTAGGAATTTAGTTAAGGCCTTATAATTAAGGCTCAGATATTTTAGCGTTTCTCCTCTTCCTAAAAATGCTAAGCTATCTAACACATGTAACAAGGATGTTCCTAAAAACTGAGATGAAAGTTTATAAAGTCAGCCACATTTCAAAGGTACTAGAAGGAATATCTGTTAATAAAAATCCAATCTTTAATTTTAATTGTCAACCTCAGCTAAACATGAAAATAAGGTTTGTACAATAATTGGTACACAGCAAATATTGGTTTCCTTCTTTAAGTGTGCGTTGTATTATTAAATGTGTCATTAATTGTGAAATTCCTTTGAGAAATCTGTAGGAATTCTATGTTTATATACTATTTAATAATGATGGAAAAAATGTCTGATACACTGTTAGTGAAAAGAGCAGGCTGGGCAACATAAATTCAATTGACAATTATTTTCATGCCTAAAAATCATTGGAAAGCTTTACAACTAAATGTTAGAAATAGTTAATGCTGAATGATATCATAGATGAGATTTTTAGAAATTCTGTTGCATTTATTCTTCTTAAGTGTTTACAGTGAAGGTTCTTGCTTTTAAATTAAGAATATTTTAAAAATTCAATACCAGGTAATATTTCATTTCCTTTGAAGAATTCTTCTTATCCTGGTATGATAATCAGGGTAATACTGGCTGTCCTAAAGCTCAGAGCTAATGTCAAATGCTAGTGATTTACTCACTCACAGTTAACTACTGTTTTTAGTCCTATTTTCTTTTTATGTTCAAGTATTTGCTTAAATATATTTTTGCAGTTTGCAAAAGGGGGAAAGCACGGCATTAGTGGGTGAGCAGAACTTTGTTTATAGGTATTCTCCGAGACCAAAAGTACTATCAATCAAAAAGATGTTTTCCTCCCAAATTTAACGGTTAGTTAGGATTTAAAGATCAGAAATCACAGATAAGCAACTACAAAACCATAACCCATGGAAAAGCAGGTGCAATTTCAAAAGTAGGAATGGAAGACCTTTTTAATATTGATTGTAGTAATGGGAATTATTATCAGAGGATTTCTTTTGGCCTTTCAATAAATATTTATGTAAATATTTCACAATTATTTGCTGATGTTTAATCGAATGTTAGTGATTTCCTTTAACATGAGGTTTTTTTTTTTTTTTGAAGAAGCAACTGCTCATTTTAAATTTTTTTTTTTTTTTTTTTGACAGGCAGAGTGGACAGTGAGAGAGAAACAGAGAGAAAGGTCTTCCTTTGCTGTTGGTTCACCCTCCAATGGCCGCCGTGGCCGGAGCGCTGCAGCCGGTGCACCACGCTGATCCAAAGCCAGGTGCTTCTCCTGGTCTCCCATGCGGGTACAGGGCCCAAGTACTTGGGCCATCCTCCACTGCATTTCCAGACCACAGCAGAGAGCTGGCCTGGAAGAGGAGCAACTGGGACAGAATCTGGCACCCCAACCGGGACTAGAACCCGGTGTGCCGGCACCACAAGGTGGAGGATTAGCCTATTGAGCCGCGGTGCCAGCCTAATTTCCCTTTTTTTTTTTTTTTAAGGTTTTATTTATTTATTTGAGAGGTAGAATTACAGAGAGAGAGAGGGTGAGACAGAGATAAAGGTCTTCCATCTGCTGGTTCACTCCCCAAATGGCCTCAATGGTCAGAGCTGGGCTAATCTGAAACCAGGTGCTAGGAGCTTCTTCCTGGCTTTCCATGCAGGTGCAGGGGCCCAAGCACTTGGGCCACCCTCCATTGCTTTCCCAGGCCATAGTAGAGAGCTGGATTGGAAATGAGCAGCTAGGACACAAACCGGCACCCATATGGAATGCCGGCGCTACAGGCGGAGGCTTACCTTACTGTGACACACGCCAAAACCAGCTTAAAGCCAGCATCCTTGGTTTTAAGCATTTTAGACAAATGTAGTCCTGTTCAAATTATTTAAAATGTCTTGTTGAGGGTGCCTTGTCTGTTAAATGGACTGACCCCCAACATAGATGAAACTGTAAGGCTGAGCAAAAGTGACTCAGGGTTAACGTAATACTAACAAAGGAGAGGGACAGCAACAGAGTTAATAGCTTGATTGTTGCTGTTGTAAATACTACTGACTATAAAGAAATTATCATAGGGTTGGATGCATACACACTGAAACTGAGGAAGAGTATACAGCATTATTTTTCTATTTCCATATATATATATATATATATTTTTTTTTTTTTGGACAGGCACAGTGGATAGTGAGAGAGAGAGAGACAGAGAGAAAGGTCTTCCTTTTTGCCGTTGGTTCACCCTCCAATGGCCGCCACGGCTGGCGCGCTGCGGCCGGCGCACCGCAGTGATCCGAAGGCAGGAGCCAGGTGCTTCTCCTGGTCTCCCATGGGGTGCAGGGTCCAAGCACTTGGGCCATCCTCCACTGCCTTCCCGGGCCACAGCAGAGAGCTGGCCTGGAAGAGGGGCAACCGGGAAAGAATCCAGCGCCCCGACCGGAACTAGAACCCGGTGTGCTGGCGCCGCTAGGTGGAGGATTAGCCTATTGAGCTGCAGCGCTGGCCCTATTTCCATATTTTTAAACATAAGAATTATGAAGTAATAATATAGGTATGAGAACATGGATTAAAGCATCCAATGAGAGTGATAAGATCCTCAAGACAGGGCTAGTTGGGGTCAGTGTTGTGATGCAGCAGGTTAAACTGCCACTTGCGATGCCTGCATTTTATAAGGGCACCAGTTCAAGTCCTGGCTGCTCCACTTTTGATCCAGTTCCCTGCTAATCTGCCTGGGAAAGCAGCAAAGGGTTAGGCCCGTGGTATCCATGTGGGAGACTGGATGGCGTTCTAGGCCCCAATTCCAGTCGTTGCAGCCATTTGGGAAGTGAACCAGTGGATGGAAGATCTTTCTCTCTCTCTCCCTCTCTGTGAGTGTGTGTCTGCCTTTCAAATAAATAATCTAAAAATAAATGAATAAATAAGTAAAATCTCTTTTAAAAGGGCTAGTTAACAGAGAACGGTGTTGTCCTCATTGCCTCTCAACTCACTCCATTTGAAGGAAAAAATTCTTTCAGGAATTTAAAGTCTAAGAACAAAGACTGGAGACCCTGAGCAAGCCAGTCTGGGCTTTTTCATTACAGGGACTCCAACTCTATTTTTCCATCTTTCAAGGCTAAGAAAGTAAAGATTTTTTTTTTTTTGAGATTACAAGAAATACCAAAGTTCAGGAAAATAGTAATTGTTAAATTCTGCATTAGGTGAGAATTAATATGCTCATCTGTTAAATAATTCATTTGGTTGCATTTATAGCTTACTGCATAAATGGTCAGAAACTGCTATCCTCATTCTTATAGTCATAGGTAATTGGGGAAAACTTCCAAAGTCATTCAGAGGTATAAACCAGTCCCTGATGGCATCTGTCTAGCTAGAATGCCTAGGAGGTAAAATTCTGCTTCTTAATGCTGGCTGACTGGTCTGTCCATTCCCAGCACACTGGGTTAGTTTTTATAATCTGGTAGTGACAACTCTTACCAGCAGGGTTTTTGGTTAATTCTGACTCAAGCCTTGGTAATTCTGATGATTTAGCTTGGTGTTCATGGATGCCAGGTGAATTCTCAGTGGACTGTGGTCCTGTAGTTAAAACTTTTGAGTTAGAATGGAGCCCATGATTTGGAAAAGACCCAGAAGTCACTGGTGGATCTGCTTCATTTATTGATACACTTGGGCTTGAGGCTGAGAGAGGAAAAGGAAAAGGCTTCCCGCATGGGGAGGATGTGAGGTCATTCTGAAGCTCGTCTACATCCCCTGCAGCGTCTGTTCCATTCTTCAACCTGTCAGCTTCTAGAACACTAAACTCCCCCACTTCCCGGCCGTGGTTGAGCCCAGGGCCCTGTGGAAGTTCGTCCTTCACTGCAGAGAACCTCACATGCTTGAGTGGCTCCAGTGAGTTTAGGGAAGAGTCATCTTCCAAAGAATTCTCCTTCTCAGAAATTCTCTCATGGATGGTTAGGCCAGGTGACACAATTTTGCTCTTGGGTTCAAAACTGTGATTTAAACGAAGGGTCTCTGAGTCTGTGCTACTGGAACTGGAGTTGCGCTTGAGGATCCCTCTTGGAGCCCCTCTTGCATTCAGGGAATCTGTCCTTTGTCTGGGAAAAGACTGGTTATCATCTTGCTTTAAGTCATTTGATTTGTTGATCATCTTCCTGGCTTTTGGAATTGGGACCTTGATTTGGGATCCATTTGCAGAGCTTGGCAAAGTCTGCTTTGAATTCTCTAACTTTTGGCTTGAAATATCTTGGATAGATGAATTTTCTTTTGATTCTGATAATTCACCTGACAATCAGAACACATTAGGTGATATATCAAATAAATAGTAACTCTACAGTTTAAAATATCTATAAATAAGCTTAATCATGTTTAGTGGAAGGTAGTAAAATATTAAAGTTAGTAAAGTAGGTAGTGTAAGTACAGACCTAATGTAAAAAGCCTTCAAAATTCATGCATCAGAGCACAGAGAATTTTTTAGGGCAGTGAAACTATTCTGAATAACAATCGGGGATAACTGGCATCACATATTTGTCCAAACCCACAGGCCATATAACACCAAGAGTGAACCCTAATGTAAACTGTGGACTTTGGGTGATAATGGTGTCTCAGTGTAGTTCATCAGGTGTAAGAAATGAGCCAGTTTGGTGAGGGATGTTGATAATGAGGGAGGCTAGCATATGTAGGCATAGGGTATACACAACAGACATTTACACTTTCTGCTCAATCTTGCTGTGAAACTAACACTGTCCTACAAAATAAAAGCTATTTAAAAATTCACACACAAACATCGTACCGTATATAGACTGTGCATTTGAGGTAACAGTCCTTTTTATACTTTGGGGACTTTTACATGCAAACAGAATGTTTTTTTAAAAAATAATTTCTCAAAAGAGTCTTGAAGAAAAACACAAAAGTCACTTTAAAACTTCATATATGCTGGGCTGGCCTTGTGGTGTAGTGGGTTAAGCCATAGGCTGTGTCACTGGCCTCCCATATGGCGCTAATTTGAATCCCAGCTGCTCCACTTCTAATCCAGTTACCTACTAATGTGCCTGGGAAATCAGTGAAAGATGACCCAAGCAGTTGGACCCTGGTCACCCACATGGGATATCCAGATGATGCTCCTGGCTCCTGGCTTCAGCTTGGCCCAACCCTAGCTGTTTCTGCCATTTGGAGAATGAACCAGAGGATATAAGATCTCTCTTTGTTTTTCCCTTTTTCTCTCTGTAACTCCACCTTTCAATTAAATAAAATTTTTTTTTTTTTGACTGGCAGAGTAGACAGTGAGAGAGATAGAGATAGAGAGAAAGGTCTTCCTTTTCCGTTGGTTCACCCCTCAGTGGCCGCTGCAGCTGGCGTACTGCGGCCAGCGCACCACGCTGATCCGAAGCCAGGAGCCAGGTGCTTCTCCTGGTCTCCCATGCAGGTTCAGGGCCCAAGGACCTGGGCCATCCTCCACTGCACTCCGGGGCCACAGCAGAGAGCTGGACTGGAAGAGGAGTGACTGGGACAGAATCTGGCCTCCCGACCAGGACAAGAATCCAGTGCACCGGTGCCACAGGCAGAGGATTGGCCTATTGAGCCATGGTGATGGCCTAAATAAATCTTTTAAAAAATTCATGTATGGAAATAATTAAAGGAAACTCAATTAAAAATTATTTGGAGATAGGTAAGGAGAAGGAAATAGAGGAGAAGGAAAGAGAGGAGGAGGGAGGGAGGGGGAAGAGGGGAAAAAGAGAGAGAGGGATAGTGAGAGAGAGAGAGAGAGAGAGAGAGAGAGTGAGCAAGTGCGAGGGCCTCCCAGGCACTCCTCAAATGACTGCAACAGCCAGGGCATGGCCAAGCTGAAGCCAGAAGCCAGTAACTCCATCCAAGACCTCCCATGTGGTGCAGGGACCTCACAACTTGAACCAACAACTGGTGCCTCCCAGAGTGCACATTAGCAGGAAGCTGGAGCTGAGAGCAGAGCCAGGACAAAAATACATGTACTCTGAAATGGCAAGCCAGGTGTCTTACCAGTGTCTTAATGGCTAGGTTATATGCCTGCCCCAGACTTTAATTTTTTAAAGAGAAATTTCCAATACATAAAACAAAAGAATTGTAAAATTAAAAAAAAAAAACAGGGAACATGTATCAGTGATTCTTTTTCCTATGAAATATTGTATATAAAGTATGCCCAATAGAAAATGCACTAATATACTAATATTAAAACTCTTGCTCTACTGTTCAGTTGTTAGTTATGTGCCCCTTGACCAATCTTTAATGTTTGTGGGGTCCTTTTACAATTGATTTTCAAGAGATTGCCTGGTCTAGTACTGGTATTTCTTCTCAATAGTATGTAAGCACAGAAAAATTACTTAAGAGAAAGACTTAAATCAATTACGTCAAAAATCTCATCAAATGTTCCTGGGCCACTGGGCTATTAATTACAGAATAGAGCAGTATAACATTGTCAAGCATCCCTTTGCTCTTGAGGTATCTTATTTTCATTTAAAACAGAGAACTGTGTCAGCATGTGGTAGGCATGTAGTAAATTTGTTAAGTGAAAGACTGAATGCCTTTGGTCAAAAAATTGCCCAATTCACTGATGAGGGAACCCAAGCCATGGAGATCATGTAACAAGTGGCAGCTGCAAAACTGGAATTCATGAACTTCCAGTTTCTAAAATTTCTGCTTTCTCTCCCCTAGGGAGGAAACCAGTGGGCATAGCAGAGTAACAAAACCATCAGGACCTTTCACTTTCTCTTGGAAGTTATTTTAGTTAAAGGAACTCTGAGAATTTCCCCTAGTTCACAGATAACCAAGATAAAAATATCTAGTCCATAAAAGTAATATTTACCCTCCTTGGAAATCTGAAATAAACCAGCTCTTCCATTTTTTGACTGTTCATTTTTGATTTGCTGTGATAAGTGATCTTCTGATAACTTGGAGCCATTAAATGGATTCTTCCTTTGCTGGGGAAAAATATTATTTATTAAACTTATTTAAAAACTTATTTTAAATGGCATAACAGCAAGTCAGTGTTGGCAAATGCTTATTCTCTCAAATATTTGATAGCTTTATCTAGTAAAATCTGTAAAATGGTTGTCCTGATTTATCTGTTTAGCACAAAATTATCATATATACCATAAAATAAAATTGTATAAAACATATAAAATATTTCATGTCAGAGTATTGCAAAGTTAGATAAAAAACAAGCCTTCAAGTCAAGATACTGTTTTTAAGGTGAGAAAAATTTGGTCTTGGATATATCAAGGATCTGGTCAGGATCAAGGCAAACCTGGATCTCAAATCAGGTCAGATTCTCTCCAGTGCTCTTTCTACCACTCATCAGCTGCAAGATTACATTAGGAACTACAATTTTAATTGATTCATCATAAGGATTTAGAAGACACTTAAGGTATCTTGAAGTACTTGTTAGTCACTACTATGATCATTAGTTCTAATGACAGGGGTATCAGTAAATAGAGATTTTTTTATTAATGTAAGATTGAATACCACTGTTTATTATCTGCAGTTTCATAAACTGGTAATTCCCTCCCAGAAGCATACCTCTAATGGAGATTGAGGACACTATGAGTAGGAATAAGGACTGACATGGAATAATAAGCCACTTTCCAAATGCCTATAAACAGCAATACCAAATTGCTCAGATTTTTACTCTCCAGGGCAAGAAATCTGGATCTTCAACAATGTAGCTACATGGTATTCATCAATTTTCCCACTACAAGAGTGACTTCTTACACTAAGTTGTGAAAATTATTGTTATCTAGTACAAAAAAAAACCCTGCAAAACATTATTTTTGTGGTGCTTCAATAAAATTAGAAAAATGTCATTCCCACCAAAAAATTAGATGTTTGAAGTCTGGGCTCAGTCTACCTTGGCTGGAGATACATCTGATTTCCTTGTGTTTTCTTGGGACACATCAATCGTAGTACAAGCTGGATTTACCACATTGGAGCTGCAAAGGAAACAATTATTCAGAGAATGAAACCTCACCCTTTGAGGAAGCATAAGCCATGCCTCTGAAGTGAAAAGTTATTAAAGCAGGATAGGAAAGGAACTTTGTAAAACCAACCAGGGGGGCCGGCACCATGGCTCACTTGGTTAATCCTCCACCTGTGGCACTGGAATCCCATATAGGTGCCAGGTTCTAGGCCTGGTTGCTCCTCTTCCAGTCCAGCTCTTTGCTGTGGCCCGGAAGGGCAGTGGAGTATGGCCCAAGAGCTTGGGCCCTGCACCCACATGGGAGACCAGGAAGGGGCACTTGGCTCCTGGCTTCGGATTGGTGCAGTGCCGGCCATGGTGGCCATTTGGGGAGTGAAGCAGTGGAGGGAAGACCTCTCTCTCTCTCTCTCTCTCTCTCTCTCTTTCTCTGTCTATAACTCTGTCAAATAAAAAAAAAAAAAAAAAAGTAAAACCAACCAGGAAGGGAGATGGAATTGGGGTCTAGAGATGATTATGCAATGATGTAAAGACAATAGCAGAGTAGAAAAGAAAGGCAACCATGAGACAAGATAAAGTCACCCATCAGAAGCTTTGAGGGCTTCACGGGGTACCAGGCACACTAGAGGTTTCCAATTTAAATTTGTGGAAGTGAACTTGTCTCAAAGTCAGAGGCTAAGATCAGATGCAGACTAAAAAGTGAACCTTTGATTTCACTGCTGAAATAAAGCTACAAGAGTTTTAGGGTTTGATTCCATACGCAGGGCCAGTGTTTACTCAGGTTGGAAATAACTGAAGAAAATCTCGCTGAGGGGGCTGGCATTGTGGGGCAGCAGAGTAATCCCAGTTGCAGGGCTAGCATTGTGGCATAATGGGTTAACCAGCTGCCTACAGTGCCAGCATCTCATGTGGGCTTTAGTTCGAGTCCCAACTGCTCTTGTTCGGATCCAGCTCCCTGCCAATGTGTCTAGAAAAGCAGTGGAAGATGGCCAAAGTGCTTTGGCCTCTGTCAACTACATGGGAGACCTGAATCGAGGTCTAGGCTCCTGGCTTTGGGCTGGTCCAGCCCCAGCTGTTGCAGCCATTTGGAGAGTAAACCAGTAGATGGAAGACATCTCTCTCATACACACTCTGCCTTTCAAATAAATAAATCTTTAAACAAAAACAAAAACCCAAAGCCTTGGTGAGAGAAATGACTCAGCAAAAGGAGATGCCATGCAGGAAGGCTAGTGGGTATAGGCATCTTAAGGGATCTTTACACCCAAGCTGGATAAGTAAATTATTCAAATGCAGAGGGACAAAGACAAGTATTGAGAAAAGAGAGGCGGAATCTCTAGATTCCCTGTCTGATGGTTCACTGTCTTAGGGAAAGGACAGCCACTCGGTGACAGCCCTAAGGCAAGAGTGAATGAAGAAAGTGAGTTAAGATTCCCTCCTGAACAACCATTCCCTTAGCCACTGAATGGAAAGGGCAACCTGTTCAGACTTCTTCCTCTAGTGGCTTTGCCGGTATAAGAGGTGAAGTCACAATTGATTGAAACCACTATGCCCTGTTAAATACCACCAGTTCTTTTAATGACACCATAGAGGGTGCTGACTTTCTACATGCAGCAAAAGAAACCAGAAGCCCAAGGAGGGAAGCAATTTGCCCCAAAGCCATAGGACATTGCCCAAGATTGTCACTAAACTCCTGGGCTTGATGTTCCTGCAGCTTTGTTTCCATTGCTTACTTCTGTACTTCAATCACTACTTTTGTATAGTTAATCCAGGAAAAGAAAGAATTAAAGAATTCTTGTGGGTTTGTTTTGTTTTGTTTTGTTTTAGAGGCAGAGAGACAGAAACCTTCCCATCTGCTGGTTTACTCCCCCAAATAGTCAGGTCTGGGCCTGTGACACAGCTGGGATCCAGAACCCAATCCAGGTCTCCCATGTGGGTGGTAGAGACCTAAATACTTGAGCCATTACCTGCATTAGCAGGAAGCTGGAGACTGGAGCAGAGCCAGGTATCAAACCCAGTTACTCCACCATGGGATAGTGGGCATCTTAATTAGCATCTTAACCACCAATCTAAATGTCTGCTCCAAGGCTGAACTCTTGAAGAAGCCATTATTCCTTTCACTATCCTCATTTTTCCAGGAAGGAATTACAGCAGATGAAACATAAGTGCATAAAATACAGACTGAGAGCCGAGTTGTAGTGTAGTGGACAAAACCACTGTCCACAATGCCAGCATCCCATATGGTTGCCAGTTCAAGTCCTAGCCGCTCCACTTTGGATCCAGCTCTCTGCTAATGGCCTGGGAAAAGCAGCAGAAGATGGCCCAAGTGTTTGGGCCCCTTCCATCCATGTGGGAGACTTGGAAGAAGCTCCTGGCTCCTAGCTTCAGCTTGGTCCAGATCTGGCCACTGTGTCCATCTGGGGAGTAAACCTGAAAATGGAAAACATCTATTTCCTTCTCTGTCTCTCTCTCTCTCCCTCACTCCTTCCCTCTGTAACTCTTTCAAATATAAATAAATAGGGGCCAGTGCTGTGGCACAGCGAGCTAACACCCTGGCCTGAAGCGCTGGCATCCCATATGGGCACCAGTTCTAGTCCTGGCTGCTCCTCTTCTGATCCAGCTCTCTGCTATGGCCTGGGAAAGCAATAGAAGATGGCCCAGGTCCTTGGGCCCCTGCACCCACATGGGAGACCTGGAAGAAGCTCCTGGCTCCTGGCTTTGATCGGCACAGCCGTTGCGGCTATCTGGAGAGTGAACCATCGGATGGAAGACCTTTCTCTCTCTCTGCCTCTCTCTCTGTGTAACTCTTTCAAATAAATAAATAAATCTTTTAAAAAAATAAAAACAAATAAATAAATTTTTTAAAATAAAAAAATAGCCTGATCAAATGGATGCAAGAATGAGGAGAAAAGGGGATTAGAGAGGAAGGGCAGGGAACAGAGTAGGCTAACAGAAAGACCCATTACAGGAGTCCTCTATTCCTGCAATAGGTGAGCACAAATTTGAACCAAGTTATCTAGCAGCAAAAGTGAAAAAGATATATGACCATTGATGAATTTAGTGTTCATACAATAAAAATAGCCAGTAGCTTAGGAATGGAAAACAAAATTTCAAATATTATCTTTTGTTCGTTTTTAAAATTTTTATTTATTTCTTTGAGAGTTAGAGACAGAGGGAGGGAGGGACAGAGAGAGAAAGGTCTTCCATCCACTGGTTTATTCCCTAAATGGCTGCAACAGCTGGAGCTGGGACAATCCCGAGGCAGGAGCCAGAAGATTCCTCTGGGTCTTCCACACAGGTGCAGGGGCCCAAGCACTTGGGTCTTATACTGCTTTCCCAGGACATAACAGAGTGCTGTATCAGAAGAGGAGCAGCCAGGACACAAACTGGCACCCATGTGGGTTGCTGGCACCACAGGTGGAAGCTTAGCCTACTGTGCTGCAGCGCTGGCCCCTCTTATTATTTTAAGAAGCCAGTGGGTGATAGAAGGAACAGCATTCTTTTAATATTTTTTTTTTAATTTATTTACTTGAGAGGTAGAGTTACAGACAGAGAGAAAGGTCTTCCATCTGCTGGTTCACTCCCCAGATGGCTGCAACAGCCGGAGCTGAGCCAATCCAAAGCCAGGAGCCAGGAGCTTCTTCCAGGTATCCCACGTGAATGCAGGGGCCCAAGCACTTGGGCTATCTTCCACTGCTTTTGCAGGCCATAGCAGAGAGCTGAATTGGAAGAGGAGCAGCCAGGACTAGAACTGGCACCCATATAGGATGCTGGCACTGCAGGCAGAGGATTAACCTACTGCGCCACAGCTTCGGCCCAGAACAGCATTCTTACAATAGAGGCTATGCTCAGTTTCTTGAGAGTGTTTCATAAGATCTCCCTTAGTAAGTAAGGCAGTCACATAATCAAGATCTGAGCCAATTTTGATGGTTGAGGTCTCCACACTCTTCTCCTACCATCTTCCTTTCCTCCTTGCAATCCCCAAACCCAAAAAATAAGCAGACCCTCTACGTTCTTCTCCCTCTGTTCCTGGGAAATCCTGGAAATTCTCAAGGCCCCAGCTTTGTACACCATGTTCTACTTAGAGATGAAACCACTACCTGTTCTGGTACTTATTTCATGTCTACTACACACATCATCCTGCACACCCATATCTCACAGAAAATTGGGAGATCCCTTAAGAGTATCATGACCATTATTATATCCCCTCAGTGCCTTCCACAGAACCTGATAAATGACTAAATAAATGAATGCCAGTGGAACCAGTGACCAAGAAGACAGCAGCAGACAGGTGGCTGGTTTAAAAAAAAAAATCCATGATGTTTGCCTAATTACAACGGGGCAGATTATTTAGGTATTAAACAAAATGTCTTTGTTCCAGCTATTCAGGAAGCAAGAGGAGAAGAAACAAAGCAGTCAGAATACATGGCAGAAACATACAGTGTTCATTGGGTTACCTTTTGGTTGGGATAAAGGAAAACTAGGAAGGATAGGAGCCTTGGTCAGCTACAGTTCATAGTCTGCTTAACTAGAAAAAAGTTTAAAAAATAATCTTGTGCCTCAAACTCTACAAATACATCTACTTGCTGATGGCTTGGCTTCTCCCTATGAGTGCTACCATGTTTTGCTTGCCTTTTATCGGGCAATCATCACTGTAGCAACTACCTATTTTGAACTGATCCTTGCAATATCTCCGTGAGGTATATATCATTCTCCCCATTTTGCTTCTGAGAAAATTCAGGCTTAGAGAGGTTAAGCAGCTGTCACAGAATTAGTTAGTGAAAGAACTGAGTGTTTGAATTTAAGTATGTTTGCCCCCCAAAGACAATCATGGCCATGCCTAGGCTACACTGCTTGAATTTTCTTGCATTTTAAAATCAGGACAGGAATCAAGTCTGGGTGATCCTTCCTTCACAGTGATTCTCACATCTGTCTCTCCTTTTCCACCTCTTCCTGATACTTACTCTTTTTCTGTCAACAGCATTAGCCTCACCTCCAGTACTCCTGACTCCCAAGTTTCACTTCCCTAACCTATCCAGCACTCTACACTTTTCCCTGGATCCTCAAAGTATGAAGTATGAGCTCCTCACCAAGGCATAAGAAATCATCCACCACCTATTCCAATGTACCTTGTTGCTCCTTGTTTCTGTTAGCCCTTCATGCCAAACATAGTAGTGTTTCTACTCACCATTCCCGAAATCTACTTGGTTCTTTACTGTCTGCACTCAACCTAGACCCCAGTCCCTCCCTGTAAGTGTTGTTTCTGTTCTCTGTCTGCCTAAATCATCCCTATCACCATCTTGAATCAGCTCATCTTGAAGTGAGTCTTCCTCATCTTAATTATTACAGCACATTTTATTGGTATTTTGGATTAGGAATCTCTCCCTGCTTGGCACTATTTGCTATCATGTGCTCTGAACTTCACATATCAGTGCATTATTTTTCCTAAGAGAATATGCCTCTTTATAGCCAGATCCAGTGTCTTTTGTTTCTTAGAACTCCTTTGAGGATAGTAGACTGTTTCCTGAACATAAAAGATAGTCAATACATTCTATATGATGAGATTTTTAAACTGTGAAGCAAGCCAAATCTCCCATCCCATGCTGTGTAACTTTCTTCTCTCAGGCATTCCTCAAAAAGGACCTAGCACTTAGACAAAATTGGTCTACTTCATTAAGAATATTTTTTACAACATTAGGCTAAGATACTGCATTTGAGTTCCTCTTCTAAAAATACCTGCATTTTAATATAAGTCTTTGAAGCCTTAACTAAATAGAATGAATGTCAGGTACTCTGGAAGGGTCATTGGAGACAAGGTAGAGTTTTCTAGAAGTCTTTAAGTCATGCCATATAGGCAGCTGGACATTGTCCCATCTTTTTCAATATCCTACCATGAAGGCCTCCCAAGCACATACAGTAACTTGAACAAGTTTTTGAACCTTAATCATCCAGTCTCTCTAAAACAATAAAAAATAATAGCAGATATCTTATATCTTCTCCTGCAGTATTTTTTTGGTTAAATATTAAAAGTTTACAGAATCAGAAAGACATTCTGTAAGAGCTTTTTTCATGTTTGCTTTGTTTTTCTCTCTCCCTTTGGACTGTGAATGTCTTGGGGGCCAATACTGTGTTTCAGTCCCAGCACCAGCACCACGCTGGTGTGTGTTGGAGCTCAATGAACCTTGAACAAATAAGCAGACAAATGAAGAAATGGCTCAGGGATATTACTTGTGGGCATACATAGCTCTCCAGTTCTACCACATTTCATGCTACAGATTTGTTGAACATAAATATTCTCATCCAAGCATGAGACATTTTGATTCAAAATGAAATTATTCCTACCACAACTGATTTCAGTAAATCCAAGATCTTAGAGGATTACAAAGGATTCTCTTAAGAGTTCAATATAAATTGTTCTGTGGGCCAGGCCTCCAAGAAATGAAATCTTCACACTACTGGATTTGCTATAAACACTAAGAAAAAATATTAAGTTCATTGTCCTACAGATTGGCTAATCTCTATCCTGCCTTTGGAAGCAAGCTAGGTATTAAGATTATTTCAGGGCGGTGTCGAGGCTCACTTGGCTAATCCTCCACCTGTGGCGCCAGCACCCCGGGTTCTAGTCCCGGTTGGGGTGCCGGATTCTGTCCTGGTTGCCCCTCTTCCAGTCCAGCTCTCTGCTGTGGCCCGGGAATGCAGTGGAGGATGGCTCAAGTGCTTTGGCCCTGCCACCCGCATGGGAGACCAGGAGGAAGCACCTGGCTTCTGGCTTCAGATCAGCGCAGTGCGCAGGCCGTAGCAGCCATTTGAGGGGTGAACCAAAGGAAGGAAGACCTTTCTCTCTCTTTCTCTCTCTCTCTCTCTAACTCTGCCCGTCCAAAAAATAAAAATAAAAAAAGATTATTTCACTGTTAAATATGTGGTTTGAATTGATTGATTCCAAATCAACAAAGAGTAAAAGGGAGATGGAAGTCAGGAGTATCACTAAAGGATTATCAACAAAGTTCAAAGACTAGTGTTTTGGGTTCAGTACAATGACTTACAAAAGTATTGTTTTAGTTCTACTCAAAACAAAGTTATGTGGGATACATAGTTTTGCTTGCAAAGAAATTCACCATTTCATAGGAAAGCCTACCAATGTCATGGAATGCTATATCACATTAAAGGGTTTATCCTATTCTCCCTGAACTCATCTTGGAGACATTCTCCATTTTGATGAATAGAGTTTACAAACCTTTCTGGCAACCAAGACCCCTCCTGCCTCCAAGTCTTCCAGTTGTTCATCTAGAATGCTCATCTGCCAAATGTATCTTAATGAGAGGACCCTTACATTCTCTTCCATTTTTCTATAATTACCAGTGCTCATAGTGATACTTTTGAAAGAAATCATTAGTAAAGCAGAGCAATGAAACCAAGACACTATCAATCCTGTTCTTACTTTGCAGTTTTATTTTTTCTCCATTCTCTTTTTCTACTTACTCTCTAGGGTCCCAACCACTTTAACCATAATTCATTATTCACTCATTTGTTTATTCATTAATCCTTTAACTAAATGCTGTTTGGAAATTAGTTTGCACATCCTCCCAAGGCCTATGTGTTAAAGGTCTCATAATTAAGAGCCATTAAGTGTTATATAAATGGCACTGACATGGTGGGAACTTAGCCCAATTGTGATGTTCAGAGGTAGGCTTTTGGGAAGTGATTACATAGGCTTAGGTGTTTGGGGTGGAATCTCATGATTGAATCATGGTGGCTTTATAAGACACACACTCCCTCTTGTCATGTGATGCTCTGTGCTACCTCACAACTCAGCTAGCAAGAACAGCATCACAAGATGCTGAACCCATACAGCTGTCTGATCTTGGACTGTGAACCTCCAAAAGTGCAAGTCAAAACAGACCTCCTTCTTTCATAAGCAGGTTATCTTATATAATTTGTTGTAGTAAGTAAAAGCTGATAAAGACATTCATCACTTATTCTTTATTTAATAATTCATTGTCATCAGCTATTCTCACCCATTTACTCAGTTACTCTGTCAGTTTCCATCTAATTTTCATTCATTCTTTCTGCAAAATATTTGTTTGGTACTATCCTAAGTGCTAGGAATAGGGCAATGAATAAAACAAATACAAAAAGTTTTTTTCCTTGTGGATATGGGGGGAAGGAACAACAAGCACACACACAAATAAACACGTAATATAATTTCAGGCAGTGATGTGATAAGAGACAATAAGACATAGTAAAGGCTTTCACTCATTCCATAAATATTTACTGGGTATTTGTTATGCATGAGATATACTGTTAGATGCTTCAGACATGGTAATAAACAAGATGTAGGGCCCCAACACTTAGAGAGCAATGAAGTGAACTGGAAACTTAGATTCTAAAAGTCCCTCAGGGAGCTGGTGTTGTGATACAGTGGGTTAAGCCACTGCCTGCATCCCTTATAAGTACAGTTTGAGTCCCTGCTGCTCCACTTCTTATCCAGCTCTTTGTAATGTGCCTGGGAAAGCAGCGGAAGATGACCTAAGTGCTTGGGCTTCTTTCACCCATATGGGAGACTCAGATGGAATTCCAGGCGCCTGGCCCAACCATGGCCATTTCAGCCATCTGGGGAATGAACCAGCAGATGGAAGGTCTCTCTATATATCTCACTTTGGCTTTCAAATAAATAAATAAATCTTAAAAAAAAAAAAAGTTCCTCAGGCAATCTGTCACACAGGCCACAATAGGGAACATCTCAAGTAACCCACAGTTCTTTGATCAGTTATTAGATGTCTTTGTGTGCCCTTCAAACACCTTAAATTCCTCCTAAAATAATCTCTATAATGCCATCATCCTTCCTCCTTATTCCATTTCCTCAGTTAGAGTCTCATAATTTCTAAGCTTCTACTAAAATGTCCTTATTAAACTGTCTAACCTCATCCTATCTCTTACACAGTTGCTAGAATAATTGCTCTGAAAAATAATCTTGATCAAAAAGTCATTTGGTAGCTTCTTGTGACTTGGAGGAATAAGTCTAGCCTCTTGGCTCACATTCAAGGTTCTTTGTTAATCTGATTCCAGCTTCTTCTTTCCATATAATTGCTTAGCACAATGGAGCATAGCTGCCGTATCAGACTACTTCCTGGTCTCAACGCCTCTCCGAAACCCCATGTCATGGTCTCTGCCTCTACCTTCCTTTCCCCATGTCTATCTAACATATTCTCATCCTTCTAGAATCCCTTCCGACTATCTCCAGAAGCTTCCCCAACAATCCCTTCCCCCAGCTTTTTTTTTGGACAGGCAGAGTTAGAGAGAAAGGTCTTCCTTCTGTTGGTTCACCCCTCTAAATGGCCACCATGGCCGGCGCGCTGCACCAATCCGAAGCCAGGAGCTTCCTCCTGGTCTCCCATGTTGGTGCAGGGCCCAAGCACTTGGGCCATCCTCCACTGCCTTCCCAGGCCACAGCAGAGAGCTGGACTGGAAGAGGAGCAACCGGGACAGAATCCGGCACCCCAATCAGGACTAGAACCTGTGGTGCCGGCACCGCAGGCGGAGGATTAGCCTAGTGAGCCATGGCGCCAGCCCCCACAGCTTTTAAAATCCTCTTATCACACTGACTACAATTTATGACTATACTTCAGTCCCTCCTCCAAACAATGGATTCTTTAAAGCCAGGGACCATATCTTGTTCATCTTTAATTCCTAGCTACCATCTGTATGTAATAATAAATAGTGAATAATATTGACTGACTGACTGACTGGAGAATGAATAAGTAATCCTATGGAATGATGCTAGCAAGGCATTAAATCAGTATTTTCAGTCAATTGCAAGAAAGGACATTTAAATACATTATTTCCAATAAATATCCTAAAAACATAACTAAGCAACCTATATATTAATGGTTCTATCCTCATCATCCATACCCATTTTCTTTTTGTCTTATTTTTCTCCACATTTCATTCTTAACATGACTTCCTTCTGGCCTTCCTTTTTTGCCTGTGGCTCAGGTCAACCAACAGTGCTTCTCACACTAATTTTTTCTACAATGAAAGCAGCCATTGATCTTTGGTGAAATATATTACTAGGGTTGGCTTATATATAGTCAGAGTAGGTTATCACCTTTAAAAAATGTTTGTTTATTTATTTACAAATCAGACAGTGAAAGGGAGAAACAGGGAAATCTATATGTTGTTCACTCTCCAGATGTCCATCCTGGTCTCTCATATGGGTGGCAGGGACCCAAGTACTTGGGGAATCCTCTGATGCCTTCCCAGGTACATTATCAGGAAACTAGATCAGAGGCACAGCAACTGGGACTTGAACCAACATTCTTTTTAAAAAAAAAAAAAAAAGATTTATTTATTTATTTGAAGGTCAGAGTTACACAGAGAGAGGAGAGGCAGAGAGAGAAAGTCTTCTATCTACTGGTTTACTCCCCAGTTGGCCGCAATGGCCAGAGCTGCACCGATCCGAAGCCAGGAGCCAGGAACTACCTCCAGGTCTCCCACACAGGTGCAGGGCCCAAGGACATAGGCCATCTTCTATTGCTTTTCCAGGCCATAGCAGAGGGCCGGATTGGAAGTGGAGCAGCCGGGACTCAAACCGGCGCCCATATGGGATGCTGGCACTGCAGGAAGAGGCTTTACCCATCATGCCACAGTGACAGCCCCTGAAACAGCATTCTAATAGGGGATGTTGGCTTTGCAAGTGGCAGCTTAACCTGCTATGCCACAACACTGGCCTTGGCAATCACTTTTGCAGGATGATGTCAGGGCACTGAGATGCTACTACCTCTAAAACATCCTTTTTCCATTTATGAACTTTCTTCTTTTGGTTGAAAGCTCTGATCTTTATCAGGATTCATAAAACAGAGTAGTTATCTATTTTTTAATTATTTATTTATTCATTTTAGAGGCAGAGTTAAAGACAGAAAGAGGGAAAGACAGAGAAAGATCTTCCATCTGCTGGTTTACTCCTCAATTGACTGCAATACCTGGAGTTGAGCCGATCCAAAGCCAGGAGTTTCTTTTGGGTTGCCCACATGGGTACAGGGCCCAAGAACTTGGGACATCTTCCACTGTTTCCCTAGGCCATAAGCAGAGAGCTGGATTGGAAGAGGAGCATCCAGGACATGAACTGGTGCCCATATGGGACGCTGGCACTGCAGGCAGAGGCTTAGCCTACTACGCCACAGAGCCAGCCCCAAAGTACTTATCTAATCTTTTAGAAACCATCAGAACCAGGAGTTCTTCTAATAGAGAGTCTACACCATATGGGACCCAGGCTCTTGGCAGTTACCTGATTCCTACCTTATTGTAATGTCCTCATGTGTGCTATATACCAGAGGATAAGGACTACTGGACTGTAAGTTAGGATGTCACAAACATGTTTGGACTCATGTTTCAGTAAAGTGACCATTAAGAAAAGGAAAGAAACTTTCATCCATACAGGATTAAATTATTTTAAAAAGTCAAGTACTCTTTAGGGTGGAATGCATATGAGATCCCTTTTAGGAGAAAGGAGGAAACCACCAGGCAGCTAGAGGATGTGGGATGAGGAACAGTGTGGGAAGAGGAGGCAGAAAGAAGAAACAAATAGGATGCTTGGAACACAGTTGAGTAACTACCATTTTTTTCATCAGAGGTCTGCAGATTTGTAACCAGTCAAGAACATGTATGAAACAGAGGGACTAGTTCTCAGAAGGGTAGTGTTGAAGGAAGACAAATGAGAAAGAAAATAAAGATCAGCTCACTGCCAGTCTCCTAGAGTCCAAGAAGCACCAGTAGCATGTTCACCTAAGGCCCTAGTCAGTAGAGTGGCTCCTAGACTTTCAGTGTTGCCCACAGCAACAGACCATGTCATCTCAAGTAGGGAAGGAGGGCTTCTCCTCCCAGGAGAGGCCCACCTCTGTAGTCAAGGTACCTTACACCTTATTTATGGGCAGGGTCCTGGCTTACGTAGGAAGGGTTTCTTGTGACTTTACTCAGTATTCTTCACCTTGGCTCAGCCATGTCCTGTGGATGATTTTGTGTTCAGTAACTATTTTGGGGAGTGGGACACCATGTGTCATAAATGTGTGGTCCTGGACCAGTGGCAGTCCATGAACTGTTTGTTACTGACTCACAATCAGATTAGTGCAGATATTGAGACTATGTATTGAGAACCATTTATAGCTATCTGAAAAGACATCCCAGCACAAGTCAGTGGGCTTTATTTTGCACATCATTTCAGTATTTCATTTTATATTTTCCAAAACTATCAACCTATGATGAATATTCCTAAAAGTTAAAATAAAACTGTTCTTTCACTACAATGAAGTGCTGGTCTAGCCAATATTGCTCAGCTGAAAGTAGCTAGAATGTCTGTAGTCTTCCCTTTGACATCCTAAAAACTTTATTCTCTGCTCCTGTGGGCATAAATCTCCCTGCTTTCTCTTGCTATGAGTGCAAAGTTCAGAAAGAATGCAAGTTGCTGCACTGCTTGACTACATGCTGTGTACTGCCTGTGTTTTAATGATTCATGAGTTAGACCCCATAGAATTGTGCCCACAACAGAAAGAAGGACCTTAGAACACAGCCTCTTTGAAAAACTGCTTCAGAAACTGCAATATTCAGTCACCATTACCTCATATTCCCCAACTCCTGACTTGTGGCTAAGAAAATATTGACAGGTATTGAGTCATTCTATTCAAATTCACTTAGTCTAAAAGTACAGCCCTAAAATACACTTACCACACCCAGTTCACAAGGTTAAACTATGGATGAGAAACACTGTAGGGACATGATACGAAGTAAAGTAGTAGTTTCGGACATAGAAAGGAGGAAGTAAAAATAGCTTCTTCTACTGTTCTGCCTTATTATGACCTGTGCCACATATCACAGAGCTAGCCTTTAATAAGCAAAAGCATACTGCAAAGATCAAACATCTTTTTTTAAAAAAAAGATTTATTATTTATTTGAAAGGCAAGAGAGAGACAAAGACAGAGATGAAGAGAGACAAATAGACATCAATTTTCCACCCACTGGTTCACTCCCCAAATAGCCACAGTTGTCAGGGCTACAGCCAGGTTGAAGCCAGGATCCTAGAACTCATCTGGCCTCCCATGTGGATGAGAGGCGCTCAGTACTGTGGCTTTCCCAGACACATTAGCAGGAAGTTGAATCAGAAGCGGAGCAGCCAGGACTCAAATGAGTACTTCAACAGGGGATACTGGGATTGCAAGCAGTGGCTTAACTCACTGCTTAGCCCATTGACACCATTACTCTTGCCTTCTCAATTGCACTTCATCCACATAAAAACAATGTCACTGGAAATTGTCAATTTTCTTCTTGAAAAAAAAAATGCTACATGATGCTCAGACTTTATTCCCATTAATCTCACAATATCCTGGTGAGGCAACTCTGTTCCTATTTACACCTAAGACTTGAAAGACTCATCTGAGATCACACAAGGAATGCAGAAAATAGTGGACATGAGAATCGTGAAAGTTATATCATTAGCCTCAAACTGAAGAAGAGGGGCAGAACACCTAGCAGCCCCATGGTGTCATGAATAAAAATGAGCCCACTATGGGAGCAGTAGCATCTCTGTCCCTCTGCACTTTGAGATAGAATGAATTCCTGGAAGAAGAACTGAAGTCTAATGCAGATAAAAATGTGTGATGAGCTACATTTGTCTCTGATACCCTCCTTCCCAATTTTCTCTTTTCTTCTGTGGCACTCATCCCTTCTTCCCTCAGCAGGTCAGGGCTCCCATGCTCAATACCCATCATATCTGGCTCTTAAGAGCTACTCTCAGCTGCTTGGTGGTGAATCTAAATCACTGTGTTCTTTCTTCCATTTTTCTAATATTTTAGGTCTCATCTTTCTTTATTGAACAAAGACCTTTGGCCCATTATAGGGATTACAGGACACTGGTAAATGGGAAGTAACAAAGAGGACAAGATTAATGTTCCTCACACCTTTTCTTGGATTTCCTGAAATATTTGCATTTTTTAAAGAGTCTTTATTGAGCACTTTTTTTAAAGAGTCTTTTTATTGAGCACTTACTATGAGTTATGGACTATTTTAAGATTTCTACATTTACCAGCTAATTAAATTCTCAAAAATCCTGTGACTAGTATTATTCCTCTTTTGAACCTGAGAAAATAAAAGTCCAAGGTCACAGTATCAATTAGTGGCTCCTACTGAGTTGTTTCAACACCTTCTCCGTGCCCCTGATACCAGTCAGGCATTTGTACTCGTAGCTTGCCAAGAAGAACACCAATCTATGAAATCCAAATGCGGCAGCTCTCCCTTACCTTGGGCTTATTGGTGATGCATCTTCTTCTTGCTCTTCTACAATTCCAGTTGGCTCTGGTGGAAGGAAAGCATCTTTGTTGACATTATTCACCCAGCTTTCCTTTGCCCCCCTTGTTCCATCCTTACTCTGCTCATCTGAAACAGGAAATGATAGAGTCAGGGTGATTACCTCTCACCTCCATGACCTATAATTCTATTGGCCTCTATCACTGAAGGCTTAAATCTGAACCCCCGGCCTTTTAAGGTCCAAGATCATCACTGAGTCTAAGTACTTTCAATCAGAATCACATCTATGAGAGAAGTAAATAGATCTCTACAATATTACTTCTTCTCCAAGCAGAGTTTATGGAGAGCACAGGTCTGCCTTTACATTTACAGGTAACTTGAGACCACTAAAGCACAATTCTGTCTGCCTCTAGGTTAACCTGACCTGAACTGGTGTCGTTACTAAATGTACACACCCAGGGGATACTAGGGCAGAGAGTCATCAATAGGAGAGAAGCATCAAACTTAAAGATCTGCTGAAATCTACAGTGTGCCCAACACAATGTTTGTCTGGGATATAAAGAGGAACAAACAATTCTAGGGTGTCCCTCTCCACTGCCTCCTCCACCTCCCCATAGTTTAAATATCCAAATTGTACATACTCCTCAACACTCAGCTCAGATGTCAGAGTCCCCATAAATCTCTTTGCTCCTTCACCAAGAAACAATGTCTTTTGCCTCTGAATCCCAGGACTCCTTTTTTACCTGAAATTCTCTGATAATTAGCATTGACTGAGTGATGACTAACTACCAAGCACTGTTCTAAGTGCTTTGCAAGCTTTATCCCTTGAAGGGGGAGTTCCAAGTTAACACATTTGGAAATTGAGAGTCAAAGAGTTGGAGAAACTTGCCCAAAGCCACATATACAGCCAGTAAAGTGCCACAAATATTTCCATCAGTATTGAGAAAAATAAAACAATACTGGAGCTCCCAATTTTCAAATGTGTCCAGGTAGCATCCCCTACAAGTCATTTCACACGTAAGTCTTTATTCAACTGCAAAATGGAATCCATAGTACAAACCAGTACACCATAAGATTTCTGAAGGTCTGAATGGTTTTGAAAAGCAAGAGAGTTGTAAGTAAAGCATTGCATATTAAGCAGTCAGCCTTTTTTGGCAAGGTGTGGGGCAGTCAGTAAGACATTGAAGCACAGTTCTTCCATTTGCCAACTATATGATCTTGGGGAAGTTACTTCTCTGAGTTTTACATACCTTATATATAGATTGAGGAAAATTACACCTACCTTACACAATTTCTGCTACAACTAGGAATCACACAGAGTAAATGTCTATCATATATTAGATGCCCAAAAGATGATAGCTACTTGGCCTTATTGATAGAGGCCAGATATAGACAGGAGTTTTCACCAACTAATCCAGAGACAAATTGAGGAGCTGATAAATATTGGAAGAACTCTTAAAATTCTTTGAAAATCCTCAAAAAATACTGCCTTTACAGTCTTTTAAATAATGTACTTGCTTGATTGAAGAAGTACCAAAAATATCATTGAATGGGGAGACTGACTTCTTCCTGTCTAAATCCTTCACCTTGCTCAAAAGGTTCTGAATCTTCAAAATTAAAAGCCAAGGAAGAGGTGTCAGATTCCTTATGAACCCCAATTTTCTATGCTACTGTAACTCCATATGGTACCTATTAGGCTCCATATTCTTGTCTGCTCCACAATGAGGCACATAACCCTGCCCTCATTCATTAAAATCCAGGGCAAGAGGATTTTTGATCTGGAGGATAACACGTTATGCAAAGCACACCTCCAAACAATTTCCCTCAGCAGGTTTCAATAATGACTGTTACACCTGTCTCTTCTCCCAACTCCTCCTTCCTACACAAATGCTGGTGTTAAGAACATTGGCCGGCTGGCACTGCGGCTCAATAGGCTAATCCTCCGCCTTGCGGCGCCGGCACACCAGGTTCTAGTCCCAGTCAGGGTGCCAGATTCTGTCCCGGTTGCCCCTCTTCCAGGTCAGCTCTCTGCTGTGGCCAGGGAGCGCAGTGGAGGATGGCCCAGGTGCTTGGGCCCTGTACCCCATAGGAGAGCAGGAGAAGCACCTGGCTCCTGCCATCGGATCAGCGCAGTTCGCCGGCCCTAGCGCACAGGCCGCCGTGGCCATTGGAGGGTGAACCAACGGCAAAGGAAGACCTGTCTCTCTCACTGTCCACTCTGCCTGTCAAAAAAAAAAAAAAATTGGCCAATTCAACCCACCTGGTGCCTGGAGCCTCTTCTTTCTCATGGATGCTCTGATGAGATCCGCACCATGAATTTTGTCTCTGTGCCTTTTGGCCTTGGCTTCATAAAACCACTGACCAGTCATATTCTTTAGCTGTTGATCATCCTTAATTTTTTCAGGCAAATGTCTACAAAAAGAAAAGAGTTTTACTTTACTGAGAACCCACAATAAGTAAATGAATTCTCCATGACATTGCATCAAGAAATTTATAAACATACAGCCAAAACAAACCTCTCAATGCTTTAGAAGAGCTCATAAACCTCCCAGATAATTAAGAAATGTATGTTTCCCTTTGATGGAAAAGTCAGAGAAGCCAAGGTCAACACTTTTTTTTTTAATTCAAAGATTTAATCAATGATGTCCAGATGATGTTTGAAATTTCTCAAGAACAGACACACCTTTTGACTGCAGTCTTCTGTGTCTACTGTTCAAAGGCAAATACTCCAAGGAGAGATGATATAGTAAGCTTCCCTAAGTCTTGGTTTCTTTATATGTAAAAAGGGGTTAATAATAATAATCCATCGCTTCTCAGCCTTTTGGCTAAGATCAAATGTACTCATAATAATCCACTTTACAGAATTGCTAAGGATTAAATAAACTAATACATGTAAATAGCCCTCTGCACACGCCTGGCACCAGATAAACACTTGATGAATAACTGGTGGAGTAGTTATCAGTTCATCAGGCCTTTCCATTTTGGAGACATGAATTGGTCAGACTTTTCTGGAAGCCCATGAGGGAAGGAGATATGATGTGCCTGGTGCTTAATGTTAGAGAAATGAACACAGAAAAGACAGGTTGGAATCAGGGAAGATTAAAGATGGTGGGGTGTGCATGAAAGTTCCATTCATGCAGATACTGCTTTTAACGGTTGCACAATCATTCATGCTCATTGAAAAGTTAAAATCTAAATAATCAATCAAATACTGCCCTCATAAAACTTCCCTGACTCACGCTGGCTGGAAAAACACTGTTCTGGTTGGCAAGTGTTTCAGTCTTTGCATTTCTCTAACTCACAAACCCATCTCTTCTTATTCATAGAGATGTACCTAGAACAGTATGGAATGAAGATCACAAAATCTATTCTTACTCATAGAGATGTACTTAGAATAGCATGGAATGAAGGCCTTAAGGAAACTTTGAACACACAGAAGAGAATGTGCTTCATAAATCCAAGAGAATTTTATGATTGTCATTTAAGCTAATATCCACATTTCATATCTAAGCGTTTTAGTCAGAGAACATGAATGGGTAAAGGCAGTAGCAGTGCTATGAGGGTTGTACAGAGGCGGAGAAGGGAAAATATGGAGAGGGTAGGAGGAGGGAGTTAGGAGACAGTCATCTCGGGCCTAGCCAGGCTGCCTCATGTTTCTCAAGCATGCCTGGGAAGTGTTCTTCCACCCAGAGTAAACTAACTGCTAGAACCTCCTTTCCTCTATCAATAACCTAGGAAGACATGGCCCTATCCCAAATATGCCCAGTCACCACCCTCCACCACACATTGTCATGACAGACCACCTCCAAATTTGGATAGGGATAATGGATGTCACACTTCATGGTTCCTAGTTCCTATTAAATGTTTCTAATCTTTTGTCATTTCCCAAGGCTTTCAAGCAGAGCAAAGAATCCTTGCAGGGCTGCCGATGTAGTTTTTCTTTTCTCCTCTCAAAAGGACTGAGTTTGAGTTTAATTCCAGAAGAGAGAATTCTTTCCACATCTCCCTGTTCAAACAGAGAATTCCCAGAAGAGGGATCTGTATTACTGACATCATGTCTTAGTGTTGGAAAACAGTGAGCACTTATTCCGGGCTTTCAGAGTGAAGGACTACAAGACGACGTCCCTCCCCACCTGGCTTCAGGTTTATTTTCCCATATTTACTCCGGTATGCTACTTGTCAGCACATTCAACTTCTTATTTTTCTCCAAACTCCTTTCATGACCTCTCCAGATCACAGGCAGGACGGTGTGACAGAAGGACAGTGAGCATCGGGATCTCCCAAAATTAGGTCCACATCCCAGTTTTGAGCATTCTTAGATGTGACTTTGGGCAGGTAACTGAACCCCTCCAAGCTTCAGTGTCTTTGTTTGTAAAGATAGGGAGAAGACAGACCTACCCTGTAGGACTTCTGAGGTGATTAATTGAAGTGTTTACCTGACAGTCCTTAACAGTATCTGGATCTTGGTAAGAAGCCAATAAATGCAAAGTCCCTTGGGATTCTCTGTGCAGTGTGTTACTCCCCATCCTTCACATGTAACTCAAACTTTATGAAGGCAGCTCTTTTGCCCTTTTCCATGTTCCCACAATACATCCACTTCAGGACATACCACGCAGTGTTCCAGTGATCTATTTGCACATCTGTTTCATTTACTTATCTGTGGACTCATTACAAACTTCTTGAAGGTGGGGATTATATCTTAATCACCTTTATAATACCAGCAACCGGCCTAGAGCCAGCCATACAGCTGATACCCAGTAACTGTTTGTTGAGTGAATGAATCAATGAACAAATAACTGCTCAGCAACCACTCCAATCTGAGTTGTGCAAGAGATAAAGAAGATCCTGTCAATGCTAAGGTTAAGTGAACCATAACCCGTCACAATGTAGGGTCTTCTGATGAGGTAGGACATGCCCATCTCATCAGAACAGAAAAAAACATCATGAAATACTGTATCAGTCAATACTCTTGCTGGATCACCAGAAAGCCTGTCTGGCTCATTTGTTTCAAAGTGGACAAAAGAGCAGGAAATTCTTTCAGATTTAATAACTTCCACTTACATATTTTCTAACATAATTATCACTGCTAGGTTTAATCACAGTTACTTTTCCTATGTTATCTAAAATGCTTTGTAGATGAATTCATGGGTGACATCAAAATCCAAATTTTTCTAAGTAGAGCATTTTTTTAAAAAAATCTCACTATCCAGTGATGCCATTAAAATCTCCTCTTCTACCAGACTATATTGATCTCTCATTTTTCTTTAATTGTACCAAATTAGCACTTGATTCTCTAAACATTGTACCATCTAGCTGAAGTGGGTTAAAGGTAAATGTCTTAGGAATTACACTTTTTATCCTTTACCATTCTCTCCACACATGCACACTGCACTTAGCAGAGAGCTAAGTTCAGATAAGATGCTGTGGGCTGACGGGTAGGGTAAAGCCAGAAAAAGAGCCCTCAGCCCAGATGACCTGGTCCTGCCGGCCCTCCCAATCATTCTTGACCAGGCAGAACTTCCTGATCATTTTTTCATTCATTCCTCCATTTTGTCTACTAACACTTAAAAGTATCTGCTTTGTAGTGGATCAAACACTTGACATTTAACATGAATTCTATCACTTAATCCTCCCAGAATATAGTCAACATAAAAGATGGAGATTTTGTCTTTCTGTATCTTAGAGGTCATATCTAAACCTTGTCTGGTTACTTGTTCATTCATGTATCTATCGTGGACCAGAAATAGGCATGGAATTGTACCCCACAAAGTTTCACCTACAGCCCCAACTGCCAATGCCAACTCCTTTCAGTGCAGAGTGAGCCATTACAGAGTGAAGTCAGGAGAGCAGGATCTCCCAGTGTTCACATATGCACACCCCTGCTTCCAGGTATTCAGTATAATTAGGCAAAGGGCTAACATCACAAATAGGGCCTGGCTGATGTTTTCTAGTCAATTGTGGCTATCAAGTTGGTCTGAACAGTTGATCAATCCCATATCGAGCCTTTTTATCTTTTTAATTCCCCACTATATTCTGAGGAAGATATTGAGACTGTGTGATTTGAAAGTATTCTCAGATATTGGCTTAGAGTATGAGAGCTGGAAGAGACCTTAGATAGTTACAAATGACCTCACTTTCTGAATAAAATGATTGAGGCCCACAGAAGGTAAGGGGATTGCACAGAAGGTCACACAGAGCTGGGACTGTAACCAGCCCTACTCTCAGCCAGAGTTCTTTCCACCAGCCCGTTCTGCCTCAGAGTCATGCGTGCTTTCGGTTTCTAAGACGGTTATCACATCTCACTCTTTCTACCAAGTAACTCAACCTCTGATGGAGAATCTGAGAACCAACACACATGAAAACCAAATAAACTGCCAACACTCCTTACAGGAGAAAACCAGAAGAAACACATCTCTCTGGTGTTGTGGACATATCATCAATCCCAACAGTCTGCTGAGAGGCAGCTGAGTGTGTGGCAAGTGCACACTCTGGGGTTGGTTCAGCAAGACTCCAATCTTCCAGGGCACCTAACCTCTTCAACACCGTTTCCTCACTTGCTCAGTGGGTGTGGCTACGCCGCGCTGAGGATGAAACAGGAACATGCATGTGAAGTTCTGTGCAGCGGGCAGTGTCGAGACAGTGCTGGTCCCTTGTCCCTTTGCTTTGACAGAAGTCACCAGCAGAGGTCTGGAAGTCAGTTCTTCAATGACAACTGCCTTCATTAGAAAGGAACTAGCTCCTAAGAAGGCAGCTGAGAATCATAAGATGTGGTGGCAGTTGAGATGGTATCTACTTCAAAAGTGCCTGTCATTGTAGATGTGGCTGTGTGCACACGGGAGTGGGGGTATGGAGCTGCTGCTGGTCTAGACATGTGCGGCGATTTCCTGCTGGCAGTGTGACACAAAGCACAGGAAATACCACCTCAAGGGTGGTGTGTCATTTTCAAACCATAAAAGACCAAAATTACATATGTATGTATACGGTGGTATTTCCTTAAAAGGGAAGGTGGAGTGGGAGGGGGAGAGTGTGTGTGTGTCAGAGAAGGAGGCAGAGTGGAGAGGCAGAGAATAGAAGTAGGAGAGTGAAAAGGAATCCATCATCTTAATGTCTGCTGCACTGCTGTTCTGTGAAACATCTCCACCTGGGAGTTGAGGAAGCTGAACCATGCTCTGCGGTAGTAAGTAGGCCCAGCACTTGTGGTTACAGGCAGAGGGGCAGCATGAAGGACACTTGTGGTGGCAACAGTGTCCCGGAACTGTTATATTCTCAACTGTGACACCAGAGACACCAGAGTGGATATTCCTTTGGGTTCAAGCCCATGTTTTACCATTTGTAAATGGTTGAGTGCCTTAGGGACTGGACACCTGCCCTGTATAGCACTGGTTTTCCATGAAGTCAGGATAGGGGTGAACATATAAACTAAATCACCTTCAAAGTGTCTTGAAGAAGCTTGGATCTGAACAATTCAAAGCACTGTTTATGTTAGGCAAAGCAAATGGATTTTAACTTGAAGGTCAAATCTCGCTGACGGCCATCCTGTAAAGGATCCCAAAGAAGTGTGGGATCCTGTGGGCAACAGTGCTATACTCATTAGTGATGTCCTCATGGCTCTAGGAGGGTCACACTCCAAAGTTCATAAAAAACTAGCATTTGCAAGAATAGCCTAAATTTTAGTGGCGAGTTTTGCCTTTCTAATGATGCTTTGCTTAGGCTAATACTACAATCACATAATTTGTGTTTGTAAGCCACATGCAAACTAGCAGAACTAGACCACTGAAAAATCACATTAAGGAAATAAAGTAGACTTTTTTTAAAATTTGCAGCAGATAATCCATTAAATGGACTGAGGCCATTGGGTGGTAAATTTCTTCAGGGCTAGGATCCTGTATTCAATCATCCTGGAACCCCTTCCACACTGTCCAGAGCAGTTCCTTGTTCTTACAGGTGGTCAGTTAAATTTCAGTGCATTAAATAACTGAGTTTTAGAAACAATTTCCTTCTAAAGAATCAGATTACTAATCATAGTCTTTGGGTTTTAGGTGGAGTGGTAATGAAGGAATTAAAATTAGCCATCTCCTGAAACTGGAGATCATTATGCTAAGTGAAACAAGCCCAACACAGAAAGACAAATATGTTTTCTCTCATATGTGGAAGTTTATAGAAAGAGAGAGCATACAAAATAGTGAAATAAAAAATATACATGCTTTGAAACATGGTATCTCATAAGTATGTACAATTCTTATGTATCAGTAAGAAATATGAAACTTTTCTGAATTAAAATATACCCATCACCTATTATGTGCCAGGAAAACCAATAATTCTGTGACTAAGTTTGTTATGGTCATTCCCAGTCTCTAGGTTGAAGCTCAGAGAAGTAATTTGCCAATTAAGCAAAGCTGATTACCAGTGGAGATGAGATTCAAGCTCATGTCAGTTTTAACTAAGATCCATGCAGGTGAGTGCAGGATCAAACACTCACCATTCCCCTTTGAAAGAACAACAATGAACAGCATGGGCCAGAGGGAAAGCACTGGACCAAGAGGTTTTCTATCACGGCTTTGCCACAAACCTGTGTGGCCCCAGGCAAGTCATTTCCTTTTTTGGGGCTTTACCTTCTCGATCTGTAAATGGACCAAAACAACACCTTTCCAGAGCTATCAGGCTAACACTCTGATGGAACAGGCAAAGACAAACAGCTGAGGGATGGCAAAGGGGCCAGTAAACAAAAACCCATGGAGCAACCTTCTCAGAGGGCGGGGACTGATTTCTTATTCCACCAGCCCAGGAGCAGAACAGCCTCATCTCAAGTGCCTTCTGCCCTGAAGCAAATAGGGAGTCAGAGCCAGACTTTTCTAGTGTGGAGGAGGTCACAGGCTGGGCCTCTTCCAGTGTCCACAGGCCTGCTTACCCTCAGGGAACCCTGTCACTCCTTCACAGCCCCAGGGTCCTGCGTCTGCCCATGACCAAGTCCACATGAGGTGCTAGGTACCTTATTAGAAAATTCCCCAGAGAAATGATGAAAGGCAGGGTTTAAGTCACACCAGAATTTTCACCACCCAAGCCACCTTCTTATCATTTATGCACAAAAATGAAAAACAAGGGCAGCACCATCTGAACCGCTAGGGCACCCTCAGAAGCAACAGACAGGAGGGGACTCAGCAGTTTTGTCCTGACTGTAGACTGGCTGGTGCCAGAGCATACACACTCACAGCCCTTGCAAGGCTTAGCACCAGATAGAACTGCATTTGGGGTGGGTGGGGGGGCCTTTTTATAAAGTGCCCAAAAAAGTGTTTCTACTCAGACAGAATCATAGAAATACAGAGAAGATGTACCAGCCTGGAATTCCAGGGGCAAACAAAAAAAAAAACAACAACAACAAAAAAAACAACAACAAAACACGGGGGGAATGGATGGATGGTGAATATTATTGTAATTTAGCTAGAGAGTATAATCACAGACCATAAACATCAACTTGTAGGTGGAAGGACTCAAAGGTACTGCATCTCCCCAATATTTACAGTCCCATATCCAGAGATAGGAAGGGAGATGCAACACAGTGTCATCTCTACTGCTTTCTTTACAGGTCTTCCCAGCTTGTCTACCAAGAAGATAAAGGCATTTCCACTTTGTATTATGCTGCAAGAGTCAATTCTATATTTTCTCCATTCTGCTCTCTTCCCCTATTCCCAAATGAGTATAACTGTCTGGCTTTGTCAAATCTCAGGATTGCTGTGAAGAACACAAAAGGATAACATCCATAAAAAGAATTTATAAACTCTGAATGGGTAAAAGGATTAATGCTAGCAAAGGGCCACAATAGCTGGATTGGTGTCAACCTCCTGCCCAACCCCTGGGCCCACCACTTGCAGATACACAGAGCACTGCAAGTGACTTGGGGTGACAGCATGATACCCACCACCTACTGCTAATACCTGTCACAACACATGTTCCCCCCTCACACCATGGCAATCAACTCCATCCCCGTTGCCACAGTCCAGGATGGATGTCTCAGGGAGAGGAGGTGGAGTTAGTGAATGAGTACCTGAAGATCAGGATTTGGTTCTTACTTCAGACACCTACCAGTTGTATGATCTTGATCAAGTCACCTGACTTGCCTTAAAGCAAATTTCCTCACACATCAAATGGGGTAATTATATACCACTATGCCCTCGAACTACACAAGAGTGTGTGAGCTCACAAGAAATAATGGGCATGTTAAGCACCATCTATATACAACATACTATTAGTAACCACAACTGGACATTTGGTAGTGTTTGGCATGAATTTCAACATATTCTTTCATAAAGTATCCATGTTAAGCTAGGGTCCAAATAAGGAAAATGGTATAGATAAATCCATTGTTCATGGTCTTTGTGTGCCAGGGAGTAAGAACATGGCTTATAGTCCTTTTGGATAACTCCTGGGGAAAAAAATAAAAATTACTACCTCACACTTTGAAAGCCTTTCAAAGTCTGAGATTATGTAGGCAGTAAAAGGCAGGACCTGGACTAAGCCCAATTCTTCAGCAGTCTGGTTTAGTGCTCTTTCTAACACAAAGGTAAGTGAAAGTAGTAGGAATGTTGACATGTAACATTTGGGTTCCACCCAATAAGGATCATGTGTCAAAGTTACCACTTCTGTTTATGGCACTCAAGCCAAATGAAGGATTGCCTCTGTTATCAAGTACTTTTAATTTTGCTGTTAAAACGAATTCCAACATTTTTGAAGGTATGCAAAAAAAAAAGTGAGCTAATTCTTCATTTAAAAAAAATTTAGAAATTAAAATAAATTCTAATTTGGTTCACAATTTAGTAAAAAATGGATTCAATTTTTTAAAGTGCTTATAAATATACACACATATGTAAATGTAGATGTATGTATATGTTTGAATATATTTTAAACTCGAAGTTTCATATGTTAAAGCAGTTTAGTTTTTTAATCAAGATCCTATTTCTTCCAGGAGTCCAATGGGATAAATTTTGAGACAGCAAGCAGAGAAAAGTTCTGTCCAGGAAGTGTATCTAAAATTAGATCCCGTAAGTTTAGGTTCCAAGTCAGAACTACCACTTAGGGTTGAGTGCCTCTTCCTTCCCTCAGATCCCTGACTTCTCTGGCCCCTTACCTTACTCTCTCCTCTTCCGTCTTCTTGAGAGCAGCGTCCCGCTGCAGAACCTTCATGATAGCCTCTTGTTCCTCCTCGGTCAGGAAGCTTAAGTCAATCATTTTGAAAAGTGTACACAAAAAATAATAGTAACGAGTAAAATTCTCAGGGCTAAATCAGTAGACTGCAACCAAGAAAATTAGAAGATGCAAAAATGTCTTGTTCCGTTCTGCAAGAAGTCTTGTTTTGCCTCAGCAAAAGTTCTGGGCAGCTGATAGTAAAATCCAAAGTGCCCTTTCCCACGAGGAAGTAGTAGTTCATGGGACGATGCGGAGAACAGGCTCCCAGAAGGATGCCGATGCCACATTCCTTGCCAGACTGGTCGCTTGTTCCTACAGCAGCATTCTTAGCACACTCCCTCCCTGAACCAGTCTTAAGGCTCTGTTTACTCTCTCTCCACCTTCGATGTCAACTTGATGAGAGGCAGCAGCACTGGAGTACCACCTACCTGGAGAATCAAAAGACAGTAAACACCAGACAGTGAGGGGTAGTTCCTGTAAGCATTGCCATTATGATAAGGTTTCTAAATGACCATGTTAGTCTCTGAGATCAGAGAAACCTGTTCTGCTGGCTTCCTAAGCAAATGGTCATGAAACATGCTTCTACCCCATTCCAGACTGCCAAGATGGAGAGCACACAAAAATGCCTGTCAATGTTTAACAATCCACCTGAAAGAAAGATGACTGTAAAAATGACTGGTTCTTTCTCTCCGCAAACTCCTGGGACACTAAAAAGTCATGTGATTCCAGTTATCAAAATATTGTAGATAAGAAAAATTGTAAATGCTCATCTCTTCACAAGTAGGAACATTCCACAGGAGTATCCGGCTCCTTAATGACTGTATTAGGTAGAGACAGTTTACAGAACAACGGCAGCTGTTATTATTTACACAGTCACACCTCTAACCTTTCTTGGGGTTGGAGAACCTACCAAGTTTGTCTCCATTTCTGAGGGGAAAGAGCATTTACTAGTGTGTATATATAAACCAGAGGAAAGAAAGGGAGAGAATTTCAGAATATACCACCATCCAAAGGGAGCACGTTTGAATAGAAACATGTGTCAGAATCCTGATCTTTTTTTTGAGATATTTTAAACACACATGTAATGAGAAGGTGAGCCCTAAAGAATGCCACGGCCAGACAGGACTTCAGAAGTTGGAACCTTTTTAACAAGTGCAGTGCTGCGTATAGAGTGGATATTAAAATTCACACATCAGGTGGGCATTTGATACAGCGGTTAAGCCACCACTTGGGATGCCTGCAGCCCATAGCAGAGTGTCTGGGTTTGAGTCCCTGCTCTGCTGTCTCCATTCCAGCTTCCTGTTAATGCACACTCTGGGAGACAGCAGGTGAGAGCTCAAGGAGCAGGGTCCCTGCCATCCATGTGGGAGACTCAGATTGAGTTCCCTGGCCCCTGTCTTTGGCCTGGCTGTTGTGGCTATTTGAGAGAGTGAACCAGTAGATGGGAGAGTTCTTTCTGTCTCTGTCTCTGCTTTTCACAAAGGAGAAAAAATGCTTTTCTTCATAAAAAAAAAAAGCCATCTATTTAGTAAATTTTTAAAGCAACCCTACCAAAGAATACAATAGAATGTGTATACTAGTAAGTGAATGATTTATATGGATAAATCCCTTACAAAACAGAACTACTTGGAAGTACTCCCTCTACTACTTGCTAGCTATAAGCCATAAGGCAAGTCATTGCAAATCCAAGATTCAGTTTTCTCATTTGTACTGCTTCACATTATGAATTTCCTCATGGACTGTAAGGATTCAATTGAATGATGAATGTAAAATGTATTAATTATGTTAGATGTGTTATGAAACTAATAATTATTATAACATATATGTTGCATCCTGTACCAAACTTAGCTACTAAAAATATCTTCTAGCTTCCTTTCTGAGTTCACACTTTTGGTCTGTCCAGCTGAATAAGACTGGAGTTGGTTATATATTTTTTCTCTTTTGTATTATATCTCTTTCTGATATTCCCATTAAGTTTAGACTTCATAGACTGGTATTCTGATGACCTTTATCTTCTTGTAATTCTTTGTATATTGTGACTATTCAAATAAATATTAAGACAGTACTCCATTATCTTTATAATATTTGCATATACTTATGTATGCTATTGTCTACATGTTCATTTTTAAAAATTTTTTTAAAAATTTAAGTTATTCAAATTTCATGTATTTCATATATACAGATTTAGGAACATAATGATACTATCCTCCCTTCCTGCCCATGCTCCAATACTTCTTTCTCCTCCCTCTCAGATTCTCACTCTTAATTTTTACAAAGATCTATTTTCAATATACTTAATGATCATATAGTAAAAGAGTTCAACAAATAGTATGAAGACAAAAAAAACAAACAAAAAAAAACAAAAAACACTGTTCCTCAAGGGAAAAGACAAGGGCTGTAAACAAGCTTGAAAACTAATCATTTGGCTAGCGCTGTGGCTCACTTGGTTAATCCTCCACCTGTGGCGCTGGCATCCCATATGGGCACCAGGTTCTAGTCCCGGTTGCTCCTCTTCCAGTCCAGCTCTCTGTTGTGGCCCGGGAAGGCAGTGGAGAGCGACTCAAGTGCTTGGGCTCCTGCACCCACATGGGAGACCAAGAGGAAGCACCTGGCTCCTGGCTTTGGATCGGCGAAGGTCCCGCTGTAGCGGCCATTTGGCAGGTGACCAATGGAAGGAAGACCTTTCTCTCTCTGTCTCTCTCTCTCTCACTGTCTAACTCTATCTGTCAAATAAATAAAAAAGAAAACTAATCATTCTTCAAGACAAAGTTATCACCTACTGGATCCATTTCCTTACTGCCACACCCAGAATGAAATGCTGTGGTATATTCAATCATTGTTTCTAAGTCCCCACGCCCTCCCTATATCAGAACTATATAGAACCATGTTCCCTCCAGAGTAAGCAGGGCATTCATCCCTACCCTTCTGATGTTGACCGTGGCCTGTGACCTGTCTTGGCCAATGAAATGAGAGCAAATGTAATGTATGCACAGGCTATCCATGTGCTTGTGTGGTTTGATATGACTGTACTCCTGACATGTGCCATGAGAATGACTTGCCCTGGGTATCCACTGCCTCTCCATTCTGGATTCCAGAAAGAGAGATACAAGAACATACCTGAATCAGACCTTTGGAAACAAGGCCACCCCAGCTGGCTTATAGAAAGCAAGAAATAAGGGCCGGCACTGCGTGTAGCAAGGTAAGCCTCTGCCTGCAGCACCAGCATCCCTGGTGCACTGGTTCATGTTCCAGCTGCTCTTCTTCCAATCCAGCTCTCTGCTGAAGGCCTGGTAAAGCAGTGGAAAATGGCCCAACTTCTTGGGCCCCTGCACCCATGTGGGAGACCCAGAAGAGGCTCTGGCTCCTGGCTTCAGATCAGCTCAGCTCTGGTCATTGCAGCCATTTGGGGAGTGAACTAGCAGATGGAAGACCTTTCTCTCTGTCTCTCCCTCTGTCTGTAAACCTACCATTCAAATAAGTAAATAAATCTTAAAAAAAAAGAAAACAAGAAATAAACATTTATCATTGGAAGTCATTGAGGTTTAAAGGTTGTTATACAACACTTTCATAATAGGAACTTGACCAATGTAAAAGCTTTCTCTTCCATACACAAGTCTACTGTTCTAATTGTCTTCTCTTCATCTCTTTACTTGACTGCAAGTTTCTGAATATGAAGAAATAAGTGAATGAGTAAATGAGTGAAGAACCTAGTCAAAATACACACCATCATCAGGAGATGGTTATCTCAATTCTTCCCTTTGTTTCTTGCATGGTAACTTCCTAAGACCTCAAAGGCTGGCAAAGAAATGGATTTGGGCCATATTCTGGGAACTGTATTTCCAATGAGGTTCAATGGGAGACTGTTTTTTTATTTTTTAAGATTTAAAATTTTCTTTTATTTATTTGAAAGAGAGAGTTACAGAGAGAGGTAGAGACAGAGAGAGAGAGGTCTTCCATCTGCTGGTTCACTCCCCAAATGGCCAGAAATGCCAGAGCTGAGCCAATCAGAAGCCAGGAGCCAGAAGCCTCTTCTGGGTCTCTTACATGGGTGCAGGGGCCCATGGACTTGGGCGATCCTCTGCTGCCTTCCCAGGTGCACCAGCAAGGAGCTGGATCAGAAGTAGTGCAGCCCATACTCAAACTGGCACCTATATGGGATACCAGTGCCGCAGGCCAGAGCTTTAACCCACTGCACCACAGTGTTGCCCCTATTTAAGATTTACGTAATTTACTTGAAAGGTAGAGTTACATAGAGAGAGAGAGAGGGAGAGACAGAGACAGAAAGTTCGTCCATCAGCTGGTTCACTCCCAAAATGGCCTTAGTGACCAGGGCTGGGCCAGGCCAAAGCCAGGAGCCAGGAGCTTCTTTCAGGTCTCCCATGTGGGTGCAGGGGCCCAAGCACCTGGCCACCTTCCATTGCTTTCCTAGACTTATTAGCAGGGAGCTGGATTGGAAGTGAAGCAGCTGGGACTCGAACCAGCAACCAGAAGAGATGACGGTTCTGTGGGTGGAGGTTTAACCACAATGCTAGCCCCTTATTTATTTCTTTGAAAGTCTCTTAGAGAGAGAGAAAGAGATCTTCTATCCACTGGTTCACTCTCCAAATGGCCTCAATAGCTGAGGCTGGGCCAGGCAAAGCCAGGAGCCAGGAGCTTCATTGGGGTCTCCCACATGAGTGACAGAGGTCCAAGCACTTGGGCCATCAGGGAGCTAGATTGGAAGTGGAGTTACCAGGACTTGAACTGGTGCCCAGCTCAAGCTGCTTTACCTACTATGCCACAGCACCAGCCCAGGAGATTGTACTTAAATTCAAGATAGGACTGGAAAGGTATAAAGACAAAACAAAACAAACAAACAAAAAACCTTACATGGCCAGTATTAGTAACTGGCAGAGTTGCTGAAGGGGAAATGTTGGTTTCCACACCTTTAAGAAGTACAAGCTACCAGTGCTTATGTGTAAGTTTCCAAGGGTTAAAAATTCTCTCTTAAAGTAGGTTATTATTGACAAAGAGCAGTGTTCTTATTTTCTAAACAAAGGAGGAAAGGGCTGGAACCTTTTCCTCCTAGTTGGGTACCCAGAGTCACTACTCCATTATTTTGCAAGAGTCCTCAGGGGGCAATCAAGACTTCAGTCGCAGGTGCTCACCCAACTCTCAATATCCTGTGCCATATCTAACATGGGACCCAACAGAATAGTTCATTCATGCATACACCAAATATTTAGTAAGAGCCTGGCACTGGCAATGCAGTGATGAGTAAAACACACACACTAACACACACACACACACACACACACACTCCAGCATTTATACCTTTGTAGAGTTTGCATATTACAGGGATAATGATAAAACTAAATGATCAAAAGCATGGGAAAATGGTAAAGCAGTAGAAGATGCCCCAAGTCCTTAGGCACCTGCACCCACATGACCTAGAAGCTCCTGACTCCTGGCTTTGGATTGACACAGCTCTGGCCATTATGGCCATTTGGGGAATGAACCAGCAGATAGAAAACCTTTCTCTCTTTCTCTCTTTTTTTTTCCCCTCTCTGTCTCTGACTCTCTGTAACTCTGCCTTTCAAATAAAATAAATAAGTCTTTTAAAAATCATTGAAACTTAATTAAATAACATAACAGGTTGGAAGAAGATCAGACCTATGGAGGAACATGAAGCAGAGAGGAAGCAGAAAAATGATGTGGGCAAATGGAGGGAGTTGGGGTTTTACAGACAGTAGTTAGGGTAGATCTCAGTGAGGAGGTGACATCTGAACAAAAACCTGATAGAGATAAGGAAAGCAGCCATGCAGACATCAGATAGTCCTGAGTGGGAGTGTTTCTTACTGTTCAAGAACCACCAAGGAGGCCCGTGCTGGAACAGCAATGTGCACTAGGGAAACAGGAGAGAGAAGGTCAGAAAGGAAGTGAATCAGACTGTATTTGGCTTTGTAAGAACTGTGAAGTTTCCAGCTTTTTCCTCGAAGATGGAGGAACATCAATGAAGCATAGGAAAAAAGAAAAGGGAATAAACACTTACTGGGTACCTCCTACATGCCTGGCACTTTATATTCATCATCTTCCAGAAGTCTCACAAAGACACCACGAGGGAGGTTCTATTTCTGGGTTTTTCAAATGAGGAGAGTAAGGCTCAGAAAGATACTTACCACCAAACTTTTGTGTAGTGGGACCAGCATTTGTTAATGGTTTTGTTAGAATAAACTACCCTGAAGTTGACATCTCATGTAATTCTCCTGTCCAGATTCCTCCAACCAGAGGCAGAACAAAAATTCTGTCTGTGGACCCTCACTCTCTGCTTAAGCATAAACGAATCATCAGCTTGCAGCTGGCAGTCTGCTTGAAGGCAATTTCAGTGCTAATGGTGAGGGGTGAATTTTGTCTTCTGTAGCATCTCGCATTCTCACATAAGAGCCTCACAATAATCTTTATACAAAGGGGAGAGTGGGAGTAAATATACCTGTATTCAAAGGACTATTGATGTGTACACAGGAATAGCTCTTGCTTCAAGCAAGAAGTTCCCTTTGAGTTCAGCCCTGCCATCTAGTCTCTAAATGCTGCTGAATATGTTTTCTAAACTCAGATCTGACAAAGCCACATTTACAGGCTTAAAACGCTTCAGCAGCTTCCCCTTACCCATTGGATAAAGCTTGGAAAAATTAGAGAGAGAGAGCTCCCATCTGCTAGCTCACTTCCCAAACACCCACAGTGGCCAGAGCTGGGAACTCAACCCACATCTCCCATGTGGATGGCATGGACCAATTACTTGAGCCATTTATGCTGCCTCCCAGGGTCCGCATTAGCAGAAAGCTGGTCAGGAGGCAGAGTTGGGAATCATACTGAGATATTACAGTGTGGGACACAGGAGTCTTAACTGGTGTCTTAATGGATGGATCAAATGGCCACCCCACACAAAGCTTGAAATTTTTAATGTTGCCTGAAAGACTCAACACAAACTACGACCTATTTTCTTTTCCCAGCTCTTATCCTTAGGCTCCAGCCATTCTGAATGTTTCCAGTTCTTTCTGCCTTCAGGTTTTTGCATATGCAATTCCTTCCTGCTGAAACAACCTTTCCTAGTTAATACCTTTTGAGTCTCAAGCTGTATGACACTTGTTGCACAGAAATCCACCTAACTCAGGGGCAGCTTAGGTGCCCCTTCTGTGTGCTCCATTACCAACTGGCTTCCTTGCTCACAGTGTTTATCACACCTTCTCAAGCTCCTATCTACTCATGTTTGTTCTCCACTAGCTTATGAACAAGGCCTGGATCTATGAACATTTCATGTTCCCAGAACCTCACACTACACCTTGAGTCTATTAGACATCCAAGTATTTGTGGAAAAGATAAAGAAATGAAATTTAAAAGGATTGAGATTCTACTTCCACCTTAACATGAACCTGACTCTAGGGCTCATAATTGAAAAATCTAGAATGCTATTTACTGGGTCCCAGTTTCCCATCCTCCATATGATTGTATGGTTTGAATAAGTGACATGACTTCTCTAAGTCTTATTTCATGCATGAATATATTCCCTTCCTTACAGAGGTTATTGTGAAGCTCTGGTACAATTCAGGACACTGCAGAGAACAATATGGAATAATGAGCAGCAGTAGGAACAGCAGAGCAAAAGGAAAATTTGAGGGCTCCAGATGTGGACTGTCCATAATTCATATTTTATATGTGTGAGCCCTGCCATGTTATGTCTATGAGCCAAGACTCTTCTTGTCAATTGCCCAAAAGTTAAGCCAGAGAGAAACCATGATTCCAAACAGTTGGTGATTGCCTTTGATTGCAGCTAAAATAAGAGCAGTATGTAACCATAATCCCAGTCATCTTGCCTGACCAAACCCTGCTTAACGCCCTGTTGACAACAGAAATTTCCCAAAAGGCTCAACTGTAAGGAGGAGCCCTGATAACATTTTCTCCTTTCAAAGAGAGCTGCTGAACCAAAAGCCTACAGACCTCATGGAAGGGGAGGAAACATTACATAAGCAGTGACTCTCACATGATAAGGTTTTCAGAAAAGGAGCAAATTGTTCTGACAGTCCCATGATATGAAGAATGAAGACTTGAAAGAGAAATCTGGGCAGCAGCAGGACAGCAGGAACAAATACACTTAAGTAGGGGAGAATGGTGCTGGGGGTGGGAGGCCCTGATCAGTGAAAAGGCAGTAACTCAGAATTCATCCACGCCTTGTACACTTCCTAAATCAAAAGATGAATGGAATACTCCACAGATGGTCCTGGAGAAGCTGGGGTGGAACAAGCTGAGTGTGGCAATCAGAGAATCTTTGCTCACCTACTTCTTTCCTCCTGATTATACTGCACTGGAGGTCACTGGACCACCAAGCCCTGCTGCCAGGACACCCATGCCCAAAGCTGCTATTGTCTTCCTAGGCTGTTCTGCTTCTCAAGCTCACTTTGCACTGTGGTTGCTCGTGCTCCTAAGTTTCATGTACTGACTGTATTTTGCCCCCACTCTATCAATATCTCCCTTTCATATAATAACATCAAAGGAAAACAAATTTTATGCTCTCTGTGACTCCTCTGTGCTGAGAGGAAGATAAACCTATACCTTCCCTCAACTATCCCTCACATGATGTTTTCTAAGCCTGTCATGATCTTGATCATTTTTCTCTGGGCTGAAAAATGAGCAGATAATGCTAAGTGCTTTATCCATACATATGATTTCAGTTAATCAGCCTGACCACACAAGAAGGTGGGCATTCTCCACGTTATACAGATGAGAATACTGGGGCTGAGGAATTAAGTGACCTGCCTAAGGTGCCTCAACCAGAATGTGATTTAAGATTCTTAGGTGGGGCCAGTGCTGTGGTGCAGTGGGTAAAGCCACTGCCTGCAGTATTGGCATCCCATCTGGGTGCCCGTTCAAGTCCCAGCTGCTCCACTTTTGATCCAGCTCTCTGTTATGGCCTAGGAAAGCAAGAAAGGCCAAGTCCTTGGGCCCCTGCACCTATGTGGGAGACCCAGAGGAAGCTCCTGGCTCCTGGCTTCGGATTGGCCCAGCTCTGGCGGTTGCGACCATCTAAGGAGTGAATCAGCAGATGGAAGACCTCTCTCTCTCTGTATCTGCCTCTCTGTAACTTTGCCTTTCAAATAAATAAATAAATCTTTTAAAAAACTTCTAAGGCTATTATTCTAAGTGTTTGACTACATCATCACACTCCTTTTTCCTCAGAGAACACACAGTCAGTTAGGGCAAAGATGAGATGAGAACCCAGGTTCCCACTTTCAGCCCAGTTCTCTTTACCCTGCCCTTCCTCCCTCTGTATAGTCTACTTTCTTTTTTGTCACTTCCCATGGACAATATGAGTTGGTTCTCAAAGTGTGGCATGCTCTTCTGTGCATTACTTATTAGGAACAGGAAAGTGACAGGGCCCCTTTGGTATCTTTTATGGCTAGACATGGAAAAAAGAACAAGCATGGGATAAAGAAGGCAAAAAGGCACCTGTGTCAACATTGCTTCGTTGAATGGTATAGACCCCTGGGACCAGAAATTATTACTGAGAGAACCACTTTATATGTTTAAACCCAATCAGGATGATTTGGCATGTACTTACACAGAGATGTGTTTACATGAAAAGCAAACTTTGCCCATGCACTGTGGGAAAACAATGTGTCATGAATATATTCTTATTTTTTCACAGTCAGGGCTTTCAGCACTCTATTTAAAAATATGTAAAAACAGTTCGGCACATGCTCAATCATACTTGCCCCTAATGGTAGAGTTAGAAACGTGCCAGGGGATTCCAATTCAACCCCATTGAGGTGCAATATACCAATGCCATCTCACTAGTCAAAATGATCAGTTTCAGTTCATAATTGATCAGAATGATAGGTTTAAGAGTCAAAGGGATCACATAAACAAGACCAGTGTCTGCTAATGCTAACTGATAGA
This sequence comes from Oryctolagus cuniculus, assembly GCF_051225735.1. Taxonomy (NCBI): domain Eukaryota; kingdom Metazoa; phylum Chordata; class Mammalia; order Lagomorpha; family Leporidae; genus Oryctolagus; species Oryctolagus cuniculus. The sequence goes on from NC_142867.1 coordinate 76,929,548, forward strand.
ATTAAAAAGGAGAGAATGATCCAACATGGGAAGCAGGATACACAGCAGACTCACAGAATAGCAGATGTCCTAAACAGCACTCTTGCCTCAGAATCAGCCCTTAAGGCATTCAGATCTGGCTGAAGAGCCCATGAGGGTATTTCAGGCATGGAAAGCCAAGACATTCTGGCAAAAAAAAAAAAAAATGACCTAAATGAAAGATCTCTGTGAGATCTCGGTGGAAAGAACGGGCCATCAAAGAAGGAGGTACCTTTCTCTGAAGGGAGGAGAGAACTTCCACTTTGATTATGGCCTTGTCTAAATAAGGTCAGAGTTTGTGAACTCAAGAGGCTTCCATAGCTTTGGCAACTCATGACAAGAACCTAGGGTGGTTACTGATGCCATAAACAAGAGTGTCAATTGTTGAATCAACAAGAGGAGTTACTGTGCACTTACTCCCCATGTAGGATCTCTATCCTTAATGTGTTGTACTATGTGAATTAATGGTATAATTAGTACTCAAACAGTACTTTATACTTTGTGTTTCTGTGCAGGTGCAAACTGTTGAAATCTTTACTTAATATATAAAGATAATTGAAAATGAATCTTGATGTGAATGGGATGGGAGAGGGAGTGGAAGATGGGATGGTTGCAGGTGGGAGGGAGGTTATGTGGAGAAAAAGCCACTATAATCCAAAAGTTGTAGTTTGGAAATTTATATTTATTAAAGTTAATAAAAAATATGTAAAAACACTTGAACTAGTGTGTGTCCTAAGTTGGACTTTTTGACAATAAAAATTTTCTTGTGACAAGTTCAATATAGCCTCTCCAAAAATATTAGCTAAGGTGCAGATGTTTGGTGCAGTAATTAAGGTGCTGCATGGGACATCCATATCCCATGTCAGACTGCCAGGATTTGAGTCCCAGTTCCACTTTTAATCTAGCTTCCTGCTAATGAGCACCCTGGGAGGCAGCAAGTAATACCTCAAGTACTTGAATCCCTGACACCTATGTGGGAGAACCAGATGAAGTTACAAGTTTCTGGTTTGGGTATGGCAGTTGAGGGCATTTGAGAATGAATCAGTAGCTCACTTGCTCGCTCGCTCTCTTTCTCATTGTCACTCTGCCTTTCAAATAAAATTTATTAAAAATTTTAACTAAGGGGCAGCAGGTTATAACTCCATTTGCAATGCTGGCATCTTATATCTCAGTGCTGGTTTGAGACACAGCTGCTCTGCTTCCAATCCAGCTCCTTGCTAAAGTGCCTAGGAAAGCCACAGATGATGGTCCAAGTACTTGAGCCCCTGCCACCCACTCGGGAGACCCAGATGGAATTCCAGGTTCCTGACTTCAGGCTCTTTAGCCATGGCTGTTGTGGCCATTTGGGGAGTAAGCCATTAGATGAAAGATCTCTCTCTCTCTCTCTCTCTCTCTCTCTCTCCATCCCTCCCTCCTTACCTCCCTCCTTACCTCCCTCCTTCTCCCTCTCCCTTTCAAATAACAAATTTTTTTCTAATTTAGCTTATTAACTAAAATAAGCAAATGAAATGAACTTATGAAGAAGTGAACAAAAGCTATAGAGAGAATTAGAAAAGAATAGTTTGCTACTCAACAATATGTTTTAGTTTCTATAGAGGAACAAAGGAAAATTCAAAAGTGGCAGTCATCTTCAAGATAAGAAATCTTCATTTTTGCAAAGATTCTTCTAAAAATGAAAGTCATTTTTATGTTTTGTTCATTTCCTCTAGCTCCAGGCCAGTGTAATCAGCAGTGAACATCTCCTTGAAACTGGCTTGGTGACCTCCAGCTAAGAATGAAGGAGGGGAAGAAAGACCATTTGTACAAACATGCAACAGTTACCTCTACTCCCCAATCTCATATTCAAATTTAAGGACAATACCCTTGGATTTCTGAAAAGTTTATCTCTGCTATTCCTTGGCCTCAAGTTTAAATTTACAGTCCCTTTAGGAATCAAATATTTCAACCAAGCTTCAACCAAGAGCAACTAACTCTCATAGAAGCACTATGTTAAATACTAATAAAGGAAGCATAAAACAAGTGTCAGGAGAGTCACAAGGATTTGAGAGGAAGACAAAATCAGATGTACCTCGAAGGCTAAACTAGCAAATGGAATGGGCATTTTGTGCAAGAGCCCTGGGTCATAGAACCACAGAAGGTGTTCAAAAAGAAGGCTAGGTACTGGAGGGTAGGGTATAAACAGGGGAATGGTGATGAGGGTCAGATCCTGAGGCGCTTGAAATATCAACAGAGAATTTGAACCTGAATTGTTCATACCTTTCAGGCTTGATAAATATGCTACTACCATTCATTTTAAAAAAAATTTATTTATTTACTTAAGAGGCAGAGTTATAGACAGAGAGGGAGAGAAAGGTCTTCCATTCGCAGGTTCACTACCCAAATGTCTGCAGTGGCTGGAGCTGGGTCCATCTGAAGTCAGAAGCCAGGAGCCTCTAGTCTCCCACATGGGTACAGGGGCCCAAGCACCAGGGCCATCCCATACCATCCCAGGCCATCAGCAAGGAGCTATATCGGAAGAGGAGCAGCCAGGACTCATGCTGGCACCCATATGGGATGCCAGCACTGCAGGCAGATGTTTTAACCTACTGTGCACAGGCTCCTAAATTTTGTTTTAAAGATTTATTTATGTATTTGACAGTCAGAGTTATGGAGAGAGAAGTAGGGGGAGGAGAGGGAGGTACAGAGAGAGATCTTCCATCTGTTGGTTTACTCCCCAGATGGCCATAATGGCCAGGGATGGGCCAGGCTGAAGCTAGGAGCCAGGAGCATCTTCTGGGTCTCCTATATGAGTAGCAGGGGCCCAAGAACTTGAGTGATCTGCTGCTGCTTTTCTCAGGCCTGGACTTGAAGTGGAACAGCCAGGACACAAACCAGCACCCATATGGGATGCTGGCATCACAGGTGGTGACTTTCCTCATTATGCCACAGCACCAGTCCCTACAACCACTCTTTTAATCTATATTTACTTGGTATATTAAGATTCCAAGTGATAAAACAGTGAAGAAAGAAAGGAGCTAGGGAAACAGGTAGCTGGAAGTTCATTTTAAACCACATCTTAATCCCCTTCTCCCACACGTAGGCTTAAATTTCAAATCAAGTCTAGAAAAAGGAGGGCTGGCACTGTGATGCAGCAGGTTAAAGCCCCAGCCTGCGGCACTGGCATCCCATATAGGTGTCGGTTTGAATCCTGGCTGCTCCACTTCCAATCCAGCTCTCTGCTATGGCCTGGGAGCAGTGGAAGATGGCCCAAGTCCTTGGGCCCCTGCACCGATGTGGGTGACCCAGAGGAAGATCCTGGCTCCTGGCTCCTGGCTCCTGGCTTCAGATCAGCTCAGATCTGGCCGCTGTGGTTATCTGGGGAGTGAGCCAGCAGATGGAAGACCCTTCTCTCTCTGGCTCTACTTCTCTCTGTAATTCTGTCTTTCAAATAAATAAAATGAATCTTTAAAAAAATAAAAAAGTCTAGAAAAGGGATGACTTTCCTTTGACAACAAACCAATAAGGAACTGTGTTTTAAAGGTTCATCTGACATTGCACGGAGCTGCTATAAAAGTCCACACGTTCATGGGTAGTTTTTTTAAAAAGCCGTATTTATTCATTCATTCATTTGAAAGAAAGAGAGAGAGAATAGATCTTTGATATCCTGGTTAACTCCCCAAATGCCCACATCAGAAAGGTCAAGGCCAAGCCAGGAGCCAGGAGCCAGGAGCCAGGAACTTCATTTGGGTCTCCCATGTGGCTGGCAGGGACCCAAGTACTTGGGCCATCATCCACTGCTCTCCCAGACACATTAGCAAGGAGCTGGATTGGAAGGGTAACATAGCCAGGACTGGAACCAGGAATTTCAATATGGGATTGGGTTTCCCAAGCAGCAGTTTAACCCACTATACCACAACACCCACCAGAGACTGCTATCACTTTAATTATATTTATAATTGTTCCAATAAAACAGTGGTATTTGCTGATCAGCAGCAAATTCCCAGACATTGCTCAAGACCTACTGGAAATCTTCAGGGTTGATGTTTAGGAATCTGATTTCTAAAACGTCCCCTCATGTTGTGTGGATGTTTGGCCAGGTCTGGGAATCTGTAATTATAAAAGATTCCCAATAGGTCAGAAATGGCTGATGACTGGCTAAAGAGCACAGCAAGTAGTCAAAGTTAAACACGTTCATTTATATATAAATTGCTTTCCAGCTGTGACAAGAACAAACACAAAAAGTGAACAGCTGAATCAGAGTCATAACTAGTTCTTTTGTGCAGATAAGGAAACAGACCATAAAGGGCTAGACCAATTGCTTAAGGGTCACACAGCTGACTAATGTTAGAGCAAGGAGATTCAGAGAAGACCTCTTTTATCTCCCAGAACATATACAATTTCAAGGTCAATAAGGATTTACAAATAGGCTAATTAATGGATTGGAGTGCATTTCACAGCATTCCTAAAGCCAGCAGGCTAACAGAAAGAATTACACATGAATTCTAGATTTAATTATTTTCTAGGTTTGAAATTCAGAGAAAAGGAGTGGAGGAGCCAGCTGATTTATTAACTAGGCTGCAATTAAACTCAGGATCATAAAGTTAACTGAACTGTAACCATCACCAGCTCAGACTTTACAAAAGACTCCAGAAAGCTGTGCTCCTTTTTTGTGAAATTGTACATTCCTACCCCATCTGGGAATAAGGGGCTCTCTCCAAATGTACTAACTCGGGGGTTTCAAAAAACATTAGCACCACCTGAAAAGCTGTTCTAAAAAAGCCAATGCCCAGGCTCCACCCTTTACTTTCCCCCAGTGATCTTCATTTAAATGATCTGGGGTGAGATCCCCCCTTTTCCCTCCAACTAGGATAGCTTTCAAAGGTACCCCAGTGATCGTAATGTGTAGCCAGAATTGAGACCACTGAACCCACTTGTCCTCTCCCCCTACAGACCCATAATCAAGTCCAGGACCTGGGGATGAAGTCAGCCAAGTACCCATGGCAAAAAGTACAAGGAGGCAAGTCACTGATCAGTGTCCCACACCTGCAGCACCCTAAGAATGAATACCTCCTTCATAGTAGAGGCACAAATTTAAGTAGCAATGTACTAACCAGGTGCTGCAAGTGCAGCATCAGCACTGGTATGACCTTGTCTCTAAAGATTTTGTGCCACAGGTGTCTTATTTGCTTTTCCCTATTCCTGTACCTCCTCAGATACATCCAGTCAGGCCATTAATTATCTCATCAAAGATACATCAACTTCTTGCTATATGTCCAAGGTCTTCTTTTGATCTCCATTCTCTAAAACAGGGGTGGGGAACATCCAGCACGTGGGTCATATAAGTCCTGCAAAATCATTTGGTCTGGTCCTGCCAAGGCAACTGCAGGAGGGACTTAAAATTCAATACATCTATAGCAGGCTAATTTTTAAGTTGATTATTTTGTATGGGCTATGAATATTATAAATATCCAAATTGCCCTTGGCAGAAAAAAGGTTTCCCACCCCCTGTGAGAGACTTATTTGAAAGTAGCACAGGTGAATAATGCTAAACACATCCATTTTCTGCAACCCTGACATAAGAGGCTGCTGCGACATGGAATGCATTGGTTTTGGAGTCAAAAGATAACTGGAAGGGGATGGATCATTTATTAATTCTTTGGCAGTTCCCCTAAGGACTCTGGGTTTATTTCTTGGTCTATACCAAGAAGCAGCAAAACCGACCTCACAGGGTGACTGTGAGGATGACATTAGTGCAGATAAGGAAACAGACCATAAAGGGCTAGACCAATTGCTATAAGAAAATCAATGACCTGGGACACAGTGAGTGTTTCATATGCATCAGCCCAACCACCTTTCCAGACCACCTTGGGGAGGGAATATATTGCTGCTGCCTTCCCTATTTACCTCAATGGATTATCTCCCATTCAATAACTACAACTCCATTTTATGAGGGAGTCAAAATCTTGGTTTCTGCAAGCAATCTCCTGTCCCACCGTACCACAGGGGTCTTTCAGTGGATTTAAAAAAAACAAAAAACAAAAAACTAAATTTGGAATAGGTATCAGAGGTAGAGAGGTTGTATGGGGAGGATGCCATTCTTAAGTTATCAAAAATTCTTCTAAATCCTCTTATCTTTGACCTTGACCTCAGCTTTAAGAAACCAAGAGTCTGACATCTCGCTTTCTGGTTCTGCATTAACAGCCCTCCTCTAATTTGGCTTCCACAAGCAATGGGGTAAGAGGTGTTTGTATAATGTGTCACCAAAACCTAACATGGTACTTGACATACCAGGTGCCTCATTTATTGGAAAAATAAAGTGGAGGGAGAGAGGGAAGGAGAGAGAGGGGGAGAGAGAGAGAATGAGAAATGAGAATAGGGATCAGAGGGGAAAAGCAAGATAATTCAACAGGTAAAGCCAAAAATGGTTACAAGGGTGGTATAAAAAAAAGTTTGAGAAGGCATATTCCATAAATGTATTTTTTAATCTCTCCTCCAAAGATGTCCACACTCTGTCCCTGGAACCTGTGATGATGTCACCTTACACAGTAAAAGGAACTCTGAGGATCTAATTAGGGATCTTGACATGAAAAGATTTCATCAGACTATCTACAGAAGGCCAGTGTGATCACAAGGGTCCTAATAAGAAGGAAGCAGCACAGTCAGAAAGAGAGGGGAGCTACGAGGATGAAAACGGATGAGGATCTGTTTTTGAATACGGAGGAAGGGGACATGAGCCAAGGCTTTCCCCCTAAGGCCTCCAGAAGGAACTCAGCCTGCTGACCTTTTGTTTTGACTTTAGCCTGAAAGGCCCGCTCAGACCTCTGACTTCTGAAACTGTAAGATAATAGATTTATGTTTAGAACTAGAATTGTTAGCATAGTAATGGGAAAATACGGTGCAGTGCTGTGGCATAGAAAGTGAAGCCTCTGCCTGCAACGATGGCACCCCATATGGGCATCAGTTCAACTCCTGGCTGCTCCACTTCTCATCCAGCTCCCTGATGATGTGCCTGGGAAAGCAGCAGAGAATGGCGCAAGCACTTGGGTCCCTGCACCCACGTGGGAGACCTGGAAGAAACTCCTTGCTCCTGGCTTCAGCCAGGCTAGCCTCTGCCATTGCGGCCATTTGGGAAGTGAACCACCGGATGGAAGATGTTTCTCTCTTTCTCTAACTCTGCCTTTGAAATGAATAAATAAATCTTTTTAAAAAGAGTAATAGGAAAATAATACATAGCCTGAGGACAGACAGTGCTTCATATTCATCCTTTAATCCACAACTTGCAGCCTGGAGCCCTGTTAACAAAGTACATCCTCATAAATCACTGAGGTACCACCCAGGACACTTTATTCTCCTTGTCCTGTAGCCAGTCACTGCTAAGTTTGCTCGATTCAACCACTGCAATCCCCTCCAGTTTCACCCTTTCCTTCCCTTTTCTACAACTCATGTAGAGGGCTGTGATCATCTCTGAACATTTCTGGTTCTCCCTCACTTCTACCATACACAGTTCAGCTAGATTCATATCTCCAAGAACCACTTTGATCACATCATACCTCAAACTTCAAAACCTTCCCTTGGGGCCGGCATTGTGGCGCAGCAGGTGAAGCCGCTGCTTGTAAGCCAGCACTCCATATCAGAATGTTGTTTCAATTCCCACCTGCTTAGCTTACAATGTAGCTCCCTGTTATTGTGCCTGGGAAAGTAGCAGAAGATGGCCTGGGCCATTGTTACCCATCTGGGAGACCCAGATGGAGTACCTGGCTCTTGGCTTCAGTTTGGCCCAGCCCTCCCTATTGCGGCCATTTGGGGAGTTAATCAGCGGATGGAAGGTCTTTCTCTCTCCTTGTCTTTCTTGTTCTGTCTTTCAAATAAATAAATCTTTAGAAAAGGAAAAAAAAAAAAAAAAACCTTCCTTAGCTCTTTCTCTTGATGGCAAAGGAAGTCCAAATTTCTTATCCTAGTATCGACATCCTTCTCATTCCAAACTTCCTATCCAACCTTCTTACCCATGGATCTCTTCCAAGTCCTTGAACTCCAGCCAAACCACTCTTCATATATTCCCTCTAAACCATCACCATGAGACCTTTGTTCATGCTGTTCTCTCCTTCTACAATGTCTTTCCTTTACATCTGCACACCCCCAAACCTTAGCCATCACTCAAATCCCGGCTTAAATGACAGTTCCTCCATAAATCGACTCTTATAGTCCATTTCCCCTCCCGTTACCCCTACCATAAGCTGGCAATATTATCTCATTCACTGAGCCTTCATCACACTTATCTACACGTCTGTTATCTGAAGTAGGAAAGAGCCCAGGCTTCAGAGTCAAATGGATTCAGATACAATATGACCCTCTTGTACTAGTTACTTAACTTTCTCTGAGCCTTGGCCTCCTCATCCGCAAAATGGGCATCATATCTGTCTTACTAGGTTTCTGAGAAGAAACATATAGGTGTCTAATATAGCAATTATTCAACAGTCAGTGCAGCAACATTATCCTAACTTAAATACACGTTATTATAACTTAAATACATATCAAATTCCACTAAAGGCTTAAGGGAAAGATTTATGTCCATTTCATTTTTAGCCACATACTACCTCTCAGAGTAGCAAAAAAGCCTAAAAACTGAGAAGTTACTGAAGTGTTGAGAGTCTCTCTCCAAAATTCTTGCCCTGTGTCAACTAAGAATGACCTCATCTCTAGACATTTCAGAGAGCAGAAAGGAAGCACACTGATCTCTTTCTGACAATGTTAGAATTTTTAAATTGGAAACTTTGCAAGATGCACTCATTGGCTACTGCCTCTAAACTTTTACCCCCAACCAACAGTAATAAGTGAGCATAGCTTTCATTAGCATAAGTTATGTGTTATTATTTTAACATCACTGAGTTCTAGCTCAGACAACTGTGGTTCCAGAACTGGTGGGACAAAGTTTGCTTTTACTCCATCATGTTTAGAAATCTCATGCTGTGGATCCGCCTTCATTCCTCAGTTGACTAGGCAACAGGATTACTTTCCTTTAAAGGCATTCCTTAGGGTGACAGTTGTGGCACAGTGGGCACAGTGCCCATATGCCATATAGAACTGCTGGTCTGAGTCCTGGCTATTCTGCTTCCAGTCCAGCTCCCTGCTAATATACCTGGAAAGCAGTGAATCGTAGCTCAAGTACTTGAATCCCTGCCACCGAAATGGGAGACCCAGATGAAATTCCTGACTCCTGGTTTTGGTCTGGCCCACCTGGCTGTGCAACACTTTAAGGAATGAAGCAGTGGATGGAAGACCCCCCTCCCTCCCTCCTCCTCTCTCCCTCCCCCCTTCCCCTACATGCAACCACCATGTAATTAGTCAGTACCACCTCTGCCCAAGCATCATGCTAGGACCTTCACATACATGATGTCCTCCTTTAAGGTAGCTGTCCTGTTCCATAAGGACCTTCACTATTTGTGAGAAGGTGGGAGAAATGACCAACCATCTCTAAAACTGGACTTAACATTAAGTATCAAAATGAGCAGCAACCACCTCAGCCCCCAGTTCAGTTTTTCCAAACTCTATTCCCCTTATTACTTATTTCTCAGACAAGACTGACTGAGACTCATTACAATGTCTTAAAGAAAGACAAAAGCCCTAATGAACAAAACTCATGAAATATTCTGCTGGTCTTCTGGAGAAAAACAGCCAGAGCTGACCTTAAGAATTCCACTAATTCCCCCTACCACACAGACTAAAAATAGCTAAAAAGCATTTCTAGTTAGTGATGGCCTTTCCTTTAAAGGAAATAATATGCAAAAAGGCATGCTGGGGTCATTAGCCCAAACCATGCAGTCCCATGATAAATCCTTTGCCAAATGTTCCTATGAGAATCTGCCTTCACATGGCCAACACTAAAGTTTCACTGTGATAGTACCCTGCCTCCCACTTTCCTCCCCACTTTTTAAAGACATACATTATCATTACCTGCAGGGCCACCAGAAACTCATTTCCCCTTTCTTGGCCTCAGATTCCACATGTTGACCTCTAAGAGCTTCTCTCCCTCTAAGACTTCCTGAGAGGTACATCCAATGGCTCCCTACAGCCTTTAAGGTACAGCTCAATCCCCTCAGTGTTACACTGGCCTATCCAGATCTGGCCCCTGCCTTCCTCTCCATTTCTCTTATTGTAGGAGCCATAGCTTGATGTTCAAGTTATGACCACTTGGAACTCTGTGCCTTTGGAACATGTAGCTCCCTCTGACTTCAAGGACCTTCTCCAGTTTCTTAAACTCCTGGTCATCTTTCAAGAAATAATCCAGGGGCTGGTACTGTGGCACAGTGAGATAAGCTGCTGTCTGTTAGCATACCATATTAGAGCACCATTTTGAGTCCTGGCTACTCCGTTTCCAATCCAGCTCTCTGCTAACGTGCCTGGGAAAGCAGAAAAGATGGTCCAGTGCCTGGGCCCCTGCCACCCACATGGGAGACCCAGATGGCTCCCGGCTTTGTTCAGACCCAGCCCAGGCCACTGCAGCCATTTGGGATGTGAATCAGCAGACAGAAAATTGATCTTTCTCTCCCCCCCTCCCCCCACCAACACTCTTTATCTTTCTGTTACTCTTTCAAATAAATCTCTTTTAAAAAGACATAATCCAAGTCTCACCTAGCTCCTGATAAGTTGGGTTAGTCTCCTCCTCTGTGATCTCACAGCACTCTTCATTTTATAGCATCTATCTACCTGTCTCCCTTACAAGCCTGAGCTTTCCTTGGAGGTAGAAACACCAACTCCCTCTCTCTCCTCTATATTCCCAGCACCAGACCTGTCTCTGTCATTCAATACTGGATAATAATGTATCAAATTCCAACAAAGATCCAAATTCATTTTGTAGCATTATTCCAAAAGACCAGATATTTATTTATTTTCAAGAAATGTTTTCTCTGTTCAAAAAGAAAGCAATCTTCAGGCCTTTCCCTTATTAGGAAAAAAATATATATATAGCTGTTCAGAATTGTGACATCATCTTTATAGAGTTGAAAAATATATACTACATTGGTCCCAGAGAAACCTCTCTTTAAACCAACTGAACCACAGAAGATTCAAAGTTATAAATGATGTCCAATTTGGTGGGTTTCTTTCCTTTACCAAGAGGAAAGAAAACCTCCAAAAGGGATAAATTATATACTCAATTTTCAGAATATGTTCGACCAAGCCCTGGAAGACCAGATGAAAAGCAGCAAGAAAGAATATAATCTTGTATTGAAAATCAAAATACTTCATGAACTATTAACATTAAAAGGCATGTGCATGTATCATAGAAGATAAAAAGTGAATTGGTGTAATTAATTGGTAGGACTTGGACTTGAGGAGTTAGAAAAGAAACAGGCATTTTGCCTTCCTGTATTACCTTTTTTCATTGTTATATAGTTATCTCCAGAGCACATGACAAACTATCCACATTTTACAGGTGAAGAAACTGAAGAAACTGAAGTTCTCAGAGGTTAAGGGACATACCTAAACTCACGCTTCTTCCATGAAACAAAGTCTGGATTGGAGCCCAGGTCTACATTACCCCCAAAGTTCTGTCCAACAACCGGGAAGAACAGTGGTAAAGGCAGAAGAAAGGTTCCAGGCACATTGAGCCCTACAACAGAAACCAAAAATGTAAAGAGGAGCTGGGATGTCCCTCAAACCTCTGCACACGCAAGACACTGATCTTTGAAATACAAAACATTGTTAAAATTGAGCAATGCAACAAGTTTTCAAAGGGACTTTCATTGTTTGTGTGATCCCAGTTTAGAAGCACATAAAAATAAATCTAAAGGATGAAGAGTAGGCAGGAAGTATGATATTAGAGCAGCAAAGCTGTTTTTCCTAAACCATCACAAACACCTTGAACTGATCTGGAAAAGAGCTTGTTATATTTGCCAAAGCTTTAAAACACCTCCAAAGGCAGGCACAAATGATCACTGACACACCTATCAGAGCCAACCTCTGCCCTGCCTAGGGGCACACTTGAAGAATTGGGTTCCTGTCCTTCCTCCATCACTAATGACTGAAACCCTTGGCTTCCCTTACCTCTCTGGTGACAGTGCCTATACAATGAGATGTTTGGACTGAATCTCTCAGGTACCTTCCAGCTGTTTCTTTTTCCCCTCATGGGCATTAAACCAACTAACAAATGAATATCAAGACCACCCGCCAACCTAGCTAAAGGAGCAAAAGATACAGAGGTACACTACAGGAGGTCCACAAAGTATCTTGCTGCCTGGTACAAAATGCCTTTTTAGAAACCAAATGTTTTTTTCCTAAGATGTAGTTATAGTAAAGAAGAGAAAGACAATAAGGATCATAGGGTACAGAAACTGGCCAGTCTTCTTCTCTTTCTGCCTTCCTCCATCCTTACGAAGTGTCCTCTGTTTGGGACTAACCTAGGCACAATAGACACAACTATTACATAGTAAGACCTGGCTCCTATTGTAAGATTTTAGCTCAAGCAATAAGAGTGTGGGTTTACATTATCCTGTAATACACACACACACCCCTCCAAACCACCTCAGGAGAAAGGAACAACAGGTAGGAATGAGTATCATCACAAGCCTGTCCTTTAAAGATATGAAAACTAAGGCTCAGCAAGGTCATGCGGCTTATCCAAGGTCACACAAGTGCCAGGTGACGGAGCTGGGAAACAAACACATTTACAAAGGAGGAAGAGAACTAGACAACAGGGTATATTTCAGTGTCAGTTGTGTGATTTTAGGGGAAATAAAAAAGATCAGGGCAGGGCTGGCACTGTGGTACACTGGGCTAAGAATCCACTTGAGACACTGGCATCCCATATGAACATTGATTCAGGTCCCAGCTTCTCCACTTGTGTTCCAGCTCGCTGCTATGGCCTGGGAAAGCAGTAGAAGATGGCCCAACTGTTATGGCCCCTGTGCCCATGTGGGAGACCCAGAAGGAGTTCCTGGCTCCTCACTTCAGATAGGCTCAGCTCAGGCCATTGCAGCCATTTGGGAAGTGAACCAACAGATGGAAGACATTTCTGTCTCTCCCTCTCTTTGTCTTATAACTCTACCTCTCTAATAAATAAATACATAACCTTTAAGAAAAAAAAAAAACAGAGATCAGGGCAAGAATCAGGAAGAGTCAAGACTTGAGTTGAGCTTTGGACAGGGAGCAAACTTCAGACAAATCACATGCAAATTCACTATGTTCAATGCATAAGATAGCATAAGCACTATTTTGGAAAGGGTAGAGTACAAAAAAATAAAAGGATGCCTAGACTTATACACATACAAAAGAACACTTTCATTTAAAAAGTAGGTATTCATAAGCCACCATTAGTATCCAGCAAGTGTGTGCCTGCAGTCTTCTTCCCAGGAGTAGAAATGGGTGGCCCTGAACCTTACCTGCCCCCTGGCATTCACAGTGGCATTAGGAAGACGGTTCACATGGGGTTAGGGATATGGGATCTGTACCACTGAGCTAAAGCGAAATCCTCTGACCTTGGCAAACTTGACCATTACTGCAACTCTCTAAGCTAACTGCCCTTCTCAGTCAAGGTGTTCCCTGTGTAGCTGTCATTAATCACATGCTTGTATAGCAAGCCTGCCTTCCCAGGCTGCATTCATTGCTGCTGTGGCTCAAGAATGTAATTAATGAGCAACTTGGACCCACTCTTGTAGTAGGAAGGGAATGGCTGGGAAACATTTTGAGGTGATGATAGAGACTCAAAATTATAGAAGAGCTTAATAAAACAGGCTCAGACTCTGAATACTACACAGAATGGTATTTAAGTCAAACAAACAAACAAAAAAACAGAGAATTGAGAAACTGTACAATCATGTGGAGGTCCTCAAGAGGGGGTATCTCAGACACAAAGAGTGAAATCTAAGTTAAACCTTAAGCCTGGATCTGGTAGGGAACCTAAGTGATAGGAACTCTTTGCAGAATTACAGGTTTTACTTCTTACCAGTGAGACTTTGGTCAACCCTCCAGAATTCTAACTCCAATTTTATTTCATGAGGTAACCCTTCCAATAATACCTATTTCAGCAAGAGTTCTGAGATGAAATCCACCCAATACAGAATGGAATAAGATTCAACCATCCTGCCTTCCCAAACCCTCCCCCGCCAAAAGCAACTGGTAAACATAGGGATGGGTGGAGGCGGGACTAATGATGGTGTTTCTCAGGAAGTGGTTTTGGAGTTTGGACTTGAAGCTGAAAGTGACTCTTTCTACCAAAGGGAATTCAACCCTTCTCTTCCTTGACATCAGCTCACAGTTCTAATTGTGGGGCAAACACTATCCCTTGGGAAAAAGTTCCCAAGTTATAGAGCAGAACCAGTTCTAGCCTCTTCTCAGCCTTTCCAGCGTCTTGAAGGGGCTCATTAGAAGATGGCAAGGCCTTCTGCAGACACACACCAGTGGGGACTTGAAGATTTGAGTGACTGCTTAGTCATGTCTAAGATTAGTGAGGAGGAACAGGACACATACATGTGTGTGCATGAACACACAACCTATCTGAAACATAGGACACATACATTCTACATACACTATATATACTATGAATGTATCTATACAAGTAAATTCTATCCAATTTAGTTCTTAATCATTTGCAAGAGATTTAAAAATCCTGAGAATTCCTCACTCTATTAGTATTCAAAGAAAGTCTAGGTGATTGTTAAGCAATTGAACAAAAGATGTTCAAAAAGTTCACAAAAAATGAAAATTCTGAAAAATAATGCACGGATTTCAAAAGTTGCTTGCACCAAAAACAAGCTTATCTTTCAATTCCATTTTTCCACAAACTTTTTGAAGTACTCTTATAGAACCAAGATTCTGATTTCCAGGTAGTTAGTAAAATAAGCCTTCTTTTCCCTATAGAAGAATGTCCTAATATGGCTTATTTTGACCCAGATGTAATTACTTATTAGGAGGGGTAAAAGGATTATATGTAATAGAATAGTAATAATAACAACAATGACTATGAATATTGTTTCCATGAAGATCCCCCATGCTGGAATGTTTATTCAAGCCACCTCACTGAATCCTCAGTCCAACTCTGTAAGGAAATTTCCATGATCACTCCAATTTTACAAAAGAACTGAAATCAAAGAAGTACAATAACTTCACCTCTATATATCCTCTTAAATATTATGTTATATACAGATATAGGTAAATATTATAGATATAAGCTATTGCCTATAAAGTGACATAATGGTGCACTGCCATTGTGGTACACCAGGTTAAGCCACCTCCTGTAACATCAGCATTTCATATGAGCACTGGTTCAAATCCCAGCTGCTCCAGTTCCAATCTGGCTCCCTGCTGCTGCACCTGTGAAAGCAATGAAAGATGGCACAAGTGCTTGGGCCCCAGTATCCACCTGGGAGAACTTTATGGAGTTCCCATCTCCAGTCCAGCCCTGGCCATTGTGGCCATCTGGGGAGTGAATCAGCAAATGGAAGATCTCTCTTCTCTGTCTTTCCCCCTCTCTATCACTCTGCCTTTCAAATAAACAAATGAATCTTTTTTTAAAAAAGTGAAATAATGAAATTCCAAGTTTTCATTTTAAAAACTATAAACATACGAGTCACGTAGCACTCATAAAATCTCCTTTTTTCCCTAGTTGATGTATACCTTAAATAAAAGGTCACGTAGCACTCATAAAATCTCCTTTTTTCCCTAGTTGATGTATACCTTAAATAAAAGGAAAACTGAAAAGATTTAGGTAAAACAATTTTATCCGTAATTTTGATTTCAGAGGAAGGAATAAAACACTCATTTTATAAATTCTTAACTAGCAAAGGTCAATCAATAAATGGCTCTTATGGGCATGCTGTGTATGACTCATTAGATACATCTCAGAGCACAAAGGGGCCATGACTGCAGACCACTGTGTATTAGAGAATACTGTCTGGAGATTATGCAAGGTTGGTTTTACTCCCAGCTCATCTGCTCCCTTTTGATGTGGTACTGGGAAAGTCACTTTCACCTTGTGAAATTCTATCTCCTCATTTGCAAAGTTAGGGCACTGAAAAAGATGTTCTCTTTCATAGATGCCTTCCAACAATAAAATTCTGTCACTCAGGTGAATGAAACAGCACAATTCAGGACACAGCAAAATTTTGCTACAATGAAAATGGCCCAGTAGCTTATTAGTAAACCTCTCATCTCACTCCAAAGCCCAGAGTTGCACCATCCCAAAGGTCGCAGAAGCAGGTTAAAATAGTCAGTCTTTCACCTATTGTTAGTCTCCTCTAAAGAGTGGGATAATTTTCAACCACATTAAAAATCTCTTTATAATACTGTGAAATATGTATATTTGATCTTTGTCCCCATTTCCTGAAACACAGCTCCTAAAACCCTTGGTATCTTGGAGGGAAAAGAGTGCCTTGTGTAAGCTGATGAGATGATTGATTGGTGGCTGGAAGCCCTGTGGTAGCTTCTGAATGGGAGCTGGTTCCAGGAAAAACTAAGGTGTGATTAGAGAGAGGCAATTTTCAGTCCCACCCACCACCCTCTGGAGAAGTAGGAAGAGCTGAAAGTAAAGTTCATCATCAATGGCCAATGAATTAATCAATCATGACTATGTAACAACACCCCCAAAGAACTGGGTTTAGAAAGCTTCCAGATAGCTGAGCAGAGTGCATGGAAAGTCTTGAAGCAGCCTGGTATGGAGGTCAGGAGTGTGTATGCTGTAGCTGCACTTACTGGCTAGAGTTTTGCTGCCACTTATGAGTTACTTAGCCTGTGTAGGTCTCTTTCCTTACCTTGTCATGTTGTGAGAAATTCATGAGTTGATATATATAATGTGCTTATAACAGTGCCTGGCATATAGTAAGTGCTAGGTAAATCTTTGAACCACACAGAGTAATTCTCTAGATGGTCTGCATTGTACTTTCTATGTCTCTTGCTTCTCTTGCCCCTTCCTCTGACCCCTGTGGACTCTCTAGCCTGGCTCATTTTCTGACTCAGATTCTACCCACAGATTTCCTCAGAATTGACCTCCTGTTAGCATGCCTTAGAGAAGAGGCCCCAGGAAAACACCAGCTGCTTGCTGGGCCCTATCCAGCCACAACAGCAATGTGCTACGTGTCCCATGGCAGACTTCTTGGCATGATCCAAGAGAGTGCACTAAAATCAACCTCCATAAGGTAGTTAGAAGTTCATCTTTAACCCCAAGGAGAATGCTCACCTTTGCCAAGGGGAAAACATACATTTCCCCAGAAGAGGCATTGGTGAATTCAGATAAATTAAGACTATGCTTAGCCAAAGTTTAATGATGGAGATGGTGCAATGCAAGGGTCTGAAAATAGAGCTTGAGTTTTCATTGTTGCTGAACCACTAAATTCAGTGTTGCTGAACCTCAAATTCCTTCTGCCACATTCTACCATAAGAAGCCAAAGCCACCAAGAGGAAAAGAAAATGTGGTGAACCTCATGAATGTCTCACAAAAATAAATAAATTAACAGATGAAGGAAAAAACTCCTATCTAAAGATTTGATATCTTCTGCCTCACTAATTTTTTTCCCACCTTAGTTGAGTGAAAAGTGGAAGAAAACACCAAAGGGGATGCAGGAGAACTAGGCAGGCCACAGTGCTTTTTCATTTCAAATTCAGAGTCCATAATTATATCATTCCCTAAAATAATGGCTATCAGATGCCATTACTACTTACACTGAGACACAAAGGGAACAAATGTTATCATGGACTCAACTTTATTACATACTAATTTTATTAAATTTATGCACATTAGAAGCATAGAAAATTGCCCATCTCTACGTTCACACACACACACAAATACAAAAAACACATCATTTTGAATCTTAGTTTTTAATTTCTTTCCCCAATTCCATAGAGTTGTAACGAAAATGTGTTCTTATCATCTAGCTTATAAACTAGTTTTCTATCAGTCCTGACAATCACTAGTTGCACCACCGTATGTGATTGCCTAAGGAGACCCAGAAGCGTTTGCACATATTTAATGCAGTATCTTTTTACTTGGGCATTCTTGTCATTTGAACCAATCAGAAGAGATTTCAAGATAGGAAGGGAAGAAGTGACAGATGAGAAAAGGGCATTTTAAGTCATAGAAAGCCCACACTCTTTCCACATGGAAGTCAGCTATGTTTGGTCACTATAGTAAAAAAGACTTGAGTGCCCCACTAAAGGCTGGGGGCAAAATACCAATGAGGTCTACTGGAATCCAGTCTCACCTGAGCAGAGAGGTTCTTGCGATTCTAAACAAAATAAAAATGAAAAGACATTCATTAACTACTAGAGGCAATAGGACAGAGCTTCAGGATAGGTTCAAACATACAAGATAGCTTACTCAAGGGCAGTTGGAAATGAACTCCCCTGAGGGAGAGAAAACAGAAGGAAAAGTAGAATTCACCTTTCCCATAACCATTATTTTGAAAAAATGCTTAATATTTTCTGAGGGAAAAATCCTTGTCTAATACTTTTATAAAAAGAAAAGCAGATCTTTAAGCAATTTCAGCATAAACTTCTTCCATTTCTGTTTCTGAAACTATTCAAAAGACTAATTTCTAAAGATTCTTTTAAAAAAGATTTATTTATTTGAAAGTCAGAATTACTAAGAGAGGGGGAAAGATGGAGAGACAGACATCTTCCATCCTCTGGTTCACTCCCCAGATGGTCACAACAGCAGGGGCCAGGTCAGGCCGAAGTCAGGAATCAGGAGCTTCATCTGGGTCTCCCCCATGGGTGGCAGGGGCCCAGACAATTGGGCCATCTTCCACTGCTTTTCCCGGGCCACTAGCAGGGAGCTGGATCAGAAGTGGAGCAGCCAGGATGGCATCACAGGCTGCAGCACAATGCTGGCCTCAAATTTCTAAAGATTTTTTTTACATAATCATTTTAATCATTGGAAAAACTTACAGGTCCTTTGAATTTGTGCAGAAGAATAGAAGGTAAAATCATCAATTTTTAAATACTGAAGTCAATTAGAGTCCAAAAGAATTTACATGAGGTCTACAGCATGAACTTGTAGTTTACTTTTCTCCAAAGAAGCTATACATGGAGAGCTGCAGGCCACTGATATCCAGGAATCAACAAAAGTAAATTCTATTCACTTGCTTTTTAGTAGAATGTAAGTGGCACAATATCTCACTCAAAAAATACTTGTTGAAAGAGTTCAAATGAAAGAATGAATGAAATATCCGCAAGGAAAAAGTGACATTGGTTCTGACTTCAAACTCTGCCTAAGATTATAGTCAACTTTATGCTAAATAAGTACTATTTTTAAAAATCCTGTTCAAACCAGCTTTATTTATAATAGTCAAAATTTACAAATAACCCTAATGCTATTCAACAGGTGAATGGTTAAACAATCTCTGGCACATCTATACTGTGGGATTCTAGTAAGCTATAAAATGAATAAATTATTGAAACACACAACTTGGATGAATCCCATGGGAATTATGCTGAATGTAAAAAGCTAATTCCAAAAGATTACATATTGTATAATTCCATGTATATGATATTTATGAAAGGGCAAAATTATAGAAATGGAGAACAGATTAATGGTTACGCTTTTGGGAAGTAGGGAGGTAGGTGTGGCTATAAAAGAACAAGAAGGAATATTGGGAGATGGAGCTAGTCAGTAACTTATCAATGATTGCAGCTACAAATGATAAAATTGTATACAACTTCACACACACAGGTGCATGTGCACACACACAAGTACATGTAAAACTGGACAAATCTACATTGTATCCACATCAATTTCCTGATTATGAGCTATAAGTTGGGCAAGATAAGGGAAACATGACTCTCTGTGTCATTTCTTATAACCTCATATGAACCTACAAGTATCTCAAAATAATTTTCTTTAATCCAGAAGCAAACTCTCCTCTGCCACCCTCAGCACCACCAACCTGAAAGCACATGTGCTATGCATGTATCACGGGGTAGGGAGTGTTAACACGGAAAGCTTTCCTAACCACCTCCAAAGGTCTCTCCCACATCTCAACTCTCAATGTATCAATTGTTTTTTAGCCCACAATCTAACTCTTGCTCTTACATTAAGAACAAATATTTCAGGATTTTTATCTCTTAACCTAGGATAAAATCTAAAACTTGGCCCATGTCTTATATTTGTTCGATACTCTCTCAGTGCCTAGCACAATGGTGAACCTACAGAATAAATGAGATTGCTTTTAACAAATGAATAAGTCAACAAATGAATTCCTATTCATAGACTGGAAATTTACAATGCTGTTGCTCTAGTTTTGTCAACTTCAAAGGTCAATAATATTTATGTCCATTTGCCTTACAGACATTAAAGACCATCTCCCCCTGAGCCAAGCACACACAGACAGCTTTAATCAGAGAGCTACACTGATCACTTTGTTAAATTTTCTGAACCTCAGATTTCTCATTGAGGAACTAGGGAATGATACTTTTTTGCAGGTTGCTATGTGAAGAAGACATAGTTCATAAAATGTCAAGCTCATTAAATGCTTAATGCTAACCTCACTAGATAACTCAAAAAAAATTTTTAGCCTTCCATAGGTACTTCCAAGAACTAATACTCATTTCATAATTCTATATGATGACCAGTTTTGTCACAATTGATATTACTAGTTCCCTAAGCTTTTTTAAAAGAATTATTTTAATTGTACATACTTAGGGAGTACATTGTGATAATTCAACACATATATTCAGTGGATAATTTTCAAATCAGATTTGGTAACATTTCTTTTCATATATGTAAGATTTTTGATTGACATTCAACAATTGCACATATATGTGGGGTAGAGTGTGACAGTTCAACAAATGTACACAATGTGTACCAATCAAATCAAGGAATTAGTGCTTCCCCATCCATATCATAAGTCTATGCTCGGAGCCTTTAAGCTTCTCTCGTCTACCCATTCATAAAATACATGATAAGTTATTGTGAATTCCACTGTGCTATAGAACACTAGAACTTCTAACCATGTCCTTATACCCATTATCCAAATTTCATCTATTCCCACACAAACCTTTCCCAGTCTCTGATAATTACTACTCTACATTCTCATTGGCTTTTTTTTTACGCTTCCACATATGAGAGAAAATGTGATATTTATCTTTCTGAATCTGACTTGTTTTACTTAACATGATGACTTCTAGTTTCATCTATTTTATGGCAAATGATATATCATTCTTTTTATGGCTGAAAAATACTCCATTGTGTATATATACACCCACATTTTCTTTGTCCACTCATCTATATAGGGACTCTTAGCTTGGTTCCATATCTTAGCTATTATGAATAATCCTGCAGTAAACGTGGGTGTACAAGTATCTCTTTCATATGCTGACTTCAGGTCCTTTGGACATACACCTACAAGTGAAATAGATCTGTTTTTAGTTTTCTGAGGAACTTCCATGCTGTATTCCATATGGCTGTACCAATTAACATTCCCACCAATCATGCATTAGGTTTCATTTTTTTCCACATCCTTGTTAGCATTTGTCTTTTTAATAGTAGCCACTCTAACTGGAATGAGATAATTTATTGTGATTTTGACATGTATTTCCCTGATGAGTAATCGTGTTGATATTATTTTCATAAATCTGTGGGTTATTTGAATTTATTCTTTTGAACAGAGTTAATATCATTTACCCATTTTTAAGTTGGATTTTTTTGTTATTGAGTAGTTTGAGTTCCTTATGTATTCTGGATATTAATCCTGGATATTAATCACATGACTAGTTTGCAAAAATTCTCTCCCATTCTGCAGGTTATCTCTTCATTCTGTTCATTATTTCCTTTGCTATGTAGAAGCTTCTTAGCTTGATACAATCCTATTTGTCTAATTCTGGTTTTGCTGCCTGTGCTTTTGGGGTCTTATCTGTAAAATCGTTGCATATACCAATGTCTTGAAGTATTTCCCCTATGCTTTCTTTTAATATTTTTATCACTTCAGGTCTTATGTTTGGGTCTTTGATCCATTTTGAGTAAATTTTTGTCTGAGGGGGTTGTATTTTAGTTTTCTGCATATGTTTATCCAGTTTTCCCAGCAAAATCACGGTCAATTCTTAATAAGCATAAGCAGTCTTTTCAACAAATGACCAGGGTTTTATTCACATAGTACCCTCCTCTAAAGATAAAATTTTGCTTACATTTACAGTGGCAAAAGTAACATGGACAAAGTCAATGTAAACAAGGGATGCAGTAAAAAGAGGCAAGTTCAAGTATAAGGAAATAAGGCAATTTATATAGTTATTAGGACAGTGTGCTACAAGTCCTTCCCCCAAATCACAGTGGAAGACAGCCTATCTTGGGCTTTCTCTTCTTTCCCATGGTTCTGTCCACAGACAGCACAGACATCTGAAGAGCCTCCTGCCCCTTACATTAAGAATGGTGGGCTGGAGGTGCTGGAGGGAGGGCCTCTGCTTATTTTCGCTGCTTAGGGAAGATATTTGTTTTCAAGATTAGCCGACTGCTTCTTCACAGTACTGGGAGTGTCTTAATCTACTCTTACCTGAGGGTGGTAACTTCTCCCCAAAGTGTGCAGCTGTCTGAAAACATATTTGCTCTTGATGTGTCACTGGGTCATGAGTTCTCTGAGAAATACTTTACACATGGGTGTCTCAAAACCCAGGCAGTGAATATATTTGCTGACCCATGAAGCAGGGTTAGACAAACACTGAATATGTTTCAAGGTTCCAGATGTTTTTTTTTTTTTTAAGATTTATTTATTTTATTTGAAATGCAGAATTACAAAGAAAGGGAATAGGAGAAGAAGAAGGAGAGGGATCTTCCATCTGCTGGGTCATTCCCCAGATGGCCTCAACGGCCGGGGCTGTGCCAGGCCAAAGCCGGTAGCTTCATCCAGGAGTCCCACATAGATGGAAGGGCCCAAGCACTTGGGCTATACTCTACTACTTTCTCAGGTACATTGGCAGGGAGCTGGATCTGAAGTAGGACATGAACCAGAACCCCTATGGAAGACATCAGAGGTGACAGCTTAACCCGCTGCACAACAGCACACCCAGGTTTCAGTTTTTAAAAAATAACCTAACTCATTTTGTTGGTCAGTCAATAGCATTTTTAGGCCTTCCTATATTCCTGATCTCTGCTTGAAATTGAGAAGGAATCATTTGTGACTGATACAGAAAGTCTCCTTCTTACCACTATGGTCTAATTCTGCCCACTGACATTTCTTTGCTTTACTTCTGGCACAATGATCTTGCATGACACACAACACATATGTCAAAGCAAAGGTCTTAAGACCAGATTATCATTACAAGAACATTCTATGTAACTAGAAGAAGCATATAAGACAGAGAATTTGAAGATCTGCCCATATCAAACAATGAAGGTACAGGTATCTGCAAATCCCAGAAAAGATGAATGTTTTCCAGAATTACAAATTTTTAAAGCCATATTCTCTTCCTTAGTAAAACAATTAACAATAGCTTCCTTCCTAAGTATTTCCTATGCACCAGACACTATATTAAGCGTGTAAAAGGATCATCTCATTTTAATCTTTAAAATGAGAAAAATGTATATAATATTATTCTACTTTAAAGATGAGAAAACTTCAGCTTAGAAAGACCAAGGAAATAAACCCAGAATCCACTCTCTCATAGCTGGTGTTCTTGATCCGTACACTAACTTACACTACTACGTGCTTTCTTGGTTTAGAGAGAAAGCCAAAGTTATTATTGCTGTTACTGAAATAATAGTGTATATAATACAGATTCTTCACAACATATTAGGCTAAATCATTATAAAACTTATTCAACTTTGACCTACGGAAAAGGCAATTTCACTTAGATCTAATAGAATATATCAAGAGACAGAAGAAGACTTGAAGTTAGCCCTAGCAAAGCTCCTGACTAGCTATGTAACTATAAGGTGAAGAGGAAGAACTGATTTTGTAATTAGGCTCTCTTCCACGTGCATAATTATAACAGAAAAAGAGGGAGGAGAAGCATAATTCATTAAACAATTCTTTATTAAGTGTCTACTACATGCTAAATGCTGTGCTTTCTCTTTCATTATAAATTCATTTGTATTTCACAAACAGCCTCCTAGCAGCTTTCTGTGATTCCTGGTTCCTACATACCTGAGGATTCTTGCATGTCTATTCACGGAAACTGAGATGTGCCTTATGGTACTGGTAGTTCCTTCCAGAGCCCAGTTCCACAGAAGAGAACCAAGGACTCCAGAAACCACTTTAATGGGAAGGGATAAATGAAGTATGGCAGAAGAAATATTCATGTGAACAAATGTGTGTACCTTGTAAGAAAAATATACCCACCTCTCAGTATATAATACTCTAGCTCAGAGTCCAGAAAAAATATTTCTCTTTACTTGTACCTCACTAGGAAGACAATTATCTAGATTTTTAATTTACAAAAATTCAAGGGCCCATGAATTTAATCTACTGGTTAAGACTCAGATCCCATGTTAGTTGTCCCTGGGTTTGAGTCCCAACCCACTCCTAAATCCAACTTCCTACTAATGCATGCCCTAGGAGGCAACAGGTGATGGTCCAAGTGGTTGGATCCCTGCCACCCATGTGGGAGACCCGGACTGAGTTCCTAGATCTGATTTCAGCCTGGCCCAGCCCCAGCTGTTACCAGCATTTTGAGAGTGAACCTTCAAATGGAGGAGCTCACTCCCTTTGTCTCCCTCTTTCTCTCTTCTGTCTCTCAAATAAATAAGCTCCATAATTTTTTTTTTCATTCCAGAATGGAAGAGCCTTCAGCTTTGTGGGTATAATACTTGAGCATCTCATCACATGTTTGCAATGAGTAAGGACTGGGAGTAGAAGATTATGGGAAAACATCAAACTGCAAGCCTGAAGATACTGATTCAAACTGGCTATGCTACCTCCTGGCTTTGTGAGTCCTGGAGTGAGGAATGGGATAGATTTCCTCTAAGTACTTTTCCCACTCTAAAGGTGGACCATTCCCTTATAATATAAAGTTTTTACCATCTAATCTGCATCTGTTCCCTTTTGTACTGAGGATACAGCTGTTTTCCAACATACCTGCAATAGCTCTTCAAATACATACTTGAGGACTCTCACAAGTGCCCATTAAACTCCCTCTCCTCCACCTTAAGTCAAAAATTCCAAAGAAAGTCAGGTGGTTGCCACTTCACTCCTTCTCCTCTTTCCTAAATCAAAGTAACAGATGAGTCTGGTGTTTAGCAGGATGTTGACAATAACTCATATGGGTCATACGTCTTAACTTTGAGCTCCTAAGAAAA
Source organism: Oryctolagus cuniculus (assembly GCF_051225735.1). Taxonomy (NCBI): domain Eukaryota; kingdom Metazoa; phylum Chordata; class Mammalia; order Lagomorpha; family Leporidae; genus Oryctolagus; species Oryctolagus cuniculus. Next base: position 76,954,755 of record NC_142867.1, read on the forward strand.
GGAATACATGCTGTGAGTAGATGTTTGCTTTCTGAACTTCTTCTAACCACAAAAGACCCAAAACTCCCGACCTCCTTCTCTGAGAAATCTACTAGCTGCAGTGGGAATACAAATGCTTAAAGAGAAGGAAATTAATAAACTTGATGTACATAAAATCTAGTTGAGAAGATCAAATCTACACATAATACCTAACTGGTGAATTCCACAGGACAGGTGATTATTATGTGCTAAATTTGGTAACATACTCAACAACAATCACAAGAAGTCAGGTGGAAAGGGTGAGATGAAGGGTAGCAACAGATCCAGAGAAAGATTGGCATAGGAGGTTAGGCTCTTAATTGTTGAATATGACTTAACTACTGAGAAACAATAACACCAACCTAACCTCCAGTGAGGGGTGATTTTCAAGTTGGAGATGGTCCTGGGCTCTACCAATAGAGTGCCTTCAAGCTCACCTGGATTTCTAGGGTAGTTCAGAATAGATTGTTAGGGTAGTGGAGTCAGTTAGGGTAGTGGAGGCCAAATGTTATTTTGCCTGTCAAGGCAAAACTTTTCCCAAGTCAAGGCTGCTTACTTCTCACTGCATAACACATAGCTTAGATGTCTAGTCCTTTTCATGTGAATTATCTTTGTATGGGGCGCCTATGAAATGTGTCATTGTAAGCAACTTGGAGTCTCCAGAATGATATTTTTTCCCTTTTCCTATAAGAATTCCTTGGACACAATAAACCAAAGAGAAAAGACAATTTCACAAAAGGAATCAGAGAAGAAATTGTTTGTTAATAAACACACACTCCCACCAACATTCTTTGATTCAGAGCTTTTGTTATCTCTCCTTCACTGCAAAATACAGATAACCAGAAGGAAGGAAAGAATTTGAAATTTTTGATTATTAAATTCTATGTATAAAGATTAGTTTTCTTTTTTCTCTTTAAAGACTCCAAATTACAAAGTTTATCAGAGACAGACATGGAGAAAGATTTCATGTACTTTCAGCTTTTACAACATCCATGAAATTTAAGCTGATATATCTCATGACCAGTGTTTTATAAACCTGCGCCTAGAAATCAAGAGTATGCCCTCAACATTTCCTGTCATGGAAATTGTTCCAACAGACAAACAAATAGGCATTTCATGGTTTTGGTCTCACAGCTGTCACATTATTTAGTTACACACAAATAAAAAATCCTATTACCAAAAAAAGATTGGGGAATTGGGCTGGAATTTGGCACACAAGCTTGTTCACATTGTTTTACTCAGTACCCTCCTTCAATGCAAATATGGAACTTCAAAATATTTAATTAAAAATAACTATGTGGTCTAAACAGTAAGTCCAATGTAACTGTAAAATGTCAAAATAAGAATTTTTACTAATGCTTCTCTACCATTAATTAATGACATTTTGTAACTCACTGGAGTAAAGAACTCAATTCTCATCTCCCAAAGGCTCTAAAGAGTTAGATCTGAATTCTAATGGAAACAGAACATACAATAAAACCTCCTATTCTTTAAAGTCATATAATAGATTTTTACATTACAAAACTCAGAGTACCTAAATCCCAACTAATCAAGATATTGGTCCATAAACTGGTCCCCCTTTTAGGGAAATTGCGCTGACAAAGTCTTTTCTCCTTTTTTGGGCTTGATTTCTACTAATTACTTGGTCTTTGAAAGGGGAGGGAAAAAATCATTATATTGGAAAGAAAAGTGCAAGAAATAAGACTCAAACATGAATTACCACTTCTTTCTGAAAAAGATTTTAAATTATTATTTGAAGTTTACATAGAATTAAAAGAAAAGCATGTAGGGCAAGTGTTATGTAGCACCAGATTATGCCACTTGGAATGACCATACCACATTATCAGAGTGCCTGATTCAAGTTCTGGCTACGCCATGCCTGACCCAGCTTCCTTCTAATGCATCTGGGAAGGCAATGGATGATGGCCCGAGTATTTGGGCCTCTGCCACTCGTATGGGAGATCCTGATGTTGCTCCTGGCTCCTGGCTTTAGCCTGGCCCAACCCTGCCTTTTATGGCCATTTGTGGAGTGAACTAGTAGAAGAAAGATGTGACTGTCTCTCTAGTTCTGCCTTTCAAATAAATTAATCTTAAAAAAAAAAAAAAAAGGAAGGGACAGTTCTGTGGCACAGTGTTAAGGCACACTTAAATAGTGCCATCCCATATGAATGCTGGTTCGAGTACCACCTGCTCTTCTTCCCATCAAGTTCCCTGCTAATGGTTCTGAGAAAGCAGCGAAAGATGGTCCAGGTACTTTAGTTACTGCCGCCCACATGAGAGACCCAGTTCCTGGCTATTGGTTTCAGTCTAGCCTCACCTGGGGAAGTTGTTACCCTTTGGGAGGTGAATCAAGGGATGAAAGAACTTTATCTGTCTCTCCCTCCCTATCATTCTGCCTTTCAAATAAATAAATAAGTCTTTTAAAAAAAAAAAGGAAAAGCAGAATTTCTAGGAATTCCTCCAGGAATTAATGGCAAGTAGAGTCTTTTACCTGTATTTTTCTTCCAATAAATAAACCAAGAAAACCCAAGAAATGCATGGCCTTTAAAACGCCCAGGTTCCCATTTCCTTATAATATCAGTAAAGAGCATAAGTGTCTGCACTTTGGTTTCCACATTTACGTCTCAGAATTAGCTCTTACCATGTGACGTTGGGCAAGTTACTTAGCTTCCTCACTGGTATAATACTTAAAATAGTGATGTGAGGATTAAATGAGTTTGGATGTTAAAGGACCTAATGTGTAGAGTCCATAGTGAACACCATGCATGTATCAACTGTTATTATTACTAACATCTCCAATAAATCTATTCTCGACATACCAAATAAAATCACAACTCACCAAGAAAAAATGTTTCCTTTGCATTTTTTGAAACAATGATGGCCTAGCCCAAGGTTCATCAGTTGATTTTTAAAAGTTGAATAATCTCATCCTCAGTCAGAGAATACTAACGGGAGCTGGAGACTGGACTGCTGTGTGCCTTGGACAGCAGAAGCCAGATACTTGGGCCTAGTAGTCTCAATTGCATTCATTTAACAAATGTCAATTGTGTCCCTAGTCTGTGCTGGGCACTGTACCAGGTGTTGAATTTATTTGCTCAAGGTCAACACTTTCCACTGCACCCTTTAGAGCCCAAGGCCTTGTTTCTTTCTGCAATGTGATTATCTAAAATAAATGTTATATTAAAAACATGCCTCAAGATGAAACTATAAGAATAGTCGAGCAAATGCTAAATTGTCCATTTCTATTTTCTTCCTTATAGTTCTGGAGCATAAAAATCCTCACCCACCAATTAAAATTGATAAGACAGATTATTCTCAGATGATGAGTTTTTGCCAAATATCTACAGAAAGGATGACCTCAGCCAAGCTGTCTCTGAAATCAACAGAGCATTTAATTAAGAGGCCTATTGGAATGTCCATATCCCACACTGGTGAGCCTAGTTCAAGTCCCAGCTCTGCTTTCAGTTCCAGTTCCTACTAATGTGCACCCAGGGAAGCAGCAAATGATGGTACAAGTATTTGGGTCTCTGCCACCCATATGAAACACAGACTGAGTTCTGGGTTCCCAGCTTCAGCCTTGCCTAACCTTGGCTGTTGCAGGCATTTAGGTAGTAAACCAAACAATGGAAGATCTCTCAGGTTCTGTATGTCTGTGTCTCTTTCTGCCTTTCAAATAAAATTAAAGTAAGTAAATTTAAACATTTTTTGAAGTTCATGGAAAATAGATATTATGAAAAAAATAGTCGCAGATTTCAAAAATTTTTCAAAAAACAGAGCAGACCACCAGTGCCCCTCCCTTATACCTATCACTTTGTGAAGAGAGCTAGGAAGGTTGCCACCCTGTGAGTCCCAAAGGACACAGGAAAGGTAACAGACAAGCATAGAGCTGATACATAAGCTGTCACTGCCAAAGAAATTCCCTTCTTTAAAACTTTCAGTGAGGCACGGGAAGCTTGAACTTCCCAACAGAGGAGCTTTAGCATTTGTTGACACCCACACAAGTGCTGACACTTGTCAAAGAGCTCATATAATGATCCAATATTATTGTATGAGGTCACACTAGTGTGTTCAAGCAGCACAGTGGAGAAAAAGCACTTATTTGGGATTCAGATATGAACTTAATAGTTACATGACCTTGGGCCAATATTTAACATATCTACAGTTCATTTTCCTTATCTATATTAAAAGGGTAAATTTCCTACCTTTGAGGATCTTTCTGATGATTAAAGAAACATTTTATGCTAAAATTCTAGCTGATGTCTGATACACAATAGAATTCCAGCATTACAGATGCCCTAAACACCTATTAATTTTAGGCAGGAAAAAAATATCTAAGGGATCTCATCGCCTGAGTTAGAGAAATAATGACAGGGAATCTTAAGCAAATCTTGCCCCTAACTTTTCTAACAGCCTAGTTATGATAATTGACATTTTTAGGACTCTGAGAGTACCTGAAATGCTAGAAAAATGCAACCAACCCTTCTCCAGAAGCTTTTTCACCCAAATTTTCCCATAAGCAACTAAGAAGGTGTCAACTTTATCCTACAGAGTACCATGTACTCTGGAACAGCAGCCTACATCTTCCTAGCTGTTCTGCCCTTCTCTTTCTAACCAAATCCCAAATGCAGCCACTAAAAAAAAAGGGGGGGGGGGGAGCTGGCGCTGTGGCGCAGCGGGTTAAAGCCCTGGCCTGAGGCGCTGGCATCCCATAAGGGCACTGGTTCTAGTCAGCTGCTCCTCTTCCAATCCAGCTCTTTGCTATAGCCTGGGAAAGCAGAAGATGGCCCAAGTTCTTGGGCCCCTGAACCCAAGTGGGAGACCCAGAAGAAGGTCCTGGCTCCTGCCTTCGGATTGGCGCAGCTCCCGCTGTAGCGGCCATCTGGGGAATGAACCAGTGGATGGCAGACCTATCTCTCTGTCTCTCTCTCTCTCTCTCTCTCTCTAACTCTTTCAAATAAATAAAATAAATCTTTAAAAAAAAAAAAAAAAAAAAAAAAGAACACACATTTGGCTATTTGTTTCCCCATCAGTTATCTGCAAACAGGATAACTCTTAGAGTACAGATAAGCAATTTGCCTTACTTTCTTTTCATTCACTCAATAATGTCTTTCTTATCTGAAGTTTGACAAAAACATACACTTTACACTAAATGCAAAACCTGAACATATCTGGAGTCTTGGAGACTACATCTCTTAAGTGTTACTGGATCTAGTTTTAAAGTCAGAAAAGTGAAGCTCTGGTTATATCTCAAACTGACCATCCAGGGGTCTTCAAAATATTCATAGAAAATGCATATTATGGAAAAATTATGTGTGGACTTCATATTTTTTGCACCAAAACAGCCTTATCCTTTAATTCCATTTCCACATGAATTTTTTGAAGTACCCTTATATTACTCTAGGAAAGCTATTTAATTTTTCTGAATCAGTTTCCTCATATGTAAATTGATATTAGCATTTCTGTAATAGAGTTATTTTAATGTTAAATGTTATCATATGTGAAAGCATTCTAAAAACTGTAAAGCTCTATAGAAATATCATGTTAGAAAGTTTTGGGTTCTTTATTGTCATTCCTTTTGTCAGCTATAGCCTATGTGCTCCAACAAAACCTTAAGAAGTCTACATAGCTCTCCCAACCTGGCCATCCCCTTTTTGCCCACTCATCTATCTCATACCACATTTAATCCACAGTCACTGATCCCAAATTGGTTTGTTTTTTTTTTTTTTGAGCCTTTCTTTTCCCAGGTTACTTTCAAACAAAGGTGTCGTCATAGCTTCTGACACACTCAAAATTTGGCATTTTAAAGCCTGCCCTTTATTTCCAAAAGAAAATCTTTTGATTCACAGAAGAACAAAAAACCATGAAACTCGGGAGAATCTCAGCTCCTTCTCATGCCCATAGACATACAATCTTAAGGCATGGGTTCCTGTCATGTAAGGACCAACAGCTTCTCAGTCTTTCACATTTCCAAAGTCTTAGCTTCAAAAAAGAGATTGGCTCTATATTTGTGACATTTTATGGTGTGTTGAAGGGATCTCCAAGCCCAGCCCAGCCTGGGTTTAATGATTCACTAAGAGGAGTCACAGGAGAAAACACAGTCATACTCACAACTATCTTTTATTACAGTGAAACAATACAAAGCAAAATCAGCAAAGGGAGAAGACACAGAAGGTTAAGTTTCGTGAAAACCAGGTATGAGCTTCCAAGGATGTGGATCACATAGGACAAGCTATGACAACACGCATGAAATGTCACCAAACCAAGGAATTCATCAGAGATTCAATGCCCAGAGTTTTTATTGAGTGCAGTCACATAAACACCCTCTGCCTGGTAAGTACCCAAATTCCAGACTCCCTCCCCTCCAAAGAAAAGCAACTACTCAGCATAAATCATAACATTTGCATAATTCAGGTACAGTGAGCAACTCTTACTGTTTGGACAGGTGGGAACCCTCTTGAAATCCAAGTTCCCAGATGCCAACCAAGGGCTAGCTTACAAGCCAACCTTTATTATGATAATCAGTTACAGGGGTGCTATGTTCATTCTCAGCCACACACATGGGAACAAAACCCTAAATATCTGATGAATAACTTCCCACTTACCACAAAATTCCTATAGCCAATCAATGTATTAAAATACTTAGAAATATAGTGAACTAACTCACTGTTTCAAAATATAGTCATTCAACACACTTGCACTGTGTCCACTGATGGGCTCTGGGTTCAGGATCAGTCCCTTCCCTCCAAGAACTTTGGGATCATGAGTACATAAAAAATGGTAAAACACAGTGGTGTGTGATGATAGCCATAAATATGTATAAACCAAACACTAAGCCAGTTAGAGAAAGGAAAGAAAACTTCCTGCTATGATAAACCAGGAAGACTTTGGAAAGAATTACCACAGAGCTGCAGTTTTAAGGACATGATCAGCCTGCTGCCTGCCTCTCTGGCCTCAGCTCCTGTCAGCTTAGCCTTGAACATCAAACTGTGCCCATCACACTATTTCCCACCCTTACTGTTTCTCTGATTCCCATTCATCCAAGTTTCCTCTCAAGTATCACCTCTTCCAGGAGGTCCTACCTTGGCACTATGATCTCCCTTCCCTCTGACCACCCTACCTCCCTCTTCTGCGTTCACATGTGACTATTAACATGATACTGTGTGGTAATTATTCACAATCTGTCTTTCCCACAGGACTTTAAAACAAGTTCTGCACACAATGAAAAACACAGCCTAAAACAAGTTCCGGCACATAATGAAAATAGTAAACACTCAGAGAGTGTTTGTTGAATGAATTAACTTGTCGCCAAGGCTGACATTCATCCTACAAGAGTATGTTCCTCTTATCAACAAATTTTCACTATTTAATAGTTTTGAAAGAATAACTAATTTTTAGTAAAGACAAACCAATCATACCATACTTACATACTAAACTAAACTTAAACACAGTCCTTACACCCATAGGTGACAAAGCACACAGACACACCTCAGAAGAACTGACTACTTCATCAGAAGGTTTGATCTCGAAGTAGAGAGACCAAACTAAAAGCTATCAAAGGACTAATCTAAGGCCTCATAAACACAGTGAGGTGAACATAGGACTTTGCACACAAAAGGAAAAAACTTCAAAGGTCTAGTATGTAAGATGTAACACGGAAGATGTAACATGTAGCATGTAAGAGGCTTTCAGGGATGCATGTTCCCATGTATGTCCCAGTGTGCTGAATATCAGCCCAAGACTTGCTGCTAAGAGGATAATTATGGAGGAAGTCTTCCAGAGAAGGGAAAAGACAAACATATCTGCTTCTCACTTCCTCACACACCAAGCAAACACCTGTGCTCAGTTCCATGGAAGGGACACATCTGTTCCTAGCAGAATTTGACAGGTGGAGTCACATCTCCGTACCTTTGGCTCCCAGCCATCCATGAGTTCATGTGGGGAAACAGGTGCTTATCTTTCTATTTAGGCAACTCTAGTAACCAAGGTTAATCTCCAACATGGCTCTCCCCAAGGAACTAACTCTCTCTCTCTTTCTCTCTCTGTCTCTCTGTTTCTCTATTTATTTATTATTTATTATTTATTTATTTATGCCAGATTTTCCCTCTGGTCTCAATAAAGCAGACAACACTTCTGGAAAACAAAAACATAGGTCTATAAACACACAAACACACACTTATGCGTACTTGCGTCTGAACCTGAACACTTAAGGAGAAGGCCTACTCAGCTTCTCACAATTTCCCATAGATAATACTTGTACAATCTGAGCCTCCCTGCTCCTGTTGCCAATAAACTCAAACTGCTAACCACAGTACTACATAACTGCGCACAAGAAATTCTGCAAAGCACTAGAGAAATTCAGCATGCATTGGGTGCCAACTATTGCTAGAATCTTAAACTCAATGCTTGAAATACAAAAAATGGGGCTTAAACATTCTTTCTGGGTTCAAGCTTCAATTATTTTGCCAAAAGCACACCTTGGTGCTTTATTTTTTTAAATACTTGTGATTTCTTTGAAAGTCAGAGTTACAGAGAAAGAGGGAGACATAGACAAAGATCTTCCATCCACTGAAGACCACAAAGACCATGGTTGGGTCAGGCCAAAGCCAGAAGCTAGGAACTTCTTCTGGATCTACCATATGGATAAGAGGGGCCTCAGTTCTCTGTTATGACTTGGGAAAGCTGAAAAAGATGGCCCAAGTTCTTGGGCCCCTGCACCCACGTGGGAGACCCGGAGGAAGCTCCTAGATCCTGCTTCAGATCAGCCCAGTTCCGGCCACTGCAGCCATTTGGGGAGTGAACCAGCAGATGGAAGACTTTCTCTCTCTCTCTCTCTGCTTCTCTGTGACTCTGCTTTTCAAATAAATACATAAATAAATCTTTAAAAAATAGTATAATCTCTTACAAGATCCATGCCAAGCAATATATCTTAACACAAATTCAATAAGCATGAACATAACATCTCCTGCTCTAAAGAACCTCCACTTCATTAACATAGAACTGGGTAGTGGAAAGAGCCCAGGCTTTTTAGAGTCAAGGTCAGTCATTTGAGGTCAAATGTTGTCTTGCTGTTTATTGCATGACCTTGAGCAAGGCACTTAGCTCCTCTATATCTTACTTCCTGATCAGCAAAATGGATAATTATCTCATTCAGAGAGCTGCCCTACCAATTAGATGAGCAAAGGACTGACATATAATATGTACTCAATATCTCACATTCTGTGTATTATCATGTTCTTGTTATTGTTATTGTTTGTAAAGGAAAAGAAAATTAGACCAGTTTTGCTCTTCCAAGTAAAGGACCATAGATGATGTGCTCTGCCTAATATAAATAGAACCAGTATTCAGCTTCTTAAGCACAACACTTCAGTTACTGTATTATAGTGAAGATCTGATTCTTTAAAAAGGCCACTAAATTGATGACTCATCAATTTGTAGTCTAGTGTCGTCTCCCTCCCCCCAAATATTTCCTGAAATATTCAAGCTTAATTCATTACTATCATCTCTATATAACAAAATTTCCTAAATTTTTGCAACAAACCCGTTTTCAAGTACTATTCTGTGTGGCCAAACACTGACCAAGAGGCATGTATTGTGGAGCACCAGGTTAAGCTGCCACTTGGAATGCCTGCATCCTATATCAGAGTGACAGTTTGAGTCCCAGCTACTCCACTTCCAATCCTGCTCTCTGCTAATGCTCCTGAAAAGCAGATGATGACCCAAGTGCTGAGTCCCTGACACCCACATGGGAGACCAGAATGGAGTTCCTGGTTCCTGGCTTCAGCCTGGCCCAGCCCTGGCTTTTGTAACCATAAGGGAAGGAAATCAGTTTGCTTCCTGATAACGTGAGCAATGGAGCAGAATGTAATTAGGGTACACTGGATTATCTTTTTTTTTATTTTTTGACAGGCAGAGTGGACAGTGAGAGAGAGAGACAGGGAGAAAGGTCTTCCTTTTACCATCGGTTCACCCTCCAATGGCTGCCGCAGCCGGTGCGCTGCGGCCGGCACACCACGCTGATCCAAAGGCAGGAGCCAGGTGCTTCTCCTGGTCTCCCATGGGGTGCAGGGCACTAGCACTTGGGCCATCCTCCACTGCACTCCCGGGCCACAGCAGAGAGCTGGCCTGGAAGAGGGGCAACCAGGAAAGAATCCGGCGCCCCGACCAGGACTAGAACCCTGTGTGCCGGCACCACAAGGTGGAGGATTAGCCTAGTGAGCCGCGGCGCCAGCCCATTGGATTATCTTTTGATGACCCAGAACATGAGCTGTGGAATCAGACTGCTTGAGTTCAAATCTCTGCACCTCTTATTAGCTGTGTAACTTATCTGTGCCTCAATTTCTTCACAACAAGATAGTTACAATAATAGTACCAAAGAGACAGGCATTTGTTGCAGCAGTTAAATCGCCACTTGGGATGCCCAAATCTCATATCAGAGTGCCTGCTTCAAGTCCAGGCTCCTCCACTCCTGATCTACTTTCCTGCTAATGTGCACTCTAGGAGGCAGCAGGTGATGCCTCAAGTACTTGAATCCCTTCTACCCACATGGGAGATCCAGAATGAGTTCTGGGCCCCTGCTGGTTTCAGCTTTGTTCAGTGTGACTATTGCAGACATTTAGAGGGTGAACCAGTAGGTGGGGAGATCTCTTTCTGTATCTCTCTCTCTTTCAAATTAAAAGAAAAATGAAAAAGTACTAAAAATAATATTAATAGATTATTGTAAGGGATAAATAAATTGATAAAGGTAGTATTTGAAATAGTGTCTGGTATATAATATGCACTCTATATATGTCAGATGCCATTATTTCTTTGCCTGATAGGGTTGAAAAAAGCAGTCTGAGGCAATCAGATCTGACACATGCAGTATGTTACATTAGCACCAAAGACATACCAGATTAGGCAAGATACTTTTAAAACAACTGAGAAAGATGAGCCCCACATAGCCAATTATTATCCTAGGTGCCATGATTGCAGTACACCTATATCATTTTCAAGTTGAATGCCTGTGGTTTCAACCATTCATAAGTTACCTTGAATATATGTCACCTAGAAACTAGTTGAATTAGAAATGGCACTAGATAGAAGGTGGTGAGTGCTTGGCTGCTGAATCTTTGGTCAAGCACCCCACAACAGCATCTCAAGTTTTCGCCCATTCTCATTAAATATATGGCCTCATTCAAGACTCTGAGCATCCTCGTGAGGCAGATATGATCATCCCCAATCTTCAAAAACAGAGAGATGATTACAGGGTATGAAAATAGTCACAGACTTGGGGCTAGCAATGGTCTAAGGATGTATCCCTGAATATCTCCCAAGATGGTAGAACTCAAACAATATGCATTCTAAAAAGAATCAAATTGAAAACCCAGGCCCTTTACTTCAAAAACTCAAATTTCTAGTCTAAAACCAACAGTGATGAAGAACCTTTCCCCCAAAGAATCTAACATGCCACAGGGCAGTCTTACTCCACTAACAGAGGAGGCAGGAATGGTCAGGGCACAGCTCTGACTCAGCAATTCAGTTTGGCCTGGGATCCAGCTCATGCTCTAAGCCTCACAGCCCTGTGTTTTAGTCAAGTGACTCAACCAGTGGCAGAAGAGCCAGGCGCCTGTGGCTGTGAGTAATGGTAGCACAAAACACATCTGTCTGATCAGAAACTGATGGCGTCAGTTCTGTCAAGACTTACAGTAAAACAATGCTTCTGCAAGGGGAAACAAACATCTATTCACCCAGAAGTCAAGTGATGCCTTTCTTCTTCCCTCTAAATCAGAATGCAAATTTGTGGAATTGTTTGCTAGGTCTTATATATCCCTTCCCCAAAGGTTTCTTGATATATTTATAAAGATGACTTATTAAGGAATAAACCAAATATATTTATACCTGTAGCTACAAAGTCCAGAAAGTATGAAATTAGAAAATGCTTTTATCTTGGCCTTCTTTTATCTCAATCATCAAAGTGATAGGGATGTGTTTTTGTAGGTTGCACAGAAACACTGTACCACACTTTAGCCAAGACCTCTTTCCAGAAGAGTGATTTTTTTCATTTTATTATTTAACATACTTTACTAAGCTATCATTGAGTGCCAAGAACTGTGCCAGGCTAAATGCACACAGAATTGAACACACAGTATAAGACCCCAGGGGCTCAATCTTTTCCCAGATTGGTCTTTTCATCTCCTTTCTATTCCAACCTCAGCTGCCTTCCTTCTCTCCTCCCTTGTTTCCTCCTATTATCCCCTCCAGCTCTGAGCCACTCAAGAGTAAGGTCAGATGCTTGTGCCACATTCTGAAAAACCTTAGCACAGGACCAAAGTACCCAATAGACACTAAGGAAAATTACTATAGTTAGTGACTTAAGAACTGATTATTTGGGGGCTGGTGTTGTGGTGCAGTGGGTTAAGCTACCACCTTTGATGGCAGCATCCCATATGGGCACAGGTTCAAATCTCAGCTGCTCCACTTCTGATCCAGTTGCCTGCTATTGTGCCTTGGAAAGCAGTGGAAGATGGCCCAAGTACTTGGGTCCAAGGCCACCCACATGGGAGACCCAGAAGAAGCTTCCAGCTCCTGCCTTCAGCCTGAGCCAGTCTCAGTCATTGTGGTCATGTGGGGAGGGAACCAGTGAATGGAGGATTTCTCTCTCTCTCTTCCCCCTCAAATGTAAATAAATCTTTATAAAAATGAGAATCCAGTATTTAATGAAACAAATAGGCCTTATTATCATAAAAATCACACTTTTATTTTTGCCAACCTACTTTCTCCAAAATAGCTTAAAAGCAGTTCTCTCATCCTGACAGTCGCTGGAGATTTTAGCTCAATAAATAAATGAATAAAAACAACTCTCATCTCAATGATCTAGGGCATCACACGTTCTGCATGACGGTAGTCAGAGAGATCCTCAAAAAATCATGAGGGGCCACCAGTAAGCTCAAAGCAACAGAAGTAGGAACACGTTCTGACACCTGAGTCATCTGCATGCGGTAGTCCTCTACCAGGCTTCTATTTGAGCAGCCATTAATGGAAAATAACCCAGAATCAGCTTTTAAGACTGGAAAGAACCTTATCTGATCCATCTCCCTAACTTTAAGATAAAAGAAACCAAAGCTCAGGGAGAGGGTGTAACTAAACCCAGATTGCTCAGCTTGTCTTTGACAGATGCAAGGGAAGTCAAGCCACCTGCCTCCCATTGCAGTGCCCATTTGTCTCCCCAGAGCTGCCAAGGGCAGGGTAAATGCCTGAATGCAGCCCTTGAGGCAATGGCTACAGGCACTCCCAAGCACTCCACCCACCACAGGCAGACTTCCTTTGCAGTTGCTATTATGGCTTCCTCCTAGCATGCCTCTGCCTTAAGACTTTAAGACAGCTCTCAGGAACTCTGGAATTCCCTGTGCAAATGAATAGCCCCCGAAAGGCACGCTTGCCTTTCTTCTGTAAAATGGGACTATCTTCAATCCTTTTCGTGTGTTCAGAATTCTGAGGAAGAGCTGAAGAAGGTATTAGCCACCAAGGAATCCCACATTCTTTGATGAAAACTAGAGAAAGATTACAATCGAATATTTACAGAACAGCTAACTGCTAATGTTAAGCCAAGTGTTGGATTTCAGCATTTTATAAAGACTGAATATGATTTTGATCTTTCTATAACTTTTTTTAATAGAGGTAACAAACAATAACAACTGACACTTGATCCCCTTAGTGACTCTGTCAGGGGAAGGAAAGGAATCACCTGTCTTGTTCAAGGTCATAGACTTAATAAAACACACACTGGAGCAATGACCTTATAGAAGACCTTCTCCACTTCATGGTGTAAATTAGCTTTTGAATTTTCTGCTCAAACAGTGCACAAGGGGCTGGCATTGTGGTGTAAGGGGTTAAGCAACTGCCTGAAATTCTGGCATCCCATTTGGATGCTGGTTCGAGTCTGGGTTGCTCCACTTCAAATCCAGCTCCCTGTTAATGTGCCCAGAGAAAGCAGAGGAGGAGGTCCAAGTTTGTGGGCCCCTGCACTCACAAGGGAAATCCTGATAAAGCTCTTAGCTCCCAGCTTTGGCCTGGCCCAGCGCTGGCTATTGCAGCCATTTGGAGAGTGAACCAGAGGATGGAAGTTCTAGCTCTTCCTCTCTGTAACACCTCCTTTCAAATAAACTAAATTGTGCATAACAATACTGAAGATCTACCTTTTCTGCTACATGTGAGACATTGAGCTAAGAGTGTAGTTTGAACCTGTAAATTCAGCAGCAGCCCCCACAGCCCTGTTTCTCTCTGCTGGAAACTAAGTGGCACAGGGGAATAACAGAGGGTAAACTGGGGTTCACAAGCAACTTATTTTCTACATTAGTTCAAAAACAATCTGAAATGGCTTTTAGCTTGGAAAATTCCTTCAAAACTAAGGCTTGCATTCATTTTTCCTTTCACTGTGATTATTAACTCACATGGATGCAGAGAAAATATTTGGAAGGCTATATCCCAAGTTTGCATTACCTTTTTCTGATATAGCTGCCTCTATTTTACTTATTATTATTATCAATCTGTATTTTTATGTGTAATGAATATGTAGAGTTCTGATAATAAGAAAACAAAGTGTATTTTTATTTTTTAAATATATTCTTCATTCTGAACAATGGAAAAATTGATTGTTTCCCCCAAGGAGTTTAGAAACTATTTCTGTGAACCAAAAAAATGCAGAGTACTCCCAGCCATCAGACCAGAACCTCTGCCCTGCTTCTACATCTGGGTACTCCCTGCTCCCAAGAAGATAAAACAATGTGTCAGGACACCAATTTTACTGAAGTATTTTGGGGAAAAACATATTTCATATTTAAATCAAGTCCATGTATCATGAAATTAAATGAAAAAACATTGCTCAAGTTCTTAAAACAATTTTCAAGTCTGCTGAAGCCAACCTGAATGTCCACTCCCAAGAGCACTTATTCATCTTCTTTCTCATCAGAGGCCCTTCTATGGAGAAATCTAGGAAGCCCTAAAGGAAACAGTACCATCTTATCTTTCTCCTATTCGGAGAAAGCAACAACTTCATGGAAACCAAGTCACTTTTCCTGCTGGTTGAAAAAGCCAAATTTGTCTTTTTTTTTTTTTTTTGACAGGCAGAGTGGACAGTGAGAGAGACAGAGAGAAAGGTCTTCCTTTTTTTGCCGTTGGTTCACCCTCCAATGGCTGCCACGGCTGGCGTGCTGCGGCTGGTGCACTGCGCTGATCTGAAGGCAGGAGCCAGGTGCTTCTCCTGGTCTCCCATGGGGTGCAGGGCCCAAGCACTTGGGCCATCCTCCACTGCACTCCCTGGCCACAGCAAAGAGCTGGCCTGGAAGAGGGGCAACCAGGAAAGAATCCGGCACCCCAACTGGGACTAGAACCTGGTGTGCCGGTGCTGCAGGTGGAGGATTAGCCTATTGAGCCGTGGCGCCAGCCCCAAATTTTCTTAATCTACTACATCTTTAAAAAATCTTTGTAGAGCAGGTGGCAGCAAATGAATCACCAGGGAACTCTGGAAGGCTGCACAGGCACAGCTTACTCTAGCTCCCTGACCCTAGGCAGGTAACTGCCCAGCCTGCTGTCCTAAGTTTTGGGGACGGTAGGGCCTGGGCTGCCTCACATTTCTACTGGGTAGCAGACTACTCTGCACAAGGTGTGAATTCATTCATTCCACAAATGTTTATTGAGCCAAGCCTGCAAAAGGCCTCTTAAGGGACAGTGGGACCATTCACAAGCCAACGGTAAGGTCTAACGGATCAGATGCGGACAATCAATCTTTCATTTAGACCCTAAACCACTTCTAGGATAAAGCAAACAGTACCCCCTGCCTCGCCCACGCACTAGCAGCTGGGCGGGATCAGGTAAGTCTTCTGGAATAGCACTGCTACTGAGCAGGGCTAAAGCAGCCACTGACTCGCTGTGGAGTAACTGAAACTCCTGCATCATAAATGACATAACACTTCTAAGATGCTTTAACAGTGCTCGGGACCCATGACAGCTCAATAATATTAGTCATGTTTTGCTGTTTTATTCCAGCTCACCCTTACTGGGTGAGCACAAAGAAAGTGGAAAGAACATAGATTTTAGAATTGGAAAGCCTGGATTTGAAACCCAGCTCTGCATCTTCCTAGCTATGTGCTAAAAATGATCCTCCCAAGCCTCAGCTTCTCATGTGTAAAACGCAATGCAGTACACCATCTCTCTCAGGTGGCTTTGTGAGAACAGAGAACAGTACCTGGGCCCTAGGAAGCTCCCAGTAAGAGTCAGCCTTGCCCTGCCTCTTGCCTGCACCTTCTCATCTCCTTCCTGGTTTCTCTTGATGATTTCAGCTGGAACCACACTAAGGGTGAGGAGGGGCAGAAGAATCACAGAGGTGAGGGAAGGAGGAGGGAGGAGGAGGGAGGAGGAGGGGAAGAGAAGGAAAAGGAACTTCTGAGGAGCCCTCCAGGAGAAACTCTTCAAAGTCCACAGCTCCATTCGGCCACTCTCCTGCCTCCCAGCGACAGGGGCCACCATCACAGCTGGGATGGCTGCCAAGAAGGGGACAGGAAGCTGGACAGTTTTGAATCCATTCCACCTTCCAGAGTTTGTCCACAGCCTCACGGGACTTGCTCTGCACACCCTGCCAGGCTGTATGGGTCAGCAGTTGACCGGCAATTCAGGCTGTGTTCTACCACGACTTTCACTCCAACCCGGGCCCAAAGCCCAGGAGGCGGCTGGTCCCAAAGCAGCGCTAAACGCAGATAAGGACTTTTCATGAAGGCAGGAAGAGGAGCCCCCTCAGAGTCGATGGGGAGGAGAAAGGGACCGGCTTTAGAGTCCCTGAGTCAGTTGGTTTTCCACTCTGAAAGACGCCCAGCTCGCAGCCGGATGAGGTCTGGGTAGAGGAAGGGGATTCCAGGACAGACCCGCTTGTTTTCAAAGGAGACGTCTTCAGCGCCTTACCCGTCCTTCCCAACACCCCACCTGGAAATTGGTACTGATGCCCTACCGTTCTTCACCTGAGCAATCTGGAGGCGGTTAATTCCGCAGCCAGGTCGTGCCCCAAGCCAGCCCCAAGCCTAGGGTCAGTCTTGAAAAGCCCCCAGAAAACGCCACAGCCCAGAAAAACTTCCCTAACCTCGCCTCCCCAAGCTGCCTGAGACTCTTGAACAGGTGGGAAACTGAGGAAAGGAGCATGTCAGGTGCCAAAACTCAGTTGACATTTTAGAATTCAGACGACTAATGGACTTCATTCTACTTCGACCCGTTCATGTAACGGAAGAGGAAAGACAGACCAGAAAAGGAAATAAAGTTGCCCGAGGTAGCACAGCAAATGGGCAGAGAAGGCGAGACTAGGACCCAGGTGCGCTCCTTTGAACACCGGCCTCGCGGAGTGCCTCGTCTCCTCACCGCCAGCCCCCAGTCCAAACCCGGCAGCCCAGGAGCGACGCCTTACCTTCCTCCGGGCTGGGCACTGCGAGCCTCCTCTCTGGCGGCGGGACGCTGGCGGCTCGGCGCTGCTGGCTGAGTGGCTCGCTCGCTCGCCAGCTGCAGACCCAGGGGCCGCCCAGCAGCTGTCAGCGCTGCGCGGCGGGTGCAGGCTCCCCCGGCTGGCCGCAGGCTGCAGGCGGTGGGCGGGGCCGTGCCCACCGCATCGGCCAATAGCGCCGCGCCCCGCCGCGCTGCGCCCCGCCCCGCCTGCCCCGCCCCGCCCCGCCCCGCCCCAGCGCCCTGGTCCGCGTTTCCTTCTTTTGCTCTCACAAGGCTTCTTTCTCGAGTGTACCTTGCCCCAGAAACAACCTGTTTGCTGCTCCAAGAAAGAAAGCGACAGCGTTGAGGGGGCAGTTGCTTGAACCATCGGGATGTCGACTTCCTCACGTGTAAGATACAAATGTCTCACAGGTGTTGAGAGGATTAAATGAAGTGATGCTTCGACGGCCCTAATGCAGTCATTGCTGGATAAATGGTTAGCGCTGTGCGTGCTGCCGCAGCCTCCGATGGGTGCGCCCAGACCGTGGGCACGCTCCCGGAAGGCGTTGGTCGCTGGGGAGGCAGGCACCCCCACTAACACAATATTGGACCCCGACCAATGTGACCAAGTAAACAAAGATGTGGCTAGTCCCCCACACTTCTAAACCTTATGGCCTTCTCCTTTCTCGTCCACTCCTGGACTAGCGTTGTGTATCCAACTAGAGTGGCCCCGGGGCTGTCGTTGGTTCTTCCAAAAGTACACACTTACAATGCTGCCTCCCCCCACCCCCAAGAGCTTCAAGAAGGGCTGCTGGCCTGGCTTGCAGGTCCTCCTGGCACCGTGTGAAGGTGTGCGTTCTGGCTTTCCCCCAGCCTCTGAGAATCTGGCATGCCTCTGTCCTGGGAAAGTATTTGGTAGGCAAGAGAGAAGAAGCCACTCGCCTCATCTTTGAAGAGACAACGAAATATTGTGGACAGATACACACACATACACACACACACACGGAGGAGGACAATTATGAACGAGATGCCTGTATAGGTCATGGCCGTTGCACCAAGTGTGTGACAGTGAGGCAGAGTTGAAGCTCAGGAGGCAGTAGACAGACGTTAGAGGAATAGGCGTACCTGTGTGGCAGAAGGAGGTGGGCTGCTGGTAAGTGATTTTTGAGGCGGGCATGACCTCAGGTGCTTTTGGTGCCTCACTTTCAATTGTTGGTTGCACCTGCTGTGGTTAGCGTCTTCTTGCCCTCTCTAGCCCTGGAGGGCAGACTCTGGGTCTTGCTCACCTGTGAGTGCCTTGCATCACCTGGCATAGAGCTTCGAAGGAACTCAATGCTTTCTACTCCCAGGATGCTCCTCCCCTGGGAACAAACAGCAACACACCTAAATGCTAGGGAAGTCTCAGCATCCTCCCTTCAGGCTCTGGGGCAGGCAGGTAGTGGGGAAATTTTGAGGCAGGGTCTTATGGGAGCCTTGACCTCATTCAAGATCTTGTATCACTCAGAGATCAAAAGCTAGAGTTCTGTTGTCAAATGCCAAGGTCCAAACACTGGCCCAACATTGACCTAAGGTTCTAATAGGACCTTAAGCCAATTACTCAACCTCGCTGCCTCTGTCTACTCATTTGTTAAAGAGACAATAGCTATGCTACTCTCCCAGGCCTACTGTGAAGGCTGAAATGAGAAAATACACATGTCCAGCTCCACAGCTTCACATAGCAAATGCTGAATAAGCCTCGGTTAACACGACAATAGCAGTGGCATGTTCGACTTGATCTTTCAGACACTGCAACACTTCAAGATGCTTTGCATATAAGTGACACTTCACAGAATTCTATGCTAATAATGAAGAGAAAGGCAAGACAGTAGGGATAGTGCAGTGCAAGGTTGAACATCCAAACTTTGGTGTATGTCCAGGCTCCACCATTGGACAAGGTGGGTGACTTTAGATAATCATCTAACCTCTGTTAGGGACTGATCTGTAAAATAGTAGTAGTACTAGTACCTGTCCCATGCAAAGGATAGTAGGCTGCAGCACACTGGTCCAAGGTAACATCAAAATTAATGTTGTCTAATAGTGTGACAATGCTTGAAAGAGAGTTCTTACAGATTGGGGAAAGGGACGAGTATCCAAACAGTAATGGATTGGGAAGAGGAAGTATAATACTGGGGGTGGGGGAGAGCTAAATCTAAATGTACTAGGTTGGGACTGGTTGATATGGATCTGTGAAAAACGACTGGGATAGGAGAAGTGAGCTTAGAAATCTGCAGGGAGAGCACAAACCTGAAGGCATTTTCTAGTTGAGTGTGAGTTACTTAAATATGGATGCCCTGTCTGCACAAAGATAAAATTATTGCAGCACTACAGAGCAGAAATAAAACAGAGTATTGTTTGCAGAACTGCCTATGACCACTCTCTGAGGTGTCTTCCTGGGATGGTAGAATGCTATAGGCAGTGGCTTTCAAGTATCTGGGATTTAATCCCCTAATACATACGGTTGTGACTTTGTGGAGTCCCAGCACATTGTTACATTGCTTAGTTTTGTCAACTAGTTAGTAGGTCAATATTTATTGGTAGAATAGACTAGGTGTGGTTTCTTCAGGCTTAAAATACCCTCTCTTTTATTTCTGATCCAAAGAATCCTCATTCATTAAGGCCTGGGACAAATGTCACAGATTCTGCCCTCCTAGATTGAATACATTAATGCTTGTAACATTTCCCATTCCCATGGGCTATCCCTCAAGCATTTTCTTAGCACTGATTTTCATTAGGTCTTCAAGTTGTCACAGGGTCTGCCACTCCCTGCTAGTTTTATTTTTTTTTTACTAATATTTATTTTATTTATCTAAAAGAGTTACAGAGAGAGGTAGAGACAGAGAGATAAGTCTTCCATCCTCTGGTTCACTCCCCAGATGGCCACAATGGCCGGAGCTATGCCAATCCGAAGCCAAGAGCCAGGAGCTTCTTCTGGGTCTCCCATGTGGGTGCAGGGGCCCAAAGACTTGAGCCATCTTCCACTGCTTTCCCAGGCCATAGCAGCGAGCTGGATGGGAAGAAGAGCAGCCGGGACTCGAACTGGCACCCACATGGGATGCCGGCACTTCAGGCCAGGACTTTAACCCGCTGCACCACAGCACCGGCCCCAACTCCCTGCTAGTTGTAAAGCTCATCCACTTCAGGACCTCTGCTTTCTCTTGTATTTTTCCTCACCATATCCATTCTTTCTGCCACCTCATCTTTACTCCAAAGACTTGTTCAGCATAGGCACTCAGTAAATGCACGTTAAACAGCATTCATAGGCAGGTCTCTCACAGTAGATGTTGTACAGGAAGAAGCACTTTTGCCACCACAGAAAAGTAAGAGAAGTTTCCTTTTAAAGACATGACTTTGTCTTTATGCTATGTGCATTTATAACTTCTTAGCCACCAAAAATTGTAGATATTGCTGAAATGTTACATAATTACATCTGGTGTGGTAATGTGGTTTGGATGACTTATAGCAGTAGGTATCAGATGCACAGCATTTAGAATACAATTTTGTTGTGGCACTGGATCTCCAAAGTAAGAATTTGGTTTTCTAAATAATTTGTAAATATGGAATATCTTTTTAACTTTTGGAGGTACAAAACCTTGGCCTTAAATCAAATTGTGCTAGCAATCTCTCCACAGTCTTTAATAATGCCTTTCATTTCTACAGGGTTTTGTATTTTTCAAAGAGCTTTCTCTTTGATTATCTTGTTTGATCTTCACATCAACCCTGTGATGTGGAAAGGGCCGCTGTGAGTATCTGCATTTTACAGATGAAGATAGGAGGGAATTCGGAGGATAAGGCCCTTAAATTCAGGTCAAATGGCAAACTAGCAACCAAGTTAGACTTGGAACCCAGGAATCTAGTATACCAGAGAGTTTTCTGATATTCATGAACATCGTGGTGTTATTATTTATAATCTTTATATGCCAAGATCTTGTACAGGCACGAATCTTATGTTCAAGTGCCTAAATTCCCCATAGAGTTCCTTTAAAAAGTAGAGAAAAACCTCTGCAGTGATCCCCTCTCTCAGATAGGTGTGGATCTGTATAATAATCATTATTTACTATTTCAGTGCTTTTCATCTGGCATGTCAATGTGCATTCCAGCAGTAATTTACTTTAAAAAAAAAACTTGAAGTTTACTCCATCAGTGTTTTGAACTTTTCTTATTATAATGTTTAAAGGAAAAAATAAATGTTACTTCAAAACAATAAAAGATCTTCACTTATATGAGGTAACTACAATAGTCAAATACAAGGAGGAAACAGAACAGTGGCCGCCAGAGGCTAGGGAGAGTGGGTACTGGGGAATTGTTTAATGAGTACAGAGTGTCAATGTGGGATGGTGAAAAAGTTCTGGCGATGGATTCTGGTGATGGTTACATAACAATGTACCTGTGTGGGAGACCCAGAGGAAGCTCCTGGCTCCTGGCTTCGGTGGGAGATGTGGGTTCGGTTCCCTGCCCATAGCTCTATTCCCAGCCCATTCCTTGCTCTGGCAGCCATTTGCAGAGTGAAGGAGCAGATGAGACCATTCTCTCTCTCTCTCTCTCTCTCCGTTGCTGTCTTCCTCTCTTTCTCTGATTCTAAAATAAATAAATAAATAAATAAATAAATTTAAATTATGTCCTTGGTTCACATGATTGAACAAGGTTGCTTGATTAGGTCACTTTCTCTACCTCAGCTTTCCCACTTGACAGAAGGAGCAATTGCCTCCATTTCCTGGTGTCCCAGTGGAAAGTGCTCTCTTTACCACCTTCCCACAACTATGCCATATCCAAGAAGGGCCTTTTGAGCTATTATGTATAGGACAGGTAGAACAAATTGAAAGAGCTAAGCTCTGTGAGTTATTCTGTTTTATAATTCAAAGCACAATTATTACAAAATATTTTCATTGTAACCAGCTGGGGTTTTTATTCCATTTATTTTCAAGTACGGAGGAAATCATGATTAACTACACACTTTTAGAAGAAGAAAGTGGTACAGATGAAATGTAATTTTGTTCCATCCCTTGTTTGTTTTGTTACTCATTCATATATTCATTTCATTTTATAAATATTTACTGAATGACTATTATGTATATAGCATATCACTATGAATAATTCAAAGATGAACCAGATTAGTGTCTGCTGTTGATTCTCTTTCAGAAATATGTTTATTTCCTTGATTTTCATACTGAATATCCCAGGCAATATAATTTAATAATAAAAAAAAAACCCTGGACCAAGGTCATGAGGCCAAATATTTGGTCCTAGTTTTATGTGGAATCAACAGGTCTCATCTCCAAATCTCAGATTTTTCATACACAAATTGGAAAGGATAAATATTTCCATTCTGCCTATTGTGAAAATAAGATATGATAATGGAAATGGTAATTTAAAGTTAGTCTTTCTTATTTATGCACTGAATTAGAAGTCAGGAGATTTGGCTTCTCTCTGGACTCTGCTAAGAACACTCATATTGTGTGACCTTGGGTAAGTCACTTAACCTCTCAGGCCTCAGTGTCCTTATCTCTAAAGTGAGAGGTTTGGCTTCATAGACCCTGAGATCCCTTCCAATTCAAAATCTCTAGTTTTAAGAGTTTATGAGTTTTATGATCATTGTTCTCTGAAGATCAGAATTTAAATTTACCAGTCATCAACACCATATCAGGCTGGCATCGTGGCTCACTAGGCTAATCCTCCGCCTAGCAGTGCCGGCACACTGGATTCTAGTCTCGGTCGGGGCGCCGGATTCTGTCCCGGTTGCCCCTCTTCCAGGCCAGCTCTCTGCTGTGGCCAGGGAGTACAGTGGAGGATGGCCGAAGTGCTTGGGCCCTGCACCCCATGGGAGACCAGGAGAAGCACCTGGCTCCTGCCATCGGATCAGCGCGGTGCACCAGCCACCATTGGAGGGTGAACCAACGGCAAAGGAAGACCTTTTTCTCTGTCTCTCTCTCTCTCACTGTCCACTCTGCCTGTCAAAAAAAAAGAAAATAGTTGTTTTGATTATCTAATGGTGTATAGCAAGCCACTCCAAAATAAAATGATTAAAACAATAATTTATTATTTCTCACAATTCTGTGGGTCAGGTGGTTCTGCTGCTGCCCTCATTACTAGAGTTGATCATGGGCTGGATGCAGCTGAGAGCTTAGCTAAGGCTGGAATACACACCCCCACCCCCGCCGCCCATAACCTCTCATCCTCCATACCTCTCTCCAAGCAACCTCTCCTTACTAGTAACCTAGCCAAAGTTTCTCACATGGTGTCTGAATCCTAAGTATTATTGAATTAAACTTCAATGTGCAAGAATATGACATACTTGCTAATGTTCACTCATCCAAAACAAGTTTTGAGGTCAAGTTTTCAGGATCACTGTGGGGAGGCCTATCTGGAAGCATGTTTCATTGGTGGTCACCAGTGTGACAGCCCACCACCATGCTGCTTCTATTCTACTGAGTTCTGGTTAACTGGGATCTTACCCATCTCTCATGCTCCCACATAACTCACTCACTCTCTAATTCTGTGTTTTCTGCATATTTCTATTTCTGCATATGTCTCACTCTCACTCTATTTTTTATCGCTTTTAAGATTTAGGCAGAGTTACAGAAAGAGAGGGAGAGATAAAGACAAAAGAGAGGAAGAGACAAAAAGTGCGGGGATTGTCTGTTGGTTTGTTCCTCAAATGCCACAATGGCCAGGACTGGGCCAGACTGAAACCAGGATCTTGGAACTCCACCTGGGTCTCCCCTATGACGACAAGGACCCAAGTACTTGATTCATCTTCCACTGCCTCCCACAGGCGCATTAACAGAGAGCTGGATCAGAAGTAAAACAACTAGGAGTTGAATAGGCACCCATACGGGATGCTGGCATTGCAGGTAGAAGCTCATCCTGCTGCACCACAATGCCAGCCCCACAAGTACTTTAATCATCAATTTATATTTTTGGTTTTCACTCGCCAAAACAGAAGCATCTTGAGTAGGACTGTGCCTCATTTCTCTTAGTGACCATCTTTTAGCACAGTATCCTCACATAAAATTCTTAGTTAAAAACACCAAGCCACATTTAATTCAATTCTTTGGAACATCACCAAAGGCAAAGGGTAGGTCATTTAGATTACAGCAAGGCAAGGGTTCCAAACCCAGGTTATTTATTTTCAATAATCTCTATTTGAAATTTAGCATTTTCTTCAATTATAAATCTAAGAAACAAACCACAGGTTTATTATCAATGAATTTTATTTTATCACCAACAGAAATATCAAATTAATGATATTAAATTTTTCAAATATTGCAAATCCTGTCGCTCCCCCTCTTCGCGGAGGAACGACACTAAACCCTGCACTGTTCTTTTGTCTGCTCGGCCCTCCCCGGGTTTGCTGCTGGTTCTTCCCGGGTTGGCTACCGACCCTTCCACCTCCGTGGAAGGGCGGTTCCCCCTGGCCACTTTCCCCACTTCTGCGGGGGAGTGGCACACCGCCAGCCGGCTCTCTCGGGGGCTGCTCAGATGTTCCTCAGGTGTTCCCCTTAGATGTTCCTGGCGCATGTTGTCTCTCTCCTCCTTTATAGTCCTCTTCCACCAATCCCAACTCTGCTACCCACACGCCGAGTACGCTGCTCTCCTCCAATCAGGAGCAGGATCTGCTCCTGCAGGTTATTGGTCGAACTGGAGGCACCTGTGTAGAAGTTGTTTACTCCTCTCCCAGCGCCATATTGTGGGAGAGCAGATGCATAGAATAAGTCTTAATTCCAGTAACTTAGTCTAGTCCGAGTTGCTCCCCACAAAATCCTATAATTCTGTTGTTTCCTTTGCCGTGCAGAAGCTTTTTAGTTTGATAAAAAAAAATCCCATTCATCTGTTTTTGCTTTTACTTCCTGTGCTGTTGGGGTATTCTCTAAAGACTCATTGCCCTTGCCAATGTCTTGAAGTGTTTCCCTGTGTTTTCCTATAGTAATTTCATCATTTCCGGTCTTACATTTAGGTATTTGATCCATTTTGAGTTGGTTTTTTATTGTATGAAAGGAAGAAGTCTTATTTTAAACTTATGCATATATATTAGGGACTCAAATGCTTCAACGGCAACACAACAAAAAAATCATTTAAGAAATGGGCAAAGGCTCTAAACAGACATTTCTCTAAAGAAGAAATACAAATGGGCAACAAACACACACAAAAAAAATGCTCAGTATCACTAGCCATCAGGAAAATGCAAATAAAAACCACAATGAGAGACTGTTTCACTCCAGTTAGAATGGCTATTATAAAAAAAATAACAAATGCTGCCAAGATTGTGGAGAAAAAGGAATCCGATTACACTGTTGATGGGAATGCAAATTAGCACAGTGATTATGGAAAACAGTATAGAGGTTCCTCAAAAAAAACAAAAAATAGATCTACCATATGACCCAGGTATCACACTTCTGGAAATATATCCAAAGGAAATGAAGTCAGCATATGAAAGAAGTACCTGCACTCCCATGTTTGTTACATGCTAATTCACAATAGCAAATATAAGGATTCTACCTAGGTGTACATCAACGGATGAATGGGTAAACAAAATTATATATACATAAATATATGTATATGTATATGTACACACATACACACACACATATAACACAATGGAATATTTCTCAGCTGTGGGGAGCAACCGGACTAGACTGAGTTACTGGAATTAAGACTTATTCTATGCATCTGCTCTCCCACAATATGGCGCTGGGAGAGAAGTAAACAGCTTCCGCACAGCTGCCTCCAGTTCAACTAATAAACTGTAGGACTTGCTATTGATTGGAGGAGAGCAGCGTACTCGGCGTGTGGGCAGCCGAGTTAGGATTGGCGGAGGAGGACTATAAAGGAGGAGAGAGACGGCATGCACCGGGAACATCTATGGGGAACATCTAAGGGAACCCGTGCAGCCCCCGAGAAGAGCCGGCCGGCGGTGTGCCGCTCCCCTGCGGAAGTGGGGAATGTGGCCAGGGGGAACTGCCCTTCCACGGAGGTGGAAGGGATAGTAGCCAACCCGGGAAGAACCAGCAGCAAACCCGGGGAGGGCCGAGCAGACGAAAGAACAGCACAGGGTCCTGTGTCGTTCCTCCACGAAGAGGGGGAGCGACACTCAGCCATGAAAAGTATGGCATCCTGACATTTGCAACAAAATGGATGGAATTAGAGATCATTATGCTGTGTTAAACAATCCAATGAAAGAAAGATAAATATCATGTTTTCTTTCATGTGGAATAAATGCGTGTGTGTTTGTGTGTATGTGTGTGTGTGGTCCAAAATGTGACACTGTATTATTTGGTACATGTAAATTTATAAATGCTGCCTTCACTGAATTATCCTCCTTACATAATAATATACCATTCTTCCTCATTTATGATCTTTGTACTAAATTCTCACAGTAAGTGATATTAATATATTCACCCTGCTTCCTTCATGTTTATATTTTCATTGTATATATTTAATTCTCAAATTTTCTAAATTTTTTGTTTGGATATATTACTTACATATAGCATACAGTTGAGTTTGTTTTGTGATCCATTCTGAATTGACCTTTAAAATATTTACTTTTATTAAAAGTAATAATAAAAAGAAATATTCTGAGACAGAGTACATGAGTTTCACCAGACTGCCTGGACTATCCATAGCAAAATGTAGATAAGGTGAGCACCTGACACAGAAAGGCGTCCACCCACACCCCACTGCAGCAACATTGGTATTACATGGGAACTTGTTAGAAAACAAGATTTTCTGGCTCTACTCCAGACATTCTCAATAAGAAGTTCTGGGGGTGAGGCCGAGCAATTTGTGTTTCTATCAACCTCCCCAGTGATTCTGCTGTACACTGGAGTTTGAGAAGCATTGAGCTAGTGAGTGGTGAGTTAAAATTGTGGTATGCAGAGGTTTCCAAAGACCATTAAATCAATGAATAAGTATTGACAAATATTGGCAGACATCTCAGAACTGAGAAAAGTACTATAGCCTAATGTTCTACTTCTTAATTTCAGTGGTGATAATGTGTGAGAGTGTGTGTGTATACATACATATAGATATAGATGCTTCAGGCTCTATTCCTAAGTTTTGTGTACCTTACTATATGCATATCATATCTGAATTTAAAATATGAGCATACTGTAGGAGACACATAAAAGAACAATACATAATCCACGCCTTCAAGAAAACTTCCATTCACTTTAGAAGTCCATTTACCCAGTCAGACACGAAGTCTGTCTTCATGGAATATGCATTCTATGGAGGGGTTAGAGAAATAAACAGGCAATCATGAAACAATGATAATGTCTATTATACAATGATGAATAATATGTATGCCAAATAATTACCATATTATAGTCATTCTAATATTCAATTGTATAGCTTAATATTTCTGAAATTAAAACATCATACAGGAACCAGCGTTGTGGCCTAGCAGGTATGGTTGGCACCAGTTTGAGTCCTGGCTGCTCCACTTCCAAACCAGCTCTCTGCTATGGCCTGAGAAAGCAGCAGAAGATGGTCCAAGTCCTTGGGCCCCGGGACCCATATGGGAGACCTGGAAGAATCTCCTGGCTCTTGGCTTCGGATAGGCAGAGGTCTGGCCGTTGCAGCCATCTTGGGAGTGAACCAGCAGATGGAAGACCTCTGTCTCTCTCTCTCTCTCTCTCTCTCTCTCTGCCTCTGCCTCTCTGTAACTCTGCCTTTCAAATAAATAAATAATAAATCTTAAAAAAAAAAGTTGGGCCGGCGCCATGGCTCAATAGGCTAATCCTCCGCCTGCGGCGCTGGCACACCGGGTTCTAGTCCCGGTCGGGGCGCCGGATTCTATCCCGATTGCCCCTCTTCCAGGCCAGCTCTCTGCTGTGGCCAGAGAGTGCAGTGGAGGATGGCCCAAGTGCTTGGGCCCTGCACCCCA
Source organism: Oryctolagus cuniculus (assembly GCF_051225735.1). NCBI lineage: Eukaryota > Metazoa > Chordata > Mammalia > Lagomorpha > Leporidae > Oryctolagus > Oryctolagus cuniculus. Next base: position 76,983,130 of record NC_142867.1, read on the forward strand.
TGGGAGACCAGGAGAAGCACCTGGCTCCTGCCTTCAGATCAGCGCGCTGGCCGCGCCGGCCATTGGAGGGTGAACCAATGGCAAAAGGAAGACCTTTCTCTCTGTCTCTCTCTCACACTGTCCACTCTGCCTGTCCAAAAAAAAAAAAAAGTTGGGGTTGGCTCCATGGCACAGTAGGTTAATCTTCTGTAAGCGGCATCAGCATCCCATATGGGTGCCGGTTCTAGTCCCAGCTGCTCCTCCTCCAATCCAGCTCTCTGCTGTGGCCTGAGAAAGCAGTAGAAGATAGCCCAAGTCCTTGGGCCCCTGAATCCACATGGGAGACCCGGAAGAAGCTCCTGGTTCCTGGATTCAGATCAGCGCAGCTCCAGCTATTGGGGCCTTCTGGGGAGTGAACCAGCGGACAGAAGACATTTCTCTCTGTCTCTCCCTCTCACTGTCTGTAACTCTACCTCTCAAATAAATAAATAAAATCTTTAAAAAAATTAAAAATTCATACATTCTATGATTACCTATTTAATTAGAAGGGTTTTTCTTGGGGTTGGTGCTGTGGCACAGCAGGTTAACGCCTTGGCCTGAAGTGCCGGCATCCCATATGGATGTGGGTTCGAGACAGGTTGCTCCACTTCCCAACTGGCCTCTGCTATGGCCTGGGAAAGCTGTAGAAGATGGCCCAAGTCCTTGGGTCCCTGCACCCACGTGGGAAACCGGGAAGAAGCTCCTGGCTCCTGGCTTCAGATCAGCGCAGCTCTGGCCATTGCGGCCAACTGGAGAGTGAATCATCAGATGGAAGACCTCTCTCTCTCTCTCTCTCTCTCTCTCTCTCTCTGCTTCTCCTCTCTCTGTGTAACTCTGACTTTTAAGTAAATAAATAAATCTTTCAAAAAAAAGGGGGGTTCTAATGGCACATAAAACAATGGGGCCATCTTTATATGGAAGTGTCTTATAAATTCTAAATAGGAATTTAGAAAGAAGTAGATCAATAAGGACTCTGGGAGGAAAAAAATAAAAATACTTCCAGGGAAGGGTGAGGCTTCAACAGTTTTTAAAAGAGGAAGAACAACAATGATAACTATAGGGTGGACAAGAGCAAGCTGTGGTTGAGAGAACCAGGTTTGAGTAAGACAGAGACAGGGCATGTTAGGAAGCAAAGGGAGGTTCTAAAAGTCCTAGAAAGTACAGCAATGGTGTAGTTAAAAATCAGGAGCAACTAAAGATTTCTGATTAGAAGATTGGAAGATTAAGTCTAACTTTGGTGTATGGAATGAAGTAAAGAACTCATGTCTATTTTCAACATTTTGTCAACATTTTAATTTTGTTCTCTATTCATTCGAAAGCCAAAGAGAGACAGAAATGTCTCATCCACAGGTTCATCCCTCAAATGCCTTCAATGGTTTGTGTTGGGCCCAAGAGACTGAAGCTGAGATCAAAATCCAGATCTCCTATATGGGTGGCAGAGACCCAGTCACTTTAGTTATCTCCTGCTGCCTTTCAGAGTCTGCATTTGCTGGGAGTTGGAATAAAGAGATGGTGCCAGGAACCAAACCCAGGTACTCTGATATGGGACACAGATGTCCTTATTGGAATCTCACTGTTAGCCCAAACACCCGCCCCTGGTCAATATTTTTTGAGATTAAAGGAAGTAGACTCCGGATTCAGTACTCACAGCAGAACCACAGCAAACACAAGAAGACTGTGTGCCCATAAACATATGGCAGAAAGGAATGTACCAACACCTGATCACTCTACAGGAGAGTAATAAGTTGCTGATATTCACCAAGAATAAAATGAGAAATCTGAACAGGCTAGTGGCTGTCAGACACTTCCTACATTAAGATCATTAAAATTTTTCTAAGACAAGAAATGTAGACATTTTAATTAGTTTTTTAGAATATCTAAAATGCACTAATTTATTTTTTTCCTTTACCATTTTTTTTTTAGTTTTCCCCTTTTAAAATTTATAGTCAATACTACCAAGCATTTGCCATTTGGTTTAAAAGAATTTGCCACCAAAAAATATCCAGAAATCACCAAACTTGTATAATCTTGTAAGTCAAAAATAATATAGTTCATCCACAAAATATTTTAGACTTGAATACAGTCCCTTCCTCCCCCACCCCTCAAAAAAAAAAAAAAAGAAAATATTGATGCAATGCTTTGGGATTTTACTCTGAGTTACTTTTTAGGGTGCTAGTTCAAATACTACTCAGAAGTTTTTGACATGCATGCAAACTCTACCTAAGCCCCAAATTGCCAGTGCACTGACTACAGGATGCTGTGGTTAGTTGGTCAGGTTGAAGCCCTATCAGCTACCTTCATGCTCAGTGTGAACAAATAACAATTCTGGGACTTTCAAAGAAACCCTGAGAGAGACTTGAACTGTAAATTAAAGGAAACCACATGCTACCACACAGCTAACCATGAACATGTTTATAGTTTTCCTGAGTAAGGGTGAGTGCAAAAGGAGTCTCAGTGACTTAGAGAGCTGCTGCTCATGACATGGTTAAAACAGCCTCATGGTGTCATTCCTCCAGTGCGCTGCTGAACAGGACAGGCTGGAACCTCAGCAGTTCAGACGGAGGTAAGGAAGATGATTGGAGAGAATGGGATTGGAGTATCTGGCTGACACTAAGTTAGAAGGTCTGAAGGGCCATGGCAAACTTGGGCTTGGGTTGGGCAAGTCTTACTACCTGTCAGAGGTGTGAGAGAAAGGAAAGACATTTGCACAAGTAACAGGTGTCATTCAAACTGACACAAGGTCTACAGAAGTTTTTGCAAAGCCTGATTTATGCTCATCTTCCTTGAGAGATCAGGATGTGAAAGAAATTTTCATCCTTAGGCCAGCGCCGTGGCTCACTTTGGTTAATCCTCCGCCTGTGGCACCAGCATCCCATATGGGCCCAGGTTCTAGTCCTGGTTGCTCTTCTTCCATTCCAGCTCTCTGCTGTGGCCTGGGAGGGCAGTGGAGGATGACCCAAGTGCTTGGGCCCCTGCACCCTCATGGGAGACCAGGAAGAAGCACCTGGCTCCTGGCTTTGGATCAGCACAGCTCCAGCCATAGCGGCCATTTGGGGAGTGAACCAATGGAAGGAGGACTTTTCTCTCTGTCTCTCTCTCTGTCTATAACTCTACCTGTCAAATAAAAAAAAAAAAAGAAATTTTCATCCTGAGTATGGGAAATAATTTGCAGAATTTAACTGAAGGTTTCCCAGTAAAACTCATGATTTGCATTGAGTATAATAGCTTGCACTGAGTCACAGAGGAAATGTTGCAATCGTCAGTGAAAACTGCCAATGACACATTTCAATTCCTAACTATTCTAAATTCTTGTATTTAAGTAAAATAAAGCTATGGAGGCAATCACAAGTAATTAAATGGGAGTAAATGGGCCAAAAGGAGGTAAGTTCCTTGCTTACTTGAGAAACAGGCCTTGCTTAGAGGGATAGAGGAGAGGGAGTGGGGAGCACCAGAAGTCAAAGCCATGACCACATAGCAGAACTGCTGTGGCCTATATAGCATTCATCCTGTGTAGATGACTCTACCGGACTCTATCCCATGCTTTCTGATCTTCCCAGAGCCTTAGCAGAGACTGGAACAGCTGACAAAGGGTTTAAGACAAGTCACATCAAGATCTCCGCTAATTGTCCTATCCATCCCTAGCAAATGAATGCCTCAACCATGAGTCTATCTTTTAACTTGAGTTAAAAGCTTGGAGAATGAATGGCACACAAATTAGGACTGCTTTCTTCTTTGTTTACTGTGTCTAATACATAGCTTGTTTACTTTTTATTTATTTGAGAGAGAGAGAGAGAGATCTTCCATCTGTTGGTTCACTTTCCAAATGGCTACAATGGCCAGGGCTGGGCCAAGCCAAAGTCAGGAGCCAGGAGCTTCAGTAGAGTCTTCCATGTGTGTTCCATTTTCTGCTGCTTTCCCAAGCACATTAGCAGGGAGTGGATCAGAAGGGGAGCAGCTGGGACTCAAACTGGCACCCATATGGGATGCCAGCATTGCAGGCAGTGGCTTAACCCATTATGTCACAATGCCAGCCCCACCTAATTACTTTCTGAAGCACCTGATATTGAATGTGCAACTCCAAGGAACTATCAGGGTAAGTTATAGAGGATAGGCAAAAATTCTCTGGCTAGTTCCTAGAAGCTATTTTGCAACAGGAAATAATGTTTTGTTTCCAGACAGTTGGACAATCGATAGCAGGGCCCCTAGCTATGAGGTAGGTAGGTGAGGAAGAACCGCAAAGACCTGGGTCCCTGATCTTTATCAAGGTTGGCTGGCATTTGGAGTATGGCTCAGCCTAAACCAGAAAGTAGTGTTAGACAAGGAGGCTGAGGCAGAAAACTAACTGTATGGATTTTGGCAATACAAGAAGATCAAGGAAAAATGAGCATGAGATAGCCTATAAAGCGCAAAGGCTCAGAACCAGAGAGATGTGAACTGGAATTCAGGCTCTTATTTCCTGTTAGTGTAACCTTTGACAAGCATCTTAACTTCCCTAAGATTCTGTTTCATCCTGTATAAAACTGGGATAGTAATAATTTCATAGGGATGTTGTAAATATTAAGCTATATACATTTTGTAGGCTTAAAATAAACACTTTTTGCTATTGTAAGCTCCTTGAAAGTGAAAAGTGGATTTTGGCAGCACAACAATTGCCACATACAGAGAGTGTTCGATACATGGTTACTGATAAGTGAGTAAAACTCAGTCCAGACCCTAATCTCGGGCAAGGCTGGGTTCATTGGTTCATCCACGTTCTCTTTATCACTCAAAGTGAAGTCCATGAACATGAACCATCTGTATCACCTGGTAACTTCTTAGAAAGGCAGGTTCTCTGGCCACTCCCCAGATCTATTCATTTTAGCCAGACACCCAGGTCTGCATATTCACCTTTGAGAAGCACTGCTTCTGTCAGGACCGCCAGGGGGAAGGAGGAGGCCTGAGTCTCCTGCTGAAGGGAATCTAGTGACACCGTCACACGGTGTCCAGACTGATTCCTTAACTTACGACCACTTTCTGGGAACTGGGGCAGACAGCTAGGCTGCTCCGCATCAGGTGAGCAGGGACCTCAATCTGGCTGGGCAAGACCAGTCTGTAGATTCCATAAATGTGTGAGCAAAGGTTGAGTTTCAGAAATGCAGCCTGGGCTTAAGGCACTATCCAGAGGTCAAGGAGGCAATAAATCAAGTTTCAGAAAGTCAGGTGAGAAAGAAGCTAAAACAGGTTATGCTGCTTCAGAGAGCCAAAGTCTGGAGAACAAAAGGCTGAAAAGAAACAGAAGAGAGACGTCCCACTAGTACTTGCTGAGCCTCTTAGAGGTAAGACAATGAGTTCTCATTTTAGGAGCGGATGTTCCTCTTGCTCACGCCCCTCAGCAGGTAAGTGGATGTGCTTTTAAATAGCTAAGTGTTCACAGCAGAGTGTGACTCAGTGTTACAGGTACTGGCTCCCCATGGGGGCAGGTGTGAGGCTTTCTGGAAGTTTTCTCTCTCATGCTAACAAAGAAATAACAAGGAAGGTGAGAAAGTGGAAGTCTGAGTGACCATTTTTGAAAGTTCTGTGAAAAATAGGACAGAAGGCCCCAGGACATTTGCTCACACAATAATCCTAAATGTTTTCAATCAATCATGGACTGCTAGTCAGAGACAATGGGCCCAGAGCCCCAGTAACCCAGTTGGCTTTTTCTTAAGTCAAGCAACACAGTCTCCTTTCAGCTGAGGATATCAGAGCTGTAGGGGTGCTGAAGTTTTCGATTTTTATTTTTTTTAATTCATAGAACCCTGTCTTGAATACCTTACTCCTTTGAAGTTGAGAATAGCCATTACCTTCCACCCCCAGTGCCCTCTGAGAGCAATGCTCTACTCTGCACTGGTCCCATCTTTATGCAAGGGAGGAAAAGGAAGCTCATGATAACAAGGACTTCCATGACCTGGCTGCAGCTCACCTCACACCCCAGGGGACTCCCTAATATTTAGACTGTTGTGAATTTCCTTCCGTCCTCAGACCATGCCATGCTCTGCCTTCTGAGCCTTTCTCCGTGCTATTCTTTCTGTTTGAAACACTCTCTGCTTCTCCCCATGCTTCTTTCTTTTCCCACCCCCCACTCCCGACTACCTGACTCCTCCATGCCCTGCAGCTCTCAGCGGAGGTCTCTTGTTCACTCTGCTCAGCCCAATGGCTGATACATAGTAAGGTCTGGGCACCCATCTCATTTTCAAATACTTGAATGAGCATACGTACAGGAAGCTTGCTCCACGCTGTTTAGCCAGTTCTGAGGCTCAGCAATGTTGACAGATATGAATGGGGTGGTAGTGAGTAAACCTTTGTTGAGTCTGTGCTGATTACTCCTCAGAGAATTCTGATTGGACTATGGCCATACGGGAATGAAGACTGTGATAATGGCAAGAATGTGTTCAGGAAATGCAAAGTGAGACACACTTAGAAAATGGTAGGTCTATGTGATAGATGCCCTCAAAGTGCCATTGAGAGTTATTGGCAGATGTCTGTGTCCTATGACGACAGGGTTTTGACATCATCTTGACCTTCTGTCATTCTGAGGATTTGGAAATAAGTAGATCTCAAATCTGACTATCCTCTTACTCCAGTAACAATGCTTGCTATTCCCAGTATATAGTCTTCCCAAGTTTCACAAGGAATTATTCATACATGACTTCCCTGATGATAAAATATAGCCATAAAACATACTGTTTGGTATTTCTCAGGAATCTCGGGTATGAACAAATGACTTGCTCTCAGAAGTCCCAACTGAAAGGAATATGAATGAATGTGATATTAAAATTTTTCTGAATACTCAAGCAACTACAAATGCTATGTCAGGGCCAGTGCTGTGGCACAGCAGGTTAAAACCCTGGCATGAAGCGCCAGCATCCCATATGGGTGCCAGTTCTAGTCACGGCTGCTCCACTTCCAATCCAGCTCTCTGCTGTGGCCTAGGAAAGCAGTAGAAGATGGCCCAAGTTCTTGGGCCCCTGCACCTGCGGGTGGGAGTCCCGGAAGAAGCTCCTGGCTACTGGCTACTGGCTTCAGATCAGTGCAGTTCCGGCTGCTGCAGCCATCTGGGGAGTGGACCAGTGTATGGAAGACTTCTCTCTCTGTCTCAACCTCTCTCTGTAACTCTGTCTTTCAAATAAATAAAATAATTCTTTAAAAAAATGCTAAGTCAACATATTCCACAGTTGTGCCTTCCTATTACTACATGAGCAGTAAATTGTTAGGAAAAACTAATTATCTTTTTAGATAGAATTACACAAACATGACCTTTACAAGCTTTGTTGAATGACTCAACCAGTTAACTCAAGTCTCAGCTTAAGTATCATTTTCTTTAAAGTGACTCATCTTGGTAAACAGGTTTTTAATTAAAAAGGAAAATTATATTTGCATCCCTCAAAGATAAGGGGAAAAACAGTCTAACTATCTACATTCTGTAATTCTGTCTATCTTTGGCATAGTTACAAAGGAAAACTGCCTGATGGATCATTTTTCCCACAATCATCCCTTTCAATTAAACAGAACTTAGCAATTTATAAAGCATGATCACATACCTGATTTCATTTGACCCTCTCAATAGCCTTTAAGACACATATGAGGCCAACACCGCGGCTCATAAGGCTAATCCTCTGCCTGTGGCACCGGCACCCCGGGTTCTAGTCCCAGTTGGGGCGCCGGATTCTGTCCCAGTTGCTCCTCTTCCAGTCTGGCTCTCTGCTGTGGCCCGGGAAGGCAGTGGAGGATGGCCTGAGTGCTTGGGCCCTGCACCTGCATGAGAGACCAGGAGGAAGCACCTGGCTCCTGGCTTCGGATCGGCGCAGCGCGCCAGCCATAGCAGCCATTTGGGGGGTGAACCAACGGAAAATTGAAGACCTTTCTCTCTATCTCTCTCTCTCACTGTCTAACTCTGCCTGTCAAAAAAAAAAAAAGACATATATGAGGAATTAGAGGCAATGTCTTTTTATAAATGAGGATAGTTTGCTTATAGTTGCCCTACTGGAAGGGATACAGCTAAGATTTGTGATTCCTGTTCTACCTTCATGTCATTGTCATCATCACGTAAATTGTGGTTAAGGCTGCCTGATATCTTAGATCATATTACAAAGGGACCATGGTCTTCAAATACAGTGCTTCTCAAGCTATATTTCCTAAAAGTCTAGAGAACCATAGTGGTGAACAGGAAGCCACTGCAGGGAAGGTAATACTCGGATATTATCCCCAACTAATAGCCCCTTTTTTTTCTAATGTCTTTATATATCTACTGGTATTTCAAGTAAATTTTCTTTCAAAGAAAGTATTGTACTGCTTGGGGCAGGCAGTTGGCCTTATGCATAAGCTGCCAGCAGGATGCCAACATCCCATATTGGAGTGTGTGGGTTGGAGTGGACCAACCCAGCTTCCTGTTAATGTGCACCCTAGGAAACAGCAAATCATGGCTCAAATAGTTGGGTCCCTGCCACCCACGTGGAAAATTCAGATTGAGTTCACACCTCCCAGCATTTGGGGAGTTTGTCTCTCTCCTTCCCTCCCTCTCTCTTTCTCTGCCTGCACCCTCCCCCAATACATAAATAAATAAACTGAAACGTACTCCTCTCTTTAAAAAAAGAAACTTTGAAACACGAGTATGCTAGTCTAAATGTCACATTTTATTTACATGGAAATGACTTAGAAATACCAAGTAATTTGTCCATTCTCACATCCAACTAAGACTAGAAACCATGTAGTTCTCTCTATACCTGATCCCCTATCCTGTGATTGGGACAAAAGTTAAGACTTTCAGTACAGCATTTTGTCAATGTACAAAGTTGTTGAACTTTAGTGTGTATTAGGGTCATCCAGAGGATTTGTCACAAGTTTCTAACTCCTACTCTCAGGGTTTTTGATTCAACAGAATTGGTGTGGGACCCAAACATTTTCATTCTGAGCAGGGAATACTAATGCTGCTGGACTGGGTACCACATTTTGAAAACCAGATGACTACAGAATATTCTACAACTGAATTGAGTTTACCAGTTAATTGTACATTTCATCAATTTTATTTCATTGTGGGAAAATAATAGAAGAAATCCCCTCTTGACAACTTATAAGCCCATCATTTTAACCACACACATTCATTGCCAGCTACCATTGGTATTCTATCACATCAAAGATCCTAAACCCTCCATGTAGCATACGATATTGATGCCCTACACATAGCCACTAGTCCAATCTCAATTTACCTGCAGCTGTAGGAACAGGTCCCACACATACTGCCTTTTCATCTCAATGCCCAGCACCTCCTTCTGTCTCTGTCTAGGACATTCTGCAGCCCACAAGATCTTGATCAGCCCACATATATGTGTGTTAGGGGTACAGAATTAGCAACCTACTTCTCAAGGGAGTCTTTTAAAAAGTGAAGACAGGAATCTGTGGATAAATACTTTGCTTTCCTCTTAGACAGTGGGTCAATGTGTGGAGCTTGTCCAAATGCCTTTTGGAGTCCCTAGAGAGAAGAACCCCCGTTTCTCACAGCAGTAACTCACTAATTAACATGTCCTCCATTGGCATTTCTCCCTTTCCTCTCTATTAATCATTTGTACTTCTTGGGAATCACTTCCTAAATATACTAGCTATATCTCAAGTTCTTATTTCAGGGTCAAATTTTAGGCTATCCAAGCTCAGACACTCTATCACCAAATTCTTTATCAAATTCACAGAAGTGACACTCAATATTGCTTGCCTTTCAGTTTTGTACCCCAGGGTTTTATTAACAGATCTTTGGGTAACAAATGCAAGTTAGGTATGGTTGATGGGTGTTAATAAGCAAATAATACAGATTGTTGTTACCTTAACAGTAGCAGAAATACACACTGTTGAATCATGTGTGGATATTCATGATTCATTGCTTGTACACTTTAGTAAAAGGGCCCAAGTTCACCAGTATCAGATCTGTGAATGCCAACTACAAAAATGACATTATGCATATTTTCAGGCACCACTATAAAAAGCATCTGTCAATTTTTAAATATAGATAAGTTTCCTTTTGTGCTATTAATGCAAGATTAATCTTCGGCAAATATTTACATTTCAGGAGTGGATTTGCAATAGCAATGCCATCGCTTCTCGGCCTTTTGGCTAAGATTAAGTGCAACAGCAATGCCACTGATACTCATTAAACAAAAATACAAATTTCAAAGAAAAAAGAATTAACTGAGAAACAATAAGCTTGTTCTTATAATAGAGCCAAATAATGGAAATAGATTCCTTTATTTTAAAAAAATTGAATGAATCAAACTTCATCCTATGATAATAAAATTAATTCATGTATTCCACTCCACTTATTGTTGGTGACTTAACTTGTTTCTTTAAAAATATACAGCTCAGGGGTGGGCATTTGGCACAGCAGTTAAGCCATCACATGGGACACCTGCATTTTATATTGAAGCACAGAGTCTTAACTGCTGCATCAAATGCCTGCATTCATGCTGGTTTATTTCCTTAACACAGTAGTGCCTGATGTTAAGCATATATCAATTTTAAAATGACAATTTCTAAAACAATCCATTAATTATTACATTTAAGCAGTGATTCAACAGAGTCTAAAAGCTCTTTCCATTACTCTCCATTTGGAATGGCTGTATAAGTACACTTAAAGTGCATCTGTGCAAAATGGTTGGTTGGCACAACTCCCCAGAACTTAGGAGACATATCTGGAGAATAATAATAAAAGCTAGAACCCACTGAGTATCTATCAACCCAAGTTCAATTATGTAGCTCCTTAGAAACAGCATTTTTTAACTCTCACAACAATCATGAAATAGGTATTACTAATTCTATTTTACATGTGAACAAACTGAGACTGTGAGAAAAAAAAGTAGCTTAGAGACATTTACATAGCCAGAATGTGACAGAGTTGAGAAATACATTTGTTTCACTATGGTAATACTTTCCAAACTGCTAATTTATTCATTTTTCATTCAACAAATATGCCTCAGGTGATTGACAGGATTCCCCATATTACAAAGTTTGCAGCCAGCAGTAAAGATAGCCATTGAAATAAAATTTCACAAATAATTGATTACAGTTGTTATGGATGTTATGAGAAGTACAAGGTGCTATGAAAACCTACTTTGAAAGCTGGATTTAGTTTCAGGAAAAACACCTAGATGAGTCATTTATGGGGAAGTAATTTTAAGCTGACACCTGATATAGGAACAGGCCTATAGATTTTTTTTTTTTTTTTTTGACAGGCAGAGTGGACAGTGAGACAGAGAGAGACACAGAGAAAGGTCTTCCTTTGCCGCTGGTTCACCCTCTAGTGCCCGCTGCGGCCAGCGCGCTACGGCCGGTGCACCGCACTGATCTAATGGCAGGAGCCAGGTACTTATCCTGGTCTCCCATGGGGTGCAGGGCCCAAGCACTTGGGCCATCCTCCACTGCACTCCCTGGCCACAGCAGAGAGCTGACCTGGAAGAGGGGCAACCGGGACAGAATCCGGTGCCCCGACTGGGACTAGAACCTGGTGTGCCGGCGCCACAAGACGGAGGATTAGCCTAGTGAGCCGCGGCGCCGGCCTGGCCTATAGATTTTTAAGAAGGGGAAAGTAATATAACCAGATTTGCTAGACTGATTTTGAAAATGTCACTTGGGTTTGTTTCTTGTTTTTTATTTTTTTTTAATCTATTTATTTATTTGAAAAGCAGAAAGAGAGGGATGGGGTAAGGGTGGGGCATATTTTCCATTCATTGGTTCACTCTCCAAATGCCCACAACATTCTGGGCTGGGATAGGCCAACGCTAGGAGCCAGGAACTCCCTCTGGGTCTCCCATGTGGGTGGCAAAGATCCAAGTACTCAGGACATCCTCTGTTGCCATCCAGGCATGCTAACAGGAAACTGGATCAAAAACAGTGATGGGACTTGATCCCAACACTCCAATCTGGGATGAGAGCATCCAAAGCAGTGGCTTAACTAGCTATAACACAATGCCCAGCCCTGGAAAAGCTATTTGGACCCCTTCCCCTTGAAAACTGAAAACTACAAGCTTGGCCCTTAGGTTAGTTTAGAACTGAATCCACAGACTTGTGTAGCACAAGAAAACCTCATACTAAGTACGGTTCAAAGTGGATGTAGGTTGTAATGCTCTTGGGGCTTTAGCTGGTGAGAGCAAACTTCAGAAGAAACTTTATTTATTTATTTATTTTTTTGACAGGCAGAGTGGACATTGAGAGAGAGAGACAGCGAGAAAAGCCTTCCTTTTGTTGTTGGTTCACCCTCCAATGGCCGCCACGGCCAGCACGCTGCAGCCGGCGCACCCCGGTGATCCAAAGGCAGGAGCCAGGTGCTTCTCCTGGTCTCCCATGGGGTGCAGGGCCCAAGCACTTGGGCCATCCTCCATTGCACTCCCGGACCATAGCAGAGAGCTGGCCTGGAAGAGGGGCAACCGGGACAGAATCCGGCGCCCCGACTGGGACTAGAACCTGGTGTGCCGGCGCCGCAAGGCGGAGGATTAGCCTATTGAGCCACAGCGCCAGCCAGAAGAAACTTTAAACCAAAGTTTCAGAGAGTTTACATATAAGGTTTCAATGAATTTGAACTTGCGATTAAAACAAGATACCAGGGGCCAGCATTGTGGTGAAGTGAGTAAAGCCCTTGTCTGCAGCTCTGGCATCCCATGTGAGCACTGGTTCAAGACCTGGCTGTTCCATTTCCCATCCAGCTTCCCACTAATGCTCCTGGGAAAGCAGTGAAGGATGGCCCTAGTGCTTGGGCCCCTGCCACCCACGTGGAACACCTGGATGAAGCTCATGGCTCCTGGCTTCATCCTGGCTCAGCCCTGGCAATTGTGTCCATTTAGGGAGTGAACCAATGAATGGACAATCTTGACCTCTCTTTCTCTCTCTGTCTCTTACTCCTGCTTCTTCCTCTTTCTCTGTAACTCTGCCTTTCAAAAAAAAAAAAAAAAAAGCTACCAAAGTACAAATAGAATTATCGGTCAGCGCTGCGGCTCACTAGGCTAATCCTCTACCTTACGGCACGGGCACACCAGGTTCTAGTCCCAGTCGGGGCACCGGATGCTGTCCTGGTTGCCCCTCTTCCAGGCCAGCTCTCTGCTGTGGCCAGGGAGTGCAGTGGAGGATGGCCCAAGTGCTTGGGCCCTGCACCCCATGGGAGACCAGGATAAGTACCTGGCTCCTGCCTTCGGATCACCGCGGTGCGCCGGCCGCAGCGCGCCAGCCGTGGTGGCCATTGGAGGGTGAACCAACAGCAAAAAGGAAGACCTTTCTCTCTGTCTCTCTGTCTCTCACTATCCACTCTGCCTGTCAAAAAAAAAAAAAAAAAAAGAATTATCAAGTTCAGAATAGAAAATAAATGTCTGATGCATTTAAGGAAATGAGAATGTCAGAACTATAACTGAGGAACAACATATTTTAAAATTGATCAGATAAGTTTGAAAAAGAACCACATAGATCTATTAAACATTATATAAGTATATATAGGTGGATAGATAGCATTAATTCTTTATTTCTTAAATATGCTATAATATATGGTCATACACATATAGCAATATCTTCTGCTCTAGTCTGGGCTCATTACTTTCTTGATCTACTGCACATGTGTCTTTTTTAACATTTATTTATTTATTTGAAGGGCAGAGTTAGTGTTTCAGGCAGCAGCTTCACCTACTGCACCACACTGCTGTCTTGTGCTGGATCCTTCAAATGTCAGCAAATGGGGTTGGGTTTGCAGCAGGAGACTGAAACATGCTGATTCTGAGAATGTTCAAGGAATGAAAAAAAGGATCCTCAGCCTTCTTTCTCAGACCTAGTATGAGAAGGATCCTGCTTCCGAGTTGCTGTTAGATGTACTGTCCCCATCCCCCTACCATTTTACAGAATCAGGATTAAAATCCAGTCATCATTATATCCCAAATTTATTTGCAGACTTCCTGTTAATATGACTATATTTAGAGAGAGAATTTTGAGGGAATTTATCAGAGTTACAAGGGTGGGGCCCTAATAAGGTAGAAATGATGTCTTTATAAGAAAAGGAAGACATATTTCTCCCCCTAGCACTACCCCACCCTGCTTCTTTCCCCATGCCACAGAAAAAAGGCCTTGTGGGGACACAGTGAGTAGATGAGCCATTTACAATCCAGGAAGAAAGTCCCTGCCAAACATCAATCCTGACAGCACCATGATCTGCGATTTTAGCTTCCTAAAGTGTGAAAAATAAGTTTCTCTTGCCTACACTACCCAGTCTTATCTTATAAGATACCCAGTAGTATCTTATGGAAGCTGTAGCAGAATAACACACTTCCTCCCATTGTTTTAAGTCAAGATAATGAAGCAGGGAAACTATAGGATGGAAGTACCCTATTCATTGCTGGCAACTAAATTAAACCTTGGTAACTCTATTTATTTGAAAGAGTTACTAAGAGAGGTAGAGACAGAGACAGAGAGCCAGAGAGAGAGAGAGAGAGAGGTGTTCCATCCTCTGGTTCACTATATAGGCTGAAGCTGAGCTGATCTAAAGCCAGGAGCCAGGAGCCAGGAGCTTCTACCAGGTTTCCCACTTGGATGCAGAGGCCCAAGCACTTGGGCCATCCTCCGCTGCTTCTCCAGGTGCATTAGCAGGGAGTTGGATTGGAAGTGGAGCAGCCAGGACTCAAACCAGTGCCCATATTGGATACCAGCACTTCATGCCAAGGCTTTAACCTGCTGCAGCACAGTGTCGGCCCCACCTTGGTGACTCTAGAACCAGGGTCCCTAGCTACTACAGTGGTTCCAAGCCCAATTTCAAACCTGGATGAACATACACTGCAATGGCTGGTCCCCATCAGCATGGAGCCTCCAATGATTTATAAGAGTAAATGAAGAATGGGTTATGCTAACCCAGAACAACATTCATTCACCCTTCACAAAAGCTTTTTCCTAGAGCCAGTTTCTCATTCAGCACTATTGAAATTTAGGCCGGCTAGTGATCAATTTCAGTTCACAATTGATCACACTGATAGGTCTAAGAGTCAAAGGGATCACACAAACAAGACTAGTGTCTGCTAATACTAACTGATAGAATCAAAAAGGGAGAGAACGATCCAGCATGGGAAGCTGGATACACAGCAGACTCATAGAATGACAGATATCCTAAATAGCACTCTGGCCTCAGAATCAGCCCTTAAGGCATTCGAATCTGGCTGAAGAGCCCATGAGAGTATTTTAGGCATGGAAAGCCAAGACACTCTGGGGGGGGGGGAGGGAACAAAGAAGAAGAAGAAGAAGAAGACCTAAATGAAAGATCTCTGTGGGTGAGATCCCAGTGGAAAGAATGGGGCCATCAAAGAAGGAGGTACCTTTCTCTGAAGGGAGGAGAGAACTTCCACTTTGACTATGGCCCTGTCGGAATAAGATCGAAGTCGGCGAACTCAAAAGGCTTCCATAGCCTTGGCAACTCATGACTAGAGTCTAGGGAGATTACTGACGCCATAAACAAGAGTGTCAAATTGTTAAGTCAACAACAGGAGTCAGTGTGTACTTACTTCTCATGTGGGATCTGTCCTTAATGTGTTGTCCAATGTGAAGTAATGCTATAACTAGTACTAAAACAGTAGTTTACACTTTGTGTTTCTGTGTGGGTGCAAACTGATGAAATCTTTACTTAATATATACCAAATCGATCTTCTGTATATAAAGATAATTGAAAATGAATGTTGATGTGAATGGAATGGGAGAGGGAGCGGGAGATGGGAGGGGTGCGAGTGGGAGGGAAATTATGGGGGGGGTGGCCATTGTAATCCATAAACTGTACTTTGGAAATTTATATTTACTAAAAAAAAAAGACAAAAAAAAAAATTTCAGCCGGCTGTCCTGTGCTTCGTAGGATGTTTAGCAGCCTCCCTGGACTCTACCCGTGAAGTGCCGTAGCACCTCTCCCCAAGCCGCAACAAATTAACTCCCATTGTCAAATGTGCCCAGGAGCACAAAATCACCATGGTTGAGAAGCACTATTTTAAACCTTTAAAGGTTATGGACTTACACTTATTGGAACCTGTCATCTTCCTTCAACCCTCTAAAGCCAAAATAAGAGATGATGAAAAATTGCACTTCCCTTTCAGATATAAGCATTGGGACAGGAATTTGTAAAGAGAGGAAACTCTTGTAATTTTATACAGATATTATTTGGTGGAAGATATGATATATCCATCTTCTGTTTTGTACAAGCTATTTCCTCTAGAAATACAGATGTTGATGTATATATATACACATCTTCACACATATAATACTTATGAGTTTTGACTTGTGCATAGGCCCAGGAAACCAACAGCATAGACCTATGAAACCGATACCACAATCAAGATACAGAACATTTGAAAGTAATTTTTTCACATTCAAACAAAGTTTAAAGGCAAGCACAAAGTTGATTAGTTTCAGGGCAAGCCAGGTGTTGTATATGGAGGACATAATGCAGTCATCATACAAAAATAATTATACAATCATTCATCATACAAAAATACAATATACAAAAATAAATGGTTTCATAGCTGTGGGAGTTTGCATTCATATTTATTTACAGGGAACCTTTATGACTGTTTACTGTTTTTCTTGCAAACACCTTGTTACTGCTTTAAGAAATAACTTCAAAGATAAAATAACAGGGAAGGGTTTGTGAGATAGTTAGATAAAAGCCTAGAACACATTTTCACACTGTTTGTACTTTGATTCATTTGCTGTCGCCCCACAGTCTCGTTCCCAACACCGAGAGGTTCACCCAGCCCCAGGGCTTCTGTCTGCCATGTTGACTCAGGCTGCTTCCCTCCCTCTTAACTCCAGCCTGTAGTCTCTCCCATTCTATTCCTGCTTAATGAATCTTGATGAAGCCTAGGCTTTTTCAGCCCAAAAAACCTTGCAGGGCTCCCTAGGCCCTCACCAGATAAAGTCCGAGCTCCATGATACCACCCTCATGTGTGCCACCTGCTTGTGTTCATGTGGCTCAGCCAGAGCTGAGCCAGTTTGCTGCACAGCAGGGGTGGGCTGTGCCTGTTTCATCTTCCCCACCTCAAGCACAATGTGTGTAGTTGCGTGGGCCTATAAAAAAGGTATCAGGAATGTATTTTCTGTAAAAGATAAAAATTTACATCTTGGGGCTGGCTCTGAGGTGCAGTGGGTTAAAGCCCCAGCCTGCAGCACCAGAATCCTATGTGGTCACCGGTTCAAGTCCCGACTGTTCCACTTCAAATCCAGCTCTCTGCTAATGCACCTGGGAAAGCAGTAGAAGATGACCCAATAACTTTGGCCCCTGCACCCATGTGGGAGACCTGAAGAAGCTCCTGGCTCCTGGCTTCGGATTGGCTCAGCACTGGCTATTGCAGCCGTTTGGGGAATGAACCAGAGGTTAGAAGACCTCACTCTGTGTGTCTCTACCTCTCTCTGTAACTCTGTCTTTCAAATAAATACATAATCTTGACTGACTGTTGCTAAGAAATATCAATGATCTCTATTAATCCAGATAGCACACAACTGTAACGTTTTATTATGCATGTTCGATTCATGTATCGAGTACACAGCATGACATGCCTAGGTGACCTTCTGGAAAGAATAGCCATTTATTCATTTTTTCAGACATGGATGAAATATATCTTGAGCACCTTTTACCTGCCAGGCCATGTGGTAGCTACAGGTGGTGTTAGGGTGAAGCAGAGAGAGCAGCTGAGTTGGAAAGATCATCACTGAATGTGTCATTGCAAGCGTAAGGATAACTACAAAGGGGAGGTAAAGTGCATGCTGGCAGCTATGATAGACACTCTAGTACCCCGCCCATACGCCCCTCAGCCTTCACTAGGCAAGCCAAGGGCTGCTTTCTGTAGGCACCTGTGAAGATTTCTCTGGCCCACAGGGAACAAGGGCATGGAAGCTGTAAACGCCGGGATTCAGTGCCTTGGGAATAGTCCTCAACCAATGACAAAGGGGAATTCACTGCCCAGCTTCCTGGCCCTCTGGGAGCGTGCCTCTGAGAGTGTTCTCTGTTGTGTCCCAGAGTTCTCAAGGAAACCCAGCCCCAGTTACCCATCTCCTGGTTATTGTTCATTCTTGCACCCTGAATTGGCTTCTTTCTCTTCCTCCTCACGTCTCCATTTTCCTACTATAGCTTTCTGAGACTACCTCCCAAATAAAGTGCTTGCTCTTAGGTTCTACTGCTGAGGAAACTCAACCAATGAGTATAGCAGAGAGGCCTGACCTATTCCAGGTGGGCCAGGATCTAGGAGGGCCTTGTCAGTCATGATGGGGGCTGCTTCCTAAGAGATCTGAGGGAAGCCACTTAAGGTCTTAAACAACAGCATGAGTCTGTGGCAGAAAGTGGGGGAAGAAACAAATTCAGTACAACTAATGGGAAGCTATTCAGTCAAGTCAGATGTTTGGGACCTGAACAGGACTTCAAAAAGTTCATGGAAAATTGACTTGAAAGATAAGTTTATTTTTGTGCAAAAAAAATTGAAACCTATGTATAATTTTTTTCACAGTACACAATTCCCATGAACATTTTGAAGAGCCTTCATAATAGAAAGGAAGCAGTGAAGACATAGCTGGAAAGGGCTTAGCTCCATTAGCTGCTCAAAAAATATTTTGAGATAAAAGCTAATGAATGGTTTAACCTAAGCAATCTCTGAGTAGATGGAAAAACCTGAACGCTCATTAGATGTGGAGGTGAGGAAAGGTGAAGAGTGTAGAATGACTCCCAGTCTCCAGGCTTGAATAGTTAGGTGAATGTTGGTGCCACTTACTAAATATTGGGACACAGTTTCGAGGGGGCGGGGCAAGAGATAATGAGTTTGGGGTATAATGTGCCTGTGATACATCTAATTGATGTTGAGTAGGTAGCTAAGTGTGTTAGTTTGGAGCTGGGTCAGAGATGCATGTTTGGGCCCCATCCAATGTATATTCAAGGTAGGTAGAACAAGCCCTCTCCAACCACTTGGGAAATGTGACCCTTAATAACATCACATTCTCCTACTTTCCAGCATTCTCACATAGCATTTTAGAAAGGGAATATGGGAGGACTCTTTTTTATTGAGAGCCTACCACATGCCAGGAATTGTACCCCCTGTTTATTCAATCTTTAGAATAATTCTGAGAGGTATGCAATGTTATCCTCTCTTTACAAATGAGAAAACTAAGGTACAAAAAGACAAAGTTACCTATTCAAGGCGATTCAACTAGTGAGCAGCTTCAGAAGAAACTGGACTGACTCCAAATTTCATATTCTTAAGAAAATAAGCATCAGCAAAATGTGGTTCTGCAAACCATCTCTCTCAATCTCAGCAGAACACACAATGGCAGTTCCCTAATTAAGGTACAGTCACCAGAAGGAAGATCTTTCAAATCCAGGGTCCTCTGCGGTTCAGCTACCTGTGGCTTCACTTGCACAGTTTTCTTTCCAAGTGGTCCCCCTGCTGGTGACCCTGTGGTGCATAACCCTCTCAATTTCTGTGTAGGTCTGCCTTTCCCAAGCATTTCATTTGAAAAGAATAATGTAATGTGGTGTTTTGGCAGCAGCTTTCTTAGCTAATGTGCTATGTAAATGGTAAAATAATTATTATGTCTTTAAAACCATATGAAGTGTGTTGGGAGTAATTCACAACCTGATTATTCCTTCTATTTTAAATTGCAGCATACCACCTTGGGTTGGCCAACATTGAAAAATGTTCCTGAAAATGCAAGCCAACACAATTCATAGAAGATGGACATTAGAATTTATATTGCTTCATTGTCTAGATGTGAGATAGTATTATTTCATATGTTCTAATTCTTTTAATATGTTTGCTGGTTGTGGTAATGGTAGTTTCACAGGCTACTTCCCAGTGTGTGGGTGGGCATCTCACCTGAGTCATAGAAGCCTCCAGAGATTGGGCAAGCTTGCAACTTGAGCCAGTGAGATGAGGTCATTGTTTTTGCCAGTCACTGCAGTCTTGCAAAGGGCAGAGCCTGGGACATGTTCCTTGGACCTGAAACTGGACCTTAGGTGAGAGGCCCTTGGGCAAAAGAAAGACTAGGACTGTGGTCAGTGGAGTTCATCTGGAACCTGACCCTGTCCTGACCCTTCCCATCTTCCTTCACACTAGCCAGAGTACACTTTTGTCATCATAACACGGCTCATAATCCTCAGCATTGCTCAGAGGACCCATCATGATCTGTCCCTGTTTGCTTCTGCCTCTTGTTTCGTTCCTCTCTTATCTTTGGGACCCTACTATCTAACCATGGCAAATCTTTCTAGCATTAGTAAAAATTCACCACTTTCACTTCTACTTCTAGGCTTTTGCATTTCCTATGCCCTCTGTCCTAGCCTCCCCACATAATACCTCATGCTGGCTAATTTCTGCTTATTGTAATTTAGATCTGATTTCCTCTAGGAATATTTTCCTTACCCTCGAGACTGGGTACACTTTCAGTAGCCATTTACTTTTGCCGTATTCTGAAGGTTATACAGCTGTGTTGTAATTGTCCATGAACTTGACCGCTCCTCCCCAGCTCTAGATGGAAAGCTTCTTCAGGCAGAGATAGAATCTGTCCAACATCTGACCTCATGAACTAGAACAAGCTAGAACTGCATGGTCAAGTTGCCCCTAAATTCCTAATCCATAGAAACTGTGAGATAATAAGTGATTATTGTTGTCCTGAATCACTACTTTTTTTTTAGTAATTTGTTATGCAGTAATAGAGAATTAATTCCCTACTAAAACTAAGTGATTAAAAACAACCACATTTTATATCTCACAGATCTTCCCTTGCTCCTTCATCAACTCAGAGCAAGTCAGGAACATTTAGCTGATGGATGCACTGATTGGGAGGGTCCAACTGAACCTCACTCAAATACCAGACACTTCATGAACTAAAAGGTGAGGCTCAACTATGAGTAACCACAGTTTCTGTATTTAACCTCTTCAGCATAGTTGTCTCACAGTAGATGGACTTTTTATAAGGAAGTTGGCTTTGACTAGCCTCACATGTAACCCAGTCATTTCTGCCACTCTATTCGTTGAAGCAGTCATAAAGACACCCATATTCAAGGAGAGGGGATATAGAACCCACTTCTTGATGGAAAGGATGTCAAAGGATTTGAGGCCATTTAAGTTTTTGTTATGGAAGTATAATTTGTATTCACTAAAATGCATTCATGTTAAATATATAGTTCATTAAGTTTTCTTTAAAGATTCATTTATTTATTTGAAAGTCAGAGTTACACAGAGAGAGGAGAGGCAGAGAGATAAAGAGAGACAAAGAGAGAGGTCTTCCATCTGCTGGTTCACTCCCAATTGGCCACAACGGCAGGAGAGCTGCGCTGATCCGAAGCCAGGAGCCAGGAGCTTCTTCCAGGTCTCCCACATGGGTACAGGGGCCCAAGGACTTGGGCCATCTTCTACTGCTTTCCCAGGCCATAGCAGAGAGCTGGATCAGAAGAGGAGCAGCCAGGTCTCAAACCAGCGCCCATATGGGATGCCAGCGCTTCAGGCCAGGGCGTTAACTCACTGTGACATAGCACCAGCTCCTAGTTCATTAAGTTTTAACACTCTTGTTGCCACCACCACCATTAAAATAGTGTTTTCTTTATCCCAAAATGTTCTATCCTGCTCCCTTGCAGTCAACATCCTCACTCAAGCACCTCAATAGTAAGCAACCATTTGTCTGCTTTCAGATTTGGGTACAATTTCATATGATAGAGTATATGGTGTTTTTTTACACTTGGTTTCTTCACTTACCTAAGTTCTCTTGAGACCCATTCGTATTTTTGCATGTATCAATAATTTACCTTAGAGGCAGAGCAAGATGCTCCAATGATCATCTTCCCTAGAGACACAAATTTGAACAGCTATTCACACAACAAGTAACTTTACAAGAGCTAAGCAAGCCAGGTTGGAGACCACAATGCCTGGTTTTAGTTTAATAATAAGAAATGGGGCCAGTGCTGCGGCATAGTAAACTAAGCCTCTGTGAACAGCACCAACATCCCATATGGGCATGGGTTTGAGTCCCAGCTGCTCCACTCCAGCTCTCTGCTGATGGTCTGGGAAGGCAGCAGAAGATGGCCCAAGTGCTTGGGCCCCTGCACCCACATGGGAGACCTGGAAGAAACTCCTGGCACCTGGCTTCAGATTGGCCTAGCTCCAGCCATTGCGGCCACTGGGAGTGAATCAGTAGATGGAAGATCTCTCTCTCAGTGTCTCTCCCTTTCTCTGTAACTCTGACTCTCAAATAAATAAAGAAATCGTAAATAAATAAATAAAAGGCTAAATTCCAAAGGCATTATTTTTCAAAAAAGAAAGTAAGAATGCACTGAGGAAAGCACTGCCCATAGCACCAAGTAGTGCAACATGGAGAAAGATACCTTGCCTGCAGCTTAGAGGAAGGAAAGGGATTTCAGTCCAGATCTTAGACATGAAACCAAGTCCTGGGGCTGGCACTGTGGCACAGCGGCCTGCAGTGCCGGCATCCCATATGGGTGCTTGTTCAAGCCCCGGCTGATCCACTTCCAATCCAGCTCTCTGCTGTGGCCTTGGAAAGCAGCAGAAGATAGCCCAAGTCCTTAGGCCCCTGTACCCACGTGGGAGACCTGGAAGAAGCTCCTGGCTCCTGGCTCCAGATAGATCCAGCTCCAGCCGTTGTGGCCATTTGGGGAGTGAACCAGTATATGGAAGACCTCTCTCTCTGCCTCTGCATCTCTGTAACTCTGTCTTTCAAATAAATAAATAAGTCTGGAAGGAAGGAAGGAAGGAAGGAAGGAAGGAAGGAAGGAAGGAAGGAAGGAACCAAGTCCTAGGCCTCCCACAATAAAAGCCAGGGCCAGACAAGGGCCCATGGCCCTTATCCCTAGGACAGTTGCTGAAGACTAAGACTCTCCTTGGCCACATGGCTAGGAGACTGCCTCCACCATCACTCCCCCAACTTCCAGAAGAGTCCAAGACTCCAGCATTTGGGGAGTAAGGCAGGAAAGGGAGCTTGGGACTTTGCCTTCAGGCTCAAGATGAAACCCAGCAACTGATAAAGCCCAAAGGCCTCTAACCCAGGCCATTGCTAGCATACAGAACCTCTACAGGTTCTGTGCCCAAGTGGGATGGACTCTTTACAGTAGGTATCTCTTCAACCTCATGTGGGCCTGTCATGCACCCCCAAGACTGGATAGGGCCTGGTGGCTATCGGGTCCAGATACAACCCAGCTTAGTACCATCCAGGTCAGCCAGGATGCTGCCTTTACTACACCCCTCCAAACTTGAGACAGCAAAGAGCTATACAATGTCCTTGATATCCAGTGCCAGGCTGACAAAACACAACCAAGGGTAGGTCTTCACAGTCCCCATCCACAAGACAGAACCACAGATTCTGGACCTGATTCAGTGCCTAGGGTAGGCTGTGGCCCCATTTGATCAGACTTGTATCCCAACCAGAATTACCTGTGGCTGTCTGCAGTGACCATGAACTGTTAGTCTACCTCAGTAGCAGACAGCCCATAATAGTATATAAAATATTTTCCTACCTGCATGCTATACTGATCTTGGTGGGCTGTGGACTCCAGTGTGATCTAGCTCTGTGGTGTTGGTGGCCACAGGACTAGGCAACTGGGCCTACCCTGTCCCTAAGAAGAGGCATGCAGGGATGGATTAATCCTTTTGAGACACTTATTACTTGTGTTCTAACCCAACACAACTAACTTTGGGGACAAAACTGGGCTTGAAGTATCTGCTAGGACTGAATCAACAAAAGCACAGCAACAGCGGACTTACAGTAAACCTCGACATATAGTGCCATCTAGTGCTGAAATAGCAAAAGTGTCCACCAGCTTAGAGAAAATAAGCAGGCTGCTTAGAATTTCTGGGAAGACAGCCACAATATCAGATTATTAAGACTGGACAATTACCTAATTGTTCAATACACAAACAATGCTATATTGTCAGCAAGCATCAACAACTTTCAGGGAGGGGCTGGTGTTGTGGCTTAGTGGGTAAAGCTACAGCCTGTGACACCAGCATTCCATATGGGCACCAGTTCAAGCCCCAGCTGCTCCACTTACAATTCAGCTTCCTGCTAATGTGCCTGAGAAAGCAGCAGAGAATGGCCCAAGTGCTTAGGCCACTGCCGCCCATCTGGGAAACCCAGATGAAGTCCCTGGCTTCTGGCTTCAGCCTGGCTCACCCTTAGGATTGCGACCATCTGGGGAGTAAACCAACAGATGGAAGACCTCTCTCTCTCTCTCTGTCTCTTTAACTTTCAAAAAATAAATAAATAAATATTTAAAAAACAGACAATATTGAATATCTTTTTATCACAATGTAATAAAAGAAATTATTAACAAGTATAACCAGAAACTATATAGATAGAAACTAAACAACTTACTCCTGAACAACCAAAAGATCAAAGAAGAAATTAAGGTAGAAATTTTCAAGCTTTAAATGAATGAAAATGGAAACACAACATGACAGAACCCATGGAATACAGCAAAAGCAATACAAAGCAGAAAGCTTATAGCAATCAATACCTACATCAAAAAGAAAAAAAATCTCAAGTAAGCATATTACTATGAAAAATAAGAATAATGCAAAATTAATAGAAAGATGGAGCTGGCTTTGTGGCACAGCAGGTTAAGATACCTCGTGCAACTCTGACATCCCGTATGGGCACCGGTTTCAGTCCCTCAAGTTGTTCCACTTCCAATCCAGCTCCCTGCTAATGCACCTGGGAAAGTAGCAGAAGTCCAAGTGCTTAGGTCTGTACCCACATGGGAGACCCAGATGGAGTTCCAGGTTCCCAGCCTCGGCTGTGCAGTCAGCTGGGGAGTTAACTAGAGGATGGAAAATCTCTCTGTCTCTCCCTCCCCCTCTCTCTAACTCTGCCTTTCAAATAAATAAATAAATATTTTTAGAAAAATTGATAGAAAGCATAAAACTCAGAGTAAAAATAAATGAAAGACTAAAAATTAAAAATGAAAGAAACAGAGAACTGATTATTTGAAAAGACAAACAAAATTAACAAACTCAGCTACATTAACTAGGAAAAAGAGAGAAGATTCAAATGGCTAACAATCACACTGAGTGGGGAAAAGCTTAAGGCTTTCTCTCTAAGATCTAGAACAAGACAAACATGTCTACTTTCATCACGTTTATTCAAAATAGTACTAGGAGATCAAGCCAGAGCAATTAGGCAAGAGAAAGAAAGGATATCTAAACTAGCAAGGTGGCAGTAAAATTGTCACATATGACATGATCTTATATAGAGAAAACTTCAAATACTGCAAAAAATAATTAGAACTAATTTTAAAAACTCAGCATAGTTGTATAAATTCAACATACAAAAATCAGTAGTGTTGTTATATGCCAATACTTAATTATCTGAGAAAGAAATAAGAAAGTAAGCCCATTTCCA
The DNA here is from genome assembly GCF_051225735.1 of Oryctolagus cuniculus. Classification (NCBI taxonomy): domain Eukaryota; kingdom Metazoa; phylum Chordata; class Mammalia; order Lagomorpha; family Leporidae; genus Oryctolagus; species Oryctolagus cuniculus. Next base: position 77,008,537 of record NC_142867.1, read on the forward strand.
ATAGCTACCCAAAAAACCCTTATGAATAAAATTAATCAAAGATGTGAAAGATCTCTACAATGAAATCTATAAATCACTGATGAAAGAAATTAAAGAATGCACAAAGAAATGGAAAGACATATGTGGTAATGGACTGGAGAAATCAATATCATTTAAATATGCATATTACTCAAAGCAATTTATAGATTCATGAATACCTATCAAAAAATCAATGCCATTTTTCACAGAACTAGAAAAACACCATTAAAATTTATATGAACCAGAAAAGACTTCAACAGACAAAAAATCTTTAGCAAAAAAAAAATTACACTACCTGATGTTAAAATATATTACAAAGCTATAGTAATTAAAACAGCAAGCTGTCAACATAAAATCAGAATCAGCAACCAATGGAACATGACAGAGAGCCTAGTAGTAAACCTAAAAAGCTACAGGTAATGGATTTTTGACAAAGGTGTTAAAAACACACATTAGGAAAAGGACAACCTTTTCAATAAGTAGTGAAAAATTCCTTGTGTTAAGCCACCATCTGCAATGACAGCATCCCATATCAGATTGCCAGTTCGAGTCCCAGCTGCTCCATTTTTTTAAAAAAATATTTATTTGTCCAGTAGAAAGAATGGGCCATCAAAGAAGGAGGTACCTTTCTCTGAAGGGAGGAGAGAACTTCCACTTTGACTATGACCTTGTCTAAATAAGATCGCAGTCAGCAAACTCAAGAGGCTTCCAGGCCGGCGCCGCGGCTCACTAGGCTAATCCTCCGCCTAGCGGCACCGGCACACCGGGTTCTAGTCCCGGTCGGGGCGCCGGATTCTGTCCCGGTTGCCCCTCTTCCAGGCCAGCCCTCTGCTGTGGCCAGGGAGTGCAGTGGAGGATGGCCCAGGTGCTTGGGCCCTGCACCCCATGGGAGACCAGGAAAAGCACCTGGCTCCTGGCTCCTGCCATCGGATCAGCGCGGTGCGCCAGCCACAGCGTGCTGGCCGCGGCGGCCATTGGAGGGTGAACCAACGGCAAAGGAAGACCTTTCTCTCTGTCTCTCTCTCTCTCACTGTCCACTCTGCCTGTCAAAAAAAAAAAAAAAAGAGGCTTCCATGGCCTTGGAAACTCATAACTAGAGCCTAGGGAGATTTCTGATGCCATAAACAAGAGTGTCAATTTGTTAAGTCAACAACAGGAGTCACTGTGTACTTACTCCTTATGTGGGATCTCTGTCCTTAATGTGTTGTCCAATGTGAATTAATGCTATAACTAGTACTCAAACAGTAGTTTACACTTTCTGTACTGTGTGGGTGCAAACTGATTAAATCTTTACTTAATATATACTGAATCGATCTTCTGTATATAAAGATAATTAAAAATGAATCTTGATGTGAATGGAATGGGAGAGGGAGCGGGAGATGGGAGGGGAGCAGGTGGGAGGGAAGTTATGGGGGGGGAAAGCCATTGTAATCCATCAACTGTACTTTAGAAGTTTATATTTACTAAATAAAAGTTTAAAAATAAAAAAGAAATGATTGATCTCATGTCTTTGGGATGTGTGATTATACCAAAAGGCCAGAAAGATCTCAAAAGTTTTTTGTTGTTGTTGTTCTACTTAATACTATTGGTTGAACTCTGTAATTAACACACAAATATTCTTAGGTGTTGAAATTTAACTGAAAAGTGATCCCTGTTAAATATAAGAGTGGGAATAAGAGAGGGAGGAGATGTACAATTTGGGACATGCTCAAGCTGACTTTCCCCAAATGGTGGAGTTAGAAATGTGCCAGGGGATTCCAATTCAATCCCATCAAAGTGGCATGTATCAAAGCCATCTCACTAGTCCAAGTGATCAATTTCAGTTCACAATTGATAACACTGAAAGGTCTAAGAGTCAAAGGGATCACACAAACAAGACTAGTGTCTGCTAGTACTAACTGATAGAATTAAAAAGGGAGAAAATGATCCAACATGGGAAGCAGGATACACAGCAGACTAATAGAATGACAGATGTCCTAAATAGCACTCTTGCCTCAGAATCAGCCCTTAAGGCATTCGGATCTGGCTGAAGAGCCCATGAGAGTATTTTAGGCATGGAAAGCCAAGACATTCTGGGGGAAAAAAATGACCTAAATGAAAGATCTCTGTGAGTGAGATCTTGGTGGAAAAAACGGGCTATCAAAGAAAGAGGTATCTTTCTCTGAAGGGAGCCGAGAACTTCCACTTTGACTATGACCCTGTCGGAATAAGATCAAAGTTGGTGAACTCAAAAGGTTTCCATAGCCTTGGCAACTCATGACTAGAGCCTAGGGAGATTACTGACGCCAGAAACAAGAGTGTCAATTTGTTAAGTCAACAACAGGAGTCACTGTGCACTTACTCCTCATGTAGGATCTCTGTCCTTAATGTGTTGTCCAATGTGAATTAATGCTATAACTAGTACTCAAATGTATTTTACACTTCATGTTCTGTGTGGGTGCAAACTGTTGAAATCTTTACTTAATATATACTGAATCGATCTTCTGTATATAAAGATAATTGAAAATGAATCTTGATGTGCCGGCGCCGCGGCTCACTAGGCTAATCCTCCGCCTAGCGGCGCCGGCACACCAGGTTCTAGTCCCGGTCGGGGCGCCGGATTCTGTCCCGGTTGCCCCTCTTCCAGGCCAGCCCTCTGCTGTGGCCAGGGAGTGCAGTGGAGGATGGCCCAGGTGCTTGGGCCCTGCACCCCATGGGAGACCAGGAAAAGCACCTGGCTCCTGGCTCCTGCCATCGGATCAGCGCGGTGCGCCGGCTGCAGCGCGCCGGCCGCGGCGGCCATTGGAGGGTGAACCAACGGCAAAGGAAGACCTTTCTCTCTGTCTCTCTCTCTCACTATCCACTCTGCCTGTCCAAAAAAAATAAATAAATAAAAATAAAAATAAAAAAAAAGAAAATGAATCTTGATGTGAATGGAATGGGAGAGGGAGCGGGAGATGGGAGGGGTGCGGTTGGGAGGGAAGTTATGGGGGCGAAAAAGCCATTGTAATCCATCAACTGTACTTTAGAAGTTTATATTTAATAAATAAAAGTTTTTAAATAAATATTTATTTGTTTATTTGAAAGTCAGAGTTACACAGAAAGAGAAGGAGAAGCAGAGAGAGAGAGAGGTCCTCCATCTGCTGGTCTATTCCCCAGTTGGTGGCAACAGCCTGCTGGAGCTGTGCCGATCCAAAGCCAGGAGCCTGGAGCTTCTTCCAGGTCTCCCATGTGGGTGCAGGGGCCAAGGACTTGGGCCATCTTCCACTGCTTTCCCAGGCCATACCAGAGAGCTGGATTGAAAGTGGAGCAGCCAGGACTCAAACCTGCTCGCATATGGGATGCCAGCACTGCAGGTGGAGGCTTTACCCAGTGTGCCACAGCGCTGGCCCAGCAGCTGATCCACTTCTAATACAGCTTCCTGCTAATGTGCCTTAGAAGGCATAAGATGGTCCGAGTGCCTGGGACCCTGCCATACATGTGAGACACCAAGATGGAGGTCCTGGTTTCTGGCTTTGGCCTGGCCCAGATCTAGTTGTTCTGTTTCTCCCTCTCTATTACTCTGCCTTTTAAATAAAGAAGTCTTTTTTTAAAAAATAATTCATTCCTTTTTTATTACTGAGAAGTATTCTAACACTTTTATTTATGTGGTTACCTGTTGATCAACATCTGGGGGCCACTGCTGTGGTATATTGGGTAAAGCTGCCTCCTGTAGTGCCCATATCCCATATGGGCGCCAGTTCGAGTCCTGGCTGTTCCACTTCCAATCCAGCTCTCTGCTGTGGCCTGGGAAAGTAGTGGAGGATGGCCCAAGTCCTTGGGTCCCAGCACTTGCATGAGAGGCCTGGAAGAGGCTCGTGGCTCCTAGCTTCGGATCAGCCTAGCTCCGGCTGTTGTGGTCATTTGGGGAGTGAGCCAGCGAATGGAAGACCTCTCTGTCTCTGCTTCTGCCTTTCTGTAGCTCTGCCTTTCAAATAAATAAATTAAAAAAGGTCGACATCTGCCGGCGCCGCGGCTCACTAGGCTAATCCTCTGCCTTGTGGCGCCGGCACACCAGGTTCTAGTCCCAGTCGGGGCGCCGGATTCTGTCCCGGTTGCCCCTCTTCCAGGCCAGCTCTCTGCTGTGGCCAGGGAGGGCAGTGGAGGATGGCCCAAGTGCTTGGGCCCTGCACCCCATGGGAGACCAGGAGAAGTATCTGGCTCCTGCCATCGGATCAGCACGGTGCGCCGGCCACAGCGCCCGGCCGCGGCGGCCATTGGAGGGTGAACCAACGGCAAAGGAAAACCTTTCTCCTGTCTCTCTCTCTCACTGTCCACTCTGCCTGTCAAAAAAAAAAAAAAGTCGACATCTGAGTTATTTATGGATTTAGCTTATGAATAAAGCTGCTATTGACATTCACTTTCATCTCCCTTAAGTAAATATCTAGCGATGGGGTTTCTGGGTCATGCAGTACATGTTTAACTTAAGAGAATACCAAATTGTTTTCCAAAGTGGTTGTAGCATTTTACTTGTCTACTAGAAATATATAAAAGTTCTAGTTACTTCATATCCAATCAACATATGGTATTGTCCAACAGTCTTTTTAAGGTTAGCCATCCTAATGAGTGTGTAGTGGCACTGTATTATGGTTTTAATTTGCCTTTTCCTGATGACTAATAATGTTGAGAATCTTCCCATGTGCTGTTTGGTCATGGATCTATCTTTTTGTGGAATGCTTGTTCAACTAGTCATTTTATTTTCTTATTATTGAATTTTAGAAATTATTTATAAATTTCAGATACCAGTATACTTGCAGGAGTATATGTTGAAATATTTTCTTCTAAATTGTCTATGGTCCTTTTGTCTTATGAAAACTAACTAAAGAGCAGAAATTTTAAATTTGGATAAAGTCCAAATTATTGTTTTCTCTTTTGGATTGTGCTTTTTTTTCCTATATAAGAAACCTTTGCCAACCCCAAATCACAAAAATATTCTCCTATTTTACTGCAGAAGTTTTATAATTTTAGCTTTGATGTTCACATCTATGATCATTTTGAGAACATTTTTGTATAGTTTGTATAGTTTTTTCTCTCAGAATCAAGGTTCATTTTTTTTTTCAAATAGAAACACAATAGTTACAGAAGCATGTGCTGAAAAAAATTACTCTTTCCTCATTGAGTTAGTTACCTTGACATTTTTGTCCAAGGTAATTAACCATATAAATCTATTATTGGATTCCTTCTATGTTCTATTAATTTATAAGCTTATTCTTTGTGGTCATATTTTAAAACTGCAGCACACATGTGACAATTCATTGTTGCTGAATGCCCTCATGATGCCATATGCTACATCCAACAGGAACAATTCACATCACCTGGCCCAGGTTTCTGGGACATGAAACTCTGGCTCCCACTCACTAAATTCCTCTTCTCTTAGGAAAAAAAACAGGGACCACAAAAGTAATTTCAAAAATTAGTTATGCAGAGGAGTTAAGGGAGAAGAAAAGAGATTACTATCTTATTGCTAAAGTTCTAGGTATTCAAATAAACTTAAAGAAATGAAGAAAAGAAGATGGGGACAGACATTGGAACACAGTTGGTGGAGCCACCACTTGTGAAACCAGCGTCCACGTCTGAGTGCCTGGGTTCAAGTCCTGCTTCCACTTCCAATCCAGCTTCCTGCTAGTACACCTGGGAAGATAGCAGATGGTGGTTCGAGTACTTGGGTCCCTGCCCCCCACATGGGAGACCCACGTGGAGTTGCTAGCTTACTGGCTCTCTCTCACTCTCACTCTTACTCAGCCTTTCAAATACAAATAAATAAACATATAAATAAATAAATACACTTAAAAAGAAAAGCAGGTGAATTTCAGGGTACATCCCCAGCCTTAAAGGGGGAAAACTGTGATCCTTACAACTATGAGTAAAGTGGGAACACATCTCATTTTATAATATTGCAATATGACAATGGATCCTGATTCAAACAGAATCCCCTCTGTGAGTCTGTCATCATGCCTTCCTAAAGGTACCATAAATTATTTTCTTCTCAGAAGAATATTTTACTTCATGATTTTTTCTTGCAAAGTACCAGTTTAAATGTTTATAATTTGTCATAAGTAAGTTTGCATAAGAAATTGTATCACAGCTTTTCTATTTCTCAAAATTAACTGCTTCAGGAAAGTCTGAGTTACTAGAAGTTGGAACCAGTTTGCCAAATCAACAGGTTGATCTCTAGTACAGAGCTCTAGAGGTTATTATGAGATTTAATGTTAATACTTTGTTTATTGCTTTGGGGTCTACTTGCCCGAAGTAGTAATCTTCAGTGAAAATAGCTTGCAATGCAAAAACAAGTATGCTCACGAGTTTTAAAAATCATATTATTTTTAAAAAACTCTGATCTAAAATGAGGTATAAAAAGTTTAGTAATTGTTCATACAAAACAGATTCTTTGGGTTTTGCCAAAAAAAAAAAAAAAACACACACACACAGAATATTTGGCTTTTTCTACCATAGATACTTTCCAACGTCTGTTTCTCCATCATTGAGTATGGCAAGGCAAATAGAAAAATTAAGGTCAAATGAGGAAAACCAGCAAATGGTTTCTATCTGGCTTCCCTCTTGGACCACCAATTGGCAAACATCATTAAAAAAAAACTGTACCAGAGATAAATGATAGGGTAAAAGTACATTTTTGACCCTGAGCCCAGGCTCTCGTAAAAGAAGCAGGCCTAAGATTTATAGGAAATGATGTGGGAATGAATTCGAAGTGTGGAAGAATCACAAATTGCTTTTCCATTTAGCTAAAAGAAACGCCATGCTTTAGGAAAAAAATGGTGGTATCTCTTTTTCTTCTGCATTTGCACTCTGTTTAATAATTTTACCCCCTCAATCCCAAAGTCTTCGAGTAGATCAAGTACCTAAAAACTTAATCAGACATGTAGGTCACAGCAAATCATTTGCGCTTAATAAATATACATATGTCATTGATAGAATAAAGGGAAGTTTATATACATTATCTCAAACTGTTCATTTTTGGATGCCTTTTACTGATGAGAAAAACTCCGTTAACCAAGTGCCAATTAGCATTTTTACTAAGTGCTTCAGTTAGGTACCTAATGTGTGTGGTTTTTTGTTTTTGTTTTTTGTTTTGTTTTTGTTTTTTGACAGGCAGAGTGGACAGTGAGAGAGAGAGACAGAGAGAAAGGTCTTCCTTTGCCGTTGGTTCACCCTCCAATGGCCGCTGTGGCCGGCGCACCACGCTGACCCGAAGGCAGGAGCCAGGTGCTTCTCCTGGTCTCCCATGGGGTACAGGGCCCAAGCACTTGGGCCATCCTCCACTGCACTCCCTGGCCACAGCAGAGAGCTGGCCTGGAAGAGGGGCAACCGGGACAGAATCCGGCGCCCTGACGGGGACTAGAACCCGGTATGCCGGCACCGCTAGGCGGAGGATTAGCCTCGTGAGCCGTGGCGCCGGCCACCTAATGTGTTATTAACACGGCATGTATCAAAACACATAATCACTTATTAAAAAATTCAAGAACGCCACCCGGGTGACCTAGGAAGAGAGTAGAATCGGAAAGGAGCCTCACTTCCTCCTTCCCCCGCACAAAAGGATGAGGAACTGACTGGGCTGTGTGACTGGCAGCTGCGGGCGTCCCAGGTTGCAAGAGATCGTCTGGACGCAGAGAACGAGAAAGACAGCAGGGGAGGGAAAGACTGCAAGCGGGGGATAATTTTCCCTCGAACGAAGAGACAGCTGCCAAAGTGAAAAGAAGCGAAAAGCCTCGGCGCTTCATTGGTTTTCTTGAGGCGTAGGAGCAAAAAAGTAAAGAGAGAAGGCAACAAGGCAGAATCGAAGCCTTGGCAGGCCCACATTGATCCTATAAACATTTTGACCAGGGGTGTGCCATTCTGCCCGGAGTTAACATCAAAAGAACTAAGGCACAGAAGTAGACAGAGGAGAGACGGCCGCAGCGGGGGCCGGTCCCGCAGCGGTCCCGGTGCTGCCGGTGGGCCGGAAGCCACGGCCGCGGCCTGGGGAACCCCTTCACGTTGGTGACTCAGGGACCCGTGCGCGGCCACAGCACAGAGTCTCCACCCCACTTACGAGGTCGCGACTACAGAGCGGGGAGGCTCTTGTGTGCGTTTTACGGAATTAGCCGGGTGAGCAACGGCGCAGAAAATCCAGGCCACAGCCAGGAGGAAAGGAACCATCCCGGCGGCCACAGAGCGTGTTCTCGGCCCGGACTCTTTCCGACGCAGCCGCCAGGTGGCGCGCGCAGCACGTTGCTGCTAGCAGTGCGGCGGGGCCGCTGGGCTGGATGCCGGTCGCCTTGGAAACCGAGGGCGCCGCGGCGGCGGCGGCGGCGGCGGCGGCGGCGGCGGCGGCGGCGGCGGCGGCGGCGGCGACAGCAGAGGAGCGGGTAGGCCCGGCCGGCTGCTGGGACACTGGAGCGCCCTGCAGGCCCAAAGCCCTGTGTCCGCGCCTGGAAGCGGTCGAGGGGATATCGGGAGGCCTGGCCCCGACTCCTTCCTACCCGACCCTGAAGACTTTAGGAGACTCCTCCCGCCTTCCCCGCGCCTCAGCATCCCTATCTGCACCGGCCTGGGGTTGCTGGGCCCCCAGCTAGGTCTGAGGTCGCGCCTCATGGTTTCCTCCTTGGGGCGCCGTTCCTGGACCGTTAGGCGCTGCTGGGCGGGGTTCCTCACTGGTTTACCCCTCTTAACAACACCCAGAGTGGGAAACAGACTTTGTTGAAGCTGATCAAAATTTTAATCCACCTCTCAGCGTTGCAGTGGAACTCTTGAATGCGTTGCTTATCAGCCTTCCTAGGTCTTCTCTAAGGTTTGTAGCCTTCATGGCGCCCTCTCACAGGCTCTAGCAGCAGTAGTTGCTCAGCGAACTACTGAAGTCGCTCCTCTTCTCCGCGGTGAGGGAGGTGTCGGTTACCTGGTGTCAGCAATTCAAAATTCCAGTGAGACAGTTTCAGAAATTAACAATTTTTAATTTACAAATAACTTATTAGAATATATTGTCAAAGTTGTTCTGTTTTCTTAGCTATTGCCATATGGGCCTAATTTATAGATGAGACTTTATTATAGGTGTGAATGAATAGTAAAAACATACAGCCAACGAAGTTTTCAGTACTATCCAGGGCTTAAGGCCATCCACTGGGGTCTTGGAATGAATACCTGTGCATAAGGGGGCCCCGCGGCAAGCTCTGCATTTGTAGGGGGCTTTGTTATTTCAGTTTTCCCAAAGCCTCATTAATAACCCCAACAGGACGTAGGAAGAAGCTGAGGATCACAGAGTTTCTATCTCAGTGGAGGAGCTAGGACGTGCTCAGTCTTGCTTCTCTTCCCGGTCCAGTGATCGCGTTTTGAGTGAGGGCTGCACAGAGGCTTCCACCTTTGTGCACAGCAGCACGATGCTTCCCCACGGAGGGCTCCTGCCAGGTGCCCAGTGTACCGCTGACGGCCTTTCAGCTTCACACTGCCAGCCACACGGTGCTTCAGCTCCTTGCCTTGGGTGTTGTACGTCTTTCTAAAGGGAACACTGGTGGTTTCTTCCATGAACTTGTTAGATATTTTGTTGTATAGTACTTTGTTTCCTCCCCCTTCTCATCCCATAAATTCTCTGCTGGGCAGAGGAGTTAAGAAAATGGTTAGGTGATTAGGTTAGGAAAAGATGCCCCGCTAAGCCAAAAAAAAAAAGATTGAAAAGATGGCTGTGAAGGCAAAGAAGGCTTTGCTGCTTATCAGTGTGTGTGATCCTTTCCCCCGGATTCCCCTGCTGCCCCTCCCAGGCCTCGCTCCAGCAGATCCTCACCTTCACTGCTGCTCCTGGAAGGCAGGGAGGAGCCTTTTCGTTCTCCTTCAGCATCAGAATACAAAAGTATTACATGCGGTTCTATTCCTCATAATATTTTTGTGGCTATATTTCTTTTCTCTTTTGACCTTTCTAACAGCGAGAGTTGGAAAAATGTAGTTCTGGTTACTAGAGAAGTTAATTTAATACATTGCATTTCAAACTCTTTGTTATTAGCAGTTCTGCATTGAAAGGCCAATTGTAAAGCTAAGAAACCAGTATAATTTGGGACCTACAGTTCAAAAATGTACCACTGACTAAAGATTTAAATTGGTAAGAGAATACATGATAATACAGTGGACATCACCAGTCATCAACTCCAAGTCAAAAATATCATTCATGAGAAAAAAAGTTTTAACATGTATAAACTGGATGAATTTTACATTTAACACTAGTTGTTTCAGGCTACCCACATATCCATTGTAAAGAGGTCTGAAAATTCATTAAATTTTTAGATGGTATTGTCATTACTGAGAGGCTTTAGTGAATTCAGTTTCTTTTCAACACGTGCAGGAGAGCATTTGTAATTATATTAAAGTATGTTCTGGTGTCATTAAAGATTTGAGTTTAAAGGTACCTTTACTTTCCAAATTTAGGAAATTTGAATAAATGAGTAGGGTCATTGGTAAAGACAGTGAGTGCGCCTTACTTGCATGTTAATCTTTCAAATAAGTATTACATCTAGTTTTTATCTAGATGCTGCATATGCTGTGAAGCATATATTTTTTAATTCCCAGTGATGATGAATGTTTGTTGAACTAGTTGTTATTTAGCAGTAAATGACGTATATTTTTCTGAAGATGAGTGTCATGAATGTTTTTGCATATGTGTGTGTATTTCAGCCTTGCAATTTAAATTATAGTGAGGGCTGTGCCTCTTAATTTGGAGTATTTTTTTAAAGTACTACATTATTACTATGTCTAGTAGAGACTTATGCAAGTTGATAGCTAGTTAATGGCTGAGCCAAGACTAGACCTCAGGACTCCCAACACCCATATAGAGATCTTTTAATCACATTGGATTCCTGTCCCCTGATGGAATCTTATTCAGAACTTTTTTTCTTTAAGAATTATTATTTATTTATTTGAAAGAGAGAGAGGGGAGAGAGAGAGAGAGATTTTCCATCCACTGATTCACTCTTCAAATGGCGGCAACCACTGGAGCTAGGCTAGGCCAAAGCCAGGAGCCCAGAACTCCATCCAGGTCTCTCTTGTGAGTGGCAGAGGCCCAAGTATTTCAGCCATATTCCACCTCTTTACCAGCCACATTAACAGAGAGCTGGATCAGAGGCAGAGCAGCCAGAACTTGAACCAGCACTCAGATAAGGGATGCCAGTGTCACAAAGTGCTGGCTTAAATTGCTGCAACATGTCAGTCCCTTATTCAGATCTTGTCATTATTAATATTATCAGGTAAATACCTTCTACTTTAATCTACATTTACATAAAATATTCAGTAACAAGCATAAGGATCCATATTGTGTGCCCCGGAAGGTATTTAGTGCCATACTGCCATTCTTCCCTGGCTCCATGAGACTCTTCAAGGAGGCATTAGGAGGCTTCAGGTTCCTGGTGACTCCACAAAGTCATGAGAAGAAGTATTAGGAGCTGCCGAGATATTGAACCATGGTCCTAAGCTTGTGTCAGCAGGGACGTGCTCTGTTGGGTGATTTTTGCAGCGTCAAAGCACTATGGGGGCTGGCGCTGCAGCTCAGTAGGCTAATCCTCTGCTTTGTGGCGCCGGCACACCGGGTTCTAGTCCCAGTTGGGGCACCAGATTCTGTCCCGGTTGCCCCTCTTCCAGACCAGCTCTCTGCTGTGGCCAGGGAGTGCAGTGAGGATGGCCCAAGTGCTTGGGCCCTGCACCCCATGGGAGACCAGGAGAAGCACCTGGCTCCTGCCTTCGGATAGGCACGGTGCGCAGGCTGCAGCGTGCCGGCCGCGGTGGCCATTGGAGGGTGAACCAAAGGCAAAGGAAGACCTTTCTCTCTCTCTCTCACTGTCCACTCTGCCTGTCCAAAAAAAAAAAACACTATGGGTTAATAGCACATTTAAAGATAGTGATATCCCATATCCCTCTTTACTAAATAGACTTTTTTAATAGAAAGCTTTTATGTAATAAATATAAATTTCAAAAGTACAACTTTTGGATTATAGCGGTTCTTCTCCCCTATAACCACCCTCCTACCCACAAACCATCCCATCTCCTACTCCCTCTCCCATCCCATCCTTCATTAAGATTCATTTTTAATTATCTTTATATGCAGATGATCAACTCTAAGTAGACTTTTACTTTTCACTGAGAAGCATTGAGGGAGTGGTTTGGGAAACATTTTCAGACAGAAAGTGATTGTGGAGTGGCCTGGGGAGGCTGGAGACCTGAGTCTTTCAAACCTCAGTTGCTCAGTGCCCTCACTCCATGGTGTAGGTTGTAAGTTCCCAAGCCGAGCTGGGAGAGGAAAGACACACATGAGCGCAGGAGAGAGGTCAAATTCTGGGTGAAGATCTCCATAGCACTGTCTGCATGATTTCACCAATGTCTTTTTAAAATTGCTCATTATTTTTTTAAACTTCCGCTGCCAAATGCTTCTTTGTTCTGAGTAGGGATCTTGCCTCTTTTATGTTCTATAACTGAGGGCCAGGTAAAGTGCCATGTGCAGAGCAGGCACTGAACAGGTGTTTGCAGTGACAGATTGGATGTCCCTTTGTCAGGAATTAGCCTGACTGTAACCTCCCAGGGACATATTAACATTTACTTTGTGAATGTTTTTCCAGAATTCTCACCCTTTCCTGAGGTAGAAAACCTCTGGGTGGGCAGGAACTGTAAATTTTTGTAAATGTTTATGAAAGTCCCCATTGTTTGCAGGACATTATCAAATACAGAAGTACACATTGAGGTACTATAATTAGCTCACTGCAGAAATACAACTGTTAAGCAGGCCATCGAATTGGCTTGTACTCATTTTCTTGACAGTGTGTGAAACAATGAATCTGAATATAGTCTATGCATAAATCATTTATGCTCTAATGGATCAACATTTTCACTTATATTTTATTAAAGTCCTTTGCTATAAGCTGAGGTTAGGAAACTAATTATACATTAGTCAGAGAGTTAGAAACATAAGAGCCAGGTAACTGAGGTAATTGAGCAAGATGAGGTCATTTTTCCTCCAGCGCCAGATGGATACCACAGGTGGGGACCATAACACTTGATCTCTTCCATATGACTCAGATAGAGATTAATGTTGACATTTGTCTTAACTTTAAATAAGAGATGTTATAACACAATCATTATTAAGTAGTAAGTTATTACTTTAAAATAAAACATTTGTCAGCATGCTTTTTGTGCAACAGCCAAGTTAAAAATTCTAACCCTAAAGTAGAAAATAATGAAAAATTCAACTCCCCATCTGACACAAAAGAACAATTTTTTTCTTAGCTGATAATTTTCTGTAAACTGTGATGTTATAATGATGACACGTTTTAGTATGGAGGTTGTTGAATTAGTCTCAATCCTTTGAGAAGACTGAAACCCTGTCTTCATATTTTAAATCTTTTAAATTTAAATCTTCATATTTTAAATCTTTTTGTGTGTCACCTGTGTGCTTTTCAGTTGAAAAGTATTTGCATTCATATATAGTTGAATTTGTTTGCATCCAGAGATGTGCATACTTGGCTAGAAAAGTCTCAGACAAAGAGATCTGGGTGTATGAGTAACATGTATATAGGGAAGTGTTTTCATTTCAGTGAGTTTTTCCACTGTGGATCTGAATGGTCTGTGTAGATTGACACAAGTTGCCAACTGAGTGATCCACATTAATGATGAAGGTTAACCATGGCAAATCTCATGGATTGGTCTTGCCACATATCATTGCCCTTGGCAGCAGGCAGACATTCTCTGTTTACTGGTTATCTGGAATGTGAAGAAGCATGATCTGAAACTATAACTGAAGGGAAAGAGGAAGACTTGTAATAATGATGAGCTCTTTCTATGTGTCAGTCCCTATGCTAGAAGCATTAAATTTTAGCTTATTTAATCCTTACAGTAGCTCTTAGAGTAAGATTGTTATGGTTCTTAACTTACAGATGATGGACAAAGAGTTCAAAGGGATTAAGCAAATAAAAAGTGAAAACAAGACAGGCTATCTGAGGGAGCCAAATTGCCTACCATCAAGCATTCAAGTGCCCATAGAAAATAGGTGGCAGATCTAGAATAAAAACACTATCTACCTGATTAATTCAGTCATGCACTAATGTATTCACTTGACCAGGATTTATTGTGTGTCTGTTGTGCTAGGATAGGAAATATGGCAATGCACAAGAATGATATCATGCCCACTCGCAGGAGTTTCCAGCCATTTAAACTAATAATTACAAAGGTTATGTTCTTCTTTCTACCATGACAAACTACAAATACATTGACTCACAGTTAGGCACTGATGCTTTTGAGATTAATGGAAATAAAAGATAAAATTCTTTTAAAAAAGACTACTCGGGGCTGGCGCCGTGGCTCACTTGGTTAATCCTCCGCCTGCGGCGCCGGCATCCCATATGGGCGCCGGGTTCTAGTCCTGGTTGCTCCTCTTCCAGTCCAGCTCTCTGCTGTGGCCTGGGAGGGCAGTGGAGGATGGCCCAAGTGCTCAGGCCCCTGCACCCGCATGGGAGACCAGGAGAAGCACCTGGCTCCTGGTTTCGGATCGGCACAGCACGCCGTCCGTAGCAGCCATTTGGGGGGTGAACTAACGGAAGGAAGATCTTTCTCTCTGTCCCTCCCTCTCACTGTCTATGACTCTACCTGTCAAATAAAAAAAATTTAAAAAAAGAAAAAAGACTATTCTCTGAGGCCAGTGCTGTGGCGCAGTGGGTTAATGCCCTGGCCTGAAGCGCCAGCAACCCATATGGGCGCTGGTTCTAGTCCCGGCTGCTCCTCTTCTGATCCAGCTCTCTGCTATGGCCTGGGAAAGCAGTAGAAGATGGCCCAAGTCCTTGGGCCCCTGCACCCATGTGGGAGACCCAGAGGAGACTCCTGGCTACTGGCTTCGGATCGGCGCAGCTCTGGCCATTGTGGCCATCTGGGGAGTGAATAAGCGGATGGAAGACCTCTCTGTCTCTACCTCTCTCTCTCTAACTCTGACTTTCAAATAAATAAAATAAATCTTAAAAAAAAAAAAAGACTACTCTCTGTAAAGTATACCTTAGTTTGTAAACCAAATCCATGAAGTACTTCTGATTACTATAAACATCTGTGGACAGTGTGTCTGTATTTTCCCTTTTAAAAATTTCCTTGATTTTCATTACATGTAAAAGGAAAGAAGAGTTATTGTTATTATGACCTTATTATCATTGTAAGCCTCTAATCCATTTCAAAAAACATATCAGTGTTTGTGTTTATTTGCTCTTTATAGCAACCCTGGCCAAACAATTCTTTAGATCCTAGTGCTAATTCGTTTGTATCCTGGCTTCTTGGTGCACATAGAAAATTGTGGTCTACTTTTGTTTCAATTGTCAAAAACTTAATAGACATCTATTGAGCTGCAGCTGTGTGTACTGCTCTCTGTCAAACACTGCAGAGAAATAAAACTATTGAAAAAGTTCATTCCTGTGCCCTAAGGGAGCGTGGTAGAGGCAACAGACATAGATGGATAGCATGAGAGTGAGGCTGTTAGAACGGTTTGGGTGGAAGGAATGTTGCACCAGGGCTAAACATGAAACTCACCAGACTGAAAAATCCAATTGATTCATGATGTTCCAGCATTGTGGTTGATGTTATATCTGGGGACACAGAAGCATTGAGGATAGAAAAACTAGCCTTAAATTAAGTCCCAGGGGTCTTAGCTAGAGTAAGCACAAGTAGACTGACACAGAGAATGTATTCACTTTTCCTATGTCTCTTTTCTAAACAGGTATTTCTTTAATAGCTAAGCAGCACAATGGAAACCACGGGGAAAGCAAATAAAAAAGATACACAAGAGAAGCCAAAGGAAACCAAACTGCCTACTAGTGAAGCCCTTCTAGACTATCAGTAAGTTTATGTATATATTTTTTTTTCCTTTCAGGAAACTGCATTCTCTTCTTGATGGTTTTTCTGACATAACGTACACAATCCTTTGTTTGCAATTCCTCTGACACAGTGCTCTTGCTTCTGTAATTATTTATAGAAGCAGAGCCATGGCATAGTGAAAGCAGCACAGCTTTGCCGTCAATAAAACATGGGCTCACAAGGGAGGGATACATACATTAATTAAGATATCTACCATGATTCTTTGCTAGGTGCTTTCCACATTTTATCCAGCTTACTTCACCCTCAGATCCACAGTTGATCCATTGTCAATCGCAGTGACAGCCTGCTCCGGAAACAGGACCCTCCAGGCAGAACTCTGACTCCACCACTCCTAAGGTGTCCAGTCTTGGGGAGGTCCCCTAACCCTCTCTGTACTCCTGTTGGGAAAACTATGAAAGGAAAAAAAGATGGATTTGATAATGATAGTAACTACAAGGTAGAGTTACCAGAAGAGTTAAATCTGTTCTTATTTGTAAAGTACTTATGTTCTAACAACAACAAGCACTAAAATGTATGTTTTAATACATAGTTTTAAAGTTAACAGATAATTAGAAGGGTGATAGGAACTATGTGAGTGTATTTTTTTTGTATTTTTATTGACAGTAATTATACATATTTATGGGCAGCAATGTAATATTTCATGAACTAGCTGTTTTTTTTTTTTTTTTGACAGGCAGAGTGGACAGTGAGAGAGAGAGACAGAGAGAAAGGTCTTCCTTTGCCGTTGGTTCACCCTCCAATGGCCGCCGCGGCCTGCGCGCTGCGCTGATCCGATGGCAGGAGCCAGGAGCTTTTCCTGGTCTCCCATGGGGTGCAGGGCCCAAGCACCTGGGCCATCCTCCACTGCTCTTCCTGGCCACAGCAGAGGGCTGGCCTGGAAGAGGGGCAACCGGGACAGAATCCGGCGCCCCGACCGGGACTAGAACCCGGTGTGCCGGTGCTGCAAGGCGGAGGATTAGCCTAGTGAGCCGCGGCGCCGGCCCATGTAATATTTCAACATATATATGCAATGTGTAGCAATCAAAACATGGTAGTCAACATTTTCCCTTAAGATTTATTCATTTATTTAAAAGACAGAGGTATAGAGAGAAAGGGAGAGAAAGAGAGAGACAGAGAGATCCTCCATCTGCCAGTTCACTTCCCAAATGGCCGCAATGGCCAGGGCCAGGCCAAGCTAGGGACTTATTTCTTCCATTTTTTCCTCTTCCCCTCTCCTCCTCCCCCTCCCCCTCCCCCACCCCCCTCCCCTCCTCTCCTTATCCTTCTCCTTTTTTTTTTCTTCCTTGTGTCCTGGGAAAGCTGCATCACCCAACAGGTCGAGGTGGCCAGAGCACCCCAGTATGCTTCTCTGGCAGATGAAAGAAGCACTCGCTGGGGGTCTGCAGCCAGGTACAGAGTGAGTCTGCAAAGGGACTTAACTCCTTCCATCTGACTGATTGACATATGACATTTTGTTGTTAAGACTCATGTACCGGCCAGCACCGCGGCTCACTAGGCTAATCCTCTGCCTAACGGCGCAGCACCGGCACACCGGGTTCTAGTCCCGGTCGGGGCGCCGGATTCTGTCCCGGTTGCCCCTCTTCCAGGCCAGCTCTCTGCTATGGCCCGGGAGTGCAGTGGAGGATGGCCCAGGTGCTTGGGCCCTGCACCCCATGGGAGACCAGGAAAAGCACCTGGCTCCTGGCTTCGGATCAGCGCAATGCACCAGCCACAGCGTGCTCGCCGCGGCGGCCATTGGAGGGTGAACCAACAGCAAAAGGAAGACCTTTCCCTCTGTCTCTCTCTCTCTCACTGTCCACTCTGCCCGTCAAAAAAATAAATAAAATAAAAAAAAAAGAACACACAGGTGATTTAGGCAAAAGTCAATTCAAGCAGAAAACTTGAAATTTGGGAATGGGGAGCCATTTGTTGTAGGAATATAAGGTTGAAAATGGGGAGCCTGTGATGTCAATGACTAGGTCTTTGTTTAAGATATTTGTTTTAAACCACATTCTGAGAAGATCCATCTCCTCCTTGAGAGGCTACAAATGTATGCATATTTTTTTTTTTAACAGGCAGAGTGGATAGTGAGAGAGAGAGACAGAGAGAAAGGTCTTCCTTTGCCGTTGGTTCACCCTCCAATGGCCGCTGCGGCCGGCGCACCGCTCTGATCTGATGGCAGGAGCCAGGTACTTATCCTGGTCTCCCATAGGGTGCAGGGCCCAAGTACTTGGGCCATCCTCCACTGCACTCCCTGGCCACAGCAGAGAGCTGGCCTGGAAGAGGGGCAACCGGGACAGAATCCGGCGCCCCAACCAGGACTAGAACCCGGTGTGCTGGTGCTGCAAGGCGGAGGATTAGCCTAGTGAGCCGCGGCGCAGGTTTTGTGTGTGTGTGTGTGTGTGTGTGTGTGTGTTTAGTTTAATTAACTTGAAATGTAGAGGGGGGAGAGAGAGAGAGAGAGAGAGAGAGAGAGAGAGAGAAATCTTCTATCGACTGGTTCACTCTCCAAATGCCCGCGACAGCCAGGGCTGAGCCAGTTTGAAGCAATAAGCCAGAAACTCCATTTGGGTCTCCTGCGTGGAAGACAAGAGGACCAAGTCTTAGATTATCATCTGCTGCCTCCCAGGAGCATTAACAAGAAGCCGGATTGGAAGTAGAGGGAAATCTCAATCCCAGCACCCTGATAAAGAATGCAGGTGTCTTTACCTGAGTCGCCACACCTGTCCTGTTTTTGGCCTGTTTTTTCAGGAGGCAGTGAGTGAAAGGGTCAGAATACTAAGAAATATTCATTGGAAGCAGTTTTTAAGTTGTCTTTCATTTTCTACTTGAAGTAACAAAAATAATAATAACCAGAAACTATTCACATTTACTTCTCAGCTGAAAACTTCCTTCATATCATTTTAGTAGAGATGGACAGAAAGTAAGGCCCCACAAATACAATTTTTAATAAGTTGAATGGAAGAGGGAAGTTTATACATTAAGAACAATCTAATAATACAAAGAGGTAAGGGGAAAGATGAGACATTACTAACAATGTAATGTCACGGTGCTTTAGAAAAGTGCTCTATCCTTTTCTAATGACTTTAATATAGGTTTATCGTTCCACTTACTTTGCCATTTAGTGTGATGTGGAATAATAGGGCACTGAGTAGATAAGGAGATATGAAGAGAAAAATGTAAGGAACAGAGAAGCTTGAATTCCCCATAATGGCTTATAGTGTGGAGTTCTGAAGTTAAACCTATCTGTTTCCTGACAAAGCCATCTCTTCTTTTAAAAAAAAAAAAAAACTTTTATTTAGTAAATATAAATTTCCAAAGTACAGTTTATGGATTACAATGGCCACCCCCCCATAACTTCCCTCCCACTCGCACCCCTCCCATTTCCCACTCCCTCTCCCATTCCATTCACATCAACATTCATTTTCAATTATCTTTATATACAGAAGATCGATTTGGTATATATTAAGTAAAGATTTCATCAGTTTGCACCCACACAGAAACACAAAGTGTAAAGTACTGTTTCAGTACTAGTTATAGTATTACTTCACGTTGGACAACACACTAAGGACAGATCCCACATGAGAAGTAAGTACACATTGACTCCTGTTGTTGACTTAACAATTTGACACTCTTGTTTATGGAGTCAGTAATCTCCCTAGGCTCTAGTCATGAGTTGCCAAGGCTATAGAAGCCTTTTGAGTTCGCCGACTTCGATCTTATTCCGACAGGTTCTTAGTCAAAGTGGAAGTTCTCTCATCCCTTCAGAGAAAAGTACCTCCTTCTTTCTTTCCACTGGGATCTCACTAGCAGATATCTTCCATTTAGGTCTTCTTTTTTTTTTTTTTTTTCCCCCAGAGTGTCTTGGCTTTCCATGCCTAAAATACTCTCATGGGCTCTTCAGCCAGATCCAAATGCCTTAAGGGCTGATTCTGAGGCAAGAGTGCTGTTTAGGACATCTGCCATTCTATGAGTCTGCTGTGTATCCAGCTTCCCATGTTGGATCATTTTCTCCTTTTTGATTCTATCAGTTAGTATTAGCAGACACTAGTCTTGTTTGTGTGATCCCTTTGACTCTTAGACCTATCAGTGTGATCAATTGTGAACTGAAATTGATCACTTGGGCTAGTGAGATGGCTTTGATACATGCCACCTTGATGGGATTGTATTGGAATCCCCTGGCACATTTCTAACTCCACCATTTGGGGCAAGTCTGATTGAGCATGTCCCAAATTGTACATCTCTTCCCTCTCTTATTCCCACTCTTATATTTAACAGGGATCACTTTTCAGCTAAAATTTAAACACCTAAGAATAATTGTGTGTTAATTACAGAGTTCAACCAATAGTACTAGAACAAAAAAATACTAAAATGGATAAAGTATTACATTGTACATCAACAGTCAGGACAGGAGCTGATCAAGTCCTGTTTCTCATAGTGTCCATTTCACTTCAACAGGTTTCCTCTTTGGTTCTCAGTTAGTTGTCACCGATCAGGGAGAACATATGATATTTGTCCCTTTGGGACTGGCTTAATTCACTCAGCATGATGTGTTCCAGATTCCTCCATCTTGTTGCAAATGACCGGGTTTCATTGTTTTTGACTGCTGTATAGCATTCTATAGAGTACATGTCCCATAATTTCTTTATCCAGTCTACTGTTGATGGGCATTTGGGTTGGTTCCAGGTCTTAGCTATTGTGAATTGAGCTGCAATAAACATTAATGTGGAGACAGCTTTTTTGTTTGCCAATTTAATTTCCTTTGGGTAAATTCCAAGGAGTGGGATGGCTGGGTTGTATGGTAGGATTATATTCAGGTTTCTGAGGAATCTCCAGACTGACTTCCATAGTGGCTTAACCAGTTTGCATTCTCACCAACAGTGGGTTAGTGTCCCTTTTTCCCCACATCCTCTCCAGCATCTATTGTTGGTAGATTTCTGAATGTGAGCCATTCTAACAGGGGTGAGATGAAACCTCATTGTGGTTTTGATTTGCATTTCCCTGATTGCTAGTGATCTTGAACATTTTTTCATGTGTCTGTTGGCCCTTTGGATTTCCTCTTTTGAAAAATGTCTATTGAGGTCCTTGGCCCATCTCTTAAGTGGGTTGTTGGTTTTGATGTGGAGTTTCTTGATTTCTTTGTAGATTCTGGTTATCAACCCTTTATCTGTTGCATAGTTTGTGACTATTTTTTCCCATTCTGTCAGTTGCCTCTTCACTTTCCTGACTGTTTCTTTTGAAGTACAGAAACTTCTCAATTTGATGCAATCCCAATAGTTAATTTTGGCTTTGACTGCCTGTGCTTCTGGGGTCTTTTCCAAGAAGTCTTTGCTGGTACCTATATTTTGCAGGGTTTCTCCAAAGCTCTCTAATAATTTGATGGTGTTGGGTCGTATATTTAAGTCTTTAATCCATGTTGAGTGAATTTTTGTGTAAGGTGTAAGGTAGGGGTCTTGCTTCATGATTCTGCACGTCGAAATCCAATTTTCCCAGCACCATTTATTGAATAGACTGTCCTTACTCCAGGGATTGGTTTTGGATCCTTGATCAAATATAAGTTGGCTGTAGAAAAGCCATCTCTTCTTGAGACCTGAGAAGGTTTAGGTGGATCCAGAGAGACCCAGGATCCTGTTACACCTGCAATTACCATAAGCTCCACAAGGGGGCCCGTGAAACCGCCAGAACATTTAGGACATCCCTTTGGGACCTGCTGATACTCACAGCAAAATGAACACAAGACAAGGCCCTGGGCTGTTTGGTCCTAAATGTTGTAATGGAAGGGGTGATAAGCTTAAGTGTGGGGTAGCCAGATGCAGCAAATAAAAATAGATGACCAATTTAATTTTAATTTCAAATAGATGATATTTTCAGTATGAGTTTGCCCCTGTGCAATGTCTGGGGTTAGGGCTGGATGTGATGCCCAGTCTCATCATTGCTTGCTCAGTCATCACCGAGGAAGGCTCTCCACAGCAGCCAGGGAGTCAATCTTTTAATGAGCTCATCCAAAAACTCAGCCACAGCCAGTGGAGACTGCATTTGCCTGCTCCACTTGTGCAGATATAGTATTGCCAAATTTGTAATTGCAGAAATTATGTGAATAATTTGCACATGTTTCCACAGGCTCTTTTTAGATACTTTTCATTTGTAATATTTTATTCTTATAGTTAAAAATGGAAAGTAGAGAAGGCACGCCTTCAAAATTTTTGCACATCTAAGCTTTACGTAAGAGGTAAAGGATGATTTTTACTTACATGGAGACTTATCTTTACTGTTGTGTGGAGCCCAACCTATTTATAGTCAACCCTTCCATTCCCTCTACTCATATCCTGTTAATTCCTCTAAGGCATTTATCACAATGTGTAAACAATGTGTATGTGTTTGTTTCCTTATCATCTACTAAAATATAGTCTTGAGGACAAGGATCACAAAGATCTTGTTCAAAACTATTTCTGTAATGACTAAAACAATACTGGGCACCTGATGGCAGCTCATTAAATCTATGTCATGTGTATGACTGCAGGAAATAAATATTGGTCAATTTAAACTGCAGAATTTTGCAGCTGAAAATGAACCATAGAGCTCATCTCTTTCAATCTTCTTATTTATAAGAGAAATAATCCAAGGCCTAAATATGTCAAGTGTCCTTAGGCACTTAGTGGAAAACAAGGACTAAAATCCAAGTTTCATAGTAAACAAAAAGAGCTTTTTTTTGCCATTAAAGGATTTGCTTCCTTATTTTGTTTTTTGCTTTTTTATCATTTTTTATTATAAGGAAGATGCCTATTTCTCTCTACCAAGTATACTCATACAATGTCACAAATATAAATGATATTTTTGTGGAAGTGCTGAGTGTGTAAGACTCAGTTGCAATTTCTGAGTGCTTAATTATGCTAGAAACATTCACATATGGTTTCTTATTTTAATCCTCACAATGTTATATGGAGCTGAGTATTGTTGTCTCCATCTAACAGCTTGGAAATTTAGGCTCAGAAAACTGTGTAGTTTCGGGTAGGTAAGAAGTGGTGAGGACAAGATTTAAAAGCTGAGTGTTCCTTTCTTTAGCCACTCCACTTTTACTACACTACAGTGGTGCTATATTTCTGATTTTGTTTTTCTTTATTGAAGTAAGCAGTTTAGGTGGGCCTATTTCTGTTGCCTTATTTGATCCCAGACTTAGTTATAAAACTCACTAAGTAATAGCAATATAGAGATATACTAACACTTCAAATAGCTATTGAATAAACTATACAAAAGTCTTTCTGCTCTTTTCTTTTTAAGATGTATGTATGTATGTATGTATGTATTTGAAAGGCAGAATGGCAGAGAGAGAGAGAGAGAGAGAGAGAGAGAGGAAGAGACAGGAAAGAGAGATTTTCCATCCATTGGTTCACTCCCCAAATGTCTGTAACAGCCAGGGCTGGGCCAGGCTGAAGTCAGGAGCCTGGAATGCCATCTAGGTCTCCTTTGTAGGTCACAGGAACCCAAACACCTAGATCATCATCAGCTGACTCCAAGGTACATTAGCAAGAAGCTGGATCAGAAGTTCAGAATAGCCAGGACTCCAACCAGGCACCCTGACATGGCATCCAAAGGGGTCGCTTTTTTTTTTTTTTTTTTTTTTGACAGGCGGAGTGGACAGTGAGAGAGACACAGAGAGACAGAGAAAAAGGTCATCCTTTTGCCATTGGTTCACCCTCCAATGGCCGCCGCGGTCAGGCGCACCACACTGATCCGATGGCAGGAGCCAGGTACTTCTCCTGGTCTCCCATGGGGTGCAGGGCCCAAGTACTTGGGCCATCCTCCACTGCACACCCTAGCCACAGCAGAGAGCTGGCCTGGAAGAGGTGCCCCTCTCCGGCGCCCCGACCAGGACTAGAACCCCGTGTGCCGGCGCCGCAAGGTGGAGGATTAGCCTAGTGAGCCGCGGCGCCAGCCAGCTGAAGGGGTCGCTTAACCCAATGCACCAGAACACTACCCCTTCCTCCTCTTTTCTGTCTGTCATATCTAAGAGATACTCGCCAACTACTTGTTAGGTTTTAAGAAATACATTTGTGTCAGGATAGAAGCTTTTAGTATTCACAGAAGAAATGGTACACTAATGAACGTGAACGTATGTCTAAATTAGCTTAGTGTCTTAACAAGGTGTACTTGCCCTTTGTAACACCTCTATTTTATTTGTCATTTATGTCTGAGTGTTTTTAGAATTCTAGAAAACATGTCTTCTCTGTGCCCTTTCCTAGGTTTCCTTTAAGCCGAATTATTTATAAAATATTAGAAAATATAAAAATTACATCAGCGAAATGTGAAGAGATTGGCTTCTTTTTTCAATAAAGAGAAAAAAATAACTTTGAAGTTACTTTCCCAAAGTATACTTTAGTGAGTCAAACAGATTCAGGGGCACAAAATCATTTAAAAAAAATTTTTATCTCTAAAAAGTTTTTATCATATATTTAACAATTTATTTGGATTCAGATAATTTAGTGTAATTTTAAAATTTTGTCCCATTGATCTTTCCTTTGATAATACTTTTAACACATCTTTGTTTATTCTTAGTTGTCAAATAAAGGAAAATGCAGTAGAGCGCTTCATGTTTCAAATAAAAAAGCTTAGGGAAAAGAACCAAAAGTATCACGAGAGAGTAAGTATAAAATTTAAAATTTGTCATTATTAAATATTTATACACATGTTTTAAAAGTTTGTAAGGTATGATAAAACATGCTTTAGGAAATTATCTTCTTTAAAGCTTAAATTGAGTGCCTTGCAATTCATTTAAGTTTCTTTGTACATGCGAGGCATTAAGTATAATGTCAATGTATACTCAAACCAAAGTATAATTAAGTATAATGTCAATGGAAGTCAGATTGAATTATATTATTTAGAACACGAGGGCCGGCGCCGCGGCTCAATAGGCTAATTCTCCACCTGCGGCGCCGGCACATCGGGTTCTAGTCCCGGTCGGGGCACCGGATTCTGTCCCAGTTACCCCTCTTCCAGGCCAGCTCTCTACTGTGGCCCAGGAAGGCAGTGGAGGATGGCCCAAGTGCTTGGGCCCTGCACCCCGTGGCAGACCAGGAGAAGCACTTGGCTCCAGGCTTCAGATCAGCGTCGTGCACCGGCCGCAGCCCACCAGCCGCAGTGGCCATTGGAGGGTGAACCAACAGAAAAGGAAGACCTTTCTCTCTGTCTCTCTCTCTCTCACTGTCCACTCTGCCTGTCAAAAAAAAAAAAAAAGAGAGAGAGAGAGAAAGAGAGAGAAAACTGAATCTTACATTCATAATTTTAAAGCATCTATCTTTTGACTTCTTAATTTAATCAAAGTATAACCCATTAGTTCTCTACTTTTATTCTCTGTATCTGTTTTCTTTTAGATTTTCAGAGAGTATGCATTCATAAATGCCACTTGAAAAAGTACAATCTTAGTTGGTAAAATGACTAATTGGCTATGTAAGATGATATGCTGCTTTTATAAAATCCAATTTAAATGAATGTCAAAGGGGTGCTACATAAGACCATCAGAACTAAGCATCTGCAGAAACACTTGCAAGCTTTGGAAGCAGCAAATGAACATTAACACAGTTTTTATCCCTCAGGGCATCTCACAAACAAGCAGATATTGTGGGTGTCCCCATTAGCACACTGATTTTATATAGACCCTAAAACTTCCACAGTTAACTATTTTACTTGCGGTTTGTCTAAAAAGACTTTGTCTATGCATTTCAATGGAATCTGGACTCAGAGACCTGAGCTTGCACCCTAAGTGTACAACTTTCTTTTGCCATTTTGTCCAAAATTTATATAAGCTTCCATTTCCCATAAAATTGGGATTCTTGTCTTTCCCATAGGGCTAATTTGTTCATTCATTCAGCAAATATTTATTGGACGAAAAAGCTGTTAGTGATTTAACTGTGACCCTGACACTGTCATGATTCTCAGGGACCAGCCACTTGTAATAGGGACTAAAACAGAAACTGGGGTCTGTGGGTAACAGTAGAAAGGAGATGTCTGCTTGGATGCAGGCCCTATGTGATGAGATTCAGAGCACAAAAGAGTAGTAAGCTGCCATCAAGGAACCAATGCACATCCTCCATGTTCAACAGATTAGGACTTGGTTGTGAAAAGCACAGATCAGGTCTGAGTTACTTTCTCTCTTGGTCCATCATTTGGAACCAAAAATAGTTAAAAGTTCTTGTTTCCATGAGGATTAACTCAAGAATGAGACAGACCTATGTCTGTGCCTTAATGAACCCACCAGTGATGATCATAGACAGATTCCAGCTGCAACTGCATGTATCTGAACAGCAACCATTTCTTTCCATTTACGCTGCTTCTGCCCTAGTTTAACCTACCATTGTTTCTGAGCCATCCTTTTCCTCTCCAGTGTGTTTTCCACATGACAAGAATTGCCCTTTGGTTACTCGAAAACTTTCAGTGTTTGACAGTTTTCAGTGGCTTTTAACTGGACATAAATCAAAGTCTCTAATCCTCACCAATGTCTTCAGGATCCTGCCAAAGTTGACATCTGCTCATCTCTTCAACCTTCTCCCCAGCTATTACACCCTTTACTTACTACCAGTTCTTTTAAAATTTGCAAAACCAATGCTTTCCTCTTGGCTACTTCCTTTTCATGCCCCCTACTAGGCTGAAATCTTGTGTAAAAATAATTCTCCATTATTAAGTTGAAAGCTCTTTAGGCAGCAGCAATCAAATCTACTTATCTTTGTTTCTCTAGAAGAGCCCAGCATTAGTAGGTGTTCTGTGAACATTTGTTGACTTGATTCACACTAACACAGTGAAAGGACAAATTAAAAAAAAAAAAAAAGAAAGAAAAAAAAAAGATGGTTTATTTGAAAGGCAGAGTGACAGACAGGGAAAGATATTCCACCTGATGTTTCACTCCTCAAATGCCTGCAATAACCAGGTCTAAAGCCTGACTAAAGCCAGGGGCCAGGAATTCCATCCTGGACTCCCATGTGGGTGATAGAGTCTCAAGTACTTGGGCCATGTTTACTGCCTTCACACGTACATTAGTAGGAGGCTGGATTGGAAGTAGAGCATACAGGACTCAAACCAACACTCTGATATAGGATGCCAACATTGCAATCAGCAACTTAATTCACTGTGCCACAATGCCAGCCCTGGACATGTAATTTTTTACAAATAACAATAACATATGCCTGAAAATAATAGTGATTGTGTCAGACATTTGATCTAGGGCCAGGCATTGTGGGGCAACATGATAAGCCTCTGCTTGCAATGTCTGCATTCCGTATCAGAGTGCAGGCTCAAATTCTGGCTACTCCCTTCTAATGTGGCTGAGAAGCAGCAGATAATGCCTCAAATACCTGAGTTCCTGTCGCTCACATGAGAGACCCAGATGGAGTTCCAGATTCTTGGCTTCAGCCTGGTCCAGGCTCAGCTGTTGTGGCTATTTGAGGAGTGAGCCAAAGAATGAAAAATATTCCATCTCTTTCTTTCTCTCTATCTTTCTCCTTCTCTCTCTATTTCTCTCATTCTGCTTTTCAAGTGAATAAGTTAAAAAAATTTATGTAGAAGGACTGGTTTCATTTTGAGAAATATTTTTAAAATTTTGTTTATTTACATAAGGTGAACTAATTTCATGTATTTCATATATAGAGATTTCAGAGTATAATGATACTTTCCACCATTGTTCCAAGTATGGAAAGTAAATGGAAAATGTCTTTGTACCTATTTCTTCATGAATTATATGTGGTGGTTTTTAAATTATCTCTGTCTTTGGAAATTTTTTGCCTATATGTTATGATGATAAATATCTTTGAGCTGGAATTGAATTTAGAAGCCATTGTTGCCTTACTAAAATTAAGTAACATAAGTAAAACAAGATATTTTTATTTAACATTCAAAACATTCTTGCTAGAGGAATTTTCCACTTCTACAAAAATAAGTGGAAAAGTCCATATTTGGAAAAAAAAAGTATTAGCAGTGTAATAGTCTGGCAAGTGATATTTCCATTGGTATTATTCAAGTTTCTACAGATATTTCATTTTAAAATAACATGTCAAGTCAAAGTAATTCAACTTCTTTATAAGCAAACAAAACATGAATCTATTTCATTCAAGAAAATGGAATATCTTAGAATTGATTAAAGAGTAATAAATTGCTTTTTTCAGTTACTAATTTGATTGGCCCTCTGGTTTTTAATTAAACTTTTTATTTTGAGGTACTTATAAATATGCAGTTGTGAGAAGTACTACACAGAGAGAGATCCTGTGTACTCATTACTTAGGTTGCTGTAACATATTTAAAAACAATAACACAATACCTCAAATAGAGTACTGATAAAATTAACATTGATAGTTGAGAGACAGAAAATTTCCATCACCACAAGCATTGCTCATGACCTTATCTTAATTAATTATACCTGGGAAGATGGTTTTCAATAGTGTCACATTCTAAGGTTCTGAGTTGACATGGATTTGGGGGCAATATTAATATTTAATATGGGGCATATATGTTTACAATTATTATATTCTTGATGGTTTCACACTTTTATTCTTATATAATATTCTTTTTAGTCTCTAGTAACAATTATTTTCTTAGTCTATTTTGTCTTATGTTAGTATAGCCAGTCACTCCAGATCTCTTTGGGTTCCTGTTTGCAGTAGGCATGTTTTTTCTATCCTTTTACTCTTGGCCTATTTGTTTCTTTGAGTTGAAAGTATGTTTAATATAAGGTATATAGTTGGGTCATTTTTAAAAGTCCATTGTGCTAACCTCTGCCTTTTAATGACCATGTATAACCATTTTCATTGAGTGTAATTATTATAAGGAAAATTTATATCTGACATTTTTGCTATTTTGCTTTCTGTGTCTCATGTTCCTCTCTCCTTCCATTACTGCCTTGTTCTATATTAAATGTTTTCTTGTGTTCTGTTTTAACTCTCTGTTGTTTCTTTTATTTTCTAAGTTATTTCCTTAGTGGTTGTCCTAGGGATTCCAGTTAACAAGTTAACTTATAACAATCTATAAGATTGTTCAGAATAATGCTATATTTATTTTTATTTGAAAAGCAGAAAGAGAGAGAGAGAGATCTTCTGCCCACTGGTTCATTCCCCAAATGCCCACAACAGCTACGAGCTGGTACTGAAACCCAGGGACGCCAATAGGAGATACAAGCATCCCAAATGGCATCTTAACTGCTATGCCAAACTGCAGCCTTACCAACTTAATTTTTTTTTTATCTTTTATTTAATGAATATAAATTTCCAAAGTACGACTCATGGGTTACAATGGCTTTCCGCCCCATACCATCCCTCCCACCCACAACCCTCCCCTTTCCCACTCCCTCTCCCCTTCCATTCACATCAAGATTCATTTTCGATTATCTTAATATACAGAAGATCAGCTTAGTATACCTTAAGTAAGGATTTCAACAGTTTGCTCCCACACAGAAACATAAAGTGAAAAATAATAGATGATTTTTTTAAATGATGATGAAATCAGATCAGACCTATTGTCATGTTTAATCCCAGTGAGAGTCAAGTTGGGAATTGATAATTTCTTTTTTTTTTTCTTTTTTTTTTTTTACAGAAGATCAGTTTAGTGTACATTAAGTAAAGATTTCAATCGTTTGCACCCCCATAGAAACACAAAGTGAAATATACTGTTTGAGTACTCGTTATAGCATTAAGCCTCAGTGTACAGCACATTAAGGACAGAGATCCTACATGAGGAGTAAGTGCACAGTGACTCCTGTTGTTGACTTTACAAATTGACACTCCTGTTTATGGCATCAATAATCTCCCTATGCACCAGTCATGAGTTTCCAAGGCTATGGAAGCCCCTTGAGTTCTCCGACTCTTATCTTGTTTAGACAAGGTCATAGTCAAAGTGGAGGTTCTCTCCTCCCTACAGAGAAAGGCACCTCCCTCTTTGAAGACCTGTTCTTTCCACTGGGATCTCACTCACAGAGATCTTTTTGCCAGAGTGTCTTGGCTTTCCATGCCTGAAATACTCTCGTGGGCTTTTCAGCCAGATCCGAGTGCCTTTAGGGCTGATTCTGAGGCCAGAGTGCTATTTAGGACATCCGCCATTCTATGAATCTGCTGAGTATCTCACTTCCCATGTTGGATCACTCTCCCCTTTATTCTATCGGTTAGTGTTAGCAGATACTAGACTTGTTTATGTGCTCCCTTTGACTCTTAGTCCTTTCATTATGATCAATTGTGAACTGAAATTGATCACTTGGAATAGTGAGATGGCATTGGCACATGCCACCTTGATGGGATTGAATTGGAATCCCCTGGTACGTTTCCAACTCTACCAATTGGGGCAAGTCAGCCCGAGCATGCCCCAAATTATACATCTCTTCCCTCTCTTATTCCCACTCTTATGTTTAACAGGGATCACATTTCAGTTAATTTTCAACACTTAAGAATAACTGTGTGATAATTACAGAATTAAACCAGTCATATTAAGTAGAACAGACAAAATACTATGAGGGATAATGTATTAAGTTGTCCATTAGCAGTCAGGGCTATGCTGATCAAGTCACCATTTCTCATAATGTCCATTTCACTTCAGCAGGTTTCCTTTTTGGTGTTCAGTCAGTTGTCACCGATCAGGGAGAACATATGGTATTTGTCCCTTTGGGACTGGCTTACTTCACTCAGCATGATGTGTTCCAGATTCCTCCATTTTGTTGCAAATGACTGGATTTCGTTGTTTCTTACTGCGGTATAGTATTCTAAAGAATACATATCCCATAATTTCTTTATCCAGTCTACCATTGATGGGCATTTAGGTTGGTTCCAGGTCTTGGCTATTGTGAATTGTGCTGCAATAAACATTAGGGTGCAGACCGCTTTTTTGTTTATCAATTTAAACTCCTTTGGGTAAATTCCAAGGAGTGGGATGGCTGGTTATATTCAGGTTTCTGAGGAATCTCCAGACTGATTTCCATAGTGGCTTGACCAGTTTGCATTCCCACCAACAGTGGGTTAGTGTCCCTTTTTCCCCACATCCTCGCCAGCATCTGTTGTTGGTAGATTTCTGTATGTGAGCCATTCTAACCGGGGTGAGGTGAAACCTCATTGTGGTTTTGATTTGCATTTCCCTGATTGCTAGTGACCTTGAACATTTTTTCATGTGCCTGTTGGCCATTTGGATTTCCTCTTTTGAAAAATGTCTATTGAAGTCCTTGGCCCATCTCTTAAGTGGGTTGTTGGTTTTGTTTTTGTGGAGTTTCTTGATCTCTTTGTAGATTCTGGTTATTAACCCTTTATCTGTTGCACAGTTTGCAAATATTTTTTCCCATTCTGTTGGTTGTCTCTTCACTCTCCTGACTGTTTCTTTTGCAGTACAGAAACTTCTCAATTTGATGCAATCCCAATAGTTGATTTTGGCTTTGACTGCCTGTGCCTCCCGGGTCTTTTCCAGAAATTCTTTGCCTGTGCCAATATCTTGAAGGGTTTCTTCAATGTTCTCTAATAACTTAATGGTGTCAGGACGTAGATTTAGGTCTTTAATCCACGTTGAGTGGATTTTTGTGTAAGGTGTAAGGTAGGGGTCTTGCTTCATGCTTCTGCACGTGGAAATCCAGTTTTCCCAGCACCATTTATTGAATAGACTGTCCTTGCTCCAGGAATTAGTTTTAGATCCTTGATCAAATATAAGTTGGCTGTAGATGTTTGGATTGATTTCTGGTGTTTCAATTCTGTTCCATTGGTCTATCCATCTGTTTCTGTACCAGTACCATGCTGTTTTGATAACAACTGCCCTGTAGTATGTCCTGAAATCTGGTATTGTGATGCCTCCGGCTTTGTTTTTGTTGTACAAGATTGCTTTAGCTATTCGAGGTCTCTTGTGCCTCCATATGAATTTCAGCATCATTTTTTCTAGATCTGCGAAGAATGTCTTTGGTATCTTGATTGGGATTGCATTGAATCTATAAATTGCTTTTGGGAGAATGGACATTTTGATGATGTTGATTCTTCCAATCCATGAGCATGGAAGATTTTTCCATTTTTTGGTATCCTCTTCTATTTCTTTCTTTAAGGTTTTATAATTTTCATCGTAGAGATCTTTAACGTCCTTGGTTAAGTTTATTCCAAGGTATTTGATTGTTTTTGTAGCTATTGTGAATGGGATTGATCTTAGCAGTTCTTTCTCAGTCATGGCATTACTTGTGTATACAAAGGCTGTTGATTTTTGTGCATTGATTTTATATCCTGCCACTTTGCCAAACTCCTCTATGAGTTCCAATAGTCTCTTAGTAGAGTTCTTTGGATCCTCTAAGTACAGAATCATATCGTCTGCAAAGAGGGATAGTTTGACTTCTTCCTTCTTGATTTGTATTCCTTTGATTTCTTTTTCTTGTCTGATGGCTCTGGCTAAAACTTCCAGAACTATGTTAAATAGCAGTGGTGAGAGTGGGCATCCCTGCCTGGTGCCAGATTTCAGTGGAAATGCTTCCAACTTTTCCCCATTCAATAGGATGCTGGCTGTGGGTTTTTTATAAATTGCTTTGATTATATTGAGGAATGTTCCTTCCATACCCAATTTGCTTAGAGTTTTCATCATGAAAGGGTGTTGAATTTTATCAAATGCTTTCTCTGCATCAATTGAGATAACCATATGGTTTTTCTTCTGCAGTCTGTTAATGTGGTGAATCACATTGATTGATTTGCGAATGTTGAACCATCCCTGCATACCAGGGATGAATCCCACTTGGTCTGGGTGGATGATTTTCCTGATGTGTTGTTGTATTCTATTGGCCAGAATTTTATTGAGGATTTTTGCATCTATGTTCATCAGGGATATTGGTCTGTAATTTTCTTTCAGTGCTGCATCTTTCTCTGGCTTAGGGATTAAGGTGATGCTGGATTCATAGAAAGAATTTGGGAGGATTCCCTCTTCTTCGATTGTTCTGAATAGTTTGAGAAGAAATGGGATTAGTTCTTCTTTAAATGTCTGGTAGAATTCAGCAGTGAATCCATCTGGTCCTGGGCTTTTCTTTGTTGGGAGTGCCTTTATTACTGTTTCAATTTCTGTCTCAGTTATGGGTCTATTTAGGTTTTCGATGTCTTCCTGGTTCAATTTAGGTAGGTTGCATGTGTCCAGGAATCTATCCATTTCTGATAGGTTTTCCTGTTTGCTGGCATACAGGTCCTTGTAGTAATTTCTGATGATTCTTTTTATTTCTGTGGTGTCTGTTGTTACGTTTCCTTTTTCATCTCTGATTTTATTGATTTGGGTCTTTTCTCTTCTTTTTTTTAGTTAGTTGGGCCAATGGGGTGTCAATTTTGTTTATTTTTTCAAAAAACCAGCTTCTCGCTTGGCTGATTTTTTGTAATGTTTTTTTGGATTCAATCCTGTTAATTTCTTCTCTGGTTTTAATTATTTCTCTTCTCCTACTAGATTTGGGTTTGGTTTGCTGCAGTTTTTCTAGGTCCTTGAGGTGCGCTGAAAGCTCATTTATTTGGTACCTTTCCAATTTCTTGATATAGGCACCTATTGCTATAAATTTGCCTCTCAATACTGCTTTTGCTGTATCCCATAAGTTTTGATATGTTGTGTTGTTGTCTTCATTTACTTCCAGAAAGTTTTTGATTTCTCTTTTGATTTCTTGAATGACCCAGTGTTCATTCAGGAGCATGTTGTTCAGTCTCCATGTGTTTGCATACTTTCTGGGGTTTCCTGAGTTGCTAATTTCTAGCTTCATCCCGCTGTGGTCTGAGAAGCTGCATGGTATGATTCTAATTCTTTTAAATTTGCTGAGACTTGCTTTATGGCCTAGTATGTGATCAATCCTAGAGAAGGTTCCATGCGCTGCTGAGAAGAATGTGAAGTCTGTAGATGTAGGGTTGAAAGTTCTGTAGATATCTGTTAGATCCATTTGGGCAATAGTGTCAATTAAATCTGCTGTTTCCTTGTTGATCTTCTGTCCGGATGATCTGTCTATTTCTGAGAGTGGAGTATTGAAGTCCCCCAGTACTATTGTATTGGAATCTAAATCTCCCTTTAAGTCCCTTAACATATCTTTTAAATAGACCGGTGCCCTGTAATTAGGTGCATATACATTTATAATAGTTACATCTTCCTATTGAATTGAACCCTTAATCATTATATAGTGTCCCTCTTTGTCTCTCTTAACAGTTTTTGTATTAAAGTTTATTTTGTCTGATATTAATATGGCTACACCTGCTTTTTTTTGGTTTCTGTTGGCATGGAATATCTTTTTCCAACCTTTCACTTTCAGTCTGCATGCCTCTTTGTTAGAGAGATGTGTTTCTTGTAGGCAACAAATAGTTGGGTTGTATTCTGTGAGCCAGTCAGCCAAACGGTGTCTTTTAACTGAAGAATTCAGACCATTAATGTTCAATGTGACAATTGATACGTAGTGACTTTGCCCTGCCATTTTCCCGGAAATATTTTCTCGTATATGCTTTGAGCTTCCCATGCTCTTTTACTGGTAGGTGTTCTTCCTTTCCCTTCTTTCATATTGATGGCCGTGTTTCTGTGTTTCTGAGTGTAGCACATCTTTAAGTATCTTTTGCAGGGCCGGACGAGTGGCCACAAAGTCTTTCAATTTCTGTTTGCTATGAAAGGTCTTTATTTCACCTTCATTCACAAATGAGAGCTTGGCAGGATATAATATTCTGGGCTGGCAATTTTTCTCTCTTAGCACCTGTGCTATGTCTCGCCATTCCCTCCTAGCTTGTAGGGTTTCTGATGAGAAGTCTGCTGTGAGTCTGATTGGAGATCCTCTGAGAGTAATCTGACGTTTCTCTCTTGCACAATTTAGGATCTTTTCTTTATGTTTCACTGTGGTAAGTTTAATTACCACATGTCGTGGTGAGGATCTCTTTTGGTCATGTTTATTGGGGGTTCTATGAGCTTCCTGTACTAGGATGTCTCTGTCCTTCTCCAAACCTGGAAAGTTCTCTGCTAGTATCTCACTAAAAAGGCCTTCCAATCCTTTCTCTCTCTCCATGCCTTCAGGAACTCCTAGAACTCGAATGTTGGTTTTTTTAATAGTATCCTGTAGATTCCCAACAATATTTTTTAGGTTTCTAATTTCCTCTTCTTTTCTTTGGTTTGACTGTATGTTTTCCTGTGCTCTATCTTCTAAGTCCGATATTCTCTCTTCTGCTTCACCCATTCTGTTTTTAAGGCTTTCTAATGTGTTTGTCATTTGATCTATTGAGCTCTTCATTTCATTTTGATTTCTCTTGACTATTACACTTTCCTGTTCTACTAGTTTCTGAGTTTCATTTTGACTCTTCCTTAAAATTTCATTTTCACGAGAGAGATTTTCAATCTTGTCCATTAAGGATTTCTGTAGTTCAAGGATTTGCTTTTGAAAACTTCTAAATGTTCTTATCATAAATTTTTTGAAATCCGTATCTTGCATTTCTTCTATCTCATCATCTTCATACTCTTGGCTTGGGGTGTTTTGCTTATTTGGAGGCATCATAGTGTCATCGTTGATCTTGCTCCCTCTATTTCTGTGTTTGTTTGTTTGTTACTCGGCATAGTTAATTCTTCTTGCGTCACTGTGCGTTTTTTTTTTTCTTTTTTTTTTTTTTTATACTGTGTCCGTGTTAAGTGGACTGCCTGCTGTTGGAGGAGCCTTGGAGGCTTGAGATGGGTGCGGCCTGAGAGCTCTGCCTGGTTCTTCCTTGTTAAGGGTGTGCAAAGGTCCCAACTTAATTTTAATAATGTACAAAAACTTTGTTCAGTTTCCTTGATCCTCATTGGGTTGTTATTTTTTATCTAAAATACATCTTCATACGGTATGTTCCCATAAACATAAATTGATAATCACAGCTTTATGCAGTTGTCTTTTAAATCAGATGCAGGGAAAAGGAATTACCAAAGAACGAATTATTCTTTAGTTTAGAAACATGGATGGGATACCCACAAAAGTAACCTAGTCCATATTTCAAATGGGAAGTTTTTGAATGGTGAGTAACCATAACCAAACAGTAGAGAATTAGGGTCATTTGTGAAAAAAAGCAAGACCGAATGTAAGTTCTACAAAAGCAGTACTTTTTTTTTTTCCCCCCCACAGGCAGAGTGGATAGTGAGAGAGAGAGAGACAGAGAGAAAGGTCTTCCTTTGCTGTTGGTTCACCCTCCAATAGCCGCTGCAGCTGGCGCACTGTGGCCGGCTCACCGCGCTGATCCGAAGCCAGGAGCCAAGTGCTTCACCTGGTCTCCCATGGGGTGCAGGGCCCAAATACTTGGGCCATCCTCCACTGCACTCCCTGGCCACAGCAGAGAGCTGGCCTGGAAGAGGGGCAACCACAAAAGCAGTACTTTTAAAAATTGTTTCATTCCTAGTGCCCAGAACACTACCTGGCCAGTGGTAGATGACTACACGAATAATGTATGTTAGAGAAGAACAGTGTTGGTGTAAAAGATTGAAAAAAATTTATCTCCAAGCTTTAACTTCAATGTTCATTGATCTGGTGTTATGATGATGGATTGTACTTTAATAACACAATTTTTAAAGTGTAACATTGTGTTCAATGTTACTGTGTTGATAGGCTTAGCTTTATTTGACTATTCCATGGTCCATAAGCTCTTAGAAATATTATTGTATAATTTATTTCATTGAATGTTTCTTTCTCACTTTGCAAGCCTCAATATGTGGATATAAACAGTTCGGCAGACGTTGTTAACTGCTGCTGATTGTCGTGACAGAACCGACACTTGAAGGATGAACAGATCTGGCACATACGGAACCTACTCAAGGAGCTGAGTGAAGAGAAATCAGACATATTACCTGCTGTGTCAAGGGAGGATGTTGAAGAAGCGATGAAAGAAAAATGGAAGTTTGAAAGAGACCAGGAAAAAAACTTGAAAGGTGATTTAGGAACTTAGAAAATTATCATAAAGTTGTATCAGAATTTACTAATGCGTTTGTCTTCCAATATATTCAAAATGCTACGAGTGTATTTTGAGTGACATCATTACCACCACAGCCAAAAACACATGTTGGTAAAAGGGCAGGGGAGGGAAAATAACCAAGTATTTAGAAACCGAGCGAGGAGGAGGAATAAGGGCAGTGATCACAAAGGTAGAATCCACTGACTCTGAATGCTAGATGGGTTCCTGTTAAGTGCCGTTCTCAGCTTCTCCTCACAGCAGGGACTTGTTCTTTCTTTTTGAGAAATTCTATTGTTTGGTGGTATCATTGGCTTTAGCCTCGGTGTAGATTTAGGAATGATAAGGTAAACATAACCAAAAACATCCTCTCTCCCCACTATCTAAGGGAGCTAAGAACACCATGATTTAGATGTTAGAAAGGATTAGAGTTGGGAAAGAGGAAGTTTGTAGGCTATGGGGAGAAATGATGCTAGGTATGGGTGATGAAAGCCAGGATACACGCTTGCTGCAAGGTTAGGAAATAGAATCCTGGGAGTAACTCGTGTGTAGTTTTGATGTGTTCATGGTTTATAACTATTCCTCAATCCCAAACTTGTTGCTAGGATTTCTAAGCCACTTCTGTCAGAATTTCTGTCAATACCATGTCTGCTAGGAAGCTGGAAAACAGGAGAAACAATTGAGCACTGTCAGGAAGCAGTACCAGAAGCTAAGAGCCAAAACAAGGGATGAGATTTTCCTGAATTTCTCCAGATGTTTCAATTACCTACTTACCTGGGGCACTTTGCACACAACAGGCCCATTACTCATTAGATAGTTTTCATTTTGAGTGAAATAGTTTCCAAGATCATATATTGGGAGAAAACTTCATTTTCAGAAATTTCTAAAATTGTTCCCATAACCCTCCCCCTGCCCAACTCTCTCTATTGGCAACCGTTATGTCGCTAGATGAGAGATGGTGCATTTTGCAGGACTCCTCTCAGAGAGTTACGCTGTGTTTGGAAGGAATACTTTAATTAGTCCCTTGAGAAGGGAGTGAGACCCCAAAAGCTGCCCAAGTATGCTCACTAAACTGCCTTCTCAGGGGAGTGGTCCCAGTTAGTTGAGGTATGCCTGTTTATGGTTTGGGCTGAGCAGAGGATGTATGTGTCATACAGGACTGGGGCCAAGTGAGATGACTGAGCACAGTAAAGGAGGGCTGGGCATGCATGTGATGGTCCAAGAAAGAAAGAGTCCTACAGGCACCAAGAATCAAAGAGAAAATGAGAGGACAGATGTGTCAAGGAAGAATTTCTTAGACATTATGTACCAGGGAGTCCCTTGCAACTCTCTTTGGTGTGGAGCAGAAATGGCTATTTCACACAACAGCTTATTGCAGTCCAGATTCTCAGGCCCCACCTAGACCTACCAAATCTGACTGCATTTTGACAAGATGTCAGGAGATTCCTATGCACATTAAGGTCTAGGAAGTACAACTGCAACCCCTTTCTTTCAACTTTTAGATAGCACTCTTATAATTGCAAAGATAAAATCCAAATCAGATTGGCCTAAGCATAAAGGGGATAATAATTTTCCCACATAACCAAGCCGCAGAAGGGTTGGATACTGCTGACCTGATCCAGCCCTCACATGTTGTTAGATTTCACCATTCAAAAAAAATCTTTGCGTGTGTGTGCACTCCCACACATGCTCATGCATACCCATGTTACTAGAAAGCAAGGGAGAAGGGTTCTAAGAAAAAAGAACAGGGGCCTGCGCTGTGGCGTAGCTGGTAAAGCCGCCGCCTGCAGTGCTGTCATCCCATATGTGCACTTGTTCGAGTCCTGGCTGCTTCACTTCCAATCCAGCTTTCTGCTCTGGACTGGGAAAGCAGTGGAAGATAGCCCAAGTAATTGGGCCCCTGCACCTGCGTGGAGACCTGGAAGAAGCTCCTGGCTCCTAGCTTTGGATTGGCGCAACTCTGGCCATTGTAGCCAATTGGGGAGTGAACCAGCAGATAGAAGACTCTCCCTCTCTCTCTCTCTCTCTCTCTCTCTCTCTCTCTCTCCCCCTCTCTGTAACTCTGCCTTTCAAGCAAATAAATAAATCTTAAAAAAAAAAAAAAGAAAAGAAAACAGAACAGCAACCACTACATCCATGTGTCTTTCAAAATCTTGAGTGACATATACCAACCCTCACTTCAAAGCTGAATGCCGCACAGTGGTAAGACAGCAGCAGTCTGCTCCAGTGAGAGGCCTGCTGCCCATCTGTGTTATAGTAGTGTTACTAATTGTTTCTTGACCCTAACAAGCACCATCTCTTAAGAAAATTTAAAATACCTTATGTACAACTCTGGAAAAAGACACATCTAGAGTCTTTCTGAACCTTTGCACTAAAGAACATCCCTCTGGCCTGACTGGAGTGCTTCAGCCACTCAATAAACTTTTATTGAGCACCAAGTAACTGGTGGATTTATGGAGATGAGTAAAATGTGGTCTTACTTCAAGGGGCTTTCAAACAAGGTGATGTGTGGGAGTGAGCTAAGCAACCACTAAGTCCACTAGACTTGGCTCTTTGTAATGCTTCCTTTTCCACAATATTCAGTGGCATGATATTCAGGCCTAAATATTTTAAAGATGTATTTATTTGAAGAGCAGAGTGATAGAGAAAGGGAGCAGGAGAAGGAGAGAGTGGTGGGAGGAGAGGGAGAGAGAGGGACAGAGATATCTTCTATCTGCTAGTTCACTTCACAAATGCCTGCAACAACCAGATCTGGGCCAGGTTGAAAACAAGAGCCAGGAACTCCATCCTGGTCTCCCATTTGGGTGGCAAGGGGACAAGCACTTGGGCCATCCTCTACTGCTTTCTCAGACACATTAGCAGGGAGCTAGATTGGAAGTGGAGCAGCCAGGACTGCAACTGATGCCAGCATCGTAAACAGCAGCTTAACCTGCTATGCCACAACACCAGCACTCAGGCCTAAAGATGTGCCAGGGCATACTGAAAGTTTATATGTTTGACATGGTTCAATATTTGTACATATTTAATTGGGGAACTTGTCTTTCACTCTAAAGTTTTAGTAAGGTGGGGAGAGAAGAAGAAGATGTGCTATTATGACTATCATTTACTATCACTTAACACAACGGAAGTCCAAGCAAATGAACTATTGATGACTGAATCAAACAATTTACTTACAAAAATAGTTGCCAAAGACCTAGGAAGGATATAAGTTAAAAATCACTTTTTCCCAGTGGCATAGTGGCCAGAAAAAAATGATAATTTATTAATTAAAAATACGTTTTATAAAA
The DNA here is from genome assembly GCF_051225735.1 of Oryctolagus cuniculus. NCBI lineage: Eukaryota > Metazoa > Chordata > Mammalia > Lagomorpha > Leporidae > Oryctolagus > Oryctolagus cuniculus. The sequence continues at coordinate 77,048,576 of NC_142867.1, forward strand.
TGTGATCTACAAAATAGGACCCCTGTTAAGCTACCACATGAATAATTTAAACTTGTGGATTCCTAGATAAATGGGTTAGTTATTAAATCTTCCGGCCACAGCCCCAAAGCACACATCTACTTTATAACCAGAAATAGATTTTGAATCAGGGATAAATAATAGTTTAAATAGTTTAGGCTCTCTTAAATTGTAGATATAAAATAGTACTTATGAGCTTAACAGTATTTTCATATCAGATCTTTACTTCATAAAAGCAATTGCAACACATAATGGTTGCAAAGGCAATATAAATGATGTGATGTCTTGATTTTCTTCTCAACAGATATGCGCACACAAATAAGTAATGCTGAGAAACTATTTCTTGAAAAACTCAGTGAAAAGGAATATTGGGAAGAGTACAAGAATGTAGGGAGTGATCAACATGCTAAACTCATTATATCCTTACAAAATGACATCAATAAAGTCAAAGAGAATGCAGAGAAAATGTCAGGTCAGTTGCAACTAAGCTAGTTCAAGTTCCATAAAAAATCTTTAAAGGGCATACATTTGGTGGAGGAAAAACATGGGTACTCTTTGAATCATCCTTTACTCTCTGCTGGCTGCACAAGCTGCTATGAGCCCAAGGGGAAAGGTGGAGGAAGGCAGTACAGAAATGATCCCAGGACACCGATGAAACTGAGAAGAGGAAGTAAAGAGATGGGGGAAGCTGGAAAGATGCTTGACTCAGTGGGTGGTGTCTCTGTGCTCCTACTCCTGTGTCTGGGGCAGTTTCACTGTGGTAGGAGGATCCTGGGGAAAGGTTATATTAGAAAGAATTCACCTGGGGCAAACGAAGACAAAATCCCCAAGTAAATTAAGTTGCAGTCAGGAAAAAAAAAAAAATGAAGAACAAACATGAGATACAAAGGGAATAGGGCTTGGAGTAAGATATAGCCTTGGGCATTATGAGGCTTTACTAGAACTGGATCTGGGCAGGATAAGGCCACTTGTCACTGAGGTAAGTATAGTGGATTAAAATAACAACAGATACCCAGAAACAGGAAAGTCAAAGAACAGACTAAACAGAGACAATCCAGCCCAAAAAGCTCTGTAGGTGTATGATAGTCCAGAAGCCAGTTGGTGATGTTGCCCTGTGTTGAGGAAGGGGTCCTGTGTAGTGGTCCCCATAATCTCCTGCCAGGGCACTTATCAGAGAGCCCTGCCTCTGGACTCTTTCTTATGTCAGTGACTCAGTTCAAGACCTCTGCACCACAGTCATATTGTAAATTTGGCCTCATGTCCATCTAAGCTTGGAGTTCCAACTTCTCAAAAGGTTCTTAATAATAGACAAAGTGTCTGCCAACTCCCACTCTATCCTCCACCAGCCCACTCAGGTCCTCTCCCTGGAGAAAATGACCATTACCAGTTTCTTGGGTAGCCATCCAAGATGTCTCCTACAGGTACAATTTCTCATTTGCTTTTTCATACAATACAAATATCCTTACAAATCAGTACACATTGATACTGCCTCATTCCTCAAATGGCTATACTGTTTTGTTGTGGTGTAAGTTTCTTAACCTGTCCCCTACTTATAAGCATTTAGGTTGTTTCTAGTCTTTCATAACTATAAACAATGCTGCAATCTCCTTGTGTTTACATGATTTCACTTAAGTGAGTTTCTGAAGTATAATAGCTAGGCCAAACAGCCTGTTGATTTTTATTTTGATCAGCGTGGTCCTCCATGAATGTGATACCATGTTGTCCTCCTACCAGGGTGACTGAGGTTGCCTATTTCCCCACATCTTCAACATCTCATATGTAGAAAACTTTGCAACTTTAACTTCCATTACTTTCATTAAAAGTGACTCTGCTTATGTCTTTTCATTAGTTCAAGTGCTACATTGAGTTTCCTTTTCTGTGAACCACACACATACTTGACCCACTTTTCTAGCATGTTGTAGCATTCTTTACATTTTAAAGAGAATAGCTCCTTACCTATGATATAAATTGCAAATATTTGTCCCACTACTCATTATTCTTTTGTTTGTGCTTTCTGTGTTTGTGTGCTTTTTATAAAATGAGGAAATTCTGTACTTTTATAGTGCCCAATTTATCAGTCTTTGATTTTATTATTTATGAGGTTATAAATAAAATCTCCAGTATTTTCTTCTAGAATTATTATGTTTGTTTTCATATTTTTAAATTTTTTACTTATATAAAGGGAACAAATTTCATGTATTTCATATATACAGTTTTAAGAGCTGTGATATTTCCCACACTGCCTTTTCCCTCCTTTGCTCCCAACCTACTGTTTACATATTTAAGTCTTTGTTTTTGTGTAAGGTAGGAATCCAACACTATTTTTTCCCCAGATGGTTTTCCAGTTATCCCAACATCATTTATCAAGTAATCAATATTTACCCTAACTTTATCATACTTTAATTTCTCATATGTACCTTGGTCTCTCTCTACAATTTTCACTCAGTTCCAATGATCTATGTATCTGTGCACCAGAATGATACTTTTTTAAAAAAGTTAAAAATTATTCTGATGTGTTTAGAAATTTTTAAATATTTCAGCCAGTATTTCTTCACTTTTCATTTTTAAAGTAGAAAGAGTAATCTTCTCATAAAAACTGAATCCATTTGATCATTTGGATGATTTCTTTGAATGGAAAGTGTTCATGTTATCATGTCCAACTTTACAGTGGCAATAACACATATTGAATTATTTGTTGGTCAGAATATGGGGTATAGCTGATTTTAGAGGCCATTAGAAGATTATTGCTATGAGCTTGTCTTAGTTCCCATTAGTTTTAGGCACTTTTTCTAACTGTGAATGTAGCAGCAGCCACTTTGCCCAGGAACAATTAAAATGCCTCAGGGGCCAGTAATTGGACACAAGGAATATGGCCAGGACTTTAAACTGATCTGAAGCCTTAATAGCATTATCTTCACCTTTTCTTCCTTCTCCTCCCTTCTACATGGGCACCCATCTTCAATTATTTTTCTGGAAAGTCTCCTCCAGTACTTGTGATCATGGGGTTTGTGTTAGGCTGCTTCACTTACAAGGAAAGGAGATTGACTCAGACTGTTTTACGGAAAAGAAGGATTTATTATTAGTGAAATTTGCTATCCAAATAAAAATATTTTATTCTCAGTTGAAAATGAGGTGGCAATAAAAGGTACACATGCTTCCAAGTGAAATGAGTCACCATGAAGACTTGCAACATGATGAAGCTGAAAACCTGGTTCACACTCCTGACCACTGAATTCCAGTCTATGAAAGAAGTTGAAGAAGCCAAGGAGAGATTACTAGAAACTAGGGCACAGTTTTTGGAAAGAGCTGTTGGTGTGCTCTAAGTCCCCTAAAAGAGCAGGTAAAGAGAAATTCTCCCCTTAAATCAAGATGGAAGATCTTGAAGGAAACAGACTATTTAATGTGTTTCCCTTGCAGTTTGAGGGATGTTGAGATCTAGTTTATGACTCATCCTTGAAAAATCTAAGGAAGAACTAGTTTTTTTTTTTTTTTTAATTTGACAGGTAGAGTTATAGACAGTGAGAGAGAGGAGAGAGAGACAGAGAAAAAGGTCTTCTCTCTGTTGGTTCACTCCCCAAAAGGCCACCATGGCCGGTGCTGCACCATTCCGAAGCCAGGAGCCAGGTGCTTCCCCCTGGTCTCCCATGTGGGCGCAGGGCCCAAGCACTTGGGCCATCCTCCACTAAGGATGCCACAGCAGAGAGCTGGACTGGAAGAAGAGTAACGGGGACTGGAACCGGCATCCATATGGGATGCTGGCGCAGCAGGCGGAGGGTCAACCAAGTGAGCCATGGCACTGGTCCCGCAAGAACGAGTTTGGAGAGCTACCCATTCTTTTGGAATACAGAGCAAGTAGCTGGTGGCCTGGGCCAGGCCTTCATCCCCTGGAGTGAGTGTTTTTATAAACCTGTTAAAGAACCTACACAAACAGTCCCATTAGAGAAGGAGAGAGCCATAAGTGCCAGCAAGGACCATAAAGTTGGACAGGAGCTTGAGCCAGTGTCAGACAAGTTGAGGGTTTTCTTGCCCATTTCTATGCTCCCCTCTTCCCTTCAGCCCTAAGAGAGGAGGCACGGAAACTCAGTAACAATAGGCACATACTAGGAAAGAGAAATCACCATAATTTTGAAATGAAAGCTTTGATTATTGCAAATAATTGGATATATTAATTCCTTTTGAGAAGGGTTTTAAACCACAAAGTAACCAGAAAAGTCATGAATCTGCTATATTTTATTGAAAGGGAATCACCACCCTCAGAGCATGAATGTTAAAGGGAAGAGAAGGGTGGGTGTTTGGCACAGTGGGTAAGCCATCACTTGGGGCTCCCACATCCTGTATCAAGTGCCTGGATTCAAGTCCAGACTCTGCTGTTGTTGATTCCAGCTTCCTGCTAATACGTACCATGAGAGGCAGCAGTAGTGTTTCAAGGAGCTGGGTGCCTGCTACACATCTGGGAGACCAGGATTGATTGCCTGGCTGTCAGCATTTGGAGAGTAAACCAGCAGATGGGAGGTATCTCTCTCTCACGCGCGCTCTCTCTTTCTCTCTCAAAAAGAGTGTGGTGGGAAGGGCAGGGCAGACAAAACTCAAGTTGCTTGACCTCCCATGAACCACGCTTGTGTATGTTACACTTATAAGTGAAGAACAGGAGAACTAAATACAGACTCTGAATAGAGAGACTTCTGGATTGGCTCCTCCCTACATTTATCTCAGGATCTGTGACCTCTTCTCATGACAACTATGCTCTATCCTGTGTGCCTCTCTCCATTCTCTTCTTTCCCATGTGCCATTGCTTGTTGTATTCTCCAGTCCACATTCTGAATCAAGCTTGTTTCCTCATCCACCCATTCAGTGATGACCAAAGACTTTTGCCTGTGTCCTTTCATAAGTCACTGGTCAGCTGCAGGCGTACACCTTCCGGATAGGTTAACGCCGGCGAGACCTCGGAGACACCAGACGCGTTTATCGGCTTTTCAGCTTCCACTTTATTTTTCAGCAGACTCGCGTTACATGTCGCGAACGCCCGCCCTGTTACCGGCATTCATTCACAACTCCTTCATTCACCACTCCCGCTTACTACTCGCATTCATTCATAGCTCCCGCCTGTTACCGGCGTTCATTCATAACTCCCGCCTGTTTCCGGCGTTCATTCATTACTCCGCCTGTTACCGGCGTTCATTCATTCACTCCGCCTTTTACCAGCGTTCATTCATTCCTCCGTCTTTTACCAGCATTCATTCACTCACCCGTCTTTTACCAGCGTTCATTCATTACCCCGTCTTTTACCAGCGTTCATTCATCACCCCGTCTTTTACCAGCGTTCATTCATCACTCTGCCTTTTACCAGCGTTCATTCATCACTCTGCCTTTTACCAGCGTTCATTCATTCCTCCCGCCCACCGTCCACCTATTTATATATGATTCACGGAAAACATGTTACCAACTAAGTGTGGGAAACATGCAATAACAGGATGCTTAAAGTCAAAACAGGATCTTGCAATTAGCAACGGGCAGGGTGGAAAAAGCCCAGCACTAAACTTCTTGTCGGGAGCGGCACAGCTGGCCAGGCTGTCCCGTTCCCCGACATCTCCCCCTTATTTCTTTGCAAAATGGAGTGGTACTGTGCCTGTCTTAGGTGACCAAGAGCATCTATCAGGCTTACCCGTCATTGGCACATGAACATGAGGTGTGGAGGGAGCGTTCATGCCCTGTCTTAGGTTGCCTTGAAGACCTCTCAGAACTTACCCGTCTTTGACTACCATTCCAGCAGATTCAGCCACACCTGAATCTGTCCATTTTGCATGGGGTACTGGTTATTGAATGTTAGCTGGCTTGTTTAACCACCATTTGCGTATTAACAGCCCTTGCAAGATCCGAACAATAATTGATCCTGTTATTAACATGCTACCCAAAAGACGGGAACACAAACTGCAGTAGATCGAATAACACAGGGTATGCCAACCAGGCCTAATCTTGCAATACATCCGTTCATTAACAGCTGAATAGCAGTATATCATCAAGTGCCTGGGCGGTAGATCTTGTGATGCTATCAAGTATGGACAGTGTGGAGGTTTGGCTCACGGCTATGCCAATAGCGGCCTAACAAGCTGATAACGCCGCAATTACTGCAATGACGACCACGGTGACTCCAAAGTCTCTCCTGTGTTGAACAGCCATAGAGAAGTCCTTCTCAGGCAAATACACAACTGGAGAGGGAGAGGTAGGGCTCTCAAGAGACCCCAATACTCATCCAGCTTGGCCATCGTCGGTGACAGTGGCGTCATTATTAGTAGGAGTAGGATCACGATCATCTTGCCACTCTATTGTTCTTGTCCGTCTTTCTGGAGTCCAGATTGGATTTTTTTCTTCCTGTGGGAGAAAACAAACAGCGCCTCGTACCCTTCTTATTAAAGGGTATGGGCCTTTCCATTTGTTATCTTGTGGGTCTTTCCACATAATCATTTTTCTTTTTTTATTTTTTATTTTTTATTTTTTATTTTTTTTTTTTTTTTGACAGGCAGAGTGGACAGTGAGAGAGAGAGACAGAGAGAGAGAAAGGTCTTCCTTTGCCGCTGGTTCACCCTCCAATGGCCGCCGCTGCAGCCGGCGCACCGCGCTGATCCTGGCAGGAGCCAGGAGCCAGGTGCTTTTCCTGGTCTCCCATGGGGTGCAGGGCCCAAGCACCTGGGCCATCCTCCACTGCACTCCCTGGCCATAGCAGAGAGCTGGCCTGGAAGAGGGGCAACCGGGACAGAATCCGGCGCCCCAACCGGGACTAGAACCCGGTGTGCCGGCGCCGCAAGGTGGAGGATTAGCCTATTGAGCCACGGCGCCGGCCACATAATCATTTTTCTAACGTGTGGCTGAGCTTCTGTCGGTTCATGGGGTTTATTACTATTGGGGGTCTGTTCCAAGATTACATGACGTTCTGCCGGGGTGAGACCATCAGCTTTTTTATTTAAAAAATTTATGGTAAGTAAGGCAAGGTTGAGAATGTCTTTAGGGGAACGGGATAGTGCCCCTATTCCCCCTTTTTGTTTTAATACAAAGTTTTTCAGATACAGATTAGTGCGTTCCACAACGGCTTGTCCAGTAGGGTTATATGGGATGCCGGTTAAATGAGAGATATGAAAAGTTGCTAAAAACTCAGCAAAAGCCTTAGAAGTATAAGCAGGTCCATTATCAGTTTTTATTATATTAGGAATTCCCCGAGAAGCAAAACATTATAACACATGTTGCATTACATGGGAAGTGGACTCTTTGGCGGCGGCGGTAGCCATAACTACTCCTGAGTAAGTATCCACCGTAACATGGACACAGGATAGCTTGCCAAAGGCAGGGATATGAGTTACATCCATTTGCCAAATGTGACATGGATAAAGGCCCCGGGGATTAGCTCCAGTGGGCATAGTAACAGGCTGATGAATAACACATTTTTCACAATTTTGGACAATAGATTTAGCTTTACGAATAGGGATATTAAACCTCATACTTAAGGTCTTACTATTAACATGCCAAAGTTTGTGATATGCTGTTGCCTGTTCCATGGCAGTGCAAGCTAAAAGGAAGCGGGAATGTTGATCGGCAAGGGCATTTCCCGCGGTGAGAGGACCTGGCAGGGAGGTATGTGCTCTAATATGGGTGATAAAAATGGGATCTGATCTCCTAAATAAAGCGTGCTGAACAAGCTCAAAATAAGGAAACACTGTAGAACTTTTGGATATTAACGAAGGGGAGCCTAAGCCTCTTAACAGCATTAACAACATATAAGCTATCAGAAACGATATTAAGAGGACCCTCAACCATATTTAATAACTTAGCCACTACAGCTAGCTCTGCATGTTGAGGTGAGGGAGATGCAGTAACTGCATGATGCACCTGACCTTGTAAAATAGCCACCCTGGTACCTCCTTTTGCTCCATCAGTAAAAGCTATGGGTGCTTTGGGAATGGGATTAGAATAAACTCTTTTAAAATAGTGTAAGGGTACCGTGTCGCAAAATCTAATAAAGGGATGATTGGGATAATGGTTATCTACACTTATGTCAAGGGTGATGGTGATGTGGGACCATTGCCAAGTTTCCTTAGCCCACTCCTGAATGACTACAGACTCTAACGGAAGAATGCAGGACTGTGGTCTTCTCCCTGCAATTTCTACGACTCGGTGGATGGCTTGTAAAACTAAATTTCCCATAGCCTCCGCATAGGAGGTAATAGATCTGGGCATATGGTTATGTGGGTATATAAACAACAATGGTCCTTCTTGCCAGAGTAAAGCATAGGGATAATGACTTTGTATGAACACCAAAATACTTAAGGGCATAGTGGGGTCACACCGCTGCATAGCGGTGCTCTTAAGGCGCTGTTCAAAATTTTTTAATACTGCTTTTGCCTCCTTTGTAAGTTGTCTGGGTGAATTTAGGCATGCATCGCCTTCCAGAAGTCGGAACAAAGGGTGCATTTCTTCAGTAGTCATTTTACAATAAGGCCGAATCCAGTTTAAATTTCCACACAATTTTTGTAAGTCATTTAAGGTTTTAACATGATGAGTGGAGATGATGGGGGTTAAAGAACTCTGCCCAATTTGGTTTCAGGCGCCGCGGTGGGTGGGGAGTTGAATCCCCAGTATTTATAAAAAAAGCGGCTTCATCGTCATTACGAGCACTTTCGTTTTCAAGCATTTGCCTTCTAGTCTGTTTCTCCGGCCCAGACTCTAAAACTATGGGCCTCATCTCGCTGGAAGCATTGCCGGCAAAACAGCAACAGCGCATAGGATGACGGGGTGGTTCGTAAGGAGGAGCGGAGGACATTAAGGGCAACTCCGAGTATAGTGGAAGCGATCCCAGCATCTGCGGATGTTTCGCTTTTGGTCGGGCTCCTCCGCTTTCTTCCATCCTTTGTTCCTCTATACTATCTCCTTTTTCGCTACTGTCATGGGAGTCTTCACTGAGCTCCTCCAGTAGTTCAGAGCCTTCATCTAAGAGTTCCCCGATCTGGTCATCCTCTGACCGTAAAGCAGTATCTATCAGATACCACAAGCGGATCACTCCCTCCTCGACTCCAGCGTTTCGCAATTCACGTCCCACCCGTCTCCACCGAACCTGTGATAAATCTCCTTCTTCAACAAACCAAGGACAAGTTTTATATAGTATCCTCGTAAAATTGCACACAGCTACACTCTTTACGGGCGTCCCCGTTGCCTTTAAAAGGCGGCTAATCAATAAGTGCATTTTCGTGGTGGACTCTGTGTTCCCCATTGTACCGCGGTATTCCTAGGCTTTTTCCCCTAGACTCCCGTCTATAGACGTTTTATTTTTCTTACCTTCTTTCCGCGTCGCAGCGATCCGAGTCACGGCACCAGTTGCAGGCGTACACCTTCCGGATAGGTTAACGCCGGCGAGACCTCGGAGACACCAGACGCGTTTATCGGCTTTTCAGCTTCCACTTTATTTTTCAGCAGACTCGCGTTACATGTCGCGAACGCCCGCCCTGTTACCGGCATTCATTCACAACTCCTTCATTCACCACTCCCGCTTACTACTCGCATTCATTCATAGCTCCCGCCTGTTACCGGCGTTCATTCATAACTCCCGCCTGTTTCCGGCGTTCATTCATTACTCCGCCTGTTACCGGCGTTCATTCATTCACTCCGCCTTTTACCAGCGTTCATTCATTCCTCCGTCTTTTACCAGCATTCATTCACTCACCCGTCTTTTACCAGCGTTCATTCATTACCCCGTCTTTTACCAGCGTTCATTCATCACTCTGCCTTTTACCAGCGTTCATTCATCACTCTGCCTTTTACCAGCGTTCATTCATCACTCTGCCTTTTACCAGCGTTCATTCATTCCTCCCGCCCACCGTCCACCTATTTATATATGATTCACGGAAAACATGTTACCAACTAAGTGTGGGAAACATGCAATAACAGGATGCTTAAAGTCAAAACAGGATCTTGCAATTAGCAACGGGCAGGGTGGAAAAAGCCCAGCACTAAACTTCTTGTCGGGAGCGGCACAGCTGGCCAGGCTGTCCCGTTCCCCGACAGTCAGCCTTAGCACAGATGGTACTATGGTCCAGCACAGATAGTCAGCTGTCCAAACTGTTTCTGTTGAGGAGCTATCCCTGAGCTCTGGGAGGCATAAGGAGAAAGCTCCTGGGCTGCTCCTCTGAACTTCAGCTAGAAGGGGTACTGGGGTACTGGGTATACAAAAGAGTCACTGAAATATCCAGGCCAAGGTTACTTGTTCTCAATAAAGGAAAAGGAACAGAAAAAGTGGGGCTGTTACTTGTCAGTAGATAGTTCAGTCATAGAGCATCTTGATTTTTATACTTTACCAATACTCAAAGTTCTTTGTACGCTAAAAGCAAATGTTAAAACTTAGGTTCAAGTCTACTTATAAAAAGGAACATGATGAAATTTTTTTAAAGTACTGTCTGAAGATTAATCATTAATTCTTATAGTATAATACATTAAGGACAGAAGTCTTACATGGGAAGCAAGTGCACAGTGAACCCTGTTGTTGATTTAACAATTGACAGTCTTATTTATGATGTCAGTAATCACCTGAGCCTCTTGTCATGAGCTGCCAAAGCCTCTTGAGATCACAAACTCTGACCTTATTTAGACAAGGCCATCATCAAAGTGGAAGTTCTTTCCTCCCTTCAGAGAAAGGTACCTCCTTCTTTGATGACCCCTTCTGTCCACCGAGATCTCACTCACAGAGATCTTTCATTTAGGTCGTTTTTGCCACAGCGTCTTGGCTTTCCATTCTTGAGATACTCTCACAGGCTTTTTAGCCAGATCTGAATGCCTTAAGGGCTGATTCTGAGGTCAGAGTGCTGTTTAGGGCATTTGTCATTCTATGAGTCTGCTGTGTATCCCACTTCCCATGTTGGATTGTTCCCGCCTTTTTAATTCTATCAGTTATTAGCAGACACTGGTCTTGTTTATGTGATCCCATTGACACTTAATCCTATCTTTATGATCAGTTATGAACTTAAAACTGATCACTTTAACTAGTAAGGTGGCATTGGTACCTACCAACTTAATAGGATTTGGATTCCCATGGCAAGTTTTTAGCTTTACCTTGGGGGTAAGCATGACTTAAAATTTTTAAAAAAATTTATTTGAGGGTCTGGTGCTGTGGTGTAGAGGGTTAAGCTGCCACCTGCAGTGCCAGCATCCCATTTGGGTGTCTGTTCAAGACTTGGCTGCTCCACTTCCGATCCAGCTCTCTGCAATGGCCTGGAAAAGATGGAAAAGATGGCCAAAGTCCTTGGGCCTTTGCACCCATGTGGGAGACCCAGAAGAAGCTCCTGGCTCCTGGCTTTGGATCGGCAGAGCTCTGGCTGTTGCAGCCAACCAGGAAGTGAACCAGTGGATGGAAGACCTTTCTTTCTGTCTTTCCTTCTCTCGGTGTAACTGACTTTCAAATAAATAATTATATCTTTAAAAAATTTATTTGAGAGGAAGAAGGACCACAAAGAGAAAGCTCCCATCTGCTGGTTTACTCCTCAAATGCCCACAATGGCCAGGGCAGGGCCAAGCCAAAGCTGGAAGCTGGGAACCCAATGTAGGTCTCAAGGAATTCAGTTACTTGAGCCATCATTGCTGCCTCCTAGGAAGGCAATTAGTTGTGAAGTCAGGAACTGGAGCCAGGTTTGGAGCCAGCTTCGGAGACATGTCCACATTAGACAGGGAATCAGAGTATCCAGGAGTCTTGGAGCACAAAGTCATAATCTCACAAGCTCCTACCAGCGGTGTTTCAAACTCTTACAAGAAGGAGACTCTTACACACTCCTGCTGTCTTTGGCTACATTCACAAGTGAATGGTGAACAGTTGTTACTGAGAGCATCACTGAAATCACAAAGGTTACCTGCTTGAAGAAAAATAAAATTTTATGTGGAACTTGGAACAGTACCAAATGTTAAAATTGCCTTTTCAGTATAATGTGGCAATAGAACAACTTCAGTCAGAGCATATCTGGTCATCTATTTTTTATGACACAGTCAAGAGTTAATATTTAATGTTATTCTCCAGGTTTTATGATTTCTTTCTGAAACTAAGAATGTAAAATCCATGGCAGCTGAACTCCTGATCCCTCACAACTTTTCAATTGGTCGTTGTGTTTCAGTGGGCAGAAGTTTCATATAAATAACCTAATGGTGAGGGTCCTAAATAAAAAGAAAAGACATTCCATCGGAAATGAGATTAGAAGAATTAAGTATTCAAGTGATTACTTCAAATTAAAGGGAGAAAAATACAGGTTATATGGATGGATGGATATAGATAGGAATAATAAAGATTTCCACTCCTTATTTTCCAGATGTGAAGTTAGACTAGCTCCTAGAACCTAATGAAATCTCTTGTTTATAAATCACGGCTGCAGCAACTCTAGTTCAACTCTATCAGTTAAGGAAACTACCCTCTCCTGACCCCCTTTATCAATGATTGCACCTCTTGGGAGAACTCTCCCCTTCTCTCTTCTTATTCCTACTCCCCTCTCCACCAAAACTGCCACTAAGAGCCATCATTTGCTGCTGCTGCCGCCGCTGCTGCTGCTCTGTGCTGAAGCTGCAGATTGCTGCCCAGCAAAGACATGCAGTTTGCCAGATCTAATTTCCTTCAAAATATTTTGTCAGTATCCTGTTGCAGGGATACGGTAACAGAAAGATACAGTCCAGAAGTTTTTATTTCTGCTCTCAGAGTTTTCATCTGATAGTGGAAATAGTTAGGCAGGTACAAAGTATAGACAAGGGCTGAATCATTCAGTCCGGGCGTCTGGCTCCCTAGTTCTGGATGTAGCTTGCCTTAGCCTGGCTCCTGGTCTGATTGAAAGACCTGCAGATCTCCTGTAGCAGAAAATACCTAGGACTTCTGCTTTGGCTTCTTTGGTCTAAGAAGAAAATCTGCTTTGCAAGAGTGTCCTAAATGGCAGTTAGAGTCTATATCACTTCAAGACTTTTTTTTTTTTTTTTCATTACAGAAGTTTAATGAGACTATGTGGACCTATCAAGAAATCTAGCAACCATGATTTTCAACATTATTTGTGTGGGGAAATACTTCCTGACTTCCAAATAATTATCCTGCATATGTTATAAGTAATGCACAACTAGTGGGGACATAAAAGATGAGAAGTTATAATAAATTATAGCCAACTTTGATTAGTCTCAGATTAACCTATTTGGCATACTACACATTCCTCCTATTTCACATTTCTGACTGCTTCACTTGATTCAGTCTCTCCTCAAATCTTACCTCCTCAAAAAAGCTTTCTTGTGTCACCCTATCTAAAATAAAGAATTTTAATTTTTCTTCATGCACACATCACTACCTGAAATATTTATTTACTTATTTACTTACGATCTTCCTTCCCCATGAGAATGTACCTGTGACAATGGACAAAGGTTGTATCTGTCAAAATCAGCAATATTCCAGTGTGTTCAATTGTGTCTGGCATGTGGAAGGAGTTTGTCAATTATTGTTGGGGTGGGGGGGACTAACTGGACTCACTTATCCAGCTTTACTTCTCTCTAACATAGCCTTAATGCCACTGGACTACATTTTCCTTTAAAAGGAGGCATTGAGTACATAAGCATCTTTCATGACCTAAAATTTTTTGATTCTTTGTTCTCTCAATAATGACATTTACAAGCACAAGCAAGTTTGTAGACTCCCAAGGATAGGGAACGTCTGGCCTGTGGCCTACATGTGGCCAGTGAAATCATTTGGTCTGGCCCTGCCAAAGAAACTGCAGGCAGGAATCAAAACTCAATAAATCTATAGCAGGCTAATTTTTAAGCTGACAATTTTGTATGGCCCATGAATGATGTCACAAATATCGAAATGGCCCTTCTCAGACAAAAGCTTCCCAGCCCTGGGAGAACCCTGCACATCATCTCATCTCACGTTCTTGTCTGAACTCAAGCTCAGCTGAGCCAGGTCTACTGACTTTCACCGCCCTGCCTACTGCTCACTTTCCTCTTCTGATTCGGTCTTTCCTGCCCTGGGAAATGCATGCCAAGAACACTGGAAATCTAGTTAGATGGAGTCAGATGTACAGGATGTTACTCAAGCAGATAATAAAATCTTTATATTCCTGTTGTGGGTCATGAGTTGTGTGATCTGAAAAGTAGACTGTCACACAAGTACCAAAGTGATTGAAATTCTCTTTTGGAGACACAATCCTATGACAATACAGACATTCTCTGGAGAGAATGTTAGTAGGTGTTAGTAAGGTGTTAGTAAATTATTGGAGCATTTCAATAATTTCCAAATTATTGGAGGAACTATATGTACTAAAAAAATACTCTGAAATTTTAGGGAAAAATACATAGAAAACAGAGGTAAGGATCACAGAAAGTGAAATTGACCAGTATCATAATTTTACTGAGGAGTGGTCTCACTAAGGCTTCTAATTTTCTTCTTAAAGAACAGTATAAAATCACTCTGGAAGATGCTAGAAAGAGAATAATCAGAGAAACTTTGTTGCAACTGGACCGAAAAAAGGAATGGGCCACACAGGTATATTTCAATTTTTAAAAAAACATATTTTTTAGTGGTATGTTGGTAGTTTAGAACTTGATTCTGAAGTTAAGCAGTTTGAATCTGAATCACAGTTCTTTGCTTATTGGCTGTATAATTACATTTTCTACTTATTTTGGGGGGTTTCTGTTTCCTAGTCTATAAAATGGAGGTAATAATAGCATTTTCCTTAAAGAGATGGAGTAAAGATTGAATACGATGATTCAACTAGAATAGTTTCTCACAAAAAGTAAGAGTTCAGTTATTATTTTCAGTTATTTTAAAAGTATATTAATAGGCCAGCGCCGTGGCTCAATAGGCTAATCCTCCACCTGTGGCACTGGCACACTGGGTTCTAGTCCTGGTTGGGGCACTGGATTCTGTCCTGGTTGCCCCTCTTCCAGGCCAGCTCTCTGCCGTGGCCTGGGAAGGCAGTGGAGGATGGCCCAAGTCCTTGGGCCCTGCACCCCATGGGAGACCAGGAGAAGCACCTGGCTCCTGCCTTCGGATCAGCGCAGTGCACTGGCCGTAGCGCACTGGCTGCGGTGGCCACTGGAGGGTGAACCAATGGCAAAAAAAAGGAAGACGTTTCTCTCTGTCTCTCTCTGTCACTGTCCACTCTGCCTGTCAAAAACAAGTATATTAATAATGGCTATATTAATATAAAAGTTTTGGATGAATTATGAAATGAAATGTAACTACTCTAAAAAGTACTTCCTTATATATTTGAACTTAGGAGAATATACTTTATATTCCTGGTGCTTTAAAAATTCAGTATATGAGGGTACTTCAAAACTTCATGGGGGACAGCACTGTGGCATAGTGGGTAAAGACACTGCCTACAGTGCCCGTCTCCCATATGGGTGCTGGTTTGAGTCCCGGCTGCTCCACTTCTGATACAACTCTCTGCTATGGCCTGTGAAAGCAGTAGAAGATGTCCAGATCCCTGGGCTCCTGTACCCACATAGAAGACCTGGAAGAGGCTCCTGGATCCTGACTTCGGATCTGTCCAGCTCCAGCCATTGCGGCCATTTGGAGAGTGAACCAGCAGATGGAAGACCTCTCTCCCTCTCTCTCTTTCTCTCTCTCTCTCTGCCTCTGCCTTTCTGTAACTCTGCATTTCAAATAAATAAGTACATCTTTAAAAAATTCACAGAAATAAAATTAAAATATATTTATTTTAGGGCAAAAAATTTTTGAAACCCATGCATAATTTCTTCAGAATATGCATTTTCCATGAGTTTTTTTTTAAGATGTACTTATTTATTTGAAAAGCAGAGAGAGAGAGAGAGAGAAACAGGAAGAGAGAGATAGAGATCTTCCATCCATTGGTTCACTCCTCAAATGGCCAAAATGCCAGGGCTTGGCCAGGCCAAAGCCAGGAGCCTAGAACTATATCTGGACATCCCACATGGGTGGCAGGAACCCAGGTACTTGGGCCATCTTCTACTGCCTTCTAAGATACAGTAGAGGGAGCTGGATTAGATGTGGGGCAGTTGGGACTCAAACTAGTAGTCAGATATGGGATGCAGGCATCTCAACCATCGGCTTAACCTGATGTGCCACAACAGTCTCCTTTCCATGAACTTTTGAAGTATATTCATACAAAACATTTTTGAGGTATAATTTCCAATTTTATATGTTCTCTATTTTTGGTTTGTTTTACACAGTCCTTCTCCTGTTTCCAAACTAGCTCCTAAATCAGTGAGTGCCTAACAGGAATTGTCTTCATCTGGGACGCCCCTTCTTCAGAATCATGAACAGCTGGTCTTTTAAAAAGTTCTTTACAGAATGTCAGTTGTTGGTCTTGTTCTTACAGTGTTATGCTCCCCACTGCATGGTTTTTACTAATTTTCACAAATACAGAGGATTTGCAGGACTGACCAATGGTTTGTGTGCCCAAGCAATTTGACCATTTTGTGACTGAATATGATGAATTCAACCATTCAGTGATCTGATTAAAATTCATATGTAAATCAAATAAGCATATAGCTTTAAGTATATATCATGAGGACTGTTCCAAATACTCTTTCAAGCATTTTACACTTAAGTCTCTCAGCAATTCTGCAAGGTGTAGGAATTTACTAATGAGGACTTGTGTGTGTGTGTGTGTGTGTGTGTGTGTGCGTTTTCCCAGAGCAAATGAGATAATTCAGATTCAGTTTATGAGGCTGAAGCAGTGTTGTGGTGCAGCTGCTTGGGATGCTCGCATCCCATATCATAGTGCCAATTCAAGCCCCAGCTGCTGGGCTAATGATCTAGCTTCCTGCTATGGTGCTGGGAAGCAACGGAGAATGGCTCAAATACTTGAGTTCCTGACACCCATGTGGGAGACCTAGATGGAGTTCCTGGCTCCTGGCTTCAACCTGGCCTAACTCTGGCTATTGAAGTCCTTTGAGGAGTGACCCAAAGGATAGAAAAATCAATGTCTGTCTGTCTCTCTTTCTCTGCCTTTCAAATAAATAAATCCTTTTAAAAATTCAGGAATTCTTCAGATTATAGCTTATTATCATTATACTATATGTTTTTTCCACATAGTGTCAATCAGAATTTGCCTCATTTTAGCTGGCTATTTTAATGTATAAACTTCCTATAATTCAGTACTGTGCAACCTCAGCCGCACACTGGAGCCATCTGAGAAATAGTCTTTTTTTTTTTTTTTTTTTTAAGGCAGAGTGGACAGTGAGAGAGAGAAAGGTCTTCCTTTTCCATTGGTTCACCCCACAATGGCCGCTGCAGCCAGCGTACCACGCTGATCCGAAGCCAGGAGCCAGGTGCTTCTCCTGGTCTCCCATGCGGGTGCAGGGCCATCCTCCACTGCACTCCCTGGCCACAGCAGAGAGCTGGCCTGGAAGAGGGGCAACCGGGACAGAATCCGGCGTCCCGACCAGGACTAGAAAGAACCCGGTGTGCCGGCACTGCAGGCGGAGGATTAGCCTATTGAACCCCAGCCGAGAAATAGTCTTAACCCAGGTGGTATCTATATTCTTCCCATAGTGCTGCCAATGTAATTGTCCCAGAATATTGCCTGGGCTTCTGGATTTTTCAGAGCTTCCAGATTTGAGTTCTAAGGTTGAAATTACTACACCATTTTCAGCAAACTAAGCTATTAGCCAATTAGCTTCAGCTAGAAGCTGTCTTCATCTTCTGTTCAAATAAAATTCTATGCTGGAAGAAACTAGAATTATTACCTGTGGCTATAGTATAAAAATTCCTAGGAAACATATGTCCACTTTTAGTTTAATAAGCATGATTAAATGATTTTTAATTGTAAACCTTCCAGTTCTAAGACTTAGCAAATTTACACTTAACATACTTTTAAATTATTTTTATCCATGTTTATGATCTAGTATATTTTGCCTAATTTCTCTTGATTGTGACCTTCAGTTGCTGAATATTGAATTATAACACGATATCCATATAAAGCATCCCAGAGAAATACAGTGTCATCAACCATAAAATTCTTTTCAGGTTGGCGGGGGGAGAGAGGAAGAGAATATCATTATGTTTTTAGAACTGTGTCTACAAAACACCTGAATCTGTTAAAAATTGATTAATGTCGCTGGCATAGCAGGCAAAGCCATGGCCTGCAACACCATCCCACATGGGTGCTGGTTTGAAACCCAGCTGCTCCACTTATGATCCAATTCCCTGCTTATGTGCCTGGGAAAGCAGTGGAAGATGGCCCAAAGTCCTTGGGGCCTTGCACTCATCTGAGACCTGGAACAAGCTCCTGGATCCTGGCTTTGACCTGGCATGGCCTGGCCCAGCCAAGTTATTAGGGCCATTTTGGGAAGTGAACCAGCAGATTGAAGCTTCTCCTTCTCTCTCTCCGTAACTCTTTCAAATAAATACATCTTTTAAAAAATTAGTTAAAAATTAAAAAACCTAAAGTAATTGAAAATGAATTCATATTTTAATGACCCAACTAATACTTTTCATCTTTTTTCTGTAAAGTGCCTTTCTTCAGGAGATTGTGTAGCTATCTATGGCCTGCTACTTTAAAACCACTTGCTATTAGGTTTGCAAATGTGCACACTGTTATGAATGACAGGCAGAAATTTTTCAAATTTAAAAGATGTATTGGGGCCAGCACTGTGGTGTAGTAAGCTTAGCCTCTGCCTGCAGCGCCAGCATCCCATGGGGGTGCCGGTTTGTGCCCTGGCTGCTCCTCTTCTGATCCAGCTCTCTGCTGTGGCCTGGGAAAGCAGTGGAAGGTGGCCTAAGTGCTTGGCCCCCTGCATCTGCATGGGAGACCCAGAAACTCCTGGCTTCTGGCTTTGGATGGGCCTAGCTCCAGTTGTTGCATTCACTGGGGAGTGAATCAGCAGATGGAAGACTTTTCTCTTTCCCTTTCTGTCGCTCCCCCTCTTCGTGGAGGAACAACACAGGACCCTGCGCTGTTCTTTTGTCTGCTCGGCCCTCCCCGGGTTTGCTGCTGGTTCTTCCCGGGTTGGCTACTATCCCTTCCACCTCCGTGGAAGGGCAGTTCCCCCTGGCCACATTCCCCACTTCTGCAGGGGAGCGGCACACCGCCGGCCGGCTCTCTCGGGGGCTGCACAGGTGTTCCTTCAGCTAGATGTTCCCCTTAGATGTTCCCGGTGCATGCCGTCTCTCTCCTCCTTTATAGTCCTCCTCTGCCAATCCTAACTCGGCTGCCCACATGCCGAGTACGCTGCTCTCCAATCAGGAGCAAGTCCTACAGTTTATTGGCTGAACTGGAGGCAGCTGTGCAGAAGCTGTTTACTTCTCTCCCAGCGCCATATTGTGGGAGAGCAGATGCATAGAATAAGTCTTAATTCCAGTAACTCAGTCCAGTCCGGGCTGCTCCTCACAGATCCCCCTTTCTTTTTATTTTTTGGCGTTGATACGCGCCTGCCTTCGGTGTCCCGCGGCACACACTCTGCTCTATCTGCTCTACTTGCTAGAGTTGCCACAGGTTCTTACACGTCCTATCAATCAGGCAAACCGAATCCGGGTCCTCTCTTCGCCATGTTGTGAGGAGGTTTTTAGGCGCTGATGCGTGCCTGTGTTCGGTGCCCCGCAGCGCATGCTCTGCTCTGCCTGCAGGGGCTTACAAGCCCTAACAATCAGGCAAACCGAATCCAAGCCTTCTCATTGCCATATTGTGGGGGAGACTTATTAGTGTTGGTTCGTGCCTATCTTCGGTGACCTGCAGCTCATACTCTGGTCGAGCTGCTTGCTGGTGCTTACCGCCTTAATCAGGCAGACCGAATCCAAGCCTCCTAATTGCTGTATTGTGGGGAGGCCTTACTGATGTTAATTCGTGCCTGTCTTCGGTGACCTGCGGTGCATAAGCTGCTAGCCGCCCGCATGTGCTCATCGCCTCACTTAATCAGGCAGACCGAATCCAAGCTTTCTCATTGCCATGTTGAGGGGAGGCCTTTCTATTTCTCTATTTCTCTATCTCCGGGCATTCCTATTTCCCCCATTTTACTTCTATCTTCCAGCATTCCTATTTCTCTCATTTTACTTCTAAACTTCTGTTTCTCTTATCCCTGCGGCTTTCCGGCGCCTCGCCCTGCCAGCAGCTTCACGGCTCTGCGCGGCTTCCCGGCGCCTCGCCCCGCCGGCGGGCTCCGCCCTGAGGCTGCTTTTTTTTTTTTTTTTAATCTTTTATTTAATGAATATAAATTTCCAAAGTACGACTCATGGGTTACAATGGCTTTCCCCCCTCTACCGTCCCTCCCACCCACAACCCTCCCCTTTCCCACTCCCTCTCCCCTTCCATTCACATCAAGATTCATTTTCGATTATCTTAATATACAGAAGATCAGCTTAGTATACCTTAAGTAAGGATTTCAACAGCTTGTTCCCACACAGAAACATAAAGTGAAAAATAATAGATGATTTTTTTTTAAATCATGATGAAATCAGATCAGACCTATTGTCATGTTTAATCCCAGTGAGAGTCAAGTTGGGAATTGATAATTTCTTTCTTTCTTTTTTTTTTTTTTTACAGAAGATCAGTTTAGTGTACATTAAGTAAAGATTTCAATCGTTTGCACCCCCATAGAAACACAAAGTGAAATATACTGTTTGAGTACTCGTTATAGCATTAAGCCTCAGTGTACAGCACATTAAGGACAGAGATCCTACATGAGGAGTAAGTGCACAGTGACTCCTGTTGTTGACTTTACAAATTGACACTCCTGTTTATGGCATCAATAATCTCCCTATGCACCAGTCATGAGTTTCCAAGGCTATGGAAGCCCCTTGAGTTCTCCGACTCTTATCTTGTTTAGACAAGGTCATAGTCAAAGTGGAGGTTCTCTCCTCCCTTCAGAGAAAGGCACCTCCCTCTTTGAAGACCTGTTCTTTCCACTGGGATCTCACTCACAGAGATCTTTTTGCCAGAGTGCCTTGGCTTTCCATGCCTGAAATACTCTCATGGGCTTTTCAGCCAGATCCGAGTGCCTTTAGGGCTGATTCTGAGGCCAGAGTGCGATTTAGGACATCCGCCATTCTATGAGTCTGCTGAGTATCTCACTTCCCATGTTGGATCACTCTCCCCTTTATTTATTCTATCGGTTAGTGTTAGCAGATACTAGACTCCGAGGCTGCTTCTCGGCGCCTCGCCGGCTCTGAGCCGCTTCAGCCCGCGCCTCTCTCATCTGCGCGGCTCGGCTTTGCGCGCACACTTCGCGGTTACGCACTAGCCCCCTCGCGTCTGAACCACGGCCTCGCGCCAGCCCCGCGTTCCCTATCTATTCACGCCCCGTGCTCTCTCTGCACGCGGCGGCTTCCGCGAGTCACACAGCGTAGCTTGCATCTCCATCACTAGCATTCAATCCAAGTTCCCTGGGCTAGCCTGGCGAATTCAACCCAGCTTACGTCTCCGCCCCACGGTTTGGCTTCCCGTCCTTTGCTCCCCGGGCTAATCAGACGGATCCTAACCAGGCTTACGTTTCAGCTTCTGGTTTCAACTTTTTCGCCCCCCATTCCCGGGCTAACTTGAGAATCCCAAAGTGGCTTTCGTTTCCGCCTTGGCCTGCCCCCCACGGCTTCAATTTCCCTAACATTTTTCTCTACCCGGTATATTTCCCCAAGCTTTCCTCCAACAATACTCCTCCCTCATTTCTCCTGGCCTCTCCCCACAGTCCGTATCCGAGTCTGTTTGTTCTAGCTTTCACTTTCGCTTTCGACCTTAGAGATTTCTCCCAACTTCCCCCCGTAGTCCGTATCTGAGTCTATGCCTAGGCTTTCAACAGCTTCTTCCGGCACCTTTTTTGTCCGGCTTTTCCCTAGGCTGTTTGCTAGTCTCTCTCTCCGGTAATTTTCCCATTTCTTCCCATTTCTTCCCTCCTAAGTTTCCTATCCGTTCTAGGTTTCCTATCCGAGTCACGGCACCATTATGTCACTCCCCCTCTTCGTGGAGGAACGACACAGGACCCTGCGCTGTTCTTTTGTCTGCTCGGCCCTCCCCGGGTTTGCTGCTGGTTCTTCCCGGGTTGGCTACTATCCCTTCCACCTCCGTGGAAGGGCAGTTCCCCCTGGCCACATTCCCCACTTCCGCAGGGGAGCGGCACACCGCCGGCCGGCTCTCTCGGGGGCTGCACAGGTGTTCCTTCAGCTAGATGTTCCCCTTAGATGTTCCCGGTGCATGCCGTCTCTCTCCTCCTTTATAGTCCTCCTCTGCCAATCCTAACTCGGCTGCCCACATGCCGAGTACGCTGCTCTCCTCCAATCAGGAGCAAGTCCTACAGTTTATTGGCTGAACTGGAGGCAGCTGTGCAGAAGCTGTTTACTTCTCTCCCAGTGCCATATTGTGGGAGAGCAGATGCATAGAATAAGTCTTAATTCCAGTAACTCAGTCCAGTCCGGGCTGCTCCCCACACCTTTCCCTTTCTCTGTAACTCTTACTTCTCAAATTAATTAATTAATTAATTAAATGTTTAAAAGAGAGAGAGATGTATTATGTATTCATGATCTCGCTATGTATTGGAATATGTCTGTGAATTTATACTTAAAGAATATTTGATCGCTACAGTTTAGCCATCTTACTTGTAAAGCTGATCACTTAATGATTGATTGACTTCACCAAGGCAATCGGATTCAGTCACAGTGGAGGCCAAATGAATGGACAACCACATACAGTGTCTAGTTCTCCACATTATCCCTACTGGATGATGTAAATCAGCTAAAACAATTCATGAAAACTAAACCAAAAGTTCTTAGATATGTTCCCAAGTAATTACAAAATACAATTTAAAATGAGTGATCAGATAAACTAATTGTGCATCTCCATTACTGATATTGTGAATCACCATGTGGCAACTCTTCCTTAATTCAGAAACTTTCTTTTAGAATGCTGTAAGGCTCATTGATAAGAGCAGTTATCGAGAGATCTGGGAGAATGACTGGCTAAAAAGAGAGGTAGGTGGAATTTACCATAACAAACAATTTCTTAATTTGTTGAATTGGGAATCAGTTTTGATTATAAATCAAAGTCATAGGGAAAACATAGAACTTTGACTTACAGAGATAAAATAAAATCAAGTGGAGTGTTAATCTTATTTTGATATGTTACTCAATGAATACCATATGTAATCTCAATAATGGCCAAAAATGTTTTAGATTTACAATGCATACAATATATTCAAATGTACACATTTTCTTTATGTCCTGACACTGACTCCATCTTCCTCATGAACCTATTTCCTCGTGGTGATGGGACAAAGGTAAAGGAGCATTCTAATCTCCTTCTCTACTGATTGAAATTGCTTCCCTGCATGACGTGGTCTCCTCTGGAAACGTGTTCAGGCTTTTTCACTTCCTTTCCTTCCCCTGCTCCTCTCTGAGATGGACCCTTGGTGCAAAGGGAAGAGGGATGTACGTGACCTTCTGTGGATATGTTTCTCAAGACAGCTCTTTGGATCCTTGCCCTCTAAGCTTGTCTCGTCTTCTCTTCCCACTAGTGACTTCTGGACCTATTCTGGACCTTTGGACATTTTTTTGCAGCCAACACCAATGCGATTACAGACATTTACCTATGCTCAAGTTGTCCCTACCCTCTGTATCTCACCCTGGCCCCATCCGCAGGCTGGCTTCACACCTCCTTCTCAAGAGCATACAAAAGTTGCTGTACTCAGGTGTGCAGCCTTGGTCTCGGCTTACCTCCATCTTTCCTTACCAGCAGTGCAAAACTGCTTATGCTGCAGGTGGTTATGTGAAGACTCTAAGGCGGGTCTCTCAACTTCCACACTATTGACATTTGGAGCTGGAAAATTCTTTGTGGGGTAGTACTGTCATGTTTTCCTTGCATTATACATGCTGGTCCCTCTGCCCTTACTTTCATTACCTGCTTTCCCTCATCTGCTTTGATAACTACAACTCCTTGTTCAGGCTCAAACTTTGATGACCAATTTCCTTGTGAACCATTTTGAAAATTCTTCACAAGTCCTGGGTGTCTGCTCTTTCATTTTCTCTTGCTTCATTGCAACAATTGCTAAAATATACTGACATTGCCTGCTTATATTTCTATCTCCATAATAAGAGGAGCAGGCTATGTCTTTTCAACTGTATATCCATGGCACTTAAGAAACAGACTATGCATATCGGACTTAGAAGACAGAGCACAGGAAAGTATACAGTCAAACCAAAGAAAAGAAGAGGAAATTAGAAATCTAAAAAATATTGTTGGGAATCTACAGGATACTATTAAAAAACCCAACATTCGGGTTCTAGGAGTTCCTGATGGCATGGAGAGAGAGAAAGGATTAGAAGGCCTTTTTAGTGAGATACTTGCAGAGAACTTCCTGGGTTTTGAGAAGGACAGAGACATCCTAGTACAGGAAGCTCATAGAACCCCTAGTAAACATGACCAAAAGAGAACCTCACCACAACATGTTGTAATCAAACTCACCACAGTGAAACATAAAGAAAAAATTCTAAAATGTGCAAGAGAGAAACGTCAGATTACTCTCAGAGGATCTCCAATTAGACTCACAGCTGACTTGTCATCAGAAACCCTACAAGCTAGAAGGGAGTGGTGAGATATAGCCCAGGTACTAAGAGAGAAAAACTGCAAGCCCAGAATATTATACCTGCAAAGCTCTCATTTGTGAATGAAGGTGAAATAAAGACCTTTCATAGCAAACAGAAATTGAAAGAATTTGTTGCCACTCATCCAGCCCTGCAAAAGATGCTTAAAGATGTGTTACACACAGAAACACAGAAACATGGCCATCAATATGAAAGAAGGTAAAGGAAGGAAACCTCACAGCAAAAGATCACAGGGAATTCAAAGCATATATTAGAAAATATCTTTGGCAAATGGCAGGGCAAAGTTACTACTTATCAATAATCACATTGAACGTAAATGGCCTGAACTGTCCAGTTAAAAATCACAGATTGGCTGATTGGGTTAAGGAACAAAACCCATCTATTTGCTGCTTACAAGAAACACATCTTTCCAACAAAGATCCATACGGACTGAAAGTGAAAGGCTGGAAAAAGATATACCATGCCAACAGAAATGAAAAAAGAGCAGGCATAGCCATCTTAATATCGGACAACATAAACTTTAGCACAAAAACTGTTAAGAGAGACAAAGAGGGGCACTATATAATGATTAACGGATCCATTCAACAGGAAGATATAATGATTATCAATGTATATGCACCTAATTACAGGGCACCGGTTTATTTAAAAGATTTGTTAAGGGACTTAAAGGGAGATTTAGACTCCAATACAATAGTACTGGGAGACTTCAATACTCCACTCTCAGAAATAGACAGATCAACAGGACAGAAGATCAACAAGGAGACAATAGATTTAAATGACACTATAGCCCAAATGGATCTAACAGATATCTAGATATCTACAGAACTTTTCATCCTACACATAAAGAATTTACATTCTTCTCAGCAGTACATGGAACCTTCTCTAGGATTGACCACATACTAGGCCATAAAGCAAGTCTCAGCAAATTCAAAAGAATTAGAATCATACCATGCAGCTTCTCAGACCATAAAGGAATGAAGTTGGAAATCAGCAACTCAGGAATCCCTAGAGCATATGCAAACGCATGGAGATTGAACAACATGCTCCTGAATGAACAATGGGTCATAGAAGAAATCAAAAGAGAAATCAAAAATTTTCTGGAAGTAAATGAGGATAACAGCACAACATACCAAAACTTATGGGACACAGCAAAAGCAGTGTTAAGAGGAAAGTTTATATCAATAGGTGCCTACATCAAGAAATTGGAAAGGCACCAAATAGATGAGCTTTCAATTCACCTCAAGGATCTAGAAAATCTGCAGCAAACCAGACCCAAATCCAGTAGGAGAAGAGAAATAATTAAAAGCAGAGAAGAAATCAACAGGATTGAATCTAAAAAACCATTACAAAAAATCAGCCAAACGAGGAGCTGGTTTTTTAAAAAAATAAACAAAATTGACACCCCATTGGCCCAACTGACTAAAAAAAAGAAGAGAAAAGACCCAAATCAATAAAATCAGAGATGAAAAAGGAAACGTAACAACAGACACTACAGAAATAAAAAGAATCATCAGAAATTACTACAAGGACTTGTATGCCAGCAAACAGGGAAATCTATCAGAAATGGATAGATTCCTGGACACATGCAACCTACCTAAATTGAACCAGGAAGACATAGAAAACCTAAACAGACCCATAACTGAGACAGAAATTGAAACAGTAATAAAGGCCCTCCCAACAAAGAAAAGCCCAGGACCAGATGGATTCACTGCTGAATTCTACCAGACATTTAAAGAAGAACCAACTCCAATTCTTCTCAAACTATTCAGAACAATCAAAAAAGAGGGAATCCTCCCAAATTCTTTTTAGGAATCCAGCATCACCTTAATTCCTAAGCCGGAAAAAGATGCAGCATTGAAAGAGAAGTACAGACCAATATCCCTGATGAACATAGATCCAAAAATCCTCAATAAAATTCTGGCCAATAGAATGCAACAACATGTGGGGAGCAAACCGGACTAGACTGAGTTACTGGAATTAAGACTTATTCTATGCATCTGCTCTCCCACAATATGGCGCTGGGAGAGAAGTAAACAGCTTCCGCACAGCTGCCTCCAGTTCAACCAATAAACTGTAGGACTTGCTCCTGATTGGAGAGCAGCGTACTCGGCGTGTGGGCAGCCGAGTTGGGATTGGCAGAGGAGGACTATAAAGGAGGAGAGAGACGGCATGCACCGGGAACATCTATGGGGAACATCTAAGGGGAACATCTAGCTGAAGGAACACCTGTGCAGCCCCCGAGAGAGCCGGCCGGCGGTGTGCCGCTCCCCTGCGGAAGTGGGGAATGTGGCCAGGGGGAACTGCCCTTCCACGGAGGTGGA
The DNA here is from genome assembly GCF_051225735.1 of Oryctolagus cuniculus. Lineage (NCBI taxonomy): Eukaryota > Metazoa > Chordata > Mammalia > Lagomorpha > Leporidae > Oryctolagus > Oryctolagus cuniculus. The sequence continues at coordinate 77,075,468 of NC_142867.1, forward strand.
AGGGATAGTAGCCAACCCGGGAAGAGCCAGCAGCAAACCCGGGGAGGGCCGAGCAGACGAAAGAACAGCGCAGGGTCCTGTGTCGTTCCTCCACGAAGAGGGGGAGTGACATAATGGTGCCGTGACTCGGATAGGAAACCTAGGACGGATATGAAACTTAGGAGGGAAGAAATGACTCGGATAGGAAACCTAGGACAGATAGCAAACTTAGGAGGGAAGAAACGGGAAGAACTGGGAAAATATCGGAGAGAGAGACTAGCAAACAGCCTAGGGAAAATACCGGAGAGAGAGACTAGCAAACAGCCTAGGGAAAAGCCGGACGAAAGAGGTGCCGGAGGAAGCTGTTGAAAGCCTAGGCATAGACTCAGATACGGACTACGGGGGGAAGCTGGGAGAAATCTCTAAGGTCGAAAGCGAAAGTGAAAGCTAGAACAAACAGACTCGGATGCGGATTGTGGGGAGAGGCCAGGAGAAATGAGGGAGGAGTATTGTTGGAGGAAAGCTTGGGGAAACATACCGGGTAGAGAAAAATGTTAGGGAAATTGAAGCCGTGGGGGGCAGGCCAAGGCGGACAGGAAAGCCACTTTGGGATTCTCAAGTTAGCCCAGGAATAGGGGGCGAAAAGTTGAAACCAGAAGCTGAAACGTGAGCCAGATTGGGATCCGTCTGATTAGCCCGGGGAGCATAGGACGGGAAGCCAAACCGTGGGGCGGAGACGTATGCTGGGTTGAATTCGCCAGGCTAGCCCAGGGAACTTAGATTGAATGCTAGTGGCGGACACGTAAGCTACGCTGTGTTACTCGCGGAAGCCGCCGCATGCAGAGAGAGCACGGGGCGTGAATAGATAGGGAACGGGGCTGGCGCGAGGCCGTGGTGCAGACGCGAAGGGCGTGGAGACCGCGGAGCGCGCAAAGCCAAGCCGCGCAAAGCCGGGAAGCTGCGCAGATGAGAGAGGCGCGGGCTGAAGCGGCTCAGCCGGGAAGCCGCCGAGAAGTAGCCTCGGGGCGGGCAGCGGGAAGCTGCGGGGATAAGAGAAACAGAAGTTTGGAAGTGGAGTGAGAGAAATGGGAATGTTGGCAGACAGAAGTAAAATGGGAGAAATAGGAATGCCCGGAGATAGAGAAATAGAGAAATAGAAAGGCCTCCCTACAATACAACAATTAGAAGGCTTGGATTCGGTCTGCCCGATTAGTGAGGCGATGAGCACCTGGGCGGCTAGCAGCTTATGCGCCGCAGGTCACCGAAGACAGGCACGAATTAACATCAGTAAGGCCTCCCCACAAAAAGGCAATGAGAAGGCTTGGATTCGGTTTGCCTGATTGTTAGGGCTTGTAAGCCCCTGCGGGCAGAGCAGAGCATGCGCTGCAGGGCACCGAACACAGGCACGTATCAGCGCCTAAAAACCTCCTCACAACATGGCGAAGAGAGGACCCGGATTCGGTTTGCCTGATAGGACTTGTAAGAGCCTGTGGCAACTCTAGCAAGTAGAGCAGAGTGTGTGCCGCGGGACACCAAAGACAGGCGCGTATCAACGCCAAAAATAAAAAGAAAGGGGGATCTGTGGGGAGCAAACCGGACTAGACTGAGTTACTGGAATTAAGACTTATTCTATGCATCTGCTCTCCCACAATATGGCGCTGGGAGAGAAGTAAACAGCTTCCGCACAGCTGCCTCCAGTTCAACCAATAAACTGTAGGACTTGCTCCTGATTGGAGAGCAGCGTACTCGGCGTGTGGGCAGCCGAGTTGGGATTGGCAGAGGAGGACTATAAAGGAGGAGAGAGACGGCATGCACCGGGAACATCTATGGGGAACATCTAAGGGGAACATCTAGCTGAAGGAACACCTGTGCAGCCCCCGAGAGAGCCGGCCGGCGGTGTGCCGCTCCCCTGCGGAAGTGGGGAATGTGGCCAGGGGGAACTGCCCTTCCACGGAGGTGGAAGGGATAGTAGCCAACCCGGGAAGAGCCAGCAGCAAACCCGGGGAGGGCCGAGCAGACGAAAGAACAGCGCAGGGTCCTGTGTCGTTCCTCCACGAAGAGGGGGAGCGACAACAACACATCAGAAAGATCATCCACCCAGACCAAGTGGGATTTATCCCTGGTATGCAGGGATGGTTCAATGTGTGCAAAACAATCAACGTGATACACCACAGTAACAGACTGCAGAAGAAAAACCATGTGATTATCTCAATAGATGCAGAGAAAGCATTTGATAAAATACAACACCCTTTAATGATGAAAACTCTAAGTAAACTGGGTATGGAAGGAACATTCCTCAATACAATCAAACCAATTTATGAAAAACCCACGCCAGCATCCTATTGAATGGGGAAAAGTTGGAAGCATTTCCACTGAGATCTGGTACCAGACAGGGACGCCCACGCTCACCACTGCTATTCAATATAGTTCTGGAAGTTTTAGCCAGAGCTATTAGGCAAAAAAAAAAAAAAAAAAAAAAATTTAAAGGGATACAAATTGGGAAGGAAGAACTCAAACTATCCCTCTTTGCAGATGATATGATTCTTTATTTAGGAGACCCAAAGAACTCTACTAAGAGACTATTGGAACTCATAGAAGAGTTTGGCAAAGTAGCAGGATATAAAATCAATGCACAAAAATCAACAGCCTTTGTATACACAGGCAATGCCACGGCTGAGGAAGAACTTCTAAGATCAATCCCATTCACAATAGCTACAAAAGCAATCAAATACCTGGGAATAAACTTAACCAATGAAAATTACAAAACCTTAAAGCCGGCACCACGGCTCACTAGGCTAATCCTCCACCTAGCAGCACCGGCACACCGGGTTCTAGTCCCAGTCGGGCTGCTGGATTCTGTCCCAGTTGCCCCTCTTCCAGTCTAGCTCTCTGCTGTGGCCAGGGAGTGCAGTGGAGGATGGCCCAAGTGCTTGGGCCCTGCACCCGCATGGGAGACCAGGAGAAGCACCTGGCTCCTGCCATCGGATCAGCGCGGTGCGCCAGCCATTGGAGGGTGAACCAATGACAAAGGAAGACCTTTCTCTCTGTCTCGCTCTCACTGTCCACTCTGCTTGACAAGAAAAAAAAAGAAAGAAAAGAAAAGAAAATTACAAAACCTTAAAGAAAGAAATAGAAGAGGATACCAAAAAATGGAAAAATCTTCCATGCTCATGGATTGGAAGAATCAATATCATCAAAATGTTCATTCTCCCAAAAGCAATTTATAGATTCAATGCGATACCAATCAAAATATCAAAGACCTTCTTCTCAGATCTGGAAAAAATGATGCTGAAATTCATATGGAGACACAGGAGACCTCAAATAGCAAAAGCAATCTTGTATAACAAAAACAAAGCTGGAGGCATCACAATACCAGATTTCAGGACATACTACAGGGAAGTTGTTATCAAAACAGCATGGTACAGGTACAGAAACAGATGGATAGACCAATGGAACAGAATTGAAACACCAGAAATCAATCCAAACATCTACAGCCAACTTATATTTGATCAAGGATCCAAAACCAATCCCTGGAGTAAGGACAGTCTATTCAATAAATGGTGCTGGGAAAATTGGATTTCCACGTGCAGAATCATGAAGCAAGACCCCTACTTTTCACCTTACACAAAAATTCACTCAACATGGATTAAAGACTTAAATCTATGACCTGACACCATCAAATTATTAGAGAGCATTGGAGAAACCCTGCAAGATATAGGTACCAGCAAAGACTTCTTGGAAAAGACCCCAGAAGCACAGGCAGTCAAAGCCAAAATTAACTATTGGGATTGCATCAAATTGAGAAGTTTCTGTACTTCAAAAGATACAGTCAGGAAAGTGAAGAGGCAACCGACAGAATGGGAAAAAATATTTGCAAACTATGCAACAGATAAAGGGTTAATAACCAGAATCTACAAAGAAATCAAGAAACTCCACAACATCAAAACCAACAACCCACTTAAGAGATGGGCCAAGGACCTCAATAGACATTTTTCAAAAGAGGAAATCCAAAGGGCCAACAGACACATGAAAAAATGTTCAAGATCACTAGCAATCAGGGAAATGCAAATCAAAACCACAATGAGGTTTCATCTCACCCCGGTTAGAATGGCTCATGTTCAGAAATCTACCAACAATAGATGCTGGAGAGGATGTGGGGAAAAAGGGACACTAACCCACTGTTGGTGGGAATGCAAACTGGTAAAGCCACTATGGAAGTCAGTCTGGAGATTCCTCAGAAACCTGAAGATAATCCTACCATACAACCCAGCCATCCCACTCCTTGGAATTTACCCAAAGGAAATTAAATTGGCAAATAAAAGAGCTGTCTGCACATTAATTTTTATTGCAGCTCAACTCACAATAGCTAAGACATGGAATCAACCTAAATGCCCATCAACAGTAGACTGGATAAAGAAATTATGGGATATGTACTCTATAGAATACTATACAGCAGTCAAAAACAATGAAACCTGGTCATTTGCAACAAGATGGAGGAATCTGGAAAACATCATGCTGAGTGAATTAAGCCAGTCCCAAAGGGACAAATATCATATGTTCTCCCTGATCGGTGACAACTAACTGAGCACCAAAGAGGAAACCTGTTGAAGTGAAATGGACACTATGAGCAACAATGACTTGATCAACCCTTGTCCTGACTGTCGAGGGACAATTTACCATTTTATTCCTTTTAGTGGTTTTGTTTTTTTTTTTTTTTTTTTGGTTCTACTTAGTATCATTGGTTGAACTCTTTAATTAACACACACTTATTCTTAGGTGTTTAAATTTAACTGAAACGTGATCCCTGTTAAATACAAGAGTGGGAGTAAGAGAGGAAGGATATATACAGTTCGGCACATGCTCACTCGGACTTACCCCTAATGGTAGAGCTAGAAATGTACCAGGGGATTCCAATTCAATCACATCAAGGTGGCATGTACCAATGCCATCTTACTTTTTAAAGTGATCAATTTGAGTTCATAATTGACCAAAAAGATAGGATTAAGTGTCAAAGGGATTTCATAAATAACACCAGTGTCTGCAAATAATTTATAGAATTAAAAAGGAGAGAATGATCCTACATGGGAAGCAGGATACACAACAGACTCATAGAATGGCAAAAGCCCTTAACAGCACTCTGGCCTCAGAATCAGCCCTTAAGGCATTCAGATCTGGCTGAAGAGCCCATGAGAGTATTTTAGGCATGGAAAGCCAAGACACTCTGGGGAAAAAAAAAAAATGAAAGATCTCTGCGAGTGAGATCCCAGTGGAAAGAACGAGGCCATCAAAGAAGGAGGTACCTTTCTCTGAAGGGATGAGAGAACTTCCACTTTGACTATGACCCTGTTGGAATAAGATCAAAGTCGGCGAACTCAAAAGGTTTCCATAGCCTTGGCAACTCATGACTAGAGCCTAGGGCGATTACTGACTCCATAAACAACAGTGTCAAATTGTTAAGTCAACAACAGGAGTCAGTGTGTACTTACTTCTCATGTGGGATCTGTCCTTAGTGTGTTGTCCAATGTGAAGTAATGCTATAACTAGTACTGAAACAGTAGTTTACACTTTGTGTTTCTGTGTGGGTGCAAACTGATGAAATCTTTACTTAATATATACCAAATCGATCTTCTGTATATAAAGACAATTGAAAATGAATGTTGATGTGAATGGAATGGGAGAGGGAGCGGGAGATGGGAGGGGTGTGAGTGGGAGGGAAATTATGGGGGGGGGCCATTGTAATCCATAAACTGTACTTTGGAAATTTATATTTACTAAATAAAAAAAAGAAACAGACTATGCTTATTAAGTAGTTATTACATGAATGAACATTGCTGAATATAGATACAGTCATTGAAGGGCAAACTGCATCGTACTTTTCCTGAGGATATACTGAAATAGAATTATGGAAGTAAGAAAAGGAACCCAGCCACAAACAGGACAGGAGGAGTTAACTAGCCAGTGCTATTTCAATAATTTTCTGGAAGACAAAAAACAAATAAGAAAACATATTGTTGGGTAAAACCAGCAGACAATATCTGGTCCAGATGTTAACAAGAGTCTGCAGTGGATGTGCAAAACCCAATCTGTTTTTGGAAGCCTGGAAGCTTATCTGCTAAGAGTCTGTGTGTATGACAGATGGTATGAATAGGATCTGGAGAAACAAGAGGATTACTTGATGTTCTGCACAGAGAACATCTGTATCAATAAGCACTGCCCCACCCCCCACCATTCCTTTTCACACAGAACACAAGTGTTACTCTTGGACTAAGAACTTCATGGCTGCTCTTTGAGAATATTGTACAAATTACCCAATTAGAGTAAAATTTTCTACTGTAGACATTAGACATTTCTATGCAGAAAATCCTTCCCTGTCAACATTTAGGAAGCCATGACTTAGCATCCCACATCTACCTCTCCCTCCTAAATTTGCCAGTTGGCTTGTCGTAGTGTCCCATATAGACTCTCTATTCCACATGCCCATTCCAAGGAGTAACCTGTTATGAAAACAGACCTATTTACACACTGGTAAAACAAATCCTCACCATTCCCCAGACCTTTCTTACATATGAATAGATAATCAGGGATCAACAGGCATAAAAAGAGAAAGCCCAAGTAAACTAACAATAATAAAGTAAAATGAAACACTAAGAACCAAAACTGGGGACTGGTGCTGCAGCACAATAGGTTAATCCTCTGCCTGCAGCACTGGCATCACATGTGGGTGCCAGTTCTAGTCCCGGTTGCTCCTCTTCCAGTCCAGCTCTCTGCTGTGGCTTGGGAAAGCAGTAGATGATGGCCCAAGTGCTTGGGCCCCTGCGCCCGCATGGGAGACCAGGAAGAAGCTCCTGGCTCCTGGCTTCAGATCAGTGTAGCTCCGGCCGTTGCGGCCATCTGGAGTGTGAACCAGCAGAAGGAAGACCTTTCTCTCTTTCCCTCTCACTGTCTGTAACGCTACCTCTCAAATAAATAAATAAAATTAAAAAAAAAAAAAAAACAAAACTGTCCAGGAAAGAAAGATGTAGAAAAAATTCCGGGAATTGGAAAGATCTTTTATTAATATAATAAAAAACCTGAGAAGGCATTTTATTTAGAAAACAAAATGCTTTAAGACAAAGAATTAATCAGATGTAAAATAGAAAATGGAACCAATGTCTTAGAACAGGAACCTCAACTTTTTTTTAAAAGAGAGAAAAATAAGAAATAGAGTACTAATGCAAGGTATGTAATATACAACTGATACTAATCTCAGGGAGAAAAATATAGAGAAAATAAAAGGAAGGAAATCATTGATTAAATCACAGCAATTGGCAGGCAATTTGGTGCAGTGGTTATTTTCAACCTAGAATTCTGCACTCAGCTAAACTAGATTAAGGGCAAAATAAAGCTATTTTCAGAAATGCAAGGGCTCAGAATATTGACTTTTCAACCCTCCTCAGGAATTTATTTGATAATATACTTCAGCAAAACAAAAAAGTAAACTGAGTAAGAGAAAACAGAAAACAATGTACTTCCCAATATACCAAGGGAATGATAACTGTGCTGGAGACCTAAAAAGCACACTGTCTGGATAACAAGTGAAGTCACTTCCAGGCTCCGAACCCACAAATTGAATAACCAGCTGTGCTAACTCCACCTTAGTGTACCACAGGCATCTCAAACTCCTAAACTGACTTCATCTTTCTCTTTCCCCAAAATGCTGCCTCTTCTCTGCTGTCTCTCCCAGTTAAGGATCCCACCACCACCAAGTTACCCAAGCCAGAAATGTGGGAGTTATTTTAGAACTGTCTATTCCCTCTCCCCACCCAGAAAGCCTCTTAATCCCATCTTCTCCTTAACTTCTTTGCATTGCCCTAGTTCAGGCTCTCACTAGCTCTCTCCAAGATCTTTCTGTTCCATGTTACTCGGTTTCTCTCTCCTGCACTGCAAGTTTCCTTCTTTCCATACAGCATCAGATTCATCCTGAGATCGAAAAATGAACCTGGTCCTGTTACTCTTCTGCTTCTGATCATCCAGTGGTTTACCCTCCAGTTAGCTCAGTGGTGCTAGGGTGTGTGAAAAGGGTCTCCTGGAGAAGAAAGTTGGACCCACATTGTGTGCGATGCAGAGATATTTGGACTCTATCAGATAACAGAGTCACTGAATTCTATTTCTTAGCAATTTGAGTGTTTCTGGTTTCTAAGGACAGCAATATCTTAGCTATCTAATCAATTCCTCTCACTACTTGAAATTGCTTTTACATCAAATAGTTACCCATCCTGTGCCATCTGTTACACAACTCAATACTTTTTGAGAGAACTCACTTCAAACTATGTAGCTCTTTTAAACAAGTTATCTTTTTTAAATTCAATTTATTTTTATTGTATTTGAAAGGCAGAAAGAGACAGACATACAGAAAACTATATTTCATCTGCTGTTGCACTCCTCAAATGTCCGCAACAGCCAGCTCAGTCCAGGTCTCCCATGTGGGTAGCAGCAACCCAAGTACTTAAGCCATCATCTGTTGACTCCCAGAATGAACATTAGTAGGAGCAGAGCTGGGACTCAAACCAAGGCACTCCAAAATGGGTCAGGTATCCCAAGTTGCATATTAACTACTGTGCCAAACACCCACCCTCAGCAAGTTGTTCTTACATGATTCTCAAACGTTCATCTTCAGCACCAATTTCTGTGGGTCTTCAGCTCTGGACCTACATCTTTATTTGCCTGCTAAATATTTCCACATGGATTTCCCAAAGGCACTTCAAACTCAATGTATCTAAAGCAAGACTCATTACATTTTCCTCCTACATTTCCTACATTTCCTTTTTCATCATCTGCCCAGATACCAAAGATTTAAAAAAAAAAAGTCACTGTCAGCTTCTACTCTTTCCTTTTCCTTGCTCTTTAATTGACTTCTTATAGTTTAGTAGGCTTGGAAACAAGGAATTTAAAAATTCATATGCTTTCTGTGAGAACAATTATCTTTAAATTGTCTTTATATAGTCATGGTGAATAGGAGTTCACACTATCCCCCAAACTAATTAGGGTGAATATTCTGTTTTAAAAAAAATAATTTTAAAAACTTAGAGTGAGCTCAGTAGTCAAAGAACATTAGTGAGAAATGTAACTCTTATACTTTTATTAAAGACAAGATTATAATCCTAATCACACTAATTTACCAATTAAGTTCTTATACTATGTCATACAGAAAATTTGTATTTGACTGATCATAAATGCTGTTTTGGCATCTTTCTACTAAAGCTACAAGTTATGTTTTGTCTTGTTTTATTTGTTACTTCTCATAATTCAATGGAAATAAAATGTAGGGGGGAAAAGTAAAATTTAATTGAATTAGGAGCAGAAAGAACTTTGTAATAAGGGACAAATCATTTTAAGGAAACTCACCAGATTTAATTTCTGCATTTAGATAAATTTTCCATTAGATAAATTAATGAAAAGTAATTCTGATTATCAGTACTAACACATGATTCAAAAATTGCCTGGAAAAAGAATAATGCATGCCAACTGATTTCTTTGGGAAGGTTTAGAATGGGTGACATAGGATTTTAATAATGCGAGATATTTCTCCATTTAACTATCTTTCAACAATAACCAATGTTTAGATTTCTGGGAAGGATACAGAGATATCCTTTTGTGTGATTCTCACTATCTGGTTTTATTTAGCATGACTATTGGGAAAATGAAGAAACTTGAAATTTACAAATGGCTTAGACTAATTTAACAAACAGAAAGCCAGAGAAACCTAGGCAAAAGGATTCAAAGAAGTTAGCAATCAGAATTTCAAGGTATATGGCTAACTTGGATCTCTCAGGAGAAAATTTTGAGAACAAACACTTTGTCTGGAATGCTAAGTTCCTGACTTATAATAGTTTTACGTAAATTATTTTTCCCAGTTTCTATATACTTTTATGGGTATTTATAGTGAATATCCTTTTCATTTTTTTACCCCAGAAATCCAAAGGTATTTATATGCTTCCATGATTCTGATTTCCCAACATTTCAAAAAGCAGAATGTGGATAGCAAGTGATAGGAACATTAGTTCTTACTCTAAAGTGGCAGATGATGTCATAAGATACCCTTAGTCGGAAAGACTGGATGTAAGTTCCCCAAAGAGTCCTCATTCACAGCTTTGGAAGGAAACCAAGAACTGTGTGTGCTGCCTCCCAAGCATGCCAAGCCCTAAGGTTAAACATTTCCAAATGTTCTATTAATTCCTTCTGTTTACAACCTCTGACTATAATTTCTTTCTTATCCTGTGACATTTGAAAATCATAAACTTTTCCTTAAGGCATTCAAGATTTTAATCAAGTTAACCATCTCTCAACATATAAGATCCTACAACAGCAATATCTAGCTTTGTAATTTAGTACTATGGACTCACATGGTTTGTTAAACTGTTTGAAACAGGTAAATAATGCATGCTTTTCTTCTAACCCCAAGTCACCAGCAATATTTGAGACTTTTGACTGGTATTGCTTTGCATTATAATCATTTGAGTTTTTGTTCAAGGATTACAAGGTCTCTTGAGGGATACATTTATGCCTTGTTCACGTTTGTATCCTTGTACATCTAACTGGTACCTCCTCCATAATAAGAACTCATGCATACAATAATTGATGTATGTGATAGAGATATGCATTTTGCAATGTACTGAATGCTTCAAGATTCCAAAACAATTAAATCTCAATAAAAAAGCAGACAATGTTAATCATTTCCTTTAAAAAATTTATTTATTTTCATTTATTTCAAAGGCAGGGGCTGGGAGAGGGAGAGAGATCTATCTTCCATGCACTGGTTCACTCCCGAGATGTCTGCACCAGCCAGGACTGGGCCAGCCCAAAACCAGCAGCCTGGAATTCTTTCTGACTCTCCTACTTGGGTAACAAGTACCCAAATATCTAATCCATCACCTAATCCCAGGCTACACTTCAACAGGAAGCTGACATTGGAAGCAGAGCAAGGACGTGAACCCATCATCATAGCTGCTGTGCCAAACACCTGTCTAATGATCTCCTTCTAAGTACTCATCTCGGTTACACCCTTGGATACTCCTGACAAGAGATAGTGAATGTAAACCCCCATGCCTGTTCATCCCATAATGTGCCCTTGAAATTCTTTTCTTTCTATATTCATACCAGCCTATCACTTTCTTTATGTTATTTCCACTATCAAGTATTCTCTAGACAAAAGTTACCATAACACACCTCTTAAAGACTGAAGAGAACTCCATCAACAGAACTGGGAAATTTTGTTCATATTTGCATTAGCCATATTTTTTCAGTAAGCATTAACCAAGCCTGCTCTGTCTACCAATGATTGCCATCATTTACATGATGAAAGCAAGATTCTTTAGTTTGGCTCATTTCCCACTTCTCCCCACTCCCACTTTGCTTCTGTCTACAATAAAATAATCATGCCTTTGTACATGTGGTTCCTTCTGCCTAGAATGTATCTTCTTGTGTCTACTATGGGAACCCTTATTTAGCTTTCAAGATTCAGAGTAAATGTCATCTCTTCTATGAATTCTCCCTTCTTCCCTGACACCTGACAGAATTAGGGTGAACCCCTCTCTCCTTCCATAGCATCTAGACACCTTCCGTGATGGTCTTTATCATTGCTTTCTGCTTTCATCACCTTTTCTCTCAGTAAACTAGAAGATCCTAGAAGGTTACTGATGATGATCATTTGCTTCCAAAGTGTAATATGATTTCTGGCTCACAGGCATACAACATAACTGTAAGAAGGGATGCGTGAACAATATTTCCTCTATGTGACATTTCTCAGAATTGCTGCTCAGAGAGAGCAACTGCTGGCAGAAAGGGCTATTAGGCTGTTGCTTCTCTATTTAAAACACCATAATGTATAATTTTTCGTTGTGTTGTTTTTAATTTCCCTTGGATAGATCCTCATGTGGCTGACAATACACCATATCACTAAATTAGTTAGCCTTGTGTTGTTATTTATCTGTGCCCTTTTGAAGGGTAGAAAAGGACAATTCCTGCTATTGTGTAATAATGGTCTTTATTAGTCCATTTTCTGTTCCTATAATAGAATACCTGAGGTTTGGTAATGTAGAAAAGAAAAGAAGTTTACTTAGCTCAAAGTTTTGAGACTGAAAATCCAACATTCAGCAGCCTCTTTGGCTCAGTCTCTAGCAAGGGCCTCCTTGGCTATATAACAAGATGGAGAAAATGGAAAGGAACCGGCTGCCTGCAGAAGCGAAGCCAGAGAAATTCAGACTGTTCTTGTAACAATCCAGTCTCATGTGAACTAACTTGGGTTCCACAGGACCACATTAATTCCTTCTGAGGGCAGTGCTCCCAATGACCTAATCACCTCCCACTAATCCTCCTCACCCCCACCACCCACCAAAGATTCCATCACCTCCCAGTATCACCACATGGATGTATCTTTGGGGGAACACATTTACACCATATCCACATCAAAGTAGTGCCCATCCATACAAACAAGTGATGCTGGTGACTTAGAAAAGAGTCCCATTCTCGCTTTCTGTGAGAGGAAGAACAAATCAAACTCAGTAAATAAATAATATGATGGAGCTTCCCCTCAGGCTCCCCGGAAACTGCACTTTTAGGAGTTACACTTGGTACAGAAAACATAGAACTAAGTAAGTCCAACATCCATTCTCTTCTTCTTAACAGATTGCAATACACAGAAAGGAAGTTGAAAAATTAGAAAAAGTTATTCATGAACTGGAAGAAGAAAACTTGGTGCTTATTGATCAACTTTTCAACTGTAGACTTGTGGATCTCAAAATACCCAGGTGAAAGTCATTAGTGTACTTAGAAAGTATTCTTGTAGATATTTGTATCTGTAAAAAGTTGTTTTTTTTTTTTAAGGTTGTTTAACTTTTTAACACTTTAGCTAGAAAACAACAGTCAAAAAGAAAAGGAGGCCGGCGCTGCGGCTCACTAGGCTAATCCTCCGCCTAGCGGCGCCAGCACACCGGGTTCTAGTCCCAGTCGGGGCGCTGGATTCTGTCCCGGTTGCCCCTCTTCCAGGCTAGCTCTCTGCTGTGGCCAGGGAGTGCAGTGGAGGATGGCCCAAATGCTTGGGCCCTGCACCCTATGGGAGACCAGGAGAAGCACCTGGCTCCTGACTTCGGATCAGCGTGGTGTGCCAGCTGCAGCATGCCAGCCGTGGCAGACATTGGTGGGTGAACCAACGGCAAAGGAAGACCTTTCTCTCTCTCTCTCTCTCACTGTCCACTCTGCCTGTCAAAAAAAAAAAAAAAAAAAAAAAAAAAGAACTCAGAAAATGGCCATGATGAAAGAATAAGATTATTATTACAGAACACTGGTATACTGTAAATGTCAACTTGCTTTTTCTATAATGCACTATAGGAATAATAGGAAACAGTTAAGATGAACACTACACTACACTGCCAAATTCCAAGAGCCTCCAGGCCAGCAGGGGAAATGGTCATGAAGTAATTATACTATAGTGTAACAAGAGATCTATGAGGAACACGAGAGAGAGAGAGAACTTTCTGGAAGCATCTTGTAGATGTTCTGGTTACCTTGTGGACTACAGAATTATTTCCTTTAATGAAAAAATCACACTACTTTGTAGTTAGTGAAAATGGGCTGGCATTCCAAGTCCCATTTGTTCCCGCACAAGAGAAACCAAATGTGTAGTAGATGGCATTGTATTTTAGGTTAGCTTTTTTCTTACCTGACCGGAAAAAAAAAAAAGGTCCTAATTCTAATATACCAATCTTGATGGGAAACAATAGCCCTGGAATATGGAATTAAAATTCAAAGTGGCATTCCTAATTTAGACAAGTAGTCACAAACAAGAAATAAACAAGAAATAATCTAAATGATGGTATGTTTAGGAAGAGAGGGGAAATCAGTCACACAAATATAGCTTGTAAATGTGCAAGATTGGGACAGAAACATCTACATGTAGGAGTTAAAACAGATATTGAGTTGAATATGATGGAAGAGACAGAAGTTTCCATCCAAGAAGGCCCTGTTGCTCGTGTGACATAGAAACATACTATTTGTGACATGATAAAGTATTTGTTATTTACAAACTTTCTAATGTGTTCCAACAAAGATGGGTATAAGCAACTTGTAGGTTCTTTGCCAAGCTAAGTATAAGGCATAAGGATATAAGGTTAGAGAAATTGGGAGATATTATAATTAATTACTTTATAGGTTGAAAGTTGAGTGGAACAGGATAAACAAAGATGCAAGCTGCCTCCCTTCCCTGATTACCTGTGCTCCACAAAGAGTAGATGGCACTGTAGATAATGAGGTGAGGCTGAATGGCTGATTTCTGGACTCCTATACTTCCAGTTTCTCAAGTTGATGCCCTGCAGAACCCTGGGCCTCTCTTTGGCCAGCTCTTCTGTGCAATCAGGCCTCCAGTTCCACGTGCTGTCCTACATCTAGATCTTGCATGCTGCTGCTGCTGTTGCTGGTGTGTGGCTCCTTAACCACTGCCCTACCTGCTGTCCACTGTCTATTTCTGAACTGGCCACTCTCTAAAACGCTGGTCTCACTTCCCTGCTTCCATCAGCCCAGGCTGATACATCTGACTTGGTACTGATGACTATGAAGTCATAATATTATAACAAAAGGAATTCTTTCATGGGCTAGAGAGGACTTGACAAGGACAGGAAGGGAGCTATGAAACTTCTAATGGGGGTTTTCATTAAGTTCTTTTACACTGTAGTATGCAATTTAACCCTATCTTCTGTCTTCCTTACAAAAACTTTCAGTAAAACCCACATTGTTCAACAATGCTTTGGAGGTTAGTCTTATTTAGAGACATGGAGTGCTTCAGAGTTAGACAGAATGAGCATTTCTCAAGCAATGGAAACATCATAGGTAAAATTCTAAGTTGTCCTGGTATATGCTTTCAAAGCAGCCTGACCTTTCCCTTTGTAACCAACCTTTGTCAGTGTTGATTACTTATTTAATGTCTGTTTTCTTTCTTTGAAGCAACTGTTTAGGAACTTTTCAAAGATTGACATAAAGAAAACAGAAATGTATAAACTCTTAATTTTCTATTTGTTTCTTGTATAGAGGATAACCTGAGAGTGTTCACAAACTTTTGCTGTTTCTATTTCCACATCAAAGAAAATAACATATTTTGCGATACACTTCCCTATCCATCTTTTGTTGAAATTCAGTCTTCTCTAATACTACTAGGGTGATGAGAAACAGACTTGAACTGTCTCCCATGGACACATAAAACATTTTCTTTTCCTATTTAGATGGGGAATAGGGTATTCTGGTTAATGGAGTGCCTACATTTCCCATGCAGTTTTCCAAACTTTTTCCCATGACAATTCACATACATAGAATGTCATTGGATGTTTTTAACACATTGGGGTACATGGATGAGGCAACCGTCAGCCAGAAATGACTGCCTTGAGACCCCACTGCCACAAGACTGAGGCTAAGTGAGCCAAAACCTACAACTGAACACACGACATCATTTCCAATATTTTTTGTCACTAAACAGCAAGTGTTGCTATCCTTCTGTGGCATAAAAATGACACACACTAATGATGAAGAGGGAAAGCTAGATTTCTGATGGTTATGCCATTTAATAAGATCTTAATTATTAAGACAGTAAAACTAGGAAAAAGAATTACATGGCCGACAAGAGCTACGTGAAAAACCCACCTTCGCTATGTCTATAGAAGGTTGTACAGATATGAATACTAGATGTACTCACAGTAACTGCTGGGGCCATGAAATCACCTAATTCAGGGGATTCACTGGTTGCTGATTATCTATGTGTAGGTGCTGCTTGCATATCTACACAAGTCCAATTGCTTCAAGCTCTTTTCAGCAAACCTCACACAAGGGTCATACAGAGCTTTAATGACATCACATTTTCTGATGTAAAATTTAGTGGCAGTTCCAAATAGGAGTGCATAGAATTAAATACATGCATACAACATCAAGAGCATCTATACAGCACTTCAGTAGGTGTGTAACTGAAATGTGTCACTCAGAGAAAGCCAGGCCTGGATGGCCACTTGGGTTCCCACTGTTCATGTTCTCTCTTTTCATCTCAGATCTTTCCCATCCAGACCTCTCACTCTTCACCTGAGCTACAACAAAGTAAGACCTAATCAGTGTCCTGCACACTCTCGTTTCTGGGGCTCTTCCAGGAAACCTTTCCTTTCCTCAGGCTAACTCAGGTGCTTCTTTGTTCTTCCTCCAGCATTCTCATACTCTGCTAGTTACCCATCACAGCACAAACCACCACTTTCAAATACTGGAATTTGGCTGCCATCTCATGGGGCCTTATGCTCTTCATGGGTAGAAATGACATCTGTTTTCAACTATGTGTCTCTAGTACCTAGTAAGGAAGTAGAAACTAGTGAGCATGTCATACAGTATTTATCGACAAACAGCCTGTTCTTATTTGTTCTTTTAGGCGACTATATCTTACTCAAGCTGCTGGGCAGAGTGTGCCACTGGAAAGAAAGCCTTTGGAGTTGCCAGAAACATGTCCAGGTATTATATTGCAACAATGATGACATATTTTTAAAAACTGAACACACACTTATTGAGCATCTACTAAGGGCAGGTATCCCACATACGAGAACTATTCAGAGCAAAGATGCATGCCGACTTCTCTAGATTTCTCTTCCTTGCAATGTTTGTACTGATCTATCTCATTGTTTAAATATAATTTTAAAAACAAAGTCCCCATGTTTCATAGTGAATTCAATAGACCCTAGGTGAGAGTTTGGGTTGCTGTCTAAACTGGCATAGTTTGGGTCACAATTTAGGCAACTAAAATGGCAAAAGCCAACTAGGTTCCCATGTGATTACTGTAACTTCTTGGCTAACAGAAGGAAATACAGTTTAGATAGTCTCTTAAAATGGGGCTCCCTTTTACTTTAATACATAAATTCTACAGTTCTCATTTCTAATTCTCAGAGTTCTTTCAAATTAAAAATATGACAAATTGGGGCAGGAATTTGGCCTAGCAACTAAGACACTGATTAGGATGCCCACTCCCTACATTAGAGTATCCTGGTTCAATTTCCAGCTTTGGCTCCCAATTCCAGCTTCTTGCTAATGCATTCTCTGAGAGGCAGTGGTGATGGTTCAAGTGGTTGGATTTCTGCCATCCACACGGGAGACTTGCATTGAGGTCCCAGCTCCTGGTTTTGGCCCCACCAGTTACTGCAGGTATTTGGGGAGTGAACCAGTAAATGAGAGTGCTCTTTCTCTTTGCTTATCAAATAAATAAAAGATACGTGGCAGGGCCGGTGTGAATCAATGGGTTAAGATGTGATGCCAGCATCCCATATTGGAGTGCCAATTTGAGCCCCAGCTACTCTGCCTCCAATCCAGCTCCCTGTTAATGCACCTTGGAGAGCAATGGAAGATGGCCTGAGTACTTGGGCCCCTGCCACCCAAATGGGAGACCCAAATGGAGTTCCAGGCTCCTGGCTTTGACCTGGGCCAGTCCTGGTGCAACCACTTGGGGAATGAGCTGGTGGATGGAAGATTCTGTATCTCCCTGACACTCTTCCTTTCAAATAAATAAATACATGACAAATGTATGTTGAGTTTTTCTGTTCAAAATAATTTTTTGTATTCATCCTAGAAGAGAAGTCAAAAGTGCAACCTATAGAAGTAGAAAGTAGACACATGATGAGCTCATCAGTTAAGAGCAGTGCCCTCCATCTCAGTCATCAAGACAGTATCAAAGATGCCCAGCACCTGAAGATAGATGAAGATGAGCTCTCATGCCCAGAATTTGGAGGCTCTGATATGAAGTATTTACTATATGAGGATGAGCAGGATTTCAGGGTAAGATGAATGAGAACCCAATTTTGAGTACTAAGAGAATACTGTAGAAAAATTTTGTTGTGGGCCAGCAGAGGGCTATGCATATATGACCAACACTTCTCCATTAATTATAGAGCTTGAAGAGGATTTATTTCTCTACTCTAGCCAGTAGCCCACTGCCCTACATCCTATGTGAGCAAGCCTGCCAACTGTGCTGCCTGCTCTTTAGATCTTGCTTACTAGGCCCACTGGGTACATAAATTTACTTTTTTTTTTATTAATTTACAGGGTTTCTCATATTTCACGTGTTAAATAGCATTGAGGCAGTTAGAACAGTGAAATCTGTCAGATAAAGGCCAATTACTGTAAGCAAAACCTGATTTGTCCAAGCAGATAACCTGCCAAATAATTTCCCTTGTGTGTGTCTCCCTCATAGGAATATGTCAAGTTGGGCCCCCTGGAAGTAAAGCTTATGTGTGTGGAGGGCAAGAAAATGCCCATTCATTTTCAAGATAAGGATGCTCCAATCAAGCTCCATGAAGATGTCAGAAGTCCAGAAAGCTGCATCACCTGTAAGATGGTGAAGTCTCTTCTCTAAGATTAAAAGATGCAGAGTAAAAACCTTTGCTTACAAATGTCTTAGGGAACTGAAGTATATTCAGTTGCCAATTCAGTCCATTTCAAACCAGTTGTTATTCCTAAAGGTCATAATTACATTTGAAATTAAAGTTCCAAGTACTCAACAATCATCACTTGGCATGGAATGGGTGGCAAAAATGAAAGCACACTTTGTATTCCTATAGTGAAAGTCAGAAGCATGCCAGTGGGTTCAAGTTGGTCTCCGAGGTTCCTTTCCATTTACAGATTCACTGATTAACCCATGGCTCTAATATGAAATAGTTCAATTAGGAATGTTTCTAGAAAAAATTGAGAGGTTTGCACAGCACTGATACACATCCTTCTCTCTCAGAGTGAATGACAACAGTCAGTCTATAATCCAAGCCTATTTTGCAAGTCACAATGAATATTCAAAAAACTGAAATCACACAGAATGTTTTCTCTGACCAGAATGGAACTAAACTAATGCTAAAACCAACCATAAACATTCCAAATAAGTTGAAGGAAACAAGACACTTTTTAAAAAGCATAGAAAAATATTTTGAATTGAACAATGATAATACACAGATAAAACATGGTGGGATTTGGCTAGAGTAGTGTATTAAAAAAAGAAAGGCTGGGGGCCAGGGCCATGGCTCACTAGGTTAATCCTCCGCCTGTGGCGCAGGCATCCCATATGGGCACCAGTTCTAGTCCCGGCTGCTCCTCTTCCAATCCAGCTCTCTGCTGTGGAAAGCAGTAGAAGATGGTCCAAGTGCTTGGGCCCCTGCACCCGCATGGGAGACCAGGAAGAAGCACCTGGCTCCTGGCTTCGGATTGGTGCAGCTTCGGCCGTTGCAGCCATCTGGGGAGTGAACCAGCAGAAGGAAGCCCTTTTTTTCTCTCTCTCTCTCTCGCTGTCTGTAATTCTACCTGTCAAATTAATTAAATTGCAAGCTGATACACAAAAGATAAAATCAACAAAGCCAAAAGTTGATGTTGAAGGGTTAATTAAAATCGACAACCCCTAATAAGGCTGATCCAAAAACAGAAAAAGAAAACTCATGAAAAACGAAGCATAACTAAGGACATTATTAAGAAAACAGTAAGGGGATATAAAGAAAAAACCCTTCCCAATAAATGTGACAATTTAGATGAAACAGAAATGTTTCTCGAAAGCATTTCTGGAAAATAAGAGAAACTACAAATTTTGAATAGTTCTATATCTGTTAAAGAAATCAAGTGTGTAATTTAAAATTTGGCACTAGGAAAATTTCAAAGCCAGGTGACTTCACTGGTGAATTTTTCCAGACATTAAACCAAACACACACAAATTCCTTTCAGAGTATATGGAAAAATAAACATTTGCAAATCATTTTAGGAGGACAATATAATTCACTCTAAAGCCAGAACCCTGCAAAACCATTATACAAAAAGAAGTCATGAACATAGGAGCAAAACACTCATCTATGATGACAGAACTCAGGATAGTGGTTATGTTGGGGGTGGGGTCACGAATAGGATGGGACATAAAGAAGTTTCCTGGTAAATCTTGATCTGAGTGGCAGTTAACATGAGTGTGTTCACTTGTAAATATTTGTCAGACAGCAGACTGATATATACTTCAAAAAAGTTTCAGAAAATCGTATCCCTCAAATATCTATATTCTAATGCATTCCATGAAGACAGTATGTAAAGGCCATGCTGCACAGTGAAGGGAGACAAGAATGTTTCCTGACAGGAAGAAAGACAAAATAGTTAATCAGGGTAGTCTTTCAGAGGTCAACAGGAGCAGAAATTCCTTGGAAAAGGTAGTACAGGCGCCAAGATTGCGACAGTGGCTTAAGCTGCCCCGTGACAACAGCATCCCATATAAGCACCAATTTGAGTCCCTGCTATTGCACCTGGGAAAGCAGCAGCAGATGGCCCACGTACCTGCACTCCTGCTACACACTTGGAAAACTCGGATGGGGTTCCAGGTTTCTGGCTTTGGCCTGGACTAGCCCCAGCTGTTGCAGCCACTGGGGGAATGAACCAGTGGATAGAAGTATGCTGCCTTTTAAACAAATAAATCAATCTTTTCCCAAAAATATTTAAAAGGCTAATATGGATTTGTCACTTCTAAAGAAAAGCAAACTTGGATGGGCCTTGCAAATGCAGCAGTTAAGCCACTGCTTGAGATACCTGTATCCCATATTAAAGTACTGGGGTTCAAGTCCTGCCTGTTTTGGATCTAGCTTTCTGCTAACATGTGCATCTTGGGAGGTCGCAGATGATGGCTCAAGTATTTTGAGTACCTGCTACCCACAAGGGAGACTTGGATGGAGTTCCTGGCACCTGGCTTTGACCTGGGCCAGCCTTGACTGTTGCAGGCATTTGGGGAGTGAATCAGTAGATGGAAGCACTAGCTCTCACTCTCTCTGCCTTTGAAATATTTTTTTTAGAAAATAGGAAAATTTTCACTATTTTTAAAAAATCAAAACTTTTTGTAATAAAACTTACTTCCCTCAGATAGAAGAAAACTTGATGACTTCCCTCT
Organism: Oryctolagus cuniculus; assembly: GCF_051225735.1. Lineage (NCBI taxonomy): Eukaryota > Metazoa > Chordata > Mammalia > Lagomorpha > Leporidae > Oryctolagus > Oryctolagus cuniculus. The sequence continues at coordinate 77,096,379 of NC_142867.1, forward strand.
TGGACAAACCAAAGGGCTTCCATTAACCAACAAAAACAGCCTATGTGACAGCTCACTGATTTCAGCAGGGCAGCAGAAATTGACATTCTTTGTCTCTGAAACTTACAAAGTTCAGACCATAAGATTATTAAGACAAGCCAGGCATAACATGGTGGGACATTTGTCAGCTGTGCCAGTTTCTCCTTCACAATGTCAATTTGAATCAGAAGAAAATAGCAAATGGCTAAAAATTTTGCTTGTTGCCAAAAGGATGTCAGAGTTGAAAAGGCATCGTTTGGAAAAGGAAGGGGAAAGAATATCCTTTCTTTCTGCTAATACCATTTTTAGGTTTAGGATTTGCAGAACAGTAGTATCTCTAAATCAAATCTGCAGGATTTTCTTAACAACCACTATTCTAAATACATGGTCGCTTTGTTTAGTGACATTACCAATCTCACTTAAGTAGTATCATTGTGAACATAAAATCAGTGCCACTCATTCAACAAAACATTTATTATTAAAACATTTAACCAGTCATTGCAGCCAAGCACTGAATGTAAGATTTCAGGGATGCAAAATCAAATTTCCCTTCTTCAAAGAGCTCTTGGTCCAGTAAGAGCCTGAGCTATCGTTGCTGCTTTCGGTCTTTAGCAAGAACAGGCACAGAAGGAAGCAAGGGAAATGGAAGAAAGGACAAGTTGTTCTAAGGGGGCGGGGAGGCGGGAGTGGAGGGTACCATGTGTTTAAAGGCACCCTTCTATTTTTAGTATCATAATTGTTTAGAAAAAAAAATTTAAATCCAAGTGAATTTAGGTGGATTTTATGCAGGTTCAGCTCTCAGAATAAACACATATTTTAATTTTTACACACTATTTAAGATATTGGGGGACTAGGGACCAGGTGGTGGCAGCTTTAGGCCCAGGGTAGGAACATTGCTTATTTTGGCCCAGAAATTAGATACGTTTGAAAAAAATTAAGATATATAAGAGACAAGAGTATGGGAAAACATTCTGTGGAATCAGGCTGGCTGCCTTTGAATCATTTAACCTTTTAAACCCTGGCTTCCTCATCTGTATACTTCATGGACCTAATTCCCATCTGTAAGGACTATTTTAAGGATTGGAAAAACAGCATATAACCTGCACAGAGTAGACAAGCAATAGATGGCAGTTAAAATAATCATTGGCATTTCAGTCATCTCCGGAAACAGGCCAAAGATGTCTGGCCATCTTTGCAGCGTTTCAAGTGAAGGCACAGAGAAGTCACTGTGTCCATTGACAAAGGAATCAGCTGCCACCTGGTGTGAAAGCGTGGTCCGCCCCAACCCGTACTCTCCCCAACAAACTCCAAGAGGTCCTAACCTGGATCTACAGATCCACACCAGGCTGCAGAGACAAGCAGCAAATCCAGCTCCAAAGTTCTTCTGTGAGGAAGGGAGATGCATAGGGCATTTTGTCTCTGTGAGCCCTGTAGTCAGACACTAGAGTGATTCAGGAAACAGGGATACCAGGGGATTTCTGTGGCAATAAAGGACTATTTGTTAAAGGCCTGCTTGATCCTTGGTTGTTTTACTACCTCCCAACAGAACAGTTCTCTGTATTTTTCTTGGAATAAACTGGCTTTTGCACTAAATGCAGGAAACGTCCCCTCAAGCAACTGAGGCTTTCTAAATATTAGTGACTTTAACGCGATCAAATATTTCCATTTCTTTTCCCGATGGCTTGTGAGGCTCAAATTCCCAGAAAGGTTGTGTTTTTGACCATGACTGTTCATGTTGGGTGTTTTAAGTCATTCTGTACTTCAGATCTGAGTTAGTGCTAAAAATCAGATACTTTAAAGCATTTTTTAAATAAAAATGTTTTCAGATTTCTAGCATAGCAAATGAGTCTTAGTTACTGCAGGTCCAGTTATTCTCACAGATTCTCAGTAAAGTTTTGTCAGCATTTCATTTCTCAAGTCCTGTAGTCAACTTGCTGACCTCTTGCTTTCTTGGACTAGTGCCATCTTTTTGGTCTCTGCTATAAAAGTATGCTAGCCCTTGCAACACTTCCCTCCAAAGAGGAATAAAAATGAACTATGTTGGATTCCCCACCATATGACTACTCTCTATCAGGCCAGGGACTGGCACGCTTTGGTCTCATTTGAGGCTCTAGTGCAAGTATGTAGTCAACTTTAGATCCTTGATGTTCTTTTACTGCTGCACTTCATTGTTACATCCTAGCCACTTAAAAAGTGCCTTCTGTATATACATTATTTGTGGAAAAACATGGATGCAGAATACAGCTGAATATAATCTTGTGAGAAATGTTTCAATGTGTCTTGTAACACTTGCTAAGTAGTAGTTTGAATTTGCATTTTTTCATTTTTTAGGTTTGACTTTTTTGTTTTCATTGAAATACTCCAATTCTAAAACTTTAATTCTAAATATGTGACATGGTAGTTTTGAAATCATTGGTCAAAAAAAGCTTCAAGAAATTTACCAATTAATAAAAATTGTTACAATTGTAGTAGTAGCTTCAAATGTATTCTTCTTTCTCTTTTGTAATAGTGAATTCAGTTAGCAGTTTTGGCTGAGCATATGGTCATCCAATTTGACAAAAGTTCTGGCTGTTGGAATGTGAACCTGAGTTGCCCAGGATTCCTGGGTCTCCTTTTTTCATGCCCCCTTTCTCCTCATCCTGCTGCTTGGAATGTGGTTATGCCACCTAGCCATGCTGGACTACAGAGATTAAAGTAACATCACAAGGACTGACAAACACCAAGACACCAAACATGGAGATGTGGACACCCAACAATATTGTAGGTACCCACAAGTGAGCAAAGCTGCTGGACAGCTCAGACCTTTATGTATGAAGGAAAATTATCTTGTTGCAGTCCTGTCCATCTCCATTGCACACAACTCCAACTAATCAAACCGATACTGATACAGAGCAAAACGAATGTTACCCTAACGAGAAGTATTTTCAAAAGTAAAATGTAGTCTCTGAGGCATTAAATAAGAAGTAATTTATTGTTAAAATGGGGGAAGGGAGAAGGATCAAACTATATCACAAAGTCTGCTTTAGAAAGTATCTGTGGCAACTAAAATTGATCCTATGTGTGGGCCTGGATGTTTTCATAAAAGGTCCTCTGCCTCAGAACCCAGGAGTCCTACTTGTTTGAGAAGAGTGAGGGGCAGTGTTCTGCTTTGGAAGCAGCTCATGGTAACTCCACCAAGCTTGGGCTGATGTCAATGATGGAAAAGAACAGGATGGGAAATTCCAAAGACACTCTTCAGTACATCGGACCTATAAACTTGAGTGTATGCACTGCATATATACTCATCTATTATAATCCTACGAGGTGGGGCCTATAATTATCTTCATTTTATAAAGAAATCACACAGAGGAAAATTTAGTAACCTGCCCCAAATCTTCTAGCTTCTAAGGAGGAGCATTGCCAGGATTTATTTCTGCTGTTTATTAAAGAAATGCACACCACAGTGTTTCAACAAGTAAGGTAAATGCCATCAATGTGAAAGCTGCGGTTTGTAATATGCCACATCTAGAACCCAGGACAGGTGAGTTACAAGTGGTAGTCACTCTAATTAAACAGATAATAACTCAACAAGTTGGTTGGCAGCATCTCAACTGTCCATTTGTTTCTTTCTTCTTGACAATCAAGGGCTCCCATGTTGTCTCCAGCCTTGTTGTGCTTTGTATGGGACCTGCCACAGAATAGGAACTTGAACTTCCAGCAACGGTGTGGTACACAGCTTTATCTCCCAAACCCTGAGTATCAAAAGCATATACAATCTTGGTTGTTGTCCTGAGTGTGAAGATTTATCATGGCTTTGTTGAGATTATCTTTAACTTTAAAATCAATTGCAGCTGTAACCACAGTAAAGGTAACTGATGCATCCATTCAACCTGGATGCTGGAACTAAAAGTCAGACTCTACAGAGCCAGGATTTGAATGTAGGTGGGTTGCCTCCAGGGTCCAAGCTCTTGACCATAGCTATTCTGTATTCCACTAAAAATAACTATTTATATACTTAACTTTTACCATGTGCCAGGTTAAATACTTCTACTTTTTAACTCATTAAGGTCAACACTGCTATGATATATGCAATATTATCATGCCTGTTTTACAGATGAAGAAACTGAGGCACAAAGAAGAGTCTGTCACTTGTCCAAAATGGAATTTAAACTCACAGCACAGCTGCAGAATCCATACTGTTATGGGTCTGGTGCACCATCTCTGCCATGTAGCAGGTGCTTTTTAGCAACTCAGATGATCTGTGAAGGGCAAGAACGCTCTCCAAGAGACAAGAATGTCTGCCACTGTCCTGTGTATGTCTAGGCTCATCATCTGACTTTCTTACATCTCCTACCTCATGTCACCTCCAGTTCTAACCACTCAGCATTTCCCTTTCTCCCACTGATTTTGTAGCCTGTTTCTTACCTCTGGCAAGGTCATCTTAGCTATGGCTCTCAGGACCCACATTTTATTCAAGCTAGAGGATTTTACAAGTCTCTGAAATGGTTTGTTCATTTCCTCTCTTGATTCCTTCCCTACAGTCCATTCTCAATACAGCTGCCAGAGCTGGGCCAGAGTGAAGCCAGGAGCCAGCAGCTTCGTCCAGGTCTCCCACATGGGTGCAGGGGTCCAAGAACTTGGCTCATTTTCTGCTACTTTCCCAAGCACATTAGCAGAGAACTGAAATGGAAGTGGAGTGGCCGGATCTGAACTGATGTCCATATGGTATGCTGACTCTACAGGATGTGGCTTAACCCACTGGGCCACAGCACCTTATAAGAAAGTCAACTCAAAATGGATCAAGGATCTAACACTATGACCTGATACCATCAAATTACTACAGGAGAACACTGGGGAAACTCTCCAAGACACTGGCATAGGCAAAGGCTTCTTGGAAAAGATCCCAGAAGCACAGGCAACAAAACCAAAAATAGATACATGGGATGACATCAAGCTAAGAAACTTCTGTACTGCAAAGGGGATATCCAAAAAAAAATGAAGAGGCAACCAATAGAATGTGAGAAAAGATATGCAAACTGATAAAGGATTAATATCCAGAATGCATAAATATATCAAGAAAAACCACCACCACAACAACAAAACAGATAATCCCGTTAAGAAATATGCAAAGGATCTGAACAGGCATGTTTTAAAAGAGCAAATTCAAATGGCTAACAGTCTTATGAAAAACTGCTCAGGATCACTAGGCATCAGAGAAATGCAAATAAAAACCACAATGAAGTTTCAGCTTTCACAGTCAGAATGGCTCTCATACAGAAACCAAAAAACAATAAATGTTGGTGAAGAGGTGAGGAAAAAGATACCCTAATCCACTTTTGATGGGAATGTAAATTAGTACAACCACTGTGGAAGACAGCATGGAGATCCCTCAGAAAGCTGAAAATAGATACACCATATGACCTAACAATTCCACTCCTTGGAATTTACCCAAGATAAATGAAACCAGCATATGAAAGAGTTACCTGTACTCCCATGTTCATTGCAGCTCAATTCACAATAGCTAAGATATGGAATCAACCCAGATGTCCATCAACGGATGACTGGATGAAGAAAATTCAGTATATATACACTATGGACTACTACTCAGCCACTAATAAAAAAACAATAAAATCCTGTTGTTTGCAACAAACTGATACAACTGGAAACCAGTTACAAATATCCTATGTGTTCCCTGATCTGTGGTAATGAACAGAGTACCCAAAAAATGTAATGTATATGAGCGAAATGAGATTCAGTGATTGTTCATAACCCTTGTCTCTACTATAGGATAGTGCTTTTTCCTTCTATTTGTTGAATTCTTTACTTCCTGTAGTGTTAATCTTATGATTGAAAAATAAACTGAAAGTAGATCATTGTAAAGATTAAAAGAAAAAGGGGAAGGAAGAGGGAGGGTAGGGTAGGAAGTATCACCATGCTCCTAAATTTATATATATGAAATACATGAAATTTGTTGACCTTAAAAATAAATAAGTAAATAAAAGTGTCCCTTTTTTTGGAAAAAATTACTATTATCACATGTTTGCATTCTTCCTTGTCAGAGATGTCAGGGCATCAGAGCAGGAGGAGGCACTTGTGCTTCAAAGACTACCTGTGAATTAAGCTTGGACTGCAGAGGGACTTGATCCCCAATTCAGTTTTATCCATGTGAATTTAAAGCAGGTCATTCAAAGAGAACAATGGATCATGAAACCAAAGACCTGATTCCTCCACCTTTTAGCTTATCAACCTGGACAAGTTCCTTTTCAGGTGCCTGCTTGCTACCTGTGAAACATGTAGTTTGTGGTAGTACCTATCCAGCATTGTCCAAAAGTTGTTTGAAGAAATTGTAATATGTTTATGAAGCACTTCATGATACACAGTAACAAAGTAAGTATTAAGAAGAAGCCAGAGAATATAATACCTACATACACAGAAGAGACAAATGAAAATCTGAGATGTTAAGGAATCTAACTAATAAAAGTACAATTTCTCATTTTACATGAAAATTATTTAATAGCAAACCTTAAAAACTGACAAAATTAATAACCCATATTGACTAAAGATTATTTTTTCAACCATGCAAATATCATGAAGACATTTATCAATGTAAGGCTGTTAATCCCTCTCGCATATATACTCTGAATTCTATGGGCTATTTAATAAGCAACATGACCTAGTCAAAGGTTTCTTTGGCAAACATAATCATAGGTACCAATGTGTCAAGTTCAAAAGCATTTTCTCCCTTAAACTTACCTGACTGAAGGCATCTGATCAAAGGCAAAGAAGAACAATTTCAATAAGTTATTCTGGCTTATCATTAAAAAGTACAAAGATAATTCTTTTTGGAAATTTCACAAGGCAAAAATGAATTTTACAGTTTATTAAATCAGCAAATGTAATCACCTAAGTATACTTTATTAGCAAAAAGTGATATTGATAATAAAAAGGAAAAGGAAAAAAAGAAACTGCACCTAAAACCAGAATACCATAACGAAAGTTTTGTGGAAGCTGCATTTTATTTGAAAATCCACCCATTTTGCTAACATACATTTTAATATTGTAAACAAAAATAGAATCTGCAGAGACAATGCAACAAGTATGCTTAAACTCATGTACAGAATTGCTTTCCTACAACGAACTGTCCTTCTTAAGGCCCCTCTCAACCCAAACGTTAAGATGTATTTACACAAAGCACCGATCAACAGTGCAGTTTAATTCTTCGCTAACTAAACTCTTGGCTAGACATTAACTTTAAAGATACTATTTCCCCTTATTTAAAAGGTACATGATCATAACATGGCACGAGCCAAATAAAAGCTTCAAGGATTTTGACCCCCTTCCCTCCCCCCATAACACCTCCTAGAGTTTTACTGAAAAGAAGGAAAGTCTTGAAGTGAAAGCAATTCCTCACATTCATTTTGGAAAGGCCCTAATGTCAATGGAAAATAATGACATGCCAAGCACAAAGCAGTAAAGATCCTTCCCAATGCACTAATGCTGAATTTAAAATGTAGTGCTTCTCCTAGTCAGTGAACTGTTCCCTTGCAAAATCCTAGGCACAGAATTGACTATAAGGATTAATGCATTTATAATGCTTTCCTAAATCCCATAGAGACTGAGAATTCTTAAGAGATCCAGACCTATGGATACCTTAAAATATTTAGTGCTCCGTATGTCAGCTGAAAAGCATTCTGAATCAGATTCATTCTTGTGGATAAAAATCAAACATACTGTGTACATCCATACTCATTTTCGTAAGGAGGTTTGATATAATATTAATGTTACGTAAAATTGATAATCATAAATAAATACAAATACTTAAGGAATGTCTACTGCAAACTGAATATAAATTTTTTTAAAAAAAGAAAAATTAATTTCAGTTACTATTTCTGTAAGGACTGGAGAAAAAAGAAGAGAATGCAAAATTAAGAATTATGATTTTGATCCCCCACAAAGAGTCCTGCTGAATTATAATAAAGGACATAGCTCTTCTCTCCAGGCAGCTTTTCCAAATACAAATTTCACACTTCCCAAATAAGGGCTTTTCTTGGTAGGTTACTGATTATGGGTATTAATAGGAGTTGAAAGAACTGAAGAGTTAGTCACCAAAAAGACAGATCTTAGTCTTAAATCATGGCAATTCTTGGCTTTATAAACTGTATTGATACGTTTTCCTATAAACTAGTCCCAATTTCCTTCATGGGCCTTCACTGGGTTACTGTAGCATTCTAATGGAAGAAGAGTTTTAGAGACAGCAGTTTGGATTTTGCTGGAAGTAAGGATTTGCTGCTTGAGCACTTGTCTTTCTGGAATAATTCCATTTTCTTCCATCTAGTTACATAAATTGTATCTGGAAAAAAACAAGTATGTAAGTTAATTCATTGCATTGTAAGAGGTCCCCCTACAAATAATATTTCATGTCCTTTACCACAACTGGCCCAAAAGTGTTCACAGTATGTTTATCACAAACCCTGATTACAAAACAAAATGAATTAACAGTTTACCATGTGCCAAAACTCAATATTTCAAGTATAGTCATAAGGACTTTAAAATATGTTTTGTGATTACTAAAAACTGAGGGGTAGAATGTGGGAGAGGGGAAGAAAGACGACCAATAAGCTATTCTTCCATGACCCATTCAGAAAAACCTCTCTATAAGCACAAATTTTCCTATAAAAATAATATTAAATAATATTTAATTCTCAATTGGTAAAGCAAAAATTATTACTTCCAAATGATATAAAATCAGAGACAATAAGAGTAATGTTATGCTGAGTAAATCATTCCTTTACTAGTATAAATCAAAATTTGAAGGATCTAGAAACAGATACTTTTCAACAGGGAATCACTGTTGAAAGATACCTCAATCTTGAAACCACTCACTCAAAGACATTATTGAAGTAGATGTACTAATAACTTACTAAATAAGAAGAGTACAAACTCCCTAAGATCTAGGAGGGATATCTAAACTGGGGGCTAGGGCACCAAGAAGAACAAATTATGCTGTCCTCCAGCAAACAGAGGCAGTGTGGATCCTAGACAGAATTCTTCTAATTGAAAGGGCTGAAGTAGTCACCTGCCCTAAATTAACAAAAACAAAACAAAACAAAAAACAAAAACTATTTTTAAGTGAAAAGCATACATAATAAATCAAAAATCAAAGAAACTTTTGAAATGAATTTTCCACAACTAATCCTGGGCCACTTAATTAAACTAAAGGAAAGATGTTTGTTTCTGATGAAGCTCTAATGCATGGGTAACGTTGTGGTGGTTCCTTACAATCCTTTTAAGAGTTACTTAAAACACTCTGGTTTTAAGGGTGGTAGTTGATTTCATCCATCTGCTGTAAGCAGTGGATGCTTCTGTGTGTAAGACGACCCTTTGATTTCACACTTTCTCATTATATTAAAGATACCTTCCGAAAGTTGTTTCTCCTTATGTCCTATCTTGACCTATTTTTATTCTTTGCCTAAAGAATAAAGGAGGACAAGAGGGAACCTAGAGGCCTTTAAAGAATCAGAAGAAGAGTGAATTCAGTGCTTCATGTTTGGTAAATCTTAAAAAGTAGTTAAGTCCCATCTCCCCCAACAAGCAGCAATACCTAAAGTGATTTATAAGAAATCCTCCAAAGAGAGCTCTGCAAAGGGGTCCTTTCCTGAAGCTCTGTGAGGACTGTGACTGGAGGGGCTGGATGCTGCCGACAGCTGGGGGAAAGAAGACAGAGAGAGGGAAAGAAAAAAAGATCTCAGAATGACAGAACATGAAAGCAGAAAATGTAATGAAAGAAGAAGTGGTTTTTGTTTTCTCATCTTTAATAAATATAAAGGCAGCCTTTGCAGAAAATGGAATTATCTAAACAGAAATGTAAGTCACACGCCAAATTAAAGGGTATCAAAATGGCATGTGTTTTTCTGTGCTTCTAAAACTCCAAAGGTATAAAGTCTTTATCCAAAAGGTCAATATAAGCTGACTCATGGTTAAGACCTTGAGAGTATGTGTGTGTGTGTGTGTGTGTGCATGAGCACTAAAATGGACATACAGAGGAAGTGATGCATAATTAGATGATTTTTTTTTAATTGGGGGACAATAGCTTCCTGTGTGCAGGCTATCAGTCCAAAGCCATGTGAATTCTGAATTCAATATAGACCAAATGCATCCAGCTACAACATTCTTTCTTTCATTTTTCATAAGATCTGCCCTGCTCACACATTTTTTCAAAAACAGCTGTCCTCTGCTTACTTATCTGAACACACTGCAGCAGATGTATAACTATGGGAGGTGAGAAGGACCTCACAGGTTGCCTAGTCTAATTGTTCCCCTGAATAATAAGAACACTTAAGATTTTTGATTCTGTTTCCTGTTTCAATATATTTGCTGGACTCTTAGAATCTGCCCTTATCATTTATTTAATTTGAATACAGTATAGGGCAAGTAGAACACTGAACTCCATAAATACCTTTAGCATTCTCTAAATGAAAGATGATTCCCAAAGAACCAGGATGTTTGTACATGTTATCTTCTTCTCTAAGCCAATGTAAACATTTTTAAACACAACATGAACAAACTTTTAATTCTCTTTCCCATCTATGTAAGTTTGCAGAGCATGTAAGCACAGGGATATTAAGAAATGAGCTGTCCTTTTATGGATGATTATTTGAGTATTACACTAAAGTTGTCTACATGGAAACAGTTTCACTTTATACTTCCACCATTCAAATCCTATAAAGAATCTCAAGCCTCAAAATCTATCTTTGCTGTTCCAAAATGATCTCATTTATTTCTACCTTTCTATTTTTTTTTTAAAAGCACTATAGAGAATGAGTTAGCCAATGAGTTTCAGCAATATTGTATCACCACTACATTGAATTTATTGTTCTAGATGCCAAGATCAATTTACAGATTTAGAAATCACCATTGGTTATACTGGTGATTTTCTAATCCAAATGTTATTCTCAGAAATAAATGTTCAAAGGCAATGGTAAGATTGACAGAACCAAGCGGGCTGCGATGTATCAAAGGACAGGGCAGCACATATGAGCCTGAAATTTCAGGTTCCAACCATGCAGACATAGATTAAGGTGAAACTTCATTGTACAGGTCTCTTCCCCCTTCAGCCTAACCATGGATAACCATTCATAGCAGATAACTGATCATTATTTACCAACCTGGAGAGAAATGGTCACATTTATCTGCAAGATTAACTGGGTTTCTCTCTAAAGCAGAGTTTCTCTTTTGCTTGAAGTTAAGGCAGCAACAAATCCTACTTACAACAGATAGAATTATCCAAAATCACAATTCTACTATGAGACTACCACACTAAAATATCTTCTCAAATCATGATTTTCATGATGGCAGCAGTGTGAAGACCTGACAGTCACAAGTGAAAATGTCTCTGGAAGCATAGACAAAGGGGACTCTTGAATTTTTCTCATTATGTGAGAATGCTGCTAGAGAGAAGTCCTACATGCTGACAAACACCGACGAAGAGGATCAACCTTCCTTGAAGAAAATGTGCACTTTTTAAACCGAAAGTGCTACTTGGTTACTAGTTTCTTAAGTTGGTAAATTATATACACTCCTGCATATGTTGTGTATCTGTAAATATGTACCCAAATTAAAACATGATAGATATCACCAATGAGAAAACAAGATTTAATACCCCCTACCAAGTTTCTTATCATCAAGATCAGTCTCCAGCAGATGAAACAGCTGAGCAAGCTACATGCCTCCAAGGACTGGGAACTTTAATCGCATACTGATGAGTAAATTGTCAGCTCAAAGAGTAGATAAGGAAAGGAATTCTTAAAAGAAAGAATTAGGCTGTTGCCGAATTACTGCTCAAGGAAAGTAGGAATAACCAAAGAGTAAGAAGGGGCAACCTCGTGGGTAAGAAGCAGCAGGATTTTTAAAGCCTGAAAAAGTCACCTAAAAATACAAGAGTTGACTCTCTTTACTTATCCTTCTTGTGAGTAAATTAGGAAACCAATGTAGGCAGATTAAAGGACCAGAGGATAAGGAATTTAAAAATCCAACTATCAACTTCATCACAAAAAAATGTACTTTACAAGCCAGCATAAACCAAATCATGATTGATTAATTATTCAAGACAAATCCTATTAAACATGTAAACACCAGAAATCTGTAACAAATAAAAGTAAAACAATTGCATTAACCTATTCATTTCAAATGAAATTCTGTCCCCACATTCCCACTGAGCTAAAAACTCAGAGTTATCAGTTTATTCAAATCAAAATGATCCACATCACAACTAAGGATGTCTTTTAAACTAACTGGTTAGTTTCACTATTCAGTATAGGCATACTTTGTCTTTTTTACTCATTTACAGGAAAATGAAATATTGAGAAGAGCAGAATATAAAAAAATTACGAGTAATTAATAATTAGTTGAAAGTCTTCTCCCTCTCCAGTCAACCTAAAAAAAATTGGAAAAAAAATTTTAATGGTATCCCAAAGTGTTCATCTTCCAAGTAAAACTGTTCTGGAGTGCTTTTGGTTATAGCAAGTATTTAATATAATAAAGACAGAGTATAAAAATCACAAATTAATAAAAGATAAACATACCTACAGTCAATTCTAATGACAGATTAAAACATAACACAAAAAAATGGACACTTCTGCATTATACATTTTAATACCAAAGAAACAAAATTTCAAGTTAGAACAAGAAAACAGCAGTCTCAGGACGTAAGGCTAGTACAATTCAAGAATAAAGGATAGGATATTTGAGGAAAATTATCTAATGTATCAACAGATGCACTTAAAATTCTTAGAGAAATCACTTTACTACAGCTTCATATTTGAATTTTTCAGTTACCCAAAAACATGGGAAGCAAATAGCAATGCTTGATTTTGTCTTCTTTGAAGAAGCAAAGCCCAACGTTCTAAGAGACAAATGGATATACTTCCTTTATCTGGAATGACAAAGTTAGTTTTGCAGAAAGATAGAACCAAATCTAATCCTCTCTCATAAAATTAGATATAGAATACATAACCCCAAAATATGTCTCTCTCTTTAGGGCGGTCTTAGGGATTTTATAAAAATAAGCACTGAGCAAGTTTCCTAGAGTGTAGTAGTATTAGTTCAACCTTCCCAAGCACCTATTATCAAATATTCATCTAACCCTGCAGGACGCCTAGCTCAAATGTCACTGAAGGGCCCTGGTAGTATAGTGGTGAGCTTAGCTGCCTTTCCAATGTCACTGAACCCGTGTTGCTGTTGCTCTGATGCTATGCTCTCAGCACTTTGAGTCTCTTGAAGGACTTTCATGCTATCATCAAGCAGTCACTTATGCTTCCTCAGGATTCCTTTAGGATTCTCAGGTACAGGCAATACAGCAACTATATTACAAGCATTCTAAAACATGTTAAATTAAAATGCTTTTTGGTTATAAAACAAGTTTCTTATAAAAATGGTCTCCAAAGTAGGGTGTAAGAAAAATTATTAGAACTTTTAATTTAAAACGTAATTATTTAAAAATCTCAAAATCTGTTTTACATGATTAAAAATGTACTAAGACATTGCTATAGGAATAAAATCAATAAATATACATGAACTGAGGGTACATGCTTGCTGTGGTTTGATCGTCCTCTCCAGAGTTCACAATGAAATTGTTACCACCCTATTGATAGTGGGGTAGGACTTTTTAAGAGGCATTTGTTTATTTATTTTTTAAGATTTTATTTATTTGAAAGAGTTACAGAGAGAGGTAGAGACAGAGAAAGAGGTCTCCCATCCAGTAGTTCACTCCCCAGATGGTGATCAACAGCCAGAGCTGAGCTGATCCAAAGCTAAGAGTCAGAAGCTTCTTCTGGGTCTCCCAGTGGGTGCAGAGGACCAAGGACTTGGGCCATTCTCTGCTGCTTTCCCAGGCACATTAGTAGGGGGCTGGATCAAAAGTGGAGCAGCTGAGAATCGAACTGGCACCCATATGGGATCTGGTGCTGCAGGCCAGGGCTTTAACCCACCGCACCACAGCGGCAGCCCCAAGCAGTGTTTAGATCAGGAAGGCTCCACCCTCATCCAGACTAACACTGTCGCTGCAGGAGTGGGTTCAACCTTCCTGCTCACGTTCTTGTTCTTTTTGTCCTTCTGCTGTGTGATGCCTTCTCCATGTTAATATACAGCAAGAACGTTCTCACCAGATGCTGGCACCTGGATATTAGAATCCTCAGCCTCTAAAACTGTCAGCCAACAAATACGTTCATTATAAATAACCCAGCCTGTGGTATTAAAGCAGCACAAAAGGACTACCACATACTTTCCTGCTACTGCTGTGTAATCAAAATATTTAGAGACCACAGTACTATGCTATAGGATACTACAGCTATAAAACTGACTCAGAGAACAGGAAGTTGTTTTAGGTAATGGTTGCGGAAATGAGGAATCATTTGCAGGCCACACAAAATTTTCTTTCTTTTTTTTTTTTTTTTTTAAGATTTTATTTATTTGAAAGTCAGAGTTACACAGAGAGGGGAGAGGCAGAGGGTGGGGGAGAGGGAGACAGGGAGACAGGGAGAGAGGGAGAGAGGGAGAGAGGGAGAGAGGGAGAGAGGGAGGGAGGGAGGAAGGATAGATCTTCCATCTGCTGGTTTACTCCCCAACTGGCTGCAACGGCTGGTACTGCACCGATCCGAAGCCAGCAGCCAGGAGCTTCTTCTGGGTCTCCCACACAACTGCAGGGGCCCAAGGACTTGGGCCATCTTCTACTGCTTTCCCAGGCCGTAGCAGAGAATAGGATCAGAAATGGAGCAGCCCGGACTCAAACCAGTGCCCATATAAGATGCCGGCACTGCAGGTGTCGGCTTTACCCATTATGCCATAGCGCTGGCCTCCAAAATTTTTAACTTAAAAATTAGTCTCCTAATGGATTTCAAGTCCTGCCTGTGCTTGCCCTGGCAGGGCCACATCAAATGACTCCAAAGGCCTTATATAGCCATGGGCCAGACCTTCCCCACCCAACATGGCCAGGTCACTAGTGGTACATCTGAATCTAGTTATATAGGAATACATATTACCTTCCATTTATTTTATATTAAAGGTAATACTATTTCTAAGCTGTCGAGATAAGGCTAAAAAAGAGGGTTTCTCTACTATACAGATGTAGAGAATCTATCCTTAAGGTTGAGTCTATTGCCACTTATTAACTGCTTCTTAGCTTTGTGTGTGCCTAACAGTAACATCACAAAATTAAGCAAATATTAACTCTGTGCCCTTCAAAACACTATCTACCTTGCTTTAGGAGAAACTACATGTGACCTGAGGGCATTCCTCTTTGAAGGTCTGTTTTCTTTAGATGTCTCTAAAACTGAAGACTACTGCTAGAGTTCAAAATAACCTAAAAATGTTAAGATAGAATGCTTTGTTATTCAAAAATGGCACCTTCAATGTCATCTCATTTGAAATATGACAATCCCTAAATTGACAGCATTAAAGGGAACCAAACTGGACAAAGGAAAATAGATTATAAGAGTTCCCAAACTCATGGAATGAAATATTAACTGACTTGGGCTAAAAATTAACATCTTCCATACATAAAAAATCCTGTCACTATTTAATTTGGTGTACAGGAACCACAAATACTGGCTTGACATACGTGAATATAGTTTGTTGCTTACTAATTTAGATCTCAAGTTGTGATTCCCTCAAAAATCAAAGAAAATGAAAACCTAAGGATTATGTTGATTGGTACTATAACAAGACAAAACAAAAATGAAATGCAACTACAAAGTACCATTTATTTGCTACAAGGCTACTTCAAAAGGCTCGTGGAAAAAGGTAATTAAGGGGCCAGCCCCATGGCACAGGTTAATCCTCCACCTGTGGTGCCAGTATCCCATTTGGGCGATGGTTCTAGTCCCGGCTGCTCCTCTTCTGATCCAGCTCTCTGCTATGGCCTGGGAAAGCAGTAGATGATGGCCCAAGTGCTCGGGCCCTTGCGCCCACATGGGAGACCAGGAAGAAGCTCCTGGCTTCGGATCAGCACAGCTCTGGCAGTTGTGGCCAATTGGGGAGTGAACCAGCAGATGGAAGACCTCTCGCTCTGTCTTTACCTCTCTCTGTAACTCTGTATTTCAAATAAATAAAATAAATCTTTAAAAAAAAAAAAAAAAGAAAAGAAAATGCCATTTGCCAGAGGAAGAGGCTGAAGAGTTTTAGTTGTAGACCATATAATGACTGGGACTATCTAAAGCTAGAAGTGAGGGAGGATCCTCCTTTAAAGCATTTCAAGAGCACGTGGCCCTGCCAACACCTTGATTTTGGACTTCCAGTCTTCAGAACTAGAAGAAAATAAATTTCTGTTGTTTTCACCATCAAGTTGTGATACTTTGCTATGGTAAAACTAGGAAACTGATAGGGCACCTAATGTACATAATGTTGTTTTAAACTCTCTAAAATTTGCTATTCCAATTATTTTCAACTCAGCTAGAATTTATGGCGATATTTAATTTTCAGGATGAAGTTAATGGGAGAATAGAGAAATTACTTTTTAAAGTGACTTTTCTAGTAAATGTTAAGAGTCAATATATTTCTGTGCATTATATACACACAGTGCTGTACATGATCACGAATATTATCATGAAGAGAGTGAAGAATTTCAGTCACTCAACATTTTAAGAGTATTTCCTGGCTTTATTAATAAACTCAAGAAATCAGATTTCCACCTTTTAGAAAGCCTTATTCTACAGGAGATATTATTAACAAAAGAGGTCCCAGATGGGATGCACTCTTAGCATTTCTATTAGGGCTGATTCTCATGTGCACTGGAAACTACAGGACCAGTACTGATGCTACTAAATCTCAATTTTCAAAGTAAATTCCCTCATGGTATTCTGTAGTAGGCAAGGATGAATAAAGTATAACATTGCTGACAAGGCAAAAGGCCTTTTGCACAGAAATCCAGCTGGACAAATCAGCTGACAAAAGCAGCATTGCCAAAACCCACAATTAATACACCAAAAAAGTTTTAAAAAACCAAAACCAAACAAACAAACAAAAAAAAAACCACAACCCAAACACTAAGCCTAAAAGCAAACAGCCATTAGTTCTTAACATACAAGAAAGTCATTAAAAAGACCATTTTTTGCAAGACTTGAATTATTCTAATATCTAAAGCCAACAGTGTCTCTATTTAGAAGAGTAAAAAGCACTCACAACAAGCCATTGTTTCCTTTCAGACATTTAACTGATGTCAGACTTACTTAACATTGGCCCCTGCAAACAAAAAGAGCAGCTGCTGTTTTGCATCTTTAGCCATATTCTTCCATAAACAGGAGGAAAATATGTCTAATACCAATAAAGAAATCAACAAAATGTTTAATATGTTTATGTTTAAAATTAAATGTCTCAATATGCTGTAGTTTCATATTGCCTTTGGGAAACAGTTTGACAAGGAATCAGTGTGGGTTTCTTGCATAAGGAAATGATAGGAACACAGCAAGCACAACCACCCTCCTTGAAGAGCTTCAACAATATCTAAATTGTCATATAAACATGCTGCAGAGTATTATTAAGCTTTACAATGACTCTCTGTAACTTCATGCTTAGTAACACATTGCAAATGTCGAACAAGCTTTCAAACTATTGACCAGCAATGGACATTCCAATTTGTATAAAAGCACCATTAAAATTTATTATAAAGCACCAGTAAAAGGCAAGAGTCACCATTCTCACCAAGTCAAGAAAAAGACACACTAGCAACAAGCAGTAAGCAATCAAACAGTAAGGCTTTAAGGAAGCATACAAGAGAGAAAAAATTAAAAACCATAAGGACCTAGTAGTTTCCACACAAACAGCTAGAAAGATGAACTAATGTAGAAAAAAAAATCAGCCACAATGTGAGGCATGAAACAGAACAAAATACCCATTCTTAAATAATAGTTGAATTAAAATATCTCTAAAATACAGAACAACAAGCAAATCCAGAAAGATGGGGAGAGAGCAGAGTATGTGCACAGAAGACATTTCAAAGCTACAAGGTACCTATAATGAAGACAACAGCCTAAAACAAGAACAGTTTGAACTGAAAGGTATTAGATGCTTTCCAGAGAGGTACTAATCCAGTACTTAAGAGTAACCCAGATACAATGTAGAACACACAGCACAGTTTGGAATCTATCACTAAATGGCAAGGTTGTGATTCTCTCAAAAATATTAACAGTAATCAGGAAAGAGACCAGGACTACAAGTTGCCCTAGATGTATAATGGCTGCCGTGCCTCCAAAACACATCAAAGAGCAAAAAAGGATTTTTGATAATAGCTGTAGAGCTAGAATTTGGTTATAAGATTAGATTTTGGTGGGATTTCATTTATTCATTTAAATTACTATTTACTTTACAATGTACAAAGAAGTGGTATGTGCCCTCAAGGGATCCTGAATTACATGCTAAAAATTAGAATGAAAGAATAAAAGACATTTCATTAAGAAAAATTATTTTGGTTACTGCTAGTACTGAAGGGACAAAATCAACTCAAGGGATAACCTAAGAACCACTAAGTATAAAAGCATGTAAAAATCCCACTCACTTCAAAGATAAAGAGTTTCATTTTTAAATTATTAACAATAATCATGAAGAACCAGTGTTGTGAGGAGTGGGTAAAGCTGTTGTTTGTGACACTGGCATCCCATATGTTGCCAGTTCATGTTCTGGCTGCTCCACTTCTGATCCAGCTCCCTGCTTATGGCCTAGGAAAAGCAGTGGAAGATGGCCCAGGTATTTGGGCCCCTGCCACTCATGTGGGAGAATTGGATGAAGTTTCTGACTCCTGGCTTCCACCTGGACCAGGCCTGACCATTGCAGCCACCTGAGGAGTGAACCAGTGGATGCAAGATATCACTCTCTTTGTCTCTCTCTCTCTTCCTCTCATTTTCAAAATACATCAATCTTAAAAAAAAAAAAAAAAATCATGAAATCAAAGCCACCTTCATTCCTTGGGCAAATATCTAATATTTTAACAAATAGTAACTATTAGCTAACAAATCAAAACCAATTTGGGGCCGGCGCCGTGGCTCACTAGGCTAATCCTCCACCTTGCGGCGCTGGCACACTGGGTTCTAGTCCCGGTCGGGGCGCCGGATTCTGTCCCGGTTGCCCCTCTTCAGGCCAGCTCTCTGCTGTGGCCCGGGAGTGCAGTGGAGGATGGCCCAAGTGCTTGGGCCCTGCACCCAGATGGGAGACCAGGAGAAGCACCTGGCTCCTGCCATCGAATCAAGTACTCCAAAACTAAACTCTCAACAAGAAACTTACCCTAATTAAATTACCTTAATGTTCTCATTCACATCTGTTCTGACATAAAGAAAAGGCATTTCTATCAGTGTCTTTTAAAGGACATGGAAATTCTGGTACTCTTTTTGTCATTTCAGTGAAAAACATTATATGGGTTTTGGAACACAACTGGATATAAAACCTGGCTTAAAAGCAGATGCTGGGGCTGGTGCTGTGGTGAGCAGGCTAAGCTCTGCCTGCAGAGCCAGCATTCCATATGGGACTGCTTGGTATCCCTGTTGCTCCTCTTCTGATCCAGCTCTCTACTTATGGCCTGGGAAGGCAGTGGAGGATGTCCCAAGTGCTTGGGAGGAAGCTCCTGGCTCCTGGCTTCAGATCAGCTCAGCTGTTGAGTCCATTTAGGGAGTGAACCAGTGGATGGAAGACCTTTGTCTCTCCCTCTCTGTAACTCTACCTCTCAAATAAATAAATAAAATCTCCAAAAAAAAAAAAAAAAGTAAATAAAATGCAGATACTGCAGGCCAGAAATTTATATAAAGGTTTTTTTATTAAGATTTTCTTAACTATATTTTTCAGAAAATCAAAACTCATATACAATGTTTTGATTATGTATAAAGTATTACACAGAATTGTGCAGGATATTCTTGACAACTATAGTAATTCTATATTGAATGTGTAAATGTGGGTCATAAATCAGTAAGAAAACTCTTAAGAATTTGCAGAGAGGTTCATTGCTAATAAAAATAACACTACTACAAGTGACCATATGGGCTCTGTCCCAGGAGTAGGAGGTAACATGGTACAAATGAGCACTGGATAAGGAATCACAGGCACCTGAAGGTGAGCTGCATTTCACTGCCTGCTTATTAGCTGAAGAACTTTTCCAAGTCTCAGTCTTCTTCACCTATCAAACATGATGGTAACAGCAGACCTACCTACTTTAACAGATATTTTGAGAATTAGGTAACACAATGCACGGAAATTATGCTTGGAAACTGCTTAAGGTAGCTTACTAAAGATGCAGCCAGAGGGTATGTTTTAACTATTCATCAGGGAAATGACATCTGTAGCCAGTGGTTTCTCGTCTACAGATTTGCACCATAACTTTCTTGTTATTGCTGTTAAGTGCTTATTTGAATATATTTAGGTTCTTACCATCTAGTTCCCTATAGCAGAAAACCAAGTTAATTTTTAAAATTGATGATACATATTTGAAGCTAAAAGTGTGGCTAACTGGGCTGGCACTGTGGCTCACGTGGTTAATCCTCTGCATGCTGTGCAAGCATCCCATATTGGCACCAGGTTCTAGTCCCGGTTGCTCCTCTTCCAGTCCAGCTCTCTGCTGTGGCATCCTCAGTGGAGGATGGCTCAAGCGCTTGGGCCCCTGCACCTGCATAGGAGACCAGGAGGAAGTACCTGGCTCCTGGCTTCGGATCAGCGCAGTGCTGGCCGTGGCGGCCATTTGGGGAGTGAACCAACGGAAGGAAGACCTTTCTCTATGTCTGTCTATAACTCTGTCAAAAAAAAAAAAAAAAAAAGTGTAGCTAAAAAAGGAAATGAAATAAAACACAGAAGGAAGTGTATTACCTGTATGGGTGTACTTCAAAGTTTATGGAAAAATGGAATTAAAGCTCAAATAACTGGAGTTGATGTGATGTAGCAGGTAAAGCCACCGTCTAAGATGCTGGCATCTCATATGGGCACCACTTAGTGTTCCAGCTCCCTGCTAATGGCCTGGGGAAAGCACCAGCGGATGACCCCAGTGTTTGAGCCCCTGCCACCCATGAGGGAGACCTGGAAGAAGTTCCCAGCTCCTGGCTTCAGTGTGGCCCAGTGCTGGCCATGTGGACATCTGGGGAGTAAACCAGCAGAGAAGATCACTCTCTCTGTCTCTCCAGCTTTTCTTTTTTTTAAAGATTTATTTGAAAGGCAGAGTTAAACACAGAGAGAGAAACAAAACTGAAATAGAGCGAGAGAGAAAAGAGAGAGAGAGAGAGAGAGAGAGAGAGAGAGACAGTCTCCCACTTGCTGGCTCACTCCCCAAATGGCTGTAATGGCCAGAACCGGAGGATGCTGAAACCAGGAACCAGAAGCCTCTGCCAGGTCTCCCACATGGGTGCAGGAGTCCAAGCACCTGGGCCATCCTCGGCCGTCCTTGCAGGTACACCAGCAGGGAGCTGGATCAGAAGCAGAGCAGTGAGGACTCAAACCAACACCCATATGGGACATGGACACTGCAGGCATTGACTTAACCCCTTATGCCACAATACCAACCCTACTCTTTCAAATAAATAAATCTTAAAAAAAAAAAAAAAAGGCAAACTTATTTTGGTACAAAAAAAATTGAAATTCATGCATAGTTTTTTCATCATATCCATTTAAAAAAATTTTTAAGACTCTTCATATAATTTCAAGTAAACATCAAATAGAAGGAAATCTGCATGTTTCTCAAATGATTGTCAAATATCTAGTATGATTTTTTAGAAAATTATGCAAGTAATCAGAACTACTGCTGATAAAAGCTGAGAGTAAAAGTACTCATAATAAAGCTGAGAGTAAAAGTACTGAGTTAAGTACTCATAATCCATTTTTATAAAAACAAATGCATAAAAAGTAACAGACTTATTAAAATCAATGATTGCCAATTTCCAACTATCTTCACTGTAAGTACTCAACTGAGTAAGGAACAGAAAAAAAAAACTCACTTTAACATTGACAGGTCGCGGGAGGCATGTGTGCTATGTGATCAACCTGGATTTTACTTTTTAATTAGAACTAAATAAATTCACTAGCCATTCCCAGTCAACAGACTTTATCACTTTATTAAATGAGCTCAATACTCAAAAGACTGAAAAATGAAAGGATGTCTATGATTTACTAGTCTACAAATTATGTAGAGACTAGATTTAAACTGAATAAAGATAACTAGTTCTGGCAATGTAACATTTGCAAGCCTTTGCAAATGTAAAGCATATGTATTCAAGTGAAAAAGGATCCACTGTTGGTGGGAGTCTAAACTGGTAAAGCCACTATGGAGGACAATGGGGATATCTCAGAAAGCTGAATATGGACCTAACATATGACCCAGCCATACCACTCCTGGGAATTTATCCAAAGGAAATGAAATCAGCATATGAAAAAGGGATCTGTACCCCCCCACCCCGTTCATTTCAGCTCAATATACAAGAGTTAAGATATGGAATCAACCCAGATGTCCATCAATTGAAGACTGGATAAAGAAATTATGGTATGTATACACTATGTAATACTACACAGCAGTTAAAAAAAAAAAAAGAAAAAAAAGAAGTTCTATCATTTGCAACAAAATGGTACAATAAGCCAGTAACAAAAAGGCAAATACCATATGCTCTTTCTGATCTATGGTAACTAATAAGAGTACCTAAGGGGCTGGCGCTGTGGCATAGCAGGTAAAGCCGTCACCTGCAGTGCTGGCATACTGTACGGGTGTTGGTTTCAGTCCTGGCTGCTCCACTTCTGATCCAGCTCTTTGCTGTGGCCTGGGAAAGCAGCAGAAGATGGCCCAAACCCTTGGGCCCCTGCACCCGTGTGGGAGACCTGGAGGAAGCAAGCTCCCGGCTTCGGACTGGTGCAGTTCTGGCAGTTGCGGCCAACTGGGGAGTGAACCCAGCAGATAGAAGACCTATTTTTCTCTCTGCCTCTCCTCTCTATGTGTAACTCTGAATTTCAAATAAATAAATAAATCTAAAATAAATAAATAAATAAATAAATAAATAAAGAAGAGTACCCAAAAGGTAATCTATAGGAGTGAGACTGACACCTTGAGATACGATGATTTTGAACAGCTCTTAATTTCACTGTTGAGGAACAAGGTTTTTCTTGTTTGTTTCTGTTCTTTTTTTTTCTTCGTATTCTCTACTTAGTGCAAGGTTAATCTTATGAGCTTAAAATTACCTGAAAACTGATCTTTGTAAAAAAATAAGAAAGGGAGATGGAGGAGAAAGAAGGGTGGAACTAGGAATGGGATAGGGGAGAATCACCATGTTCCCAAATTTGTATATATTAAATGCATGAAGTATTGTATTATATTCCTTAAATAAAATTAAAAAAAAATTTTTAAATTAAAATAACAAGTACATTGTCAGATGTTTATTACTCAAGTGTCTTCAAATAAGCAATAAACATATATAGTAACCAATCAGTTAACATGGGAACCCATGTAACTAAAGGAGAAGTACTTTAACAATTGCATATAATTAACTGTAAACTGCTAAATGGTATAACCAGAGCCACAGACACAGGGTTCCATATATGCCACCAGAGAAGCAGATAAAATAACAAAGACATTTCCTATCTCTTCTCCTAACCCAAACTGGCAAAAAATTAAATAAAGTACCCCCCCCCCCATAACTGGTTCCTCAATTGCCACTAGTAATGGAATAAAAAAACAAAGAGTGAATATGCAGCATGAATTTTCAGGAACTAGAAGAGCAAGCCTAGAACCATCTGAAGAGGAAAGTTTCTCATATAAAGTTATAAGGTCAATATGGCATTTTAAATACTCCCCCGCCCCCCAACTTTCTAGTTTGTTTTTGAATATAATGTCAGAGTGATACAATGAAAATGTGAAACTTGATAATTTTCATATTTAGTGTTTGTAATCTACTTGCCATTTCTCTCTACCTAATCAATATCCCTCTAAGTTCCTATAAAAGATATGAAGTAACACATATGATGAAGAAAAATGTTAATAACTTGCATTTCAAGCTATATACAATGATTATTTTAGTATTACATCCCTTCAAAATCAAGCACATTACAGTATCACATATAGTGTCTAGTACCTGTGCTCCTGATACAGGGCCAAAGGGGTTTGGTGGTCTCATGACAGGCTGACTGTATATTAAGGTTGGTTGTGTCATGACAGGCACACTTCCCATTTGAGGAGGCTAAAAAACAAAAGAATATAAAGTTAAAGGACATGATTCACATCTACCTTGTTATGACTAAATAAACAAGAATGTTAACAAGAATGACAGATACTACTGCTTTTGTTTTGATTTAGAGAAAAATTCCTTTGAAAGCACACAAAACAGCTATAAATGTTTAAGAGCATTTTGTTGGTATAAAAATATTTAGCATACTCATTTTTAAAAGACGGTAAGAAAAGTTTCTCTACTCAATAATTTGCAAAATTTAAACGTTTTTATATAGTATAATAGACAAAATGATTTAGACCAACAAATTTTCAACCAACTATTTCTTAATCACCTATAAAATTAACAAAATAAATGAAATTACTTAATGTGAAAATAATTCATCCACAGACTACTACGGTATTTTGGTTAAAAAGCAAGACTCTGGAGGCTGGCATTATGGTACCGCCACCTGTGATGCTAGCATCCCATATGAGCACCGACTCGAATCCCAGTTGCTCCACTTCTGATCCAGCTCCCTGCTAACAGACCTAGGAAGGCAGTGAAAGATGGCTCAAGTCCTTGGGTCCCTGCCACCCACATGGGAGACTAGGATGGAGTTCCTGACTGTTGGCTTCAGTTTGGCCCAACTCTGGCTGTTGTGGCATTTGAGGAATGAACCGACGGATGGACGATCTTGATGGATCTACTGATCAATCGTTTTTGCTCCCTCACTCGTGCTCTCTCTCCCCAACACTGCCTTTCAAATAAATAATTCTTTTTAAAAAGAAAAAAAAGCAGCACTCTAGAATCTTTTTTTAAAAAAGACTTATCTTGGCCAGAGCCACGGCTCACTAGGCAAATCCTCCACCTTGCGGCGCCGGCACACCAGGTTCTAGTCCCAGTCGGGGCACCGGATTCTGTCCCGGCTGCCCCTCTTCCAGGCCAACTCTCTGCTGTGGCCATGGAGTGCAGTGGAGGATGGCCCAAGTGCTTGGGCCCTGCACCCCATGGGAGACCAGGATAAGTACCTGGCTCCTGCCTTCGGATCAGCACGGTGCGCCGGCCGTAGTGAACCAACGGCAAAAGGAGGACCTTTCTCTCTGTCTCTCTTTCTGCCTGTCCAAAAAAAAAAAAAAAAAGACTTATCTTTCTTATCTGAAAGGCCGTTACAGAGGCAGAGAGAGGAAGAAAAAGAGAGAGGTCTTCCATCTGTTCTGGTTCACACTTCCCAAATGGCTGTAACAGCTAGGGCTGGGCCAGGCCAAGCCAAAGCCAGGAACCAGGAGTTTCTTAAGGGTCTCCCATGTGGTTGCAGGGGCCCAAGGACTCAGGCCATCTTCCACTGCTTTGCCAGGTATTTGAGCAAGGAGCTGGATCAGAAGTGGGGCAGGCAGAATTCAAACCACTACCCATATGGGATCTTGGCGTTGCAGGCGGTGGCTTTACCTGCTATGCCACAACACCAGCACCTAGAATCTTACCTTTCAATAACTTCTGGCTAGCCATTCAAGTAGATTACTGCAAGCATAGTGAGCTTCACTTTTAAGCCTATGACATAAATATTTAGGCAAACTCCTTTTTTATGCAATGATATCATTCTAAAACCTGTGGAACCTTTCTACATGTATAAAAGAAGCCACTTCCATATCATGTATGAAGTAGCACAATAGCCACAGTAGCAATACCAAGGCACAACATACTGGCTTCTACCAGCAACCATTCCTCAATTATGTTTCAATGAATTGAAGCCATTATC
The DNA here is from genome assembly GCF_051225735.1 of Oryctolagus cuniculus. NCBI lineage: Eukaryota > Metazoa > Chordata > Mammalia > Lagomorpha > Leporidae > Oryctolagus > Oryctolagus cuniculus. The sequence goes on from NC_142867.1 coordinate 77,122,275, forward strand.
TCCATTTCTAATCTAAGTGGTCTGTATATTGAGAGGGCAGGAAGAATAAGGGAGATATATAACATGGATTGTGGGGAACCTAAATGTTTATAGACTAGAATAACCACTGCCATAGGAAAATTCCTCTGGCCTTTACTATATGAAAGCTAACCCTATATAATTCACGAAATGTAATCCTCCCCTTCCTCTACAGTTTTAAGATTATAAGACTTCACTGGTATTTAAGATTAGAACAACAAAAGCTTGGAGGTGACACTAATGTTTAAACATATTTGTAATGAAATATAAAATGCCTAGCAAAGTGAGGAGAAAAATAAGCCAAGAAGGGGCAAGTGTTGTGACACAGTTGGTTAAGTTGCTGCTTGGGTTGCCCACATCCACTATCAGAGAGCCTGGATCAAATCCTGGCTCTCCACTTGCAATCCAGTTTCCCATCACTGCACACCTTGGAAGGCAGCAGGTGTAGCTCAAGTGGTTGAGTCCCTGTCACCCACGTGGGAGACCCAGACCTGAGATCTGGGCTCTTGTGTCAGCCTGGCCCAGAGCTGGCTGCTAAGGGCTTTTGGGGAGTTAATCAGCAGATGGAAGCTCTCTCTTTGTGTCCCTCTGTCTTTCAAATAAATGAAAACTTTGTGACAAATATGTTTCGGGGTGGTTTTTTTTTTTAAAGGAAAAAGAAGCCAAGCAATATTTTAAGAATTAATAAAAACTATGTGTTGTGTTATTCTAGAAATACTGAAGAAACCAATGCCATGGTACCACCTAGGGCTAGAGATGGGTGGCACTAAATTATTTGTTAGTTAAGAGTGTTAAAAGCATGTTAAAGAGGAAACAATCTATTTTCCAAAAGTTTTATCTGGAAAAGTACTTACAATTCCATATCCTATCATTCCTGTTGGTGTAGTAGCAGGATAAGCCATTACAGGAGGTGCCTGACAAGATGAAAGGAAAAATAACCAGAGGTATAACTCATATGTGTCAACTGAGTTCAAAGAATTAAGAGCTGTAGTTCCACTAAAAAGAATTGCTAAGACAGCTGTGATTAAATGACATTTATGGTAATTAATAACTGTGTCAATTAATGCTCAGTGAAAAAAGTCTTGAAATTATCAGAAAGAGAATTATCAGAAATAAGAAAATACCACTTAAACTTAGATACATCAGTGATCTAAGATGACAAAGTGCTTTTACAGCCTTAAACATCTTTGAATTTTTAAAAATAAAGTAAGTTCTAAAATTTAACGTCTATAACTATCATTAGGAAATGTTTACCCAGATAAAGTGTTTTCCTGGGTACTTCATTTCTCAAAGAAAAACATGCAAACATCTTAAATCAATTAATAATCTGATCTTTGAGGGAAAAAAGAAGTTCCTAAGGACCCTTCACTCAAAGAATCCCAAAGATTTCAAACCACTATTGAGTGTGACTATTTCTATGAACCACAATTCTTACATATGGAGCATGCATGTTAGCTAGGCTTCCTTATTTACTCCAAAAATATTTAAAAGCAACAATCAATGAAAAGAACCCTCTACCACTGAGATATTTAAGTTCTCTCATACTGCTACTTTAACTGATCATCTGTAAATATAACAGCTAACAAAACAGAATTATTTTAGATATAATTGCTGTCTTAACATTCCCTGTGTGTGTTTCTTATGAAAACTGAAACTGAATACAGTGAAAAGACCAATAACATTGCTGAAACACAAAAAAACAAACAAATTAAATGGCAATTTGAACATATGCATGAAGTAAAATGAAGCGTAACTTTTTGAAAACAGCATTGAAGTGAAGAGTTAAAAGTTTAGTATTTGGGTGAGCATGTAGGGCTTATTGGTCTCTCCCTACTTAAAATCCAAGATCTGTAAGAGCAGTAGACAAACTGCCAAGTACAGCAGAAGCCTGTAAGATTTCATGCAGTTGTTATTCCAAACATTACCACAATCAACATTTCTCTTCATTCAGAAGTCATCAAGTGCATAGTGGCAGCACAGATACACACACAGACACCCAGCCATCTGGCAGCAAATGGCGGAATATTAAGCAAGAAAAAAAATTGGTACTTCCCATGCCACCATCAGAATCAATTCTGCAACACACCCATGAAATCAGTAGATGCTAGGAAGAATTTTTGGCACATTGAAAATCTGAATGTGAAAACAAGTAATAGCTTAAAGGTTATGAGATTCTGCTGCAGCAGTGGTTAATAGCATGCCAATTTATTGCAAAAAGGCTAGTTTTTGGTCACTTACGTATTGTGGAAAATGCATGCCATTCTGTTTTTCCCAGGGAGAACAATTACATAATGCAATAACACTGGATTAGAACAAGTACTTACACAACAGAAAATACACAGAGAGCATTTTAGTTCACATGTACATTCACTAACTAAAGTCTCTTGTATTTCCAGTATCTAATGAAAGAATATCTAAACTAAAACACTATCAAGGTTGACAAGGCAAACCGAGTCTTTAGCCTTATTCCTTTATATACACAATAGTTAACTGACTAAAAAATATCTTTCGAACACAAAATCAATCACAAGTACCAATAGTGCAAAATTCAGGGCATCTCATAAACAGTCATATCAATGTCTGTCACAGGAAAAAAAAAAAACAAGAAATAATTAAAAGAATTTGTACCAAAATGTTTTTTAATTCCAATAAATTTGTTTTTATAAAAATTGAAAAACCTTGACAGTGTTTAGGATTAACAAAAAGGTTAGAAATGTCATAAGCAGCGGTATGTCTTAAGTAGTGAATCACATCATCAGTCTTTAGTGTTAGCCACTAAAAGGAAACTATAAAATATATACAAATATTTTAATAAAATCCTTAAGAGATGATTCACATTGCATATAGAACATAGAAACATAAATACTGCTATCTTATCACTTTACACATGAATTCCAGAAGGTTAGAGGCTTATTACATTCTAATTCATCTTAAGTGTTACATACAAACCTTTAATATTTCACAGAGTTTAACACTACAAAAACATAAAATATTCATTGTACTTTAGTATCAACTTTTGTATGTGTCATTTTTTACTGTCAATGTAGAATTCACACCATAAAATCCACTGATCTAAATACCTGCCATCTCCTACTCAGTGACATGTGTTATAGTGGGAAAAACATCGAGTTCAGAATCAAGAGATGGACTTTCAACTTTAAATTGCTTCCTACTTGGGAAAAGAATTGTATTACTTTATCCTTAAAACTGAGGTAAGTCAAACTCTTCCAAGACAGCACTGTTTACATGCTGAAGATAGTACATGTGCATGTGCAGATAAAAACTAAAACTATTTCAATGAAAGGTTTTAATGTTAGTGAAGGTATAGAACACTAACTGTGAAAAATTACTGCTCTAAAATGTAGCTAAATTTCAACATTATGGAATCTAATTTATGGAATCTAATAATAAACTTTTCAGGTAATGTCATACAAAATTTTACCAGCACAATATTTTTAGATCATTCCTATTAATTATAACACATAATTAACCAAAGGAAAACAAGATAATGTTCTGTTAATGAATTAATAATAAAAGATATTATCATAAGAGCAATGGAGATATCTATCAACAATATGAAGGTTATACTATGTAGCCTCTGTAATCAAAATGCTGCTATTAATCAACTGATAGAAGCAGGTCATATTTTTCCACAAGGAGGAATATGTTTTTCTCTGATTGACCAAGACTTGCTGGACTGGTAAGGCAGCAGCTGGCCAGGGACAGGGAAACAGACCATTAAGGCATGGGCCTACCATGCCTTATAGTAAATAAGAATACCACCAGAGTTTGTTCAGTAATATATATTAACTATTAATTAGCAAGCACAGCAGATCTTCATTATTCATATTCTGTATTTGCAAATTTGCCTAGTCGCTAAAATTTGCAACCCCCAAATCAATACTTGTGATGTTTTCTATGTCATTCATAGACATACAAAGAGGAGCAAAAGATCTGTATCACTGCATGCAGTTTATTCCCAGCTGAGTTGGAACAAAGTGACACTGCCTTGTTTTAGCTCTCATGTGAAGAAGTCCAGAGGATGGAGAAGGTAGGCAACAGTTGTATGTACCACAAGGAGCTCTGGCTCTGCAGCCAGTTGAGCACAACTAGAATTCCAACTCTGGCACTAGTTAGTGGTGTGGCCTCAGGCATGTCACTTAATACTGCTGACTTCATCTTGTATTTTATAAAACCCAATCTACAAGAATGATGATTTTTAGTATTGAAGATTATAATCTATGTGAAATACGCATAAAAATGCACATATTTTTCCTAGCAGTGGTTCACTGTTCACTAGTTGGGTAACTCTAAGTATATAACTGCCACAAAAAAAGAGAATCAACTGTATAAATTATATGACAATTTTAACAACAAATAATTATAGTTTCTTTACCAATGGTGAAATTTGTAGAAAATTAAAGACACTATTTGAGACAAAAATGCAGTAAGTTTAAGATCAGTAGTACAGAGAGTGATTAAGAGATTACGCCCTGCAGCTCCCAGGCTGCCTGGGTTCTGAAAACCAAGCCAATCACTTAAGAACTCTGTGATCCTGGGCACATTTTTGTAACTCTGTGCCTTTATTTCCTCATTTGTAAAAAATGATGATTATAACTTTCTCTACTACACAGGGCTAATATGAGGATTATACAAAATAAAATCAGATGCTTTTTATTAAAACTGTGCCTGGTACAAAGTAACACTTACAGGTTAGCGACTAAAATGTACCTGGCAAATATAGTCAACCAACCTCCTTTAAAATAAATACAAATTGCTTATACTCCTACAACTTAGTAGCAATCTTCCCATTTATGCCTATCGCTTCAGAAACACTTTCATCATGTTACACAATTATTTATTTGTTAGCATATTGGGAGCTTTTCCAACTCACCATTGTTGCAGCATTCCAAGCAGTTGTTGGTGCAACCTTTGGTTGCCAGTTAGATCCTCCAGTTAACTTCTTTTCACCTGGTTGACTCCAATTTACATCACTTTAAATAAACATAAGAATATTAACTGCCTCTAATTTAAAGTTTCTGTAGTATATACATAAACTATATCAACAATGCAGACTTGACATCTTTATCCGTACTTTCATGATGAGAACTCAATCTTTAAATGACAGATGGGGAAAGAACACAAAACACTTACTTCTTAGTGGTTCCATTTCCAATGCCAAGATCTGGGACAGGAGAGGAAGAAAACATTTTAAAACTAGACTCATGCTAATAATGTAACACTTTAAAAGAAAATTAAAGAATTCAAAGACTACTTACTGCCCACAAGATTGGCTAAAGATGAATCCAAGTCATCAGACACTAACTTGTTAGGTGGGAGTTTGGCAGCAGGAAGACTCTGGTTCTGAGAGGCCACAGTAGGTTTGAGGAGTCCACCTAGTTCATCAAAGCCTTAAAGTTACAAACAGACGAAATAGGATTTGTAAGGAACTTTATGAAACTACAACTTTCTACAGGAGGTCTTTGCCTTTTTTCCTTGTTTGTTCACTGGAATAGTTCTTTAAAAAAATAGACACTAGTAAATACACTTAAAATTAAATAGGAGAAATTTACCAACACAAAGTGAATAGACTCAGGCTGCATTTGTTTTAATGGAACTCATTTGTTTTATGTCCAATTTACATAAAAATTAAAGGAGGGGCCAGTGCTGTGGTATAGTGGGTAAAGCCACCTCAGTGCTAACATCCCACATGGGCAGCGGTTTTGAGTTCCAGCTGTTCATCTTCTGATCCAGCTCTCTGCTATGGCCTAGCAAAGCAGTGGAAAATGGCCCAAGTCTTTGGGCCCCTGCACCTAAGTGGGAGACCCGGAAGAAGCTCCTGGTTTCTGGCTTCAGAATGGCACAGCTCCAGCTGTTGTGGCCATTTAGGGAGTGAACCAGTGGATGGAAGACCTCTCTCTCTCTCTCTGCCTCTGTCTCTCTGTAATTCTGCCTTTCAAATAAATAAATAAATCTTAAAAAAAAAAAAAATTAAAGGAGATGAAGAGAAGCACTGTGAAAGGGAAGGAAATGAAATTAAATTCTCCCTCTCATCTGGCAAGATTTTCTGAATGGTCACTTATACCTAAAAGCAATTTAGGTTAACAACAACAAAAAAAAGTATTGGGGTCAGCACTGTGGCTTAGCAAGTGGTGCCACTTCCTACAGTGCTGGCATCCAGTATTGGCACTGGTTCGAGTCCTGGCTGCTCCACTCCCAATCCAGATCTCTGCTATGGCCTGGGAAAACAGTGGAAGATGGCCTAAGTTCTTGGGCCCCTGTATCTACATGGGAGACCCGGAGGAGCTTCCTGGCTCCTGGCTTCAGATTGGCCCAGCTCTAGCTGTTGAGGCCATTTGGGAAGTGAACCAGCAGATGGAAGACCTCTCTCTGCATAACTCTTTCAAATAAAATAAATGAATTTAAAAAAAAAAGTATCTATGAAACTTTGAAAAAAATTTAAAAGTTCCTTTAAGACATGTATTTATAGACCTTTTTATATTCTTCAAAGAAGAGAATAAAGAGCTGATCTAAAATATAATGACCTAAACTATATCTAAGAAATTGTTAAACAGCTCTAGCCGCCTAACTTATCTAATGTACCTAATGAACTAGGGTATTTATTGAAAACGAAAAAATTCCTAAGGATCTCTACCGAAAGGAAGAAGACAAAAGCGTAACCAATTAAATCAACTCAGTAAGGGACTCAACAGCACTATCTACAAATATTTTAAGAGTTTGAAACAGAAAAATCATCAAAGATGGTGGCTTACAAAACATGAACAATTAGTGTCTATTTCCCCTTTTCCTTTTACCTAAGCAAGACAAGCTCACAAAAAAAAGGCAAATGCGCACAAAAACATTATAAGCCTACTGGTATAAAAAAAAAATTCTGAGTCCATAGATATCCTTTATATGCTTACTTTATGGATAACTAATTATATGTTATAAAATTAAGAACACCTCAATACATCCTCTTCATATGGCTAAATCTTAATTACTAACCAAAACAAAAGGCTACCTCATGGAAAGAGTAGAATTAATGAGTGCTAATATTTTATAAGTCCTTTAGAACTTCAAATTACAAAGGTATTAATGAAAATACAAAATGGAAATGTGGGTCTACTGATTTATAATGTTCTCATAAGACAAAGGAACTAGCAAATCATAATAAGATCCACCCTTAAAACAATGAAAGGCCTCTGCACCCACAGGCTTACTATTTTTTAATGCTTTAGTTGTTCATACAAAGAACCTCTAAGCATGTCAAAGGACCAAAGATTTTATTTTCCCAGTATTTAAAAATAGCAATTTTATATATTAAAATATATTATGGTCATTATTAACTTCATAATGGTAAAATCTTAAGGAGTAAAGCAGTAGAGAATTCCACACACAGTCACTAGAAACGTGGCATCTTACTGAGCTAAGTATCCTTAGCATCTGAACTGCCACCAATAAAAGGGAATGACTATACATGTAGTTCATTCAAGTTCTCATTAGTGGTCAGAGGCAGGAGGGACAATTTGTTTAGCTCCTAATTTAGTCTACTTATAAATGTTAAAAGTGGCATTATTTTTCCTTACACAGAATCTATATTAGATCACTATAGCACTTTAAATTAAACAATTTTTTTCTTACCCCCAGAATCTACAACAACATTTGTAGATTTATTTCCAAACACAGATTCAAAGTCAACATTAAGGCCAGCTGAAGGATGTGGCTGTGCAACTGGAGAAGGAGTGAATCCTGAGAGAAATCAAAATGGAAAAAATAATCTCAACTCTAATAATTCTATATTTAAAGTTCTATAATAAAGATGACAACAGGATGGAAAAGCAATAAATTCCTCAAAGAACAAAGCTAGGCTTTCAAGCAAACTGTCTTCCACCCAGAATTATTTTTGTGCTGACTATTTCTCCACAAAGTTGTACACAAACAAAAGAAAACTAATAAATGAGTAACCAATGTTGAACTATTAGCTTGCTTTACTACATAATAAAATATTTACTTATATTTTATTTTAATTTCGTATGCTGATACCTTTTAAAAACTAAACACACCTAAAATTCCAGGGTTTTGCACAAAATAAAATATATACACAATGCAAGGGCTCACTTGGCAATGAAATAAGCATATAAAAAAAAGAACCTTCTTCATATTGCCATCCTCCATATTTTTCTCTCCTAACTTCAACAGTGAATTAAAAAGCTAAATGGTTCTTGATTAATCTGATTAAATCTGAAAAGTGGCAAGAGTTTGACAGTCAGTCCACTCTTGTGTAATTAATTTTAAAGCATCAAAGAAAAAACAGCACTTTTAACTCGAAACAACCTTTTTTCTTCAACTTATGATTTCTAACAGTTTACAACAAAACATGCAATTAATCTAACTAGCCTGAATCATCAAAAACATAAACAGGAAAGCTTATTCTTTCTTGCTTGTGTTATACTGATGCTAACAGTATTAAGCAAAGAAGTACACAGCTCAGGTCTTTGAGATCAGCCTATCCTGAGGTAACAAAAGATATCCAATTGCACAAGGCTTTTTGTGAAGTGGTGTTTTGAATTTCTAGGAATCGAAATGAAGAATTAAAATCATCTAAAAATATTAGCATTGTGACATGATTTGGAAAACTTCTAATCATGGAATAATATACAAATAAAGAGCAGTCCAGCAAGGATCACAAGAAAGGAATTCTTTTCCCATATAGAAGGCTATAATAAATGACTCCTAAGGTCTTTTCCATCATTGAATTCTATCAAATCAGCATGTAAGCAAACAAATAAAAGTACCTGATACCTGTTATTAAAAAGTTAACACCAACAATATTAGGGAGAAGCTAAATTTTTGGAGTTCCAAACATAGGTTCTCTCTCTTCTTCTCCCAATTTTATGCTAAAGTATCTTCAATCAGTCTCACTTTGAATTTGTACACCACCAGGAGATAAAGAAACAAGATGTTATGTTGTATTAAGAGGACTGATCTGGGCCAGCGCAATGGCGCAGTAGGTTAATCCTCCGCCTGCGGCGCCGGCATCCCATATGGGCGCCGGTTCTAGTCCCGGCTGCTCCTCTTCCCATCCAGCTCTCTGTTATGCCCTGGGAAAGCAGTGGAGGATGGCCCAGGTCCCTGGGCCCCTGCACCCACATGGGAGACGGGGAGGAAGCTCCTGGCTCCAGATCGGCACAGCTCCGGCCGTTGCGGCTATTTGGGGAGTGAACCAACGGAAGGAAGACCTTTCTCTCCGCTTCTCTCTCACTGTAACTCTACCTGTCAAATAAATAAATAAAATCTTAAAAAAAAAAAAACTGATTTTTTTTTATTATTTTTTATTTTTTGACAGGCAGAGTGGACAGTGAGAGAGAGAGACAGAGAGAAAGGTCTTCCTTTGCCGTTGGTTCACCCTCCAATGGCCGCCGCGGCTGGCGTGCTGCGGCCGGCGCACCGCGCTGATCCGATGGCAGGAGCCAGGAGCCAGGTGCTTTTCCTGGTCTCCCATGGGGTGCAGGGCCCAAGCACCTGGGCCATCCTCCACTGCACTCCCTGGCCGCAGCAGAGGGCTGGCCTGGAAGAGGGGCAACCGGGACAGAATCCGGCACCCCGACGGGGACTAGAACCCAGTGTGCTGGCGCTGCTAGGCGGAGGATTAGCCTAGTGAGCCGCGGCACCGGCCTAAAAAGACTGATTTTAAAACTGTAAAACTTAGGACAACTTTGGGCAGTAAATCCAAGAACGTCCTCAAGGACAAATAAAGCCAAAAAAGCAATGATGTATACAAGCTGGTACACACCAATGCTACTAGTGATTTACATCACATAATGAACATTGTGTAGGGCACAATTTTTTTAAGAATGCTCCATAATTATTTAAACTCCTTAACTATTCTTAACTCAAAGGGATGGGTCATATAATCAGAACACAAACACTATCATAGTAGAATGTAATTTAATATATAAATCTGATCAATTTATCAGAAGAATTCTAGAATTCTAGACTTACCGATTTAATAATATTTTAAAGTATTTAAGCTTTAATTATAAGGGCCTGCTTGTTCTTTACATAACTCCTTACATATATAAAGAGCCAATGTATCTACTGAAGAAAGACAGAAATCTGTCATGCTTAATTATGTGCCTATCCTATCACAGTGTTAATATACATTTTGTTCTTTAAATGATATTCTGCTAACCATCTTGGCTACATTAGCATTAATCTTTAGATCATACATGGAACAATAATTTAAAACTAGGTCCATACATCAAGTTCCCATTTTCTCCTAGTGTTTTGTCCCAGAATTCTAGAATATTGTTGATATAAAAGAGATGAACCTATCCTCTACAGTAATACTGACACAGGTTAATTACTTTCTGTGAAAAAAACAGCCATCTCCTGAGGTTCCCAGGGCACTAATATACAAAATTACATTATTATTACGTAGATATAGAAAAGGTTAGAAAGGATATAAAGTAATTCAGGGTATGTATCTCAAGTTTAAAAAGCTTCTACATTAAAAAAAAAAAAAGCTTCCACATAGAGGAAAAATGTAAAAAGGAAAATTTTAAGAAATTTCAATAGCTTATTAGTTACCAGGGAAACAAGCAGTATATCTGCAAAGGAAGAATCTTTTAGGTAATGAAAGATTCCCTGTTTCACACACACACCATCAAGATTTTTCTGATATTTCTGTATTCTCATTTCAATGCACATCTTCAACTTAATGGCCTTTTGTCCCAAGTCACTTTTGTGGAAACCTCCACTACTGCCAATTTTTAATTTTAAAGTTATTTAAAGACACAGATCTAAAATGACCATTTCTTTATTAAGATTTATTTATTTACTTGAAAGGCAGAGTTACAGACAGACAGGGAGAGACAAAGAAAGAGAGCAAGCGAGCTCTTCCATCTACTGGTTCATTTTCCAAATGGCCTCAACAGCAGGGACCAAAGCCAGAAGGAGCCTGGAACACCATCCAGGTATCCTACATGGGTGGCAGGCGCCCAAGCACTTTGGCCATCTTTTGCTGCTTTGTTGGCACACTTGCAGGGAACTGGATTGCAAGATGAACAGCCAGGACTGGAACCAGCACTCATATAGGATGCCAGCATTGCAGGAAGCTTAACCTGCTGTGACATAATGCCAACTCCTATTATGACTATTACAAAGGAAAAATTTAAAGAAGAAAAAAGAAGGACAGATTTCCCAGCTTAAGGTAAATTTTATGAACTATATGTACACTGTCTTGTCTATTCTTTAACTTTACAAGGAAGGCCCAGTGACAACAATGTCACTGATCAGCATCAGCCCACTGAGTAACATTTAGAAACCACGGTCCTACAGGGCAAAACTCAAGAGGGCAATTATAAATTAATGAGAGGAACAAGCTCTACAAGCATTTTGAAATACTTTTAAGAAAAACTGGCTAAGTTCTTAATGGATTTTGGGGGTAATTCCCTGATAATTAGGTCTCATACTTTTTTTTTTTTGGTGAAAGTAACAGCTCCATGTATTAAAAGCCCTATTACATACTATTCATGGGCTTTGTTAAGTAAGTCATTACTTAAAACTCAAACACCACCATGAGATAATTAGTATTATCCCCCTTTTACATATGAAGAAACGAACAGATTAAACAGTTTACCTAAGGCCAAAGATTAAGTAACTGGCAGAAGCGACATTTTAATTCAATTTTTTGTTATTCCAAAATCTGGAAGTTTTCAGTTTATCCTAATTATTTCATCTTAAACATACTAGTATGTAGAAAAATAAATCTTCATTATAGCTATACTGTTAATTTAAAAGGATTCGTGTTTTACAAAATTCCTAAGCTTTCCATTACTAATGCTGGGCCAAAAAGTGAGTAACTCAGCAATTTTAAAACACAAAAGAAATGCAGTTCAAGATTATTAACTGTGCTAAATAACAAGAAGTATATTTGATTGGCCCTTGTTGTAGCACTATGGGTTGAGCTGCTGCCTACAATGTCTGCATCCTACATAAGCATCTGTTCTGGCCCCCACTAATGTGCCTGGGAAAGCAGCAGAAGATGGCCCAAGTACTTGGGTCCCAGCTACCCACACGGGAGACCAGGATGAAATTCCAGGCTACTGACTTTGGCCTGGCTCAACCCTGGCCACTGTGGCCATTTGGGAGGATGGAAGATCTCTCTCTTCCTCTCTGTCTCTCTCTATTTTTCTGTTAACTCTTTCAAATGAATAAACCTTAAAAAAAAAAAAAAAAGTACATCTGGGCTGTGGCACAGTGGGTTAATTCTCCACCTGCGATGTTCACATGCCATATGGGTACCAGTTCTACTACTGGCTGCTCTTCTTCCAATCCAGCTGTCTGCTATGGCCTGGTAAAGTAGTAGAAGATGGCCCAAGTTCTTGGGCCCTTGCACCTGTGTGGGAGACCCAGAAAAAGCTTCTGGCTCCAGATTTGCACAGCTCCAGGTACTGTGATCATTTGATGAGTAAAAAGGAAGACCTTTCTCTCTGTCTTTCCCTCTCACTGTCTGTAACTGTACCTCTCAAATAAAATCTTTTTTAAAAAAGTACATTTGAAGTATGAAATGCACATATTTATAGTTTTTCAAAGCAGTAATTTTAACTTTATATGCCATGCTGCTAGATATTAAAACTGACATTTGTAAACCTCATAATAGTTCAAGACATTATTATCCTACCTTTTGTAGATTTACAGAGGTTAAAAATTTGTTTATCATACAATAAAGTAGAAGCAGAATTCAAATTAATGCTCATTAGATTCTAAGCATATTATTTCTATCAAATATCCTCATAAATCCCATTTTTAAATATAGTTAACTATATCTAATGCTTACTGCCAGTCAAGAACACCAATTCCTAAGTTATGTCAAGCCTACTTCTCAATGCCAACTTAACTGGATTTTGGTGTCATAAAAAATTAGGTCTTATAATGGTCATAAGGTAATCAACTACTATGCCCCGCTCCCATGAGCTGGACTTTAGCTTTTATTGCTACTGCACTGACCTAGAATACATTTTGAAAGACAAAGACGAATACACAAAGAGCTTTGAAATCCATACGCTTTTTTGTATACTCTTTTGAAAGTTTACAAGTCCAGAATATGGATTAAATCAAAAAGATAACAGACAGATTTTCATAAAACCACCAAGTATTTAATTAAGCAAACAATATTGGGCAAAATATGGTGTGTTCTTCACAGGCAAATTTTTTAAGTTTATTAAAAACTTATTCTAAGGAGGGAAACAAAGTAATTCCTTCTGGGTAAATAAACTGAATTTCAGAGACACTGCTATCTACCTCCAAACAAGCCAGCTACAGCAGATTCATAATGCATGAAGGTAGTAGTAGGTAAGTTTGAATGCCACCAAAAAAATGCTGACAAGGCATAAAATGCAGGGAAGAAAGGCAAAAGAGAAGAGAGAGAGAAGGAAGGAAGGATGGAAAGGATGGAAGAAGGAAAGGAGAGGAGAAGAAAAAAGAACAATTAAGTGTGGGGTGGAGTAATTGAGTGAAATAAAACAAGGAATCCAAGCACTTGGCATTCTTAAAATGACAATTTACTAAAAAAAGAACTTAAAGCTTCATTATGATTATTTTACACATATTATATATATATGTTACTTCATATATCTATATATAAACTATTATGGTTTGCAACATTTAAAAAACAGAATACTATCTCATTAGAAACAAAAATATGAGGCACTTAGGTTTTTAGCCAATACTAACCTATTTTCTAAGGTCTGGCTTAACAAATAAGAAAGTGGGTCCAGACAAAGTTCAGAGACACTCACATATACAGCAAGCATAGCCGGGACTACAACCTACTCTTGACTCATAATTCAGTGTCCTGTACCTTCAGTAAGGACAGACTGCCAATTACACTGAGCATATCATAGCAGCAGATAAGTGTATTCCTATGGTAGGAATTTAGAACATACTAAAATACACGGCTATATATATATATATATATCCTTTTTCTGGATTGTTCTTAATCCTACAGGGAAAGATATACAATTTTATAATGCACTGACAAGAAGGCATTACTGCAATGATTACACTTAGAACATAAATGTAGTTTGAACTGTTAGATCTATATAACCTGAACACCTGACTTGAAATTCTCTCGAATCTACACCATGAACTTGCTTTTTGGTTTTTTACTTCCCTCCTTTTTTTTCTCATATATATGAGGCAATGTCCAAAAGTTCATGGAAAGTGTGTATAATGAAACAAATCACACATGGACTTACTAAAATTTTTCCATAAAAATAAATTTATCATTTAATTCCATTTTCCACAAACTTTTAGAAGCATCCTCATATATCTAACAGCATATTTAGAGTATGGCCACATGATCTGTTTACGGTACTAACGTAACTTCCCACATGCTACTTCATCAAATGTTAATTCACATCATCTTAAAGTTGCTTTGGTGAGCGGAATAAAAGCACCTATTACCATCTTTTAAGGGGATGGTTAGCATTTTTAGGAGCATTAAGATCCATTTATTTCAGATTTAGTAAACACTTTCCTAGGTAACATGGTGTGAAATTATATCCTTTTATGAGTTTCACACTGGAATGACAGGTTATTCAAGTCAATTTGCTCTTCTGTTTTATTATTAAAATGGAAAACACACTTCCCACAATTATTTCCTAACAATAAAGTGATTTTCTTAAGAATAGGATGAAGAGTACATATATATTTTAGATAGTTTTAATATGCAAAAGCTAGGGGGAAAAAAGTTGAAGATCGTTCCAATCAATGACAAACAGTACCTCTACCAAGAACAGAGGTGAAAACATAAGCCTATGTAAGTATTTTTAAGGGAGATACTTTCCAACCAATTCTGAAACAATAAACAGGATATGCATATGATACTGGATAACTTGAGTACTGTGCTATAATACAACAGAGAACAAAACACCAAAATAAGTTCAATAGCAAAGGAAATTTTCTTCCCTAAAAGCTTGTGTTAAATAAAATTAGGGAGACAAGAGTCAATTTAAAAGCCTTACTATATTATTGCTGTTTAATGTATTGTAAGATCTGAAGTAAAATCCAAAGTAATTATTACAGTGCTTTAAAAGTAATTAATGAATACATTAATAATTATTAGGCAATATAAACATTAATTGGAAAAAAAAGGTTAAATGGTACTTTACCAACAAACATTTCATGAGTAGGTGTCCTAGTAGTAAAAGTGGATACATCTGAAGAAATGGGAAGGTGAACATCACCACTACTTTTTGTGAGGAAAGGATTTAAGCTTGGAATGGCATCATCAACAGCATCTATAGTAGCAGAGAAAGGATCTGTGCAGTCCAAGTGTATTACAGCAAAATGAAGAAAGGAAGTAAATAAATTAGTATTATATTAGTCAAAGATGCAAAGTGAAAAGCAGTAGCTATATTATTTATTAATATTAAATGCAAAATTATCTAAACATCAAGATGGAAGAACTGCATTTAATGTATTTTAAAATGAATCTTCAGAAGAAATACTTATGTGTACATTAACAACAGTAGCAAACTAAGGACAGATTTGCTCTTTAATATTGGGAAGCCAATAGTGAGGTAGTTTAAAAAAGAGAATAACTAAGATGGTACTTCTATAAAACAGCCACTCACCTTGTTCCCATCTTCCCTGCCCTAGGTGGGAGTGTACTGGCATTACTGTGTTTACTCAAATAACTGACATTAAACAATTAGTGGGTGGTGGTATAAGTAAACTTTCAAAAGGAGGTGGCGTGGGGGGATAATGACAAGAAGGGTAAGAGGCTGTTTCTACCAGGTACGGAAATCACCTGTATAAGGTTCCAAGGCAGGAAATGGGAAAATAAAGATGAAGATTCTGAGGATGGGAGAGAAAGGGATTTTAGATGAGAGTAGGAATGAAAGATTACTCATCTAGCAGAGCAGGAACTACTCTGAAGGTCTAGCAAAGAGCTTTAGAGCCTTTAAATGATTTGCTAAAGGAATAACAATTATGTTTTTTCCTACCAAAATGACACTAATTATGTCCCATTAACAAGTTCTACACATAAAATTGTTATAGAATCAGGTATTTACTCTAACTATACCTCACTCAAAAGATTTGGCTTTCTATTAAAAAACTCATTTATCCTAAGAATTAAACACTTGACTAAATGGGGAGAGAAAAAACTAAAAAACAGCAAAAATACAGTATCATACTTTTCTCTCTGTAATACGAAAGTGAGAAGACAATTCTGTACTTTCAACCACTCTGCTGGTCTATTATACTAGTGCAGCTTTCATAGTATTAGGCTTGCCTTCTTTTAACATTGTATGATTCAAAACTAAAATAGCAGCAAAGACCTAAAAGACAAGGAGACTTCCCTAAAAGTCAATAAATTCAAGAGAAGTATTCTACAAACCCAAAATAGAAAATAGAAAATATCTTTGAAAATAGAAAATATCAAAAAAATACTGAGGTTATAGGTTTAAATATATACCATTTCAATATAATTTTTTTATCACAAGACTTTTTTAGAAATTAAACGTTCCCATGGAACATCAAGTCCTAAAAACATCAAAATATGATGACAGACTATTCAAACTCAAATGATCATATTTTAATATCTTTCTCATCCATCTGCTCCCCAGTAAGTGGACCAATGGGAAAAAAAAATCAGAAAAACATAACAGAAATAAAAAGTAGAAATAGATTTAAAAAATGCTGTTTTTGCGTACTAAAATAAAAACATAATGCTGGCCACTCTAAATCCTTGCATATGAAAGGAGTTACATTAAGTTTAGTTAAATTAAAAGAATTTTTGAAAAAGATTTATTTATTTATTTGACAGAGTAACACAGAAAGAAAAGGAGAGGCAGAGAGGGAGAAGAGGTCTTCCATCCACTGGCTCACTCCCCAATCGGCCCCAGTGGCTGGAGGTGCACTGATCCGGAGCCAGGAGCCTGGAAGTTCTTCTAGGTCTCTCACGCAGATGCAGGGTCCCAAGGACTTGGGCCATCTTCTACTGCTTTCCCAGGCCATGGCACAGAGCTGGATCGGAAGTGGAGCAGCGGGACTTGAACCAGCGCCCATATGAGATGCCAGCACTGCAGGCGGCAGCTTTATTCACTACACCACAGCACTGTCCCCAAGAGAACAGTTTTCAAATACTTGATAGTGGCATGGGATATTAAAGTACATGACATTCTGTTGGACAATAACACAAAGCACCTCTAATTTTCCATGTAAAAAAAGCTATTAGAGAAGTCATTTTTTAAAAATGGGCATAAGGGGCCAGCGCTATGGCACAGTAGGTTAAACATTTGCCTGCAGCACTGGCACCCCGTATGGGTGCCAGTTTGAGTACTGGCTGCTCCACTTCCGATCCACTTCCCTGCTAATGTGCCTGGGAAAGCAGCAGAAGATGGCCCAACTGCTTGAGCCCCTGTCCCACATGGGAAACTTGGAAGAAGCTCTTGGCTCTTGACTCCAGATCAGCCCAATATCAGGTGTTGCACACCATTTGGGGAGTGAACTAGCAGATGAAGACCTCTGTCTCTGTCTCTCCCTTTCTCTGTAATTCTGACTCTAAGTAAATAAATATATCTTTAAAAACAAAATAAAACAAACAAAAAAAACAGCTTATATTTCTATAGTAAATCCACTGGTTTATGACAAAAAGGCATGCTCAGGAAAAGTAACTAGTTATCTGCTCTTTTACTTATTGACACTCTTTTATCCAATAACTAATCTCAGTCTTTTCCTATTATGTGAACCCTTACAGAGAAGAATATGCAGGAACATACACAAGCGTACTTCTATTAAGATCTACTCAAAAATAAGGAAAATCTCCTAATCTATTTGACAAAACACTACAGGTAATCTAGATGAAGGTAGTCTATTATACTATAACAATAAACACTAATTCATTAAGATTTGATAATGTTGTTCCAATTATTTAAACTTTATCTACTGGACGGGCAACTCTACTCTAAATCCCTTAAACTTTTACAGTTCTCTTCTTTTTTATCATTACTCACTTGGAAGTTAATTCTATGTTATGCTACAGTTATGGAGAAATAATCCAAAAAAAAAAAAAAAAAAAAAGCAAGGACTAAAATAACACTATAGTCATATTATTTGTATTTAACACTAACTATGTGTTTAGACTACAGATCATTTCTTGAAAAAGCAAAATCTCATTAATAATACAATGAGAGAACAAGGCAACTTGTGTTCCCCCTGATTTTCAGTTTAAGGTACAGTCTTGAAAGGCTTCAATATAAATATATAAACCTTTCTTTCCTTTAACTCTACCTTATCACCAACATATCTGACTATGAATAAACGTCATCTCTGTGGTGGTTATGATAAGAACCAAATAAAACACTAGGCCTGTTATTAGCATCCATTTTTAGCTGATGAAAGTGAGAAACAAAGAACAAGACTGACATTATTAAAAAAAAATAATACCTTTGCTTTTTGTCACATGTTATAAAAGCAGCATGATATGAGTAAAACGTAATATTAACTATTTAGGTAAATTGTTAATTAAAGATACTCTAAGTATTTACTGCTATGAATCTAAGTTTTGTATATTAAGATTTATTTATTTTAGTCTCATTTCAATCTAAAAAATTTTAATCTGAATGTCATAGATATGAGCAGAATGAATTAGGAAGTAATGAAAATCCTTGGCTTAAAATATTCTTCTGTTATTTAATCATAGAGAAGTACAAATATTGAAATTATCACTAACTCAAAAGTCAAATATCTTTACACAAAAGTGAAGACAGCATTTAATTCTGCTGAAATTAAGGAGCTCATAATAAAGATCACATTCCTTTCCCTTTATTCAACAATAAGTTTTTGGAAAATTAACTGCAATTTCTATTGCTTCTGCTCCCACTGTACTTGATTTGTACTTTCAATGATCCTACTACTATATATACAGCAAGTTGAATGTTAAAATATGGGGGAAACTTTTATGAAAATAGCAAAATAACCTAAAACAGAAAAATTAAAACATCATTAAATTTATTTCAACATACTGTATTTATTCCACGCTACACAATAATTTCTTCTAGGAGATAAAATAATACAGACTGAAATTACTTATAATTGTTTTCTAACAGCAATAGTCTTATCTACTTTCAAATATGAATTCAATCATTCTATGCAGAAACTTTAACATACCATGATTAAAATTAGTTGTACATGGTGTCTAAACAAAACAATTAAGAATTTTACTGTTCCAGAGGCTGGCACTGTGGCAGAGCGGATAAGGCTGCTGTCTGCAGTACCGACATCGCATATGGGCACCAGTTAAAGTCCTGGCTGCTCCATTTCTGATCCAGCTCCCTGCTAATGCACCTGGGAAAGCAGAGGAGGATGGCCCAAGTCCTTGGGCCCCTGCACACACATGGGAGACCCAAGTGAAGCTCTTGGCTTTGGACTGGCCCTGACCACTGTGGCCATTTGGAGAGTGAACCAGCAGGTGGAAGATCTCTCTCTCCCTAATTCTGACTTTCAAATAAATAAATAAATCATAAAAAATAAATAAAAGTGTCAAGTATTAACAAAAAGTCTTTAAATAATTACAATAAAGATAAAAAGTCTAACTAATATGCTTTTAAAAACTTTTACAAGATGGTTAAGACTATTAATTCAGAATTTACATGTGAGCCAATGTAAGTTCTAAGGAATTTTGCCATTCTCTATTTAGATAATATTCTTCCTCAGACTATCTCCTCTCTCTTCCCAGCAATTTTCTAATGACTGTAAAATAACATTTACACACATACAACAGAAGAAACAAAACCAACCAAAGGAGAAGATCTGAAAATATATTAGCTATCTAAGCAAAACTGGTTAAAAATGAATTCAGCATTTTCCTTGAAAGAAGCCAGCCAAGCCATGGTCACAATCATGAAATGGTCATCTTAAGATGAAAAAACTATTAAAGGGAAGCAAACATTTCTGTTGGTACTAGGGGGAAATTCTTTGAATACCAAAACCCAGGTCTGAATCAAGTCAACATTCAAAATACAAGTAGCATAATTTGTCATGAGGTACCTGCTGCAAACATAATTCCCTGCATAACATCTTCTAACTTTTACTAGAATCTTATCGTACATTACAAATGAGTATATACTTAGTTTTTCCCTTGCAAGTAATTTTCTATACCAAAAGCGTAATAGCCACTACGCATTTTCTGCTCAGACAATTACAATTCAACATTAAACACATAATTTCATACTTAAACATACAGCTGGTCCTTTGCTTTAATTTCAATTTTTCAAACCCCATATTATAATGTAATTGGAAGGAAAATTCCAAAATTGTATTTACAATAAATGAAAAAGGGATCAAGTTACTTCAATGCCATTTTAATTCCTCCCATTTTTACATATCAAGTGTAACCAAAAACTAAACTAAGAAGCAATACACCATTTAATGATGAGGGAAGATTCCTACACACACTCAAAATAGAATTAATGCTTACCTCCCCACGTACTGGCTACCTGAGAAGCAGTTGACATAGGATGTATAGATGGATGAAAAGTTGGCTGTTGCAAATCAAGCAGGTCATTTGGCAGCTTTGATGTGCTAGGAAGGTAATTTGGAAAGATCTTTTATTTACTAAACTTTGTTACATTAGCCATTCCCTCCCAAAATAAAAACGCTAAAAAGACAGGTGTGAAAAAGCCCCAATTGGAAAAAAATATATTAAAAGACCTAATATTTTGAAACCTCAAAAAGAGGAACTAGTTGAATGTCCATAGTGTAACAGCATGTTTCTAAAGAGGCCTGGGAAAATGTTCCAACACTACAGCAACACACACCTACTAAGAGTTAAGAAGCAATTGAGAATGCATGAAGCAAGAGGTTCAGTTAGTCAAACTTACACTAAACTTTTATAGGAGTCAGTAGGTGGGAAAAAGACCTTTGAAGATGAATTAACAAGATGAATTAACAGAATTAACAGAAGATGAATTAACAGAATAAACAACAAGGAGAGGGAGGAGAGGGAGGAGAGGGAGGAGAGGGAGGAGAGGGAGAGGGAGAGGGAGAGGTCTTCCATCCGCTGGTTCACTCAAAAATTGGCCGCAACAGACAGAGCTGTGACGATCCGAAGCCAAGAGCCAGGAGCTTCCTCCAGGTCTCCCACATGGGTGCAGGGGCCTAAGGACTTGGGCCATCTTCTACTGCCTTCCCAGGCCATAGCAGAGAGCTGGGTTGGAAGTGGAGCAGCGGGAGCCCATATGGGATGTCAGCGTTTCACCCCAGGGAGTTAATCCACTGCACCACAGCACCGGCCCCACTGCTCCACTTCTCATGCAGTTCCCTGGTAATGTACCTGGGAAAGCAGCAGAGGGTGGCCCAAGTCCTTGAGCCCTTGCACCTATGTGGGAGACCCAGAGGAAGCTCCTGGCTCCTGGCTCCAGATCGGCTCAGCTCCAGCCGTTATTTGGGGAGTGAATCAGCAGATGCAAGACCTCTCTGTGTAACTCTTTCAAAAAAAAAAAAAATTCTTTAGATTGAGAACCATTGATCTATACCATCCATTATCTCATTTACAAGGTTTTTGAAAGAAAAACTAGATTCATTTTATTTGATAAGCAGCAAGACATACAGAGATCTTCCACCTACTGGATCACTCCTCAAATGCCCGCAACAGCTAGGGTCAAGCCAGGCCAAAAGCAGGAGTCTTCCCATATGGGTGGCAGGGACCCAAGTACTGAGCCTACCAAAGTATGCAACAGCAGGAAGCTGGATCAGAAGTGGAGTCAGAACCTGAACCAGGCACTCCAGTGTGGGATGCACAAGTTGCAGAAGGCATCAAATGTTTTTCCAAACACCTGTCCTTTTTTTTTTTATTTTTAAATTGTATTTATTTGAGATGCAAAAAGACAGAAAGAGTGACTCCCATTTGCTGATTCTCTCCTGCAATAGCTGAAGTTAGGCCAAGGCTGAAGCAGGAACACAATTAGATTTCCCAAGTGGGTGGCGGGAACCCAATTTTTTGAGCCATCACTGCTGCCTCCCAGGGTCTGCCATGGCAGAAAGGTAGTCAGGAACTGGAATCCAACCAAAAAATTCCAATGTGCAATTATGGGTGTCTTAGCCACCAGGCTAAATGCCACCTACCAGAGAAGATTTGGCTTCTAAACTAGTTTAAGGCACTCTGAGGTAAAAGAATAATCTAGGAAAGGTAAGTTACTCTAATTTGCTGGAACATGTTACATTTCCATTGTGAAGAAGTTTACATTAGGCAGTAAAAATATTTAAGTTGGTGTGGTAGGTGTTGTAATCAAGAAATCTGGAAATTAAACTATCAAAATGTTATAGATTATAGAAGTTAGCACCCAGCAACAGATATGAGAAATTAATAACCAATGAAAAATATTTTGAAATATATACATAGCATACCCACCTATACCATATATAAGAGCTTTTGAGGGTACTGAAACATTAGATACTTCATAAATATGGTTAATCATAATTTCTACACAATGAAATGGTTTCCCAGAGATAATCACTATATTCCAATTAGTATAAATCAGTCATTTGGCCATCTTCCATTTCCTAAATACTGAGAATATAAACTTTTATGTTGATATTCCAATAACACCATTACTACTTTTTTGTTTGAATTCATAATTACAAAATCATAAATCAAAGTAAAAGTGAATAGTTCTACAAAATTTCTATTAAAAGTCTTTGAACCTAAATATTCAAAGGTAATTTCAATCAGACCTCTTACCTGTTAGAAGAACTAGGGGTAGAAAATATGTCAATGGCTGGTGTAGTCATTATTCCCCCTGCTGAGGTGGACACAGGAGAGGCTGCCGTTGTTAAAGAGGTATGAGGTTTCTTTGCAAGTTCCTTTAGGCGCTGCTCCTGTTGAGAAAGAGAACTAACATAAGGAATCTAGAAACAAGGTATGCTTGTATAGCCTCTAAAGAAGCATTTTCATCTTATTTTAATCAGGGATTCTCTCTTTTAACCAGTTGTTCTATGTCAGGAAGAAAAGTCTGAGTTTTTGTCCATGAATTAGCTATTTATTAAATACTTTAAGTTTGTGTAGAGGGCCCCTTTACTTTATGTACATCTGTACTTGTTTTGCCAAATAAAGAAAATGTATTTACTTGCCTTTAAAGCTTTTAAACGAGCCTGTTCTTCCTCCAATGCTGCCTGTTTTTCCCTTTCATCCACTTTGGTCAAAGATAAGCCAGTGCTTGCCAGGGAAGAGACCGCATTGGAAAGTGTGGTTGCCCTAGAATAATTGGACAGAGAAAAATCTGGCTTTTTACCAAACATTACACATTGCAACTGGGTCATAAAATGATCTTGCAACCTTGCATGGATAGGTGCTGTAATTATGAACTTAATTTATACTCTTTAAAACCAATACTTCAGGTGATAAATTCTACCCAGTGATATACAGGGTTATAGCAACTAGAACATTATTGATTTAAACACACATTCACTGTTTTTAGAGTATGTATTCGTCTTTACAAAGGGTTCACGATAGAGAGGGGAGATTGCCTCCTTAAGCCCTCTGAGAAAGAACTAATGCAATTGGGAAAGAGCTCACATAGCCCCCGGAAAGCCCTAATGGTACAAAATACCGAGTTTCCTCACAGGAAAACATCCTTTACTGACCAACAGTCTAGGTTTTTGCAGTTATACTACAGAACATCAAAGCATGAGCACCAGTAGCATATAATGCATGTCCAGGTATGTTTCCCATGGTAACAACACTCAAAGATGTCATCCTCAGAGGATTTCAGGTTTGTTGAAAAGAAGAGTGGTTTCAATCGTATCACCAGTTCACCTGACACCTTTCTATGTTGAGCCCTTCTGCTATACTAGAATTTCATTTTCAAAGGTACTACACATATACAACGTATCATCTCTCATTGGCAGATTCACAACAAACCACCTCCTTTCCCCTGTATCAAAAATCTTCCATATATAAACCCAACACTAAATTCTAGGATAGACAAAAATATGTGCTAGAGAATTCTAACCTAGGGGCTGGCGCTGTGGTGCCAGTTTCAGACCTGGTCTGTACCCACATAAGAGACCAAAAAGAAGCTCCTAGCTTCAGACTGGCCCAGCTCTGGCCATTGCAGCCATTTGGGGAGTGAATCAGCAGATTCATCTATTAATGGCTTTTTACTATAGCAATTATTTAAATCTTAATAAAGATTCAATTTATTAAAGATAGATACTAAACAATTAACAACTAAAATGAACGAAAGGAAAGCTCTTACTATGTGAAGGTTACTTCAAAGAGTTTATGAAAAAAAAATGGTATCAATAGACAAGACTATTTTGGTGAATGATTCATGTATAGTTTTTTCATAATCACATTTTTTACCAATAAAATCTGCATTAAGAAAACAGAATTAATCAATCCAATACAAAAATCATGTTACATACAAAATGGGTATTAGAGGATTTATGCTTTTTTCAGAATGCTAGGTTAACTAGTCTTTTTTTTTTAAGATTTATTTATGTATTTGAAAGAGTTACACAGAGAGAGGAGAGAAAGAGAGAAAGAGAGGTCTTCCACCCAATGGTTCACTCCCCAATTGGCTGCAATGGCCAGAGCTGTGCCGATCTGAAGCCAGGGAGCCAGGAGCCTCTTCTGGGTCTCCCATGCAGGTGCAGGGGCCCAAGGACTTGGGGCATCTCCTACTGCTCTCCCAGGCCACAGCAGAGAGCTAGATAGGAAGTGGAGCAGCTGGGTTTCGAACCGGCACCCACATGGGATGCAGGAGCATCAGGCCAGGGTGTTAACCCACTGCGCCACAGCGCTGCACCTTAACCAGTCTTATCCTAGAAAATTCACTGAAATCTTAATAAAAGGATTTAAATCAATGCCATGAACTGGCATTAGAGAAAAATGATAAAATTTGAACTCAGACATTCTAGGATTAAATCCTAATGTTAATACTACACAAGGCTATTGTGAGGTTTACATCAATTAATACGGAAGATACAATTAGGGGCCAGCGTTGTGGCGTGGTGGGCAAAGCCAGAGCCTGCAACACCAACATCCCAAATGTGGGTTAGTTAGAGTCCCAGTTGCTCCACTTCCCATCCTGCTGCCTGCTAATGCACCTGGGGGAAAGTAGCAGGGGATGGCCCAAGTCTTTGGGCCCCTGCACCCTTGTGGGAGACCTGGAAGAAGCTCCTGGCTCCTGGCTTCATTCTGGTTCAGCACTGGCCATTGTAACCATTTGGGGAGTGAACAAGCAGATGGAAGACTCTGTCTCTCTCCATCTTTCTGTACCCTGCCTTTCAAATAAATATATTTTTTTAAAATTATATAATATTGGTGCTGTGGCGCAGCTGGTTAACGCCCTGGCCTAAAGCGCCGGCATCCCATATGGGCGCCGGTTCAAGATCTAGCTGCTCCACTTCCTGTCCAGCTCTGTGCTGTGGCTTGGGAAAGCAGTACAAGATGGCCCAACTGCTTGGGCCCCTGCACCCACGTGGGAGACCCAGAGGAAGCTCCTGGCTCCTGGCTGCTGGCTCTGGATTGGCGCAGCTCCGGCCGTTGTGGCCAACTGGGGAGCGAACCATCAGATGGAAGACCTCTCTCTCTCTTTCTCTCTCTCCCCCTCCCTCCCTCCCTCTCCTTTGTGTAACTCTGACTTTCAAGAAAAATAAATTTTTTTAAAAAATTATATAATATCATACAAATAAATACATTATCGATCATCTTTCAGAGAATTTTTATAAACCAATTCCACACCAAGAAGTCATTGTTACCATGTTAACAGATGCTGACATTTTATAGGGGGTCAGGAACTATTCCAAGAAATCACATGTATAAACCCATTTGATCCTGATACCAATTTTATGCGGTTGATTACTATAATCAAACCCATGCTACAGATGAATAAAGTTAAATAATTAAAACTTGAGCTAGAGTCATCTAGTCCCTAAAAAAAAAAAAATCATTTCTGCTCTTTGCCGTATAAAGGATGTACCTGCTTGCAGCTGTAGAATCTTTGATTTTCTTTCCTTCCAAGGAAGCTAAATGTTGTTCCAAAGCATCAAGAAGACTGCTGGGGGCCTGAAATTATACAAACATTAATAATTTAACGACAATCAGCTCACTGTCCAAAATAATTCAAGTATAATCTAACTTATGAAAGCAACAAAAATAAAAAGGTATGTTTCTCATACACTAATTAACAGAACTTTAGCATATAATGAGAATGACAAATATATTTTTACCTAAACTTGACTATTTGAAGATATTCATACATTATGAAAAATATAAAAATTCAACCTATGTTAACATGAAACATTAAGAGCATCCTGCAAGCACTTAATTTTTATTATATTTAATTTTAAGTAAAAACATATTTCTAAAAGCTACACTACTGAGCATGGAGCAGGTATTTAGTAAGTACTTAATGAATAGTTCAGAGTGCCTAAACATTACTTTTGAATAAAATGTCACTGAAGTCTAGCATCAAGGAAATGCTAATTAAAATCATACTGAAACACATCAGTTCACTCACTAGAATGCTTAAGGTTAAAAAGACTAGCAATCTGACCTAATTCTACTCCTAATTATTTACCCAAAGGGGATGAAAAGAAAAAATTAGTCAACAAAAAATTGCAAATAATCCAAAAGTCCATCACTTGCAAAATGGATTTAAAAAAAGGTAAATTCACATAATGGAATACTATTTCAGCAATAAAGAATAGATTACTGGTCCACTCAATAACATGGGTAGATCTCAAAACACAAGATGCCAGAAATTAAGATTAAATACTTGTATGATATTATATGTACAAGTTTTAATTTTCTTCTATGGTTTCTGGCTCAGAACCCTCACAGCCCTTGTTATTTCCCAAGCAACTAGAGTAATGCTGAGGTGCTTTAGGCCTCAGAAGCAGGCTTCCAAAAGCAAAGTCTCTCTCTGACTCTTCCTGCCCTCCTTCCTCCTGTTCCTTTTTCCTCCCCAAGCAAATAGTAGAAACTACAATGTCTCTTCCCAAGGTGGGTCACAGAAACTAAAAATATACTCTAATCTCCTACTTACTCTGTCTTAGAAACTGGCCATAAAGGAATTCTCTTTCCTCTCCTGTCTGACAAATCCAGGATCGTCTCCTTCAGAAAGGACCCTGCCCCAAACCCAGGAGGAAGGAATGCTCTAGAGAATCCAAAAATCTGAACAGGAAAAGCCTTGCAGGGTTTCCCCACTCAGTGTATTAACATTATGATCACACCCTTTTTATTTGATCACATTTTACATGTCTGTCCACGACTCACTCATGCCTATGCAATGAAGTCTCCATAAAAACCCAAAAGGATAGGATTTGGAGCAATTCCAGATAGCCAAATACATGAGAGCTCCTGGTGGGATACCATGCTTGGGGAAGACACGGATGTTCAGCACCTACATGCCTTGTCCTATGCATCTCTTCACCTGCATCCTAATAAATCAGTTAATGCTAAGTGTTTCCCTGAGTTCTGTGACCACTCTAGCAAATTAATCAAACATGAAGAAGGGGTTGTGGGAATCCCACCTTATAGCCAGTTGGTTAGAAGCACAGGTCAAACAACCTGGAGCTTACAACTGACATCTGAAGAGAGTGGGTAATATTAGGAATGAAGTGTCAATCTGTGGTATCTAACACTATTTCCAGGTACATAATTTCAGAACTGAATTGAATTAGGGGACAACTCAGACAGTATTTACTGCAAAATGGAATGCTTACACAGGTGTGTGGAAACTTGTCAAAAGTGATCTGTGTTGTGAGAATACAGTAAGAGAAACTGAGTTTGAGTCTGTATTTCCACTATATGTACAACTTGTTTGATTCCATTCATATTAAACTCATGAACTGATAAAATTATGCTACAGATTGAATATCCCTTGTCTGAAATGCTTGGGACCAGAAGTTTCTCAGATTTCAATTTTTTACTATTTGCATATGCATAATTAAATATCTTGGGATGAGACCCAAATATGAAACTAATTTATGATTCATATATATTTCATACAAATACCCTGAATGTAATTTTATGCAATATTTTTAGTATGCCTGTGCTTCTACTGCAATCCATCACATGACATCAAGTGTTTAAGTTTCCAACTATAGCACCATATTACCACTCAATAAATTTTTTATTTTGGAGCATTTCAGATTTTGAGATTAGGAGTGCCTAACTTGTATTAAAAATTCAAATATTGTATACGGAAGGGGTAAGGACTTACTGGAGGGAAGGGCACAAGAATTGGGGTAATGGAATTTATCTTGGTCTTGTACAGAGTGTTGGTTATACAAATGTTTATATTTACCAAACTTCAGTGAAATGGACATTAACCTCGATTTTTTAATAGTTGTTTTTAATACTCTTGGCCTATAGCTCAAATTGCAATTTAAAGAAAGCATTAATTACTTTAAAAAGCAAACTTTTTCAGTGTGCAGAGCAACAGCTGCTCACTTTAAGTAAAGCAAATATATCCATGACATTTACAAATCCCAACTAGCATTTGACATCCAGTTTCTGACATACAGAATCTAAAAACAGAGGTGGCAATATCTAGCTAATTTCTCATCATTTGTGACTTTAAAATTTTCTTTCATTCAGTAGTTTCCCTAAACAGCAAATACTAAGATCTTAGCACAAGGGAGATAGAGCAGAAAATCATTTAAAACCAAATGCTAGATCGTAAAATTGAAGTCTATATTGAATTGATAAGTGACTTACTGGGCCCAGCAAAATGTCTGATAATTAGCAGGCACAGCACTGTTTCAAGAGCTTTCCTTTGATGATAAGGATGTTGATGGCAGAGGTAACATTTAAGAGGCTCTTTTAATGTAGGAAGCACTGTACTAGGTACTTTGTATATAATGCATATATATATATATATATATAAAAGACAGACCCCCATTAGCATATCCATTTTACAGCTAAACAAGTTAAAACAGTGAAAATTCAGTAATTTGTTAAAGATCACATTTTTGACACATAGCAGAAGCCAAAAAAAATGGTTCTAAGGATGTCTGACTTTAAAGTCTATTTAGTAATATTGCCACTGAATCCTAGATTAAAGCTACAGTCATTCAAACTGCAGTTTCTTCCTTCTGAAGGGTATAAATTATGGCTTACAAATATTAAAGTACCAAGGAATCAGAAGGAATGACAAGCCATTTCTAAAATCCCTTCCAGATACATCTGGCTATTATTGAAAGTCAAACCCACAGTATAAAAAGTAAAGGAAATGTAATGTTTCACATTATTAACAGCTATTTATAACAAAAGAAAAAATAATCTAAAATTTCTACTTTCCTGCATTGCCACTACTGAAAATTTTTTGAATTACCAGAAGAATCTCTGGCAAGTCCCTCTGTACAGATAACACCAACAAAAAGGGAGAGAGACAGAGGATGGATAACCCTGTCTAATTATAATACAATGAATATTATAATACACATAAAGACAGTACGTAACTTCCACATATTGCCTGAGGCTGAGAAATTTTAAACAAAATAGAGGGGAAGCTGGCATAACAAATGGAATAGATAATGGGGGAATCAGAAGCTGCTAATTATTTTTTACTATACATCATTCATGCAATGACTCTTCTCACAATTAGGCCAGGATAATATGCTCGATATTAATGAAGTCATTCATCTCATGATGACATACACAGGAGTGCTTTATATACATATTCCCCTTTACTAGATCTATTACCATTATCCTTGAGATCAGATGGATAAATCTGAATGAGTACAAAGAAATCCAGTACCAACTACTAACATAATATTATTTAAAAGATGTACCAAAACAAGGTAAAGATTCCAACTGTTAAAGAAAGAGTTGACCCAAGTGTTGTAAGGATAGTTGGTGACAGGTACTTTGTTTCTTAAAACATTGAGAATAAGCCAGGAAAAAAAAAAAAAAAAAACAAAACCTAGAGGTGTGAAGTCTGTTTTATAGAAATTTTTGAATATGATGATGTTAAAGATAATATAATCATAAATAACACTGGTTAAGTACTTAATGCTTTAAATTTTTTTTATGTATTAAATCATTTAATTTCCCAAACTACCACATAAGGTAGATACTATATTATCTCCAATTTATAGGAGATGAAACTGAAGCACAGAATACTTTCCCAAAGTCACATGAACAGTTAATGATATAGCCAGAACTCAGACTTCAGCAGTCACCCCAAAGCCTGCTCTCTAAACCCATTACTATGTTTTGAGGTTTATTCCCTACTACCTAAGTCAAATACCAAGTAGGTTTAAATAATCTATTCTGATAAATAACAGGAAAAACAACTTCTTCATAAAATAAGTCTCTACCAGTTTTACAGTGAAAAATTTGCTTTTTAAGTAACATTCAATAAGTTCCATTTCCAAAGTTTTCCCTTTTTTTGGATAATGATGACTATGAGAAACAGAGATGAAGGGGAATAAATGAAAAATGGTAAAGCAGGTTAGACCACCAACGTAATAGGTAAGTAGATAATTTTATGTGGTAATAATGCTGGAACAATCTTTAGCAAAATATTAAAATCTGTCAAGAAATATCACACTGAATTCCTTGTCACTAGGGGCCATATATATTACTCATCTCAGTACTCCTTATAGCTGGCTAGCACAGACAACAAAAAGTGGATTGATTTTTTAAGAATATACTTACCTGGGAAAGGTCTGGTATATCACCTCTGTCAATTCCAACTTGCTGTAAGAAGAAGCAGCATTGTATTTAACACATAAAATTATAATAAAGATGATTTATAAATGAAATCTGAGATGACATCTATAGTTACTACTGTTAATATTTCAGATAGACTCCATAAAAATCAAGAAATCACCATTTCTAAGAATGGCTTAGATTTTTTTTTATTGTTCCAGAAGTTCTAACAGTAGGGGAATTTGAGTTGGAAATTCAAAAGTATTTAAGTTACCATTATCAGGCCTATGAACACCTATATAAGCTATCTTTCCACAATCTGAAAAATCCAACTGTGTCATATATAAAAACACTACTGCAAAAATGAGAAAAGTTAACCATAAACAAGTTCCCTGGGGCACAAAAAAGTTAAACAAATGATAACATTGACTTTATCTTTCTTCATAAAATATGCTTACCCTGTCAATTACCAGAGGGGATGCTTTTGAACAGCTATGTTCAATAAAGTAGATCAGATTTTATATAAATGTCAAGTGATATCTAACCATGACGTAACTATCTCCACAAAACAACCCCAACAAACTTTGATGTTGTTAAGGCACTAGACAATTTCCAACAAAAAATATAAAACTGATCTGGGCATTGTGGCACAGCAGTTAGGCCTCTGCTTGGAACATCCAAATTCCATACTGGAGTGCCAGGGTTGAGTCCTGGCTATGCTCCTGATTCTAGCTTCTTGCACTAATTTATATCCAGGGAAGCAGAACATGATGGCTCAAGTATTTGATTCCTGCCACAACCAGCACTGAGTTCTCAGCTTTTATCTGGTCCCACCTCAGCTGTTATGGCACCTGGGGAGTGAACCAGCAGATGAGATGAGAGCTGGTAAGCAGGTATAGGTGGGTGTATGTTTGTGTGTGCATAAATAGTGCCTTCTTCAGGTTTTAGTATGTGAAATGAAATAACACTGACTTCTCTTTGAAAAATCATTAAATCTGAAATAATTTTCAGTAGGCTTCATAAAACAGCTGATTAACAACAAAGCTATTTTTTTCAAATGTCTCAACATCTTATTCCACCCTATTCCATCTGCTACATAATAGCAAGACAGTAACAGAACCTAGAAAATATGCTAATTCCAGAGTAATTATACTGATGTAACTGACCAAATTATTCTGGAAAGACATCTAGCAATGATGGGTATGGGAGAAAGAAAACAAAACAAAAAACCCTTAAGACCTGTCTTGGTGTTAGCAAAACAATGCCTATATGGATTATAATTGCCTTCTGTGGCAATTTCAGAAAATTGTTTTTTAAGGAGATTTGCAAGATTAGATTACCTTTTAACCTACATCCTTAGTTCTCATAATCAATGCTAAACAAAAAATACACAACATCTACTTCTATAGAACTAAATCACTTTCAACTACATGTCTTCAGATGTGAAGTCTCACTGAAAGATCTGTACTGACACTGACTATTCTCTACCACATAACAGAATAAACCTCCTAAAATACATGACTATTGCCAAACATAAAAATCACTGCCACCACTGTATGACATCCACCTAATTTCATAGAAAAGTAAATAATTTTAAATATATTATCTTTCATTATTCAAATTTGAATAAAATATATTTTATATATTAAGTATATTCATATAACAGATTCATTATAGTGAATTAATATAACAATATAAAAGGGGGCTTCAAAAAGTTTGTGGAAAATTTGTATAATCTTCCAATACCATTTTTCCAGGAACTTTGAAGCCCCTCAAATAACTTACCATATTTTAAGACTTTGCTTTTATTAGAATTCTGATTACCTCAGAATCCATACTTACAAACAAAAAGTAGGAGGCATAGTTACTTATACACACTTTACCTCTGCAACTTTGAGAAACTCTGAGATTCTTGTCATTCTAGTCAGGAACTTCTTATAGATGTCAAGACCTTCTTTGCACTGGTTCTTTTTCATATCAAAATATTTTTCTGCCAAAAAGTAAATGGAAAAATATTTTACTTATATAAAAATAAGTCACTAAGGAAAATAAATCACAACTCCAGAGAGATCATATAGGTCTCTCAAAGAACATACACACATCCTGGCAAAACATACGAATCTTAAATTAGCTCAGATATTTAACATAAATTAGAAGAGTCACTACCATTATACTAAAATGGAAAAGTTCATAATACTAGTTTGTTTCCCAATACTACTTTCTTCACAATTCCCTAAATATACATTTACAAGTAAACACAATCATACTTTACTCCATTTAAAATAGCACTAACATCTATTTCCAAACATTCTTACTAGTAGCACATTAACAAGGACTGAACTTCACACCATCCAAATGGCATATATCAAGCAGCAGTAAAGAGCTGCTGTTTAACAGATAAAAAGCAATACAGAGTTTATGTTACACTAATCATACTGTAGAAGACTATGCCTTCTACGGCTTTATAAAAATGTTTTTCATTTGTAAAAAAAAAAAAAAATTTCCCTATACCAACAGATTAAAGTATTCCTGAACAAACTTGTGTATTCCAGCTTATGAAAAACCAATTTAAATGATTACTTTAAAAGGGGTGAGTGGGACAGCAATGTGGAGTAGTAAGCTAAGCTCCGCCTGCAGCACTGTAATGCCATATCAGCACCCAGTTCACATCCCTGCTACTCCTCTTCCGGCCCACCTCTCTGCTTATGGCCTGGGAAAGCAGTGGAAGATGGCCCAAGTGCTTGGGCCCCCTGAACTCACATGGGAAACTCAGAAGAAGCTCCTGGTTCCTGGCTTTGGATCGGCTTAGCCCTGGCCATTGTAGCCATTTAGGGAGTGAACCAGTGGATTGAAGACTTTTCTGTCTGTCTCTCCCTCCCTCTCTCTCTCTCTGCAACTCTACCTCTCAAATAAATGAAAAAAAATCTTTAAAAGGGGTGGGGAGAAAATAAGCACACTGAAATGAACATACTTGACATATGACATTTGATACTTTGATAACCTTTGCAGATAGTTACTTGTCTACTTCAAAGCCCACCGAAATGAGAATTCCTAGGCAAGATTAACTACATCCCACCTATGCTATATACACAGTAATTCATTACAAATTCATAAAGTATTTCAAAAGTAAAAGGTACCATTAATAAAACTCTACTCACTGGTTCGTTCCCCCACAACACCTGGGGATGGAACAGGCCACTGTCAAGAGCCGGTAACTCAATCCAGGTCTAATATGTCTTAGGTGGCAAGGACTCAAGATTCTGAGCCATCACAAGCTGCCTCCTTAGGATGAGCATTAGCAGAAAGCTGAAATAGGGAGGGGAGCCGGGACTCGAATCCAGTCCTTCAGACACTGGATGAGGGGATCCTAAATAGCACCTCAACCACTATACCAAACATCTGCCCCTAAATAATTATTGATTTTTAAATTGAGTTTTAAAAAAGATCAATTTTACAGAGTTTATTATGGAGTAAATCTTATGGAAAACAAGATTTTTTCTGGTATAAAGAATGTTGGTTTTACCTTTTTTTTTTTCTGATTGTAGCAATATATACATAACATAAAATTTACTATCTTGGGGCCAGCATTGTAGCATAGAGGGTATCAGCCATTGCCTACAATGCCACCATCACATATAGGCCCCGGGTCAAGTCTCAGCTTCTCCACTTCCCATCCCTATTAACAGACCTGGGAAAGCAGAGGAAGATGGCCCAAGTTCTTGGGCCTCTGCACCCATGTCAGAGACTACAATGAAGCACCTGGCTCCTGGCTTCAGCCTGGTTCAGCATTGGCCATTGCAGCCATTTGGGGAGTGAACCAGAAGACTGAAGACCTTTCTCTATCTCTGTTTCTGTAATTCTAACGTATAAATAAATCTTTTTTTAAAAAAAATTTTACTTCCTTAATACTTACCATTTATAAGGCATTTTTAGGTTTCTAAAAATTAATAAACTACACAGAAAAAAAATCAAAGATACACCTAAAATCTATCAAGTTCATCTGAGCTGAACATTCTGGATCTATTTAATCACTTGGATATACATGGTCATATATAATACCCTTTTCTCCAAATAGTTAAAATACTTGCATATCTCTGAATTCTCAGACAGCTTTAAGTAATAACTCAGACAATATTATTTATCTACATGACATAAAAACCAAAATGTTCTTAGATTACTTACCCAACAGGTTAATAATTCCTTCATTGTATGCTGCAAACAGTCTAATGGCATCTTTGAACAGGAGCATGAAGGCAGCATTTATTACCCCATTTGTAAGTTCATTGCTATTAACCTGGAACAAAATGGGAAAATAAGATTAGCTAATCATCTTAAAATGATAATGACAAAAAGACTTCCTTTCAATTAAAAACAGTAAATTCAAGCCTTCAGGCATTACAGAAAAAAAATTCTTCCCTAAATACATACATAATGAATATTGTAATACAAAATTTTCTCTGGATTGTTGCAGAATTACAGCCAAATCATACAAAAGAGCCACAAGTAAACAAAAATCTAAAAGGCTGGGGCCGGCGCTGTGGCATAGTGGGTAAAGCCGCCACCTGCAGTGCCGGCATCCCATATGGGTGCCAGTTCAAGACCCGGCTGCTCCACTTCCGATCTAGCTCTCTGCTATGGCCCGGGAAAGCAGTAGAAGATGACCCAAATCCTTGGGCCCCTGCACCCGCGTGGGAGACCCGGAAAAAGCTCCTGGTTCCTGATCAGCGCAGCTCAGGCTGTTGCAGCCAACTGGGGAGTGAACCAGTGGATAGAAGACCTCTTTCTGCCTCTCCTTCTCTCCGTAATTCTTTCAAATAAATAAATATTTTTAAAAATTATGCTGTAACAAAAAATATCATTTGTTTATCAAGAATACTGCAATTTTCTTCAGTTTTAGCTGAAGGAATGAATCAAAGAATAAAGCAAATTAATTCTAGGTTACTTTTTAAATAATATAAATAACTTATATTGTTACATTTAGAAAAGCCTAAGCACCAAGTTCAATGGTAAATGAGAAAAGAATAAAAAATATATGCAGAAGATCTAACAGGTTAGATTTTCATATATAGGAAGTATTCCAATTACAAAGTAAATAAGGGAAGGAAGTTATGGGGGGAAAAGACGCTATAATCCAAAAGTTGTACTTTGGAAATTTATATTTATTAAACAAAAGTTGAAAAAAAAGTAAATAAAAGACAATTTAGAAAGTAAAAAATACACGCGAATAACAGTGAAAAGGAGTTCAACTTCACTTATCAGATAAATTAAAATATATTGAATTGTTTTACTGAAATATTCTTTGAGCATCAAGATTAGCAAGTATCAAAAAGTAGACATAACTCAGTATGGATAAGAATGAAGAAAAATAAGCACCATTGACAAGTGACTAGTCCAACTCCTCTGAATATAAACAGAATACTAACTCAAATTTAAATGTTTATATTTTCTGAAAATCACTAACAATGACTTAGGTTAAAGGAAAAACCCTTTTCGGCATGAAACTGTCACAGTCCCATTTACTAACTTGAATTTCTAATATAAAATATCTTTTTTTTTTTTTTTTTTTTTTTTTTGACAGGCAGAGTGGACAGTGAGAGAGAGAGACAGAGAGAAAGGTCTTCCTTTGCCGTTGGTTCACCCTCCAATGGCCGGCGCGCTGCGGCCGGCGCACCGCGCTGATCCGATGGCAGGAGCCAGGAGCCAGGTGCTTTTCCTGGTCTCCCATGGGGTGCAGGGCCCAAGCACCTGGGCCATCCTCCACTGCACTCCCTGGCCACAGCAGAGGGCTGGCCTGGAAGAGGGGCAACCGGGACAGAATCCGGCGCCCCGACCGGGACTAGAACCCGGTGTGCCGGCGCCGCTAGGCGGAGGATTAGCCTAATGAGCCGCGGCGCCGGCAATATAAAATATCTTAAAACAGATGTCCCATTCCCACAAAAGAACAGAATTGAAATGCAATCTTACAATATTTAACAACTGGCATAATTTAGTTCAAATAAAGTTCCAAGAAAAATCCCATGGAACACATCTTTGGACAATAACTATATAAGAAACTATTACAAGCACTATTTGAATTTCCCTAGGGCCGGCGCCATGGCCCACTTGGCTAATCCTCCGCCTGCGGCACTGGCATCCAATAGGGGTGCCGGGTTCTAGTCCCAGTTGCTCCTCTTTCAGTCCAGCTCTCTGCTGTGGCCCAGGAGTGCAGTGGAGGATGGCCCAAGTACTTGGGCCCCTGCACCGACATGAGAGAACAGGAAGAGGCACCTGGCTCCTGGCTTTGGATTGGCGCAGCGCTGGCCGTAGCGGCCATTTGGGGAGTGAATGGAAGGAAGACCTTTTCTCTCTGTCTCTCTCTCACTGTCTATAACTCTACTTGTCAAATAAAAAAATAAATAAAAAATAATTTCCCTGTATTTCTTAATAACTGTCATGCTTTGCTTTGATTCCTACAAAGCATGGAAGTAAAATATTAAATTGTTAACTGAAGAAAATCCTTACTTTTTTAAAATTTATTTGACAGGTAGAATTATATACAGCTGGTCAGCTGTGCTGATCCAAAGCCAGGAGCCAGGTGCTTCCTCCTGGTCTCTCATGTGGGTGCAGGGGCCATCCTCCACTGCCCTCCTGGGCCACAGCAAAGAGCTGGACTGGAAGAGGAGCAACCGGGACTAGAACCCGGCACCCATATGGGATGCCGGCGTCATAGGCGAAGGATTAACCAAGCGAGCCATGGTGCCAGCCCCTTACATATTTTTAAAATCTAAGCATCATTATCAAAAAGAAAAGCAGAATTTTGGGGCTGGCGCTGTGGCACAGTGGGTTAAAGCCCCAGCCTGTAGTACCAGACTCCCATATGGATGCCAGTTCGAGTCCTGGCTACTTCACTTCCAATCCTGCTCTCTGTTATGGCCTGGAAAAGCAGTAGAATATGGCCCAACTCCTTGAGCCCTTGCACCCAATGGGAGACCCAGAAGAAACCCCTGGATCTTGGTTTTGGATAGGCTCAGCTCTGGCTTTTGCATTCATTTGGGGAGTGAATCAGCAGAATGGAAGAACTCTCTCTCTCTCTCTGGCTCTACCTTTCTCTGTAACTCTGTCTTTCAAGTAAATAAAATAAACCTTTTTTAAAAAAAGCAAATTTTTGGATCAATCATTTGCTTGTATATCCTCAAATTCTAGAGGAAGAGAAAAAGCTCTTAAGAATTAGAATAAATCTAAAACACAAAAATGGAAAATATTTAGGCAAAGAGAAATTTAGAGTAAAAAAGTAGTCTGAAAACTTGAGTATAAAGTTCTAATCAATTATAATTAATTTTTTTAAATCTTAAATTACAAGGCATAATCAACTTACATTAAAATCAAGAAGTGCATCCATTTGATTTTGAATAATTGGTACAGTTTTAAGGAGTTTTTCTGTGTTCATTGTTCTCATAACTCCATCAGCCCTATTATCAACAAAAAGAGAAAGAAACAAGGGAATTTGTCATTAAATCTACATTTTGAAATCCCACCTGGATCTCTGCTTAAAACAAAGTTGCTACGGAATGTCACATATTTAAGTCATTATTGAACCTGAAGCCTTACACAGAGATATTATAGAAAAAGTAGAAACAGGAAATATAACATACTCATTCAGAATAAAGGGTGTATGGGGTGATGGCACTGTATCAGAGTGCCAGTTTAAGTCTTGGTTACTCCACTTCCAATCCAGCCTCCTGCCAACGCACCTAAGAAAAGAGCTAATGATGGGCCAATTTCCTGGGCCTCTGCCACCCATGTGGGAGACCTGAACAGAGCAGGCTCCTGGCAGATATCTGGGGAGTGTACCAACAGATCCCTGTCTGTATCTATAAATAAGTACTTTTTAAATGAGTAAAAAGATGTAAGGCATGAGACGTAAGAACAAAGGCTCACTTCATATAGCAAAGTCTATAGCACACTTTTCACATGAGGAAATCACTGGATCTTCAAAGCAATTCATTCATGTAAAGGGCAGTTTTACAACTTTTAAAAACAGTAACAGAAAAATCACTTACCTCAAAAATCACTAAAGAGTCAAATATTATGGAATCAATATTTTAACAATTTTATCCATAACTCCAATACCAACAGCTTGTAGTACAGAAAACTATGTTGAAAACCACTCTATTACAAAATAAAGGACAATTTTACCAAGAAATTCTGATTGTTAAACAACATACTTAATAGGAGTACTTTTAATAAAGTACTTTGTTAAATATTTCCAAATAGATGAGTTAGAAATAATATTTTTCTAAAGACAGAAAAATATTAGCAGTATCAAATAAACTATAACTTCACAAAACTGATACAGAAAACTCACTAGATTTTTTAACAGGTACTAGAGTTGTTGCATATTTTGTGCGTGTCTAGAGAGAAGGCGGGAGAATCAGTATTATTATTAACTGGAGATTCTAAGTAAAGCATACAGTTCTCTGTAATATTCTTGGAACATTTCTGGAAGTGAAATTATTCCAATGTTAATTTTTAAAGGTCAGTAAGCTCGTTAAAATACTTTACCACAAAGACCTTCATTTAGAGTGAAACTAGATTCAGATCTAGATTCATCTGACTAGAAAAGCATGTGGGCTCTTATCACTATTTTGATGAACAGCAAAATAATCACACCTGATTAATTTTGGAATGATGACATAAAACATTTAAGTTCTGCTTTTAAGCAAACTCTAGGAAGCAGCAGATGATGGCTCAAGTAGTTGAATGCCTGCCACCAATATGGGAGGCCTGGATTAAGTTCTTGGTCCCAGCCCCAGCCATTGCAGGCATCTGGTGAGTGAACCAGTAGATGGGAGCTCATTCTGTCTGTCTCCCTTTCTTTCTGATTCTCTTAAACATACACACACACACACACACACACACACACACACACTGAAATATTTGAATAGTAGAGCAACTCAGAAAAGTGTTCACCAGGGTATTTCTGCAAATGCCAATTTGCCCACAGGGTAGTCCTTTATACTCTACAAGGTGATCAATGTCCCAACAGAATGTATTTAGTGGCTTTTTCCTAAGGTTTCACCAAGAGGAAAAACCTGTGTTCCAGCATCAGCATGTACAGAATCACTGACTCTATCATTTATGTGGACAAGGTCACATACTAAGATGACTGTTATTTAGGATGCAGCAAAAACTAAACCTAGCTTCTATATTCAAGACTAAAAGGAATCTTAAATAAACAGCACAGAAAGAAGATTCAAATAAACAGAAAAATAGCTCATTCATGCGCTAGAAATTTAATGTGTTATGATGGTAATACTGCCCAAACCGACACAGATTCAATGCAATTGCTATCAAATCTTAGCTGTCTTTTCTGCAGAAATTATAAAGCACATGATAAAATTCATGTGAACATGTAAGAGGTCCAAAAACAATCTTGAAAAAGAATAGAGTTGGAAGATACATATTTTGATTTCAAAAAGTAACAATAATCATCAGAGTATGGTCCAGGTATAAAGATAGACATTTGGGTCAACAGAACACAATTCAAGATTCAGAAATAAACTTTTACTTATAGTTACTGGGAAAAAAATCTTTCCATAAAATGGTGCTTGGACCATTATAATGGAATATCTATATACAAAAGAATAACTTAGCCTGCATACCTCATACCATACACAAAAATTAAATTCTAAATAGATCAGAAACCTAACTGCAAGAGCTAAAACTACAAAATTCTTAGAATAAGACATGACAGTAAATCTGTCACTCTGAGTTAAATCAAATTTTCTTAGACATGATGCCAAAAATATAAGCAACCAAAAAAACAGATCAACAGGACTTTATACAAACTAAAAATGTTTGTACTTCAAAGGACAAAATGAAGAAAGTGCTATGAAAGGGGAAAAATATTTGCAAATCATAAACATGGTAAGTGACTAACATCCAGAACGCATGTAGAACCCCCTTATCTTTGGCCAATGTTTCAAGACCTAAGTGGATGCCTAAAACTGTGGATAGCACAAACCCTCTATATACTAAATGACTGCAGGCAGGGAGCATGGATATGCTGAGCAAAGGCTTGATTCATGCTAATCAGACCAGTGTGCAAGTTAAAATCTGGAATTCTATGTTTAATATTTTTGAGGCCCAGGTTGACCATCAGTAACTGAAACCACAGAAAAAGGGGTAGGAAAATATAAAAAACACTTGCAACCGGTCAGAAGATAAACAACACAATTTAAAAGTGGGCAAAGGATTTGAAGAGACATTTTTCCAAAGATAGACAAATGGCCAATAAGCACATAAAAAGATGCTCAAAATCATTAGCGATCAGAGAAACACAAGCTAACACATATGTCCTTACATATGTCATAAGTGCTGCAACTTGCATACATCATACACTAAGTGAAAAAGTCAGTCACAAAAGGCCACATATTGTAAGATCTCATTTATACAAAATACCTGTAATACGCAAACCTAGAGACTGAAAGTAGATTTATGCTCTGACAATCAGGAATGGAAAATGACTATTAACAGGCATGGGATTTCTTATCAGGGTAATGAAAATGTTCTAGAAGTAAATAGTAGTAACACAGTACACCTTTGTAAATACAGTAAAAACCAGGGAATTGTACCCACTAAAAAGGGTGATTTTTATGGTATTATTTAAAAATTACCTGATATGCCTCTTCAAAGAAGTTACTCTTTCAAAAGTAACTCATATTCCAAAATTTATAATGGAATTATGAATGTTTATAACTATAAATGCATTTATTATTGATTCATAATTCATGTTTTATATTTTAATATTCATGCCATATAAAAAAACAGCTCAACTCACCCTCTCTTCACTTTTGTGAAATCAAATGCAACTTGTCTGTATGAAACTGCTTTTTCATTTAAGTATCTACTATACCGCCTAATAAATGTAGACATATCATATCCTGTAAGAAAAGAAAAAGGTTTCATAAATATTATAATCATAATTTGCCTAGAAAAACTTATTTTATTTTATGGTAAAATCTTAATATTCCAACTCAGTTCGGTGGCATAAATTAAGTTTAATTAATGAACATTATCATATTAAATTAAGATTTCACTTTTTTAAAGTTAGATAGACCATATATATGTGGCTTGACACAAATCCTTTTTCTTAGAATTCACTAAAATAAAAGTTTGCTTTGCTTATGATCAAGACTTTTATTTTTGGCCGGCGCCATGGCTCACTTGGCTAATCCTCTTTCTGCACCGCCAGCACCCCGGGTTCTAGTCCCGGTTGCTCCTCTTCCAGTCCAGCTCTCTGCTGTGGCCCGGGTAGGCAGTGGAGGATGGCCCAAGTACTTGGGTCCCTGCATCCGCATGGGAGACCAGGAGGAAGTACCCGGCTCCTGGCTTCAAATCTGTGCACTGCTGGCCGTAGCGGCCATTAGGGGAGTGAACCAACAGAAGGAAGACCTTTCTCTCTCTCTCTCTCACTGTCTATAACTCTCTCTCTCTCTCTCTCTCACTGTCTAACTCTGCCTAGCAAAAAAAAAAAAAAAAGAAAAAAAACTTATTTTTTGTTCATCAGGAATTGAAAACACTAATTCTCTTTTCCAACTTGATAACCTAACAACTGAAAATTAGCATCCTATAGAACTATGATCCCATTCTTGAAATTAGACTACATCATTTTTATATGCAGACTCATGAAATCTTTACTTAACAATCATGACTTATGTGTCAATCTTATAAAAAGTAGATTAAATTACTGCCTAGCACAATAGAAATGGCAATATGTAAACTTAAGACACAATAAAAATCAATTAGAGTAAGGTTCTCAATAAAACTTTCTGAATGAATACATTATGTATTCTAAGATATTGGTTCATCATACTCATGAGCTCTGAAAACTTCAGCATCATGAAACCCCATCAGTATTCACAAACACCAAAAATCTTATGTATTTATTAACGCGTTAATAAATTGCCTCAAGGAAGTCAATAAATGCTTGCTTCTCATAAAAAACAGATCCATTTTTAACTCATGCTTATCTATCAAATTTTAATGATAAATTCTGCTACTTTAAAAAGACAATACTAAACAACCATCAACCCCATCCCACCCTGCCACAAAACAGATAAAGTGACTAGATTTCAAGCAATCACTAGTGGACTTTAGAGAGTCTTCCATAATACATTCCTCATCTTTTTGGTTCACATCGTTCCCCCTAATCTACTCTACAACATCCTCTCTGTTAAGGGACATACCACTTATCCTTCAAGGTTCGACCTCTTAAAACACTCCCAGAACTCTCTCTTTGTGCCCCCATGTTATTCTTACCCTAAGTAAAACTTGGAACTACTATGGCAAGCATACTGGCCCAACAGTTAAGACTTCAGTTGGGATGTCTACATCCCATATTGTGGTGCCAGGGCTCCATTCCTAGCTCCATTTCTAATTTTAGCTTCCTGCTGATGTGCATCCTATGAGACAGCAGGTGATGGCTCAAATGGTTTGGTCCCTGCCACCCATGTAGGAGATTTGGACTGAGTTTTTGGCTCCTGGCCTTGGCCTGGCCCAGTCCTGGCTGTTGCCCCAACCACTAAGGCATTCGGGAAGTGATTCAGCAGATGACTGTGCGCTCATGCTCTCTCTGTCTCTCCCTTTTCCTCACTCCAGTTCTATCTCTCTCAAATAAATAAAAAATTAAAAGAAAACATGTGTGTAACTATTAGTTGGATACAATCTAGAATTTTATTTACATGCACTCAGTCTAATATCCGTAAGTATTTAATAAAATGTATATACATATCCAAAATATATCAGCAATCAAAATTTCTTTTCAAAGACACCATGGAACACTGTCCACTGTTTATTTCATTTTTCAAATATGAGCCTTAAAAAAAAAAAAAAATACTTGGGGCTGGCGCTGTGGCGTAGCGGGTAAAGCTGCCGCCTTTAGTGACAGCATCCCGCATGAGTGTTGGTTTGAATCCTGGCTGCTTCACTTCCCATTCAGCTCTCTACTATTGCCTGGAAAAGCAGTAAAACATGGCCCAAGTTCTTGGGCCCCTGCACCCACATGGGAGACCTAGAAGAGGATCCTGGCTCCTGGCTTAGGACTGGACTAGCTCTGGCTGTTGTGGCCATCTGGGGAATGAACTAGCCAATGGAGGGCCCCTCTCTCTCTCTCTGTGTAACTCTTTCAAATAAATAAATTAAAAAAAAAAAAAAAACATTTGGATATATGCTTAAACTGAGCTCTAGAGCAGTAGTTTACATATAGTTTCCCATAGACTTTTAAATAAAATTAACTGAAAAAGGAGAAGAAAACCAGAAATAACAGGATTAGCTGGCAGAGTTTCTTCCACATCCTTTAAAACAGGGGAGACTAATTTTTATTAGTTACACTAGGGTACTTCAAAACTTTCATAGAAAATGTAATTAAGCATAAATTTACTTTGGTGCAAACAATTTTGAAATCCAGTTTTCCATAATATGCATTTCCATTAACTTTTTGAAGACCTTTATATATATCCAGCTTCTGTTTAAGATTTCATTTCAAAATGGGACCTATTACTTAAATTTTCCCCCTTTAACATGGAGCACTATAACTCTTCATTAAAATGAATTTTGTTAACAATGGGTTCTACATACAGATTACTAGTTCTAGAATTTCTAGAAAATAGAGTACTCAATCCATTCTAAGTAATACTTTCCACCTACCAAATAAAAAACAAGCATTGAACTGGACAGCCCCTAACACAAACAGTCAGTTACTCAATTCCATTGATTTTACCTCCACAAGAACCACAGTTCAGGCCCTCATTAACTCTCCACTAGATGACCAGAGCGATGACTGGAACAGTCTCAACATCTTCAAGACTTGGTCCACTCTGTTCCAACCTGACTGAGCAATGATACTTTCTTTATAAGACATACTTCCTTTGCCCCTCATCCCTCTACTCAAAAAAACTGTGATAGCTTCCCATTACGTTATAAAATCAAACTCCATCAAAATTTTCTGTGCCTGATTTTGGCTCTGAAAAGCTCCCTAAGGGCTATCTGACACAACATGTTCTCCAAAACACCTTCCACAATTCTATTCACATTCCTTCACTCTATAAATTTTAAAAACTCCAAGTACTTTCCCATTCATATACATCTATGTACCTGTGTTTAAACAAACTCATTTTCTCATCCATCTCTCAAATCCCAGCACAAATCTCACATTCTCTAAAGACAGTTTCCAGATTGAGCCTCACTGTTAATAATTCCAAGTTGTT
The DNA here is from genome assembly GCF_051225735.1 of Oryctolagus cuniculus. Taxonomy (NCBI): domain Eukaryota; kingdom Metazoa; phylum Chordata; class Mammalia; order Lagomorpha; family Leporidae; genus Oryctolagus; species Oryctolagus cuniculus. The sequence continues at coordinate 77,167,218 of NC_142867.1, forward strand.
TTGGTATGTTCCTTATGAAGTTCTTCCTACAGCTGAAATTCTAAAATGTTAATAGCCTAGTTCTGGAACTAAATTCAACAGATCCCAACAAGACAGAATGTGCACAACTGGCTACAGCCAGATTATGGCAATTTCAAGTTACCAAATTTAAAGTAAAATAAAAAAAATAATATATGTGGGTATCAATGAACCCACATTATCATTTGAACAATGCTATACTCACCTTAGCTACTGAAAAATAACATTCTAACAACATCTCTTAAAGTGAAGCATAAAATAATAATAAAACAAAAACAATAAAAGTATGTATACAGTTATTTCCTGTGTGCCGGGAATTAATACTTATTGACTAGGTTAAGCCTCATGATAACCCTATTGGGACGGTACTCTCATTACTTCTGATGTTACAGATGCAGAGAAGCAAAGTAATTTGCTCAAGTTCATACAGCTGGTAGGTGGTAAAGATGGGATTCAAACCTAGGCAGTCTAACTCTACAATGGATGTTCTCCAAATACTAATAATACATCTCTCACAGAGCTCTCAGTGTCAGGGAAGAAACCAATCCTAATCTTCCAAATTATAACATCGTTTTTTCTATCCTACAAGTATCAGTACAATGTGAAGTTTAAAACAGCACATTCTGAAGACAAGAGTTCAATTTTTTAGTGATCACTAGGTGGCATTAGCTCTGATTTTCTACAGTAAGTTGTCTTTACCTTGCAATCCACTTTTATCCAAAAAATTGCTCAAGTTAAACAACGTGTTTCTTGAAGCCAAATACTGAATGAAGCGCTAGGGATTAAAAAAAAAAATCACAATCAAAATAAGGTACTGCCATCATATCATAAACTTTCATGTGAAAATGAGAAGTTATGATTAATACATCCTATTAGGTTTATCTGGTTTAAACTTTTCACCCTTATTCTTCTCATAACTAGTTACCAAACACAAAACCAATACAGATTTTTCATTAGCATTATAGGAATTTATTAAGTGTAATGCCTACGGCTGTAAGTAATAATGTCAAAATAATAAAAGGAAATCAGCACTTTTAAATTGTACCAGCAATTTTGTTTTTATTGCAGCACATTAGTACTACAGCTAATCATATTCAGATGGTGTCTGTATGTTAAACAGCCACCTGGTATTCCAAACTTTACTAACTGTAAAAAAACATTTCTAGTTATAAAAGAGAACAGTATTATAGAAACCCACTTACTCAATGTCCAGATTAAATACATTAACATACACTTCAGATCATGTTCTAAAGTCAAAATATTATAGACCCTATTAAAGACACACATCTTCAATATCATTCCCTTTCCTCTCTCTTCAAAGGTGATTATTATTCTGAAGCAGAAAACTGCATGTAATTTTATCTTTTCAATTTACATACTAAACTCTTGAACAATGTGCTTTTCAATTCAACTTCTTCCCAAGAATGATCATTTAATATATGTAAATCTATTTCACTCATTTTAAACGGTATTCTAGAATCTCAATCAACTAATATTCATTATGTATCCATGCCTTTATTTATGGATATTTAAGTTCATTCCAGTTTTCACCATAAACAATGCTGTATAACTTCTTCATACTTGGTCTCCATGTGCAAGTATACCAAAGTTTCTTGGGATATACACTTAGCATTGGATTAAGTCAGCATTTATGTAAATATGTTCACAAAGTATTGTCCAAATACTCTACCACTACCTTTATATAAAGCATCTAGAACAGACAGTTAAAGAAATGTTTCAACTTTTATTTCCCTTAGGGTTCCTTTTTTCTTTCAAAATCTGCATGCTGAGTATCACTAGCGACAATGATGTACATTATCCCTCGACTCCACTTTGTTCTCTTGCAATCACCCCAAATTAACAACCAGGATTTTAAAAGCTAATTTGTAAACCTAAGACTGTTTCATCATTATCTTGAAACAATTTGTTTCAAATGAACATTAAAACAAATAACACTGTAGTAAACAATGATTTTTATAGGCTTTGATAACAGTTTCCTTAACTTTTGCACTTTAGGAATCAATGTAAATATTTTAGTCATTTCTATGACTTTAGATATAACAAACAATTTTTTTTTCATTTTACTAGTCTTCACATAATTTTTAGCTCCAAAGATACATAGCTTGATCAACTTGACTTTGTTTCTAATAGCATCCTAATATTTAACTTGGTATTCCATTAAGCACCCCACCATCTGGCAAGTAATAAGGTCAGAAGTTTTCTTCTGGGTCTTAAGAGGTAACTTGAAGGGCCGGTGCTGTGACATAGTCCTTGGGACCCCACACCCATGTGGGAGGCCTGGAAGAAGCTCCTGGCTCCTGGCTTCAGATCAGCTTGGCTCAGGCCATTTAGGCCAGCTGGGGAGTCAATCAGCAGATGGAAGAACTCTCTCGCCCTACCTCTGCCTCTCTGTAACTCTGCCTTTCAAATAAATAGATACATCTTTAAATAAGAGAGAGAGAGAGAAAGAGAACTTTGGGGCCAGTGCTGTGGCGTAGTTGGCTGAACGTCCACCTGCTGCACCAGCATCCCATACAGGTGCAAGCTCCTCTTCCAATCCAGCTCCCTGCTATGGCCTGGAAATGCAGCAGAAAATGGTCCAAGCGCTTGGGCCCCTGAACTCACATGGGAGACCCAGAATAATCTCCTGGCTCCTGGCTTTGGATTGGCCCAGCTCCAACCATTGTGGCCATTTAGGCAGTGAATCAGCAGATGGAAGATCTCTCTCGCTCTCTCTCTGTACCTCTGTCTCTCAAATAAATAAATATAATCTTAAAAAAAGAACACAGAGATAACAAGACAGTACCATCTTAAAACTATTGTTTTAAAGAACAGCAAAATATCCATAAATGTTGAAACAGCATGACAGGTACAAAGATATTTATTATACTTTTCTATACTATTATATGCTTGAAATTTTTCTAAAATATTTAAAGAATATATATTGCTTAGATAATTTATCCACCTAGCACACTACATCCATGAATGACTCTATGTTTCCATGTTTTGAATTTCACCTACAATTTTTAACTCTATATTTTTATTTATTAATCACCTACAACTAGTCCTGCTACAGCAGATGTCTTACTCAATTATGTTTGCCCACTAAGGTTTTATATTATTGATGAGGAAACTAAAACTCACAGAATTGACTCACTTATGTAACCCAATTGGTAAGCGAATGGGATAAGAATACCTAGCCACCTGATGTCAGGACCATATGACAGCCAATTCAGTTTCATCCTTTTGAGATTTCCTCTGTGGTTAGGATTTTCATCTTAACACTACTGATACTTTGGACAGATAGTTCTTTGTTGTTGGGGGCTGTTTTGTGCACTGCAAGATGTTCATAAGCAGCCCTAGGCCCTGTCAGACACTAGCTGCATCTCTTCCAGTTGTGACAAGCTTCCTTTGAAAAGTTAAAAAAAAAAATAATAATCACCTCCCTTTCCTGCCCAGGTTGAGAACCAGTGTTCCTTGGTATTACCATCATCATATCAAAGTGAAGACCCGAAAACTGCACAAACTAGGTAAAAAAATGAGCAGACCATGAGCTTTACATTAGTGATGAAAGGAAACTCAAGATGAGTTTATCTGAAAACCATACGGAATGGGGCAGGCATCGGTCTAGTGGTCAAAACACCAGATACGTTGCTGGTGTCCCATTCTGGAGTCCCTGGATTTGAAGCTCAGCTCTGGCTCCTGACTCCAGTTACCTGCCAATGCAGATCTTGGGAGGCAATGGTGTTAGCTCAAGTAGGAAGCTTCCTGCTATACAAGTAGAAAACTTGTCCCAGCTCTCAGCTTCAGCCTAGCCCAGCTCAGCCCTGGCTGATCTGGGCATTTAGGGAATGAAACAGTTTGTAATTTCCTAAGAATCAAAAAGTTAGGTGCTAAGCCAAACATGGAAAATAAGATGATTCTCTTTAAAAAGAAAATTTCAAAACCTTATATATCTCACTACACATACCCTTGTGGGCAATAAAAGTTTCAGATACATAATCAGTACCTATAAGCAAAACACTATCATGGTCCTCAACTAGGCAAAGTGTTGTCCAAGACAACTATAGAAAAGCAGTCAAAAATCTGATCGAATTTTAAAAAAAGGGGCAAGTGGACAAAGACATTTTATAACATCTATGAACAAGGCCTGTGAAGATCAGAGCTTATGGAACATACCTCCAGGCATGATCTTTGCTTCTTGATCCCATTACTGAAATCCTCTGTGCGCTGACCCACTTTCTGCTTTCTGGCTTACAAGCCATGTTTCCTCAAATTGCAGGAACTATATTTTACTATATTACACTGTATTATATTATAATTATATATTTCATATAAATATACAATTATGTAATATAACCATTATGTAATTACATTCCTGTCCTTTTAACCTGTTTATCCAGCTGCTGAAGCTACTTTTTAAGTATTAGTGACAAAAGCAAATTGAATTAGTAATCATACCAATATACTTACTCAATTACTTACTTTTTAATCAAGAATTCTGCTTACCTCATTTCCATACACCATCAGATGGTGAGTTGTAATGAGAGACTTGAAGACCACCACCCAACTACTGTTAGTAGTTCTTTCAAATAAACTGTCGGCCAACTGCGGGATGTTCACATTCATCTCATTTGTGCATTGTATCAAGTCTGAAATTTAAAAAAAAAAGATATTTTAAGATCAATTTCCTTCAGGTTTTAACTGTTAATACCAAATTTGCATGCTAACAGGCAAAAAATCTAAGTGGAATAACAATCATTTTGGATTTAAAAATTTTTCAGGGGCGATAATACTATAATCCACCTGAGAAGTAGGGTATTTTCTGATTAGGATTACATAAATGATTATTAACATGAGAAAATAAATTAAACTTCCTCAGGGTATTATTCACCCTTAAGTGCTTTAAAGAAATCATAGATACAGACACATGAACAAACTGAAGGTTAAATTACATTTATTAATATTACCCCAGGGATTGGCACTGTGGCAAAGTGGGTTAAGCCACTCCTGTGATGCTGGCATCACGAGTCCTGGCTTCTCCACTTGCAATCTACCTACCTGCTAATGCTCCTGGGAAAACAGCAGAGTACGGCCCAAATGCCTTGGCCCCTGCCACCCATGTGAAAGACCCAGATGAAGTTCTAGGCTCCTGGCTTTGGCCTGGCCCAGCCCTGGCAGTAGCAGCCATTTACACAGTAAACCAGCATATGGAAAATTATTCTCTAACTTTGCCTTTCAAATAAATAAATCTTTATTAATATTCCCCCTAGAGTGCTGTATCTGCACTAATATGAAGATAACTGAGTCTGTGATTGAGTAGGATCTCTGTTTATGTAAAACATTTCTTATTTTTCTCTCCCTTCAGTCCTAATGAGTTAGCTCAGGTTTCAGTCAGTAGCTGATATCGACAATCAAAACTGAAAATTGAAATCTTCTATTACATAAGCTTCCAAATCAGAAATGACTCAGGAGCTCTATTTTACCCAATATTATTCATAACAAAGTTAGAACAATATAAGTTCCAATTTTATGTTTCAAACCCAAAAGCAGGACAATAAAAAGTCTAATAACAACTGTTTCAGTATCAAAACAAAGTTCTTAATGGACCTCAGAGTTTTACCTAAAACCTGCTTAAAAGATATAATTGGCAAACTCAACCAAGACAACACAAAATATAATCCAATTTAGAGAAATAATGAAGAAGCCCACAAAAAAAGCTGTTTTAAAAATACATATAGGGGCCAGCGCTGTGACACAGCAGGTTAAAGCCCTGGCCTGAAGTGCCGGCATCCCACATGGGCGCCGGTTCTAGTTCCAGCTGCTCCTCTTCCGGTCCAGCTCTCTGCTATGGCCTGGGATGGCAGAAGATCGCCCAGGTCCCTGGGCCCCTGCACCCACGTGGGAGACCCAGAGGAAGCTCCTGGCTCCTGGGTTCAGATCAGCGCAGCTCCAACCGTTGCAGCCATCTGGGGAGTGAACCAGTGGATGGAAGACCTTTCTCTCTGTCTCTACCTCTCTGTAACTCTGTCTTTCAAATAAATAAATCTTTTTAAAAAATACATATAAAATATAATGTATAAATATATTAACTACATCAGAAAAATTAAAGCTCTTCATTCCAGTAATATGTCCACTTTTAATCTTTAGTATACTATAATGATTAAATATGAATTCAAATGACCTAACTTGGTTTGACTGCTTAAATAAGTGACAATGTAACTATTAACATTTACCTACTTCTAATCTTCAAAATGTTTGCTTTATTACATGTAATTATTAAAGTAGCATTTGCTAAACAAGTACATTTATAGCAGCAGTTACCCCAGCAAATCCTGGTTAAAAGCAAAACAAAGAACAGCTAAACAGAGTGTCCAGGGAACATCAGCATGACACCAGACTTTCACAATTTAGGCTACCTAAACAAAAACTAAATAGCAAATTCACTTAGGTGTGCATGGTTCAGCTTCTCCTAGTAAAAAATGGCATTTCATCTCTGCCTTGTCTGAATCTTCATAGTACTTTATTCCTGTCTTGTGGCAGTGAACATTATACTTCCCTTACTCTAAATATAATTAATCTGCAGAATGCAAGACCTATCTATTGCTTGTTCAGTTTTAATCCTTTAAATATAAAATATATTTAAATATTAAAGTACAGTAGTAAAGTTCTAAATTTGGTTATAAAAAGCTATATTTCTAGCTTCCTTCCTGGCCATCTTTATAGACCTATATTTTTTTCTCTATATCTTTGCACAAACTTTTCTTGATAAGCTGTTCAATTCTAAAATATAGTAGTTACTTCTTTATGATGACATCAGAAGTAATTTTATTCCTTAGAATCTTATTTTCTTAGTTTTCAAAATTGAACTTGTCACAAAATTTATTACAATACTGCCCATCCATACACTGTGTATGCTAATATACAAGGAATCTTCAAAAAGTTCATGAAAAATGTGTATTAGGAAGCACAATGCATGAATTTCAAATCTCTTACACCAAAATAAGCTTATCATAATTCAATTTTCACTAACAGTTTAAAATACCCTCGTATATACATTCCCAAGATGCTATCAGTATCCACGTCCTTTTGATTCTATTTCCTAAAACTCTAGCAAATCCACATTTTCTTCTCCATCCCAAAACCAGGGTGAAAGCCAAAGCCAAAGTTCAGGTCTTATTTATCTAACCAAGGTAAGGCATTGTGAAGTCAGGGAGGGGGAATTATCATACTCAAAGAGGTTTTACTAGTACTTAGTAACACAGAAGAGGGAGAACTGTCTTATAGTGCACAATCAGTACTCCATAATTCAGATTGCTCTCAATGAGAAACACTGACCTGATTGGTCTCCTCATTTCTGATGTGATACTTCTAATTTGGGATCTCTCCTACCCCACATCCCCAGTCATTCTCTAAACTGGCCACAGAATGATCTCTAACACAATATGACTGTCCCTTCCTAACCTCAGCAATTTATCCAGTGCTAATGCAATGAAAACAATACATCCGTCACCAATATACTCCTTCTTGCCTCTTAGCCTCCAACCTAGAACCACTTTCCAGTTTTCTATGGTGTACCTTGCTGTTTCACGCCTGAACCTTTCCATTCCTGTTTACAGTTCAAAAAACATTTCCTCAGTGAAATCTTTCCCTTCAGTCTCTAATGCTGACATATAATTCTGAACAACAGAATCATTCTTCTACACCTTAAATATGTACTCCCAAACCAATTTCTTCTTCTTGAGAGAACTTAAAAGGCTAACATTTCCATAGACAATTAATTGCTAGAATGTCAGATACAGCCTGCTCTTAAATGAAGAGGATATAGATCTCAGTTTCAACAACCACAATATTTTATACATAGCATGTGAATTTATATAGTTCTCTACATGCTATAGAATATTTATGTATGCAAATTTATTATATACTATTATATCCATATTACATTCCCTTTATGATCTATTTATCCCCTCTGCATGACTTGCTTTAGCCAAATATCTCCTTTGCAATGCCTTCCAAATGTCATGCCCTCTTACCTCACGTACTTAGTGCTGCTGTTCTGACTAAAATCCTAAATTCTACCCTGGCTGCTCCCTCACCTTCTTCCTTTAGCTGTTGGTGAAATGCCACCTTATGAGATGAATATTTTCACAAAATAACAAATATAGAGCATCCTCCATGCTTCAAATCCTCATTATCCCCCTTACTCTGTCTTATTTCTTCCAAAGCAATTATTACCACCTCACTCATTTGATTTCTTTAATCTTTCTTAACTAAAATGTTTTTAAGTTTTATGTGGGCAGACTTCTGTTTTTCTCTATTTCCCAAAGGCCTAGAATATTGCCTTGTATTTTTCATCTAGATACATTAATTTTAGTATGAATATGGATACTCTTACATGATTTTTAAAAAAAGAATCCAAAATGGTATGAGAGTATTTTAAAAAGTTATTCAAGGAAGGGCTGGCACTGTGCCATAGCAACTAAAGCAGTGCTGGCATCCCATATGGGCGCCAGTTCGAGTCCTGGCTGCTCTACTTCCAATCCAGCTCTCTGCTATGGCCTGGGAAAGCAGTAGAAGATAGCCAAGTACTTGGACCCCTGCACCCACGTGGGAGACCCAGAAGCTCCTGGCTCCTGGCCCCTGGCTTCGGATCGGCACAGCTCTGGCCGCTGCGACCAACTGGGGAGTGAACCAGTGGATGGAAGACTTCTCTCTCTCTCTCTCTCTCTCTGCCTCTCCCCTCTCTGTGTAACTCTTTCAGATAAATAAATAAATCTTTAAAAAAAAAGTAATGGGGGAAAATGAATTTAAGTTTATTATGGTGTAAAACTGTTTGAAATCCATATAATTTTTCTGGTCAGACTATGCATTTCCCATAAACCTTCTAAGGACCCCATTTCTTACATGGACTAAAGCAAAATTGTACAACTATTTGGAAAACCTACTATCCTCTAAAGCCTTAAAAACAAACTTGAGACAATACATGGGTAAAGTTTCAAATTTCAAGCTAAAGAGAATCTAAAAGATGAAGATTTTGCTTGTAATGCTAATTTAAAAATATGGTGTGCTTTTTAAGATGACAGTGTGAAAACTAAAGTATAACTCCAGAAGCTAAAAATAATACCTCACATATAAACAGCAGAAAAATGAAAAAAGAATTTATGTTAAAATTAAGATTAAGAGTAGACCAAATACAAATATTATTGGAGTGGAGGGGATGAACAACTGAATAAAGTTACACAGACTTTGCTATACATTCTCCTCCATTGTACTTTCTCTGCACACTGTTATTAACATGAAAATGCTTCCAACAATGCAGGAAGAATGTTATAACCAAAAGCAAAACTACTCTAAATGTCTCAGGTATCACAGTAACTAATGCTCTTCCCACTCTCAATTAAAGAGTTCCTGTTTCTTAAAAAGCAAAAATTCAGTAACAATTTACCTTACCCATCAAAAAAATTTTAACATGAAGACACAGCTCACATTTTTCTTCTATTTATTTACTTTGAGATTATAAAATCTGAAGTACCTTGTTAAATATTTCATTATTAACAATTCCTAAACCTTACACTCAAAAAGTACCACACAGCATGTAGTCAGTCTTTTTTTAGGTAAAAGTGAAAATGAGAATTTCTACTATTTAAAGACAGGAACAGGAAAAAAATGGCCTTACTATAGAAATGAAAAGCATCTTCCCAGATAGAGAAAGAGGAAGGAACCAATATAGCCATCAAACAAACAAAATGCTCTTACTTTCATAATTTAATTATGTTCTTCCAACAATATCTGAGGCAGACACAGCAGATACTAGTTGTACTATATGAGTAAGGCTCCTCCCCATAGGTAAGATCATGGTAGCTAATTACTCAGTGATAAATTTATAACAAAAAATTTTTTGTAAAGTGTAAAGGACACTTTAAAAATATATACCAAGTAAATTCCCAACTACCCAATTTCATAAGTTTTATAATTCAAATGGATTTAAAACAAAAAGAGAAGCAGTGAGATGCAAAACTGTATTCCTATAATGAAAGGAATGTTTCAACAAAATACAAAAACCTTGAAGCAAACAGTAACAGATGGCTGCATTAACTGAACAGTCCTATTCCTAGAGCAGGCCAGCAGCCTATACAGACCTCTCCAGGCAGAGAATTCACCAGCTGCAGCAACTTAGGTTAAGACACCTGGGTGTTCAATTTTGCAGCAAGGCAGACTACCTAGCCAGTGACATGCACTTTCAGAATGACCGACAAAACGCATGGCAAAAAAAAAGTTATCAGGGGAAATGCTCACCACATTCAATATTAAGTGAAAAGCTGGAGTGAAGAAACATACACATTAAGATTCCATTTTTTAAATTTGTATAATATTTCTTGATGTAAAAGACTTCAATACTTTCCAGAATTACTCAGCAAGTAAGTAGTATTTGAACGGTAAGTAAAGAAACAATATAGGCCGGCGCTGTGGCTCACTAGGCTAATCCTCCACCTGTGGCGCCGGCACACCGGGTTCTAGTCCCGGTCAGGGCCCCAGATTCTGTCTCGGTTGCTCCTCTTCCAGTCCAGCTCTCTGCTGTGGCCTGGAGTACAGTGGAGGATGGCCCAGGTCCCTGGGCCCTGCACCCGCATGGGAGACCAGGAGGAAGCACCTTGCTCCTGGCTTCGGACAGGCGCAACGCGCCAGCCATAGCGGTCACTTGGGGGGTGAACCAACGGAAAAAGGAAGACCTTTCTCTCTGTCTCTCTCTCTCTCACTAACTCTGCCTGTCCAAAAAAAAAAAAAAACCAATATCGTTGTTTTCTCAGTAATCTTATCAATCTCAGTAAAAACCTCTCATGTCACACAGCACACACCAATCCTGTACTGAAATTCATCCCAGCCTTTTGGTGGGTATTACAGCCAATAGCAGAAAGAAACACATTCCTTTATTTCCTCAAGGATGAGTGGAAGAGTTAGTTGAATGGTGCAACAGTTGAGAATTTGGTGGGCACTATTTCAGAAGTAGGTCAATATTCTAAGCACAAAGCCAATTTCTCACCATAGTAGAGAAGACTGAAGGAGCTCTAGACCCCACAAAGTCTCATGTTACTCTAAACACCAATTTGCAACTGTAGAGAAAAAAGTCAGTCTGTATACTGTTTTCTGCAAAATAAATGGACTAAGACTCACACAGGTAGAAATTAAGAACTGTAACACTATGTGTTACAATGTCACATAAGAGTACTCCAAAAGTTTTACGTAAAATGAAAACAAAAGATGCGCATATGGGGTGCATGGCTGGCACAGCTGCTGAAGTGCCATTTGGAAGGAGTCAGTGTTGTAGCACAGCAGGTTAAGCAACTACTTGTGATGCCAGCATTCCAAATCAGAGTGCCAGTTCAAGTCCTGCTACTCTGATTCAGCTTCTTGCTAATGCACCTGGGAAGGCAGTAGAAAATGGTTCAAGTACTTGAGTTCCTTGCTACCACATGGGAGACCAGAATGGAATTCCTGGGTTATGGCTTCAGCCTGGCCAGACCCTAGTTGCTGCAGGCATTGGGGAGTAAACCAGCAGATGGAAGATCAATCTCTGTCTCTCTTTGCCTTTCAAATAAATCATTTAGGGGGAGAGAGAGAGAAAGGAAGAGCGAGCGAGCGAGCCGAGCGCTTTGGTACATCTGCATTGCATACAAGAGTTCCTGGGCTTGAGCACCAGCTTGACTCCTGATTCCAGCTTCCTGCTGATAAGCACCCTGGGAATCAGCAGTGATGGCTCAAATAGTTGGGTCCTGCCATCAACATGAGAAAACTGGACTGAAATCCCAGCTCCTGGCTTTGCCTTCCCCTACTCTGGCTGTCTAGCCTACATGGAGAGTGAACCAGTAGATGGAAGATACTTGTTTGTCTGCTTTTCCAAAAATAAAGATATACTTATTTGGATGCAAAACAATTTTGAAAGCCATGCATAGGAGGCCGGTGCTGTGGCATGGCATGTAAGGCCATGGCCTCCAGTGCCGGCATCCCCTATGGGCACTGGTTCGAGTCCTGGCTACTCCACTTTCGATCCAGCTCTCTGCTATGGGCTGGGAAAGCAGTGGAAGACTTGGGCCCAAGTCCTTGGGCCATGTACCCAAGTGGGAGACCCAGAGGATGCTCCTGGCCATTGCGACCATCTGGACAGTCAACCAACGGATGGAAGACCTCTCTCTCTTCCTCTCTCTCCCTCCCTCTCCCTCTCTCTATCTCTGCCTCTACCTCTCTGTAACCCTGCCTTTCAAATAAACAAATCTTAAAAAAAAAAAAAAAGCACAGTTTTTTTCACAATACACATTTCTCATAAACTTTTTGAAGATCCCTTGTATATATGGATTTCAAAAACTTTTTACACCAAAATAAACATCTCTAAATATCATTCTCCACAGACTCTTTGAAGTGCCCTCATATTAACCTATTAAGTAGTAAATTTTCCACTGAACTGATTTTTAAAATCACTATGTAGAAGGAGAGGATTTTCCTCTCAAAACTATTGAACAGAAAATTTGCTGTGATGTCTTCATAAAGTCTCTTGTTATCTGGCTTAATTTTTTTTTTTTTTTTTTGGACAGAGTGGACAGTGAGAGAGAGAGAGAGAGAGAGACAGAGAGAAAGGTCTTCCTTTTTGCCGTTGGTTCACCCTCCAATAGCCGCCGCGGCCAACTGTGGCCGGCGCATCGTGCTGATCTGAAGCCAGGAGCCAGATGCTTCTCCTGGTCTCCCATGCAGGTGCAGGGCCCAAGGACTTGGGCCATCCTCCACTGCACTCCTGAGCCATAGCAGAGAGCTGGCCTCTGGCTTAATTTTTTAAAATTAATTTATTTATTTGAAAAATTTAAAGAGAAAGATCTTCTAATCATGCTGGCTCACTTCCCCAGATTGCCCCAATAGCCAGGCTGAAATTAGGAGCCAAGAGCTTCATCAGGGTCTCCCATGTGGGTAGCAGGGGCTCAAACACTTACACCATCTTCCACTGCTTTCCCCAGGCCATCAGCAGGAAGCTGGATTGGACATGGAGCAGTCAGGACATGAACCAGCGCACATATGAGATGCTGGTGAGCAGGCAGCTTCACCCAATACCCTGCAACATCAGTTATCTGGTTTTATTTTAAAGAAAGTTCTTCCTGAAAGATACATTGGTCTGAAATTCTCCATCAATTTGAATTTCAGGCGCTTATAAAGAATGCCTAAAGAAATCAATGTATGGATAAATGGAAAGGAAAATTATTATTTTAAAAACATGTATTATTGCTTTAATGTGGATTCTAACAGATGAATTTCAACATTATGAAGTTGATTGCATCACCTGTATCCCTATATCTATGTAAGTAGGCAAAAATAAATAAAAACTTTAGGAATTATCTCACTGGGAAAATGAGGAATTCCTCTATATTTAGAGTTGCAACACATTTGGATATCTATGTATCCAAGTGTATGGATATATTCTAAGAGGTTTACAAGGAGACAAATGATATGGCCACACACTTTCAGAAATGTATTATATTGATGCAATACATTCTATAGGGACTAGCTTGTATACAATTAAAATTTACAAAGTTTGATTCTCTTACTGATGACAACTAGATCAACAAAGCTGAAAACACAGAATTTCTCTCCTACTAAACTGAGCTCTTTGAGGGTGAAGATACAGCCTTAAATACACTGTGATGATTATATATAGGTTTCAGAGGTGGCACTGAGAAGCAAATGATTATTTTGAGAGGGGAAGCAAATTATTCCTGACTGCCATGTCAGACTTCCTTAACTCATTATATTACTTAAAGCACTTTCCGTGCTTTGAAACAGTTACTGGCTTATATATCAGTGTCTCCTATGAGACTGAGCTACTCCAGTACTGAAAGCAGTACTGGCTTCTTCATCTAGCTAACATCTAACAGAATAGGCTACATGTATTTAAAAATTAAAATTATTAAATGAAATAAATTAGCAGACGTATGTATAAAGTAGTAACATTCTATTTAGTTTAAGCTTTGGTAGAGTCATAATCTGGAAGATTACGTGTGTTAGCAACCTACAGAGTAGTAAATGCTTTTTCAAGTTTATATCACACCTTATATTCCTCCCCACAACACTACAGTGGGATAGTATGAACTGCTTCAACAGAAAAGCTAAAACAGAAGAGTATCCTGGCAAAGAAAGGGTAGACAACCTTCTTGTTCGTAGCAGAAGAAAGAAGGGGTCTTGAAAAATGGAATGGCCAGAGAAAAATGACTTTAGAAGCAGCTAGGTATAAAAAGTCAACATCTAGGATATGCAAAATTAAGATCTGGCTAAAATTTAGCCTCTTACATCACAGCCCAACATAGGTCAAATGTGCTGAACTGTCCATACTTTAATTTTAAAAATTAAAGTGAAAAATATATTGTTTTAGTTAATGTAGTCATTATGTAATTTGCCTTAGGATTTATCAATATATAAAGCATCTTTGCAGAATCAATCCAACCCCCTGTCTCTTAAAATTATCTACCATTATTTCTTTGTTTTCTCTTTACCCACTAATCAACCTCAAATGCAAAAAATAAAAACCTTAGAATAGTTTTAAGTCATGAAAATGTCCTATAGGAAAATATACTCTTGAAATACTCTCAAAATTCACTGCCACTGACTTATATTTTCAGTTGAAAGAGCCATCTACCATCTTCTATCAATATAAAAATGTTTTAGCCTACTATGTAGGTTCACATTGTGAACCCAACTCTGAAAACCCAGAACTTCTCATTGGTGCTCTGTGTATGCTGCATTCCTACCACTAGATGGCAGGCTATTGCACAGGAAAACAAAAAGACCTTAGCAAGAACAGAGATGGGTTCAGATTCATAAACAACCACGTAGCTTTGAGATTGTTTAGGATTTCATGTAGTGTTCTCAAAGTGTTGGTTTCCAAACCCAGCCATCCCAATCCCACACCAGACTGATCAGATGGATGAAGAAAGCTATCATAAATACTACCTCAAGATTTTCTATGTATGTTCATTTTTAATGTATTAGAAAACAAAAAAAATCTATTTCATGGAATAAAAACTCATTACTCAATATAAGAATTTAAAACATATTTATAGTGAGTAGGAAAACAAAATGAAAGCATTACAGTATGCCAACATTAAAAAAAATAACATGTCAATAGTTCAAACACAAGGCTGCTCCTCTTTGAATCCAGCTTTCTGGTATGGCCTGGGACAGCAGTGGAAGATGGCCCACGGGCTAGGGACCCTGCCATGCTGCCTTTTGTGGCCATTTGGGGAGTGAACCACTGGATGGAATACCTCTCTCACTGTTATTCTTCCTCTTTCTCTGTTGCTTTTCAAGTAAAGTAAATAAATATTTTTTAAAAATCTGAGGATATACTTTTTGTCCCAGTCATTATTCTTGTAGAATCATCTTAGTCATTCTTTTTTTTTTTTTTTTTTTTTTTTTAACAGGCAGAGAGAGAGAGAGAGAGAGAGAGAGAGAGAGAGAAAGGTCTTCCTTTGCCGTTGGTTCACCCTCCAATGACGGCTGCGGCCAGTAAGCTGCGGCCAGTGCACCGCGCTGATCTGATGGCAGGAGCCAGGTACTTCTCCTGGTCTCCCATGGGGTGCAGGGCCCAAGGACTCGGGCCATCCTCCACTGCACTCCCTGGCCACAGCAGAGAGCTGGCCTGGAAGAGGGGCAACTGGGACAGAATCCAGTGCCCCGACCGGGACTAGAACCCGGTGTGCCGGCGTCGCTAGGCGGAGGATTAGCCTAGTGAGCCGCGGCGCTGGCCCTTAGTCATTCTTTTGTTACAGAAATCTAAAGGCTTAAATTTAGTTATTAGGGAAGAGTATTTTGGTTTTATTTTATTTTATAGTGATTTGTTCATATTTTTCACTTTTAAGAGCATTATTTCAAAAGCTAAAACTCTGTAGATAGGTTATTATATTGGTTGCTGCCTGTTTTTAATTATCTGTCTTTACTGTTACCAGCAGTTTGAAGAAAGATTTTTCAGAAGAAGCTTTCATTTGTTAAACAGTGTCTTACAGAGGTCTTTGGACACTTGGTTGCCAGAGATATGACACTTAAGTCTAGTAAACTACATTACTAGAGTAAGTGTAGTAAATGACTGGTGTAATGTGATTCACTTAAGGAGAACAGATTGTTTTAATTGTTCAGTGTGTAATGAATAATTGATTTCTGCTGTCTATACTTACTATTAACATAAAAACTAGAGGCTTTGCAAAATAAAAATTAGAATGTCCTGTTCAGTGTGACTTTGATTTGGCAACGGGGAAGCAGACATATGGGATATTGAATGAATGAGATGCCTCTGTGTTTCTGTACTATGGTAGTCTGTTCCATGGCCCTCCTCCAGGCCCCTGGTGACACACTACCACTACTGCCGTCATTGTAAAAGATTTTTTTTTTTATTTGACAGGTAGAGATAAAGACAGTGAGAGAAAGAGACAGAGAGAAAGGTCTTCCTTCTGTTGGTTCACCCCCCCAAAATGGCCACTACGGCCAGCGCTGCACCGATCTGAAGCCAGGTGCTTCCTCCTGGTTGCCCACGCGGGTGCAGGAGTCCAAGTACCTGGGCCATCCTCCACTGCCCTCCCAGGCCACAGCAGAGAGCTAGACTGGAAGAGAAGCAACCGAGACTAGCACCCGGCGCCGATATGGGATGCCGGTGTGCAGGCGGAGGATTAACCAAAGTGAGCCATGGCGTCGGCCCCGTAAAAGATTCTTTATCTGGGACTCTGACCCTAGTTATCATGTATGAATAACAACCTCCCTCAAACACATACCTTCATCCCCTCTCTAAGTGGTAAGAAATCCTTGGCACTTAACCATTACATGGCACATATTTGTTCATTAATTATTTCTACCCATTAGTAAAGCTCTGTGCAGTCAGGAGCTTTTTGTCCACTGTATATATTCCTAATTCCTGCACACTGTATGGCATAATATAGAATGCAGTAAATATTTGCAGAACAAATGGGACTTCTGATTGCTCTTACTGAGTTTTGTAAAGCTTCAGAAAAGTGAACTTATAAAGATTCTCATTGTTATGACTGGATTGTGGACATGGAATAGACTTTGTGTTTTTGTGTGAAGGAGACCCTGGTAGAGAGGGTAAGTGTAATCCATTATTTGCTATGACTAGCCAGAATTTAAATTGTTGGAAGACAAGGAAGAATTCTTCTGAATTCCTACTTTTTAGATACGGGCTTGGCCTATTCTTTTTCTTCCTGGATCTTTTAAAAAAAATTAATGTATTTATTTGAAAGGTAGTGAAGGAGAGGCTGAGGTAGAGAAAGAGAAAGAGAGAAAGAAAGAGAGAGAGAGATCTTCCATCTGCTGGTTAACTCCCCAAATGGCCCAAATGGCTGGAGCTGGGCCGATCTGAAGCCAAGGCAACAGATAGGATTCAAGCACTCCAAACTGATTTCCTACATGATTAGCAGGGGTCCAAGTAGGTAGTCCATCTTCTCCCTGCTATCCCAGGTGCACTAACAGGAAGCTGGATCAGAAGCAGAACAGTGCAGATACGAAGTGACACTTTAATATGGAATGCCAATTGCAAGCAACAGCTCATCCGTTGCACCACAATGCCAGACTCAACCACACAACTATTCCTGTAGGATTCAATGACTCATATATATCTATTTCTCAATGTTAAAACAAAAACTGATGTCATTTCCTGACAAAGCCTTTCTTAAAAAGCATTATAAAACACCTTCAGAGCTCTCCTCTGCCTTAAAAGTTGCCAAAATTAAAGTGAAGATAACACTTTAACTTAAAATTTCCATGTATTATATGTGAATAACAAATTAATGAAAAACATGTTTGAATCTAAAAATTCAAGCCTCAGACATTAAAATACATTTGATCTGAAGAAAATCTTTTCAGACTATACAAAAATAAAGATAATTTGGTGTTTTATTTAATATCCAAAATTGAAAATAAAGTGTTATTATGTGATCCACTCTGTATTTTAAAACCATCAACCTAAGCACATGACACCAAAAATAGTTTTTTAGTTCATCAAAAAATAAAGATTATGGGGGCCAGCACTACGGCTCAGCGGGTTAAAGTCCTGGCCTAAAGTGCCGGCATCACATATGGGCGCCAGTTCGAGTTCCAGCTGCTCCACTTCCAATCCAGCACTCTGCTATGGCATGGGGTAGCAGCAGAAGATGGCCCAAGTGCTTGGGCCCCTGTACCTGCGTGGAGATCCGGAAGAAGCTCCTGGCTCCTGGCTTCGGATCCGCACAGCTCCGGCAGTTGCAGCCATCTGGGGAGTGAACCAGCAGATGGAAGACCTTTCTCTCTGTCTCTACCTCTCTCTGTAACCCTTTCTTTTTTTTTTTTTTTTTTTTTTTCTTTTTTCATTTGACAGAGTTAGACAGGGAGAGAAAGACAGAAAGGTCTTCCTTCCGTTGGTTCACCACCCAAATGGCTGGTATGGCCTGAGCTACACCGACCTGAAGCCAGGAGCCAAGTGCTCCTTCCTGGTCTCCCACAGAGGTGCAGGGCCCAAGGACTTGCGCCATCTTCCACTGCCCTTCCAGGCCACAGCAGAGAGCTGGACTGGAAGAGGAGCAACTGGGACCAGAATCTGGCACTGCAGGTGGAGGATTAACCAAGTGAGCCATGGTGGCGCCGGCCCCTGTAACCCTGTCTTTCAAATAAAATAAAATAAATCTTTAAAAAAAAATAAAGATTATACCATTTCTATTAAAAGTCAGACATGATCCCAATTCATTTTGTACACTGTACTATTATATACTTATTTATCTAAATTTAATGTATCTCAGTACAAAGCACACATCTGTTATTAAAGAATTTGGAAACAATAAATATTCATATACATAATACATGTTTTAATTTAGTTTGTTTCCATAAACTAACCACAGCCATAATGTCAATAATGCTGATAAAAAGAGACTTTAACAATAAAAACAGTTGACTGTTTCAGGCAAGTATCTATATTTAATTAGACAATATCACACTTTTTTTTTTTTTTTTGCTCTTTAAAAATTTTCTATTTATATAAGGTGAAGGTATTTCACGTATTTCATATATACAGATTTAGGAGCATAGTGATTGGTCCCACTTTACCCTCCCTCCTCCTTACTTACTCTTTTGTTAATTTTTATAATGACATACTTTTGGTTTAATTTATAATCATTAAGAAAACACTAAGTATTCAAAAAATAGTAAGAAAAACTACTGTTCCTCAACAGTAGTGACAAGGGCTGTAAAAAATAATCATATCTCAAAATGTCAATTTCACTCAAACACATTACATTTTATTGTACTCTATTAGTTATCATGTATCAGGGAAAATACATGGTATTTGCCTTTTGGGGACCAGTTTATTTCACTAAGTATAACGGTTTCCAGTTCCATCCATTTTGTTTCAAATGACAGGATTTCATTCTTTTTTACAGCTGAGTAGTCTTCTAGAGTGTATATATATATATATATATACACATTTTCTTTATCCAATCATCAGTTGATGTGCATCTATGTTGATTTCGTATCTTAGCTATCGTGAATTTGACTGCAATAAATATCGGAGGGCTGCTGCTGCGGCTCACTTGGCTAATCCTCAGCCTGCAGCGCCAGTACTCCAGGTTCTAGTGCCAGTTGGAGCACCGGATTCTGTCCCAGTTGCTCCTCTTCCAGGCCAGCTCTCTGCTGTGGCCCAAGAAGGCAGTGGAGGATGGCCCAGGTGTTGGGCCCTGTACACGCAAGGGAGACCAGGAGGAAGCACCTGGCTCCTGGCTTCAGATTGGTGCAGCGTGCCAGCTGTAGCGGCCACTTGGGGGGTGAACCAACGGAAAGAAGATCTTTCTAACTCTGTCGTAAATAAATAAATACATAAATAAATAAATACGTACAGATAATTCTTCTACATGTTGATTTTATTCCCTTTGGGTAAATCCCCAGGAGTGAGATGGCTGGGTCATATGGTAGATATACTTTCAGATTTCTGAGGAATCTCCACTCCATACTGTCTTCCACAATGACTGTACTAGTTTACATTCCCACCAACAGTGGATTAGGATCCCTTTTGCCCCACATCCTTGCCAGCATTTATTGTTTTTTGATTTTTGATGAGAGCTATTCTAACTGGGGTGAGCTGAAACCTCACTGTGGCTCTGATTTGCATTTCCCTGATGACTAGTGGTCATAAGCATTTTTTCATGTGTCTGTTGGCCATTTGTATTTCATCTCTTGAAAAATGCCTATTCAAGTCCTTTGCCAATTTCTTAATTGAACTGTTTTGTTGTCCTCGTATTCTTGAGCTCTTTATAGAGTCTGGATACTAACCCTGTATCAGTTTCATAGTTTGCAAATCTTTTCTCCTATTCTGTTGGTTGCCTCTTTGCTTTGCTGAATGTTTCCTTTGCAGTACAGAAGCTTCCTAGCTTGATGTAAAACCCATTTGTCCATTTTTGCTTTTGTTGCCTGTGCTTCTGGGTTTTTTCCCAAGAACTCTTTGCCTATGCCAATGTCTTGGAGAATTTATTTTTTTTTCCTTTTCTTTTTTTTTTTTTTTTTTTTTTGACAGGCAAAGTGGACAGTGAGAGAGAGAGAGACAGAGAGAAAGGTCTTCCTTTGCCGTTGGTTTACCCTCCAATGGCCGCCGCAGCCAGTGTGCTGCGGGCGGTGCACCGCGCTGATCCGATGGCAGGAGCCAGGTGCTTCTCCTGGTCTCCCTTGCAGGTGCAGGGCCCAAGCACTTGGGCCATCCTCCACTGCACTCCCAGGCCACAGCAGAGAGCTAGCCTGGAAGAGGGGCAACCAGGACAGAATCTGGCATCCCAACCGGGACTAGAACCCGGTGTGCCGGAGCCACAAGGCGGAGGATTAGCCTATTGAGCCACGGCACTGGCCGTCTTGGAGAATTTAATCCATGTTCTCCTCTAGTAGTTTGGTGATAATCAGGTTTCAGAGTTAGATCCTTGATCCATTTTGAGTTGATTTTTGTATAAGGAGTAACGTTGGGGTCTTATTTCATACTTCTGCACATGGAGATCCAATTTTCCCAGCAACATTCATTGAAGAGACTGTCCTTTCTCCAGGGATTGATTTTAACTCATTTGTCAGATTAGTTGGTTGTAGATGTGTGTGTTGACTTCTGGGGTTTCTATTCTGTTCCACTGGTCTACATGTCTACTTTTGTGCCTGTACCAGGCTGTTTTGATTATAATTGCCCTGTAGTATGTCCTGAAATCTGGTATTGTGATGCCTACCGCATTGTTTTGGTTGAATTAAAGATTGCTTTAGCTTTTCGATTTGGTTGTATTAAAGACTGCTTTAGTATTTTAGCTCTTGTGTTTCCATTTGAATTTTAGCATCATTTTTTCTAGATCTGAGAAGAATGTCACTGGTATTTGATTGGGTTCACATTGAATCTGTAAATTGCTTTCAGCAGTCTGGACATTTTGATGATCTGCATTCTTCCAATCCATGAAAGATTTTTTTCCCAGCTTTTTGTATCTTCTATTCATTTAATGTTTTGTAATTTTCTTTGAAGAGATCTTTTACCTCCTTGATTAAATTTATTCCATGGCATTTAAATTTTTTTGTGGCTACTGTGAATGGGACTGATCTTACAAGTTCTTTGTCAGCCATGGTATTATCTGTGTATTCAAAGGCTACAGATTTTTGCATGTAAATTCTATATCTTGCAACTTTACCAGATTCTCTTATGAGTTCAAACAGTGTCTTAGTAAGGAGTCATATGTCATCAGCAAACAGGGAAATTTGACATCCTCCTTTCCAATTTATATCCCTCTGATTTCTTTTTCTTCCCTAATGGCAATGGTTAAAACTTAACAGAACCATATTGACTAGCAATGGTGAGAATGGGCATCCTTGTCTGCTTCCAGATCTTAGTAACACACTTGTTCTGAAAAGCCACATTCTGTGGATGAATATTTGAAAAGTCCCTTAAATTTCAGAACAAAAACATTTTTTTCTTGACTTGTTATGAGAAAATATAAACCTTAAATGGTCTAAATAAGTAACAAGGAGCTTTAACCCTCTTTCTTCCACCACTCTACAGTACCCATTTTTTAGCAACTTCTTCCTTTTACTATGGTGCAGATGGTAGAGGATCCCTAAATAAATCTTCTCTCCAACTGAAATGCTACTGTTGTGAATACCACTACTTTTCAAGTTAACCCCTTCCTGAGTCTAAGCACTGAAGAACAATAATTTTTTTCCTTTGGCTGCTATACTGGATACCTGCCAGAAAGACAGACCGGAAATTGGGAAAAGAGGTATGTATTATTAGCTCCTTCTATGAGTTACCATTTATAAAATTTTATTCCTCATTATCAGGAATCTAACACTTATCTGAGTCTGTCCTAACTACTATTCATTCTCAATATCTAGTTCATCTAGTTCTATATACTAATTTTACCATTACTAAAGTTCTTCTCTAGGCTCACTCAACTTCTAGTTCCATATATGCTTCTTTCCATTTCCATGTGCTAGGACTGTAGAGATAACAAGACTAAGTGACCTAACAGAATGAGCAAAGGATCTAGAATCAAATTGCAAATCCACTATTTACTATGTTATTGGAGGCACGCATTTGGCCTAGCAGTTAAGCTACCAGTTGGGACTCCTACATACCATACTGAAGTACCTGGGTTTGAGTCCAGAATCTGATTACAGCTTCCTGTTGATAAGCATCCTGAGAGGCAGCAGATAGATGATGGGTAAGTGGCTGGATCCCAGCCACCCACGAGGGATACCAGGGTTGCCCCCAGTTTCAGATCTGGCCAAGCCCTGGTTGTTGAAGGTACAGGGGGAGTAAGCCAGCAACAGGACAAATGCTTTCAATCACACACTCTCACTTTTTCTCTGCCTCTTAAATAAACAAATCAAGGTTAAAACACTATTCACCATTTTTATCTCAGACATATTAATTAGCTATTAAGTTTCAATTTCTACATTTAAAATTAAAAATAGTAATATTTAATTTTTACAACATCCTTTTTAAAGATGAACTTAGGGTGTTTTATAAGCTTCAAAGCAACATTACAAATATTACTTTTACTTAGAATCTCATTTTATTGATGTTTTCCCTCATTTTATTAGACTATTCCTCTACCACTTTTCCAATGCAGTATTATGAAACTACTTCAAACTCAATGACTTTTCTAAATCCTCTACAGTTTCATTTTTTCAACTGGGGAGTGTTACCAGGCACAAATACTCAGTCTTAAGAGTGGTGAACTTCATACATGCAGATTTCTTGTATACATTCCAAAGTTCTCTCATATCTTCAGTCTCTGATTATCACAACAGTCTTGAGACAAAGCAAGGAATGCTCTGTTATCTTTATTTTAAAGACTTAAATACCTGTCTAACTAAAGTAACACAGTTAGGCTGTAATTCTATTTCTCTCTCTGTTCACAGTGTTCTGAGGACTGTAATCACCTTCTCGAGGGTGCCAGGTCAAGTGCCGGTTGCTCCACTTCTGATTCAGCTCCCTGCTAATGTGCCTGGAGAAACAGCAGAAGATGGCCCAAGTCTTTGGGCACCTGCACCCATGTGTGAAACCTGGATGAAGCTACTGATTCCTGGCTTCTGCCTGGTCCTGCCCTGACTGTTGTGGCCATTTGGGGAGTAAACCAGCAAATGGAAGACTGACCTCTCTCACTCTCCCTCCTTCTCTATTTCTACCTCTCCATTTCCCTGTCTGTAATTATGACTTTCAAATAATGTAAATAAATCTTTTAAAAAATTACTCTAACTACACCAGTAGATTGTTTATTTCAAGTCACTAAAGTTTAAAAAAAATTGGCCAAGGAGAAAGCTCACACTTTGACAAATTAACTCAAAACTAGCTATACATGCACAGTAAATACAACTAGAGCCTTTTCTCCGCTCCTTTGTTAATGGTTAAAATAGGCACACAAAGTTTGCAGGCTTTTAAAAACACAATTACAGCCAGAAAAACTGATGAAGCCTTAATCTATTACAGAGTCTTAGTATAGTAAGTGGATATATATAACCCCTCATTCCACAGCAATCACACACAATATACATATATTTCAAAAAGCACATTCTTTCAAACAAACTAAATTACAGATCCTTGTAACAATAACAGTGCTTACATTCTTATGGTTCTGTGAGATTAAAATAAGGGATTAAAAATAAGATTTAATGTAATAATTCATCAATTCATCACTTGATCATATAATCTGAAGAAAATATTACTGTGGTAGAACATACGATGTTAGATCAGTGATGTCTTTTTTTTTTTCTTTTTTTTTTTTTTATTGACAGGCAGAGTGGACAGTGAGAGAGAGAGACAGAGAGAAAGGTCTTCCTTTTGCTGTTGGTTCACCCTCCGATGGCCGCCGCGGCCGGCGCACCGCGCTGATCCGATGGCAGGAGCCAGGTACTTATCCTGGTCTCCCATGGGGTGCAGGGCCCAAGCACTTGGGCCATCCTCCACTGCACTTCCGGGCCACAGCAGAGAGTTGGCCTGGAAGAGGGGCAACCGGGGCAGAATCCGGCGCCCCGACCGGGACTAGAACCCAGTGTGCCGGCACTGCTAGGCGGAGGATTAGCCTAGTGAGCCACGGCGCCGGCCAGTGATGTCTCTTAACATACTCTCAACGGATCCCACATTATGACCAACAGCCAACAAACACAGTATCACTAGCCTCGGTAGATCGCTTAGTCTGCAGCAACAGTTAAATAATTCTTTTTCAGGTATAAATTCATAATCCTGGCATGAACACTCTGAAATGATCAAGTGAACCATTTAAAAATCAAGATCATATTAAGTTATTTTCAATTTAAGCAAAATTCTATTCAAGAACAGCCTTGCATTTAAAACAAAGCAGGAAGGGCCGGCACTGTGGCGTAGCGGGTGAGTCCGCTGCCTGCAGTGCCAGCATCCCATATGGGCACCAGTTCATGACCCAGCTGCTCCACTTCCGATCCATCTCTCTGTTATAGCCTGGAAAAGCAGTAGAAGATGCCCAAGTCCTTGGGCCCCACACCCAAGTGAGAAACCCAGAAGAAGCTCCTGGATCCTGATCAGCACAGCACTGGCCATTGCAGCCAATTGAGGAATCAACCAGTGGATGAAGACCTCTCTCTCTCTCTTACTGCCTCTCCTGTGTAACTCTGACCTTCATATAAATAAATAAATCTTTAAAAAATAAATAAATAGGCCAGCACCATGGCTTACTAGGCTAATCCTCTGCCTGCAGCACCGGCACACCGGTTCTAGTCCTGGTTGGGGCGCCGGATTCTGTCCTGGTTGCTCCTCTTCCAGGCCAGTTCTCTGCTGTGGCCAGGGAGGGCAGTGGAGGATGGCCCAAGTGCTTGGGCCCTGCACCTGCAAGGGAGACCAGGAGAAGCACCTGGCTCCTGCCATCGGATTAGCACGGTGCGCCGGCCACAGCGGCCACTGCGGGGTGAACCAACGGAAAAGGAAGACCTTTTTCTCTGTCTCTCTCTCTCACTGTCCACTCTGCCTGTCAATAAACAAACAAACCAACCAAAGCAGGAAAAGCTGTTGACTGAATAGTTCACTAGCCCAGCATACTAAGTCCATTATCTTCATCAAGGAATTCTAAGTTAATTAGGTGGAGACTTCTACAAACCAGGCATTATATTCTGAGTTTTGGAGATATTGAAAGCAGAGCAGCTAGGACTGGAACCAGCACTCTGATAGGGGTTGCCAGTCAAAAGCAGAAGCCATGGCCGGAGCCAGGGCTCACTCGACTAATCCTCCACCTGTGGTGCCTGCATCCCGGGTTCTAGTCCCAGTTTTGGGCGCCGGGTACTGGTCCTGGTTGTTCTTCTTCCTGGTTCTTCTTCTTCCAGGTACTAATCCTGGTTGCTGTGGCAATGAAAGGAAGACCCTTCTCTCTGTCTCTCTCTCACTGTCCATAACTCTGTCTCTGTCTCTCTCTCTCACTGTCTAACTCTGCCTGGCAAAAAATTAAAAAAAATTAAAAAAAAAAAAAAAAGCAGAAGCCTTACCTGCTATGCTACAACGATGCTTCCTCCTTTCCCCAAACTTTAAAGCAAGCATATGAGACATGGTTGAAAAGACTGATAGGAAATCTTGTAGTATTAATTATTTTCATGTTTATATTATTCACATACTTTTAATAAAGGTAAGGGAAAACTCATTTTTGTTGGCCACTTCCTCCAAAAACAAATTACCACATAAAAATATGCCATCTCTGCTCCCAGCCAGTTGTATTAAGATATGCAAGTTCAATTTTATTTTTAAAGATTTATTTTGTATTTATTTGAAAGAGTTACAGAGAGAGGTAGAGACAAAGAGAGAGGTCTTCCACTCACTGGTTCACTCTCCAGATGGCCGCAACAGCTGGAGCTGTGCGGATACAAAGCCAGGAGCCAGGAGCTTCTCCCAAGTCTCCTATGTGGGTGCAGGGGCCCAAGTACTTGGGCCATCTTCTACTGCTATCCCAGGTTGTAACAGAGAGCTGCATTAGAAGAGGAGCAGCCAAGACTAGAACCGGCGCCAATATGGGATGTCCGCGCCTCAGGCCAGGGCTTTAACCCACAGTGCCAGCCCCTACAAGTTCAATTTTTTTTTCAAGCAATACTCTAGGTGGCAGAATGAAAAACGCTTATAGAGGGCACTGGTGCTGTGGCATAGTGAGTAAAGCTGTCGCCTGCAATGGTGGCATCCCATATGGGCACCGGTTATAGTCCCAGCTGCTCCACTTCCTACCCAGCTCTCTGCTATAGCCTGGGAAAGCAGTAGAAGATGGCCCAAGTCCTTAGGTCCCTGGACCGATGTGGGAGACCTAGAGACCTGGCTCCTGGCTTCAGATTGGTACAGCTCTGGCCACTGCAGTCATCTGGGGAGTGAACCAATGGAAGGAAGACCTCTCTCTCTCTGCCTTGGCCTAAAAAAAAAAAAGAAAAAAAAACAAACAAACAAACAAAAAAAACCCACACAACTTATAAAGCAACTGTCCTTAATCTGAGTTTACAAAGCAAAGCACTAAGAAATAAATTAAAAAAAAAAAAAAAAAAAAGCCAAAGGGGCACAAGTACAGCACAGCCAAATGAAGCAATTTCAAAAATAAGAAGTGATTAAGCTAGAGTCAGACCCTATAACCCAGTTTATGGCTTGTTCCCCTTGAAGTTATGTTAACAATTTATTTTAAGAACTGCAGAAAGTCGTCATTTCCAAATGTAATCTTACATAGTTATAAAAACTGTATTTCTCAAAGAAGGTTTTCTCCTAACTATATCCCACTCCCTAAAAATTTACTGTGGGCTTTGAGCCACCCCCACTACCCACGTACCAACTGCCTGACTTTGAGTCAAGGTTCCTCATGTCATCTAACTGTTAAATTTATTCACTACTTCTCAGTTAACAAAGTGTCCCAATGTAAGCATCTGCAAAACTAAGCTAGTAAGAGTCTACTAAATAGGTTTCTGTAAGTATGAATCTTGTTAATGCGTGTCAATTACTCAAACACAGAAAAGATGCCTTAGCTATTCTCCTCATTTTTTACATTATGTCCTAACTAAACTGATGTCATCATAGTTTGTGTAACATTGAAAACTGAAGTTTCCTTAAACTTTTAGTAAATATCTACCTTCAGATTAAAGTATATACATTTCTGTTTTGAAAACTTTTCCAGTGACTCCAGTGCAATCTACATTCAAAAATTCCAAAACGCAGTAATTACCAACATTTAATCTATAATAAAATATGAAAAGATTTAAACATCAAAACTTCATTCTAAGCTTTAAGATCAGCAAAACTTATCCCTATTTTCACACTGCAGTTGAAAACAAAAATACAAAGTAATTTTGAAAAATCAGCCCTAACTATGATATTGCTTCACTTCCAGTAGCCAAAAGCTGCCTGGCAATAAGAATGTTATATTCAGCTCTAAAGGCAGTAAGATTAAAATTCGTACCCCCTCCACAATGTAGCCTCTGGCAATTGCTCCAGCTGTATTTCTCATTACACTCCATTTGTATCTCACAGTTTCAGAGAACATGCTATTTACAAACAGATTTCTTTGTTCCCAAATACAATTAAAGCCTTCTTGCCTAGGAATGTTTGTTTGTGGTCTTTCTTCCAGCTGAAATGCCTACTGCTCCTGACTACTTAGCATTTAAGGTCCAGTTCTCACCCTTATCACAAGCACCACCTATCTCATCTGATTTTTAATGTCATTTCATCTATACTTACCTCACACTATATGATTAACACAGCTATCGGTATACATCTTCTCTATTAGACTGGACATGATCAGACATTTCACATTTAGATTTCTAAATAATCTCAACACATAACTTGGATATAACAGACACTCAATATGAATTGTTAATGAGTATATTAATTTCCATAAGACTAACAAGGTTTTGTTTGGTAGAAATCTAGCTTTAAGCAGGTAAGAATGACTGATAATATATTCATCATTTATAGCAACAGGTATCAATGCACAGTTAAATCACATAAATCAGGGGGTTGGCATTATGGCACAGTGGGTTAAATCATGGCTCGAGACACTGTTATTCCACCTTGGAGTGCCAGCTCAAGTTCTGGCTGCTCCGCTTCCAATCCAGCTTCTTGCTAATGAGCCTGAGAGAACAGCCGAAGATGGCCCAAGTACTTGGGTCCCTGCCACTTACATGGGAGACTGAGATTGAACTCTGGTCTTTGGCTTCAGCCCGGCCCAGCTCCAGCCATAGCAGTCATTTGGGGAATGAACCAACAGGAATGAAAGCTTGTGTGTTTTCTCTATCTGTCTTGTTCTGTCTCCCCAACTCTGTGTAACTCTGCCATTCAACTCAACAAAATAAACCTCCAGAAAAATCACATAAATGAAACAAGTTTCCAAAAATCATGTTAACTTTATATTGATTTACCAGACCTTTTAATTCTTACTGACCATCACTCAATATGGCAGTTTGTGTTTAAGTTAATTCATATATTTGGAACTAAAAACAAAACAAAAACAAAACAAAAAACAAAACCACACACACCTGGATTTCCAGACAAGCCAACAAAAGCCAAAGAGATCACAGTGTATCTGACTTCATTCAGAGACCCAAATCACCAAGTCTGACAATAATCAAAGGCACAATTTCCATGCTAAACTACACTTAGTTCCCTGCAAACTTGGCAACAGCATTATACATACTTCCCTTCCTGCACTCTAAACAAACCAACCTCTAACTACCTGGGAAGAGAAACCTCCCAGCTTTCATGTTACCAGCATTTGGGAAAGCAGCTAATGAATGAGAGAAAACAGGGACTCTAAATGAAGACACAGGGAGGGGAGCTGAAGAGACCAATATTTATCAAGATAACTCCTGCCCTTAACAAGATCTTAAGGGCTCCCTATCCAGCCTCATCTCCCTCTCACCTTCACTCACACTTTGCAGTTCACCATACAGAACACAACATAAAGTTTTCCCAACCACACCATAAAAGCTCTTTCAATCCCTATATTCTACATTACTATATAAGCTAATTTAGAAGGATCTTCTTTGATCAATTGCAGATCACTATTCAACCTTAAAATCCCTGTTGCTTGCTCTACGAAACCATCACTAACTTTCTCCAAAGTTATTCACTCACTCTTTTTTTAAAAATTTATTTAAAAGGCAGAGTTATAGGGGCTGGCGCTGTGGCACAGCGGGTTAACACCCTGGCCTGAAGCTCTGGCATCCCATATGGATGCCGGTTCGAGTCCCAGCTGCTCCTCTTCCAATCCAGCTCGTGGGAGACCCACGTGGGAGACTGGGAAGAAGCTCCTGGCTTCAGATCGGTGCAGCTCTGGCTGTTGCGGCCATCTGAGGAGTGAACCATCGATTGGAAGACCTCTCTCTCTCTCTCTGCCTCTACTCTCTCTGTGTAACTCTTTCAAATAAATAAATAAATCTTTTAAAAAAAATAAAAGGCAGAGTTATAGACATAAGCAGGGAGAAGGAGAGAGGCCTTCTGTCTGCTGGTTCATTCCCCAAATGGCTGCAATGGCCGGAGCTAAGCCGATCTAAAGTCAGGAGCCAGAAGCCAGGAGCCAAGAGCTTCCAAAGGGTCTCCCATGTCGGTGCAGGGGCCCAAGGATGTGGGCCATCCTCTACTGCCTTCCCAGGCCATAGCAGAGAGCTGGATCCGAAGTGGAGCAGCTAGGGCTCAAACCAGCACCTATATGGGATGCCAGCACTGCAGGAAATAGCTTTTACCTGCTATGCCACAGCGCTGACCCCTCACTCTCTTACTTGATACTTTATGGAAAAAGATTGTACATTTATCGCAATGTATTATAACTATCTGCTTACATATTTCCCACTCATTGTTTCTGACTAAAGTATGCAACACAGCAAGAAAAAGACCTTTGTCTTTCTCACCATGCAACTTCTGCCATCTTATGGCTCAACAAGAAGGCCCTCACCATATATATACTACTAGCACCTTGATAACGGAGTTCCCAGCCTCCAGAACTAAGAAATAAATTTTTAATACATTACTCTCAGTTTCTTGTAGCAGCAAATGAAAACTATTCCACATCACACACAAATTAATTCAAAATTGGTCATCTCTAAATTTAAGAGCTAAAACAATAAAAACTTTAAAAGGGAAAAGGTGTAAATCTGCATAATCTTAGATTAGCCAATAGTTTCTTAGATTAGCCAATGATTTCTTAGAAATGGCATCAAACTTTAAATAGCTAAAGAAAAAGAAATTGGATTTCATCAAAATTACAGAGTTTTGTTTATCAAAGAACACCACAGCGTATGTGGAAAAACAAGCCACGGGGCCGGCACTGTGGTACAAAAAATAAAGCAACCACCTTCAATGCCAACAACCCATACGGGCACCAGTTCTAGTCCCAGCTGCTCCACTTCTGATCCAGCCATGGCCTGAGACAACAGAAGATGGCCCAAATCCTTGGGCCCCTGGAAGACCCCTCTCTGCCGCTGTCTCTCTGTAACTCTACCTTCCAAATAAATAAATAAACCTTAAAAAAAAAAAAAGCCACACGAAAATAAACTATAAATCATGTAAGGATCTAATATCCAAAATATGCAAACTATAGTACTCATCTAGTACCCAGAATATATAAAGAACCAAATTTAAAAAACAAGCAAAGAATCTAAATAGACATTTTCCAAAAAAAAATGTAAAAATGAGGGTGAGAATTTGGCACAGAAGTTAAAGCCCTCGTTGTTTGAGACACCCATTGCACATCACATGTTGGACTGCTTAGAGCAGTCCTGGCTCTGCTTCCAAATTCAGCTTCCTACTGATGTGCAATCAGGGAGGTAGAGGTGAAAATTCAAGTAGTTGGTTCCCTAACATCCATATGGGAGGCCCGGATTGAATTATGGGCTCCTGGCTTCCATCTGGCCTAGTCCTTGGTGTTGCGGCTATTTGGGGAATGAACCAGGAGATGAAAAAAAAATTTCTCTCTCTCTCTCTCTCTCCGTGTCTCCCCTGTCACTCTGCCTTTCAAATAAATCAATCCTTTTTTTTTTTAAAGCATGGAAAGAGATGCTAACATCTGCTGGTTTACTCCCAAAATGGCTGCAACAAACCAGGGCTGTGCCAGGCTAAATAAAGACAGGACCCAGGAGCTTTTTCAGGGTCTCCTACGTGGGTGCAGGGACTCAAGGATTTGGGCCATCTTCTGCTTTCCCAGGCACGTTAGCAGAGAGCTGGATCGAAGTGGAGCAGCCAGAACTTGAACCAGAGCCCATGTGGAATCTGTTAGCTGCTACACAGGTAATATGGCATTTTCTACCTTAGGGAGCCATAAACGTTCTTGGCCCATCATGACACTGGGTAGCATTAACTGTAAGTTTTGTGCATCCAAATGACTTTTGATTTTAAAGAATTTCTTGTTATTTTTAAAGGTTGCCTTTGATTTTGATCCTTTAATTCTCTCAAAGTGTCAGGTGCACAAGATTACCTTCCTTTTTAAGCCTTCTGTCTTATCACCAGCCATTCATACTTCGTGGGTGTGTATGTGCAGAAGGTTGCATGATCTTTCTGGCTCCACTCAATGTCCCATGTTCCTTTACTTGCATCTCACACTCTTCATCTCAGCCTCCTGACTGCAGCAAATCTCTCCTTACTCAATGAGATTGTGTTTATCTCCTGTAAACGCTACCTATCCTGAAAGGTCTGTCATTGTCTGCCTTTAAAGTCCTTTCTCCTCCTCTTTCTCTAAATAATGATGTGGCTAAATTATACTCAAAGCTCACCCTGCTGAATATTTCCTCAGTATTTTGCAGAAAACACCAAATAAAAACACCATTTTAAAAGAGGTATATTTTTTGTTCTTTTAGAATGTAAGCTCGGCCGGCGCCGTGGCTCAATAGGCTAATCCTCCACCTTGCGGCGCCGGCACACCGGGTTCTAGTCCCGGTCGGGGCGCCGGATTCTGTCCCGGTTGCCCCTCTTCCAGGCCAGCTCTCTGCTATGGCCAGGGAGTGCAGTGGAGGATGGCCCAGGTGCTTGGGCCCTGCACCCCATGGGAGACCAGGAAAAGCACCTGGATCCTGGCTCTTGCCATCGGATCAGCGCGGTGCGCCGGCTGCAGCGGCGGCCATTGGAGGGTGAACCAACGGCAAAGGAAGACCTTTCTCTCTGTCTCTCTCTCTCACTGTCCACTCTGCCTGTCAAAAAAAAAAAAAAAAAAAAAAAAAAGAATGTAAGCTCATTAAGAGCAGGGACAACATTTTCTGTTATGTTCTATTGTGCCCAATACACTGTAAATGCTCAAAAATACTGATGATGGGAAAAGAAAAAGATGCTAACATCTTTAATCACTATGGAAATGCAAACAAAAATCACAATGAGGTACCAGTTCACACTCAACAGGGATAGCAATTTTAAAAACGGGGAGGTGATGGGAGGCAGCATAGTGGTACAGAGGGTTAAGCTGCCACTTGCAAGGACAACCCAAACAGGGGCAAATTCGTGACCTGTCTGCTTTAATTCCAATCCAGTTCCCCAGGAAAACAACAGAAGATGGCTCAAGTCCTTGGGCCCTTGCACTCATGTGGGAGAACTGGATGGAGTTCCAGGCTCATGGCTTTCGCCTTACCTAGCCCTAGCTGTTGTGGCCATTTGTTGAGTTGGAGAGTACACCAGATGGAAGATTCCTCCTTGCCCCTGGTAACTCTGCCTTTCCAATAAATAAATCTTAAAAAAAAAAAAAAAAAAAAAAATCTGAAAATAAGCACTGGCAAAAATATGAAGAAACTGAAATGTTCATACTATCACTGATGGGAATATAAAATGAAACAGCTGCCATGGAAAATTTCTCAAAAAGTTAAATATAAACTCCATCATTACAGATGGAGTGAGCATCTGGTACAGTGGCTAAGATGTCACTAGAGTTTCCTGCACCCATACTGGAGTACCTTGGTTTAAATGCCAACTCATGGCAACTCCTCTTCTGAATCAGATTCCTGCTAATGTGCACCCTGAGGGGCAGCAAAAGATAGCAAGTATTTGGGTTCCTGCCACCCAGGTGAAAGACCTGGAATGAATTCAAGGCTCCTGGCTTAGGCCTGACCCAGCCCTAGCTGTTACAGGTATTTGGGGAGTAAACCAGTAGATGAATAATCTCTGTCTCTTTCTACCTTTCAAATATAAAAAGTACGAAAATTTAAATTTTTTTTAAATCATCACAGACTCAGCAACTTTACTACTAGGTATATTCCTAAGAAAACTGAAAACATAGTCACATAAAAACTGGTACATAAATGTTCATAGCAGTATCATTTTTTTTGGAAGATTTTATTTATTTGAGATGTAGAGTTACAGACAGTGAGAGGAAGAGAGAAAGGTCATCCTTCCATTGGTTCACTCCCCAAATGGCCACAACAGCTGGAGCTGCGCCAATCTGAAGCCAGGAGCCAGGAGCATCTTTCCAGTCTCCCACACTGGGTGCAGGGGCCCAAGGACTTAGGCCATCTTCTACTGCTTTCCCAGGCCACAGCAGAGAGCTAGCCAGGACTAGAACCGGCATCCATATGGGATGCTGGCGCCACAGGAGGAGGATTAACCTACTGCACCACGGGGCCAGCCCCAAGCAGTATTATTTTTAATAGCCAACAAAATGTGGACTGTCCATACAAGGAAATATCATTTAGTAGGAAAAAAAGAACTGAAATACAAACTCTTACATGCCCCAACATGAACCTTGAAAACATTATGCTAAGTGAAGGAAGCCATATTCAATAGGTTATATATTATAATATATTGTTTTGTTTGTGTGAAATGTCTGGAATAGGAAAATCCATAGACAGAAAGTAATAGTTGTAGGAATGGGGGCGGCGCTGTGGCACAGTGGGTTAAAGCCCCAGCTGGCAGTGCCAGCATCCCATATGGGTGCCAGTTCAAGTCCCAGCTGCCCCACTTCTGATCCAGCTCCCTGCTAATACGCCAGGGAAAGCAGAAAAAGATGGCCCAAGTCCTTGGGTCCCTGCACCCACTTGGGAGACCCAGAAGTTGTTCCTGGCTCCTGGCGTTGAATCAGCTCAGTTCTGGCCATTGCAGCCATTTTTGGTGAGTGAGCTTTGGGATGGAAGACTTCTGGGATGGAAGACTTCTCTATCTGTGTGTCTCTCTCTCTCTTTACTCTTTCAAATAAATAAAATAAATCATTTAAAAAAATTTGCAAGGATGGGGGAGATTGGGAACAACTCTTCTCAGATACTGGATTTTTTTTTGAGTGAAAGAAAATGTTCTAGGCCGGCACCGCGGCTCAATAGGCTAATCCTCCGCCTGCGGCGCCGGCACACCGGTTCTAGTCCCGGTCGGGGCACCGGATTCTGTCCCGGTCACTCCTCTTCCTGTCCAGCTCTTTGCTGTGGCCCGGGAGTGCAGTGGAGGATGGCCCAGGTCCTTGGGCACTGCACCTGCATGGGAGACCAGGAGGAAGCACCTGGCTCCTGGCTTCGGATCAGCACAGTGCGCCGGCCGTAGCAGCCACTGGGGGGTGAACCAATGGAAAAGGAAGACCTTTCTCCCTTTCTCTCTCACTGTCTACTCTGCCTGTAAAAAAAAAAAAAAAAAATTCTAGACTTACAGTGATGATAATGCACATAGCATTATGAAGATGTTAAATACTTCTGAACTGCATGATTTAAAACAGTGGATATATTTTAATTTTTAGATTATAACAAAAAGATATATATATAAATATACATTAATGTGTCACCTTGCCTCACATTCCCCTTTCTCAATCTAGTTTCAAAACATTAACCATTAATATTTAAAATTATTCAAGGGAAGGCATTTGGCCTAGCAGTTAAGACCCCTGCATCTCTTACTGGGGTAGCTGAGTTTAATGCCCACCTCTGACTCCTGATTCAGGCTTCCTGCTAATGCAGACCCTGGTAATTCAGCGGTGATGGCTCATGTAACTGAGTTCCTGCTGTCTACATGGGAAACTTGGATTGAGTTCCAGCTTCCAGCTTTAGCTTAGCCTAGCCTAGCCATTACCACTACAGGGATCTGCGGTATGAACTACCAGATGAGGAGCGCTCTTTCATGCTCACTCTCTCACACTCACAGACTCTCTTTCTGCCACTCAAAAAAATAAAACAGCAAAAACTTCAAAATTCTACAACATTTCAAATTTATCAAAAGGGCCTGCTAATCTCCATTGTATGTATCACCTGCTATTTACTTTTGGAAAAAATACTTCAATTACATTAAGAGATTTACATATTAGATATATTTAAAATATGGTATATTGGAGCCAGTGGCATGGCGCAATGGGTTAACACCCTGGCCTGGGGTGCCAGCATCCTATGTGGGCCCTGGTTCAAGACCCAGCTGCTCCACTTCCGATCCAGCTCTCTGCTATGGCCTGGGAAAGCAATGGAAGATGGCCCAAATGCTTGGCTCCTGCACCCGCATGGAAGAAGCTCCTGGCTCCTGGCTTCAGATGGGCTTAGTTCCAGTCATTGTAGCCAATTGGGGAGTGGACCATCAGATGGAAGACCTCTCTCTCTCTACCTCTCCTCTCTCTGTGTAACTCTGGCTTTCAAATAAATAAATAAAGGTATATTTGCATTTCCTAAGCATTTACATGATAGCTAACTTTATTACCAGCACATAAAATTCTAATCATATACAAACCATGACCCAGAGCTTTTAGCTGCATAAGAGTTGCACTGAGTATATCTTGTGAATTCATTTACAGAATTTATCTATAATCTTTAGTGAGAGAAGCAACTGAGAAAGCATGCCAAAGTTTCTTCAAACACTACTTGGAAGAATTCTTTGAGTACAACCTAGGCAGTTAAGAGGATTTCAAACAATAAGTTTATGCTATAAATACTAGTACCATTCCTGAAATCACTGCTGGAATTCCATGTATTCAGAGAAAACTCTCAGCAACTCCTATATAGTTCCTGGTACCAACCTATGGTCTCAATTCTACTTTTGCCACCTCCACTACTTCCATTCCAACACTTACATAAAGATTCATTCTGAAACAACCATTTACTTTCTTTTACATTTTAACATTATCTGTTAAATGTATTTTACCTTTTTATAGCAAAAATGCATATGTCATACAGTTATACTCCAGGAACCATCTCTGAAAAACACTTCAGATCAATTTCTAGTTCTCTGTTAACTCCCTTTTTAAAAAATACTTGAGACAAGAGAGAGGCAGAGATAGACAGCCCCCATATCTGCTCTCCTATTTCCCCAAATGACCAAGGCTAAAGTTAGGAGCTGGGAACTCAACCCAGGTCCCCACATGGATGGCAGGAATTCCATTACTTGAGCCATCACCAATGCCTCTCAGTTTCCATTAGAAGGAACCTGGAACCTGGAACCAGAGGCAGGTATTGAATCCAGGCACTCCAATATTGAATGTAGGTGCCTGCCCTGTTTCTTAAAACGTTTTCTACTTTCAAAAACATGTCCTCAAAAACATGTCTTAATATGGTGTTCAAAGTAAGCAGCCGCAACAAAAAATTTTGTCATAACAATGTTTTGGAAAGTACCATCTTCTATCTAATAAAACTAAACTTAATGCCTCATGAGTTCTATGAAACACAGCAATATGTTATGTTTTACCAATGTTACTGAATAACTTTATATATAAATCTGTAACCAGGTAATTGAAATTTACTACAACTAAAATAAATGCCATAAAAAATTCCTAAATGTCTACTGGAATTGATTTCCAGGCTATGTCCATAAGTCCATAACATGATTCCTGACTAGAAAAGAGATACAGAATAGAACAGTTCCTTTTCTACTCAGAAAACACACAAAAACCCAAACTCTATATAAAAGTATGATAATAACTGCAGTTTATCAAAATTAGAAGCTTTTTAATAT
Source organism: Oryctolagus cuniculus (assembly GCF_051225735.1). NCBI lineage: Eukaryota > Metazoa > Chordata > Mammalia > Lagomorpha > Leporidae > Oryctolagus > Oryctolagus cuniculus. The sequence goes on from NC_142867.1 coordinate 77,204,611, forward strand.
TAGACTGATAGGATGAGAGGGAATTAATCAGTATTATTTCTTATGAAAGAAGTTTCTTTATTAAAAGCAAAGTAAGAGACTGTATTGTGGTGCAGCACATTAAGCCAATAGTAGGGATGCCCACATCACACACGGGATGTGTCGGTTTAAGCCCCAGCTACTCTGCTTCTGATCCAGCTCTCTGCTGATCAGCCTTGGCTCACTCAAGTCCTTTAGTTCCTGACACCCATGTGGGAGACTCAGATGGAGTTCCTAGCTCCTGGCTTCAGCCTGGCCTAGCCCATGGTTTTGCAGCCATTTGGAGAGTAAATCAGCAGATGGACTACCTTTCTCTCTCTTCTCCTCTGTCACTACACCTTTCAAATAAATAAATAAAAAAGCCCGTGTCATGACGCAGCAGGTTAAGCCATTGCCTGCAGCACTGGCGTCCTATATAGGGACCAGCTGAAGTCCTGGCTGCTCCAATTCTGATTCAGCTCCTTGATAATACATCTGGGAAAGCAGCAGAGGACAGCCCAAGTCCTTAGACCCCTGTGCCCACATGAGAGACCCAGAAGCTCCTGGCTCCTGCTTTGGCCTGGCCCAGGCCTGGCAGCTGTGGCCGTTTGGGGGATTAACCAGCAAATGAAGACTCTCTCTTCGTCTTTCATATAAATAAATTTAAAAAATCTTTAAAAAAAATATATCAATAATCCCTTTTTTAAAAAAATAAAAATAAAAGCAAGGTAGCTTAAAGAAAATTTATATGAAAGGAGGGTTCTATTTTGACAGAGGATTTGACAGGGGGAAAGGAAGATATTCTGTGTCTAAGGAAGGGTATGTACAAAGCTTATAATTTGGTAGTCAAGAATTTATTCTGGCATAATTGGTACCTACTGGCCTGGCTTTTATGAGAAAATGGCTTTAATGTTAAAAAAAATGCAGACAGACCATTATAATAAATGACACAGTACTTTTTGACAAAAACGTTTTAGATATCAGACTTTTTTTGCCCTAACAAGTCTACTTCCCAAGTCAGACTGCAAATTCTTTCCAATCTACTTAACAACATGACACAATCAAAGGATTGTGCCACATATCTTGGTCATAATCTTTCAACGTTTGGTCACTGTTATCGCCCCAATCAAATGCAAAATGATTTTCAGAGTTCAAAATATCTCATAAATCTAGTTCCTTTCCGAGTACCCTTTTCTCCCTAAACAAACTCTTCTCTAGAGGTAAACCTTTTTCTTAGTCTCAGAACCTTTACACTATTAAAATTGAGGACTCCAAAGAGCTTATTCCTATCAATATTTATTATGTTAGAATCTAAAACTGAAAAACTATAAAAATATTAGTTTTTTTTTTAAATAAATATGTATTTATTTGAAAGAGAGAGGTACAGAAAGAGAGAGAGGTCTTCCATTCTCTGGCTCATTCCCCAAATGGCCACAATGGCCAGAGCTGAGCTGATCTGAAGCCAGGAGCTTCTTCCAGGTCTCCCACATGGGTGCAAGGGCCCCAAGACTTGGGCCATCTTCCTCTGCTTTCCCAGGTGCAATAGCAGGAAGCTGGATGGGAAGTGGAGCAGTTGAGACTCCAACCAGCGCCCTTTTGGGATACCAGTGCTGCAGGCTGGGGATTTAACTCACTGCATCCACAGAGCCAGCCCCAATATTAGTTTTTACATAGTAAAACCCATTACAAGTTAACATTGTTCATGAGAAATAACTTTTTTCAAAACAAAAATTCAGATGAGTAGCATTGCTGTAAGAACTCTTTGCCAGCTAGTTTAATGGAAAACAGCTAATTCTCATCATCTGTTAATACACTCAATGTGTTGTAATATCATAAGTCACAGTCTCTGGAAAACTCCATTGTACACTCGTAAAGAATGAAAATGAAAAAGGTAAATAATATTTTAGTGTATGAATATAGTTTTCACTTCACAAACTTACAAAAGGGTCATAGAATCCAAGAATCCTTGGACCACACTTTAAAAATCCATCATCAACACTGTCAACAAAAGAACAAAGGCAATACTATGGAGCAAAGATACTCTTCTATCATTAAGATATGAACAAATGGGCATCTATATGAGAAAAAATTAATGTAGGCACACTCTACACAAAAATTAACTCAAAATAGATCACAGACCTAAATGTCAAATGCAAAATTACAAAGTGCTTAGAATAAAGGAGAAAATCTAGATGACCCTGGCTTTGGTGACAATTTTTTAGCTATAGTAAAGTCATGGTCCATGAATTTAAGAACTGATAAGCTGGACTTCAATGAAATTAAATTTTGCTGCTCTATGAAAGATACCTTCAAAGTGAAAGAAAAACATTCACAGACTGGGAGAAAATGCTCACAAAATATGTTATTTGCTAATGGACTATTATCCAAAATTTATGAAAATTCACAATAAGAAAACAAAGAACCTGGCTTTCAGAACAGGTCAAAGACCTTAACACTTACCTCATGAAAGAAGATGTACTAATGACAAGTAACCACATCAGGGAAATGTAAATTAAAACAACTGAGGGGCAAGGAGGTAGCACAGTAGTTAAGGTGCTGCCTGGGACACTGCATCTCATATCAGAGTCCTGGCTACTTCACTTAGAATCCAGCTTCCTGCTAATACATACTCTAGAAGGTAGCAGATGATGGCTCAAGATTTGGGACCCTATCACCTTCATGAGAGACTGGGATGGAGTTCCCACAGTTATCCACAGTGAACCACTAGATATAAGATTTCTCTCTCAAATAAAATGAAAATAAATTTTACAAAAGGAATATCACTAATAAATAAAAACTTATAAAATACACACACACACACACACACACACACACACAAAGATACCTCCTACACACCTACTGGAACAGTCAAAGTCCCAAACAATGACAACATCAAATGCTGGGCAAGGACGTGAACTACAGGAACTCTCATTTATTACTGGTGGGAATGAAAAAATTGTGTAGCCACTTTGGAAGACATTTTGGCAATATCTCACAAAATTAAACATACTCTTACCACACAACCCAGCAATTGTGTCCTTCGTATTTACCCAAATGAATAGAAAATTTGTGTCCAACAAAAACATACAAAGTTGTTTATAGCATCTTTCTAACCTCAAAAACTGGAAGCAATCAAGTTGTCCTTTGGTAAGTGAAGGGAAAAATAAACCATGATACGTCCATACAATGGGATATGCAGCATTATAATGAAATGAGCTATGAAGCCATAAAAAGACATGGAAGGGCCGGCGCCGTGGCTCAATAGGCTAATCCTCCACCTTGCGGCGCCGGCACACCGGGTTCTAGTCCCGGTCGGGGCGCCGGATTCTGTCCCGGTTGCCCCTCTTCCAGGCCAGCTCCCTGCTGTGGCCAGGGAGTGCAGTGGAGGATGGCCCAGGTGCTCGGGCCCTGCACCCCATGGGAGACCAGGAGAAGCACCTGGCTCCTGGCTCCTGCCATCGGATCAGCGCGGTGCGCCGGCTGCAGTGGCGGCCATTGGAGGGTGAACCAACGGCAAGGGAAGACCTTTCTCTCTCTGTCTCTCTCTCTCACTGTCCACTCTGCCTGTCAAAAAAAAAAAGACATGGAAGAAACTTCAATGCATATTACTAAGTGAATGAAGACAATATGAAAATGCTACATAATTTATGATTCTGTCTACAATTTAAAAAGACTACATAATGTATGGTTCCAACTATATGACATTCTGGAAAAATGAAAAATACCAGTGGCTGCCAGAGGTTGGAGGGGAAGGCAGATAGATGTACGTGGCAAAGCACAAAATATTTTTAGGGCAGTTAAACCACTCTGTACAATGGACAAATGATCTATGTCACACATTTGTTCAAATCCATAGAATGTAGAGCACACCAGGAGTGAATCCTAAAGTAAACTATGGCCTTTTGGTGACAATAATGTAGATATGTTTGTCAATTGTAATGACTATTACTTTGAGGGCTAGGGGCAGATGTTGATAATGGACAAGGCTATGCAAGTGTGAGGGTACCAGGCATAAGGGAAATCTCTTGTACCTCCTGCTCAATTTTGCTGTGAAACCAAAACTACTCTAAAAATAAAGTCTACAAAAAGAAAAACAATGATATAAATGGTATAATTTATTAATTTTCTAAGATATAAAAGACACTAAGTAAAAAGTTGCACTGAAATGACAGCACCCAACTCCAATGCCAGATTAGCTGGGTTCAAATCCCAGTTCACCTCTTCTTGACCGTGTAAATTTAAGCAAATTACTGAATTTCTCACTGCCTGAGTTTCTACTTCAGTAAAATGGGGATAATAATAGGGCCTCTTTCACAAAGCTTTTAAACAAAGTAACAAGTTAATAAATGTAAAGCATTCAATAAGGTGTGCAGCACAAAATTACTCCATATAAATATTTGCTAAATATAAAATCAATCTAGGCACAAGCACAAAAAACATGCCTACTGCTACCTGCATGCTAATATAAGTTGAGGAATTATAAACATTCAGATAATCTGGCAAATCACACTTCTGAACATACCTTTAAACACAAAAGTTTAGGTTCATCAAGATTGCCTTTTAAATGGATATAATTAGTCAAATCTAACTGCCTAGAAGGGTTCTCTGCCAATAAATAATATAAATAACCAAACGATATACAAAATATTCTTCAAGGTCAAATCCAAAAGTTTCTCACTAGAGAAAAGTATAAAGTAGTTACTGGGAACATAGTGAGACAGAACACAAAGTAACGGAAATACCAACTTAGCCAGCAAAAGAACAGGAAGAGTAAAAATTAAACCTTCACTTTGAAAGTCTGAGGCTACCTCTTCTTGGTAGGACTCTAACCTCTTGCCAAGAATCCTTGAAGTTTATTTTTTCTTCTTTGATTTTAAGAGAAAATCATGAAAATTAAGCACTCTGGAACTGATGAAAACAAAAACAACTTTTTATACATTATGGTGAACTTTCATATTGTATATTCTAAACAATTAAGGTCAATTAATTTTATTGAAATTAAAGGAATTTTAAAGTAATTAATTAAAACAATTCATGTATTTCTTAAAATATCAAAGAAAATACTTCATACAAATGCTTCACAGATTATATGAAAGAAAAAGCCTAGTTACTACACATTAGTTCTTTGGTTCCTTTCTTGCCACTCTAAATGGAGGCATGTTTAAAATTTATCCATATGTATAAAAATATAAATATAAAAATCCATAGATGCATAAAGCCTAATAAATATTTCTTAAAATAAAATCCACCAGTGAAGCATAGTTATTTAGCAGAGCTACCCTGGTATTAGTTTGCTAATTACAAAAAAAAAAAAAAAAAACCTCCAAAAACGGGTCAATGTTAGTTCTATCTAGAGTTTTTTAAAATGTAAACTACATAGGCTGCCATTTAGCTTAGAGTTAAAGCACTGGTTAAGAGGGCTGCCACTATGGCCTAGTGAGTTAAGCCTCCGCATGCATCGCTGCACCTGCATCCCATATGGGTGCTAGTTCAAGTCCTGGCTACTCCACTTCAATCCAGCTCCCTGCTAATGCGGCTGGGAAAGCAGCGGAAGATGACACAAGTGCCTTGGCCCCTGCACCCACATGAGAGACCAGGAAGAAGCTCCTGGCTCCTGGATTCTGATTGGCCCAGCTCCAGCCATCGCAGCCACTTCGGGAGTGAACCAGCAGATAGAAGAACTCTCTGTAACTCTGCCTCTCAAATAAATAAATAAATCTTTTAAAAATAAACAAATAGGGCCAGCACCGTGGCTCACTTGGCTAATCCTCCGTCTGCGGCGCTGGCATCCCATGTGGGCACTGGGTTCTGGTCCCAGTTGCTCCTCTTCCAGTCCAGTTCTCTGCTGTGGCCTGGGAGGGCAGTGGAGGATGGCCCAAGTGCTTGGGCCCCTGCACCCGCATGGGAGACCAGGAAGAAGCACCTGGCTCCTGGCTTCAGATCGGCGTAGCTCCGGCCTTAGCAGCCATTTGGGGGGTGAACCAACGGAAGAAGACCTTTCTCTCTGTCTCTCTGTTCTAATTCTACCTGTTAAATAAATAAAATAAAATAAAATAAAATAAAATAAAATAAACAAATAAAACACTGGTTAATATGCCTTCATCCCATATCCAATTATCAGAGTACCTGGGTTCTATACCTGCCTCTGGCTCCAGATTCCAAGTTTCTGCTAATGCAGACCCTGGAAGGCAGTGGTGATTAATGAAGTCGTTGGGTTCCTGCCACACATTGGGAAACTTGGATTGAGTTTCTGGCTCACAGACCTACTGTTGCAGTCATTTGGGGAATGAAGCAGTGGATAGGAGCTCCCTCTCGCTCTCTTTCTCCCTCTCAAATAAAATAAAACATATAATGTACTACAGCTGACATTCCTTATCTATGTGTTTCATATGCAAATTAAATCAACAGCAGATTTGTGAGGAAAAACTGTGTCTGAACTAAACATGTACAGACTTTTTGTCATTAGTGCCCTAATCAACAGGGTTTTTATTTTTTTATTTTTATTTTTTGACAGGCAGAGTTAGACAGTGAGAGAGAGAGAGACAGAGTTATAACAGTGAGAGAGACACAGAGTGTTAACAATCATTTCTATTATCTTAGGTTTTACAGGCAATATAGAGATAAAGCATGTCAGTACAGGAGGATGCACTTAAATTACATGCAAATACTATGACATTTTATAAAAGGAACTTGAATATCTAGGATTTTTCGCATTGACAAGGAGTCCTAGAACTAATCCCCAGAGGATACTGAAAGCTGGTTGTTTCAGAGGTTTGGCCCAGCAGTTAAGACATTCACCTATCATATCAGAGTGCCCTGTTCCAGTCCTCTCTACCACCTCTGATCTAGCTTCTTGCTAATGTGCACTCTGTGAGGCAGCAGATGATAGCTCAAGTATTTGAATCCTGGACACCCACTCACATGGGACACCCAATTGCATTCTGGGCTTTCTACTTCAGCCCAGCCCAGCCCTAATTGTTCTTGGCATTTGGGAAGTCAATCAGTAGATGATCGACCTGTCTCTACCTTTCAAATAAAATGAAAACAAACATTTAGAGGAAAAAAGGAACATAATTAGATATATCCAGGAGAAAAAAAATGTGCATTTGTTGAATTCTATTACATACACCAGACATTTTACATGTATAGTCAAATGTTAATATTACTACCACTTTGACCACTCCATTACTATTTTTATCTATTTCAGAACTATTAGACTAGTAGAGGAAGATCAGATCAAATAATGAAAAAAAAAATCATATGGTTAATTCCTATGGGAAAGAACAGTAAGTCCACACATTAACTACAAAATAACTTTTTATAAAACAATATCTGGGGGCCAGCACTGTGGCATAGTGGGTAAAGTTGCAGCCTGCAGTGCCAGCATCCCACAAAGGCACCACTTCCAATCCAGCTCTCTGCTATGGCCTAGGAATGTAGTAGAAGACGACCCAAATGGGAGACCTAGAAGAAGCTCCTGGCTCCTGGCTTTGGATCAGCACAGCTCTGGCTGTTGTGGCCATCAGGGGAGTGAACCAGCAGATGGAAGACTGACTCTCTCTCTCTCTGTAACTCTGCCTTTCAAATAAATAAATCTTTTAAACAAACTATCTTTTTGAAAAGCTCCAGTTATTTCTTTATTTTTATTTTTTTTTTATTTTTGCCAGTCAGAGTTAGACAGTGAGAGAGACAGAGAGAAAGGTCTTCCTTTCCATTGGTTCACCCCCAAAATGGCCGCTACGGCCAGCACGCACTGATCCGAAGCCAGGAGGCAGGTGCTCCTCCTGGTCTTCCATGGGGTGCAGGGCCCAAGGACTTGGGCCATCCTCCACTGCACTCCCGGGCCACAGCAGAAAGCTGGAATAGATTGGAATAGGAACAACCAGGACAGAATCCGGCACCCCAACCAGGACTAGACCCCGGGGTACCGGTGCCGCAGGCAGAGGATTAGCCTAGCGAGCCGCAGCCCCGGCTCCAGTTATTTCATTTCTAAAGAAAGATCTTGAGACAGATTTTCCACTTCTGTCTTTATCATATCACCTTGGTGATCAGACTTCACTTACCAGATTTCTTCTTGACAATATGCAAACTAAACACCCATAAGATGTTATCAACCAAGATATTAGCAGCCAATATTTACTTTAAAGTGGAATTAATTCAGGGAATTAATTTTGAAATATAATTTAAATGATTACACAAACCATTAGCCCAAATACAAACCCTACCCTTTTTTTTTAATATTTTGGATCTCATTTCTTTTTCTTTTTTTAAGATTTATTTGTTTGAAAGACAGAATTACAGAGAGAGGTAGAGACAGAGAGAGAGGTCTTCCATGTGCTGGTTCACTCCCCAGATGGTCACAACGGCCGGGATCCGAAGGCAGGAGCCATGAGCTTCTTCCAGGTCTCCCACATGGGTGCAGGAGTCCAAGCACTTGGGCCATCTTCTACTGCTATCCCAGGTCATAGCAGAGAGCTGAACTGGAAGCGGAGTAGCTGAGTCTCAAATCAGTGCCCATATGGGATGCCGGTGCTTCAGGCCAGGGCTTTAACCTGCTGCGCCTCAGTGCCGGCCCCCAAACTCTACCTTTTAATACTCAAAACATTCATAAATTCCTTTTAAGATTTATTTATCTATTTGAAAGTAGGAGTTACACAAAGAGAACAGGAGAGGCGGAGAGAGAGAGAGAAAGAGAGGTCTTCCATCGCTGGTTCACTCCCTAACTGGATGCAACCGCCAGAGCTGCACCGATCCGAAGACAGGAGCTTCTTCTGGGTCTCCCATGTGGGTGCAGGGGCCCAAGGACTTGGTCCATCTTCCACCACTTTCCCAGGCCATAGCAGAGAGCTGGATTGAAATGGAGCAGCTGGGACTTGAACCGGTGCCCTTATGGGATGCCAGCAATGCAGGCGGCGGCTTCACCCACTATCCACAGCGCCAGTCTCACAAATTCTTACTTTTCAAAAAAATCGTTTCCAGGTCAGTGTTGTACCCAGTAGATTAAGCAACTGCCTGTAACACCAGCATCCCTTATAAGATTAGGTTGTGGTCCTGGTTGCTCTACTTCCAATCCAGCTCCCTGCTAATATGCCTGGGAAAGCAGCGGAAGATGGCTCGCATGCCCAGGCCCCTGCCATCCACATGGGAGACCCAGATGAAGCTCCTGTCTTCAGCCTGGCCCAGCCCCGGCTGTTACAGCCATCTGGGGAGTGAACCAACCACTAGATCTGTTAACTCTGCCTTTCAAATAAACAAACAAACCTTCAAAAAGTATTTGCACAACTAAAATTATTCAGGGTCTAACTTCAATTCATAGCACATGAATACCTATGCTGTGTCTACCATAGAGATATGTTTGTAATGGATGCTTAATAAGAACATCTTGATTTGGTTTTAGAAGACAAAACAGATTGTGACTGAAATGAACTGTCTCTGGAAATTAACTTGAAACAATTTGAATTAAAAATGGACATGGGGCCGGCACCATGGCTCACTTGGTTAATCCTCCACCTGTGGCGTCGGCATCCCATAAGGGCCTCGGGTTCTAGTCCCGGTTGCTCCTCTTCCAGTCCAGTTCTCTGCTGTGGCCTGGGAGGGCAGTGGAGGATGGCCCAAGTGCTTGGGCCCCTGCACCCGCATGGGAGACCAGGAAGAAGCACCTGGCTCCTGGCTTCAGATCGGCGTAGCTCCGGCCTTAGCAGCCATTTGGGGGGTGAACCAACGGAAGAAGACCTTTCTCTCTGTCTCTCTCTCTCACTGTCTAACTCTGTCAAATTAAAAAAAAGGGGGGGATATTAAATCCACTAACATAAAGGGCCGGTGCTGTGGCGCAGCGAGTTAACACCCTGACCTAAAGCACCGGCATCCTATATGGGTGCCAGTATGAGACCCAGCTGCTCCACTTCCCATTCAGCTCTCTGCTTTGGCCTGGGAAAGCAGTGGAAGATGGCCCAAATGCTTGGGCCCCTGCACCCACGTGGGAGACCCGGAAGAAGCTCCTGGCTCCTGACTTTGGATCGGCGCAGCTCCAGCCGTTGCAGCCAACTGGGGAGTGAACCAGCGGATGGAAGACCTCTCTCTCTCTCTATCTGCTTCTTCTCTCTCTGTGTAACTCTTTCAAATAAATAAATAAATCTTTTTAAAAAATCCACTAACATTAAGTATCACATTTCAGGGAACCATGTCAAATGTATGGCGGCATAGCAGGTTAAATCACCAGCTGTAATACCAACACTCCATCATCCACATGGGAGACCCGAATGTTCCAGGTTCCTGGCTTCAGGCTGGCACAGCCATTGCACCCATTTGGGAAATGAATCAGTGGATGGAAGATTCTTCCTCCTCTCCCCATAACTCCGCCTTTCAAAAAAATAAATACATCTTTAGAAAAATGTAAATACCTGAAGACAATAAGTTTAGAAAGTATAGAAAAAATATTCATATCAAAAAGTATGATAGGCCGGTGCCGCGGCTCACTAGGCTAATCCTCCACCTGAGGCGCTGGTATTCCAGTTCTAGTCCCGATCAGGGTGCCGGATTCTGTCCCGGTTGCTCCTCTTCCAGGCCAGCTCTCTGCTGTGGCCCGGGAGGGCAGTGGAGGATGGCCCAAGTGCTTGGGCCCTGCACCCCATGGGAGACCAGGAGGAAGCACCTGGCTCCTAGCTTCAGATCAGCGCAGTGCGCAGACCGCAGCAGCCTTTTCCGTTGGAAAAGGAAGACCTTTTTCTCTGTCTCTCTCTCACTGTCCACTCTGCCTGTCCAAAAAAAAAAAAAAAAAAAAAAAAAGTATGATAGAGTTTGTAAAGTCAGAGAAGAATTTTTTTTTAAATTAAGAAGTTAGAAATTTAAAAACTGTGTTTTGCTTGTACTTTCATCTTTATGGATGTTTGACACAGTCTATATTTGTACCCTCTTTCAATGGAATTAGAAGCTACTCTTTGCCGGCGCCGTGGCTCACTAGGCTAATCCTTCGCCTTGCGGCGCCGGCACACCGGGTTCTAGTCCTGGTCGGAGCGCCGGATTCTGTCCCGGTTGCCCCTCTTCCAGGCCAGCTCTCTGCTGTGGCCAGGGAGTGCAGTGGAGGATGGCCCAAGTCCTTGGGCCCTGCACCCGCATGGGAGACCAGGAAAAGCACCTGGCTCCTGGCTTGGGATCAGCGTGATGGCTGCGGCGGCCACTGGAGGGTGAACCAACGGCAAAAGGAAGACCTTTCTCTCTGTCTCTCTCACTGTCCACTCTGCCTGTCAAAAATAAAAAAAATAAATAAAAAAAAATAAAAAAGAAGAAGAAGCTACTCTTTATGTATATGGACTGACTTCACTCTATCCCCCAACTCCACTTGAGGATTAAATGATACAAAGGTAAATAACTGCCTGGAAAATTCAAGTCCTTCAAATACAAGGTCTGCTATTCTACCCTGATTATGGCCAGCAAAAGCGGAAATTAAATGAAAATCATGTTTATTTTTACAAATACATTTCAACTTTAACAACTTTTTGCACATTAGGGATAACACATAACACTATAACCCACTAACACTTAAAAGCAAAGCAAAAGGATCTTTCTTCAACAAATATATAATGTAGTACAAATGAAGCTTCAATTCACAGATTATAATTAGCACTTCTCAATAAGCAAAGAACTTGGCAAGGAAGTACACAGACACCACCTCCACACTGCAAGGGCTATAGAGAAAACAAAAGTCTTAAACACATTTTTGTTAAATGTTGCCATTTTAAAAATGAAATTGCTTTCATTAGGTTCAAGTAAGTAGGTATTAGTTGTTGGGGACATTAATGGGTACAAAAGAACTAGGCTTTGTTATTAAGAAAAGTTCCTGAAACAGTAAAAATTACTTGAAATGACAGATCTCTACATCAAGGCCTAAAGTTCACATTGTCAATTCCAAGAACTGTCTGTGGAAGTCTTTTCAATTTTTCAAAGCATGTTAAACTATGTGTAGGAAGAAGGTACTTAGTAGAGCACTTATTACTGGTCAGACTTCCTTTAAATTTATTTCATTGGTGAAAACTTACTAAAGGGGTGTTTTAAACAACACAAGGTATCACTGTTTTAAAACCTAACTGAAAAGAAATAGGCACCTTAATTTTTACACAGTATTAAAAAAAACAAGCACTACACTAATATCACTATTATATATTCAAGTGTCCAAAAGATGGGAGCTTGTAAACACAGCAGAGGTAAAGAAAAAGAACTACAAAGAGACATCATCCTCTGAATGTACTCCCAGCTAGCATCGGCAGTCGCAGCTATTACAAGAGAAAAGACTAATAACAACTGTAAAAGCACGAGCAAACACTGCTCTTCCATTCTTTCTAGCAATGTGTGGAAGAATCAGTGCTGCATGTAAAGTAAGTTACAAACCTTCATGAAAACTTTTAAAAAGTTCTACCCATTCTTGTTATCATTTATGATTGAGTTAAGGAAGATGAAAGTAGTTAACTTAGTTACAAGTAGCTTCTTCATCTCTCTGCACCAAGAAAATAACGAAAAAATTAATACAATATCAGAACAAACAATAAGATTTCATAGGACAAGTCAAGTAGTCTTTTGAAGGGATGTAAATAGTAGAAATGTCTACCCCAAATACCAGGTGATCCAAATATCTTATGGCTTCGTGATGCATTTTTAAATAATTTTCTGTTTGAAGAGTATGGCCACTTAAATATATCCTACATTCTCTAAACAGGCAAGGACGAACAGTTAAAAACTTGTTTGCAATAATATCACAGATAACCCAACAGTATTAATTTTTTAAAAAACTTCCCCACAGCAGAGGAACAAATCACAACAAATAAAGTGTTTTTTTCTATAGCAGTAACTTGTCCTAACAACAATTCATGAGCAAAGTATCTTGGAAGAATGCACATTTTGTACTTTTTTTTTTTTTTTAAAGTGCAAACCTTAAGGCCAAAGTCCAAATGAGAAATCAAAACAGGACTCCTGACAGCGAATTCCCTTTCAGGACATGCTCGCTCTTGCTTCAACAGCAGAGCAAAGTAACTTCCACGTACGACGAAAGTCAACACAGGCAAATGTGTCCAGTAGTCATTTTTAAAAAGGAGAACTTGCTGCTGTGAATATTTCCCTATTTTTCCCCGAAACGTTTCAGACTGACTACTGACTCAAAGCTTGAGTAATCCACTAAGCTTTATACCCCGAGGAAAGAGCGCAATGAAAAAGGAGGTGGCTTCTAGGTGGCTTCCAGGTTTGAAAAAAGTTGGGAGGAGTTCGCTCTATTAATGGTACGCAAGTTAGTGAATGGAGAGGCTACGCCGCAGAAGCCAGTGCCCTCAAAGGACAATCGGCATAAATGAAAACGTTCCACACTCAAACACTTCTCTACCAACGTTTCTAAAGAGACATTCATCGTGGGTAAGTGTATTAACCCATTTTGAAATCTAACAGTGTACACCTCACTCAAGCTTCTAAATTCAAACCGCCAGGGTTAACAGTTCAGGAATGGATACTAGCACCAGCAAAATCTTTTCCACATCGCATTTTAAGGAGGGGTGGAAGCTGACATTCACAACCTAGCCCAGTCAAGAGCCTGAACAATACAACCATTACATTCTACCGGAGGCAAATAAAAACTCCCAACTTCCAACTTCACTTTCACTTCCACGAAAAAAGGTAATCCAGGGTGAAAGTCCGGGCGTTGCGTGTGATAATTAAAACACAACGAGTTGAAAGAACTGAACTAAAGCAACAGAGGCAGAAAAAGGCAACCCAAATGGGGGACGGAAAGTGGAAGAGAAAGCTGGGAAGGAAAAAGCAGCCAATGGAGTAAAGGAAGTGGGAACCCCTTCCAGAGGCAGCCGTGAACAAGCTGCGGGCTAAGAGGCTCTGAGGCCACTGAAACGCGAGTCTACGGAAACCTGAAGGCGGCTAATGGGGAAACAATGAGCCGGCGAGACCGGGAGCAAGCCGGGAGACGCTCAGGGCGGCACGGGACGGCTGGGACGAAGAGCACAAGGCTGCTGGAGCCAGAGGGGAAGGCGAGTCGGCGGGGTGAGGGGCCCCTAGGAAGCGGGAGGGGAGTGGCCAGTCCGAGGCTCGGTCACAGAGACCCGGCGGCCGCAGGCCATGAAGGCAGGTGTGATAGAAGCATAGGGAGCACACGGGCGGCCGTGCCACTCCGACGCAGGCAGGGGAGAGACAGCTGAAGGGGGTAAGGAAAGAGATGGAGACAAGGACGCGGGTGGCGCCGGGGGTGGGGGTGGGGGTAGGGGAGGCGCAGTGGGCTTCACTCACAGTCCAGGTGCTTTTTCTTGGGCCCCATGATCTCGTGGGTCGTGGCCTTGCATACTGTCTTGGATACGGCGGAGCCGGTGACACTGTGCTGGGCGGCGGTGATTCGGTCCGTCAGGCTCTGGCCAGACATCTCTGCTGCTGCTCCGCCACCCCTCCCGCTCGGCAGCCGGCGGGGACCGGGACCCCCAGACGCCGGAGGTCCCCACCCCCCACCGCACCCCCTACCCCCACCGGCTCCTTCCCCGCCTGCCGGCCTGGGGCGGGGCTCAGGGCCGCGCGCTGCCACTCAGCCCGAAGAGAACCGGCTCGTGTCAGCCGCGGGGTCGGACACGATGTCGGGCGCTCCCGTGCCCCCGCCTCAGCTCAGCCCACCCCTCCCCTGGTCAGCTGGAGCCGGGCCGGGCAAGAGGGACAGGCAGCTGCAGGAAAATGGCGGCGCCAGGCTCCTCCTCGGAGCTTTCCGGGCTGCCCCCGGGTCACGTGACTCGGGCGCCGCCCCTCCTTCTCCCTTCTCCCGCCCCCTTTTCCTTCCCTTTCCTCTTCGACGCCCGCCCTCCCTCGCTCAGCGAGGGAAGAGCGGGGCGGCGCCCGCGCGTTACGGGATGGAACCCGCCCGGCGGGCGCAACAGGAGGCCCGCCCGGGGGCAGTGCGCGGCCCAGCGCGTCACGTGACGCTCCCTGCCAACAGGTCGCAGGGCTGGGGGGGTCACAGAAGGGGGGTGGAGTGGGGCGGCCGGCTTCTGCCCTCTCTCACCCCACCCTAAGGGTGTCCTCGTGTCTGTGATTGAAACCAACGGCTTGACAAAGAGGAGGTGCAGCTGCCTGCACAGCTTCCCGTGAGGAAGGTGGTGTCTAGAGTTCCGACTCTTGGGGCTTCCCTGGCAGAGAGAGTGCGTTTGGAGACGCCCCCAAAGCCGTCCTCCCGACTTAAAGGAGAAGCTCCGGCGGCCTAGTTCCCAAACCCTGCCAGCAGGCCTGTCTCTGCTGTGGAAGTGTTGAAGCTCTCCCAGAATGGTTTCTCCCTGCCTTCCTTGAGAGGCTTGGAAATGTCACCTGGTTTTGTTTATCCCTACCCTGAAAACGTTGCTGCCGGTCTAAATTTAGATACAAACCGACCAGTATTCATCCTCTGGGGTGTCAAATAGGACAGGAAACACATAGCTTCCCTGGAATTTGAAAAGGGAAGTAGTAGGATGATGTCAACAGCGATTAGCTTGACCCTACAAGGCTGACTGATGGGGTGATTAAAGGTCCAGACCATACAAGGAAGTGAGACAAGATGGTAAATGGAGAAGTCTCATTCCAGGAGTGCAGACAGCACTACCTGCCATCTTCCCAGGTTTAGTCTTGCTTCCCTTTGGCATCTTTTACTGGATCAGCCGGGTTTCCATGGCAAGACATTGACACTGCCCTGTGGACATTTTAGAGGAGCTATTGTGTCCTGAGAGTCTATCCTGTGAGATCCAGATCTATTAACAAAGCCTTTGGAAATGTTACTAGTGCCCCACATTTACCCCAGGGTTAAGTATAAACTTTAAAACCTCTGTAGCCGGCGCCGCGGCTCACTAGGCTAATCCTCCACCTAGCGGCGCCGGCACACCGGGTTCTAGTCCCGGTCGGGGCGCCGGATTCTGTCCCGGTTGCCCCTCTTCCAGGCCAGCCCTCTGCTGTGGCCAGGGAGTGCAGTGGAGGATGGCCCAGGTGCTTGGGCCCTGCACCCCATGGGAGACCAGGAAAAGCACCTGGCTCCTGGCTCCTGCCATCGGATCAGCGCGGTGCGCCGGCCGCGGCGGCCATTGGAGGGTGAACCAACGGCAAAGGAAGACCTTTCTCTCTGTCTCTCTCTCTCACTGTCCACTCTGCCTGTCAAAAAAAAATAAATAAAACAAACAAACAAACAAAAAAAAAACCTCTGTCAATGTTGTTACCATGATAGTCATATGTAATCTTGCTAGTTTCAAGTGAATGCTAACATACTCTGAAAATCTGTGTACACCATCTGCCAGCCAAATCCAAAATCCTGTGCTTCAATCTGGTGACTCTTTCAAAACATGCAAAGTTAATAGATACCTAGCATTTTATGTATCATATCGAGAATTTTGTAGTCTCCTCCCATTCCCTTTGTCTCACCTCCTCAATGTCTCTTCCCCAATTTTCTCTCCACAACAACTGGTGAAATTCTGCAGCATCATGCTTTTACCAAGCATGGTTTTTGCTGGCTTACAGGTCTTAAATCAGCAGGCTTCATCACAAAACTGTAACTCATCAGTACATCTGCAGTACATCTGTGGTTTAGTGTCCAATTCGCTGCCCCATGTCCATTTGGCACTTGAATTACCCAGTTCTCAACATATAGTGTCAGCCATCATTGCTACTCTAATATAGGTTTCCTTATATAAATTACTGATGGGCCTGAGCCTCTGCCCTAATAAATTGCAATAGGACTTTAAAATTAGTATGGTATACAAGGGGACCTCAAAAAATTCATGGGAGAAGGCAGGGAGCATTTGGTTCCCCTGTTAGGACAACACTTGAAATACCCGTACCACCTGTGAGAGTGCCTGGATCCAAGTCCCAGGTCCCAAATCCAGCTTCCTGCTAATGCACACCTGGAAGGCAATGGTTACTGGCTGAAGTACTTGGGTCCTTACCACCCACATAGAAGACAGGAATTGAACTGCTGCCTCTTGGCTTCTGCCTGACACAGTCCCTGCTGCATTTGAGAAGTAAATCAGTGGATGAAGGATCCTCTTTCCTCTCTCTCTCTCTCTCCCCCCCCCTTTCTCTTTCTCTCTGCTTTTCAAATAAATAAAAACAAAAAATACAACAAAAAAATTTTAAGTTAGTGGGAGGGGCAGACAGTTGGCCTAGCAGTGAAGATGACACTATGCGCCGTATTGAAGAGCCTGGCTCTGGCTCCCAATTCTGGCTTCCTGCTAATGAAGACTTTGAGAGGAGCAGGTAGTCGTGCACGTGGTCTGCTACCCAAGACCAGGGAGAGCAGGATTGAGTTCCAGGAACTCCTCAGTCTGGCCCAGCCCAGTCCTAGCTACTGCAGGCATTGAGGGAATGAATCAGTAAATGGGGGCTGTCTTTGTCTCTGACTCTCAAATAAATAAAAAGAAAATTGTTTTTAATTCATGGAAAATGAAATTTTAAAATGTTTATTTTGGTGCAAAACGTTTTTGAAATTCATGTATAGTTTATCTTTTTGGATTTTTTTAAAGATTTTTTTGTTTATTTATTTGAGAGGTTGAGTTACAGACATGAGAGGGAGAGACAGAAAGGTCTTCCCTCCACTGATTCACTCCCCAAATGGCTGCAACAGCTGGAGTTGTGCCGATCTGAAGCCAATAGCCAGGAGCCTCCTCTGGGTCTCCCACATGGGTACTGGAGTCCAAGCATCTGGGCCATTCTTCACTGCCTTCCCAGGCCATAGCAGAGAGCCTGATTGGAAGAGGGGCAGCACGGACAAGAATCAGCACCCATACGGAATCACAGCGCTGCAGGTGGAAGATCATCCCACTGTGCCGTAGCGCTGGCCCCTGTATAGTTTCTCAATACACATTTTCCATGAACTTTTGGAAGACCCCTCATAACCACAAATAGCTAAAGTTTTAATTCTTCTTTTTTAAAATATTTATTTTATTTAACTGTAAAGCAGAGTGACAGGGAGAAAGGGAGAGACAAAGGGAGAGGTTTTCTATCCACTTGTTCGTTACCTGGCCAAAGCCAGGAGCCAAGAGTTTTTTCTGAGTCTCCCATGTTGGTACAGAAGTTAAGCACTTGGGTCATCTTCTGCTGCTTTCCCAGGTGCATTATTAGGGAACTGGATCAGAAGTGGAGCAACTGGGAATTGAACCAGAGCCCATATGGCATGCCGGTGTCGAAGTCAGTGGCTTTAACTTCTAGGCTACAAGGCCAGCCCCAAAAATTTAATTCTTAGAAGAGATGTAAAATTTATCACTAAGCACACAGCAGGAAACATTTTTATGCACTACTATGCATGACATTCTAGGAAAATATTTCATTGTTACTTTTACCAAGGAGATTCTTTCAAACCACCTGTATGCAAATAATTGTGGACATGTTTACTCTGAACAAACTAGCTTCCATTAGAATTATCGTGACACCTTTTCTTAAGGATGTATTTTAGAAGTTTCTCAATATGTAAACTATGAGTGGCCATTATAGAGGCTAACTCCGGTTGTGAACTGAAGGCATGGGAAAATATAGAGAATGAAGAATTGCTTTGAGGATTGAAGTTACTGACTTATCTTATATGCATAAGTTTTCTCTGTGTTCCATTCTCCCTGATATATTCAAGAAAAATTAAAATTAAATTTTAAAACATAGTATATCTTTACTTGGCATAGCATAGACGCCTCAAAGTCACTATGACCAAAACTGAATTTCTCTTGTCCTTGCCCACCATCCCCCTTCCTTAATCCACACCAATCCTCTTTGTTCCTTCTTTCCATTAATGACCTCACCACCTGCCTAGATGCCCAAATCAGAAAACTGTAATTCATTTTGAGCTTTCCCGCTGTCTTATTTCTCTGATCTTGCCTAATCTTCTAAAATATGACAAATTCATCTTCTCTTTAACACCACTAGTTATTGCCTTAGTGTCAGCCTAGATGAGCTCTTTTGTACCTGGACTGTTCTAGTAACTTCTTAGCCAATATCTCTGTCTCATACCCCTACCCTCCAAGCCAGATCTTCTGAACCTGAAATGTGATTATCTTTTCTTTGCATTAAAATCCTCCAGTGACTCTTCCATGGTTTGAATGTGTCCCCAAAATGTACCCCTCATTAATGTGTTGGGGATTTAATAACCCATGCAACACATTTGGGAACTAGATTGGAAGGTATTTAAGTCATGAGTATTCCACTGAGGAGTTTGAGGTTGCAAGCTCAATGTCTTCCATCCTCTCTTTGCCCTTCTGTCATGAGTGATGAAGCAAGAAGGCCCTCACCGTATGTCAGCCCCCGGTCTTGTACTTCCTAGGTTCCAGCACCATGAACCTATAAATTTGTCTTCATTAAAAGTTATTCAGTCTATAGTATTCTGTTAAAGCAGAAGAAAATGAACTAAGACAGGTGTTCATATCAGTTTAGTTAACTGCCCCTTCACTGCCCGAAAGGATGAAATTCGGAACTCTCAGGCTGGCATATAAGACTCTTGGGGATCTAGCCCCTACCTATATACTGCCTGCTGAGCCTCCTCTCTTTCCAACTCCCCACATGCACCCCAGCCAGCATCATATGACGTACCATACTTTTCACATACCAGTGAATGGACAAGCAGTGACTTCCTTTTGTGTATATACTTCTGTTATCTTATTTTTATGGTGATTTATTTCTTGTACTAACACCGGGAGGAGAGTTATCCATCATGCCAGCGTTATGGCTACTGCACACTAGAGACACACAATAGAATGGGTTAAATGAATGAATGAAAACACTTTGAAATCGTTCATGTGGATACACCCATTTGGAAACATTTGGATAAAACTACTCATTTAATAAAAATCTGCCCACTTTTGTACACATATAACATGATCATCCCATAATTATCTCTCTGGAGTATCATCCTCATTCAGTACTTGATTAACTAATCCACTCTTTCAAAAAATAAATACTGAACATCTACTATGTGTTAGGCACCATTTTAGGTGCTGAATACTTTTCAAACAGTGAATCCATTAGTCCTTTGGGAACTAATCACTTTTCAACTTTGATCACCAACATTAAGGTCTATTTGCTTTAATTGCAAATTAACAGACCAAAAACAAAAAGAAAAAGCTTGAATAGCACATGGCATTTCCTTCGCTCTCCCAACTAAAAGGGATTTTTGCAGAAAGGCACAGGGTGTAGGAAGAAGGAACAACAGTGTTTGGAATGTCTCCTATGTGCTAATATTGCATAATTTTAAAATTTTAATTCTCATTACAATAACTCCAAAAAGAATTTTGCCATTTAGTACAGGGAAACAAGTCCTAAAAGGTAAATAATTTCCCATAATCCCAAATATTAAGTAGCAGAGTCAACATGAAATAACTCGTTCTCTTTACATTATTCTACCCAGAACCTTTAACCCATATTTATAGTAACTGCCAATGCAGATTACATTTATTCAACAAATAATTGTTGCCTGATTGCAAGGTTCTACTGTACGCTAAAATGTAATAATGTGCAAGACAAACAGGGCATCTTGTTCTTATAGATCTGTAAGTCTTTAAATAGCAACAGGGGAGAAAATAAGTAAGGTGAAAAAAGTATGCTGCACTTGAGGAACACTGACTATGACTGTAAGGAAGTGAGAGAGAAAAAGGATATGGAAGAAGAGATATTAGAAGTTTTACTCATTTTTTCACTTAAACTCATTCCTGAATCCAGAGAATCCTCCAGTTCCCTGCTTACAAATTTTTGATATTTTGTTAACTAAAGGGATATGAACACCTGACAATCTCTTCCCCCTCACCTTTCTATGTTTACACTTCTTGATGCTGTCAAATCAACAAAAAAGATCATAACCTTACTAAAAGTTAAGGACTTTTCTTTGTAGCTAGTTTTCTTGCTACAACCCATCCAAATACTCCATTTACAACTGTGGGAACTTTACTCAGGCTTTTAGCATGCATACTTCTGATAAAAGTAACAAAAAAAAGTAACTGTTGATTATTTACCCTGTGCTAAGCATATTACATGCATTATCTCAGTAATATCCAAAAACAACATCACGACCTTAAGTGGCAGAGACAGCTTTGTGTTCACCAAAATTTGTTTCCTTTTTCCACTGAACACACAGTTATACTGTTTCCCAGCCTCTCTTGCAGTTAGGGTCATGTGATTAATTTCTGTCCAAGAGAATGTGGACAGAAATGATGAAAGCCATTTACAGCTTGGCCTAGAGAACCTCCCACATATGTCTCCAGTTCTCTTTCTTTCCCTACCTATCAGCTGAATAAAGACTTCAAAGTACATGGAGAAGGTCAAAACCACAAAATTGAAGAAGCCTGGGGTCACAAATGAATCCCTGGAGGAATGCTATGGAAAACTGCATGACCGGAAACACATGTGTTAGATTTTATTTGCTTTATTTAATTATGCCTTTGAAATTTTGATGCCATTTGTTACAGAAATTAGCTACCCTGTTTAACATTTTTCTTCTTGTTTCACTGATAGAGGAATTGAGGCTTGGGAAAAGTTAAGTTTGCTCAACTAATAGATGGGGAAATTATTATTAGATTTCAAGTCTGTCTGATTTAAGAGCCTGGGCTCTCACTGTTTGAGTGCCTTATGAAACTATTTCATGTAATTCTGAAAATTTTATGAAAGTTCCATATAGCCCTTTACTGCCTCTATAGCATGGCAGCAAAAATAATAATCAGGGTAACTTCCAGCTTTTTTCACATGTTGAAGCTGTCTCACTATCTTTAACTCACTTCTGCCACATTTCCCTTTTTCTCAGATTTATTAATTTTACAGTTTCAATATGAATTACAATGCATTTGGAACTTGTATAGCTGTTCGGAGATGGTGTGGAAGCTGGTTGTTACATACAACCCTTCCGTAAAAGGGAAGATTAAGCAAACGTTGGCCCTGAATCATCAACATAAACTCTTTAATTATCAAACAGAATAAAAATAGGATATATGTGATGTTAAGTTATCTGGGGTCCATTTTTCTTTGTAACCTAAGAGGTTGAATCAAATAAAAATGTATTAGAACATGCAACATTAAATTAAACAGCAGAGGTTTAATGCTGCTATTAAAATTGAGATGTTGGATTTTAACCAATAGCTATCAATAAAATGAAGGAGATTCATAAATTTATTTGAGAGAATTGGAGAAGCACCAGATTTAAAGATGTACTTAGGTCTGAAATTAGGTTTGAAATTTTGGGCAAGTTTTTTTTTCATATAAATAATACAGATTTCCTAATATGTCCAGTTGATGCACACAAAAAAACTAGTACAAAGCTTGACACATGGTTGTCGTTCAGTCAATGAGATAAATCAACAAACATTTATTTTATAAATTCACTGTGGCCAAAGCACTCTTGCTAGGATACAGAGATGAATTAGACAAATATTAACAATCTGTATAAAGTACTATGATAGAGGTATTGCTTTGACTATTATATGAACAGAGAAAAGAGACACCCAATTCTGCTTGGAGAAATCAGTGAAAGTTTCTCAGGGGCACAGACACTAAAGCTGAGCATTGATTGAATCATGGGGGATTTTGTTCCAAGCAGAGGAACTCACATATACAAAAAAAAATAAGCCATTTGAGAACTGAAATTTGTTATATGTGGCTGGAGCCTTATGTGTTGGGGGGAGAAGGGACTTGGATTCATTCAATCAGTAAGTACTGTAGTTATTGACCAGCTTTGAGGGTACTTCAAAAAGCTCATAGAAAGTAGAATGAAAAGATAATGCACATTTTCCATGAACTTTCTGAAGACTCCTCATATATGCTGGATACTGTTCTAGGTCTGAAAAGCAAATCAGGTTATCATTAGTGAGTCAAAAGTGCCTGTCTGGCTGGCGCCACAGCTCAATAGGCTAATCCTCCGCCTGTGGCGCTGGCACCCCGGGTTCTAGTCCTGGTCGGGGTGCCGGACTCTGTCCTGGTTGCTCCTCTTCTAGTCCAGCTCTCTGCTGTGGCCCAGAAGTGCAGTGGAGGATGGCCTAAGTGCTTGGACCAGGAAGAATCACCTGGCTCCTGGCTTTAGATCAGCGCGGTGCGCCGGCCGCAGCGGCCATTGGGGGGGTGAACCAACAGAAAAGGAAGACCTTTCTCTCTGTCTCTCTCTCACTATCCACTCTGCCTGTCAAAAAAAAAAAAAAAAAAGTGCCTGTTCCACTCCTTGGAAGCTTCCAGTTTTACCATGAGAATAGTAAGGGTGTGGTGATTCCATCCTTCTGAGCTCACAGTTTACCATAAAAACAAGTTACCTTTCCCACCCCTTGGCAAATGAGGTTATAGGTCTTTTGCCTCTCTTGGAGCCCCTTCCTGGAGGTCATGGACTTAAATAAATCTTGCTTTTAAATGCAAAACAAAGCAAATTAGTAGATATAAAAGAAATTTCCTGCCTTTATGGTACTTATTTTCAAGTGGGCATATAACAAAGAAGACATAAACATGATGCACATAGAGTGTGTTAAAGAAAATTTAAGTAGAGTAAAAGAATCAAGAATGATAGAGGAAAAGGACTTACTACTACGTAATAAGAGAAAGCTACTCCAAGGAAGTGACATGTGATTTGAGTGTGAGTCAGCAATGTAAATATTGGTGGGAAGATCATTTCACATAAAGAGAGCAGTAAGTACAGTAATAAGATTAAAATGTTTGCAGAATAGCAAGAAAGTGTGGCCAGAGAAAGTAAAAAAGAGAAAGAGCTAAGGAGGTAACATCAGAGATCATGAAGTGTTTCATAAGGCAAGTTTAGGAGTCCAGATAATATTCAGAGTACATGTCCTATGAGAGTAAACAGCTAGCCCTAAACCCTTGGAATATATTAGTGACTGCATGAAGTGCAAGCCACTGGAACTAGGCTCCATCAATTGCCACATTCTTCTATATATGTTTATCCTCTTCTTATTTTATCCTCATATTCTGTGTAAAAGTCCTTGATTATTAATAGAAGCCCTTATAGTATTTATGGTATTCCCAAGACCTATTTCCCTGACATTATGGATTATTCATATTTTAGTAAGACTGAACAAACTATCTAAATTAAAAGACACTTGATTATATGAGGAAGAACCTATGGCATATGTTTTCATTGAACAATTTTGAAAATCTAGGAATATGGGTGTTTAAAGATTTATTCATTTATTTATTTGAAAGGCAGAGTGAGAGAGAGAGAGAGAGAGAGAGAAATATCTTCCACCTGCTGGTTCACTATACAAATGGCTGCAACAGCCAAGGCTGGGCAAGGCTAGGTTGAAGCCAGGAGCCAGGAACTCCATCCAGATCTCCCACATGGGTGGTAGGAACTTGAGCCACCATCCACTACTTCCTGAGTGCATTGGTAGGTAGTTGAATCTGAAGCAGAGTAGCAAGAATTTGAACCAGCACATCCTCATGTGGTATGCAGGTGTTCCAAGCACCAGCATAACTTGCTGCACCAGAACACTAGCCCCTGGGAATATGGTTTTGAAATGCCTCCAAACTCTAAATAATTTTTGTCTTAGTATCTGTCTGCGTTGCAGTTGCCAGATATATGATCTTCAGAATCTTAAATGCTTCTGTTCAGTCACTGGTTTTGTTGTTGTTGTTGTTGTTGTTGTTGTTGTAAGATTATTTTATTTATTTGAGGGGCAGATTACAGAGAGAGTGAGAGGGAAAGACAGAGAGAGATATCTTCCATCCACTAATTTACACCCCAAATGGCCACAAGAGCCAGAGTCGGGCTGGTCTGAAGCCAGGAGCCAAGAGTTTATCCAGGGCTCCAACATGTGAGGCAGAGGCCCAAGCACTTGAGATGTCGCCCGCTGCTTTCCCAGGCACATTAGCAGGGAACTGGATAGGAAGTGGATCGGAACCGATGCCCATATGGGATGCTGGTGCCACAGGCAGTGGCTTACCCACTATGCCATAGTGCTGGCCCCTGACAGTTACTGTTACACTAGATGATTTACAATTGATCATCTAACAAAAAGAAGACCTAATGTTTACAGTGGACAAAATGAACTACCATGAAAAATTCAACACACAACTTATTAAGTAGCAATGCAGATCTGGAATTACCATGTTCCAAAAGATAAAAGTATATACCAAAAGAGCAGTGATAGAGGCTTAAGTAACAGTGGAAGGCACAGAAGTGATAGATACGTTTTGAATAAAGGATCAGCAGAATTTTCCAATGGATTAAATGATAGGGGCTAGATGGGGAACAGTGGCTTGAGTAAAGAGGCTATATAAGGGCCAGTGCCGTGACTCACTAGGCTAATCCTCTGCCTGCGGCGCTGGCACCCTGGGTTCTAGTCCCAGTTGGGGTGCCGGGCACTAGTCCCGGTTGCTCCTCTTCTACTCCAGCTCTCTGCTGTGGCCCGGGAGGGCAGTGGAGGATGGCCCAAGTGCTTGGGCCCCTGCACCCGCGTGGGAGACTGGGAGGAAGCACCTAGCTCCTGGCTTCGGATCAGCACAGCGCAGGCCGTGGCAGCCATTAGGGGATTGAACCAACGGAAGGAAGACCTTTCTCTCTGTCTCTCTCTCAGAAAAAAAAAAAAAAAAAACACAAAGAGACTATACAAGGATTACTCCTAGGATTTTGGATTAAACAACTGGGTGAATGGAGAAGAAGGGCAGATGAAGTTGGGAGATAACAGCCAAGTCATAAATGACCTTTTAAAAAAATATATTTATTTATTTGAAAGTCAGAGTTACAGAGGGCAGAGGCAGAGAGAGAGAGAGAGAGCTATATCTTCCATCTGCTGTTTCACTTCCCAAAAGGCCACAATGGCTGGAGCTGGGCCGATCCGAAGCCAGGAGCCAGGAGCTTCTTCCAGGTCTCCCACACGGGTGCGGGGTCCAAGGACTTAGGCTATCTACCACTGTTTTCCCAGGCCATATAGAGAGCTCGATCAGAATTGGAGCAGCTGGGTCTTGAACTGGCCCCTATATGGGATGCCAGCACCTCAGGCAGCAGCTTTACCTGCTATGCCATAGCTCTGGCCCCATAAATGACCTTTTATGCTACTTACAGAGTCTAGCTACTGTCCTAAAGGCAGAAACATTGGAAAGGAGAAACACTGAAAGATTTTGAGTATGGAAATAGCGTGGAGTAGCAATTGTTTTCAGATTGGCTTCTTTCATTTAGCAATATGCAGATTCCTCTATGTCTCTACTTGACTTGATATTCATTTCTTTGTAGTGCTAAATACTATTCCATTGTGTAGATGAACCAGTTTAATTATCCTTCCATCTACTGAAGGACATATTAGCTTCTTCCAAGTTTTGGGCAATTATAAATAAAGCTGCTATAAACACCTCAGTGTATGTTTTTTCATTGGCATAAGTTTTCCAAACCATTTAGGTAAAAACCAAAGAGTATGGTAGCTAGAATATATGGTAAGAATCAGTTTAATTTTATGAGAAACTGCCAAATTATCTTCTAAAGGTCTTGTTCATTCCTACCAGAAATGAACAAGAGTTTCTATTATTCTTCATTTTGCCAGCATTTGGTGTTGTCAATGTTTTGGATTTGGGCCATTCTAATTGATACATAAGGGTATCTCATTTGTGTTTTAGTTTGCAATTCCTCAATGACATGTGAAGTTGAACATCTTTTCATGTTTGTGTTCTTTGGTGAGGTGTCTGTTCAGATCTTTTGCCTGTTTTTAAAATTGGGCTGTTGATTTTCTTATTGTTGACTTTTAGGAGTTCTTTGTATATTTTACATAACAGTCTTTTATCAGATATGTTTTGCACATATTTTCTCCCAGTCTACAGCTTGCCTTCTTCTATTTAACGTTTTCTTTAACATAGCAAAGGCTCTTTAAATTTAATTAAGAACAAAACAACAATTCTTTCTTTCATAGATAATGAATGCCTGTCATGTTGAATCTAAAAAAGTAATCACCATAGCTCAGGTCATCTGGGTTTTCTCCGATATTGTCTTATAGAAGTTGTATAGTTTTGTTTTAATATTTAGTTTTGCTGTGGTTTGAATGTTTATGTCTCCCCAAAACTAATATGTTGAAATCTTAACTCCCAAAGAGATGGGGCCTTGGGGAAGTGATTAGGTCCAGAGAATAGAGTCCTCATGAGTTGAATTAGCTTTCCCCTTTCTGCTATGTGAAGACAGTGAAATAACAAGCAATCTGTGAACCAAAAAAGGCCTTCACCAGACACTGAATCTGTCAATGCCTTGATCTTTGAATTCTTAACCTCCAAAACTGTGTATGCATTTTGTTAGAAATTGTACATTTGGGGGCACTGCTAATATAAAGGATAATGTTTTAAACTTCAAATTCTATTTGTTTATTCTTGGTCTATGGGAAAGTGATTAACTTTTATATATTAACATTGTATCCTTCAATCTTACTATAACAGCTTATCAATTCTTGGTAGGTTTTTTTCTTTTTTTCTTTTTTTTTTATCAGTTCTTTTGCCTTTTTTTTTTTTTTTTTTTTTTTTTTTTTTTTTTTTTTGACAGGCAGAGTGGACAGGGAGAGAGAGAGACAGAGAGAAAGGTCTTCCTTTGCCGTTGGTTCACCCTCCAATGGCCGCAGCGGCCAGCGCGCCGCGGCCGGCGCACCGCACTGATCCGATGGCAGGAGCCAGGTACTTATCCTGGTCTCCCATGGGGTGCAGGGCCCAAGCACTTGAGCCATCCTCCACTGCACTCCCTGGCCACAGCAGAGAGCTGGCCAGGAAGAGGGGCAACCGGGACAGAATCCGGCGCCCCGACGGGACTAGAACCCGGTGTGCCGGCGCCGCAAGGCGGAGGATTAGCCTTAGTGAGCCGCGGCGCTGTCTTTTGCCTTTTCTATGTTAACTATCATATCATCTGCAAACACAGCCAGTTTGATTTCTTCCTTCACAAGTATATAACTTATTTCTTTTTTCTGTCTTACTGCATTAGCTAGGACTTCCATTATCATGAAAAATAGTGATTATCCTTATTTGTGATCTTAGTGGAAACACTTTTGAATTTTTCACCCATATCACATGATGTTAGCAATAGAATTTTTGTAATTTTTCTTTATTAACCTGAGAACATCCCTTTCTAAGTTTCCTGAGAGTTTTAATCATAAGTGGGTGTTGCTTTTTCTGTGTCCATTAACATGATAATGTGATTTTTTCTTCTTTAGTCTGTTTATATGGTTCATCAGCTGATTTTCAAATGCTGTGCCAGCATTGGGTACCTGGGAAAAATCTCACTTAGTCATTAGTATAATTCTAATTTTCCACAGTTGGATTCCATTTGCTGATATTGTGTGTGGGGTTGCATTTTTGTTCATGAAAGATATTGGTCTATAGTTTTCTTGTAATGTCTTTGTCTGGTTTCAGTATTAGGATAACATGGGCCTCATACATTGAATTAGGAAGGATTTCCTCTGCTATCTTCTGAAAGAGATTATAGAGAATTGGTATAATTTCTTCCTTAAATGTTTTGTTTCTTTTTAAGATTTATTTATTTATTTAAATGATAGAGTTACAGAGAGGAAGAGGCAGAGAGAGAGAGAAGTCTTCCATCCTTTGGTTCACTCCCCAGATGGTCACAATGGCCAGAGCTGGCCAGATCCGAAGCCAGGAGCCAGGAGCTTCTTCTGGGTGCAGTGGCCCAACCACTTGGGCCTTCTTCCACTGCATTCCCAGGCTGTAGCAGAGAGCTGGATCAGAAGTGGAGCAGCCAGGTCTCAAACTGTTGCCCATATGGGATGCCAGCACTACAGGTGGTGACTTTACCTGCTGTGCTACAGCACAGCCCCATAAATGTTTGTTAAAATTCACCAGTGAATCCACATGAGACTGGTGCTTCCTGTTTGGGAAGTCACTAATCCTGATATGATTTCTTTAATAAATCTAGGCCTTAATAGAGCTATTTCTTCTTACATGAGTTCTGGCAGACTGTCTTTCAAGGAATTAGTCCATTTCATCTAGAGTATCCAATTTGTAAGTATAGAGTTGTTTATACTATTTCTTTATTAACCTTTTAATATCCATGTGATCACTGATTATATCCCATTTTTTATTTATGATATTAGTAATTTATGTCTTCTTTTTTCCTTAGCTAGCCTGGCTGGAGGTTTATTGATTTTATTGATCTTTTCAAAGAACCAGCTTTTGGTTTTCTTGATTTTCTCTGCTGATTTTCTATTTTCAATTTTATTGATTTCTGCTCTAATTCTTATTATTTCTTATCTACCATTTACTTTGGATTTAATTAGCTCTTGTTTTTCTACTTCTATAAGATGGGAACTAATTGATTTTAGATATTTCATCTTATTTAAGTTAAATATTCAATGCTATCAGTTTCCCTCCAAGTACTGTATTTGCTTCATCCTACAGGTTTTGGTAACTTGTATTTTCATTTGCATTTAGTTTTTTTTTTTTTTTTTTTTTTTTTTTGACAGGCAGAGTGGACAGTGAGAGAGAGAGAGACAGAGAGAAAGGTCTTCCTTTGCCGTTGGTTTACCCTCCAATGGCCGCCGTGGCCGGTGTGCTGAGGCTGGCGCACCGCGCTGATCCGATGGCAGGAACCAGGAGCCAGGTGCTTTTCCTGGTCTCCCATGGGGTGCAGGGCCCAAGCACCTGGGCCATCCTCCACTGCACTCCCGGGCCACAGCAAAGAGCTGGCCTGGAAGAGGGGCAACCGGGACAGAATCCGGCACCCCGACCGGGACTAGAACCCGGTGTGCCGGCGCCGCTAGGCGGAGGATTAGCCTAGTGAGCCGCGGCGCCGGCCTGCATTTAGTTTTAATATTTTAAATTTCTCTTGAAATTTCTTTGATGCGTGTACTATCTAGAAGTATGTTGTCTAATATCTAAGTATTTGGGGATTATATGGCTATCTTCCTGATTTTATTTCCAGTTTAGCTCCACTGTAGTCTGAGAACAGACACTGTGTGATTTCAATTTGTGAAGTTGTATTTCATTGCCCAAAATTTGGTCTATTTTGATGAATATTTCATATGAGTTTCAGAAGGATATATAATTTGCTGTTGTTGGAAAAGGTACACTATAGATGCCAATCATATACCGTTGATGGATGATACTGTTAAATTCCTTTCTGATTTTCTGTCTGCTGTTCCTAATACAAGGGTGTTGTAATCTCCAAGTATAACAAAACGGTCCTCTTTTTTTTTCTTACAGTTCTATCAATTTTTGCCTCAGATATTTTGATGCTCTATTGTTAGTAACACACTAAAGATTATTGTGTCTTCTTGGAATACTGACTACTTTATCATTATGTAGTGCTCTTATTTATCTCTAATAAGTTCCTTTTTCAGAATGCTGCTCCGGCAGTTCGAATCGTGGTGAGACAAAGTGTAGGTGGTAAGACCTCACTATGTGTCTGATTAGCCCTTTCTCTGCCTTGCTTGTTTGAGCTTCAGCAGAATTTGAAATGGCTGGAGGTGAGGCTGGGAAGGACTCTGGAAAGGCCAGTGCATATGCAGTTTCCTGCTCGCAGAGAGCAGGCTTGCAGTTCCCATTGGGCCACATTCACTGACACCTGAAATCTAGGAGGCCCAGCCATGGACGTGTGGGTGCGACTACCGCTGTGTACAGTGCCGCCATCCTGGAATACCTCACCACAGAGGTACTTGAACTGGCAGGAAATGCATCAAGTGACTTAAAGGTAAAGCATATTACCCCTCCTCATTTGCAACTTGCTATTTGTGGAGATGAAGAGTTCGGACTGTCCCATCAAGACTACAGTTGTGCTGGGGGTGTCATTCCACAAGTCTCTGATTGGGAAGAAAGGACAACAGAAGATTGTCTAAAGGATGCTTGGATTCCTTGTTATTCAGGACTCTAAGTACTCTAATATCTGTCCAGTGTTGGTGAGTCCAGTGGACTGTACCTCTATGAGAAACATAATTTTGCCTTTTTGTAATTCTATATGAGGAAGTTGGAACTTTAATTAGCTTTCCAGCCAACCAAATTTCTGCATTCAAGTCTTAACCATATTTTAGTGTTACTGTAGCCTCAAAGAAGCTAATGATTCTGAATTAGTAGGTTTTGATTGACTGTTTTTTAAAAAACTGCTTGAAATTTAATTATGAAGCAGTAGTTATAGTGACAAACATTTGATTTTGTACAGACATTATCTCCACTCAGCTGGATAAGCTCAATAAAGGTCATCTCCTCCCCCTCTCAAAAAATGGAATGCTTCTTTGCCTGAAATTAATATAGTTATTCCTGCTTTTAAAAAGAGAGATTCATTTATTTATTTGAAAGGCAGAGTTTCAGAGACAGAGAGGGGGAGACAGAGAGATCTTCCATCTGCTGGTTTACTCCCCAAATGGCCACAACAGCAAGGGCTGGGCCAGGCTGAAGCCAGGAGATAAGAGACTCTTCCAAGTCTCCTACCTGGGTGCAGGGTCCCAAGCACTCAGGCTACGCTCTGCTATTTTCCTCAGCATACCAACAGGGAACTAGATCAGAAGTGGAGAAGCCGAGACTCAAACTGGCACCCACGTGGGATACTGGCTATGCAGCAGTGGCTTAACTGGCTATGCCAAGTGCTGAGTATCTTTTGCCATCCCTTTATTTGTTTTTAAAGATGTATTTATTTACTTGAAAGTCAGAGTTACACAGGGAGAGGAGAGACAGAGAGAGAGGTCTTCCATCCGATGGTTCACTCCCCAATTGACCGCAACAGCCGGAGCTGTGCGGATCCTAAGCCAGGAGCCAGGAGCTTCTTCCGGGTCTCCCACAGGGGTACAGGGGCCCAAGTGCTTGGGCCATTTTCTACTGCTTTCTCAGGCCATAGCAGAGAGCTAGACCGGAAGTGGAGCAGCTGGGACTCAATACAGGATGCTGGCACTGCAGGCGGCGGCTTTACCTGCTATGCCACAGCCCCAGCCCCAAATGCTTTCAATTTTGTTTGAGAACATCTTTATTTATCCTTTAATTTTGCAGGGTGTAGAATTCTAGGCTGGTAGATTTGTTTTTCTTTCAATAATTCTTTAAATAGTTCACTGCAGTTTCTTCTTGATTACACAATTTCTGGAGTAATTTTTTATATTTATTCTTTTTAAAATTTTTTTTTTTTATTTTTTGACAGGCAGAGTGGACAGTGAGAGAGAGAGACAGAGAGAAAGGTCTTCCTTTTCTGTTGGTTCACCCTCCAGTGGCTGCCACGGCTGGCGCACCACGCTGATCTGATGGCAGGAGCCAGGTACTTCTCCTGGTCTCCCATGGGGTACAGGGCTCAAGTACTTGGGCCATCCTCCACTGTACTCCCTGGCCACAGCAGAGAGCTGGCCTGGAAGAGGGGCAACCGGGACAGAATCCGGCGCCCCAACCGGGACTAGAACCCCGTGTGCCGGCGCCGCAAGGTGGAGGATTAGCCTAGTGAGCCACGGCGCCGGCTATATTTATTCTTCTATAGGTAAGATTTTTCCCCCTGTTTTCATGCAAGCTTTTTTCCTTTTTTTTTTTAGCTTGAATATTATATGTGTGGGTTTAGTTTTATGGAATTCATATATCCTGCTTGAAATTCTCTGAGCTTCCTGGATATGGTTTCATGTTTAGCATTAATTTGGAGAAATTCTCAATTGTTCTTGCTTCAAATCATTTCCTTTCTCTCTTTTCTCTCCTCTGATATTCTTATTATATGTACATTATACTTTTGTAATTGTCCCATAGTTCTTAAATATGTCTGGTCTGTTTTTGTTTTCTTATTTTTTCTCTCTTTCATTTTTTAAAGTTTTCTTTGTCATATCCTTAAGCTCAGAGAGGCTTCCCTTAGCTGAAATCAGACTACTTAAAAGCCCATTGACAGCGTTCTTCATTTCTGTTGTGGAGTTTTTTATGTCCAGCATTTCTTTCTAATTCTTTGTTAGAATTTCCATCTCTCAGCTTACGTTTTCCATTTGTTCTTGAATGTCTCCTTTTTACATTAGGTCCTTTAGCATATGAATCATAGGTGTTTCAATTCCCAGTCTGATAATTCCAAAATCTGACTCTGATTCTCATTCTTCTTCATTTTCTTTGAACTAATATTTTTTGTCCTTTGGTATTCATTGTATACTACTAGTTTGTTGAAATCCCAACATGATGAACTGAATGAGAGAAATTCCAGTAAATAGGTTTTTTTTTTTTTTTTTTATTGATACAGTGGTAAGGTTTGGGATGATTTAAAGCCTTCTATAGTCCTTTGATTACATATCAATCTTTTGGCAAGTCTGTGTCCCTGGAATGTGAAATTCACCCATATTTCTCTATTTCTCACTTATTAGGTGTGACAGTATGGCTAGAGGCAGCTGGAGGTGTGTATTCCCCTTGCCCTAGATAGATTAGGTTCTGATAAAACTCCAGCAGGTTAGGTGCTTGTGGTATAATGTAAAAATATTTTGGTTTTTGTTCATGTCTCCTTACATATAGTTCCTAAAAACTCTTGGAATTTCCTGAACAATAGATGTGCATTTTGTTACTTATGATGAGCCCATTTCAATCACATCTGTGTTAATGCTAATGCTGTTCCTTAGAGTGGGGGCCCTGGATGGCCTCAGTATTGTGTTGGTGACAAGAAACACAAAAATGATTAGAGGGTTGGAACTTTCAGTCCCACCCATTAGTTTCTGGGAAGGGATTGGGAGACCTGGAGAATGAGTTCTATAAAAATCTTGAATAATGACATTCAGAGAGCTCCCAAATTGGTGAATGTATCCATATGCTGGAATGGTGGGCATGCCAACTTCATGGAGACAGAAGCTTCTGAGCTCAAGATCCCTCCAGACCTTGCCCAATTTATTTTTTCATCTGGCTGTCCATTTATAAAGCAGTGTATATAAGTAAGTACTTTTCTAAGTAATGAGGTATTCTATCAAATTATTGAAACTGAGGAGGAATCCTGAGAACCCAAGATTTATAATCAATCAGAAATATGGATGGATAGGAACTGGTGATTGGCATCTTAACTGGGGGCACTCTTGTAGGATTGAGCCTTTAAACCTGTGAAGTCTGATAATAACTCCATTTAGTTACTGTCAGAATAGAATGTTGGACACTGGTTGGTATCTAGAGAGTTGGAAAATTGATTACTGGTGTAAGAAACCATCCCCACTCTGATAAAATATTTTTCCTGAAGGTTTCTTTTAGTTCCTTCCTTCCTTCCTTCCTTCCTTCCTTTCTTTCTTTCTTCTTTCTTTTTTGGTTTTGTTTGACAGAGTTAGACAGTGAGAGAGAGAGACACAGACAGACAGAAAGGTCTTCCTTCCATTGGTTCACTCCCCCAAATGGCCACTACGGCCAGCGCGCCACGCCAATCCGATCCGAAGCCAGAAGCCAGGTGCTTCCTCCTGGTCTCCCATGCGGGTGCAGGGCCCAAGTACTTGGCCCATCCTCCACTGCCTTACCGGGCCACAGCAGAGAGCAGGACTGGAAGAGGAGCAACAGGGACAGAACTAGTGCCCCAACCTGGACTAGAACCCTGGGGTGCCGGTGCCGCAGGTGGAGGATTAGCCTAATGAGCCGTGGTGCTGGCCTTCCTGAAGGTTTCTAACTCAACATTTGTCCACACTGAGCCTCTAACAGTTCATCAATTATAATATCTTACTGCATTTCTATTGCTACACCAGAATACCTGAAACTAGATATTTTATAAAGAAAAGGATTTATTTAGCTCACAGTTCTGGAGGCTGGAAAGTTTAAGATCAGGTAGCTGAATCTAGCAAGGTCCTTCTGCTGTTTCAAATCATGGCAAAAAGTGGAAGGGCAAGCAGGAATGTGTGAAAGGGAGAGAACACAAAGAGGTAGCCTTTATAATAACCTGCTCTCACATAACTGATCCAGTCCTACTAGAGCGAGAAGTCACCAGAGAAAGACATTAATCTGTTCATGAGAGTTCTACCCCCGTGAAACTCAAATATTCTCTACTAGGTCACACCTCCCAATACTGCTACACTGAATTAAGCGTTAGCGTGAGTTTTTATGGAACAAACCATATCCAAACCATAGCGTACAGTTCAGGTTTCTCTATGTTTGTACTAGCTCCTGCCAAGGTTTTTATTTGTGAGTTTCTGCTTTGGTAAGTTGTGAATCCCTGTCTGCCTGTTTGTTTCTTCGATTTTGGGGCAGTGGTTTGCCCTGTGACCTCATTTTATGACAGACCTAGGAAATGTTGATTTTTCTGTATGTTCAGCTTTTTTACCTATTAGATGGAATGGGGTTACTTTTCAGCTACTTACATGCTAGAATGGAAACCAGATGTCCTGGACATGGTGATTTTGCATTGCTCATCATTGCTCATGAGATACCTGAAGAGAGCAGTCAGATTTACCAAAGGATATTAATATGGCTTTTAGTGAGTTAAATATATAACCCAAACAATATGGATATTCAAGTAGTTGGTGAAAGCATGGAATGCATGAAGTTAACCTGGGAGTGATCTAAAGACAGAGTCCTGGGAAATCCCAACATTAAAGAGGCAGCATACAATTTTGAAACAGCTCTAAAGATACAGTCACTCTCTGATAAATTAAGTTTTCCCTGGTACCTTGTTATTGCTCATATAAATTTATCAAAGTTCATTACCTTTTACTCTTTCACACCCACACCTCCCACACCCCAATTAACTAAAGCAATTACATTACATAATCTGCCCATCCTGGGGCAATTTTTAAGGTGTAGACATTTTAACAGTTGAATAAAATATTTCAAACTATCCTTTAGGTAACTTTATATAGATTATTAAGTAAATCTTTTGTTTAAACATATCATTTCACAACAAAGATATTTCATTCCAATTGGCAATCCAGAGAAAGTTTAGAGCGCTGAATTCTAATTCTCTAAAAGTAGAACTAAAATTTCAGATGCTGGAAGATTCCAGGAAACAACATTTCTGCATGCTACAGTAAAATAATGGCAGGAGAGACACATCTGCCAAACTTTATATTATAATTAAATCACTTTGTACTGACATAGCTTTAGTTTAGAGGAGAATGTTTGTGGGGATTTTTAATCAGATAAAAATAGGGCTGCTGTTTTCTCTATACCAATTAACATAGTTGACATTTAGCCAACTCTGCCCTGGACACGGCAGGGGATGTACAGTTTGTCCTCATTCAGTAGGAAATGAAAAATGCAGTACTTGGCACAAGAAAAATATGTGGACGCAAAAAATGTTGTCAAATATAGCAAATCAAATTAAGTAAAATGATTTACTGAAGGGCAGCCTATGCTTTCGAGAGAACTGAGAAGATGAGGAGACTCTCTGGACTACTGATAAAAATTAGGTACCCTGAGTTTAGCTATTGATATATACATTAATAAATAAATATTAAGTTGAAGAGAATTTCATAGATCTCAACTAGGTATGCAATTTTTACAATTAGTTTAAGAAAGGAATTGCTAAGGCTCATATGTTGTATATAAGCATATGCTAAACTTTTTTTTTTTTTTTTACAGGCAGAGTGGACAATGAGAGAGAGAGAGAGACAGAGAGAAAGGTCTTCCTTTTCTGTTGGTTCACCCCCCAATGGCCACTGTGGCTGGCGTGCTGCAGCCGGCGCACCGCGCTGATCCGAAGGCAGGAGCCAGGTGCTTCTCCTGGTTTCCCATGCAGGTACAGGGCCAAGCACTTGGGCCATCCTCCACTGCACTCCGGGGCCACAGCAGAGAGCTGGACTGGAAGATGGGCAACCAGGACAGAATACGGCACCCTGACCGGGACTAGACCCCAGTGTGCTGGCGCCGCAGGTGAAGGATTAGCCTATTGAGCCATGGCGCCAGCCGACATGCTAAACTTTTTAGCACTATTTAGGTGTCACCTACTCCAATTTCTTCACTTATAGATGACGGAAGTTGATCCCAGGGATGGTCAATTACTGATTTGTTGTCCTCTCAGAGTATCTGTCACACATCCTTTGGCTCCTGGACTGAACTTCATGGAAACATCAAAACTACAGGGACATTTCAAATAACCAGAGTGCAAGGGATAGTTTATCCTATTTCCTTTAAAATTTGGATTAACTAATCCTTTGAAAGAAAAGTATTTTTATATTTACAACATTTAAAAAATATTTATTTATTTGAAAGGGAAAGTGACAGAAAGAGGTCTTCCAACTACTACTCCCCAAAATAGTCATAACAGCTAGGGCTGGGCCAGGCTGAAGCCAGGAGTCAGAAACTTCATTCCTGGCAATGGGTGTGAGAACTCAAGTACTTAGGCATTACCCACTGCTTCCCAGGAACATTAGCAAGGAGCTGGACTGGAAGGGGAGCAGGCAGGACTTGAACTGGCACTTTGATATGGGATGTGGTGTTGCAAGCAGCAACTTAAGCTGCTGCACCACAATGCCTGCCCATATATTTATAACTTCTTAAAAATTTACCTAGGGGCTTGTGCTGTGGTTTAGTGGGCTAAGCCTCCGCCTGTGGCGTCGGCTTCCCATATGGGTACCAGTTCATATCCTGGCTGCTCCTCTTCTGATCTAGCTCTCTGCTATGGCCTGGGAAAGCAGTAGAATATGGGGCCCCTGAACCCACATGGATACCTGGAGCTCCTGGTGCCTGGCCTTGGATTGACCCAGCTCCAGCCATTGTGGCCATTTAGGGAGTGCACCAGCAAATGAAAGACCTTTCTCTCTGTCTCTCCCCTTCTCTGTAACTCTACCTCTCAAGTAAATAAATAAGTGTTTTTTTAAATATATATATATATATATAATATGTCTTAGTTTATAATCCCATCTTTATATATTAGCTTGAAAATATGAAATTGCTAACATTAGATAATTTATCACTCACAAATATAGCAAATTTCATATGGTTCAGCTCAGAGTATGAAAGTAAACATAACTAAATATTTGAATAACTTGTAGTAATTGAAGTCTTTCATTTCAAAGAGTATTTGATTAATACTATGGCTCCAGATACAGATGTTCAGATGACTGTGTAGAAAATATTTTGTCTCTGGAAATACCCAGAAAATTTTGGGATTTATGCTAGCCAGTCTCCAAGATAGGTCTCAAGGATCTTGACCTCATGGTATTCATTCCCTCTATAGTCCCCTTACAAATAAGTAGTAATGACCTGTACAACTAATAGAATACTGAGGAATTGATGTGTGACCTCTAGGGCTAGGATCATAAAAGATGGTGCAGCCTCCACTTTGCTCTTTCTTGGCTCACTCTCTCTGGCAGAAATCAACCACCATGTTAAGAGAACACTCAGACAAGTCCAGTGGAGAGTTCCCGTGGCAAAGAACTCAGACCTCCTGCCAACAGCCTGCACTAACTTGCCAGCCTTGTGAATGAGCAGTCTTGAAAGCAGAACCTCCAGTACCACAGGCAAGCCTTCAGAAGACTGACCAACGTCTTGACTGCAACCTCATGGGAGACCCTGAGCCAGAAGCACCTGGTTTAACGATTCCCAAATTTCTAGCTACTAGAAACTGTGAAATATTGTTTTAAGCCACTAACTTTTGAGATTTCAGGTAATATAAAGCTTTAAAAAATATGTTTGTATGTGCTTTGCATTGGTTTCCTTGAGTTTTATAACAAATCACCACAAATTTGGCAGCATAAAACAATTAAAAGTTACTCTCTCACAGTTCTAGAGGCCAGAAGTTTCAAAACAAGGTGTTGCTCAGGCTGCCTGCCCTCCAAAGGTACCAGGGGAGAACCCCTTCTTCTAGATTCAGGTGTTCCTTGGCTTCTACCTACAATAATTCTATTATCTTCTCTATTTTCTTTCTTCCTTTTTTAAAAGA
Organism: Oryctolagus cuniculus; assembly: GCF_051225735.1. Lineage (NCBI taxonomy): Eukaryota > Metazoa > Chordata > Mammalia > Lagomorpha > Leporidae > Oryctolagus > Oryctolagus cuniculus. Next base: position 77,243,288 of record NC_142867.1, read on the forward strand.
AATTTATTTATTCATTTGAAAGGCAGAGTGAGAGAGAGAGAGAGAAAGAGAGAAATATCTTCCTTCTGCTGGTTCACTCCCCAAATAGTCACAACAACCAGGGTTGCACCATGTTGAATCCAGGAGCCAGGAACTCCATCTGGGTCCCCCACAGTGGTGGTAAGGCTCAAGGACTTGGGCCATCTACTGCTTACTTCCCAGAGGCATTAGCAGGGAGCTGGATCAGATGCAGAACAGGTAGAATTCAAACTGGCTAACATTACAGGCAGAGGTTTAACCCCTTGTTCTACAATACTGGCCCTTTTCTGCTACATTTTCCCCTTGGCCATCTCTACCTGGAATCTGAGATGATCTCATGTACCTATCCTTAATTTCTCTGAAAGGGCCCTTTTTCCATATAAGGTCATATTCACATATTCTTTCATAGGAAACAAAGGAGACAGAGAGGTGGCATTTTGTCTACAATGTGGTTTATAGATCATGTGATTTCTCTAGACCTGTAAGGACATTCCCAACTACATCCCAGAGATTATCATCAGTCTCGCTCCAGTGCTCATCTATGAAGTGCCTCCTGCCGAATGAATGAAGATCATACCAGCCTTTCCTCGATAACACTTGCTTAGACCTCACAGTTCACTGTTCTTTGAGTATATGTTCTCTAACTATTTCCAGTATACATTGCTTATCTCTTCAATTGGATAACTTAGATTGCAAAATCCTTGCTGGCAGGACCACATCTTTTAATTGTTTTGAATCTTCTCCCTTCAACATTTCTGCTGGGACACATTACGTGAGTATCATACATCATTTATTTCATTGACCAGATTAATAGAAATAATATGCTTTTCTTTTTTCCTCATTGAAGATCATTTTGTTTTAATAATCATTCTTTACTTCAGGGCACAGTATAGAGATGTTCCACATGGACTCTTTTCCCCAAGAAAACCATAAAGTACTTAAAACTTGTAAACCTATCATTCAATCCTTTTCAGTTATTCATAATTTAGAAACATGCTGCCGTTTTTTGCTATTAGTTTGTGACTTCTCTTCATTTGTGAGGCAACTGATCTACTATTATATTAGACAGGCATAAAAACAAGTTAGGGCCAAAAGCCCTTCTTTGGCAACTGTGCATAGACTTCACCTGAAAGGTGAGGTCCCCTGTGGTGGGTAGGGACAGATGATGCACAGAGGACCACACAGCATATATCTAAATATTTAAGTCAGATGTATCAAGCAATCAGACTTTTGGCCTGTTATTCTACCTTGACAAATTTTCTTTTTCCCTTTTTCTTTCCTAAATTTCACTTTTATATTTCCTGTTTCTATCTTGTCTTTAACTTACATTTATTCTCAATGCCCTAGAAGATTAAAAAACAAAATGTAATTATATCCAAAGTGTTCAAATATATTTTCCATGAAAAATGTAAAGTAGATGTAAAAAATTATAAAATTAAAGTTATTTTATCTTTGAAAATGGTTTTTCCAAAGTACTTAAATTTATCTTTTTAAATTAAAAAAGGAGAAAAAATTATAATATTGAATATAAAAAACTTAAATCAAAAGGGAAATAAAAAATTTTTTTTAAGATTTTTATTTATTTATTTGAGAGGCAGAGTTACAGACAGACTGAGGTAGAGACAGAGAGAAAGGTCTTCCATCTGCTGGTTCACTCCCCAAATGCCCACAACAGCTGGAGCTGAACTGATTCGAAGCCAGGAGCCAGGAGCTTCTTCCGGGTCTCCCACGTGGGTGCAGGGGCCCAAGGACTTGGGCCATCTTATCCTGCTTTCCTAGGCCATAGCAGAGAGCTAGATCAGGAGAGGAGCATCAGGGACACGAACCAGCACCCGCATGGGATGCCAGTGCTGCAGGTGGAGGCTTAGCCTTGTACACCACAGTGCTGGCCCCGAAATAAAATGTTTTGAAAATTGATTTACTTTTCTTAAAAATTATCAACTATTGCAAATAAAATACTAGTTCATGAGCATTCTGAAAACAAAATGAGAAGAAAAACAACAAAATGAATACTTTGTACCTTGGGAAATGATATTGTATTTTGCAAAACTCTGTTACACACATTTGATCTGAGAGGAAGGATCTAAAAAGTTAGCCTTTTCTTCTACCTGGGTGCTACTGTTATTCAAATCCTCCCGAATTGCTGGTGTTCATCTTTAAATCTGGCAGTGACACAATCCATAGGACTTCACAGCATTTAGACACAGGTGTCTTTTTACTTAAGAACGTGATACAAAAGATGTACAGAATCATTTCGCTGGGGCTTGAATGCTGGTAAGCATGAACTTGGATACCTATGCACACACTGTGTCAATGCCGAGAGCCAGCTCTCAAGTGCCAGAGGTGCCCCCGTGTTATTTAACAAATGTGAATTTGTATTTTGTCTTGGGCACAAGGCCCAACATGAGGCCACCTTGCCCAGGTAGCAGGATTGTACTACTACACCAAAAGTTAATCACTAAAAGTCAGAAAGTTCTTTCTAGTTTTTGTATGATTCATAGATTAAACAGTTATTGTAATGATTTAGTTTAACAGAGAGCACAGACTCCATAGAAACAGTGCTTAGGTTTCACATCTCAACTTTGCCACATAGCTGTGTAATCTTGGGCAAGCTAATCATCCCTTCCAGGCCTCAGTTTCCTCATATGTAAAACTGGGGAGATAACAATAACTACTTTGAACGATGGTTGTGGTGCTTAAAAACACCTGTCTTATTGAATAAAGTGTTGAGAACTGCATACAGATCATAGCAAGCACTATATATGCATTGCTCTTATTTTATGTGCACTCTCCAAAGCATCATGTGGAACCTCATCAACTCCCAGAAATAGCACAATAATTAATAATAATTACAGTAATTACAACCAGCTTTTGCATGCCTTCTATGTGTCAAGCACAGCAGCTATATATTACTTCATTTATTCCTCAGTACAACCCCGAGAATGAGGAATTATTCTCAGTTCTCAGGGGAAAAAATTTATTTTAAAAGGTCAGTTAAGGGCTGGTGCTATGGCATAGTGTGTTAAGCCACCACATGCAGCACAGCATCCCATATGGGCGCTGGTTCAAGTCCTGGCTGCTCCACTTCCAATCCAGCTCCCTGCTAATGGCCTAGGAAAGCAGTGGAAGATGACCCAAGTCCTTGCCACTCACATGGGACCCCAAATGAAGCTCATGGTTCTTGACTTCAGCCTGGACCAGCCCTGGCTGATGTGGCCATTTGGAGCGTGAACCAGCAGATGGAAGACCTCTCAGTCTCTGTCTTTCCCTCTCCCTCTGTAAACTCTGCCTTTCAAATAAAATAAATAATTTTTTTTTTTAAAGAAAGAGACAGAAAGAAATCTGTTTGCTGATTCACTCCCCAAATGCCCTCAAGAACTAGGGTTAGGTCAGAACTCAGTCTGGGTCTCCCAGGTGGGTGGCAGCAACCTATGCAGTAGCAGGAAGCTAGAATTGATAATGGAGACAAGACTCTAACCCAGACACGCTGATATGGGTTACCAGTGTCCCACAGCTTAACTGCTGTGCCAAATACTTTCTCAGGACCTTGATTTTAGCTACACAATGCTTCCTTTTGGCATTAGTTATGTAGGTAGGTATATGACTAAATCCTAAAATCAATGAGATTGTAGCTAAATTGTCCTTTTGAATTTCCTGGAAAATTCCCTAGAGGAGACCATGCAGCCTTCTTCATCTCTGTCTCCTTCATTTAAGCTGGAAATAACCCAACTCCCACTGAATTTGGTTGAATGGACTAGATGAGGCTTCAGTTTATAGCTGAAGCTTGAGCAACACTTCTGGGCCATTAGGTAGAAGCCACATCCTAAGGGCAGAGCAACAAGGTGCAAAGAGTCTGTGTCCGTGGTAACTGTAGAACAGTCATACCAACCCTGGACTACTTAGTTCCAGTCTTTACTTATGCAAGTGAGAAATGAATTTATATCTTGTTTAAGGAATTATTATTTGTAGTTCTCCATCTTTCTCATTTGTATGTAATTCCAAAAGACAGTATGATCTATTAGGATCTGCATATATTGTTCTCTTCTAGGAAAAAATAAAGAAAAAGATCTGACCTTACCTACATTAGCTTCTTCAAGGACAAAAGACTTGTCAGTTAACCTCAGTTTAAGAATATTGTGGCAATTTCTCAAATAATAAGCTTATATTCTCCACATATGGCCTAATTTAAAATTCTGGGTTTTATTTTTGAAATTAGTATAAATGATTTCTCTATACTTTATACAGCTCATTAATTGCATACCTTGAAAGTCCTCAGGACCTTTTCTTAGAGAATCAAGAAAGGCAAACCAGCCAAATGTGAGTTTTAACCTCAAATTTCCAACTGGTTTATACATTACATTGAAAAGGACCACACAAATCTCCCAGATAGCCTAGTTTCTCTATTCAATGTTCTCTCATTTTCACAATCTAATTTCTAAAATGTATCACTCTATTATTGTATTTTAGTCCTATTTGTAAGATTATAATTTTTTTATTTATTTTAACTTTTATTTAATGAATATAAATTTCCAAAGTACAGAATATGGATTACAATGGCTTCCCCCCCATAATGTCCCTCCCACCCGCAACCCTCCCCTTATCCACTCCCTCTCCCCTTCCATTCACATCAAGATTCATTTTCGATTCTCTTTATATACAGAAGATCAAATTAGACCTTAACACAGAAGAAAACTTACAGTGTTCTTACACATTAAACATTTTGGATAAATAAATTCTTACAATAGCAAAGATTTTTAGCCAGCTCAAAAACCTGCCAAAAGCAAAAGGCAGGTTTCCTTATGATCTAATAAGATCACTTTGCCTTTATAATTAGCAAATTAATGTTGCTAAAATAGTACATGAAAGAATATGCTCAAGTGTTTCCCTAATGGGAACAGTGTGTGTGATTCAGACTGTGAGCAATGATAGCATGGGATGACTTTTGGGGAATGTACACAATTGCCAAATCAAGTCCTCGGGTACCATAATGTGTGTGAATCCTTTACCCGCTAATAACTCATGCCTCTAAGACATGCTGACACATTGATTTGTCATGTCTTTAGTTTATAATGTTGTAATACAAAAAGTGCTGGGTTTAAGGTCTGAAGTCTTGAGTCCTAGTCCAGACTAGAGTATTTCACATGGCACTTATCTTTTCCCTGCATCAATATTCTCTAGTAATTTCTCGCTTGCATAAGTAGAGTCTGAAACTAAGTAGTCCAGGGTTGGACTACTGTTAGTAATATCTGTACTGCTTACTTCACAAATCTGCTGTGTAGATAAAATTATATGCATAGATCAGTGCCTTGTAAATTAAAAAGCTAAGCATTCTAGTACTGCAAGTTTTTCTACTTGTACCTTCAGCTCTGTTTGTGACATTCTTTTTTCTGAAAATCTTTTTTGAAAATTAAGACCAGTCTAAGAGATCTTTCAAGAGCAAATCTCTTAACCTCTTGAACCTCTTTATCTATGAATGAAATGTTGGACTAGACTGATAGGTAAAAATTTTAGTTAGAAGCAGAAAAACTTGTTACAAGCTTATTCAGAACACTTTCCTGCTTTTGGTTGAGATTATTGAAGCTGGAATGAGGAGAATTCAGAGTCCTATCTAGTTGGATGTCTTCTCTCACCTCACTATACCCTTTTCAATGGCCACTGAGGGCCCTCACAACAAACTTTAGACCTTTCCCACTCTAACCTCCTACAGTATTGATGTTATAATTCCAGCCCTTATGTTTCATGATTCTTCAAGCAAAATTTCTCTACTGTGAAAGGATAAATAAAAGCTACAAGATGTTACAGATGGAGAGATGTTCTGGTCTCCCCGATGATTTCAAATTACAGGTAGGGGCTGGCGCTGGCGCATAGCAGATATGGCCACCTTGTGTACTGCCAGCATCACATAATGGGCTCCGGTTGGAATCCCAGCTGCTCCACTTCTGATCCAGCTCTCTGCTGTGGCCTGGGAAAGCAGTAGAAGATGGTCCAAGTCCTTGGGCCTTTGCACCCATGTGGGAGACCCGGAAGAAGCTCCTGGCTCCTGGCTTTGGATCGGTGCAACTCCAGCTGTTGCAGCCATTTGGGGAGTGAGCCAGCAGATGGAAGACCTCTTTCTCTCTGCTTCTCCTTCTCTCTCTCTGTAACTCAAATAAATAAATAAATCTTTTAAAAAATTGCAGGTAGCCTATCATTCCATTATCTGAGTCATTCTGAACTGTTATTAGGTAACCAACAAATTTGTTGAAATATAGTCAAATTAATCTAACCGTATAGGTACTAAATTCCTTGAGATGGAATACCCAGCAGTCCTCATGGAGTAGAAACTCTGCATGAAACCATAAAAGTAACTATTGAATGGGCAATTATCCAAGTTGTTCTCCACTCAATGTACAGCAATACTCCAGACACTTTGAAGCTGTTTTCAGGAAGAATGACTCAGAAATGAAGAAGTCAGTTACAATGAAGCAATGCAATGCCATTTCTCAATGGTCCAAACAAAAAGGATTGCTTAGGGAAGTTTCCTTCAGGACTCACGGATCATATAATCAGAGTGCCAGAGCTGGAAATGATATTACAGAATAACCAGTCTGCTTTACAAATGGCAAATATAAGTTCCAGAAAGACTGTGAACTGCCCAAATTTAGGGTTCCCTTCAAGCCTCATTAAATAAACATTAGTTGGGAGCTAACTATGTGCCAGGTGGTAGGCACAAGAAGGCAAATGAAACACGATCCCTGTCCAAGTAATAAGAAAAGACAAACAAGTCAATAATTGCAGTTGGATTGCTGCAGAACCAGAGCTCAAACTCTTAAGCCAAGTGTCTATCCTACCACTTTTCCCTGCCTCTCAAATTAAAAAGATTGAGAAATTAGTAGTGGGGAACTATGGCCAACTTAACCAGAGATATCCGTCACCTAATCCTAGGTTTTGGGAAAATACAGGTAGTTTTCCACATTTCCTGAGGACTTATGATGAATAAAGAGGACTCTACTTGTATATGAAAGGAAATGCTTACAAAGATTTTTCATCAATACTAATAAAGACTTCTTAAAACACTAAGGGAATCACAAAGAAAAGTAATTACAGCATGGCCTTTGCCCTGCCATTTGAAGAAGTCAGCACCAATGTGAAATAAAATTATCTATTACCTACTGGTACACTTTTCAACCAACATAAATAAGAAAAAGTTTTAATTAGATGTTGATGTAAGTTTATTTTTCTTTAGTGTATAAAGTTCTGAAGAAATGTACAAATACTCCAAAGATCCATACCACCATTCAGAAAGAAAAAGATCAAAGTCAAACAAAAACCTATGGACACACCTATAATATATAATCTTATTCACTCATTACTGGCAAGATTCTGACATAAATTCTTTCTAATTAATTCCAGCTTATTTTGTCCTTTCTAATCTATGTTGTGATTTTCAACCATTATGAATTAAAACTTACATATGTACTAACAAGAAAACTCTAGAAAATTACATCAAGCATCCCTATATTTACTTGCCAAAAGTCTATTAGTAGACCTGAGATTAGCCCATTTTAAAAAAAAATATTTATTTTTTAATTTTTTAAAGATTTCATTTATTTATTTGATAGGTAGAGTTACAGAGAGTGGGAGAGACAGAGAGAGAGGTAGTCCATCCACTAGTTCACTCCCAAAATGGCTGCAAAGGCCGGAGCTGAACCTATCTGAAGCCAGGATCCAGGAGCTTCCTTTGAGTCTCCCAAATGGATGCAGGGGCCCAAGCACTTGGGCCATCTTCCACTGCTTTCCCACATCATAAGCAGATAGATGGATTGGAAGAGGAGCAGCCAGGACATGAACCAGTATCCTTATGGGATGCCAGCACCTCAGGCAGAGGCTTAGCTTACTACAACACACCACAACCCCAAGGTCAGCCCATTTTATAAGGAATTCATCATTTATCTATCAATTATTTAATCTAATATGCATTTATTTGTGCCTTCTACCATGATACCAAGTGCTAATTAGGATACTTAACTTCTAATAGAATAGGATTTTTCAGAGCACGTAGAAAGTTTGAGGATTCATTTGAATCACTTAGAGAATTTATGAAAAATGTGAGTTTCTATACCATAGTATAGTTATATTATGTTAGTTATAGTTCTGGGTTGTAAGTAACATAAACAAATTTGGGCTACCATGGGCAAAGAAGAATTTCACTGGAAGGACATCAAGAATTCACAAAATTGACCTGAAATTGGAACTAAGGAACCTTTAGAAGGACCACAACAAAAATCAGACTGCTGGAATGATGGTCTGCATGCTGACAGTCACTATCCCAAGTTCTAACCTTGTCATTGCATCACTGCTATAGAGAAAATTCTGAAAAATAGCCTTCAAATGATCAAACCTAAAGCCATACTCAAGTCCCTCTGCCTAAGACTGTACACAAAGGGAGAGAGAGATTCCTCAAAGGGGAGATTCTGGTGATTTTCATATAATTATCATTTTCATTATCATTTTTTAAAGATTTATTTATTTACTTGAAAGTCAGAGTTACACAGAGAGAGGAGAGGTAGAGAGAGAGAGAGAGGTCTTCCATCTGATGGTTCACTCCCCAGTTGGCCACAACTGCCGGAGCTATACTGATCCGAAGCCAGGAGCCAGGGGCTTCTTCCAGGTCTCCCACATGGGTGCAGGGGCCCAAGGACTTGGGCCATCTTCTACTGCTTTCCCAGGCCATAGCAGAGAGTTGGATTGGAAGTGGATCAGCCAGGTCTCAAACCGGGGCCCATATGGGATGCTGGCACTTCAGGCCAGCCACAGTGCCGGCCCTCATTATCATTTTGATAATGAGGTTAAATGCTGGTTAATCAAAATGAGAAAATGCCTGGTTATCAAGTCCAAATCACTAAAAATTCATCTGGGAATTTTCTACATTTTTAAACAAGCTTTTTGGATTACAGTTCTAAGGTATTCTGAAGTCTGAGAAGAACTGCTGTAAAAGACATTATCTGTACCCCTATAAGAGATTTAAATCAAAATGGCAAGCAGCAGCATCTTCTTTATGAAACTGAAAAATAATTCCAAGATCCTCATCCAATATTGTCTCCCTTTATTTTTTTATTTTTTTACTTTTTAAAGATTTATTTATTTATTCGAAAGGCAGTGTTACAGAGATGCAGAGGCAGAGAGGGAGAGAGAGGGAGAGAGGTCCTCCATCCGCTGGTTTACTCTCTAAATGGCTGTAACCACTGGAGCTGGGCCTATCTGAAGCCAGGAGCCAGAGCTTCTTTCAGGTCTCCCAAGTGGGTGGGTGCAGGGGTCTAAGTACTTGGGTCATCTTCTACTGCTTTCCCAAGCCATAGCAGAGAGCTGGATTGGAAGAGGAGCAGCCAGGACTCGAACTGGCACTCATATGGGATGCCGGCTTAACCCACTATGTCACAATACTGGTCCCACTGTCTCTCTTTAGACATTACCCTATCTTCACACCTTGCCTGCAATTGCTATCTATCCAACCAAAAATGAGTATCCTTATAAGAAGAAGTATTATGATTATAAAGTCAATAGAATTATGCACTCACATTTTAATGGAAAATTGTGTGCTTGCATAAAAGCAAGACTGAAAGATTAAAGTTACAAAACAAAATGTTAACAATGAAAAGAAAAAAAGGATAACTCCAAGGAAAATATAGACAAATGCATGGCAGTTAGATAGAATATATACATTGTAAAAGTAAAAGTAACCAAAATCCTTTGTTTTAGACTTTTATATATACTTCCTGTATTTTCTAATTCTCCTAGATTATGAAAAAAATACTTAAACCCAACTCAATACAATGTAACTGTTTAGACTTTCATTTGGCTGGCAGCTTCAGACCTTCCAAAAACAGTATATATAAAATATTTAAGTGGTAGAAATTTTCTCATTAATGTCACTTACTGAATATTAAATGAAGAGGAAGAGTCATCAACAAGATCCTTTAGTGCAGTAATATGCATATGAATTCAATATAGTGTCCATATTTCAGTAATTTCCACATGTATAGTTTTATTCCATGCATTATGTTATAGGAAAAAAATAGAGAAGGGTTCTAGCTAGAGAACAAAGATATTTTACAAGAAAAAACTAAAGAATAATGTGAAAGCAACTTATAATCAAAACCTAATGGTATAATCTAGATTCTAGATAGTGTCTAATGTCTGGTTCAATAGCCTAAAGCATATTCATCTCAAACTAATTCCACTGGATGACTGCAACATAAACAATCATCTTTTCTGTTTCATTGACATGAGATAGGCATAAACATAAAATGGAAGACTCAGAGGAAGTTCTAAAATAGAGCATCAACCACAATGTGATAGTTATGGCCTAGCTTTTTTTTTTTTTTTTAACATAAAAGTATCTATAGTCACCAACAAGTGCCACCCCTGTAGCTGGTCATAGGGCTCACAGGCCAAACTGCAAATAGTGAACTAATAGCAGTTACTAGCTATGTTCAAGTCAATAGGACAGTAGTTGTCTCTTCATAGGAGTGCAGTAAATGTTCCTTTTTGGATATTATTCATTTGGAAGGAGCTGCTGGTGTTACACTGATCTATCCAATCCTTTTCCCATTCATTTTCTCATTTCTGTGGGTCCCTGCCACATACAATACACAAAAAGAATAACTGGCATTCATACTGTCATCTTTGAATGAAGTATTAAATGTATATCTGGATGCCAAACAGGTAAAACATACAAAGGTATCCAAACACACTATAAAGTATAACCTAAAATGTGCATTTAGGTAGAGATCCATTGGGTGGTCTTGTTTTCTGAAAAAAAGAAAGAATAAAAAGTAATTTGGGCTCAAGCAAGAAGAATTTTGTGCTGTTTTATGCATAATATTTCAAGCTTTATATCTGAGAAGCTTAGAGATTTGTTAATAGCATATTAACATGCTGCTTAACTCACGAGTCAAGTCTTGTAGGTGTAGACCATTATTATAATTATCATAGTTAATAATTAGTATAATAAACATTTGTGTAGTACTGTACATTACCAAAGTGCTTTACAATATTCTGGACTATTATTCTGCAGATTCTAAGTCAGATAAAGCCACAAGCAGTCCTTTTATTCACTGATGAGAATGAAATTTGACTGTTTTGTGGAATCTACAGATAAACTAAAAGTTTAAATATTTGGTGTGAATTTCAATTAAGATATACAACTGAGTAATTTAGGAGCATAATGAAGTTGTTTATGCTAAAAATTAAATTTGTAAAATAGTGTTACTTTGTCCTAATTTTTTCCTGTAGCTATGTAATACAACAAAAATTGATAGCTTATATCAGTGTTTCCACAACTTTTCTGGTGATATGAATCAGAAGGAGTGTGTTTATTAAAAATGCAGTTCCTTAGCTTCCAAATCTTGGCATTTCTGATTCATCACGTCTGGTATAAAAACAAGAAAACTGTGTTTTTAATTTATGTCATAAGAAATTCTTATTATCAGGGACATTCAGGAAATAGTGTTTCTGTGATTTAAAATCTGGATCTCATGGGAACTTGTAACACACAAATTTTACTTGTATTACCAATTTGTCATCCACTGGGCTTAAGAATTTCGACATCTCTTTGGATCTTCATGACATTCCGTAAGGTAGACAGTGCTCAAACTCTGAAGGGTGAATAACTAGATCAATGGAAAGAAAAGTTGAATAACTAGACCAAGAATGGAAAGCCAGGTTTATATGGCTCCAAAAGCTTTATCCAATTAGTATACTGACTGTAGTTTTTCTTCTATACATTGCCAAATCTTGAAGAAGAGAAAGGTAGAGAAGAGGGAAAGAAGGACAAAGAATTCTAGTAAGTGTACTCTTACTGTATCTTTTCAAGAAGTTAGTAAATATGTATAGTAAGTTAAAAAAATCTACTTTAAAATTTTCCAGTTGAGATGTAAAGTTGTTAAAAAGTATTATGTAGATAAGCCAGGGGAAGATCAAAGAGAGTATATGGTCATAAAATAGATGTAAGATTATAGTTAATTTCTATGTTAGTGTTGAAGTAGATGTTATTTTGTTATGAAGAGCCCCTTTTGGTTGTGTAAATAGGAAGTAGTAAATAGGTCATGATACTTGAGGGAATCTGGTGTATTTTCTCTTTCAGGCTTAGCAAAGGAAACTCTAAAGAGAGCATTCTTTTCTGGTAATCTAGACCAAAGGACACAAAGACAAAGGCAGTGTTCGGTACAGTATGTCATCTAGCCTCTTATTCTGCCTTGATGCTGAGAAGGAAGATTCTTCAAAGTCTCTTGATGAGTAAGCCTAGCTGTAAGAATCCAGTTGTTCTGTCTAACTGCAAGAAATAGTTCACAGAGTTGAGCTTACTTTTCCAGAGTACAGCTGAGTTGAGCTAGTTTATGTGAAGAACCCAAACTCTAAGGTTACTTGGAAAGATCCTACAAACAAAACCTTTAGGTCTTTGATGCAGTAACAAGCTAGACAGTCTGGTAAGAAATGAGACGTATGTCAGTGAGTTGCTGTTGATATTAACGCCCTCCATCCTTTTAGTTTGTGTTATTGCTCTGAATATAGACAATGGTGATTACTTTTCGGTTTCATTAGAGGACATGGCTGCTTCCTTGACTTTCAAAAGAATTCTTCCTTGTTTCTTGGTATTAGTGTGTCCCAATATTTCTGCTCTACTTCCATGAGGCGGAATGGTCTTGGAAATAGATTAGTGTGTATATGAGGTGGAGTTGTGTGAGATTTATAGCTTAGGGGAGACCATAGTTTGGTAATGAATTTAGCTCGGGGAGCTTCCAGAAGGTAACAGATCTATCATCCAGTAAGAGAACACTTACAGGAATAAATCTCCATCATGAGAAGGCCACTCTAAAAGAATTTGATGGGGGGGAGGGGTGCTGGCAATGTGGCATACCAGGTTAAGCCACCACCTACAGCGCTAGCATCTGCATGGGCTCCACCTCGAGTCCCAGCTGCTCCACTTCTGATCCAGTTCTTTGCTAATGGGCCTGGGAAAGCAGGGGAAAATGGTCCAAGTGCTTGGGCTCCTGTACCCAAATGGGAGACCCGGAAGAAGCTCCTGACTTCTGGCTTCAGCCTGGCCCAGCCCTGGCTGTTGCAACCATTTGAGGAGTGAACCAGCAGATAAAAGATCTCATTCTCTGTCTCTGTCTCTGTCTCTCTCTCTCTCTCTCTCTCTCTCTCTCTAACTCTGCCTTTCAAATAAACAAAAGAAATCTTAAAAGAAATCTGATGGGTCTGGCTATAAAGCAACAAAAATCACAGTATGCCAATCCTTATGTAGATTGGATACATCAGAAAACACTAAATGAATTTCCTGTTAAAAAACTAAGTAATATCTCAAAAGAGGTGTTTAAATAGTTGGGGGAAGTGGTTTTCAATCCATTTTGAAGCACAATTTGCCTATGAGGGGGACTTCTGGTGATTATAAATCATTCTTGGTCCTTAAGCATCAATATATGCCTACAGTGTTGTTATCCTTGACTGCACTGGGTGATCTCTGGTCTTTGGGCTACTGGCCACTAACTTGATTTTTTTTACTCCCAGATAATATTGTTCTCACCACTACCACAGTAGCCCAAGGAAAGTTTTCCTTTAGTGGGTTGATTTGACTATCAGTGCCATTGGAAGAAAGGCAGAAAGTCAGTAGAAATTGAGAGTGTGAACAGTGGCTAAACAGTGACTTCTTATTTCAAAGGACAGTGCTAATTGGAAATAATACTTGAAGTCCACAGTGAACTGCAGGGTATGAGTAGAATTATTTACCTCATGATCACCACCCTGTCTCTTTCTTGCTTTTTTGCTTTCATTTTCTTTTCCCACTCTTTCTCTGCCCAGTTTTCTGTTTCTTTATATGCATATGTCTTTCTTTTTTTTTTTTTGCATGTCTATCTCTTTTTTTTCTCCTGTCTCTTTCTCCCCTCATAATCAATTATTCTTTTCCCTCCTTGTCTCTTTCTTTGATTTTCTTTTGCTTCTTTTCCTCACTCACCTCCACGCTTACCCCATTTCTTGATATCATGACATGGAATTTTAAAAAGGAACATTTTATATATTCATATTTGTAGAAGATAATTTTATGTTTGTAGTTCTTAACTTTAAAGGCATATAATTAAAATTTGTAGCTCTCTTCCTTAAAAGAAAATTTATACAACACAAAACGATCTTAATTATTTTAATTCTGAAATCATTTTAATTTTTATGTGTAGGCCAGTGGTCCTTAATAGACAAAATATTCCCTAACAAAGGCTACCTATTTGATACTTTGTAAATTTAAGAGTTGTGAATTGTAACTTTACAATAAATATTTAACGACTCATTTATGGGCATGGTTTCTTCTATGTCCTGTTTTTGGTGAGGTTTTGAGGAACCTGAATGCTTAAAATAAGAATGTTGAAGAAAAAACCAATTCTCCAAGGAGGAAAAAAACTGTTACAAAAAGTGGTATAATTCTTCAAGGCATTTGCTGCTCTACTGCCTTGATAATTTGCATGCCTTTAGGTCAGGGGCAAAACCAATTGTTGCACATCTTACAGCTATAAATCTATGAACCAGAATCTGCAGTAGAGGTAGCATATGTCTAGCAAATATTTCCCAAATGGATTGTATTCCTTCTTCTTGGAATGCCATATTCTATCTATATACCACATAGAAGATGTAGTTGGAATTGTTTTTTGGCCAAATATAACTCTGTTCTGGGAACTACTTTTTTATTAACCACATGTTTCTAGAGACATCTTAGAATGTAGTATAGGAATGTCCACCGTGGTTCTCTGAGCCCAGTAATAAACTTTCAGGAAAAACTTGCAAATTAGCTACCAAGATGTTTGGATTGCCATGAGTCACTGCTTCTTTTCTTGCGGATCCCTAACCTAGCCACCTAGCTGGATGTGTAGTATGAGATAGACAATGGAAGTGTCTTGTAATAGTCAAACAAGTTGGCCTTTTAAGACATCCCTGCATGATTGTCCCATTGGTCTATAACAGTTAACACATCCAAACCTAAACCCAACTATGAAAACATTTATTTTATATGCCCTCTTTCCAGTATCAGTAAATAGTATCACCATACTCCTAGGAATTAAAGTCAAAACCTAGAACTCAGTCTGGTTTCCTTTTTCCTTTGATCCCAAATTCCAATTCATTAACAAATCCTAAAAGCTATTCCTCAAAGATAAATTCATATTTTCAACATCATCACTGTTAACATCCTACTTCAAGCTGCCATTATCATTCGCTTGAACTACTGCAAAATACTCCTAACAGTTTTCACTGTTGCTCCTCAACACTCCATCCTCTATCCAGTAGATAGTCATCTTTTAGAAACATAAATCAGCCCATATCTTTCCTTGCTTAATCCAACCTTTTCCATGATCTCCTACTATAACTAGAACATGACCATCAGTATTTACATATCCTGTAAGGCCCTGTAGGATCTAGCCTCTGCCTGTCTCTACATTCTCACCTTCTACCTCTCACTCCTTTGTTTAATTCACTCCAAGCACGTTCTGTTTTTATCCTTTCACATAAACCTACATACCAACCTGCCTTTCACTGCAAGTCTTTGGATTTCTTTTTTTTTTTTTTTTTTTTTGACTGGCAGAGTGGACAGTGAGAGAGAGAGAGACAGAGAGAAAGGTCTTCCTTTTGCCGTTGGTTCACCCTCCAATGGCCGCCGCGGCCGGCATGCTGCGCTGATCTGAAGGCAGGAGCCAACTGCTTCTCCTGGTCTCCCATGGGGTGCAGGGCCCAAGCACTTGAGCCATCCTCCACTGCACTCCCGGGCCATAGCAGAGAACTGGCCTGGAAGAGGGGCAACTGGGACAGAATCCAGCACCCCGACTGGGACTAGAACCTGGTGTGCCAGCGCCGCTAGGCGGAGGACTAGCCTGTTGAGCCACGGCGCTGGCTAGTCTTTGGATTTCTGTTTCCTGTATATAATGGCTTTCCCCAAGCTTTCTCATATCTGTCTCATGATACAAGCCTCAGTTCAGTTATCACCTCCTCGTAGGAGTCTTTCCCATCTTCTCTCCTCTCCTTACTCATTAGATTTTTTAAAAAATGAGACATACTTTTATTTTTTTATTTTTATTTATTTATTTTTTGACAGGCAGAGTGGACAGTGAGAGAGAGAGACAGAGAGAAAGGTCTTCCTTTTGCCGTTGGTTCACTCTCCAATGGCCGCCGCGGCTGGCGCGCTGCGGCCGGCACACCTCATTGATCCGATGGCAGGAGCCAGGTGCTTCTCCTGGTCTCCCATGGGGTGCAGGGCCCAAGCACTTTGGCCATCCTCACTGCACTCTCTGGCCACAGCAGAGAGCTGGCTTGGAAGAGGGGCAACGGGGACAGAATCCGGTGTCCTGACCCGGACTAGAACCTGGTGTGCCGGCGCCGCAAGGCGCCGGCCCATACTTTTTAAAATTATATACATCTATTCACTTTTATTTTTTTAATTAAGGTAAAAATAAATATGTAAATAGATCAGACAGCCTCTCAAGTTCACTAATATACTCCTTTGTTTTGTTGTTTTCTTCATTGAAGTCATCTTTATCTCAAATTATTATTTTTTTTTGGACAGGCAGAGTTAGACAGTGAGAGAGAGGGGGACAGAGAAAAAAGTCTTCCCCTTTTCAGTTGGTTTACCCCAAAAATGGTCACCACAGCCGGTGCACTGCACCAATCTGAAGCCAGGAGCCAGGTGCTTCCTCCTGGTCTCCCATGCGGGTGCAGGGGCCCAAGCACTTGGGCCATCCTCCACTGCACTCCCATGCCACAGCAGAGAGCTGGCCTGGAAGAGGAGCAACTGGGACAGAATCTGGCACCCCAACCGGGACTAGAACCTGGGGTGCCGGCACCACAGGCGGAGGATTAGCCAACCCAGCCACGGCGCCGGCCTAAAATGATTTTTTTAAAAGACTCACTTAATTGAAAGAGTTACAGAGAGAGGTACAGACAAAGAAAGAGGTCTTGCATCTGCTGGTTCACTCCCCAGATGGCCACAATGGCCAGAGCTGCACTGATCAGGAGCCAGGAGCTTCTTCCCGGTCTCCCACATGGGTGCAGGGGCCCAAGGACTTGTTCCATCCCCCACTGCTTTTCCAGCTGGCTTGGAAGAGGGACTAGAACCAGCACCCATATGAGATGCCGGCACTTCAGGCCAGGGCATTAACCCGCTGCGCCACAGCCTCAGCCCTTTCAAGTGATTTTTTAATTCATATGCTTGCCTGTTTATTATGTGTTTCCCACTGCAATATAAGCTATAGGAGAGTGGGGGGTTTGTTTCAATGACTATGTGACTGCCATGATAATAAGTGTATCCTAACACTGCAGACTCTAAATACATATTTGTAAATTAGTAGATTTCACTTATCTAAGAGACAAATAGTGTCCTTTGTCTAAGAATGTTCATAAGCATTCACTTGAAAAGAGTGTTCTAAGGAAATATTTTGTTCAATTTGAGTTTTGTTTGCATGTTAAGATACTATGGCCAGTATCCATGCACATGGGGTGAATCCTTGATACAAATGAGAAATTATCAGCATTCATATAGAACCTATAAAAAGATTGGCAAATAGATTCTCTTCTGTGTCCATTTCAACATGTCAAGAGGAATGTTCACCTCAAAATTAATGTTTACTTGGTCCTGAAAGCTAATACCTGAGTTCTGCTTTTTAGGCAGAGGGAACTCTGTGGAATTGCTGATGCTGCCAGTGAAGCTAGAATATGAGAATTCTGTAGTGTGGTTTGCAGCATAGTGAGAATGGAAAAATAAAGAGATAAGAATAAGTGCCTAGAAACTCCAAATGGGATTCATGATGATGAGAAAGCAGTTAAGGCAAGTGATTTTGAATTAGGTCTCTGAAAAATAATAGTGATTGTTGACTGAGTGCCTACTAAATGCCAGTCTATTGTCTATATAATCTTTACAGAAATTTCTTTAGAAAAGATTTATTTATTTGTTTGTTTGTTTGTTATTTAATTGAGAGGTAGAGTTACAGACAATGAGATGAAGAGACAGAGAGAAAGGTATTCCATTTGCTGGTTCACTCCCCAAATGGCCACAACAGCCTGAGCTGCGCCAATCTGAAGCCAGGAGCCAGGAGCTTCTTCCAGGTCTTCTTCGTGGGTGCAGGGGCCCAAGTGTTTGGGCCATCTTCTACTGCTTTCCTAGGCTATAGCAGAGAGCTGGATTGAAAGAGGAGCAGCCAGGACTCAAACCAGCACCCGTATGGGATGCGGGTGCCACAGGTGGAATATTAACCTACTGTGTCACAGTGCTGGCCCCACAGAAATTTCTAAGGTAGATAAAATTTCCCATTTCACAAATGAGTAAGTAGAAACTCAGAAGATTAGATGACTTGCCAAAGCCATATGTAAGCAGGTGCCGCGGCTCACTAGGCTAATCCTCTGCCTTGCGGCGCCGGCACACTGGGTTCTAGTCCCGGTTGGGACACCGGATTCTGTCCCGGTTGCCCCTCTTCCAAGCCAGCTCTCTGCTGTGGCCAGAGAGTGCAGTGAGGATGGCCCAAGTCCTTGGGCCCTGCACCCCATAGGAGACCATGATAAGTACCTGGCTCCTGCCATCGGATCAGCGCGGTGCGCCAGCCACAGCGCACTGGCCGCGGCTGCCATTGGAGGGTAAACCAACGGCAAAGGAAGACCTTTCTCTCTGTATCTCTCTCTCACTGTCCACTCTGCCTGTCAAAAAAAAAAAAAAAAGCCATATGTAAAAAGTAGAGCAATGATTTAAACTAGATTTCTCAAATCCCAGCGCTGACATGCTTTATACTGCAGTACACTGGTTTCCTTTGTAATTGAGCATTCCATTTATTTCAGCAGTTCCTGGCATCAGTTTTAGGGCTTGGCCCAGCATCCTCATGGAATCACGTCTAGCTGGACAGCAGAAGCATCTCCTGCCAGGAAAGGGGCAAGCTAAGAAAAATGTCCAAGACAAATCAGGTCCAAGGTTTGCTGACTAAGCAATTTTCAAATCTCAAGCCCACGCTTCATCCTCCTCTCTTTCTTTCCCGGTGTCCCTGTGTGGCTTACCTTTACTCTTGTCCACTGGGGTGGGCATCTGCCAGATGCTAACAACAAAGGTACTCTGGCCACAGGGAAAAAGCAGCTCAGCAAAATCATTGTTGAGAGCCTGGCCAAGCTTAGGTGATGTGATCTGAAGAGCTGAAGTGCACAGCCCACAGGGAGAAAGAATTGGGCTAAATGCAAAATCGAAGAGGAGGATAAGCATAAGAGGAAAATCCTCTTGATGAAGATGAATTAGTTAAGGGTCTAATTCCCCAAGTGAAGAGATTTAGTTCCATTTCCTGAGCCTCTCTGAGCAGAAACTGCAGGACAAGTGTGTTTGGGTGGTGGTGGGGAATCAATGATTAATAGGTGCTTTCCACTTTCAAGTTTTATGAAGATGAATGAAGCATTTTTGATTGAAGGAAGAACTTAAAGTATTAAAAATAGAATGATGGGGCAAAGGCACTGCAAAAAAAAAAAAAAAAAAAAAGAGGCATGTGGCTGGTGGCCCTCATACTGAATGAGGAAAATCATTTCTTCCAACTGTTCCAACTGGGAGATGCAGAGTTGGTCAGCGTACAGTTTTGAATTCAGAATTCAGGATCTGCTACTCATCAACAGAATGAACTGGAGCAAATTTTTTAGCCTTTCTAAGCTACAAAATAGGAGTAATACTCTATAGGTTATTTTTCTATAGGTTATAAAATAGAGATAACACCCATTGCAAATGGTTCTTGTAAAGATTAAATGAGATAACTCAGGTAAAAAGAGTGCCTAGCATGTAGTAAGTAATTATTAATTATGCATGGCCCCACACAGAGGGAGAAATATATCTGAGTCATTGTCACTAGGGTTACAATAAGGGGGCAATATTTCCTTTAAACTTAAAATCCTTCGTTTAATTATTTGCTCTGTTAATACCTCATATCCTCTCTACTGACTTGGCTTTCAGCTCAGAGGAAAGATGAAACCCAAATATGACAGATATCAACTCTATTCCTAGGCAAGCTTGCCAAAGAGCAGATCAACCCATATTTTTACTCTGAGTCGTTGTGAAGATAAAGCCATCTCCCCACAAAGAAGGGTGTTGTGCACAGGAGATAATGCTAACGACACTACATTTGCTTTGTCTTTTACAGTTTACAAAGCATTCTTACATGGAAAGGGCTACCATCTTCATGTATAGGTGAGGAAACAGATTTAAACAGGTGAAGCAATTCAATTAAAGTGACACAGATATTTGGTTGATGGAATAGAGATCCATCCCTAGCTCCTCTGACTCCTAGTCTGAGGCTTATTTATACCATAAGATGCTATAAGGACACAAACAAGTAGCAAATTAGAAAGCTAGTTGCTTTCAAACTAAAAACATTGAATTTGAGAATAGGAAGGAACTAACTTTTTTTAATAGAAAACTTTTATTTAATAAATATAAATTTCAAAAGTACAACTTTTAGATTATAGCAGTTTTTCCCCCCATAACCACCCTCCCACCTGCAAACCATCCCATCTCCTACTCCCTCTCCCATCCCATTCATCATTAAGATTCATTTTTAATTATCTTTATATACAGAAGATCAAATCTATACTGAGTAAAGATTTCAACAGTTTGCACCTACACAGACACACAAAATATAAAATACTGTTTGAAGATTGGTTTTACTGTTAATTCTCATAGTACAACACAATAAGGACAGAGGTCCTACATGAGGACCAAGTACACAGTGACTCCTGTTGTTGATTTAATAATTGACACTCTTATTTATGACATCAATAATCACCTGAAGCTTTTGTCATGAGCTGCCAAGGCTATGGAAGCCTCTTGAGTTCACAAACTCTGACCTTATTTAGACAAGGCCATAATCAAAGTGGAAGTTCTCTCCTCCTTTCAGAGAAAGGTACCTCCTTCTTTGATGGCCCCTAGGATGGCACTTTCAAGATAACCTAATATAATGGTATGTAGGCTAAGGAGGGAGCCAAGCAGGAGATGTAATAGTATGTAGCTCAGTTTTTAGCGATTTATAACATTAAAATGTTCTTTAAATAAATGTTTATAACATTAGGACTTTCCTTTAAAAAGAAAAAGTAAGTTTGAAATACTTCCTTTAGTTCAATTGTCTCATTCCTTCAAAAAGGATCTTGATACCCAAATTAGTTAAGTAACTTGTCCAAATTTCACAAACAGAGGTAATACTTGCTCTGTCACCTGCACATTTAATAAGCATGTCATCTAGTGTCCTCATTCTCTAAATATATCCCTTTACTAATCTCAAACAAGTCATTTACTTGTGACAATCAGAATTCATCAAGGAAAAATGAGCTCTGGCATTATTCTTTCTTGACATTCACTATGTGATCTTGAATCAACCAACTGATTTCTGAATCCTCTGTTTTTCCATCAGCAAAATGGAGAAGATATGTCTTATTTAGGCAACTTTCATTGGGTTTGTTGTGAATATAAAAGAAAGGAACTTGTTAATGTTCATTTGGTTCTTTTTTTTAAGATTTATTTATTTATCTGAAAGGCAGAATTATAGAGAGGCAGAGAGAGAGAGAGAGAGAGTCTTCATCTGCTAGTTCACTCCCCAGATGGCCACAATGGCCAGAACTGGGCCAATCTGAAGCTAGGAGCCTGGAACTTCTTCCCTGTCTCCCATGTGGGTGCAGGGGCCCAAGGACTTGGGCCATCTTTTACTGCTTTCCCAGGCTATGGCAGGGAGCTGGATTGGAAGAGGAGCAGCTGGGACTAGAACTGGCGTCCATATGGGATTCCGGCGCTCCAGGCCAGGGCTTTAACCCACTGCACACAGCGCCGGCCCCGAAAAGTAAATCTTTTAGGTTAAGTACTTTTTATTCTTGACAAGTTGTAGATGTAGCAATCGCTCAGACAGTTCTATCACGTCTGGGGAGCTCAGAGCCAGGTACAATTAACAGAACTTGTGAACTGGTGACACAGTTAGGAGCTCTCCCACCTAACTGTGGGGAGCAGCCCGGACTGGACTGAGTTACTGGAATTAAGACTTATTCTATGCATCTGCTCTCCCACAATATGGCGCTGGGAGAGAAGTAAACAGCTTCTGCACAGCTGCCTCCAGTTCAACCAATAAACTGTAGGACTTGCTACTGATTGGAGGAGAGCAGCGTACTTGGCGTGTGGGCAGCCGAGTTGGGATTGGCAGAGGAGGACTATAAAGGAGGAGAGAGACGGCATGCGCCAGAAACATCTAAGAAGGAACATCTATCTGAATAACACCTGTGCAGCCCCCGAGAAGAGCCGGCCGGCGGTGTGCCGCTCCCCTGCGGAAGTGGGGAATGTGGCCAGGGGGAACTGCCCTTCCACGGAGGTGGAAGGGATAGTAGCCAACCCGGGAAGAACCAGCAGCAAACCCGGGGAGGGCCGAGCAGACGAAAGAACAGCGCAGGGTCCTGTGTCATTCCTCCATGAAGAGGGGGAGCGACATAATGGTGCCATGACTCGGATATGAAGCCTAGGCAGGGTTTGGTGTCGTTCCTCCACGAAGAGGGGGAGCGACACCTAACTGGCAGTTTTTTCTACTTCAACAAGGAAAATGTGAGCATTTTAAAAATTTTATAAAAATGAAATTAAAGCAAATTTGTTTTGGTACAAAATGCAGAAAAAAATTGTGCATGTTTTTGAAACATACACACACAGAGAGAACAAAGAAAAGGAGTCAGTGATTTTTCATCTGCTGGCTCAGTCCTCAAATGCCTGCAACAGCTGAGCTGGGCCAGGCTGAAGTCAGGATCTGGTAACTCAATCCAGGTCTTCCATGTGGGTAGCAGGGATGCAACCACCAGAACTGTTTCTTGCTGCTTCCCTAATTATGCATTAGCAGGAAAGTGGAATCAAAAGTGGAGCTGGCACTTCAACCCAGACATTCCAATACGAAATGTAGGCATTCCAAGTGATGTCTTAACCACTATGTCAAATACCCTCTCTGCAAACAATTTTTGAAATCCATGCATAGTTTTATTATAATACACATTTTCCATAAACTTTTGGAAGATCACTTATATGTAGATTCAATTTTTTTTGCACCAAAATAAACTTATCTTTTAATTTTACTTTTCTGTGAACAGTTTGAAGTCCTTTCATACTAACCAAATATTATAGACTATCAGGCTGATTTTGAAAATCTCCTGATTTTCTTGTGACCTTGGCCAAGTTCTTAATCTCTGAGTTTCAGTTTCCTCATTGTGGGGAGCAACCCGGACTGGACTGAGTTACTGGAATTAAGACTTATTCTATGCATCTGCTCTCCCACAATATGGCGCTGAGAAGGGAGAGACGGCTTCTGCACAGCTGCCTCCAGTTCAACCAATAGGCAGCAGGACCTGCTCCTGATTGGAGGAGAGCAGCGTACTTGGCGTGTGGGCAGCCGAGTTAGGATTGGCGGAGGAGGACTATAAAGGAGGAGAGAGAGAACATGCACCAGGAACATCTAAGGGGAACACCTGTGCAGCCCCCGAGAGAGCCGGCTGGCAGTGTGCCGCTCCCCCGCGGAAGTGGGGAATGTGGCAGGGGGAACCGCCCTTCCACGGAGGTGGAAGGGACGGTAGCCAACCCGGGAAGAACCAGCAGCAAACCCGGGGAGGGCCAAGCAGACAAAACAACAGCGCAGGGTCCTGTGTCGTTCCTCCATGAAGAGGGGGAGCGACACTCATTTATCTTGCCTACCCTTTGTACCTCATAGGGTTGCCAAGGATTAAAAAAGAGAAATCAGGGAGACATATTTTTAAAATTGTGAAGTGTCTTCTAACTAAAGGGATTGTTATTTTTAAGAATGTATAAAATACTACTATTAAGTATGCATTTCAACTAAATCTGTTCAATTTGATAGAAATACGCATGTGTAAGATCAAATGCTCAAGTGGAATAGAGGTAATATTTTAATTTATGCTAGTCTCTATAAAAAAAAGTAAAAAGTGGCAAGGCAGAGTTAGAACCAGGGAGCCAGCTACCTTCTTAACTTGGCATTATCATAAAATAAGAAATACATCCACATGTTCATTTGAGGATATTTTACATCTAATAATAAGTTTAAATAATAAGTTTAAAAGTTCCTTAACAAAATTCTATTCTTTTTAATTTTCTAACTACATCTTTTAGGAAACAGCATTGCTATGCTTGATGCTTTTAAAAGTCTGGACCTGCTTTCTCTTATGTAGACAGTCCAGCTTCAGAAGCCAACCCGTATTTTAAGACTGCAGTGTTTACTAATGGATGTCTGGCTAGAAACAGTGTTGGCATAATCCTTGGCAGAAGCATTTACTCTCACTAATGGTGTGGAACAAGGCTGCATAATGCTGTGGAACAAGACTGTCATGTTTTGCAATGGAACCAGAAATAAGCACTCCTAAAGTCCTGGGATTTTCCTACAAGAGGCATTATATCACAACTGGTTCAAACATTCCCAAAATCTGTGCCCCAGCCATTCATTTCATTTAGGACCTTCTTTATGAAAAAGACTTCATAAACTACATGGTTGTTAGATTGTTTTGCAGAACATCTGTGGGATGTAAAGACAGTTTATACCATATATGGACCATCCTAGGCCAGGAAAAATCTATCAAACACATCCTTGAAAACAGCACCAAGGATTTTTTTTACATACCTTAATGTAGAAGGATATTCAACATATCCCTTGCCCTCCTGCCAGCCCCAGGAAAGCTGTTGCCAGTTATGCATTATCATTTTCTTTCTTAGCTGTATGTGAGACCAGAAGCATCAGAAGTTATTCATCTATAAAGAAGAATGACAATGACATTCATTGTGGCTGCCCTGGCATTGTTACTGTATCGCTCTTGTGGAGGAGAGTAATTTCTGCCTAATAAAAGAGATAGATTCCAAACTTAGATACATGGGAAAGCATTTGATATTTAATAGAATTCAAGTCATGCACATAGTCCTAGAAAAATTATAATTAATAAGGAACTAGGCAAGAAAAAATGAATAACAGAAAGCCTTTAAAATGAAATCCTTAGAATAAAGTATAGCTGTTATTATTATAATAGTATTACTCAGGATTAAAGATATCAAGATAGTGTCATTGGCTTTCTTTTTCTTGTTCCTAGTTTCTATACCTTTGAGGAATCTTTGTTTTATTTTCTGAAATGGAATGCTGCTTCAAAGATTTTAGTAGTAAACCATGAATAAGGACACTAAAAAGCATTAATTTTTGTATATTACTATTAAATGATATCTTATCCATATTAATAGTTTAACTACAACCTTTGGCAAATACTCTGAAGATTTATCCACTTTAGAAACATACAGGTACCAGGGCTGATGCTATGGTGTAGCAGATAAAGCTGCCACCTGCAGTGCTGGCATCCCAGCACTGCCGGTTCCAGTCTTGGCTGCTCCACTTCCGATCCAGCTCTTTGCTCTGGCCTGGGAAAGCAATAGAAGATGGCCCAAGTCCTTGGGCCCCTGCACTCGCATGGGAGACCTGGAGGAAACTCCTGGCTCTTGGATTCAGATTGGCCAGCTCCAGCCATTGCGACCTTTTAGGGAGTGAAACAGTGGATGGAAGACTCCTCTCTGCCTTTGCCTCTCTCAAACTCTGCCTTTCAAATAAATAAAATAAATCTTAAAAATAAAAGAAAAAGGAAACATCCTGAAACCAAATATTATGGTAATTTCAAATGGATTAGAACTTGGATGTGGGATAAGAAAAGGTCCTATTTCCCTCTCCTTTTTCTTTTCTTTTCCCAATCTATGGCCTTTTGGTGCTTCTTATTGGTATCTGTGGAAGGGGGTCAGGAAACAAAGTGCCAACCTGCTGGTATGGTGGCATTCAAACCAACAGATGTATCTGCAAGGTGAGATACTGTAGGGGCTGCTGCTGCTGTACACCCTCCATCAAGAGTTGATGCAGATGGAGTCAAAGATTAGCCCTTTAATCTTTAACATTGTCAAAGTTAATATATACCCTTTACTTTTCAACAATGTCAATGTTCATGTAAGCCTTTTAATTTTTAACATTTTCAAAGTTAATATAAACTCTATTAATCCTTCTCAGCTGATGGAACACAGGAATGATCACTATGAACTAGTTGTATCAGTTGTTTTCCCAGTCTGTAGCCAGTACATTTTTTTGGTTGATATTGTCAACAGCCATAGAGATAACTACCCTTAGTTATAGCAGTTTTTAAATAGAAAATAATACCCATCACAGTATTTTTTTTTTTTTTTTGAGACTCTTTAGGCCACGGCTCACCCCTTCAGAATTCCTTCCCAAGTGCCTCTGCCATCTCTCCATCTTCTCCATGCTGCTGCTCCCTCCCCTCTGGGCTTTATTCCCTAGATTTGCATCAGCTCCTTTTTTCATTCTTCCAAGTGAACACAAGCTATTATGTAAAATAGGCAGCAGCACTGCTGCTCACTAGGCTAATCCTCCGCCTGCAGCGCCTGCACCCCCGGTTCTAGTCCCGATCAAGGTGCTGGATTCTGTCCCAGTTGCTCCTCTTCCAGGCCAGCTCTCTGCTGTGGCCAGGAAGTGCAGTGGAGGATGGCCTAAGTGCTTGGGCCCTGCACCCCATGGGAGACCATGATAAGTACCTGGCTCCTGCCATTGGATCAGCGCGGTGTGCCGGCCGCGGCGGCCATTGGAGGGTGAACCAATGGCAAAGGAAGACCTTTCTCTCTGTCTCTCTCTCTCACTGTCCACTCTGTCAAAAAAAAAAAAAAAAGTAAAATAAATAAATAAATAAAATAGGCTTTATCAAATGCAGTAGTTTCCTGGGGCTGTCTTAACAAAGTACCACAAACTGAGTGTCTTAAAAAAAATTACTTGTCTCACAGTTCTGGAGGCTGGAAGTCTGGGATCAAGGGGTCAGCAGGGAGCAGGGTTGTTCCTTCTGAGTGCTCTGAGGCAAGGTCTTCCTCAGCTGGTAGATGATTGTATTCTACTTGGTCCCTTAACACCATCTTCTCTTTATAAGTGTTTCTGTATTCAAACTGCCCTACTTATAAGGATACCAATCATATTGGATTAGGGCCCATTATAATGGCTGCATTGTACCTAGATTACTTCTGTAAAGACCCTATCTCCACATATGGTCATAATTTGAGGAACTAAGACTTAATGACCCCTAAATATGCTTTTTCAGTGGACACAATAACACTAAGACTGAGAGAAACACAACACTGAAAATAAGAAATCAAACAGAATCTCAAGTGTCACTGCTATGGAATCCAATGGCAATGCCTAGAACAGGGACTAATTGTCTTCCTCCTTCCATCTGCTACCATGTTTCTGGGGTCAGCTCATTCTCCTGGATAACGATTTGATTAGGCACATATCTATCCATGTGATGATTAATTTTGTGTGTCAGCTCAACTGAGCCATAGGGTGCCCAGATTATTTTGTGAAGCATTATTCTGGGTATTGCTTTTTTTGTTTGATTAATATTTATTTATTTATTTGAAAGGCAGAGTTACAGTAAGGCAGAGAGAGAGAGAGAGAGAGATCTTCCATCCATTGGTTAACTCCCTAAATAGCCGCAGTGGTTGAAGCTGGGCTGATCTGAAGCCAGGATCCAAGAACTTCTCCTCCCCCACCCCCAACAGGTCTCCCACATGGGTGCACGGGGCCAAGGAATTTGACCATCTTCCGCTGCTTTCCCAGGTGCATTATCAGGGAATTGGATGGGAAGTGGAGCAGCTAGGACTTGAATCTGTGCCCATATAGGATTCTGGCGCTGCAGGCTGGGGCTTTAACCAACTGCGCCACAGAGCCGGACCCTATTCTAGGTATTTCTGAGAGTGTTTTCTGGGAGATTAATATTTAAATCAGTAGCCTGAGTAAAGCAGATTGCCTTCCATTATGTTGTTGGGACATATCCAATCAGTTGAAGGCCTGAACAGAACAAAAGGCTGACCTTTCTTTGAGTAAGAGAGAATTTCTGTTTGACAGTCTTCAAACCAGAATATCATCTCTTTCTGGCTCCATAGTAGATTCCAGTGTTAGGACTCAAACTTGCATTATCACCTGTGCAGATTTCATAATTACATGAGTTACTTACAATAAAAATTTAATTAATTAATTAACTTGTTTGTTTGAGAGGCAGAGAAAAGAAACAGAAAGAGGCAGGGGGAGAGAGGGCCCCTATCCACTGGTTCACACCCCAAACTCTACCTCAGGAGCTGGGAACTTAATTGAAGTCTCTCTGTATGGGTGACAGTAATCGAGTTACTTGAGCCATCCCTGCTGTCTTCTATGGTCCATATTAGCAGGAAGATGGAGTCAGGAGCCAGAGCTGGGTATTAAACCCAGGCACTCTGACCTGGAATATAGGCATCTTAATTGCTATCTTAACAACTAGGAAAATGCTATCCCCAATTCCTTGTAATAAATAATCTCTCTCTGCCTCTCTGTCTCTTTCTCCCCCTAATACACTTTAAAAAAAAAGATTTATTTATTTATTTGAAAGTTAGAGTTACACAGAGAGAGAAGGAGAGGCAGAGAGAGAGAGAGAAGGAGAGAGAGAGAGAGGTCTTCCATCTGCTGGTTCACTCCCCAATTGGACACAATGGCCAGAGTTGCACTGATCTGAAGCCAGGAGCTGAGAGCTGCTTCTGGGTTTCCCATGGGGGTGCAGGGGCCCAAGATTTGGGCCATCTTCCACTGCTCTCCCAAGCCACAGCAGAGCGCTGGATCAGAAGTGGAGCAGCTGGGTCTTGAACCAGCACCCATATGGGATGCCAGCACTGCAGGCCGCAGCTTTACTGGCTATGTCACAGCACCAGCCCCCCACCCCCAATACACTTTCTAAGACCAGTTGCCACCTAATAAAGAAAAATCATAAATGATCTAAGTATCTTTCCAACATTGCAGCCTGTCATCCTCAGAGCCAGTCCATTATCTTATTAAACACAATACTCAGCTTCCCTAATGTGAAACTGTTATTCCTCCGGTATCAGTCATCTTTATGAATAAAATGCTCCCTCATTGATTTCTTTAAGGAATAAATCAAGACCTGTCCCAAAGTTCATTCCAGCTGCCAATCTTAATGCAATTGTGGAGTAAGCAACACTGAGGTCCAAACTCAGAGCACTTTGTTACATGTGCAATAATTCTCACGTATTCTTTTCATCTATTTCATATCATCAAAGACTTCTGCAAATTCTCCCTACCTACTTTCATTTAAGACTTTTTATCTGACTAGATAATCCCTTCACCAACTCTTTTATAACTTAATATTATATATGTGTGACTTTGAAAGGAATTAGCCTTGACGAATTAAGACTCAACAAAAACCCTCCAAATTTTTTTAACAGATCTGAGTTGAAGCAAATCAGTCTTCAAAGAGTGTCTCCAGGTTAGAAGAGGCTAAATCACTTCCCCCTAATTCTGTGGCCTCACTTTCATGTCTACTTTGGGTTTCTGTTTTCCAGACTCTATGTCACCACATCACCTATTCAGTCCTCCCCCTAGGCTGTGTGGTTCTCTTTTAAAAATTTCAGTGTGGACAAAACTGTTTTCCTGTGGCAAACTTGGCATAGCTGAGACAAGCTGGTATTTTCAAGAACAGCTTTACTAAACATGAGGAAAAACAGAAAAGAAATAATTACAGAAAACATACACAGTACAAAAATAGCCAAGTTTCCAACTGTAGGTTTCTGTTTCTAAAAATTCCACTGGAAGCAGGAAAACTTTAGTGGGCATCAATCTCATTTACCCTTAGTCAACCACATCCCTTAATTTTGCTATATCCTGTCTGGACTTCTCTCCTACCACCAATGCCTCATTCATCCTTTATCCCTGTGTCTTTGAGCCATTCTCAATTTTTGACCCCATATCTCAAAGGGAAAATACTCAAGAATTTTTTTTTTATGTATTTGAAAAGCAGTGACAGAGAGAGGGAGAGACAGAGACAGAGTTCTTACATTTGGTTCACTCCTCACAATGGCGGCTGAGCCAGGCTGAAGCCAAAAGCTAGGAACTCAATTTGGGTGTCTTATGTGAGTGGCAAGGACACAGGTTCTTGAGCTATTATCTTTTGCTGACTCCAGGAAGTATAGAGTAGCTGAGTCTTGTACAGGCACTCCTATATGGGATATGGATATCCAAGTAGCAGCTTAACCCACTGTACCACAATGCTTGCATTAAGAATTTACCTTTTTTCTTTTAATATTTATTTATTTGAAATCATTCATTTATTTGAAATTTGTTATTATTTATTTAGTTCAAAGTCAGAACAAGAGAGGATGAGAGATGGATCTTCCATGTGCTGGTTCACTACCCGGAGGGCAGCAATGGCCAGTGCTGGGCCAGGTCAAAGCCAAAAGCCAGCTTCCTCCAGGTCGTTCATGTGGGTGGCAAGTGTCCAAACACTCAAGCTATCTTTCACTGCTTTTCCTAGGCCATCAGCAGAGAGCTGAATAGGAAGTGGAGCGGTTGGGGAACAAAACCGCACCCAAATGGGACTGACAGCATCACAGACACTGGGTTTAACCACTGTGCCACAGTGCTGGCCCTGCTAAAAACTTTCTTTTAAAACTGGAAAGCTCTTAACAAGGATATCCTGGATTCACAACGAGCTGCCAAAATGTTGGTTTACAAGAGATTTTCAAGTTTTGATGTTTAAGATTGACTGAGTTCAAATATTAGCCTGTCTCAATACTGATGTTCAACTGGTACTAACCAAACTGTACTTATGGAAATGATTCTGTGGATAACAAACATTGTTTTCAATTGCAGATAGTATTCTGTGATGAAATAAATTTGAGAAACGTAAGATTAATCTAAATTTCATAGTTTTCTCTGTGGCATAATTTCTCAAACTCTTTCTTACAATATTTAATGAACACTTATAAAGTGCCAGGCACTGTGCTAGATAATGAGGAAACCTTGGTGAAGAGTAAACAGGACAGATAAGATTGTTCTTTTGGGGGCCAGTGCTCATTTGGTTAATCCTCTGCCTGTGGCGCCAGCATCCCATATGAGCATGAGGTTCTAGTCCCGGTTGCTCCTCTTCCAGTCCAGCTCTCTGCTGTGGCACGGGCGGGCAGTGGAGGATGGCCCAAGTGCTTGGGCCCTGCACCCTCATGAGAGACCAGGAGGAAGCACCTGGCTCCTGGCTTCGGATTGGCGCAGCGCACCGGCCATAGTGGCCATTTGGGGAGTGAACAAACAGAAGGAAGACCTGTCTCTCTCTCTCACTGTCTAACTCTGCCTATCAAAAAAAAAAAAAAAGATTCTTCTTTTGCCCTCATGGCGTACACTTTCTGAGTGAAGTTCACCACAAAAGACTAGCAAACAAGATCATTTTAAATAGCGGTATGGTTCAATTTAAATAGTGGTATGAATAATGAAGAACTTAAGGTGTAATATTATAGGGAATGAAGCCCAGCAGGCAGAGGGAACAGAGAGGCCAAAGACAAGGTAGGAAAAAGCTTGGCATGTGGGAGGAGGAGAAAAGAGCCTCTCTGGCCAAAGCCAAGTAACTGAAGGGGAAAGTGAATGTGATAAGGTCTGATCTTAGAGGCCATGGTAAGAAGTAAGGAAGGTATTTCTGTTGGCGTGATGCAAAGCAATGTGAAGAGTTTTAAGCCTTGGAATTATCTGATTAATCCTTTGAAAAAGAAAAATCTCCCTAGCTGTTATATGAAGAGTGGAATTTAAAAGCCATGATTACAAATGGGAACCAGTAAGGAGGCCCCTGCAGTAGTTCAACTAAGAGATAAGGATAGTAGTGTAAGTGTAGACAGAGAGATGTGGACGACTTCAGCATATATTTGAGAAGTATAGACAACAGGATTTCCTGATGGATTAATGTGAGAAAAAGGGATCTGTCAGAAGACAGTGGTAACTTCTAATTTTGAGGCTTGAATAATTAAATACATTAGTAATATTATTGACTGAGCTGGGAGAGACAAGGGAAAGAAAGGCTTAAAGGGGTGAAGGAATCCAGAGACTGTATCTTTCCATTTTAAATTATCATACATGTAAGTGATTCCTACACATACTGTTGAGTAGATAGATTATATATATGTGTAAAGATTATATGTACATTTATAGATATATGTATATAGATCATACACATATACACATATGTGTTCAAAACCCTCATGGAAAATGTGTATTATGAAAAAATTATGTATGGATTTCAAAATTTTTTGCACCAAAAAAATTCACGCTTGTTGTATCTGAACAGGATCTAGTTTGAGGCAATATAAAGGATAAGACATCAGTTTGAAAGGAGGTACTATGGCCGGCGCCGCGGCTCACTAGGCTAATCCTCCACCATGCGGCGCCGGCACACCGGGTTCTAGTCCCGGTCGGGGCACCGGATTCTGTCCCGGTTGCCCCTCTTCCAGGCCAGCTCTCTGCTGTGGCCAGGGAGTGCAGTGGAGGATGGCCCAAGTGCTTGGGCCCTGCACCCCATGGGAGACCAGGAAAAGCACCTGGCTCCTGGTTCCTGCCATCGGATCAGCGCGGTGCGCCAGCCACAGCGCGCTGGCCGCGGCGGCCATTGGAGGGTGAACCAACGGCAAAAGGAAGACCTTTCTCTCTGTCTCTCTCACTGTCCACTCTGCCTGTCAAAAATAAAAAAATAAAAATTAAAAAAATAAAAAATAAAAAAAAGAAAGGAGGTACTAATGGTGAAACATGAATTCTGCTAAAATTGATACCAGAACAAACATCAAATTGATGCTGAATCTTGGGTTAAAGAATGGTGAAATAATTGATATTTTACCAAAAGTTTATGGGGATAATGACCCAAAGAAATCAGTGGTTTGCAAGTGGATAACTAGCTTTTTTTTTTTTTTTAAGATTTATTTAAAAGGCAGAGTTACAGATATAGAGAGAGGGAGAGTAGGAGAGACAAACACACTCACATACACAATGATCTTCAACTCACTGGTTCACTCCTTACTCCTTAAATGACTGCAACAAACAGGGCCAGGAGCCCAAAACTTCATTTGGGTTTTCCACACAGGTAGTGGTGATTCAAGTATTTGGGCCATCTTCCAAGCTTTTCCAGGAGCATTAGCAGGGAGTTGGATAAGAAATGGAGCAGCCAGGACTCGAACCAGCACTCACGTGGGATGCAAGCATCACAGGCAGTAGCTTAACCTGCTGCATGCAACACCAGCCCCAAATATCTAGTTTTAAGAAGGGGCAAAATGATGTTGAAAATGAAGCCATAGTGGTAGACCATCCACATCAATTTGCCAGGAAAAAAATAATATTGCTAATACCCTGGTTGAAGAGCACCAACAATTAACAGAATAACCAATATCAAGCACCATAGATTCTCAACTGGCCAAGATTACATAATTCTGATTGAAAAATTAAAGTTGAATAAACCTGCAGCTCAATGTGTGCCAAAACTGTTGTGTCCAGCTCAGCTTCAGACAACAGCAAAGCTTTCCTTTCTTTTCTTTTTATTAAAGATATATTTATTTATTTGAGAGACAGAGTTACAGACAGAGAGACAGAGAAAGAGATCTTCCATCTGCTGGTTCACTCCTCAAATGGTTGCAATGACCAGAGCTGGGCCAATCAGAAGCCAGGAACCACGAACTTCTTCTGCATCTCTCATTTGGGTGCAGGGGCCCAAGCACTTGGGTATCTTCCACTTATTTCCCAGGCCATAATCAGAGAGCAGGATTAGAGGAGGAGCATCTGGGACACAAATTGGTGCCCATATGGGATGCTGGCACTGCAGGCAAAGGCTTAGCCTATCAGGCCACAGCTCCAGCCACCAACAGCGCTGCTTTCAGTGAAAATTTTCAACAAGTGAAATGGTGATTCTGAAGCATGTTGTCAAAAAATTGTCACAGGAGATAAAACATTGTCTTATTGGCAGAATCCTAAAAACAAAGCACAATCAAAGCAATGGCTACAAAGACATGAAGTGGTCCAAAGCAAAAGCAGACCTATCAAGAACAAGGGGTATGGCAACAGTTTCTGAGTATGATCAAAGCATTTGCATGTTGACTTTATGGAAGGCCAAAAGAGTGACAGCATGTTCTTATTATAAGAGTGTTTTGGGGGCCCCATGCTGTGGCATAGAGGGTAAAGCTGCTGTCTGCAGTGCTGGCATCCCATATGGGCACTGGTTCAAGTCCTGGCTGTGCCACTTCCAATCCAGCACTCTGCTATGGCCTGGGAAAAGAGTAGAAGATGGCCCTAGTCCTTGGGCCCCTGCACCTGCATGGGAGACCTGGAAGAAGCTCCTAGTTCCTGTTTTCAGATCACCACAGCTCTGGCCATTGCAGCCATTTGGGGAGTGAACCAGCAGATGGAATTCCTTTCTCGCTTGCTCTCTCTCTACCTCTGCATCTCTGTAACTCTGCCTTTCAAATAAATAATAAATAAATCTTTTTTTTTAAGAGTGTTTTAGGGGCCGTGCTATCTCAAGGTGGGTAAAGGCACTGCCCATATGGGCACCGGTTCAAGTCCCAGCTGCTCCATTCTGATTTAGCTCACTGTTAATGTGCCTTGGAAAAGCAGCAGAAGTTGACCCAAGTGCTTGGGCCCCTGTACCCACATGGAAGGCCCAGATGAAGCTCCTGGGTTCGGGCGTCAGCCTAGCCCAGCCCTGGCTGTTTTGGCCATTTGGGGAGTGAACCAGAAGATGGAAGATCTCTCTCCCCCCCTCTCTCTCTCTCTCCCCCCCCCGCCTCTCTGTAACTCTGTCTTGCAAATAAAATTTTTTTTCTTTAAAGGCTGTTTTGAGGGGCCAGTATTATGGTGTAGTGGGTAAAGCGCGGCTCCCTGCCAATGGCCTGGGAAAAGCAGCAGAAGATGGCTCAAGAGTGTGGGCCCCTGCCACCCATGCAGGAGATCAGGATAAAGTTCCTAGCCTGGCTCCTGGCTCCTGGCTCCTGGCTTTGGCCTAGCCCAGTGCTACAGATGGAAGATCTCTCTGTCTCTCCTTCTCTCTCTCTGTAACTCTTTTAAAATAAATAAATAAATACATATTTTTTAAAGAAGAGTGTTTTGAGAAAGTTTTCCAAAGCTTCAGTGGAAAAATGTCCAGGAAAGCGTTACCAGACAGACTTTCCCTGCTGTGATAATGCTCCTGATCATTCCTCTCATCAAGCAAGGGCACATTTGTGAGAGTTTCAACAGGAAATCATGAGGCATGCAACTTTTCATCCTGGTTTGGCTCCTACTGGATTCTTATTCTTTCCTAGTCTTATAAAAATCTTTAAGCAGTACCCATTTTTTATCAGTGAATAATGTAAGGAAGCTACATTGATATGATACATTCCCAGGACCTTCAGTCTTTAGAGATGCACCGAATGGCTGGTATGATAGCTTTGAAAGTGTCTTGAACTTGCTGGAGCCTGTGTTGAGAAATAGTTTCTAGAGTTTACTTCTATTTTCCATGATTTTTTTTTTTTGATGTACCCTATATATAGGAGCTTGGGAGAAAGGTTTGAAATATAAACTGGGAAATAATCAGCATACATATGGCATTAAAAGTTAGTCATGGAGCCGGCGCCGCGGCTCAATATGCTAATCCTCTGCCTGTGGCGCCGGCACACCAGTTTCTAGTCCCCGTCGGGGCGCCGGATTCTGTCCAGGTTGCCCCTCTTCCAGGCCAGCTCTCTACTATGGCCCAGGAGTGCCGTGGAGGATGGCCCAGGTGCTTGGGCCCTGCACCCCATGGGAGACCAGGAGAAGCACCTGGCTCCTGGCTTTGGATCAGCGCGATGCACTGGCCGCAGCGGCCATTGGAGGGTGAACCAATGGCAAAGGAAGACCTTTCTCTCTGTCTCTCTCTCTCACTGTCCACTCTGCCTGTCAAAAAAAAAAAAAAGCTAGTCATGGAATGATGAATTAATTCACCTAGGGAGAGTGCAAAAAGGAACTAAGGCCTGAAGCAAGCTTTGAGGCTCTTCCAATTTAGAAACCTGGTAGCAACGAGGAGCCAGCAGAGGAAACTGTGAACATGTTCATGGGCACTCTGACTCTCAAAGATGTGGGTATAGTGGCAGCATTCCTTAAATTTATTTGATGTTGGAAACTTTTGTCACATGGCATCACCCAGGGATGAAATTCTAAGGAAAACATTTTCAGAAATACTGTTCATACCTTTCTAGCTACCCTCCATTGCAGCACAGAACATTAACTTCTACAACGGCACAGTCAATGCAGGTCTTTTCTTTCTAGGTAGAGAGGTGTTTCAATAAAAGTCCATCCATAGCTAAAGAAAACACCACCTTGATGATTCAAGCCAAAAAATATACCCGCAGGAAGCAGACACACGCCAAATGCAATGAGAAGGAAAGGAGGGCTGTCTCACTATAGTTTCATTGAGTCCAGCCTCAAATCCAAGCAGATTTTTGCCTTTTTAGAAAACAGATTTATTTATGTATTTGAAAGACAGAGTTATGGAGAGAAAGAAGAGACAGAGAGGGAGAGAGAGAGATCTTCCATCTTCTGGTTTACTCCTCAGATGGCTGTAACAGCCAGGCCAGGCCAAAATCAGGAGTCAAGAGCTTCATCCAGGTCTCTCTCATGTGAGTAGCAGGGACCCAAACACTTGGGCCATCTTTTGCTGCTTTCCCAGGCTATAAGCAAGGAGTCGGATTGGAAGTGGAGCATCTAGGGCATGAACTGGCACCCATGTGGGATGCTGGTGTCTCAGGCGTTGGCTTAACCTGCTATGCCTCAACACTGACTCCTTAACCATTTTTTTTAAACATTCAGAATAGTTATTTTGGTATGGAATAAGATTAAAGGTCTGGAGAGAGGCCTGGGAAGTAAATTCTTTTCCTTTTTGGGGAGAGGAAGGGCAAGTTATATATTTAACTTTGTTCAGGATATTTGCAATTAGCTATTTCAATTTATATATATACTATACTAGTGTGACATTTTTGATCCTCTAAAAAGAGTTAATTTAGATATTTTTCTTTGTTTTCTCATTAGTGGTTTTTTCTTTGCTTGGTTTGGTTTGGCTTTGGTCATAAGGAACAGAAACAGACCCAGAAGCCCCATCCATGAGGGAACTGCTGAAAAGAAACTCATCTGGTGCTACGAAGTTATCGGATCTGAGGCAGTCCCAGGAATAAGTTTTCTCTATAGAACATTCTGTTTCTCTCTCACACACAAACATGCAAACACACATAAACAGAGACTAAGAGAATGTAAGGCCTTTCCTCTCATAGTATCTCTGAGGTCTCTCATACAATAAGAAATCATAATAAAAGTTCCTATATTTGCATAGCACAACCTAGGTGGACCACATTATCTTGGAGGTTTTTTTTTTTTTTTTTCTTGACAGGCAGAGTGGACAGTGAGAGAGAGAGACAGAGAGAAAGGTCTTCCTTTTGCCGTTGGTTCACCCTCCAATGGCCGCCGCGGCCGGCGCGCTGCGGCCGGCGCACCGCGCTGATCCGATGGCAGGAGCCAGGTATTTATCCTGGTCTCCCATGGGGTGCAGGGCCCAAGCACCTGGGCCATCCTCCACTGCACTCCCTGGCCACAGCAGAGAGCTGGCCTGGAAGAGGGGCAACCGGGACAGAATCCGGCGCCCCGACCGGGACTAGAACCTGGTGTGCCGGCGCCGCTAGGCGGAGGATTAGCCTAGTGAGCCACGGCACCGGCGGAGGTTTGTTTTGTAAATGAAGAGATCAAGGACCAGGAAAGACAGACATAACCTAATGGAAGGAGCTTTTCATGGACATGGAACTCTGCATGGAGCCCTGTGTAACTTAGGCAGATGACTTCATGTAGGCCTCACATTCCTGTTCTGCAAGAAGAGATAGGCAGCTCAGAGTGTAACTTGGCTGTGGCCGTAAAGCTGAGCAGATCCTGGCAAGCTGGAACCACTTCTATCACTTGGTTCAGTGTTTTTTGTTTGTATGTTTTATGAAACCACATTACATTTCCATTTAAAAAAATTTTTTTTAAATACTAACCCATTTTGTTTTTTCTATTTGGATTACTGTGAAAACACTGCAGGAAGGCAGTATGGTACAGTGAAAAGTATAAGCTTTGAAACTAAAGACACCTGGTTTTGCACCTTGGTCTGCTTTCAGTTCTGTGATCTTCGAGTAGTTAGAAAACTATAGTGTTGGTGCCAGCGTGGTGCAGAAGGTTAATTCTCCGCCTGTGGCACTGGCATCCCATATGAACGCCGGTTCTAGTCCCGGCTGCTCCTCTTCCGATCCAGCTCTCTGCTATGGCCTGGGAAAGCAATAGAAGATGGCCCAAGTGCTTGGGCCCCTGCACCCACGTGGGAAGACCGGGAAGAAGCTCCTAGCTTCAGATCGGTGCAGCTCTGGCCGTTGCGGCCATTTTGGGAGTGAACCAACGGAAGGAAGATCTTTCTCTCTGTCTTTCCCTCTCACTGTCTTTAATTCAACCTCTCAAATAAATAAATAAAATCTTTAAAAAAAAAACTACAGCTTTATCATTTTTTTTTTTTTTTGACAGGCAGAGTGGACAGTGAGATAGAGAGACAGAGAGAGAAGGTCTTCCTTTTGCCGTTGGTTCACCCTCCAATGGCCGCCGCTGCAGCCGGCGCACCGCGCTGATCCGATGGCAGGAGCCAGGAGCCAGGTGCTTTTCCTGGTCTCCCATGGGGTGCAGGGCCCAAGCACCTGGGCCATCCTCCACTGCACTCCCTGGCCATAGCAGAGAGCTGGCCTGGAAGAGGGGCAACCGGGACAGAATCCGGCGCCCCAACCGGGACTAGAACCCGGTGTGCCGGCGCCGCATGGTGGAGGATTAGCCTATTGAGCCACGGCGCCGGCCTCAGCTTTATCATCTTAAAATAGGTGAGTGTAATATATAATAGGTTGCTGATCATATTCAGATTGTGTCTATAAAGCATAATGGATATGGTAGGTACACACATTTTTTTATCCCATTTCACACCTCTCTCCTGATTAATTATTTCAGACAAGGATTTATATCAAAGCATTCATGAAGCAGGATGACAATGGGGTATGAAGTAGCTTAAGTTTCTGTACTAGGAATATTTATTCAGGAAAACATGTTACTTCAATCCTTCTTGCTGAAAACCTTTTCAAAATATGAGTTCACATTTCTCCTTTGGAAAGCACATACTCTGAGAATAATTGAATCTTTCTTGATGATTGAAGACCTTGCCATGCCTCAGGCTTATTATTCTGAATTGAGTTCAAATTATTCAACTGTTTGGAAAAACATGCAGAAGGTGCAAAACTTAGTTGGAATGTGTTGAACTCAGGAAATCTTTTAGAAGTTTGCTGTTGTTTTGAATTGAAATCTTCATTAACAATTTTCTTGTGGTTCAGACTTCTAAATAGTGCAAACATTCCATTTATAGTTGAAGATCTTGGATACTGTGTCCTGGCTAAACAATGATGAACAGAGTGTTTTTGTTGTTTTCTTTTTGGATACCTATTTTGTTGAAGGACTTCAACTAGGCATCATTTTATAAAGACATGAGGAAGCAGGGCTAGTTTGAGGCCTTAAGTAAGAACATACACTCTCATTAGCAAGGTAAAACATAAACTCATTTTTAAAAAAAGTAGGTATAGGCCGGCGCCGCGGCTCACTAGGCTAATCCTCCGCCTAGCAGCGCCGGCACACCGGGTTCTAGTCCCGGTCGGGGCACCGGATTCTGTCCCGGTTGCCCCTCTTCCAGGCCAGCTCTCTGCTGTGGCCAGGGAGTGCAGTGGAGGATGGCCCAAGTGCTTGGGCCCTGCACCCCATGGGAGACCAGGAAAAGCACCTGGCTCCTGGCTCCTGCCATCGGATCAGCGCGGTGCGCCGGCCGCAGCGCGCCGGCCGCGGCGGCCATTGGAGGGTGAACCAACGGCAAAGGAAGACCTTTCTCTCTGTCTCTCTCTCTCACTGTCCACTCTGCCTGTCAAAAAAAAAAAAAAAAAGTAGGTATAGGGGTTGACGCTGTGGCATAGCGGATTAAGCTGCCACCTGCAGTACTGGCATCCCATATGGGCTCCAGTTTGAGTCCTGGCTGCTTCACTTCTGCTCCAGCTCTCTGCTATGGCCTGGGAAAGCAGTAGAAGATGGCCCAAATCCTTGAGCCCCTGACCTGTGTGGGAGACCCAAAAGAAGCTCCTGGCTCCTGGCTTCAGATCGGCGCAGCTCCAGCTGTTGTGGCCATTTGGGGGGGTGAACCAGCGAATGGAAGACTTCTTTGTTGTTTAATTTATTTTTATTTTATTTTATTTTTTTGACAGGCAGAGTGGACAGTGAGAGAGAGAGACAGAGAGAAAGGTCTTCCTTTTGCCATTGGTTCACCCTCCAATGGCTACCGCGGCCGGCGCACTGCGCTGATCCGATGGCAGGAGCCAGGTACTTATCCTGGTCTCCCATGGGGTGCAGGGCCCAAGCACCTGGGCCATCCTCCACTGCACTCCCTGGCCACAGCAGAGAGCTGGCCTGGAAGAGGGGCAACTGGGACAGAATCCAGCGCCCCGACCAGGACTAGAACCCGGTGTGCTGGCGCCGCTAGGCAGAGGATTAGCCTAGTGAGCCGCGGTGCCGGCTCTTTTTCTTTTTTTGTTGTTTAATTTATTTAGTTATTTATTTTTTTTGACAGGCAGAGTGGACAGTGAGAGAGACAGAGAGAAAGGGGAAGACTTCTCTGTCTCTGCCTCTCCTTCTCTCTCTGTGTAACTATTTCAAATAAATAAATCTTTTTAAAAATAAAAAAGTAGATATAATAGGAATGAATGACAGAAACTTTTTTGGAAAGTTTTTATTTAATAAATGTAAATTTCATAGGTACAGCTTTAGGAATATAGCAGTTCTTTCCCCATATCCACCCTCCCACCCCTACTCTCATTCTACCTCCTACTCCCTCTCCCATCCCATTCTTCATTAAGATCGACAGAAACCTTTATAAAGAAATCAGTACTTGAAATAAGACTTGTACAGTGGTGGGCTTTGGTCCAGTAGTGCTTGGCAGTAGGAAGAAAGTTTGGTGCATAGGAAAAAGTTTAAAGAAATTCATGAGGATGGGAAAGCTTGGGGTATAATCAAGGGACTATAAGTTGCTCATTTCAGAGATAATTAAAGCTAACACAATCTATTTTCTTGGAACCTTCTGAGTTTTTGATAATATGTACTGAATATCCAAATATCTGGAAATGTTTCCTAGGCTCCCTGTAGTTAGAGGAAATTGTGATCCGCTGTGCATTCTTTTGTAAATTGGTTTATCTAAGTGAGCTGATAATGTGTAGATCATAGGACTTGTGATTTGTTCATTGCTAGAGACCTACATTCATAACTCAGACATTAGAGATGTTGGCACATTAGACATTCCTACCATGATCCATTCTCTCTCTCTCCTTTTTTTTTAAGATTTATTTATTTGAAAGTCAGTTACACAGGTTCACTCCCTAGTTGGCCGCAGCGGTGGGAGCTACGCTGATCTGAAGCCAGGAGCCTCTTCCAAGTCTCCCACATGCAGGGGCCCAAAGACTTGGGCCTTCTTGTACTGCGTTCCCAGGCCACAGCAGAGAGCTGGATCAGAAGTGGAGCATCCTGGACTTGAACCGGTGCCCATATGGGATGCCGCTGTGGCGGCTTTACCTGTTATGCCATAGCGCTGGCCCCTATCCAGTCTCCTTTTTATAAAACCTTTAAAGCCAAGGCGAAGGACTTGAGTTTGGATACCTTTTGCTCCTCCTTAAACATCTGACGCCAGGAGTGTGGAGGAGGGAGAGAAACAGGTTTCTCTGAGCTTTTCCCCACTTGCCTTACCTGCTGCTTGTTTGACAACCTAGCCTTATGCCCATGCTAATCCTACAGTGACTCCTTAAAAGCAAGGTCACTTTCCTCAGAGGGGAAGTAATATTTCACCTAATACATTCTCTCTTTATGAAAGTGGACAATAAGAGAAAGGGAGGAAATTGTGCAGGAGCCTGGAACTATTCGGACTGTTTTGCTGAATCAAGTGTGCCCAGCAGAAATGAAAAGGCTTGACGTAGCCGTGTGTCTTCCACATTGACGTATCTAGGCAGTGAGACTCCCGTTAAAAATTGTTAGATAGCCCCTCTTGAACAATTCGAAGCATTGACTGTTTCTCAAACTCAGCTTTCCACATGCAAAACAAATGTAGACTATGCCAGAGAACATGGAATTTTTGCTTTTTAAAGAAGCAGACATTCCATTTGGGACACCTAATGAGGAAGGCATTTGGTGTTGCTCCCTGTCCAGAGCCAGGATTCCCTTTTAGTCTTTTCTTTTTTGTTGTTGTTTTTCCATATCTGACTTCTTTGTTCCTGTCTTTCATTTTCAATCATAATGCAAAGCTTCTCCTCATTTATGAAAAACTCCCTTCCCAACATGGCACAGAGTTCCAGTGGTAGAGTTGGAAGGGAATTTCTTTGTGATAAGGATAATGTGCACCCAGAAAGATAAACAGGTCTTTCTGACTCTAGGGATGGTAGAGATGAAAGTGCGTGGTGGGAAGTTATAAGATCATTCATGTAGTGTTTTAACAATTTTCAGAGTGCTGTCACTTATGTGATGCCACGTGATCTTATAAAAGCCTGTGATGTAGGTGATATTGTCATGTCCATTTTACAAGTGAAGTAACTGAAATACAGAAAATTCCCCTACAATGAGAATGAGTATATATCTTTTAAATTAGGTAAACTTGCCCTTTGGCAAAGCCTAGTGACTCTGAAGTGCTAAACCCTGTTCTAAAAGGCTAGATATTCAAAGATTAATAAGACACAGCACATGCACTCTCATCTATTGGAAGTTGGTCAGTCTCTCCCGAGGCCACACACAAGGGCACCCTAAATTACCTGAAAGGCTGAGTCCTGTAAAGTTGCTTGAATCCCTCTACACATAGCTAAGTAGAAATTTTGGAAAGGGCTATCTCTTCAGTTCAAGGTCCTATATTTCAAACTACAGAAAACTGACAGTCTCTGTACAGAGACCACTTTTCAGTGAATAAACTAAAGTTGGCTCAAGATTATAGAGACATTTGGAGTTTAATTAGAAATGGAAATGCAGTAGAATGGAGATGAACTAAGGGCTTTCAGACCTCTTCTTGTCCTGTCTTTGGTTTTTCTTTGTTAATATAACTACCTCTGTGGCCCTACTTTTTCAAAGTAACACTGACAAACATATACTCCTTTCTTCCATTTTATCATTGGTAGAAGAATATGATCAACAACTAGATAAAACCTCTATGGATGTTGAAAAAATCATCTGGAATGTTTGCTCATCTAAGAGTCTGCCATCCACTGCCTGTGGGCCACATCTGGTCTGCTGTCTATGTTTGTAGGCTCATGATTTTAAAATGGGTTTATATTTTTAAATGGTTGAAAAAAAAGAAGATTTCATTCCGTGAATGTATTAAATTAAAATTTCAATAGCCATAAATAAAGTTTTATTGGAATGTAGCCACTCTTATCATTTCCATACTGTTTATGCTTTCTTGCACAAATGGAATAATCACAATAGAGACTATATGGCTTGCAGAGCCTAAAAACATTTACTATTCAGTCTTTTGCAGAAAATATTTGCCAATACTTGTCTAAGAGCACTAAACATACTACATAAGAGTTATTTCTATTTATAATCATAAACTCAGCTATATATATGTATTATATATATGTATATATTTGTGTGAGCTTATGAAGACTCTATTTTGTTTAGAATGAGACAGTATTCCTGGTTGGGACTCTAAATGTTTGTGGGATGAAAAAAGAATATGAAGGAATAGTGTGGGTTTGGGAAAGCCAATTCCTCTTTCTGGGCCTCAGTTTACCCTTTGTAAAATGAGAGCTGACTAAGGTGACTCTGTTCTTACCTAGATTCAATATTCTTTATTTTATATTAAGGCTACTGTAGCTAAAATAACTATTAGGTTTAGTTCTTGAATTCCAACTTTGGGTTATCTCTTAGTAACCTCTGACTATTGGTTGGTTCCCTACGTCTTTCAGTATCTTAAAGAGGAATCCCTTAATAGCTAAATTTACTAGGACATATGACATTAATGTTGTGGTATGTGCATTGCATACAGTGTGTAAATTCATTTTTACTCAACAGCTTCCTTTTTTCATATCTTATGTGAGTCTAGTGACATGATTAATTTTCTTAGAACCTAGTCACTATTAAGAACCAGAACATGTGGAGTCCAGAGACCACACTAGATTTATGGCCACTCCCTCATCTTCATTCATCCACATGGTAATCCCAGAAAAAAAAGCCATATGTCTGTACTTATAATATTTTACTATTTAGAAGAACTTACTACTTGGAAAATCATGACTTTTTTAACCAGATAAAAGTCCTTGTAGATAAAGTCCTTGTCCCAATGGGACAAGTGCCCAGGGCCATTCATTCAGCTGGTATTCAATGGTCACTTTCATGGTACAAG
The DNA here is from genome assembly GCF_051225735.1 of Oryctolagus cuniculus. NCBI lineage: Eukaryota > Metazoa > Chordata > Mammalia > Lagomorpha > Leporidae > Oryctolagus > Oryctolagus cuniculus. The sequence goes on from NC_142867.1 coordinate 77,287,682, forward strand.
GGCTTGATGTGATGTCAGTGTCATTGATTCAAACCCTCATCCTACATTGTCTCTTCCTAGAAGTATTATTGTCTCTCTCAAACCTCATCTCTGGTGAGAAATGGGTAGAATCTTAGCATTGAGGCACATGTGACTTAGCGAAACATGTTGGCCTATAAATATGATCCTGTGAAGTCTTCCTATACTGAAGCCAAGACTAGCCCTCTGGGTTTCTAATATTATCTGCTGATTATTGTAGGTCTCTGCTATGATGCACAGCAGTGTAGGAAACACCAAAGTTTTAGTTCAATATTTCCCTCTTCTTCCCACCCCCCCTTTTTTTTAAAGATTTATTTTATTTATTTGAAAGTCACAGTTAACAGAGAGGCAAAGGCAGAGAGAGAGACAGAGAGAGAGAGAGAGGGAGAGAGAGAGAGATCTTTCATCTGCTGGTTCACTCCCCAAGTGGCTGCAACGGCCAGAGCTGAGCCAATCTGAAGCCAGGATCCAGGAGCTTCTTCAGGTCTCCCATGTGGGTGCAGAGGCCCAAGGACTTGGGCCATCCTCCACTTCTTTTGCAGGCCACAGCAGAAAGCTGGATTGGAAGTGGAGCAGTCATGACTCAAACTGGTGCCCATATGGGATGCCAGTACTGCAGGTGGTGGCTTTGCCTGCTAAGCCATCACTCTGGCCCCTCTTCTTCCCCTTTTGAATGAAGTCTAGTAAGATAGTGGATAAAGCTCTTAGAATCCGATTAGTCTGAGACCTAGCTCTTCCACTTACTGGTGGAGCCTCAGTTTCTATTATCTGCCAATGAAGATAATAATTACCACTTAACTCTACTAATCACCCTTCAGTCCCTTCCCAGCAAGGATCATGAATTACTTTTTGTCGTACACTGCTCAGTACATAGCATGCAGCATGCTTTGACACATGCCTTCAGGTGCAAGTTATACTCAATTCAGAATAGTATATTCCAGTGACAATTTCACTTTTATTCCAGTGATAATTTTTATTCCAATGATAATTTCAGTCTAATGGTAGTGGCCTCTTAGAGAACTCTGTTAAAGTAAAAACACCCAGGAAGAATACAACATGACTATTTAGATATTTCTGTCCATTTATCACACAAGTGGGGAGCAGGCTGCATCTGCCACATGCTTACTGACACTGAACTGGATAGGTCTTTAAGTTCCTTTTGGCACAAATAGTTCACATTTCATGATTTGCTGCAGAATTGTGTCTCAAGTCAGTTCAGTTTCCTGGAGAGGTGATATATTTGGACAAGGTCATAGAACTAATTGCAGGGTGAGTTGACAATAGTTGTTCAGTATATCTCAATGATCTTCATATACAACAATATCCATTACTTAATATTTAAATTCTGGTAGAATTCTCAGCATCTTCAGACTAAGGAATGAGCACTGGGGGTAATTTCTAGAAAGTTCTAAGGAGCATGTGTGTGTGTGTGTGTGTGTGTGTGTTGAGACAGGAAGGCCTTAGAATCATGAGGCTCTCCCTGGTAATTTCAGAAGGCAAATCAACTACTAAACAGACTTTCACTGAAGGCCTCTACAGGCAAAGATGCAAGGCCCTAGAAACATAGATTGATAACATGAGGACTCTGCTCCAGGGCTTACAGACCCATAAACAAACAGTAAAAAAAAAAATAGAATAAGTGAGGTAACAGAGATATGCTTAAAGCTCTGCAATGCAAAGGGGGCAGGGTGGCTCACTGCACAGAGTCAAAGAAGGCTTAACTTAAGGAAGTTACTACTGAGCTGTTTCTTTCAGAGTCATGTTTCTCCCAGCCACAGAAGGAAAAGGGTGTTCGTTAGAGGGAAGAGTATGTGCCAAGGCAAGGGGCTGGGAGCCTAAAAGGAGTTCTGTGTGAAAGGAGCTTTGGGGTGTGATGAATGGGGTAGAGGTGGGGAGAACAAGGGCAGTGTGGGGGAGGACTCTGGGGAGATAGGATGTAGCCCGCTTTGAAGGAGTCCATAAAGGCTGATAAGACATATATGTAAATAATGATAAGACATGATAGAATGATCCAGTGCTGTTCAGAGGATCAAAGGAAATGCAGGGGATCTCAGAGAAGGGAGGGATGGTTTCCCACTGGGGCTTAGGGATCATGTCACTGATAAGTCAGGCAGGGATCATATTGGTCCTTTTAACTGTTGGATTTCAAGTTTAAGTTAAAGATCTGCAATATAATTATCTGCCAAGTCATGTTCTCTTTGAACCATATCTTTAACTTGATAGACATGATCCTAAATTCCAACAAACTGAGCAGCAGGGTGGCCCTTCCCATTACATAGCATGTTTCCTGTTTTCTTCATCCTGCTTCTTGCATTTTAAAGATTCATTTATTTATTTGGGAAAGTCAGAGCTACAGAGAAAGAGGGAGAGATTGAGAGAGAGAGGACTTCCAACCACTAGTTTGCTCCCCAGATGACCACATTGGTCAGGGGTGGGTCAAGCTGAAGCAAAGAGCCAAGAGTTTCTTCTAGGTCTTCCACGTGGGTGGCAGGAACCCAAACCCTTGGGCCATCTTTCACTGCTTTTCCCAGGCCATTAGCAGGGAGCTGGATCAGAAGTGGAGCAGCCGGGACATGAACTAGTACCCCTTATGGGATGCTGGTGCCACAGGCTGTGACACCCACTATGCCATAATGCTGGCCCCTACCAACTTGTTTCTATTACCAGTGCCTAGAACAGTGCCTGATTCCAATAGCTGCTGAATATTCATGAAAGCAGTTTTTAAAACAATGTATTTTTACTCTGACAAGCCAAATTATAGCTTTGTTTAGTATCTTTAAAATATCCAATCCCTTAGTTGCCATTATTACAACTGTATTTGTCTTGCATCTGGATTTCTAACTTACAAAATATGTTAACAGAATCCACAGACACAACTTCAGAAAGCTTCATTCTCGTTTTCAAAAACTCTCCCTGTGCCAGCTGGGGGAGGTGGGCAGCGAGTGTGCTTTCGTGAGAGCTCACCATTTCTGGGCTGAAGTCCACAGCCACTCCCTGCTGTGCGGTTGGCTGCCATGTCATCTCAGACCCAGGGCAGCTCCTCTGTCTTGTTCTTTGCCCACTGAATGCACAGGCTTTGAGAGTGTTGGATGGAAGTGGAAAGCATTAGCATCTTGGAAAGGATGTACTTAGGGCGTTTGTGGCCTTCGTTGGTTCTTTCCAGAGCTCTGGCTGCTCTGCTAAGACAGGAAAGCTTCCACATCTGCAGGGATGAACGAGTGTGCTGCTGCACAAACAGCATCTGCCAGAGCCATCCTGCCCGGAACTGTAACACTGACTGTGCTTGATTATCACTGTCAAGTGGATCATCAGTGAAAATCATTATCAACCCTCTATGTTCTACTTTTTCTAAAAATGGTTCCATTTTTATTTTGTTTTATGTTCAGATGTCAAAAGTACTGGGTGCACATAGGGTTGTTTTTTTTTTTTCAGCTGAAGAAGAGATTGCATTATATATGAAGTTTCACAGTCTATCACTTCTTGAAAATTTTGAATCTCTTGTGATTTTAGAAAACACTAAAGAAGGCTGTCTTTCATAATGGTTTTACCATCCTCTCCTCCACCCAAAATGAAAGCCCTTAGAATTCTCTCTTCCATATCTTTCACAACTTCATTCTCTAGTCCTCTTAATTCTATGTCCAAATTATTCTCACATGGATTCTGTCTCACCCCAGAACCTTAACTGAGGTCTCCATCTGGGTCATTCTAACAGCCTCATAACCAGTCACCCTGGCTCCAAGATCTTCTTATCAGGGTGGCCTTTGCACTGCTACTGAGCTGAGCTCCTTAAAACACAGGTTAATCTATATCACTCTGTCTTCTGAAGCCATGCGCAGCTCCTTATCACATAGCAAATAAAATGCAAAATCCACAACATGCTATTCAAGGCCACATGGAATATTGCAAATATTTTATTAGCCAACCTTTGGAAATGAAAAATGAGAAGAAGAAAAATAAGTGAATAAAATAAATCAGGTATACTATATAATAACTATTATCTAAACCTACTGCAAAAGAATATATGTGTGGCTGTGGGTGTGTGTATATGTAGACAGATAAATAGATAAACAGAGATATGCATATGAGGGGTCTTCAAAAAGTTCAGAGACAGTGTATATTATGGAAAAAATGCATGTTTTTTTTTTTTTTTTTTTTTTTGACAGGCAGAGTGGACAGTGAGAGAGAGAGACAGAGAGAAAGGTCTTCCTTTTGCCGTTGGTTCACCTTCCAATGGCTGCTGCCGGCGCACCACGCTGATCCGAAGGCAGGAGCCAGGTGCTTCTCCTGGTCTCCCATGAGGGTGCAGGGCCCAAGGACTTGGGCCATCCTCCACTGCACTCCCGGGCCACAGCAGAGAGCTGGCCTGGAAGAGGGGCAACCTGGACAGAATCCGGCGCCCCGACCGGGACTAGAACCCGGTGTGCCAGCACCGCAGGCAGAGGATTAGCCATTGAGCCATGGTGCTGGCCAAAAATGCATGATTTCAAAGTTTTCTGTACCAAAAAAAACCCTCTTAATTCCATTTCCCATCAACTTTTTGAAGACCGTGTGTATAAATACACATCATAATATTATGTTATTATTACAGAGAGGCAGAAGCAGAAGGGAGAGAGAGAGAGAGAGAGAGAGAGAGAGAAGAGAGAGAGAGAGGTCTCCCATCCACTGGTTCACTCCCCAAATGCCTGCAACAGTCAAAGCAGGGCTAATGCAAAGCCAGGAGCTTCCTCCAGGTCTCCCATGCAGGTGCAGGAGCCCAAGGACTTGGGCCATCTTCTACTGCCTTCCCAGGCCATAGCAGAGAGCTGGATAGGAAGTGGAGCACCTGGGTCTTGAAATGGCGCCGATATGGGATGCCAGCACTACAGATGATGGCTTTACCCGCTATGCCACAGAGCCAGCCCCAGCAAGTGCAATTTAAAAATTTACTCTGTAATGCCAGTAAACAAAGCACAGAAACCACCAAAATTTAAAAATACTTTTAAAGAGATCTGTGTTAACCGCTGGCCCTTGTGGTGACAAGATCAAAAGATATCTCCACAGTCTTTATATACATGCTTACTACAGGCCAGGCCACGTTCTAAGGGCTTTACAAGCATTTGATCTTATTTATTTATTTATTTATTTTTATTTTTATATTTTTGACAGGCAGAGTTAGTGAAAGAGAGAGACAGAGAGAAAGGTCTTCCTTTTTCCGTTGGTTCACCCCCCAAGTGGCTGCTATGGGCCAGCGCCTTGCGGCCGGCGCGCTGCGCTGATCCGAAGCCAGGAGCCAGGTGCTTCCTCCTGTCTCCCATGCGGGTGCAGGGCCCAAGGACCTGGGCCATCCTCCACTGCACTCCCGGGCCACAGCAGAGAGCTGGCCTGGAAGAGGAGCAACCGGGACAGAATCCGGTGCCCTGACCGGGTCTAGAACCCGGTGTGTCGGTGCCACAGGCGGAGGATTAGCCTATTAAGCCACAGCGCCAGACAATTTATTTATTTATTTATTTATTTTTGACAGGCAGAGTTAGACAGTGAGAGAGAGAGAGAGAGACTGAGAGACAGGAAGCATTTGATCTCATAACAACCTTATAAAATGGATATTATTTCCCAGTTTATAAACAAGGAAACTGAGGCACATGGAAATTAAAGTTGCACTAGAAGTGAGAAAAGTAGAATTCGTACTAAGGCAGCTTGGTTCCAAAGTTGCCCCCTTAATGAAAACCTATATTTAGAGCCATTGGAGAGTTCATGGGAGAAGTCAGAGCCAGTTAAGGGTAGAGGATGCCTAGGAAGTATCTAAAGCTGTCAGGACTTGACTGGTGCAGAACAAAACAGGGTGGTCAGGAGGATAATGCGTATATGATGTTTTGGGGAAGTAATTTTAATGCTAGTGATATTTTCACATTCATACTTAATTTGTTACTATAAAAGAATAAGTCATTAAATTTTCAACTTTTATCCTGGGTGTTGTGGGGCAAGATTAAGCCACTGCTTCTGATGCTGCCATCCCATATTGGAGTGTCAGTTGAGTCCTAGCTACTCTGTTTCCCATCCAGTTTCCTGCTAATGTGCCTGGGACGGCAGCAGAAGGTGGTCAGGGTACTTGGGCCCCTCCTACATGTGTGAGAGACTGTGATGGAGTTCTTGGCTCCTGGTTTTAGCCTGGCCCAGTCCTGGCTGTCATGGCCATTTGGGGATTGAACCAGCAGATGGAAGATCTCTATCTGTGTCTGTCTCTTGCTCTATCTCTCTGCCACTTTGCCTTTCAAATAAATAAAATAAATATTTGAAAGGCAGATCTTAAAGATCTGTTTTATTTATTTGAAAGGGCAGTCCTTAAGATTTATTTTATTTATTTGAAAGACAAAGTTACACAGAGATAAGGGGGTAGAGAAAGAAAGAGAGAGAATCTTCCATCCACTGGACACTTCTAAATGGCCACAATCGAAGCCAGGATCGTAGAACTCCATTGGGATCTCCCATGTTGGTGGCAGGGTCCCAAGCACTTGGGCCATATTTTGCTGCTTTCCTAGGTGCATAGGCAGAAAGCTGGATGGGAAGTAGAATAGTTGGGATTTGAACCAATGTTCATATGGGATGCTGATGTCACTGGTGCTGACTTAACACACTGCATCACAATGCTGGCCCCTGAATAAACAAATCTAAAAACAATATTTGTCAGCTTTTAAAAATCATGGATAATAATCTGTATAGAAGAAACTCTACTTAATGTCAAGATCAAGTTGAGGGGGAGTCAACAATGGGGCTAGAGCCAGAGATGGTGAAGTTCAGAAATAAAGTTGTTATCCTCATTATTTGTTCATTTTAAAAAAATCATTTATTTTATTTATTTATAAGTCAGAACTGCAGAGAGAGAGGGAGAGAGAGAAAGAGAAGGAGAGAGAGAGAAAATCTTCCATCTGCTGGTTCACTGCCCAAATGGCCCAACAGCCGGTGCTGGGCCAGGCAGAAGCTGGGAACCAGGAGCTTCTTCTGGGTCTCCCACGTGGTTGCAAGGGCCTAAACACTTTGGCCATCCTCACTCTTTTTCCAGATGCATTAGCAGTGAACTGGATCAGAAATGGAGCACCTGGGACTCGAACCAGCACCCATATGGGAAGCCAGCAGACTGTAGCTTAACCCGCTGCACCATAACACTGGCACTATTTGCTCATTTTTTAAAGTGATAGTTTATTGGCTTGATTTTTAGGGTCACAACATGTTCATGGTATCAAAATGAAAACATTTTTCTTGAAAGAGAGACATGCAGGAGCAGGCTAAGTAGTGAGTGTTAACCACAGGCATTGCTGCCATCCACTCAGCTGCCAAAGGAGTGGTCCTTGGCTACTTTACCTCTTTTCTATCCCTCTCCCAACTCCCTATGCAATCGTATTTATTCCAGAAGCAGAAGAAAACCTCAGGCCAAGTGACAGAAGGGAAGTGCTTCTCAGTTCTGGTTGTCAGGAAGGGCAGACAGCACTTTTGCAATGGATGAGATTGCAAATTTGCAGGAAGTGGAAGACAAAAGATAGGACACATTTTGAAATCTCTTTCTGTAGTATTTTTTTTAAAGATTTATTTATTTATTTGAAAGTCAGAGTTACAGAGAGAAGGAGAGGTAGAGAGAGAGAGAGAGAGAGAGAGAGAGAGAGAGAGGTCTTCCATCCGCTGGTTCATTCCCCATATGGCCACAATGGCTGGAGCTATGCCGATATGAAGCCAGGAGCCAGGAACTTCTTATGGGTCTCCCATGTGGGTGCAGCATGGCATTCCTGAGGTCAATTCACTGTACCCAGCCCTGTAACTCTTAAATGAGGCTGAGATCAGAATGGTAGTTCAGGCCCCACAGGGAACTCTGTTCTTTCTATTACATATTGATTCCCTCGGTCTGCCACTCAGCTGAATGTTCTCAGCCATCCCCAGTCCTCAGGGAGCTCCTTCTAGTTTCATTTATTCAGTTCCAAGCCTGGGGGCACTGACAGAGGCTGCAAGGAGCTCAGCCTGCAGGTGGTCTTTGGAAACTAGGGAGAATGTGGGTGAATGCATTAAACAAAGCAAATATCTGGCAGGAAACCAGCTTCTAATCTTGAACCTGGGTTCAATTTATTTTCTTTTCATTTTAGGTTTCTGAGTCCCAGATCTCCACCTCCTGGAGATGCTTTAACAAATAAGAGAAAATATAAGGGCAGGCATTTGGCATGGTTAGGATGCCAGAATCCCATATTGGGGCACCTGGGATCAGGTTCCACTTCCACTTCCAATCCAGCTTCCTATTAATGGGTTATTTTGGGAGACAACAGATGATAGTTCAAGTATTTGGTTCCTTGCTACCGATGTGGGAGGCATGTGGGCATTTGGGGAGTAAACCAGAAGATAGAAGATCTCTTTCTCTCTTTCAAATAAAATGAAAATAAAAATCAGCTTTTAAAAAGGAGAAAAGACAGTTATTAAGGAGTTAGAGCACAGTTTCTTCTCACCAGGAAGCACAACCTGAGGTTTTATTACATTTGCAGCTTCCTGGTTTGCCCATCCCTCTCATGCCATGGGCCTATGCTCAGGGTCACGGAGGTAGAGAAAGAGCTACAGGTCAGGGCATCTTCCTGAGTGTGAGGTTTTGGAAATACAAGGTACCATTCATCATCTTCTGCACAGATGCCCTCTTGCTTGCTTGCCCCGTCTCAGAAGACGTTGCGGCCATCCATCTAGCTGCCTAAGGCAGACATCTGGGAGTGGTCCTTGGCTACATTTCTTCTTTTCTATCCCTCTCCCAACTCTCCATGCAATCATACTAATTCCACTCTTTAAATGGCACTTTAGGCCATGTACTTTTCTCAATTTTTAGTGGATCCAACTAGGTGAATCAAGGTTGGGTTTCAGTCTCTATAATTGGCATCTCCCAAATAGGACACTTGCTTGACTGCCAGGTAGATCCAAATGACAGCTAGAGAGGATAAGGAACATGTAAAGGCACACATAGTTATTGACAGTACAGAGGGGAATCCAGGCTGCCCAATTCCAAGTCCTGCAATCCTCCTGGACAACACCTTACTCCATTTGTTCATTCATTTAGTACACTGTATTGGGCTCCTAATAGGTGCCAGAGTGCCAGACATAATCACTTAACCTCCCTCTAAGGATTCTCCATTGTCACCTCTAGGGTTGGCTCCCTATGTTGGATTATGGTTTTCTGCTTGCTAATTTCTGTCACCTCACTCTTGAATATTCTTAACCACAGGGCACTGCAGGCCTTCTCATTCCAGGAGTACCCAAGTTGGCTTCTTTGTGGCTTTCTTATAAACAGCTTCTGAGCTAGTGAGACCAACAGAAAATACTTGTACACACATTGAGGCACTTCTCCAGTGGAAAAGACTCTCTGAGTTCAACACTGAAACCACAAATGAGTGGAAATATTTCCCTCCAGACCATACTCCTCCACTTAGGAAAAGGGGAACAAGGAAGAGCTGATCTGCTTCAGCTTTCAATCCTATTACACTCTATGACTTCTTGGGAAGGATGAACCTAAAATGTAAGTTTTCAGTATATGCAGGATTTCACTGATTCATTGAACACATGGTAACCGTGGTATACTACATGCCAGGCACTGGGATGGATGCCAGGAATATGGTGCTTTATCACAAATGCTGATCTTGCCTGAAGATATTGTAGGCTAACACAATCTGATCTCAATCATTACTTAATTTCTTTTCTTTTTTTTTTAAGAGTTATTTGTTTATTTGAAAGGCAGAGTTACAGAGAGGCAGAGGGAGAGAGAGAGAGAGACAGAGAGAGACAGAGAAAGTCTTCCATCCACTGGTTCACTCCCCAGATGACCGAAACGGCTGGAGCTGTGCCGATCTGAAGCCAGGAGCCAGGAGCTTCTTCCGGGTCTCCCACAAGGGTGCAGGGGCCCAAGCAGTTACGCCATCTTCTATTCTTTCCCAGGCCATAGCAGAGAGCTGGATTGGAAGTGGAGCAGCCAGGTCTCAAATCGGTGCCCATACAGGATGCCGGTGCTTCAGGCCAGGGTATTAGCCCACTGTGCCATAGCGCCAGCCCCTCCAATTTCTTTTTAAATATAATAATTTTTGGATACTATCTTCACTGTAGTTATAGGATTATAGAATCATAGACTCTAGGAGACATAAGGAGCTTTCATTTAAGCCAATGTCTTTTCTCCTTAGCCAATGTTTAAATCCCATTTAAAATATCCCCATCAAATGAATATGTTCATCCTTGGACACATCCAATAACAGAGGATTTACCACCTCTGCTCCCTGGGCTTCTATGGGACAAGATAGTCTCTTCAGCTCTGAGTAAGCTCTGGACTACATACGGCTGGTTATTGTGTGCCCAAGGCCTTCTCCAAACACTTCCCCTTGATTCCTTCTTTCCTCATAAAGATGGTTTTGAGCTCCTTCTCTATTCAAGGGGGCAGCAGAACTACTCCTTCCCACTCTGGAAATATGAAAAGAGTCTCCACATAAACAAAATTATTTTCTTTTATTCTCCCACATGAAGTACGGCGATGATGTGACTACAAAAAGCAAATTTTTCCCAACTCTGCCACACAATATTGCATGCATAACTCTGAATATAGCTTTGAAACAAGCAGACCAACTTTACTATTCACAAACTAGAGCTAACTGTATTGAGTCTTCAATACAGTTGTATTAAAGGGTGGCTGTACATTCTTGGGTTCCTCTCCAAAGTTAACCTCAGAAAGATTTACTTTTATTGAATTAAAAAGTACTTTCTTTCTTTATTGTAAAAACAATCCTGTTGGTATTCTATTGCACAGTAGAGTAATAATAGTTAATAACAACGTACTGTACTTTCCTAAATAGCTAGAAGAAAGACTTCTGAATGTTCACAGTACAAAGAAACCTTGAGTAAATGAAGCACTGGATGCTAATTATCCTAATATGACCATTGAAATGTTTGCATATTTCAAAATATTACACCGTACCCCATAAATATGTACAATTACTGTTAGTTAATAAATACAAAAAATTTTTAAAATGTATTAAAATACATAATGAATTTTGAACTAAATATTCCAGCAAGTATTAATTGGACACTCATCATGTAGTGGACACTGTGATGGGTTCTGGATGGAATGTGGGGGAAAAAAAATCTCTAACCTTAGGGCACCTACAGCCCAGAGTCTGAATATAAGTGTCTCTCCAAGGGTCATACAGCTTGAAATAAAGCCAGGATGAGTCCTCAGAAGCAAGTCATCATGGCCTGAGCTAGGAGCTCAAAAATAGTACACATTGTTATAATTATCACCACAGTGAACAAAGACATAACCATATTAATGCTAATAATGCCTCAAGGTGTTATAATTTCCTTTTAAGAATGTGTAGAAACAGAAGACTTTAGTGGTTTTTTTTTTTTAATGAAAAATAACCATTATGTCACCTAGTGTCTCATTTTCTCCTAGAAACCCCCACTCTTCCTATAAATCAAGGAGTTTTATAATAAATGAGCTAGTTCAGATCCTACCCAGTGAGTATTTATTAAAATCTGGGTCACGGCAGGAGCCGCGGCTCACTAGGCTAATCCTCCGCCTAGCGGCGCCGGCACACGGGGTTCTAGTCCCGGTCGGGGTGCCGGATTCTGTCCTGGTTGCCCTTCTTCCAGGCCAGCTCTCTGCTATGGCCCGGGAAGGCAGTGGAGGATGGCCCAGGTGCTTGGGCCCTGCACCCGCATGGGAGACAGGAGGAAGCACCTGGCTCCTGGCTTCGGATCGGTGCAGCGCCGGCCATAGCAGCCATTTAGGGGGTGAACCAATGGAAGGAAGACCTTTCTCTCTGTCTCTGTCTCTCTCTCACTGTCTAACTCTGCCTGTCAAAAAAAAAAAAAAAAAAAAAAAAGTCACTTTCCTAGCTTGGTCAAACTGAACATGAGATTCCAGTGCAGGACAGCAGCTTCATCGAGGAAGGTGCAGTCGCATGGACAGATGCGGTACCAGGTTACCTTCCTCCTTCTCCCTGTCCACTACAGCGATTGTGCTATCCATATCCAGTATTCAGCCATTTTCTTATCATTCGTGTTGTGCATGACAGCATTTGCTTCCAACATCAAGGAAGCATTCAAGTTTTCTAAAAGCTATGCCTTGGCCTTCTAATAATTTCACCTAACAATCTGCTTATTGTTTGGTAAAGGACTTATAGAAATGGAAGAGTTATTTATTGTAAAATACATAGTCTTATCTCTCAGTAGAAACCACTGTTCTTCCTGTTTCTGTGTTACTGTGAGATAACCCACCATCTTGGGTGGTGCATGCATGAAACCATCAGCTAACATCTGATTCAGGAAGGGAAGTGACCACAGGATGTCACCATCTGTGTCAGAGGGGTGCACGTATTTGACAGGAAGGACTTCACATTTACCAGTAAAGCAGAATTACATGTGTGAGAAGGTGTTCCATGTCTAGCATGCTACTGGGGTGAGAGTTCTCTCACATTAAGTATCCTCCACTGACCCTGTATGTTGCCAAGATTTTTAAATAAACATGCTCTGTGTGTTTGAGTTTTAATAATATTGGTATTTATAGCAGCTAATTTTAACTACAATTAGACAGGCATTGTGCTTGACACTTTAAATACTTTATCTCAGATAATCCACACAATAATCCTCTGAGGTAAGCATTCTTATTTTGGTTTCATAAAAGAAAACTTGCTGAGAGGGGCAAGTGGCTTGTTCAGGGTAACTTAGCTGATGAGGTTCAGGCCCAGGAGTGGGATGTCTAGTTGAGTACAGTCTCTTCTGAGCTTCTGATCCAGCTTCCTGCTAATGCACGTGGGACACAGGGGATGATGTTCCAAGGGTTTAGGTTTCTGCCACTCATGAGGATCTCCTGGTGAAATTCCTGTCTCCTAGCTTTGGCCTGATCTGGCCTTGGCTCTTGTGGGCATTTGGGGAGTGAAGGATCAAATGGAAGATATTCCCTCCCTGTGTTTCCCTCTCTGTACTGCCCTTCAAGTACATACATACATAAATCTTTAATAAAGAAAAAGATTCGTGCCCAGGACAGTGAATCCTTTTACTGTCTTGTGATCTTTTTACTCTCTTACCCCACCACCCATACTCCTGAATCTCAATCCAGAAAAGAGGGACCACACCCAGAATGCCCTCCAGTTCCTGTGAGGGGGAAGATGGCTTACTACCATTGTATTCCCCCCTCAGAGAATACAACATATGGGGGTCGCAATAAATGCTTTGTAAGTGAAAACATAGACACAAACCAGAATATAATGCTGGAGCTGGGATTTCTGGATCCTAGTTCAAAATTACAGAAACACCACTCTTTTAAGATTAATGAAGCAGATTACCTTATGTGGTCTCTTTAATAATAACCTTGCAGTGACTAAACAGTAAAAACCCTGTGGCTCCAAATTGCACAACCTCTTGCTGTCCAAAGCCAGGGAGAAATAACTGCTCCAATCCTTAGTGTGCCACTCAAAAGTAGCTGGGCAAAGACATGCACTGCACAGATACAAAGAAGAAAACTTGCCGCTGTGTACAAATGGAGAGGCTTCCCCAGAAATACAAATCAGTGAGAGCTGTGCAGAGAACATGGGAGAACGCTCCCCTTTATACAAGACTCGCTTCACTTTCAGGAGATACAGACTGAGGTGCAAAGTTCTCAGCCATTAGCGTTTAAGATCCAGACATTTGAAAGTCTGCATTCCACTTGAAATGGAAGAAACAGGGTACAGATGCATGTGTGGCATTCAGCAATCCAACAAAGACAGAAGACTTGGATAATACAACTTGCTGCGCTGATGGAGGGGTTCCTAGTCTCCAGGTCTTACACTGTTTGTTTTAATCCTTCTAGCATTCTGAAGTGTAGGTATATTTTACAGATGTGGAAATAAAACCTGGAGAGTTAATTTGCTCAGCTTCTCCTTGTTGATGAATGTAGAGCTGAGAGAATTGAACTCAAGTCTGCCTGACTCTAACGCCTAAGCTGTTAACCATGAATGCTAATCATTAACGATACCTAACTAACTTATTCATTTATTCCATGGTGCACCAGGATGAGAGGTTAAATATTAGAAACCCACTGCATATTCGTCCTTATTTACAATTATGTAAATGCTGAATTTCTAGGGGCACACTCAAACCTATAGGCCTATAGCATGGATGCTATCATTCTAAATTCATCTTTTTGCTGTTAATTTAAGCCCTGGAATAACAACTTATTGTAGATAATATGCAGAGACATCTGGACTCAGTGCCTCCAACCTGACAATTTTACTCAAGAAACTAATGCCTAAACTGGGCAAAGCAGATAAGCAGCAGCCGTTACAGACTTGAGCCTAATGAAAAACACTGTTTGTTTCACTTACGTTTGTAGACTGGAAGAGGAGCTACTTGGCACAGCACAGTCATTGTTTCATTTAATCCTCTAAAGAATATTTTGAGGTAAGTAGGAAAAGTAATATTATCCCTATTATACAGACGACGAGACACTCAGAATTTTAAAACTATGGCCGGCGCCGCGGCTCAATAGGCTAATCCTCCGCCTGCAGCACCGGCACACCGGGTTCTAGTCACGGTTGCCCCTCTTCCAGGCCAGCTCTCTGCTGTGGCCAGGGAGTGCAGTGGAGGATGGCCCAAGTGCTTGGGCCCTGCACCCCATGGGAGACCAGGATAAGCACCTGGCCCCTGCCTTCGGATCAGCGCAGTGCACTGGCCATGGTGGCCATTGGAAGGTGAACCAACGGTAAATGTCTCTCTCTCTCACTGTCCGCTCTGCCTGTCCAAAAAAAAAAAAAAATTTTAAAACTAGTTGAGTGGTAGAAATAAGACTCCAGCTCAAGTCCTTAGAATCCAAAACCTAAATAAATGAACTTCTAAGCTCTTTAAAAATACTGTAGGGGCAGGCATTTGGCATACCAGTTTCTGTTAAGATAAAGTTAAGATAACTTAAGAGGTGATTAGCATATAATATGCACTCAGTGGACACATGTTGAGTAAATACAAGTTTGAGATGAGTTTTGAAGGATGAAGGAAAGCTTAGCAGGCAAAGGAAGAGGAGTGGAGAATGAGTACAATCACAAATATAATAAAAATTGGTTAATTGGTTTTTGAGATTATATTATCAGTAGTAAACTGGATTTGTTGAATTGGAGGGATTATAGGCAAGAAGGCCAAGTGAAAACAGAGCAGTAATCCCAGTGAAAATGCAGACGACTTGGTGTTCACTCAGTAGTAATGGGGGCAGTGCCCAGTGGGGACTCAATTTCCTATGAATGAATGCTTGCTCTCCCTCACTAGGGTGTAAACTATGTCAAATACTGAAATACTATAGCACCTAACTCAATGCTGTACAGCCCATGAACATCCATCAGAAGTTGTGTTGACGACGGATTCACTGAGATGGGATGGGAGTGGAAGAGGTGGGGGTTAAGGGAGAAGGAGGAAGGGAATCAGGGCTGGCAACAAGGATCAAAATGTTATCAAATTTTTTCACGAGTTTAATGATGCATTCAAGTGCTTAAGATTTTTTTTTTTTTTTTTGACAGGCAGAGTGGACAGTGAGAGAGAGAGACAGAGAGAAAGGTCTTCCTTTGCCGTTGGTACACCCTCCAATGGCCACCGCGGCCGGCGCGCTGATCTGATGGCAGGAGCCAGGAGCCAGGTGCTTTTCCTGGTCTCCCATGGGGTGCAGGGCCCAAGCACCTGGGCCATCCTCCACTGCACTCCCTGGCCACAGCAGAGGGCTGGCCTGGAAGAGGGGCAACTGGGACAGAATCTGGCGCCCCGACCGGGACTAGAACCCAGTGTGCCGGTGCCGCTAGGCGGAGGATTAGCCTAGTGAGCCGCGGCGCTGGCCAGTGCTTAAGATTTAATGAAATAAATTTTAAGGTAAGAAAATCATTAAGGATGTGCAGTATTTTCTTTAATGTAAAAGATTTGAATTACCTAACTAAATCAGCAATAGAATATTATTAGATCAATTACACAATAACAGAACTGAATAAAAATAATATTATCAAGGTATGCTCAAAGATATAAATAAATTGGTAATTTATAGTTCTATTTAAAAGGTAATAGACATTAATTATTATGTTCTGAGTTATCCCACTTTTGTTAACAAATATATGCACAAAAAGGTTTGAGATAATTGTATATAAATAGAAGTTTAAAGTTTGTTGTACACTGATGGGATTCTTCTACTCTCTTTTACTTCTCTGTTACCTATTTTTAAAATAAGAAATAAGTAATAAGAAAAAAGCCATTTGGGGCCAGCGCTGTGGCACAGCAGGTTAACGCCTTGGCCTGAAGCACCGGCATCCCATATGGGTGCTGATTCTTGTCCCAGCTGCTCCTCTTCCGATTCAGCTCTCTGCTATGGCCTGGGAAAGCAGTAGAAGATGGCCCAAGTCCTTGGGCCCCTGCACCCACATGGGAGACCCAGAAGAAGCTCCTGGCTCTGGGCTTCGGATTGGCACAGCTCTGGCCGTTGCAGCCATTTGGTGAGTGAACCATCAGATGGAAGACTTTCTCTCTCTGCCTCTCCTCTCTCTGTGTAACTCTGACTTTCAAATAAATAAATAAATCTTTAAAAAAAAAGCCATTTTAAAAATTGTAAATCAAATGAGAAAACTGAATTAGGAATGAAAACAGAGAAAGGTAAAAGGAAGAAACATGCAAAGTGTCTTCAAAAATTCATGAAAATGTGCATTATGAAAAAACATGCATTTATTTCAAAATTTTTTCACCAAAATAAATTTTTTAAAATATTTTAAAAAAAATTTTTGAGAGCTAGAGAGACAGAAAAAGAGATGGAGAGACCAGAGACAGAGAGAGCTCCCATCTGCTGATGCACTTCCCAGATGCCTACAAAGTTCAGGACTGTCTGGGCTGAAGCTGAGAGGCCAGAACTCAATCCAGGTCTTTCCCACTTGGGTGGCAGGGACCGATCTACTTGAGGCGTCACCTGCTGCCTCCCAGGGTCTGCGTTGGTAGGAAGCTGCAGTCAGGATCCTAACCAGGAATCAAACCCTAGCACTCTGATATGGGACACAGGCATCTTAACCAGCATCTTAATGGCTAGCCTAACACTTACTCCAAAGTTATATTTTAATTCCATTTTCCATGAAGTTTTGGAAGTACCTTTGTATACTGGTAGATGGGGATAATAAAGAAAGATAGTGGGAAAAGATGTTAGTATTTTTTTTAATAAAAGATTTTCTCATTTTCCAGCATGTTAGGGGGAAAATATTTTTGTTCTCAGAGTTTTTCTGTATGCTTTCCAAGCCATCAAATTCCTAAATATAACCAAAGATGATGATTTTACAAGCTAGCCAATATAAACATAGTAGATGTTTATATTTCAACATTAACAATGTGACATTGGAGTTGCAAAAGATCTTTCAAGTTGGCTATACTATTTTATTTTTTCAAAAGTTTCCATTTTGAGTATCCTTTTAAAATATACCCTTTGCCCCTCCTCAGGGCTTTAAGTTTCAAGAAAAGGCAAACGAGATTATTATAGCCACATTTGGAAGTGAGAATATGGAAGAAAGGAGGAAGAGAGAAGTGGTAGAAGGGTAAGCACTTAGGTAGGAAGAGGACGGGGAGAACTTCTTGTAGAGCCTTACCCTAAAGTAGTACTGTTGAAACATTCCTAGGAATTCACTTCACCTAGGCTCTTGTTAAAATTCAGATTGTACCCCAACAAGTCTGGGATGGGAGTTCCAGGTGTTGGCCACGCTCTGTTTCATGAACAACTTTGAGTAACAAGGCCTTCGAATCTGGGAATGATCTCTTATATTTCACATGGGCAGTCTCTGGTTGTGCTAACCTCTTTTTACGCAACCTAATGGATTTTGGGGGGAATCAAAATATCAAATAGTTGAAGTTTTCAGAAAGCCATTTACCATGAATAAGTACAGTGTGAGCCACTGTGTATAGAAGTGAGTAAAATAGGGGCTGGCGTTGTGGCTGCTCCATTTCCAATCCAGCTCTCTGCTAACAGCATGGGGAAAAAGCCTGTGGAAGATGGTTCAAGTGCTTGGGTCCCTGCCACCCACGTGGGAGACCCACATGAAGCTCCTGGCTCCTTCAGCCTGGCTCAGCACTGGCTGTTGTGGCCACTTGGAGTGAACCAGGGATGTGAGATCTCTCTCTCTCTCTCTCTCTCTCTCTCTCTCTCTCTCTCTTTCTCTCTCCATCTCTCAGACTTTCAAATAAATAAATCTTTAAAAAATAAATTATGTAATGGGCAGAAGCCCCTGATACACAAATCTTATTTTTTAAAGGGTGTGGTTTTGTGGAGAAAGCTCTGGACTGGTTGTCAGAAGACCTGGTTTCAGTCCTCATGTTCACTAACTAGGTTGTTTGCCTTCATGTCAGCCATTTCTCTCTGTTTCTCTGTTTCCTTTCTATTAAATAAAATAATTGGTCTACAATGGCTTCTGAAGTCTTTTCAGCTCTGACATTTAAGGAGTCTGTGCAGGAGATCCTGCATCAACAGGAAGGGAGGAAAGAAGGAAGTGTCACCACCCACAGAGCTGCCAGGGGTCCTGTACGTGTGATAGTATAATAGCAGAATGTCCCCTTGTCTGCCCAGTTGCAAAAGTTATTGGAGTGCGAGACTGGGAAATTTGCCTGGTATGAAATCCTAGGACTCCAACTTCCTGGTTTTGACAATTGAGAGTCTTGGGAATCAGTCTCAGGCCCTAAGAAATAAGGCAGACCATGTAAACAGGCCCTGCAAAAGCCCCAGTGTAGCTCTGACAGCTGTCAGATTCTCAGGTCCTCAATCCCCAGTTCTAAAGCTACCCTCAGGTTGCACCTCATTCCCCTAAGTGGTCAGCAGCCACTAATTATCCACTTGCTTGTGAACAAATCCAGTTCTTGCAGCAACACAAGCCCTCCTAAGCAGCACCCTACTGGTTCCTGAATCCCCCAGACACTGAAGACTACATCTAACCCTGTGTTGGCCAGGCCTTGGGGAACTGGGCAGGACAGAGGGCTACACTTCTTTCTTTGTGTTTAAGATAGTCCCATTTGCAAAGTGGGGATCAGCCCCCTAATTTGATAAGCACAGGGTGGAATGGGGATCTGTTGGGGTGAGATTACCCCTGCAGCCCCACCTCACACCTCCACAGACCTGCACTCATTGACTTTTAAGTGACTAACCAGGCCTGCTGCCATTCTGACAGACTCACAAATCCCCTCCAAAGATGTCAGCTTCAGGCAGTTTCCTGTGGTTTGCTTAATGCCAGCCGGGAGGGCAGCCAAACTCCATCCACGTTCCTGAAGCCCCTCTCTCAGCAGACACTCCTCCTGAGGCGCTCACTTTGGATGCAGGGACCCTATTTGCTGCAGGAGTTATTTTTCCCTCCGCGCCAGCCTGGGCTGGACTGAATGATGTGGCTGGCTGGGACAAAGGTTGCTTTTTATAACGTTCTTCCTTGGTATTTGCAGTGTCTGGAGAGGCCTTCCTTTCCTCCCATGCTTAATTAGCAGCATTGGAGCATTTCCCTTTCCTCAACAGAAAGTCTGTCCCCACCCCCGAGGCCAGGCAAAGGGGGTGGCAGGTGTGGCTGAACACTGCCTGAGGTTAACCTCAAACTTAAACTTAGAGTCATACTTGCTAGCAGCAACATGAAATGCAGGACTAGCTCCCATTCTGGGCAGAGTGGGCAAGTGAGCACACGTCCCTGGCAAACCAGGCAATTGTTTTCTAGCACCCCAATTAGGTGAGGGGACAGAGAGAAGGGGGTGGAGAACCAATGTGTGTTTGACACATTTGTGAATTGTTTCTACAACAAAGGCTTTTTTAAAAAAAAACAACAGAGTGAAGCTTTATATATTTGAATGAGAACCACACAGAAGAACCTATTGTCAGAAGGAAAAATTGCATGAATAATTGTGCATGACTTCAGTCTTCCCAGTCGAAAATGTTAGGCGTGTTAAGGATGATTATGGGCATTCCAGCATCTGCAGCCTGGGGAAGGAGGCAGGAGCTCCCAGGAGGAGAGCAGACAGGTTATTTAGCAAGACAGGAGAGGGAGGTGGTTGAGGAGCTCTTTGCTTTGTTCCCAGTTTTCCTCTATTGAATTGAGGTGCCCCGTCCTACAAGAAGCCTTCCTGCCTCTGGCTCCTTCTGTCTTCTCTTACTTTACATGTTCTCTTGATAAATGACTTCTGTCTTTTCATTATTGATAGACCACACAGTAGTGAGCGTGGACTCCAGGATCAGACTCTGCCAGTTTCTCAATGTGCAACCTTGGGCAAGTTACTTATTCTCTTTCTTCATCTCTAATACAGGAACCTTCTAGGGTTGTTAAGAGAATTAAATGTGCTAGTACATTGAAAAGACTTAAAACAGTGCCTGATGAATGTACAGCATGCACTCAATAAATTGTTTCAATGACTATGTTTATGTGTATCTCCACTTATTAACACAGGATGCAATATAATGTGGGTCAGTGACTTTCAACCTTCTGATACATATCAGAAGAGATTTGAGGTACTTCAAAAATATATGAGTCTGGGGCCGGTGCTGTGTCACAGTAAGTTAATCCTCCGCCTGTAGCACTGGCATCCCACATGGGTGCCAGTTCGATTCCCGGCTGCTCCACTTCCAATCCAGCTCCCTGCTAATGTGCCTGGGAAGGCAGCAGAAGATGGCCCAAGTACTTGGGTCCCTGCCTCCCACATGGGAAACCTGGAAGAGGCTCCTGGCTCGTGGCTGCTGTCTGGCCCAGCCCCAGCGGTTGCAGCCATTTAGGGAGAACCAGCAGATGGAAGATCTCTTTGTCTGTCTCTGTCTCTCTCTGTAATTCTGCCTTTCAAATAAAATAAATAAATCTTAAAAAAAAAGTACAGTTACCTAGAGCTGATATTACAGATCAATAGGTATTTTCTCTTGTTTTCCCTTGTGTTTCAGCAGATTTATTTCAGAGTTGCTATAACAACTGTAGCCAGAATCTGAACTTTGACCTTACCTTCAGTTTTAATTTCAATATGTCACCCAATCTTTAATTTAGTACACATAATAAAAATTTAAAGACCTCAAGACCATCTAATGTATAATTATATGCATGATAATAAGATAATTATAGTCAACAACTTTTCCTAGCTGTTCTACAATGTTTAAACTGACTACTGATTGTAGGGCATTAAGTCAGACATTTCAACATAGAAATCAGAAACTATAGACAGGATCCCTATTCTTTTTTTTTTTTTTGACAGGTAGAGTGGACAGTGAGAGAGAGAGACAGAGAGAAAGGTCTTCCTTTTGCCGTTGGTTCACCCTCCAATGGCCGCCACGGCTGGCGTGCTGCGGCTGGCGCACCGCACCTATCCGAAGGCAGGAGCCAGGTACTTATCCTGGTCTCCCATGGGGTGCAGGGCCCAAGCACTTGGGCCATCCTCCACTGCACTCCCTGGCCACAGCAGAGAGCTGGCCTGGAAGAGGGGCAACCTGGACAGAATCCGGTGCCCCAACCGGGACTAGAACCCGGTGTGCCAGTGCCGCAAGGTGGAGGATTAGCCTACTGAGCCACGGCGCCGACCAGGATCCCTATTCTTAAATAACTTAGTATTAAAACAAATAAAGATATACATATTGAAAACTGTAAAATAGACTTCTGGAGCCAGACTTTGGGTCTACCTCTTACCTTCGTGGCCTCAGGTAATTCACTTCACCTTGTTGAGCTTCAATTTCCTCATCAACAAAACATGGACTTTGAGGCCTACATCATAGAACTGGTCTGAGTATTCAAAGCAGTCACATGTGTGTCTGGCACATTTTATTAAGTGAAATGATTTTAATGAACAAAGATGCTGTGTTGTGACAGCAGACTTTATTGTCAAAAGTTTCATTATCAAAAGGGAGAGAACTTGGCAAAAGAGGGAAAAAATCAAAGTGGAAAACTAAGCACAAATGCATACCTGACCTCCCACCATATATCTCTTAAAAGATAGAAAGATAACTTTGAAAATCAGTCTGTCCCTACCAGTGCCAGCACACAGGAAAGGAGGTAGAAATTAGAATGAAAATCTGGATGGAGGGGCTGGTGCTGTGGCATAGAGAGTAAAGTGTCCTGGCTATTCACTTCTGATCCAGCTCTCTGCTATGGCCTGGGAAAGCAGTGGAAGATGGCCCAAGTCCTCAAGCCTCTGCAACCATGTGGGAGACACGGCAGAAGCTCCTGGCTCCGGATCGGCCTAGCTCCTGTCTTTGCAACCATTTGAGGAGTGAACCAGTGGATGGAAGACCTCTCTCTCTCTCTCTCTTTCTCTCCCTCTCTCTCTCTCTGCCTTTCTGTAACTCTGCCTTTCAAATAAATAAATCATTAAAAAAAGATAAAATACACTAAGAAAAGGTCATTTTAAATTAAAAAAAATCTGGATGGAAGGCATTTGGGATCAAACTAATGGGAATGCAGAGTAGAATATTCTCATACTCTAAAGAGAAAATTACTTTGAAAGTAAGAGCAGAGACTCTCCAAGCATAGAGGAAACAAGATAAACAGGAAGGGTGAATCTATGGTCAGGATTACTGATCTTTAAACAGCTCTCCAACATAGGTCCCTCTCCAACTTCCTCCGCTGTGGGGAGATATAGTTGGGATGTGGGGACTTGTCGCTCCCCCTCTTCATGGAGGAACGACACTAAACCCTGCCTAGGCTTCCTATCCGAGTCACGGCACCATTATGTCGCTCCCCTTCTTCGCGGAGGAACGACACAGGACCCTGCGCTGTTCTTTTGTCTGCTCGGCCCTTCCCGAGTTTGCTGCTGGTTCTTCCCGGGTTGGCTACCATCCCTTCCACCTCCGTGGAAGGGCGGTTCCCCCTGCCACTTTCCCCACTTCCGCGGGGGAGCGGCACACCGCCGGCCGGCTCTCTCGGGGGCTGCTCAGGTGTTCCTTCAGATAGATGTTCCCGGTGCATGTTGTCTCTCTCCTCCTTTATAGTCCTCTTCCACCAATCCCAACTCTGCTACCCACACGCCGAGTACGCTGCTCTCCTCCAATCAGGAGCAGGTCCTGCTGTTTATTGGTTGAACTGGAGGCAGCTGAGTAGAAGCTGTTTCTCCCTTCTCAGCGCCATATTGTGGGAGAGCAGATGCATAGAATAAGTCTTAATTCCAGTAACAGTCTAGTCCGAGTTGCTCCCCACAGGGACTGACATCTGATAAAATATAATTTCATTCTAAGAAAGTGGATTGCCTGTCTGGGGTATAACAGCTGAGAGAAAAGAAGAGTAGGACTGGAAGTAACCCTAGAAGTAACCCTTACACAGATGCACAGGGAGGAGAAAGGAGAAACTATTACTGCCCAAGCTGTCAGCTACAGCTTCATCAAAATCAAGGTCTCCTTATTTTTGTGTTGGGATAAGCCACTGGAGGAGCTAGAGGGAGGAATATCCCCAAGCCCATCTCCTTGCTTGCCCTGTGTGTCTTACAACAAAATCTGCCCTTCAAAATGTCCTACTTGTCCACGGAGTCCACCAGAGGATCCCAGACGGGAGACACAGATCTCAAAACTGACGCAAAACAAACAACATGCCTACTAATTAATTCTATCCTTCAAACGTGGGTGTAAATGGAAAACCAAGAACTGCCAGATACTTAAGGAAATTCAACAGCTATAAAGAAAAGGACTAAAATGAACAAACTGAAATACTGATTCCAGATGAGAGACAGATAATTAAAGGAATAGAAAAGAAAATTTAAAAAATTTTAAATAGCATCACCGTTACAAAGATGTATGAGGGTACTGTACCAAGTTGCTATGAAAAATGACTAACTGCTTTGACAAACAAGTAACAAGAAGTACAAAGAAAATCTTAAAATGTGACAGTAAAACTAAACAACACAATAGATGGAATGAATATTAGAATGTATATGGCAAAACTGGGGATATGACCTGGAAATGAAATGTTTGCAATTCTCCCTTACTATGCAGAAAAAAATCAAGAACAGAAACAGAAAAAATTAAGAGACTGCCATGGATTAAAATGTATGCCCCTCCTCCTCAAGCTGTATTGTTGAAGCCCTAATACCTGATGGGACTGTGGAGATAGGGCCTATGATAAAGTGAAAAAGGTTAAATGAGGTCATAGGGTGGGTCCCTAATGCAACAGGGATGGTGCTGTCATACAGGAGGATGAAACATCAGAGTTCTTTTGCTGGCAAAGGAGGAATTGGCAGAAGGCAGCCATCTGCAAGCCAGGAAAAGAGCCCTCACCAGAAACTGAATTGGTATTGGTCAGCACCTTGGTTTTGGACTTCCCAGCCTCCAAAACTGTGAGAAAATAAATTACTGTTATTTAAGCCTGTAAGTGTAGGTGCTTTGTTATGGGAAGACTAATACAAAGACTAGAAGACTAATACAGAGACACAAAGAACAGATTAAGAAGGGACTCTATTCACTTAAAAGAAGTGCCAGGAGAGCACTGAGAACTGGCGGAAAGAGATCCACAAAGAAATAATAAAGGAAAATTCCTCCACCTCAAAGACTCAAGACTTCAGAGGGCTAGCCAAGTGTTAAGTAAAATAAAATTTAAAATATCCTTACTTAGACAAATGCTCCAGAGGTTTTAGAGCCAAAAGGACAAAGGGAAAACCCTAAAAGTATTCAGAGAATAAAGTTGTTAGCTAACAGGCACAAAAATGATATTGTTTTTCAGACTTCTAAAGGGCAACTCTGAATGCTAGGCAGCCACAAAGCAGTAACTTCAACATTTGAAAGAAAATAATTTTGAGCCTAGAATTATGTACCATCCTAGCCAAACTAGTATTCGAATGAAAGAGCAAAATAAAGACGTTTTCTAAACTGCAAGAATTCATAATATTTACTTCCTCTGCACCCCCTTTTGCTTATAAAAGGAAAATTATATTCAAGAAAGGAAGATGCTGAATACAAGGAACAGTAAATCGTCTTTAATGCCCAATGTGGGAAAATTAGTAATGATCTGGAATTAAATCTCAAATGAAGAAAGTACCGTCAAGGAATAATATTATGGGAAAAAATAGATTCGATCACAAAAGCAACCAGTATTTATAAAACATTTATGTGTAGGACCGGCACCGTGGCTCAACTGGCTAATCCTCCACCTGCGGCGCCGGCACACCGGGTTCTAGTTCCAGTCGGGGTGTCGGATTCTGTCCCGGTCACTCCTCTTCCAGTCCAGCTCTGCTATGCTTGGGAGTGCAGTGGAGGATGGCCCAAGAGCTTGGGCCCTGCACCCGCATGGGAGATCAGGAGAAGCACCTGGCTCCTGGCTTCAGACCAGCACGGTGCACCGGCCACAGCGTGCTGGCTGCAGAGGCCACTGAAGGGTGAACCAACGGCAAAAGGAAGACCTTTCTCTCTGTCTCTTTCTCTCTCTGTCCACTCTGCCTGTCAAAAAAAAATTTATGTGTAGGAAGAAATATCCTTTATGACTTCATTAAAGAACCTTAAATAACTACAAAGATGTACTCCACTACTGGATAGAAGATCAATCTTATAAAGATATCAATTCTTCTCAAATCAATCTAAAAACCTAATAAAATCTCAATAAAAATAAAAAATTTTTTGTGAAACTTGATGTACTGATTTTAAGGTTTATCTGGAAGAGACAGATGGTAATGAGAACAAAGAGCTAACGGAGCAGACTCAGAAAATTCATCCTAGAGGCCAGAGACAAACGTGTGCATGTGTGGAAATCTGTTAGAGATAAAGGTGATATTTAAGATTAAAGAAAAAAATGGGATCACCTCATAAGTCACACTGAACAAATAAATTTTCATTTGCAAAACAAGATTTAGATTTTTACTGTAGACCACACAGAACATAGCTTAATTTGACTAAAGAGCTAAGTGGAAAAAATTAATGTTAAGGAAAAAATATCAAAGAATATTTCTATAATATGGAAGCAGAAAAGTCCCTCTTAAGCAAATCATTCAACACAGAGAGTATCATGTAAGATAAGATGTAGAGATTTGATTACATATCTAAAAATTTTTATTTTTACAGAAGTGGAGAAAATTGTGCAATGAATTCTTCTGTAGGCATTACCAAACTATAAACAAGTATTCCATTCATGGCCAATCTTATTTCATCTATCTACTCACCCCTCGTTGGATCATTTGGAAGGAAATCCCAGGAGCCATATCATTCATAAATATCATTATCACATACAAAGATATTAATAGCTATTTAATATAGTTAACATTAAAATTATCTTTTAAAAGTTCATGGAAAATGCATATTATGAAACAAACTATGAATGTATCAGCATTTTTGTCATCAAAATAAACTTTTTTTTATATTTTATTTTTATTTATTTGAAAGGCAGAGTTAGACAGAGTGAGATAAAGGGGGGAAGAACAGAGAGAGATCGATCTACCATCTGCTGGTTCACTCTCCAAATGGCTGTGACAGCTGGGGCTGGGTCAGGCTGAAGCCAGGATCCAGGAACTTTATCTGGGTCTCCCATGCAGGTGCAGGACTCCAAGAACTTGAACTATCTTCCATTGCTTTTTTTCAGGTGCATTAGCAGGGAGCTAGATCAGAAGTGGAGCAGCCAGGACTTGAACCAGTGCCCATATGGGATGCTGGCAACTTAAGCTATTATGCCACAATTGGCCCCCCAAAATAAACATTTTAATCCTATTTTCCATGAATTTTCTGAAGTATCTTTATAAATTTTGACTATTTTTTAATTGAACACTTTCATTTAGCAAAGATGTTATGAATAAAGTTTTCAAAAAGGTGTAAAGGGCAGATTATTTGCCAAATATACAACAAAAGATTAGTATTTTTAATATTTAAGAATACTTCACATGAAAATGTAAAGTCAAACTAAACTATTGAAAAATCAACATACAATTAACAGAGGAAAATATGTAAGTGGTCAATAAGCATACAAAAATGTGCAATCTCTTTGGAAATGTACCTTAAAAGAAGAATAGAATGTTTATTACCCTTCAGGTTGTCAAAAACAATTAAACTGAGGCGAGTATTGTGACACAGCGGGTAAACCACTGCACTTGGGAGGCCCACATCCCATATTCTGTTTCCAATCCAGCTTCCTGCTAATGGACCCAGGAAGCAGCAGATGAGCTCAAGTACTTAGATCCCTACCACTCTTTTAGGAGACCCAGATTGAGTTCTAGGCTGTTGGCTTTGTCTGGCCCAGGCCTGGTTGTTCAGGTATTCCTGATATTTGAGGAATGAACCAGTGGATGGGCGATCTCTCTCTCCTCTCTATGTGTCTGTCTGCTGTCAAATAAATAAATATTGGGGGGGGGGGGAGTAAGCTTGATAAAATCTAGCACTAGAAAAGTTCGGGGAGTGGGGGTCGGCGCTGTGGCGTAACGGGTAAAGCCACTGCCTGCAGTGCCAGCTTCCCATGTGGCTGCCTGTTCGAGACCTGGCTGCTCCACTTCCGATCCAGCTCTCTGCTATGGCCTGGGAAAACAGTAAAAGATGGTCCAAGCCCTTGGGCCCCTGCACCTGTGTGGGAGACCTGGAAGAAGCTCCTGGCTCCTGGCTCCTGGCTTTGGGTTGGCGCAGCTCCAGCCGTTGAGGTCAACTGGGGAGTGAACCAGCGGATGGAAGACCTCTCTCTCTCTCTCTCTCTCTCTCTCTCTCTGCCTCTCCCCTCTCTGTGTAACTCTTTCAAGTAAATAAATAAGTAAATAAACAAAAAAGAAAGAAAAAAGAGAAGAAAAGTTCAGGGGAAATGGTGCTCTCAAACTGTTTTTGGGAGTATCAACTGGTAAGGCAATTTTTAGAGGGCAACTTGAAAGTACATGTCAAAACTTTGCATGTCCAGCTATTTAAACTGGAGAAAAGCTTTGATAAGAACAGGAGGAGGCTCATACAGCACAGCACAGCACAGCAGGGCCAGTAATGCAGACTCCGGGATGAATGCTGTATTTCAAGCCCCAGCTCTGCCACTTACTAGTTATGGGACTTTTGGTGAGATTACCTTAGCTGCCTTAGCAGTGAAACAGGCCTGACAATATATAGTACGTATTTCATAGGGTTGTTTTAAGAAATGACAAGTTGCATGGCTGGCACTCTGGCATAGTGGGCTAGGCCTCAGTCTGTAGTGCCGGCATCCCATGTGGCACTGGTTTGTGTCCAGGAAGCTCCTCTTCTGATCTAGTTCTCTGCTGAGGCCTGGGAAAGCAGAAGATGGCCCAGGTGCTTGGGCCTCTGCACCCACATGGGAAATCCAGAAGAGGCCCCTGGCTCCTGACTTCTGATCAGCCCAGCTCTGGCCATTGTGGCCATTTGGAGAGTGAACCAGTAGATGGATGACCTTTTTCGCTGTCTCTCCATCTCTCTTTCTGTGCCTCGGCCTCTTGGGTAAATAAATAAAATATTTTAAAAAAATGAAGACTGTAATGTGCTTAGAACAGAGCCTGTTGTAGACTGAGCACTCAAAAGATGAGTATTATTATCATATATTGCATATATGGATATTAGGTGTTATGTATGGACATTAAACATTATTGGGTTCCAATTTTGTGCCACTGTGGTATGTGACTCTATGTGCTGCTGCGGAAAGATCCCAAAGATGCATTGCCAAGTGATGGTGGGGGGATAAAATAAATTTCAGGAACAGTGCTATGGAATGACCCCATTAAATATATGTACGTATAGGACTTGTGTACAGTAGTAAACCAAAGAAGAGCAATAGAGAGGGAGAGAGGGACCTGTCTGCCTGTGTGTAGGCAACAAGGAAACATATCAATTGAGGATGATTAAAAATAATAACCTGGTCTCCAGGCTTTGGATCGGTGCAGCTCCAGCCGTTGTAGCCATTTGGGGATTGAACCAACGGAAGGAAGACCTTTCTCTCTGTCTCTCTCACTGTCTGTAACTCCACCTGTCAAATAAATCAATAAAATCTTAAAAAATAATAAAAATAAAAGCTACTTGGTTTGCTTTCTATTATCATTATGTGATACAGTGAAAATAAACAATGTCAGTGGTAAAGTACTTAGCCCTGCTAGAGCAGACCTCCCCTCCCTTTCCATAACCCTGTATATGTTCCTATATATATAAGTGCATAGAGAAATGTATGGCAAAATTTATAGACAGTACCTAATAAATAGCAGTATAATTTATAGAAGGCAGTGGGATTGACAGGGTTAAGATTTTTTGCTTTTTACTCTCTATTAGCTTATTAAAATTTTTTTGGCAAAGAATATATCCATTTGTTTATAATTACTTACTAGTACAATTAAGTTTTTTTTTTTCATTTGACAAAACAAATAATATGGTGGGCAAAAGGATTTATTTTGGGAAGTTAGAGAAG
Organism: Oryctolagus cuniculus; assembly: GCF_051225735.1. NCBI lineage: Eukaryota > Metazoa > Chordata > Mammalia > Lagomorpha > Leporidae > Oryctolagus > Oryctolagus cuniculus. The sequence goes on from NC_142867.1 coordinate 77,316,976, forward strand.
TGAGAAGCAATGATAGCATATACTATACCCGCAGGTATTTCAGATCATAGAATATGGGTTAGATAGAACAATTGCATTTTCAGAACTAAATTTCAGAGCTCATTGTCTCCCAAAGGATTTTTAGAGCAACTTCTGAATAGGAGAAATGGCCTGGATAAGCCAATCTGGACACCAAAACAATAGAATTTCTAGAATACCTGATGATTTATTATTGCAAGTAGACTGAAACTTGGTCTGCTCTAAAATTCCCAGTCCTATTCCGTTTGGGGATTCTGTTGGAACTGAATTCCTCCTGACACATTTCCAGTTTAAAACCTAGCTTAGGCCTACTTTACTCTGACTCCTCCAGCTCCAAGTCATTAGTCTTTGCTGCCTGTGGGATCTCCCGAGGGGCCCAGGCAGCGCTCCTGGCTTCTCAGTTACCTCAGCGGCATACCCAGCCATACCGTCTGCCCTCATCTGCCAGGGTTGCTGTTTTTCTGGCTCTGTGTTAATCCCTCTCGTTTCTTCCTAGCCTTGCGCAGCTCCAGTTTGTATGTAGCTGAGCCAGCCCAGGCCTGGGCTTCTGATACTAATCCTGCTGAGGCTAGCACAGAGTCCCAGTCATGGGGTAAGCAGAGGCCGTGGGAATGCAATTGCACTGGTACCAAGAAGAGAGTGATAGGCCCAGAAATGAAGTTTTTTGTCAGGAACCCAGACTTGGGGGTAAGGAATGTGGCCAGGGTGGGCGTCTGAGTTGAAGTGGGGCTCATAGAATGAGTATCTTGGGGCCAGTATAGGCAGTGGGTGAAAGGTAAGAACTAAATGTATACAGCAGTTTTAATTCCAAATGTGAGAAAGGATGACTATAATAGAAATATCAAGGTGAATGCATGAATGCATCACAGTGGGGCCTAGAGAAGTTCTGAACCTGAGTCAGAAAGACCACGGCCGTGTGGCTCGGAGCAAATTCCTTAATCCTATGAACTTTACCTGTATGTAACCTGAGGTCTTTCTACGCACTGAATGAGCTCAGGTAACACTATATGAGCTTCCAGTCCAGCGTTCAGTAAATCTGATTTTCTCTCCCACCAAAATATTAATGACATAATGAAAACTCACCAGCAACCAACCTTTCACTAGCCACATCATTCTCCATGGGAGCAGTGGACATACCACATTAAGAGTTCATTTTGGTGGAATGTAGATTGTTTAAAAATGAACATATTTTAAGGCCAGTGCCGCGGCTCACTAGGCTAATCCTCCGCCTTGTGGCACCAGCACACCGGGTTCTAGTCCTGGTCGGGGCGCCGGATTCTGTCCCAGTTGCCCCTCTTCCAGGCCAGCTCTCTGCTGTGGCCAGGGAGTGCAGTGGAGGATGGCCCAGGTGCTTGGGCCCTGCACCCCATGGGAGATCAGGAGAAGCACCTGGCTCCTGCCATCGGATCGACGCGGTACGCTGGCCACGGCGGCCATTGGAGGGTGAACAAGCGGCAAAAGGAAGACCTTTCTCTCTGTCTCTCTCTCTCTCACTGTTCACTCTGCCTGTCAAAAAAAAAAAAAAAAAAAGAACATATTTTAAGATATAAAAATGAATAAAGATAACTGGATCAATACAACTGTTACACATGTTGCATAATTTATCTCACTCTTACAGATTTACAATGAGCGTTGCCAAAGAATATGGATATTATAAGGGAAGTGGGAGCAAAGATATCAGGATGTATCCTCATTGATAAATGATATACATGTACTGCACTGCAATGTTATGGTGACTATACAATGTCACCAGATGACAGGAATTTTTTAGCTTCATTGTAATCCTAAGAGATAACTTTCATACACACATTCCTTTGTTGATCATAATGGCATTCCATGGCACATGAAAAAATTCTTCCAATTCTGTGTTCATTTGTATTTCCTGATAAAGTTTTTGTGAAATTTTTACAAAGAGTTTTGCTTTGTTTTTCTTCTATGTCCAAACACTCATTAATAATCCTCATCTTCTTTTGCTTGGAGAATTTAAACTCAAAATATTACTTTGTAGTTAGAAAAGAAGCAAAGAAGCCACAAAAATACATGTAAAATATGCCTCCCAACAGATCACTGAGGTGAAAATTAAATTTAAATAGATTCACTTTCTCGTTGTGTAATTAAACTTAGTTTTTCTGGAGGAAGTATTTTATTGATGGGATCTTATTATTATGCCTTCTCATTCACAGTAATAATCCAAGTGAATTATCCCATTCAATCATTACTCTTTTATAGCTTATTTTCCTAATTCATTAGACTTATTCTTTTTGCTATATGGTGAAAGCATCACACAATTAAGAAATGCAATATTGTACCTAGACATTACTTAAGATAAATGTGATGAAAATTATGAGCATACCTCATATAATGCACATTATTGAATTTCTAAGTGAAGAAAATGGATGTACTATGATTATTGATGTTGTCTCTTGAATTCTTCCCCCTTTCAAGCCTCTAATGTATTTTAACAGAAAAAAGTCTCAATTATTAAATTCTTTGCATTGCTTATCATAGCCTGTATGGTTTTATGGATAATAAAACTTCATGTTACTTTCTATTTAATTCTAAAAAAAAAAAAAGAAAGAAAGAAAGAAAGGAAAGAAAGAGTTCATTGTGGTAGTTGACTTTATTAGCTGTGAGTTATTTGTTCTCAGCCCTTTGTAACACTCCCTCCTCACAAAAACCCTACAGGGTAGGTAGTATTAACATTCCTAGTTTACAAGTGAGAAAATTAAGGCTCAAAGAAGTTCACTAATTTGCTCCCATTGAATTGCTAATACGATATAAAAACAAGATGTGAATACAGTTCTTACTACACCATATTCCTTCTCTAAACCTGGCATAAAATGTAGACAAGGCAGAACAAGTGAATATTCTAGCAGAGGCATTGATGGAGATGAGTAGGAGGCTTCCTACAAATCACACATTGGATAATGGGATCTGGGGAACATGCTACTGCCAAGACAAGGAAACCCTTCCTCCTTCACCACCAGCAGTGGGTGACGGCATCTGAGAGGAAGCTAATCATAGACGCAATCAGTGTAAACAAACCTGCAGGCTGGGACATTGCCTCATGTTACGAAAGCATCTTGCAATCAAGGAGGATACTTTGGTAATAAATCCAAACAGAAGGGTGATGGGTCAGCAGGAAGTCTGAAACCCGCTGAGTCAGTTTGTCCCTGTAGATCCAGCTCTGCCCACTTTAATACCAAATGGTCTGTTCTGGTTCTTAAACAGAAAGCCCTGGGAAGAGGGGAGGACCTGAAGGACACACTGCTGGGGTGGAGGGGAGTGGTGAGGGGTGTTAGAGCACAAAGCACAAAGAGTAAGTAGGCTCTACCCACACAGCTGAATAAAAGCTCTGTATCAGTAAGATTGCCACATTCATATACACGTGACCCTCCCTGCTAGGAGGTGACTGTTCTAGTGGGAAGTCAGGAAGCACCTCCTACAACATACAAGACAGAAAGGGCCTTAGAGATGTAGTCCAGCTCTCTCACTGTACAGAGAAGAAAACTATGGATCTGGGTCATTGTGGGGAGCAACTCGGACTAGACTAAGTTACTGGAATTAAGACTTATTCTATGCATCTGCTCTCCCACAATATGGCGCTGAGAAGGGAGAAACAACTTCTACACAGCTGCCTCCAGTTCAACCAATAAACTGTAGGACCTGCTCCTGATTGGAGGAGAGCAGCGTACTCGGCGTGTGGGTAGCAGAGTTGGGATTGGTGGAAGAGGACTATAAAGGAGGAGAGAGACAACATGCACCAGGAACATCTAAGGGGAACATCTATCTGAAGGAACATCTGTGCAGCCCCCGAGAGAGCCAGCCGGCGGTGTGCCGCTCCCCCGCGGAAGTGGGGAAAGTGGCAGGGGGGAACCGCCCTTCCACGGAGGTGGAAGGGATGGTAGCCAACCCGGGAAGAACCAGCAGCAAACCCGGGAAGGGCCGAGCAGACAAAAGAACAGCGCAGGGTCCTGTGTCATTCCTCCACGAAGAGGGGGAGCGACATAATGGTGCCGTGACTCGGATAGGAAGCCTAGGCAGGGTTTAGTGTCGTTCCTCCACGAAGAGGGGGAGCGACAGGTCATAAATTGGGTAAACTGCAAATCAGCTGCTCTCCTAAATGTTTGAGGGAGACAGGCAACACTGTTAGTTCTGTGAGGCTTCCTAGAAGGGGAGGGACTGGAGCTGAGCTTTCGTAGAAAAATAAGCTGTGAGTATGTGGTTATATGTATGTATGTAAGGGAGATATCTGGTTTTAAACTGGATCAAATTGTCCCTTAAAGCTGTTTAGTTTTTTTCTAGTTTTTTTTTAATCGCTAAAAGTTCTTTAGCTCTGCAATTACTTGTTTGTGAAGATCTGCCACCAGATGTGACATGATTAGTTGCATAGGCTTTGGAGTCTTACAGACCTGAGATCTTTTATTTTCTGGCTGTGTGATCTTGGTTTCCTCACCTGTAAAATCAGGACAATTATATGTACCATAGTATTAAGTGAAATAATATATATAAAGCCTGTAGCATAGAGCTTGACACTCAGGAAACAACTAGCTTAACTCCTTAAGTATGATAATTACTTACTTATTGACCGATGACACTTTCAGCATGCCCTGAATTCATTCAATTTCCATTAGTTCTTTCATTCAACAGGCACAATGCCAGGAACCATGCTGGACGCTGAAACAGAGCTGTGCACCAGATGGACATGTTCCCTACCCACTCAGGGCAGGTTAGAGGGATTTTGGGTATGTAAGCACATGGCCATATTACAATGGGAGGTACTTTTTTTTTTTTTTTTTTAAGATTCATTTTATTTATCTGAAAGGCAGAGTTACAGAGAGAGAAAGAGCTAGATCTTCCATCTCCTGGTTCACTTCCTAAATGGCTGCAATGGCCTGGGCTGGGCTGGGCTGGGCCAGGCTGAAGCCAGAAGCCAGGAGCTTCCTCTCCATCCCTCATGTGGGTGGCAGGAGCCCAAGCACCTGGGCCATCTTCTGCTGCTTTCCCAGGCACATTAGCAGGGAGCTGGATTGGAAGTGGAGTAGCTGGGACTCGAACTGGTGCTCATAGGGGATGCTGGCATAGCAGAAGGCAGCTTAACCCATTACACCACAACACCAGCCACAAAGTACACCATTAATAGGAACAAGTGGTAGTCACTGGTGGTCATCTCCATGTGAAGTCTGGACTTGAAGAGCCACATGGAGACCAATGTGACCTGAACTTACCAGGGTGCAGCTGCCCTGGACACCCACTAGTAAAGTCATTACGATTCTGGACAGCTCTAAGCTTGCTCCATATTATCTAAAATGCCATTTTCATTGAATAGCAGAATAATCTGGAAAAAAAGTTTCTCTGTTAATAATCCAGTATCCAGCACAAACTGAAAGAAGCAGTAAAATGCACCTGAGTGTAAGCTTCAGAAAACTTCCTGGCACCTCCTTTCTCCCAGTGTGTCGGATGCCTGTTAGTAGCAAGCATCCAGAGTGGCTTGCAGTGATCCTCATTTCCTGGAACTCATACTTTTGTGTGGTCCCCTCCCACATTGTACCAGGGTGGCCAACAGAAAATAGCTCTGGTGACAGCATGTGGATTTTGAGGTGAGGTTATAGACACTGCAGCTTCTCTCCTGGAAGCTGTCTTACATATGCTATCTCTTGGACCACTTGCTTTAGGGAAAAGCTGTGTTTGGAGCAGACCTATGGGGAAGCACACATGGCTAAGAACTGAATGAAGCCTCCTGCCACGCCATGTGCATGAACTTAGAAGTGGTTTCTCCTTTCTAGTTAAGTTCTCATCTCATGCAGCCAACAACTTGACTCCATCAAAGGCCGTGGGCCAGAAGTAAGCAGCTAGGTTGCTCCCAGATTTCCTGATCCTCATGAAATGACATAAATGTTGTTTTAAGTGGCGAAGTTTCAGGGTAATTTGTTTTGCAGCAACAGATAACTATTGCAGTGCTCCTCCACTGTGCTTCAAGCTTTCTGCTTCTCCTGTGATAGGGCACTTTTCATGGTCTATTGTAATTTCCTGTTTACTTGTCTGTCTCCTCATTACACTATGCGCTTACTGTCTTTGTACGCTGACCACCTGGCACGTGGCTGACCAAAAAACATTGCTGGGGGGGCTGGCACTGTGGCAAAGAAGGTTGTGCCTCTGTCTGCTGTACCAGAGTCCCATAGGGATGCTGATTCGAGTCCCAGCTGCTCCACTTCTGATCCAGCTCCCTGCTAATATGCCTTGGAAAGCAATGAAAGATGGCCCAAATGCTTGGGTCCCTGAACCCATGTGGGCGACCCAAAAGAAGCTCCTGGCTCCTAGTTTTAAACCAGCCCAGCTCAGGCTGTCCTATTTAGGGAGTGAACCAGCAGATGGAAGATATTCTCTCTCCCCCCCTCCCTCTCTCTCTCTCCTTCTCTTTCTGTATCTTTGCCTTTTGAATAAATAAATCTTTTAAAAAGCAAAAAAAAAATTGCTGGACGAATACTTTGCATTTGTATATCACATTAGAATTGACCAAGCATTAGAGTATTCATTCTCTTTAGGCAATCCTAAGAGGTAAGTGCTAATACCCTATCTCCATTGAACAGATGAGGAAATTGAGGCACGTTGACTCAAATATCTCCTAGCTAGTAATACATTTAGGATTCAAACCCAAGTCACCAATTCCTATTCTCGGCTTCCTCTCTACTGTATTGCTCTTTATTTAATTTGGTGGGCAGGGAGAGAAAACCTAATCTGGAGAAGGGGGTGGGACCTTACCATGGGTGGAGATCCCTAGAGGATGGCTCACTAATGAGGCCAGGTCATTGTGGGCCTTCTAACTCACACATACATTTAAAAATCTCATTTAATGCTCACAAAAATCCTAATATGGGAGATTTGTAATTTTCATCACTCATTTATAGATAAGAAAGCCATTTGCAAGATCTCACATCTCTTAAGCACTAGAGCTTGAACTCAAGTAAATATATTCAAACTCCTAGTTCAAGGTTCCTATAAAACTCAAACTGCTTCCTTTTCCCAGGACTGGACAGCTGGGTTTGGGCTCCAGGTCCAATACCTGATTGCAACAGAGGAACACAGGGCAAGATGTCATACAGTCTCAGTCAGCAAGCAGACCCAACGCATGGATTCTACCCATATGGCTATGTCTTACCATACTTTCATGCTCAACTCCAGTTGCTGATTCTCAAGCTCAGGGTTAAAGGTTTCACAACATCCTAATGAAAGGAAATATATTGTCGTGGTTAGAATCAGCTTCAGTTTGCTTATCTTTCAAATGGGAAGGATCATCACAGTGATGATTAAATGAGACGATCTATGTAAAATGACTGACACAAAGTAAGCATTCACAAGCAGGTAAGACTCTTCTACCCATCCAGTTCTTACCTATATTTCTATGGATATTTTCTAGGACAAGAGTACATTATTTTATGAGCCTGTCTTCTCCATGTAGACTGATGGCTCAGTGGTATCTGTGAAAGGCAGAGGGAGAAGAGGAAACTTCTTGTGCACCTCTCTAGCCTGAAGGGAGCTCTGCAATACCATTTCTGCTATGTGTCAGCTGCACAGTAGGGCCGGCAGACCGCACCCTTGGAGGGCGGGTTTCATGCTGAGGAGCTAACCAGGGAGAAGAAGCCCCAGCTGTTCTGGGGCCCAAATGGAATGTGGCGCAGAGCTGCCTCACTTCAGGCTGGACTGGGTAAACTTGGCCTGTTCATTTCCATCCAAGAGACCTTTCACCTTGAGGGCACAGTGAACAGAAAAACATCCCAGAAGCCAATAAAGTCTCATTCTCTAGGGAGCCAGGGAGCAGACAGTTTCTGGGCTGGATATCAGGGACAAATCCAGGAACTGTGAGAGTGAGGGGCGCCTCTGTACTGAGGGCTTCATCTGATCCCAGGAAAGGGAGGGCCAATTCCATGTGCTAGAAAACACAGCTTCCTGCCAGGAAGAGGGTCTGGGCTTTGTCTCCACATGTGTCAGCTCGAGGATGTGGTTGTTGGGGGTTTCATGAACGAGCTGTAGCCATGGCCAGGTTTCAGCAGCAAGTCAGGTGGCTGTGAGTGTCACAGAACTATTCAGTGCAGTTCAGAGCAATTAAACAACTGAATGAGAATCTTAGAGGTATAGACCTTTGGGGAAGCAGGTGGTGTTTTTCTGAAGTTTGCAAGACTTTAGTTTAAATCCTAGCTCTACCACCTACTAACTGTGACTTAGAAGATACTTAACCTCCTAGGGCCTCAGTTTCTTTTTCTGTAATATAATAGTAATAATAAGTATTAATAATGTCTGCTTTGCAGAGCAAGGAATTAAAAGATGTTGTCAAATGTAAAGGTTACAGAGTAAGACCTACTGCCTGATCAGTTTTCAACAAATCAATCCTTTATTATTAAGTCTCATAGGCAAATAGATAGGGAGATTAATAACAGTCACCAACAGGGAAAGAGTATGCATAAAATTCCATACAGCTAATTTGATTATTTTTAACCAGCATACATGGGAGAATTTCCTAAGTGCTAAGAACCAATAATGGCCCCTGGCTGAGACAAACTTAACTTTTGCAACTGAAATAGATAGGTAAGCAAATAATTTCCACAAGGGTTATAAGTGATTGGATGTAAACAAGGGAAAACGCTATGGGAGCAGAGTGGCAGAGTGCAGCAGGTGCTACATTACCTGCTGGTGTTACAAGACGCCTTGCTAAGGAAGCCATCTTGGGCCCCATTGACTGGATCTTAAAAAAGAAATCATCAGGTAGAATGAGTGTGGAAAGTCATTCTGATAATGGGCAGATAGTAAAGATAGTGGGCAGAAAAACACAGAGAAATGAAACAGCTTGGTTAGTGGAATGAGACTGTGGTATCACTGGACATAAGGAACATGATAAAAAATGACTAGCCTCCAGAGACATAAAAGACCTTGCCTACAAAGGAGTTGTGACTTTGCTCTGAAGGCAGTATAGGAGTTTTAGAGCAAAAAAAAAAAAATGATTAATTTGTTTTCAAGAAAGATAACTGGATGGAGGTTGGAGTGCAAAGGGGAAAGACTGGAGACTGGGAGACTATGGAGATAAGATGTATTTAGGTTACATAAAGAGGAAGTTGGTGGGGGGTCAGGAAGAGAGGCTAGACCTCTTGGCTCCTGGTTCAAGCATTTTTGATTAAATTGCTCCTCCTTCTGCATCTTTGAAACTTGCCTACTAAGCAAACCCTGACCTAAAATTATAGTGCTGCTATAAACGGGAACATAAAGAAACAGCATTGTGACTAGATTTGTACTAGCCTGAAGTACTTACTTTTTAATCCATAGTCTGCCAGAGCTTTAAAATACACTCAGCATTTTCTGAACACCCATTTCTAAGGCATGTATTCTCAAGGAATACAAACCCTTACTGATTTTGGTTAATCATTCATCCATTATTTAAATTCATTCATCCATTCATCTATCCATTCAACATTGATCCATCCACAGAAATGTAGCAGCAGCTACTGTGGTCTAATACTTGGTAAAGTCCTGGAGTTATTGAGATAAAAGGAAATTTCTGCCCCTAGAGAACCAGTAGTCTAGTTGAGGAGGAGACAGAAAAGTACAAAGACAGGGACAATGCAATTTGATGATTATTACTCCAATGAGAGGAATGTGCTCAGTGCTATGGGAACTTGGAGCCATCAAGGAAGGAAGGGATGCTAGTGCTGAGCCCTGAAGACCACACTTACTGTAAGTAAAAGGAAGGACATATGCCCTTTGGGGATACAGTGCATTGGTGGGAGTGAATAGAATTTAGAAATTTAGTCCTGAAGCCAAACACATGGTTTGCCCATTTTAATTACGTAAGTCATATTAGTTTAGATTTAATTTATGGCTTCCCTCTGGGTAAATTCCCCCCAAATCACCCAAAAGGCAAAGTTGTCTTGGCATTTTCTGAACTTCTCTTTCAGTGCCTATCTCAGGCAGCCCAATCCCTGGTCCTATGTGCTAAGTTGGTCCTCCAGCAACTAAGAGTCTACTTCAGCCACTCAGGGGGCCCAGGTTCTCAGTCTTTGTCCATTCACTCTCACTTCCTGTCTTAGCCTGTGGACTCAGCTTTCAAATGTCTTTTATGCTGTGACATGGGAAGGCTACTTTTTGTTCCTAACTACTCACCAGCCTAAAGCATTTACCCTGTCAGAGGCTTCTCTCACTGTCACCTCTCCTCACCTTACTTGGTCTCTGTGTGGTGCATGCCTTCACCATTTTTTCCATGGTGTACACACTCTCCCTGCGTTTTTTTTTTTTCCATGACACCCATTCTCCGAGGTCACCTGATACCTCCTTGGCAGTCCCATGGGTACAGCTCCATTATAATACCTGTCAAACACAAGTTAAAACATCTGCTATTTTGGTCTTCCCACCAGACCAAAAGCTTGTGTCCCACTCATTTTTCTCTCTCTAGTTCCTGCACATAATGGCACTAATCAACATTTGAGGAATGAATGAATTCATAAAGGAATGGATAGAATTCTCTGGAATAAACTCGTGTAAACAGAATGCTATGGTATACATTCAAATGTCAATTATAAGAAGCAGGTTAGAGGGACCAGCACTGTGGTGTAGTAGGCTAAGCCTCTGCCTGTGGCACTGACATCTAATATGGGCACCAGTTCACGTCCCAGCTGTTCCTCTTCCAGCTCACTACTTATGGCCTGGGAAAGCAGAGGAAGATGGCCTAAGCGCTTGGGCCCCTGCACCCACATGGGAGACCTGGAAGAAGCTGTGGCTTTGGATAGGCTTAGCTCCGGCCTTTGTAGCCATTTGGGTAGTAAACCAGTGGATATCTTGGGTAGGAAAAAGTGGATAGAAAACCTTTATCAGTCTCTCCCTCTCTCTGTCTGTAACTCTGCCTCTCAAATAAATAAAATCTTAAAATGAGGAGGAGGAGGAGGGGGAAGGAGAAGAAGAAGAGGGAGAGGGAGAAGAGGAGGAAGAAGAGGAGGAGGAAGGGGAAGGGGGAGTAGGAGAAGAAAAGTGGTGGTGGTTAGAGAACCAACTTTTTGGGGCCAGTGCTGTGGCGTAGTGGGTAAAGCCACCGCCTGCAGTGCCAGCATCCCATATGGGCACCGGTTCAAGTCCTGGATGCTCCACTTCCCATCTAGCTCTCTGCTATGGCCTGGGAAAGCAATAGAAGATGGCCCAAGTGCTTGGGCCCCTGCCCCAGTGTGGGAGACCTGGAAGAAGCTCCTGGTTCCTGGCTTCAGATCAGCTTAGCTCTGGCCATTTAGGCCAGCTGGGTATGGAATCAGCGGATGGAAGAACCCTCTCTCTCTCTGCCTCTCCTTCTCTCTCTGTGTAACTCTGACTTTCAAATAAATAAATAAATCTTAAAAAAAAAGGAGAACCAACTTTTGCGATTTCTAGCACCCCTCTATGCTACAGGCCCGGGCCTACATCATTTCTCTGCTATATCTGAGTCATGAGAAAAAGAGATGCTGCTCCCAAGAGCAGAGAGAAGGTAGCATCTCAAAAATGTCATGCCTTTGAGCCCTATTTGGCCTACTTGCTGCAGGCCCATTTCCGTGGGCCTGTGCTTGTGCTAGTTTGTATGGTTCTTATTCATGAACTAGGTACTATTTTTTTTTTATCTTTTATTTAATGAATATAAATTTCCAAAGTACGACTCATGGGTTACAATGGCTTCCCCCCCCATACCGTCCCTCCCACCAACAACCCTCCCCTTTCCCACTCCCTCTCCCCTTCCATTCACATCAAGATTCATTTTCGATTATCTTAATATACAGAAGATCAGCTTAGTATACCTTAAGTAAGTATTTCAACAGTTTGCTCCCACACAGAAACATAAAGTGAAAAATAATAGATGATTTTTTTTAAATGATGATGAAATCAGATCAGACCTATTGTCATGTTTAATCCCAGTGAGAGTCAAGTTGGGAATTGAAAATTTCTTTCTTTCTTTTTTTTTTTTTTTTTTTTTTACAGAAGATCAGTTTAGTGTACATTAAGTAAAGATTTCAGTCGTTTGCACCCCCATAGAAACACAAAGTGAAATATACTGTTTGAGTACTCGTTATAGCATTAAGCCTCAGTGTACAGCACGTTAAGGACCGAGATCCTACATGAGGAGTAAGTGCACAGTGACTCCTGTTGTTGACTTTACCAATTGACACTCCTGTTTATGGCATCAGTAATCTCCCTATGCACCAGTTATGAGTTTCTGAACTAGGTACTATTAATGACACACCAGAGCTGATGTTCTACTTGACCTGAATTATGCTTTAACATTAATGCTGTGAAATTCACTGAAGAGAAGAGCTAAATTGAAGTTAATTTTCACTAAAAAGAAAGTGACTGGTCCTGGGGTTATTATTAGAAAAAATCCTGGCCTTTTGTCTAATTTTAAACGTTTTATATTAACATCCCAAAATACTAAAAAGTCTGACTGACTAGCCATGTAAAGCAGATGCTGAGAGTTCTCAGCCAAAGCCAAATATGGGAAAAGTCAAACAGTGTAAACAAATAAATGAATCACAGTGTTGAGTAAACTGCTATTTGGCATAAATCCAAAGTGTCTCTGCAAAGATGCAAGAAATAGCTGTGGTAAATATCTCAGAAACAGATCTGAATTTGATCTGAAAACCTGACTGCAACTGGACTTTGTCCTGCAGAACTAATATATAAAGTTTTCCACGAATACATGTTTGTTCACCAGTTTGTCCAAGGATCATGGGTGAGGCTGCTTCCTGTGCTCCACAGTGGCCTGGGTGAACTGTGCTCCACGAGGGCCTAGGTCATTGTTGTACATGACCAGCCAGAGTCAGGCTGGCCCACAGCCCTGAGAAGCAAAAGTAATACAATCCGACTATGCAGACCAGGGCAAAGGGCTCTGGACTAGGAGTTGGGAAGCTTGGGCTCAAGTCTGGGTTCTACTGTTAAATAGCTGGGTACCACATGTAGCGTTCTTTAAAAGTCCTGTCCTAACCACATGCATTAGTATGCAGCTTGATAGACTTTCATCCAATGTCCAATTTCACATGTAATTGCAATAAGCTTCTGTAATTCATGGAATTGCTTACTTCATAGTCACCCTGTGAATATAGGGAGTGAGAAGGGAGGAAGGAGTGGAGCCTAAGTTTTCCAAAATCTGCCAGAGAACTAGTTTTTGGTGTTGACTGTATTCTAGGCACAGGAAAGAGCTATATTCAAAGAAATGAACAAACACAAGGCATGCCAAGTCTCAGAGGGGATATAAGACAGGGATGTTTTATCTGTAAAACAAGGGAGAAGGAGGAGAATAATATTGATATCTAGCTTTTCTTAAATACTGACTCTTGGCAAGGCACTATTCTAAGAGCTTTATACTTACTGTCTTGTTCAAACCTAAAAATGTCTTATGAGTAGACATTAGCTCCATTTCACAGATGGAGAAACTGAGATATAAAGAGGATTTTTTATTTTTTTAAGGTTTATTTTTATTTATTTGAAAGGCAGACTTACAGAAAGAGAGAGACAGAGCGAGATCTTTCATCTGCTGGTTCACTCCTCAAATGGCCACAACAGCCGGGGTTGGGCCAGACCAAAGCCAGGAGCCAGGAGCTTCTTCCAGGTCTCCCATGTGGATGCAGGAGCCCAAGAACTTGGGCCATCTTCTGTTGCTTTCCCAGGCCATTATCAGGCAGTTGGATCAGAAGTGGGACATCGATGTTGCAGGACATCGATGTTGCAGCTTTATCCACTACACCACAACGCCGTCCTCATAGAGAGGTTTTTTAAAGCAGTCCAAGGGATCTGAGGTCAGACAGTGTGACTGTAGGTCCAACGTGCTTAACCACTGTGATCTTCTGGTTGCTAGAGACCATCTGAGAGGAACATACCAACAGTGTGCTGAGAAGTCAGCTGAGGAGACAGTCACCCCATTCAAGGGGAAAGATTATCCAGACCTTCTGCACCAAGCCTTCAAGGATGGGAAGGAGTTGGGCATGAAATATTGGCAGTGAAACTGAAGAAAATTTTAAAGAAAGGGAGAGAAGTGCCCCCAGGTCGAGGGCAGTGTTAGTAAAACATGAAAGCAGTAAACACACAAGATCTGAGGAAAGAGCCATAACCAGTCTGCTTGTATTAGAATGTGTGACAAATGATGCGGGTGGTGGTGCTGGCATCCCATAAGGGTACCAGTTCGAGTCTCAGCTGCTCCAGCTGCTCCACTTCTGATCCAGCTCCCCGCTAATGCACCTTGGATAAGCAGTGGAAGATGGCCCAAGTACTTGGGGTCCCTGCACCCACATGAGAGATCCGGATGAAGCTCCTGGTTTTGGCCTGACACAACCCCAGCCATTGTGGCCAGATGGGGAGTGAACCAGCATATGGAAGATCTCTCTCTCTCCTTTTCTCTCTGTATCTCTGCCTTTCAAATATTTTTTTTTTTGAATTTGATCTTGGCTATAGCTTTAAAAAAAAAAAAAAGAATGTGTGAGAGCAAAGTACAAGTGGGAAGTAGCGGGAAGGAGGGTTGTGAGGGGAAGCTGGAGCTTTCTTCACAATGATAGCCTTTCTAATCTAGTCCCAGTGAGCTGCCAAACTGATTAACTATCTTATCATGAAAACTACTCTCAGAGAGGTCCTATGGGAATGCAAATGAACAGATGAGAAAGTTCAGCGAGAGTCACTTTTCCCCAAGGACCAGCAAGTACAAGGGGACTCAAATTCTGCTTGCAGTTTTTTGCTTTGTCAGCTGTGACGACCCTTCCAGATGTTTCAGGTCAGCTGCACACTGTAAATTTATTAGATAAATAAATCACACATCTCATAATATTGGGTGGTAGTTAGACTTTGGCAATAATCCTTGATAATAGATGGTTCTAGAGCTTCTTTAGAATAATTGGAGCTTGACTCAGTGTTATAACTACATAATATGTAGTTGGAGGATAAAATAAATCTATATACTTACTTAATATTGGTAGGACCTTTAGAAACCACGTAGTCTATGTCCATTTACTTCGCAGAGGGAGCAAATGAATCTAGAGAGGCTAAAAGGAATTAACAAAGTGACCCAGAAAATCAATCCCAAAATTACTTTTTGAACAAAGAACTTCTGAAAAAAAAATACTTTTACTGCAAACACACAAAAACTGCATATAGATGTCTCCAAATGTTCTTCTGTCCTAAAACTCATCCATAAATCTTTTTTAACAACATTAATTTTATTTATTTGAAAGCAGAGTTACAGAGAGAGGTAGAGACAGAGAGAGGTCTTCCATCCAATGGTTCACTCCCCAAATGGCTGCAACAGCTGGAACTGGGCTGATCTAAAGCCAGAAGCCAGGAGCTTCTTCCAGGTCTCCCACGTGAATGCAGGGGCCTAAGGACTTGGGCCATCCTTTACTGCTTTCCCAGGCACATTAGCAGGGAGCTGGATCAGAAGTGGAGCAGCCAGGGCTCAAATGGCATGGTGGTGCTGCAGGCCAGGTCTTTAACCCACTGTGCCAAAGTGCCAGCTGCTCCATGAGTCTTTAAAATTTGGCTAAAACACAATAGCCAAACAGGAGACTTTTTAAAATGTCAAATGCAAAATAATTTGTTACACTTAGAGAAGTGATCCTTTATCTATGTGCAATGCTGGAAGATAATTCAATAGAGACACTGAAATTAACAATAGTTGATCCTGAGGTCCCAAGATGGCAGTATAGGAAGAGGACGATCTGAGTCACACAGGGCAAAATAGATAGTTAAAAAAGAGATAAGATACACACCAGAGATAGAGCCATGGGAGATTCTTGAGGGGAAGCCCAGGAGAGCAACAGAGACTGTGCAGGTCCATGCTGAAAGAGCAAATAAGAAACGGGATCAGTGGAGGCCCAGACTGCAGAGGTTGGCACCAGCCCCCAGCAGACCAGGTGAGATGGGAAATCACTGGTCCGTGGAGCTGCAAATAGCAGCAGGAGGGAGAGCTTGGTGAACTGCTTTTGAAGTTCCATGCAGGAAAAAAGAGACGGTATAGAGTAACAAACAGAGAGGTTGGGCACCCCCCCTGCCCACCTCCCTCTTCCCCCACCCCATATCTGCAGCTGGCTTGGAGAAGCCATTTTGTTTGTTTACATTTTTGAAAATAAGCAGGGAACTGTGGCCTTTGACTCCCGCGCATGAGCACATCAGTAGTCACCTGAATGTAAATTGTCTCAACCCTCCAGTTAAAAGGCACACTGCCTGAATAGATTAAAAAACAAAACCCATCTATTTGTTGCCTACAAGAAACACATCTTACCAACAAAGGTGCATGCAGACTGAAAGTGAAAAGATGAAAAAAGATAATCCATGCTAACAGAAACCAAAAGAGAGCTAGTGTAGCCATCCTAATATCAGACAAAATAGACTTTAACACAAAAACTATTAAAAGTGACAAAGAAAGACACTATATAATGATTAAAGGATCAATTCAACAGGAAGATATAACTATTATAAACATATATGCACCTAATTCCAGGGCACTTGGATATCTAAAACAAATGTCAATGGATTTAAATGGCAATATAGATTCAAATACAATAGTTAATAGGGGACTTCAACACTGTCAGCATTAGACAGATCAACCAGATAGAAAATCAGCAAGGAAACAGCAGAGTTAGTCGACATTATAGAACAAGTGGACCTAACATATACCTACGGATCTTTTCATTCTAAACTTACAAAAACACATTCTTCTCACCAGTGCATGGAACTTTCTCCAGGATTGACCACATGCTAGGCCATAAAGCAAGTCTTGGCAAATTAAAAAAAAATCAAAATCATACCATGCATCTGTATGGACCACAATGCAATGAAGCTGGAAATCAGCAACTCAGGAATCTCCAGAACATATGCAAACACATGGAGACTGAACAACATGATCCTGAATGAACAGTGGGTCATAGAACAAATAAAAATTTCTGGAAACAAATGAAGATGACAATACAACATATCAAAACTTAAGGGATACAGCAAAAGCAGTTTTAAGAGAGAAGTTTATGGCAATTGGTGCATACATCAAGAAATTGGAAAGGCATCAAATAAATGAGCTAGAATGCATCTCAAAGATCTGGAAAAACAACACCAAACCAAATCCAAAACTAGTAGGAAAAAAGAAATAATTAAAATTAGAGAAGAAATCAACAAAATTGAAAAAAAATACAAAAGATCAGCAAAACGAAGAGCTGGTTTTTTGAAAAAATAAACAAAATTGACACACCATTGGCCCAACTAACTAAAAAAAAAAAGAGAGAGAGAGAGAGAGAGAATACCCAAATCAATAAAATTAGAGATGAAAAAGGAAATGGAAGAACAGATACTATAGAAATCAAAAGGATCATCAGAAATTATTACAAAAAGCTGTATGCCAACAAACTGGTAAACCTAGAATAAATGAATAGAATTCTGTCACATACAAACTACCTAAATTGAGCCATGAAGACATAGAAAACCTAAATAGTCCCATAACCAAGACAGAAATTGAATCAGTAATAAAGACCCTCCCAACAAAGAAAAGCCCAGGACTGGATGGCTTCACTGCTGAATTCTACCAGACATTTAAAGAAGAACTAACTAGAACACTTCTCAAGCTATTCAAAAGAATTGAAAGAGAGGGAATCTTCCCAAACTCCTTCTATGAAGCCAGCATCACCTTAATTTCTAACCCTGAAAAAGGTACAACAGAGAAAGAGAACTACAGACCAATTTCCCTGATGAATATAGACACAAAAATCCTCAATAACATTATGGCCAATTCAATCCATCAGCACATCAGAAAGATCATTCACCAGGACCAAGTGGGATTTATCCCTGGTATGGTTCAATATTTGCAAATCAATCAATGTGATACATCACGTTAAAAAACTGAAGAACAAAAACCATATGATTATCTCAATAGATGCAGAGAAAGCATTCAACAAATACAACACTCTTTCATGAGGAAAACTCAAAGCAAACTGGGTATAGAAGGAACATTCCTCAACACAATCAAGGCAATTTATGAAAAACCCATGGCCAGCATCATATTGAATGGGGAAAAGTTGGAGGCATTTCCATTGAGATCTGGTACCAGACAGGGATGCCCAGTCTCACCACTGCTATTAAATATAGTCCAGAAAGTTTTAGCCGGAGCCATTAGGCAAGAAAAATAAATTAAAGGGATACAAATTGGAAAGGATGAAATCAAACTATTCCTATTTGCAGATGACATGATTCTATATAAAGGGGATCCAAAAGACTCCACTATAGACTATTGGAACTCATAGAAGAGTTTGGTAAAGTAGCAGGATATAAAGTCAATACACAAAAAGCAACAGCCTTTGTATACTCAGACAATGCTACAGCTGAGAAAGAACTTTTAAGATCAATTCTTCACAATAGCTGCAAAAAAATCAAATATCTTGGAATAAATTTAACCAAGGATGTCAAAGATCTCTACAATAAGAACTATAAAACATTAAAAAATAGAAGATACAAAACAATGAAAAAATCTTCCATGTTCATGGATGAGAAGAATCAATATCATCAAAGTGTCCATTTTGTCAAAAGCAATTTACAGATTCAAAGCAATACCAATCAAAATATCAAGACATTCTTCTCCGATCTAGAAAAAATGATGTTGAAATTCATATAGAAAAACAGGAGACCTCAAATAGCTAAAGCAATCTTATACAACAAAAACAAGGCTAGAGGCATTACAATACCAGATTTTAAGACATACTACAAGGCAGTTATAATCAAAACATCCTGGTACTAGTACAAAAACAGATAGATAGACAAGTGGAACAAAATAGAAATGCCAGAAATCAATCCAGGCATCTATAACCAACTTATATTTGACCAAGGAGCTAAAACCAATCCCTGGACCAAGGACAGTCTCTTCAACAAAGTGTGCTGGTAAAACTGGATTTCCACATGCAGAAGTATGAAGCAGGACCCCTACCTTACACCTTACACAAAAATCCATGCAAAATGAATTAAAGATCTAAATCTATGACCCAACACCATCAAATTATTAGAGAACATTGAGGAAAACCTGCAAGACATTGGCACAGGGAAAGAGTTCTGGGGAAAGACTCCAGAGGCACAGGCAATCAAAGCAAAAATTCACAAGTGAGATTATATCAGATTGAGAAGCTATTGTACTGCAAAACAAATAATCAGGAAAATGAAGAGGCAACTGACAGAATGGAAGAAATTATTTGCAAACTATGCAACTGATAAAGGATTAATAACCAGAATATAGAAAGAGATCAGGAAACTCCACAACTACAAAACACAAAACAGAGGACCCAGTTAAAAAATCGGTAAAGGGCTTAAACAGACATTTTTTAAAAGAGGAAATCTAAATGGCCAAAAGACACATGAGAAAATATCCAGGATTACTAGCCATCAGGAAAATGCAAATCAAAACCACAATGAGGTTTCACCTCATCCCAGTTAGAATGGCTTTCATACAGAAATCAACAAACACCAAATGCTGCTGAGGGTGTGGGGACCCTAATCCACTGTTGGTGGGAATGTAAACTGGTAAAACCACTATGGAAGCCAGTATGGAGATACCTCAAAAATCTGAATATAGACCTACAATATGACCCTGCCATCCCACTCCTGGGAATTTAGCCAAGGGAAATGAAACAGTAAATAAAAGAGTTATCTGCACCCCTATGTTTATTGCAGTTCAATTCACAATAGCTAAGACATGTAATCAACCTAAATGCCTCTCAATTGAAGACTGTATAAAGCAATTATGAGATATGTACTCTATGGATTACTACAGAGCAGTAAAAATAAATGAAATCCAGTCATGTGCAACAAAATGAAAGAATCTGGAAAACACCATACCTAGTGAAATAAGCCAGTCCCAAGGGACAAATACCTTATGTTCTCCCTGATCTGTGACAACTGAATACCTAAAAGGAAATCTGTAGAAGTGAAACTGACACTATGAGAAGCAATGACCTGACTGTTGAGGAACAGTTTTTTTTCCATTCTTCTCCATATTATTTGATGAACTCTTTACTTAACATAGAGTTGATCATATGTGTATAAAGTCAATTGAAAATAGATATTCTAAAAAATAAGAGTGGGAATAAGAGAAGGAAGAGGAAGTTTATAAATGTAAAGCTATATAGTTCTGCATATATTCTTATGGACTTACATCTAAGGATACAGTTTAAAAACTTTTTTTAAAGATTTTATTTATTTTATTTGAGAGGTAGAGTTTCAGACAGTGAGAGGGAGAAACAGAGAGAAAGGTCTTTCTTCTGTTGATTCACTCACCAAATGGCTGCAACAGCTGAAGCTGTGGCAATCCGAAGCCAGGAGCCAGGTATTTCTTCCTGGTCTCCCTCATGGGTGCAGGGGCCCAAGGACTTGGGCCATCTTCTACTGCTTTCCCAGGCCATAACAGAGAGCTGGATTGGAAGTGGAGCAGCCGGGAGTAGAACCAGCGCCCATGTGGGATGCCACTACTACAGGAGAGGATTAACCTACTGCACCATGTTGCTGGCCCCAGTTTAAAAACTTGTCATGGGACCCCAAATCCCATTAAGCTGGGTGGTAAAAATGATATCTTAAGTGTTAAAGTGATCATATAAATAGAATTAAGTGTTAAAGGGATCATATAAATAAGAAAGGGCCTGGTAATAATAATAGAATTAAAAAGGAGAGAATATTTCAATATGAGAAGCAGTCCACACAGCAGACTCATAGAATGACAATTGCTTTAAGTAGCACTCTGACCTCATAATCAGCCCTTAAAGCATTCTGGTCTCGCTGAAAAGCCCATGTGAGCATTTCAGGCACGGAAAGCCAAAAAAATGTCCTATATGAAGGATCTCTGTTAGACTCCAGTGGAAAGAAGCAGCCATCAAAGAAGAATGTACTTTTCTCTGAAGGGAGGAGAGAACTTCTACTTTGCTTATGATAACCTTGTCTAAACACTGACGGAGACGGTGGATTCAAAAGGCTCCCACAGCCATGGAAGCTTATTTCAGTAGACTCAGATAATCACTGACATCATCCGTAAGACTATTAACTGTTAAATTAACAACAGGAGTAACTGTTTACTTACTTCTCATGCAGGACCTCTGTCCTCAATGAGTTGTATTATGAGAATTAACTGTAAAACTTCTCAAATAGTGTGTGTGCATGTGTGTGTGTGTGTGTGCAAATTGTTGAAATCTTTACTTAGTATAGAGTTAGTCTTCTGTGTGTAAAGTTAATTGAAAATGAATCTTAATGGAGAATGGGATAGGGAATGGGAGACAGAGGAAGAGGTGGGGGTGGGACTAGGGGCAGGAGGGCAGGTATGGTGGGAAGTATCACTATATTCCTAAAGTAGTACTTAACGAAATTTATACTCATTAAATGAAAGATTTCTTTGATGGGGGATGGAAAACCAATAGCTGATCTTAAGTGAGCATTGCCTTGTAGCAAGCCTTGTCCTGAGCATTTGGATGCATTATCTAATATCATTAAGGAGACAACCCTCACAGTCCAGAAACCTAAAGAGATTTAGTAACTTAGTCATGATTACACAGATAGTCATGCCAATTTGGACTCACAACTAGAAACACCTAACACCAAATTCTTTATTATTAATTATTATAATACATGACCTCTGTACTAGTAGTGGATGGAATGTACATTTTTATCAGGAAATTTTAGTCATCTGGACAAGTAGTAGAAACTGGAAGATTTGATCTTGTAAGAGTTTTTGGCCTTCATTGAAAGTCTCTAGATAAATAACAGTTCCAACAAAACTTCTGTGTGTCATGATCAGCTCTCTTTTCTGCACTTTGCTGGGAAATCATACTCCCTTGGTTTATTACATGGTTAGAATTTCATTAGTGACTGTTACCAGCCTGTGGCCTGCCCAGGGATGGGACCATCAAATACCTGCTCTGCCACAGGAGAAGGCTGATTAGCTTGGAACCCTTGGCAGGAGTCTAGGGTACTGGGAATTTCTGCTTTGGTTGTTCCGGGGCCCAGCCTCCTGCCCTACTCTGTACCCCTTGTCCTTTCACTGATTACTAAGCCTCATTGACTGAATTTTTAAAAAATTTTTATTTTTTTGACAGGCAGAGTGGACAGTGAGAGAGAGAGAAAACAGAGAGAAAGGTCTTCCTTTTCCATTGGTTCAGCCCCCAAATGGCCGCTGCGGCCGGCACACTGCGGCCGGCGCACTGCGCTGATCCGAAACCAGGGGCCAAGTGCTCCTCCTGGTCTCCCATGCGGGTGTAGGGCCCAAGGACTTGGGCCATCCTCCACTGCACTCCCGGACCACAGCAGAGAGCTGGACTGGAAGAGGAGCAACCTCAGAATCCGGTGCCCCGACCGGGACTAGAACCTAGGGTGCCAGTGCCGTAGGTGGAGGATTAGGGTATTGAGCCGTGGCGCTGGCCAATTGACTGCATTTTAAGAATGATCTTTGGCTCTCCTGCTTCCCTCTGTCCTTACTGCCATTATCCTTCTTTAGCATCCATCAATCATGTATTGTCAGGACTATTCTGAAAGCTTAAATCCTCAGGCATCCAACCTGATACCTTCCAATCTATCCTCCTCCCTGCTACCAGAATGATGTCTTTAAAACTGATAATGTCAGTCCTCTTCTCTGACATCTTTGATGACTTAATTTTGTCTGCAAAGTAGACTCCACACTCCTCAGCATGGCATTTACTACCCACTTTACTTACCTTCTGAGACTTAATAAATACTTTGTGAACAAGTGAATGCTCTCCTGCTTAGAAATCTTGTTAGCAACATTTGCTATGCTTATTATTCAACAATGAAATGTAGTGAGTGCCCATGATATGCTGAATTTTAACAATTCCTGTTTTATCATATGATAATGGAACACTTTGGGACTAGAGTGTGGTATCCTATGTTTGAATACACTTCTGGCCTTTTCTTGCTATGTGGGTATAGGCAAGTCATTGTGTGAAAGAGAGTAGATCTAAATGCTATCTTAGGGCCTTACAGATCATTTCTGTGTTGGTTCCAAACACTAGAATCTTCTTGGAGGAATAACCAAGAATGTTAACCTCTAGCCAGCCAAAGATGAGTCTTATGGCAATTTCTGTGTCCAGCATTTTGCACAGAATCCCACACCTTCAGTACTGACTCTTAGAATCATTTGATTGGTCCTACATTGAATCTTAGTACTGGGATTTAAATCTATATCATGAACCCTGGAGCTGAAACCATGCAGCTCTTAGAGCCTTCAGCTGTGATCTCATCTTATGACCAACAGCTTTTTTGACCTATGACTGCTGAGTCCTGACTGCCCCCCTCCACAAAAAAAAAAAAAAAAAAAAAAAAAAAAAAAAAAAAAAGGAAAGAAAATAAGTCACTGCTCCAGGAAGTGCTAGTGCTGACTCAGCAGGCTGGAAGTCTAGAATTGGAACTGGAACTTGTGTGAACTGGCAGGGACATTGCAGGCTCAAGTAGAAAGGAGAGAAAAAGGGCAGGCAAGCCCAGGAGAAACCATCCTGGGCCAGCATTGTAGTGCGGGGGGTAAAGCTACCATCTGTGATGCTGGCATCCCATATGGGCATTGGTTCAAGTCCTGGCTGCTCCATTTCCCATCCAGCTCCCTGTTAATGTCCTTTGAAAAGCAGTGGAGGATGTCTCAAGTGTTTGGGCCCCTACTTCCACTGTGGGAGCCCTCAAAGAGGCTCCTGGCTCCTGGCTTCAGCCTGGCCCAGCTCTGGCTGTTGTGGTCATCTGGGGAGTGAACAAGTGGATGAAAGATCTCTCTCTCTCTCTCTCTCTCTCTCTCTCTCCTCCTCTGTCTCTGCAACTCCGATTTTCAAAATAAATAAGTAAATGTTTAAAAAAAGAGAGAGGGAAATCATCATGAAGGCAGAGATGGAAAGCAATGATTGCTGTGAGAAGGAACTCCTTTATTGAGAACCTTCTGTGCAGCAGACACTTTGGTCTGGGCTGAAGTGCTGCCAGGCAGGTATTTCACAAGGTAGGGAATCCAAAACTCAAAGGATTAACTTTTTAGAATCATATGACTAGTTGTGTGGTCCAAATATAGGAATCCAGAGACCTGAATTCTTTTTTAAAAAGATTTATTTTTATTTATTTGAAAGACAGAGTTACAGAGAGAGGTAGAGACAGAGAGAAAGGTCTTCCATCTACTGGTTCACTCCCCAGATGGCCGCAACAACTGGAGCTGTGCTGATCCAAAGCCAGGAGCCAGGAGCTTCTTCTGGGTCTCCCACTTGGATCATCTTCTACTACTTTTCCAGGCCATAGCAGAGAGCTGGATTGGAAGAGGAGTGGCCGGGACTAGAACCGGTGCCCATATGGGATGCTGGCAATTCAAGCCAGGGCTTTAACCTGCTGCACCACAGTGCCGGCCCTCTTTTTTTTTTTTTTAAGATTTATTTAATTATTTGAAATTCAGAGTTACACAGAGAGAGGAGACACAGAGAGAGAGAGAGAGTCTTCCATCAGATGGTTCACTCCCCAGTTGGCCTCAACGGCTGGAGCTATGCCAATTCAAAGCCAGGAGCCAGGAGCCTCTTCCGGGTCTCCCATGTGGATGCAAGGGCCCAAGGACTCGGGCCATCCTCCACTGCTTTCCCAGGCCATAGCAGAGAGCTGGACCAGAAGTGGAGCAGCTGGGTCTCGAACTGGTGCCCATATGGGATGCTGGCACTGCAGGCCAGTGAGTTAACCCGCTGCGCCACAGCGCTGGCCCCAGAGACCTGAATTCTTTCTTTTATATACCCCAAGAAGCATCTGAGATGAACTTAGAAGTCTTGAGAGTAAAAAAAAAAAAAAAAAGTCTTGAGATTTAAGAAAACTAGGTACTCAGGAAATACCCCCTCAATGGCAATTCCAAGGAAATGGGCAAATTACTAATACTGAAACCCAAATCGCCAGCACTAACCATGTAAAAGGAAGAATTACAATCACTATATTAAATAGCTCTCAGTCATAAATGAATATTGGCCTCTGGAGGGACACAAAATGATGTTGTTAATTTCTTGAGCATGAAGGTGACTAATAAGTGGGTGTGGCATCAGTCATCTTGTTTCTGCAGCTGTCTGGGTAGGCTGATCTTTAGTTTGAGTCTCTAGCCACTGTCTGCTCATGGCACGGTGCAGTCTAATCTCCTGGTTTCATAGTTAGCTTGACATTTTTGCTGAATCCAGCTCCTTGCTCTCAGCCTCAACTATTCCGTGCCAAAGCAGACTCCTTTTACAGTGGCCTACTTAGAAACACAGGATGTTAGTGTTGGAGGGGAGCTACTTTAGAAATTACCTATTATAACCCCCTCAAATGAGAAAATGGGCCCCAGACGAGACTTGGTGAGGTGATATCTCGTCACCAAGAGGTACGATGGAAACTCAGCAGCCCAGCCTGCAGAGAAGGAGGAGCAAGCCAGGATCAAGCAGCACTAGAGCTGGCATGCTAACTCAGCTGCTGCATCACTAGGGCTGGTGTGGAGCACAGGGAGCAGACTCGCCCGTGGAAGAATGGGTTGAGTTAGAGAAGCCAAGTAGCAGGAACCCAGTCAGGCAGTCTGGAGTTTGGGGGAGGGCTGTGTCTCAGCAGGGAAATGTGGAGCTTGGGAGGAGAATTAGGCTGAAGGTCAGTTGTGAAAACCTAATCAACAAGCCCGGAAGGGTGAGGCAGTGTGGAAAAGAAGAAAGTTATAACTTGAGGCTATCAGGGTGTGCAGAGTTCACCAGAGGCAAGATAAAGTCCAGATGGGTAGCAGCTTACTCCACCCCCAAGGTGGGTTGTGGCTGATGAATTTCTTGTCCTTTATAGGAAGGTTCTAGTAGCTACTGACTGGCTCTAGATCATAGCTGGGAAGCCAAAGAGTACAGGACTAAAGTATTCCATCCGTTCTGCCTCCCAAGTATCTCTGAGCGGTCCCTTACCTCCATTTCAGCTGTCGCCACCTTGAACCATGATCAGGTTGTCTCCTAACCTCTGTCTGCACTCTTTTTTTTTAAGATTTATTTATTTATTTGAAAGTCAGAGTTACACACAGAGAAAAGGAGAGGCAGAGAGAGAAAGAGAGGTCTTCCATGCACTGGCTCACTCCCCAATTGGCCACAATGGCCAGAGCTGCACCCATCTGAAGCCAGGAGCCAGGAGCTTCTTCCAGGTCTCCCACACAGGTGCATGGGCCCAAGGACTTGGGCCATCTTCTACTGCCGTCCCAGGCCATAGCAGAGAGCTGGATCGGAAGAGGAGCAGCCAGGACTAGAACCGACGCCCATATGGGATGCTGGCATTTCAGGCCAAGGCGTTAACCCACTGCGCCACAGTCCCGGCCCCAAGGTTTAATTTTTCTTGTGGAACCACAGTTGAGAAGGGCTGGAGAAAATAAAGTCCAAACACCTAAGGCTGGTGCATCAGATCCTACACAATTTTAAACCAACCTTCTTTCAAGTCTCCTCTGCTGTTCCCCCTACTACTCTTGCATTTCTTCATCTTGCCATTCCTTTCCTGTCTTAATGTTTACCTCCTTCCTGGTCCCCTTCTTGGAGTTTTAGAATCTTACCATACTTCAAGGCCTAGCTCAGATGTCACCTCATTCCACAACTTTGGATAGCAGATTAAACTGTTCCTTCCACCATGCACCCATACTCTTTTTTAGTGTGTGCCACTGTACAGCACATTGTTCATAACTAGAGATTTATGAATCTGTGGAACTAAAATTTTGAGGTTTTGCACAGTGTACAACTTCCCCTCATCCACTGAACTGAACAAATGTTTCTTGAACTGAGTGGCTGGAAGCCTCCTGAAAAATCAATGACAATGCTAATTCTGGAACACACAACTCATGACTCTGAGTCCCTCATTATTTGGGTTTCTATACATGACCACAACTAGATCAAACACTGAATATGCCACTGTCAGTTATGCAGCTGTGCATGTAATTGTGTGGGTCAGGAGAAGACTTCCTGAATAATTTCTGACAGAGTGAGGGAGTAAGACCACACACGCCTAACTATGAAGGGAGAAGGGAGCCATAAAGGTGTTAGATAAAGTACTAGGAGTTGATTCAGGAGGAGTGCATAGGACTAACTTTATAATTTCTCCAGCAGACAAGAAAAGGAAAAGAAGAAATAGTTGTTTTTGGAGTCAAGTGAAGGGCAAATAATGTCAAGAACTGATGTCTGAAATGACTCACTGAAGCCGTAATCTGATAATACCGAGAACTCACATTTACACAATACAGACTTCTGTCACGGAGATGACCTCACTTAATTCCCAGAACAACTCTGTGGCAGGGGATGGTATCTGTGTGTGTGCACGCGCGCGTGCTGCTGTTACAGTCCTCTCCTTACAGAGGAGGTGGCCAAGTCTCCAAGAAGAGGAGTGACAACCCAAATACCCACTGTCTATAAATGTCACAGCCAGAACTAGAGGTAGGTATGCCTGTCTCCTGATCTGTAGCCACATTTACCATTTTTTCTTTCTTTCTTTTTTCAAATGGGGAGGCACCTCCTCTGATCTCAATGCCAAAGGAAGGTGAGTTGTACATACTTCTCTGAGCTATGACTCAGAGGGATTCTCCATAAACCCAAACCTTTTCTAGGCTATTTTAAAATAAAGATAGAAAACCATTAGTTTCTGACTTGTGGGGAGCTGGCTGATACAGAGCAATTCTCTGCTTGAGCTCGGAAGAAGTCGACTTGACCAGAGAATCTGGGGCTGGACAGA
This sequence comes from Oryctolagus cuniculus, assembly GCF_051225735.1. Taxonomy (NCBI): domain Eukaryota; kingdom Metazoa; phylum Chordata; class Mammalia; order Lagomorpha; family Leporidae; genus Oryctolagus; species Oryctolagus cuniculus. Next base: position 77,344,696 of record NC_142867.1, read on the forward strand.
GAGTGGAAGGTAGTTTGTTTTCTAACTGCCAGTGTGTAGCTCCAGCAGCTATACAAGGTGGCCGGTGGGGCTCTGCTGTGTTTTTTGGTCAGCTCCATATGAGGAGAAAGAAAACCTTAGGATGGTGGAGTACGAGGGTTGGATCCAGAAGAGGTCAGTCACCTGGTCTTCCACTTCTTAGATTTCTTTTTAAAGATTTATTTATTTATTTATTTATTTGAAAGTCAGAGTTAGAGAGAAAGAGAGAGAGAGAGAGAGAGGTTTTTCATCCACTGGTTGACTCCCCAATTGGTGACAATGGCCAGAGCTGCACCGATCCGAAGCCAGGAGCTTCCTCCAGGCCTCCCATGCCGGTGCAGGGGCCCAAGCACTTGGGCCATCTTCTACTGCTTTCCCAGGCCATAGCAGAGAGCCAGATCAGAAATGCAGCAGCCAGATCAGAAGTGGAGCAGCCGGGTCTCAAACCGGCACCCATATGGGATGCCAGTGCTTCAGGCCAGGGCGTTAACCCACTGCGCCACAGCGCTGGCCCCCCACTTCTTAGATTTACCAATGAACCTTGGGACCCATGATATGTTATAATATATGTACCATGTACTAGACTCTGCCGATGTTTTTTCTGTGGTATTTAAACAGAACACATTTCCTATCTCCCCAACAAAATGGTGGAACCCTCAGGGACACAGAGTTGGTTTGAATAATTTTATACCCCCATCTCGTGATGCCCTGGATAGATAGTAAAATCAGAAAGTGGCTTTTTATTACAAAAAGATTTCAAATTTGTTTAAAAAACACCTATTATATGCATATTCCCTGGGATAAGATTCCCTGATTTCTCATCCTTCTTCTTCTAAAGTTACACAGATCATTTTTCAAAATCTTCATTCATTCATTCAATGCTAGCAGAATTGAGCACCTACTGTATGCTGGGTGCCACTTCATGATAGACCCTATGCCAGGTATGGAGGAGATGGACGTAGACAGGAGGCAGCATGCCTTAATGGAGGTTCAAGTTTAGGGTAACATAGACTAGTGTGGTTGAAAGAGACTGTTTAACTCAAATGCCTCAAGTTACAGGGAGAAAGTGAAGGTCCAGAGAAAGGAAGTGTCTTGCTAAAAGTCACATAGCTGGTCCATGGCAAAGCCAAATAAAGAACATAGATCTGCTTTTTCAATTAAGATGTTAATCTGAAGTAATTCAGCAGGCCAAGGAAGGTATTTATCTTCTTTACTCTTTCTCTCCCAACTCAGTAAGTCTCCTTAGATTCCTGATTATTGGAGAAAGTGAATGTTTTCCTGCCCCATCTTTTTCTGGGACTTTATGTGGTCTGTTAGTAATAAACCAGATTTTTCATTGTCTGTAGAACTCTATCTCCTGCATCCTTTTTAAATTCCACTCTCCACAGAGGCTCTCAGTTTTATGGCTAGAGTCTCAGGATCTGGGAAAACATGCTGCCTGAATTTTGCTTTTTCACAGGAAGCAGAATATGCCAATTCTCCATCAGAAAATAGCATGAAGCTCTGTTTCACTGTTGTTTAAAATAATTAGTTCAGTAAGAAATGTTGATAATACTTGGATTAGTCAGGGCACTCCAAAGAAACAGAACAAGTAGAATGTGTGTGTGTGTGTGTGTGTGTGTGTGTGAGTGTGTGTGTGTGTATTGTAGAGAGAGTTGGGAGGGGGCTGTTTAGACTCATATAATGCAAAGTCTACAGGGTAGAGCCCTAGAAAAGAGCCAATATTGCAGTTTAAGTCAAAGGGAGAGGTCTGTCTTTCTTCTATTCAGGCCTTCAACTGGTTGGACAAGGCCCACCCACATTATAAAGCACCATTTACTTTATCCAAAGTCCACTTATATAAATGTTAACCTTATCCAAATATCCTCACAGAAATATTCAGAATAATATTTGGCCAAATATTTGGGTGCCATGACTCAGTCAGGTTGACACATAAATTTAAACATCACAATTCTATAAGTTGAAATTTTTACAACCCCTAGACCCTTATCAGAATTCTGAAGTAGTTGTGCCAGTGCCAGTTGCTGGAGGAATCACTGGACCTAATAAGGGCCTTCATCATACCAGACTTCACAAAGCTGAACACCAGCATCAGCGGAGTGGAAAGGAAGCCTGGCAGAGATGGAAGAACCATCAGGTGGGCAAATGTTAGGACTGGAACAGAGTATTTTGGCATGTATAAACCACTTCCTTTGTTTCATAGGTGAAGAAGAGGAAAATACAGAAACCAAAGACCAGTTAGGGGGGAAATACCTGGTTTGCCAGAATTCCAACAACCAGACCTTTGGGACTGACCTAAGTTTCCTCTCCCAACTCCTCTCAAAGAGAACTGAGGCATTTGCTGAGACAGAAGACATTGGGGTGCGAACCCTTGGTGAAACTGCAGAATTCTTAGAACTCTGAACAGACCCGTGAAGGTCTTTGGACAAAGAAGTTCTTGTATGCATTCAACAAGTATTCCTGGGGCCAGGCTCTTTTCTAGGTGCTGGAAATACATCAATGAACAGAAGTCACAATAATCTGTTTTCCTGGAGTTTACACTCTACTAATAGAGACAGGCAACAAACAACATAAATAAGTAAGGTAAACAATACAATTTGCTAATCCCAAGTGCTAAAGAGAAAAACAAAGCAGGAAAGGGGACTAGGAAACGCAGAGTAATGAATGTTGCAATTTCAGATAAGGTGGCTAAGGAGGGCCTCACTGAGAAAGTGACATTGGTGCAAAGATCAGAAGTAACCAAGAACCTGAACAATGAAGACACCCACGGAAAGAACATTCTAGGCACAAGGAATAACTGCAAAGACCAGTGTTGGGGTTGAATTGTGTCTCCTTCCCCTCAAAGATAGATATAAGTTCTAATCCCTGGTATCTGTGACATGTGACTTTATTTGGAAATAGAGTCTTTGCAGATATAATCAAGTCAAGATGAGGTCATTAGCATATATCATAATCCAGTAGTACTGGTATCCTTATCACAGAGGACTCAGAGGCAGAGACATACAAGGAGAGTCCAACAGAGGAGAGAGACTGAAATAACGCAAATCAAGGAATGCTGGGGATTGATAGCAACCACAGGAGCTGCAAACGGGGAAGGAAGGATTCTCCTCTATAGGCTTCAGAGGGAGCATGGCGTTGCTAGCATGTTGATTTTGTAGTTCCAGCCTCCAGAACTCTGAGCCTATAACTTTGTTGTTTAGAGTAGTACTCTGCTTATTAGCCCTAGGAAATAATAGTTATAAAACAGGAATGTGTATGGCATTCTGACGGGATACAGAGGCCAAGTAAGCAAGGCAGGGTGTAACAGGAGATGAGAAGAGAGAAGTTACGTAACACATGATGTGCTAACACAGTGCCTCATGGGTCAGCGAGGGACCTACCCTTTAAAACGTTCATATTTAGTTACCATGGTGTGCTGCATTCTTGGCTGTATGGAGATGTACAGAGGGAGAACCTGGATTATCTTAAGTAGATAAACATGAGAAATACTTAGAAAGATATCAAACTATGTAGAAACTAATACTTACAATTAAATATTTCATTGGCTTTTTAGGTCTATTTTAATCTAGTGTTAATACATAGCTAGACTAAAAGATGAAATTTTTAGTTTCAAAAGCAGATCGTTAAATGAATCTTGATGCAAATGGAACGGGAGAGGGAGCGGGAGATGGGAGGGTTGGGGGGAGGGGGGAGGGAGGGAAGTTATGGGAGGGTGTGGTGGAATGAGAAGGCCATGCCAGCCGGCGCCGCGACTCACTAGGCTAATCTTCCGCCTTGCGGCGCCGGCACACCGGGTTCTAGTCCCGGTCGGGGCGCCGAATTCTGTCCCGGTTGCCCCTCTTCCAGGCCAGCTCTCTGCTGTGGCCAGGGAGTGCAGTGGAGGATGGCCCAAGTGCTTGGGCCCTGCACCCCATGGGAGACCAGGAGAAGCACCTGGCTCCTGCCTTCGGATCAGCGCCATGCGCTGGCTGCGGCGGCCATTGGAGGGTGAACCAACGGCAAAGGAAGACTTTTCTCTCTGTCTCTCTCTCTCTCACTGTCCACTCTGCCTGTCAAAAAAAAAAAAAAAAAAAAAAAAAAAAAAGAAGGCCATGCCAAGATGGCCACTGGCAAGCGAGCATCAGTTACTCAGGAATGGCTTTGAAACCCACCTGGCAACGGAGCCTGACTGGCAACAGGCTGTGATTGGCTGGGGCATGGACTGCCCCTTGACCGGATTGGGTGGTCTTGGCTATATAAGCTGTTGTACTAACTGAAATAAATGAGTCTGCGGGTGCTTGCCTCAAGCCCGCTTTCACCCGACTCCCGGGGTCTGTGTGGTGACTCTGCGCCTCTTGCCCCTACCACGCTCCTCCTCTCAGAAATGAATCCACTGCAACATTGTAGCCATTGTAATCCATAAACTGTACTTTGGAAATTTATTAAATAAAAGTTAAAAAAAGCAGATCGTTAGATGGCAGTCTGCATCTGCCTATATAAATTGAGCATTCTTTTTTTTAAACTAGTTCTGCTTATTTTCTTTTTTTTAAATTTTTTATTTAGTAAATATAAATTTTCAAAGTACAGTTAATGGATTACAATGGCTTCCCCCCCCCATAATTTCCCTCCCACTCACACCCCTCCCATCTCCCGCTCCCTCTCCCATTCTATTCACATCAAGATTCATTTTCAATTATCTTTATATACAGAAGATCAATTCAGTATATCTTAAGTAAAGATTTCATCAGTTTGCACCCACACAGAAACACAAAGTGTAAAAATACTGTTTCAGTACTAGTTATAGCATTACTTCACATTGAACAACACAATAAGGACAGATCCCACATGAGAATTAAGTACACAGTGACTCCTGTTGTTGACTTAACAAATTGACACTCTTGTTTATGGCGTCAGTAATCTCCCTAGGCTCTAGTCATGAGTTGCCAAGGCTATGGAAGCCTTTTGAGTTCGCCGACTTCGATCTTATTCCGACAGGATCATAGTCAAAGTGGAAGTTCTCTCCTCCCTTCAGAGAAAGGTACCTCCTTCTTTGATGGCCCCATTCTTTCCACTGGGATCTCACTCGCAGAGATCTTCCATTTAGGTCTTCCCCCCCCCCCCCAGGGTGTCTTGGCTTTCCATGCCTAAAATACTCTCATGGGCTCTTCAGCCAGATCCGAATGCCTTAAGGGCTGATTCTTTTTTTTCTTTTTTTAAAAATTTATTTGACAGTTATAGATAGTGTGTGAGAGAGACAGAGAGAAAGGTCTTCCTTCCATTGGTTCACTCCCCCAAATGGCCACTACAGCCGGCTCTGCGCTGATCTGAAGCCAGGAGCCAGGTGCTTCTTCCTGGTCTCCCATGTGGGTGCAGGGCCCACTGCACTCCTGGGCCACAGCAGAGAGCTGGACTGGAAGAGGAGCAACCGGGACTAGAACCCGCCACCCATATGGGATGCTGGCGCTGCAGGCGGAGGATTAACCATGTGAGCCATGGCACCAGCCCCATAAATTGAACATTCTAATAAAAACTGGGTTGTCACAATCTTGGCATAGGCCTCACCTGGTGCATAGACCAGGTGGCTCACTGACCAGGTTTCTCTTCTAGGAAGGACTTGCTGCCCAGGCACGAGGTGTGTGGTCAGCAGATAGCCTCAGCTGTCGGCTCCTTCATGCACTGTCTCAGTGGCAGAGGACAGCTTTGCCCAAGATGAGGCATTTCCCAGGGAAGCTGTGTCCACAATGGCTGAGTGAGGTGCAGGATTAAAGATTCAGCCACTTCAGCCTGTCACACTCTGGAAGGCAGCACTTGCTCCAGAGCTCTGACTGGGACGGCGGAGGCTTTCTGAGGCCTTCTGTGCAGTTTGACTTCTTCCTCTGCACTATTCTACTTCTTCCCTTTCACTTTCATGTGTAGACATCAACACAGGTTGAATACCTGATAGCTCAACTCTTTCAGTGTCTGCTTCCAGAAGAACTAAGCTGCGGCACCTGTTGGCAGTTACCTTAATTGCAGGTGGATTCTAAGAGGAAATAAGCACATATTTGTACTGTGAACCTGGAAACCATACGTAGGAAGATATCAGTAACTATCACAACCCCATCTGGCTGCAAGATAGAGAAACCCAAACTGAGTTAACCTAAGGGGACAGGAAATTTTTTTTTTTCACTAAAAGATTAGGAGTGTCTTACAGCCAATTATCAGACCTCCTGAAACATCAGAAATGGAAAACGAAAAATGTCAAGAACTAAAGTAGATCTTCTGTTTCTCCCTCCCTCACTCTTCTCTCCCCACTACTCCCCCTGTTGCTCTCTGGAATCAAGGTATCTTGTCTGTGCGTCTCATGGTAGATCTCTATTCTCACTGCTTGTCAGATAATACAACCTGAATCAGAAGTCTCAAATTATCAGCCTCAGTTGCCCTTATTCACTGTCACCTTCAGGTCCAGTGCCTGTAGTCGACTGATTCTGTTTGCCTGGAGTCCCAGGTTCCTCCTCAGTCAGATGTTCACTCTGGAGCCTTTCAACCATGGCTGGGAACTGGGACATTTTCAGTGGGACACTGCCCTCCTTCCAAGGCTGTGTGAACGAGGTTATATTCTTTTTTTTTAATTTATTAATTTATTTTTTTGACAGGCAGAGTGGACAGTGAGAGAGAAAGAGAGAAAGTTCTTCCTTTCCATTGGTTCACCCTCCAATGGCCCCTATGGCCAGCGTGCTGCGGCCAGCGCACCATGCTGATCCGTAGCCAGGAGCCAGGTGCTTCTCCTGGCCTCCCATGTGGGTGCAGGGCCCAAGCACTTGGGCCATCCTCCACTGCACTCCCTGGCCACAGCAGAGAGCTGGCCTGGAAGAGGGGCAACTGGGACAGAATCCGGCGCTCCGACCGGGACTAGAACCTGGTGTGCTGGTGCTGCAGGCGGAGGATTAGCCTAGTGAGCCGCGGCGCCAGCCAAGGTTGTATTCTAAGAAGAGGATATGAGAGTGCGCATCTCTAGCACAAAAATCCTCACAGCTATGATGTTGTAGAATAGTCAACAATGAAGCCAAATGATTGGTTTTGAATTCCTGTTCTGCTGTGAATTAACTGTCATGAATCAACTAGAATGGACTGTATTAAACTTTTGAGCATTCTGTTTCATCATCTGCAAAATGGAGCTAATAAGCCTGCTTCAAAGGTATTTTATACAATTTACACATTTTTAAAAATTTTTACATATTTTTGAGATGAGCAATAGTCTACACACTGGAAATGTAGAAATAAAAGATACAGTCCCTGATTTGGACAGAGGTGCTCACAGTTTAGTGAAGAGGCAGACAAAAAAACAAATAAATACAGTTTTTTGTGATATGCAGAGAGAGAGAGAAGCACATCTCCTTAGGTATTCTTCTTACACACCCTGAGTGTGCATGGATTTGTGTGGGGGGTGTGGATGGAAGAGCAGAGGAAGGCTAGAGAATGGGGAACGTTTCCCAGAGGAGGTAAGCCTGGGTGGAGGATTGACTGTCTGCAGGAGGTAAATGTGGGCCTGGAGGGGGAAGTATATCCAGGCAAGGACAGGACCATGTGCCAAAACCCAAATATGTGAAGGAGATGGGTCATTTCAGCAACGTGTCAATGAGATGGCAGGGCTGAAATGAAGAAAATTACCTGGGGGCCAGTATTGAGGTGTAGCAGGTAAAGTCTCCACCTGCGATGTCAGCATCCCATATGGGCACAGGTTTGAGTCCAAGCTGCTCCACTCCCAGTCCACCTCCCTGCTGATGTGCCTGGAAAAGCAGCAGAAGATGGCTCAAGTGCTTGAGCCCTTGCCATCCATGTGGGAGATCCAGATGAAGCTCATGGCTCCTGACTTCAGTCTGGCCCAGCCCTGACTGTTGTAGCCATTTTGGGAAGGGAACCAGCACATGGAAGAGCTCTCTCTGTCTCTCCTTCTCTCTGTAACTTTGTCTTTCATTTAAATGAAATACATCTTTAAAAAAAAAATAAAAAGAAAAGCATCTGGCATGGACCCAGGCAGGACGTCTGGCGGGTGGTTAGAGACGAAGTGCCTCTGATTGAAGAGGAAGAAGTGAAACAATCAGGGGTGAGTGCTCAGAGACCAAGTGTGCTGCACCCACAACAGTGGGAATCAGGCTCTAGGGGGCAGATAATATTATCTTTATTGTGTAAGATGTTACTTTGGTAATTTCCCCAAGATTACCTGGTGTGTTAGTTTGGGTTCGGTTACCCCAGGAGCTGTCAGGAGAACAAGATTCAAGCATACTTAGTTCATGTGGGGGGATGATCAGAGGAAACCCCACAGAGCCGGGATGTGAGGTGGAAGAAGGAGTCAGTAAGGTTGTGCTGTCAAGCTGCTTACCTCCTAGGGTAACTGGGGCTCAGTGCCACCGGGGAATTGTGGGAGGCATCTCAGAGTTATTATCACCAACAGCTAAGGAACCTGGGGTATTTCTCACCAAATTGCCACTGCCACTGTTTGAGGACTCTTTCTTGGAATGTTAACTGTGGCATTCCCAGCTTCCCTAGCACAAGACCCAAATGCGCTCATTAGGCAGGGAGCCACAGGTATTCTCAGTAGGCCAACCTCAGGACGTGGAGGTGAGGGCAGGGCACTGACAGTGTGGACCATGTGCAATACCAAGCCGGGGAGCCAGGCTTTGGAGCAAGCAGTCTGGCTTAGGTTATAAGAATGACACTATAGTTCTTACTAATGTAAAGTATTATTAATAAATATATTGTACTGATACTTACAGTACCTTCAGAAAGCATAGCACTGAGCCTAGAATCAAGGGAATCTGCTGCCCTAATAGATGATGGGCCCATAATGGATACTTAATGTATATTTGTGAATGAAGTTTTTAAAAAATTCAATGCAAGTTGCTCAGTCAGTGTTATTTGGCTATAAACAATCTTTCATTAGAAATAAAGAGATTTGAGTTGTACAATGTGTTTGGGAAGCTCAGGGAAACCACTTAGACCCACTGAGCTTTAATTTTCTCACCTTAAAATTTTACTTTACTATCTGCCCCACCTGCCTACAGTAGAATTGTTATGAACATGAAATGTGATCCTGAATGTGAAAAGTCAAGGTATGGTAGATTGAGAGGTAGTCCTGTATCTTTGTCTTGGATTTGGATCAGGAGAGGTGACTTGTTGGCTCTTGGTTTCTCAGGATCCAAGACCATGTACTGTGGAGCTACCAAGTACATCAGTCAGGGTTCTTGGTTGCAAATAACAGAATCTAACTCTGGGTATCTTAGCCAAAAACAGGGTGCTTAGTAGAGAGACAAAGGAAGATTACAGAATTGACAGAAAGGCTAGAGAATCAAGTTCAGAAAATGGACAGGAACCAAGAAGAACCACATATAAGACCATACCAAAGACACGACCTGGTTAAAATGCTGCTGCCCCTCCCACTGAACAGTGAACAACAGCACTGTCATAAGCCCAAATTCTGAATTGTCCCAGTTGCTTGAATCATTTGCTTCCAACTCAAAATTTTGGACAGGAGAATCAGCTGGGCCAAGATTAGATCATATGTTTGTGCTGTAGCTGCCAGGGATCCAGGAGGGCATTTTCCAGCTCCCATAAGGGGAAGACATACTGTACCCACCAGTACGTCTTATGCAATGGCAGCTTCCCCAGACATAGGCAGGGGCTCAGATGCATGGTGGCCAAAAATTAAGTCAGTACCATGCAAGTCAGGATACAGGGAAAGTGAGATACTGGTTAAAAATTGGAAAACTCCAAAAGCTAGGAGGTCAAGATTTATTAAGTATCAACACTGACTTTCAGCTTTATTTGCTGGGATGTTTGTAGTCAAAGTGCTGAGTACAAAGGTGACTAAAAACATAGGTGTTGGCTTCAAGGTGCTCTAACCAGTTAGGGACAATATACTAAAATAAAATGTGAAAAGGAAAGTCTGTAATTGAGACACGGCAAGTATAGTGGTAGCATCAAGCAAGAGATTAATGCTAGGGAACCATGGGAGTAGCCAGCAAAGCTTTCACAGAGGAGATGGGACTTGAAGCTTAGAAGAGGAGAGAAAGGCAAGATCACTGGAAGCAGAACCATCCCTGGAATCTGTTAATCTTCCTCACCTGTCAGAATTGAGGTCCTTATAGTTCTTGCTCAGTCCCACTATAACACACACACCACTATGATTAGGTCTAAATTAGTATTATTAAAGTCTCAATGTTTATTAGGGTATTGCTTAAGCCAATTTTTTTCTTCTTTTGCTCTCCCCATACTCTGGTACAGAGTGGTATTAGCAAAAGTTTACTGCTGCTTCTGATACCTTTAGCTATTTTAGATGTAAGCATATACTTGATCATTCTTGGGTTTTAATAATTACCCAACCATTGACTAATTATAAGATCTCTCTGAACCATGATTTCATCAAAGATAAAATAGGAACCAAGAATACTTGTCTTTAGGGGAAGGCATTGGTGTAGCAGTTAAGATGCCCCTTGGGAAATCCACACTCCATATCAGAGTACCTGGATTTGAGTTCTTGTTCTGTTTCCTATTCAAGCTTCCTGCTAATTTACACCTGGAACATAGTAATTGATGGCTCAAGTATTTGGGTACCCCATGCATGCGACATGGACTGGGTTCCTGGCTCCTGGCTTCAGCCTGGCCCAACCCTAGCTGTTGTAGGCATTTGGAGAGTGAACCTACAGATGGAAGACCTCTCTCTATTTCTGTCTCCATCCTTTTCTCTTTCTCTAAATAAATACATTTTTTTTAAAAAATGTGACTTCTAGAACTGTTGTGGAGATTCAGTGAGATAAGAGCCAATGCTCAGTGGCTGGTATGTGCTATTACTGGTGTTGGCTTGAGGCAGTTCTCTACAGGTCTGGTGGTGATGAGGATACCTCTATGTTCTTCCCCTCTGGTCTAAAGGGTTTTATACACTGGTTGAGGAAATTATAAGTAGGAACTGCCTTCTAGGAGATAAAGAACCCAGATATTCTGCCAAAACTGTGAGAATATTAGGGAAAGAAGTGAGGAAACATGAACTTTAAGTAGAGCTCAGAACCCTTTTCAAATCCTATTTCCATAGTGGGATTGAAAACCTGGCTCCTGGAGTTGAGGGAGGCTTTCTGATCCCACAAGAATGATTCCAAAAACAGCCCTCCTGGCACTAGGGGTGGTTGTTTTTGCCCATAATGAGGAGGAAACAATTTACCCAGATGTGGGCCTGGTCAGGCTCCATTCCCCATCAAGATCAAGCCAAGAATTCAGAAGGGTGGAGGATAGCACATCCATTAAGCAGCTGTTTTCACATCTTGCACAGTGTTTCAAAGTGTATGCAGTATAACATTTTAAAGAAGGCCGGTGCTACAGGCTGAAGAATACAATATGTGGGGCAGATCCAGATATGAAAATGCTGTGTGGCTTGGAAGAGTCATCTGATTATGAGTAGTATGAATTGAGATGTCTTTTTCTGAAATTCCTGCCTTATCATTCAGTAGTCACATCTTCTTCTTTTTTTTAAAAGATTTATTTATTTATTTGAAAGGTAGAGTTACAGTGAGAAGGAGAGGCAGAGAGAGAGAGAGAGTGGTATTCCATCTGCTGGTTCACTCCCTAATGGGCAGCAATAGCCAGAGCTGTGCCATCTGAAGCCAGGAGCCAGGAGCTTCTTCTGGATCTCTCATGCAGGTGCAGGGGCCCAAAGACTTGGAACATCTTCTACTGCTTGTCCAGGCCATAGCAGAGAGCTGGATCAGACGGAGAGCACCCATATGGGATGCCGGCATGCAGGCAGCGGCTTTACTTGTTACACCACACTGCCAGCTCCATTCCAACCTTGGACTTCTAGGTAAAGTCTAATCATTCAGTCATTGATTGTAGAGTTATACTTGCATACTGAGGATTTACCAAAGCCAAGCATTGTAAGATGGGTGCACAGGACCTTGATTTTGATTCTGGAAAGGGAAGAGGAGACTTTTCTAACAATGCAGCCTGCTACTCCTTTCGAACAGTATTTGTGGGAAAGCATGAATGTCTCTCCTGTCTGAATATGGGGAAAGCAATTTCATGTAGAATGGCTTAATTCTGATATTTACTGGGCTCATCATCCCATCTGGGGGTAGGTCCAGGACTGAGAAGGATGGAGCAGCACTGCATGTTGTCATGGTAACTTGGCCTTAACACACCTTGGCTCCTTTGTGTTGCCCCCAAATTACCTTTAAACGAGTGTGCATTTTCAGAATGTGGAAAGCGTCCCTTCATTTTCACACAATCAATTATAAAGCCATTTTTCAAGGCCCTTAAGCAGAGGAGGGGTCATTTCTTTTTGAGGCTGATGCTGTGCTGATGCTGTTTCTTTACTCAGAAGTAAACCATTAGTACCCAGACTATTTTATTTTTCCTTGGGACATTTTGCTTTCAAATTCCTTTTTCATATGTATGGTACATTTTACTGCCACACTGTTTTAACCTCATGCTTAAGCAATCCTAAAGGGCAAGAAAATGAACCCACCAAATATTTATATCTCAAAATAAGCTTTTGAGGTTGGAACTGATATCTCTATTTTACAGGTGGAAGAACCAAGGCTCCAGGAGGATCACTTGGTTAGGAAATAGCAGGAAGAGGAATAGAAACAGGCCTTTAGATTCCAAATCTGGTCTCCTTCTGTTACACCTCACTGACTCTCAGTCACTTCTAACTTTTGTTATTTTACAAAAACACAGATGCATACAAAATAGCAACTGCTTTGTGCTTTGCTTTTTTAAAAAAGGCTCTATTGAAGTATTTCATGTATATATTTTCTCATGTTATATGTATATATCATAAATTTCACTCATTGTAAACATACATAGTTCAGTGATTTTCAAAAATGTGTAACAGTTTTATTGGGATATAATTCACCCATTCAAATTCTACAACCCAATGGTTTTTAGTATATTCACAGAGCTGAATTGTTGTTGACTGTAGTCAATTTTTAGAACATTTTCATCACCTCAGAATGAAAAGGAAGCAGGTGTTGTTAGGTTGCCGCATGGGATGCCTGTATTCTCTATATTGGAGTGCTTGGTTCTAGTCCCAGCTCCTCCACTTATAATCCAGCTTCCTGCTAATGCATTTTGAGAGGCAGCAGATGATGATGGTTCAAGTGCTTGGGCTTCTGCCACCCATGCAGGAGACCTGAATGCAGTTCCAGGCTCCTGGCATCAGCCTGGCCCAGCCCCAGCTTTTGCAGACATTTCAGCAGATGGGAGATTTCTGTCTATCTGTCTGTTTCTGTCACTCTGCCTTTCCAGTAGATGAAAAATAAACAAAAAAGAAACCATTTACCCATGAGCCATCATCCTCTATCCTCCCAACCCTCCACTCCCTAAGCTGTAAAGAACCACTAATCTATTCTGGACATTTCATATAAATGATATTTTATAATGTGTGGTATATTGTGACTGACTTCTTTCATTTAGTACAGTGTATTCAAGGTTCAGGCATGCTGGGGTATATAACAATACCACACTCCTGTTTAGGGCCAAATAATGTTTCATTGTGAGGATATACCACCATTTCTTATCCACTCATCAGTCAGTGGTTGTTTGAATTGTTTCAACCTTTTGGTAATTATGAGTAATACTGCAATGAATATTTGTGTATGAGTTTTGGTGTGGACACGTTTTCATTTCCCCTGGGTAAGTATCTAGGAGTCACATTGCTGGGTCAAATGATAACTCCATGTTTAACTTTTTTTTTTTTTGACAGGCAGAGTGGACAGTGAGAGAGAGAGAGAGAGAGAGAAAGGTCTTCCTTTGCCGTTGGTTCACCCTCCAATGTCCGCCGTGGCCGGCGCGCTGCGGCCGGCACACCGCGCTGATCCGATGGCAGGAGCCAGGAGCCAGGTGCTTATCCTGGTTTCCCATGGGGTGCAGGGCCCAAGCACTTGGACCATCCTCCACTGCACTCCCTGGCCACAACAGAGAGCTGGCCTGGAAGAGGGGCAACCGGGACAGAATCCGGCGCCCCAACCGGGACTAGAACCTGGTGTGCCGGCGCCGCTAGGCGGAGGATTAGCCTAGTGAGCCGCGGCGCCGGCCCTCCATGTTTAACTTTTTGAGAAGCTACCACACTGTTTTCCAAAGTGATTGCACCAACAACCTACATATGAGGGTTCTAGTCTCTTCACACCCTCACCAATACTTGGTGTGCTTTGCTTTTCTCACTTACCATTATTTCATACATATCCATGTGCTGCTTCCCTGGTTACTCTGCAAAAAGGTAGACTACAATTCCATGAGCAAAATGTGTGCCCCACTGTCTTTGTCAACGTAAGACTTTGTTGCTCTAGGGCCAGTGCTGTGGTGTAGGTAGGCTAGGCTTCCACCTGTGGCGCCAGCATCCCATACGGGCACCAGTTCATGTCCCAGCAGCTCCACTTCCGACCCAGCTCTCTGCTATGGCCTAGGAAAGCAGTAGAAGATGGCCCAAGTCCTTGGGACCCTGCACCCACGTGTGAGATCTGGAAGAAACTTCGGGCTTCTGGCTTCAGATTGGCCCAGCTCAGGCCGTTGTGACCATTTGGAGAGTGAACCAGCAAATGGAAGACCTTTACTCTGTCTCTTCCTCTCTCTCTCTGCAACTCTACCTCTCAAATAAATAAACAAACTTAGGGGGAAAAAAGACGGTTTCTCTAATTCATGTGTATTTATAATACATACATATAGTAGAACATTATACTTTTAAAATATGTGCCTAACATGGTACATATGAAATACATGACACTTGTTCTCTTTATACAAAAAAAAAAAAAAAAAAAAGCAAAAAAAGGGGATTCAATTGGGAATCTTAAAACTTCAAAAAAAAAAAAGTTTATTTTCTTCTCATCTGGAAAGTCAGGTAGAGGGAGAGATCTTCCATCTGCTGTTTCACTCCCTAGATGTTTGCAACAGCCTGGACTGAGCCAGGCCAAACACAGCCAGAGAGTCAGAATTCAATCCAGGTGTCTCAAGTTAGTGGCAGGGATCCAAGTACTTGAGCCACCATCTTCTTGCTCCCAGGGTGCATATTTACAGGTGGCTAGTCTGGAAGTAGAGGAACCGGAAATGAAGCAGACACTCTGATATGGAATGCAGGCAACCTAAGCAGTGTGTTAACCACTGAGCCCAATGCCTGCTTCAGTTTGTTTATATTTGCATTCTTTCACTGTTGGTAAGCTTATAATATTTTTAACAGCCATCAGGTACTCAGTCTAACTGAGTTGTGGATCTATAGAAGCCAGACAGTGCAGGACAATCTACGGGTCAAAGCAAAGGGCAAAATGGAGTTTAAGGGAATTTCACTAGGTTTGGGGAACAAAGAAGAGGTCTTCAAAACATTATGGTGGGCCAAAGGTGTGGTGTAACAGGTAAAGTTGCCTGCCTGCAACACTGTTATCCTATATGGGTGCTGGTTCATGTCCTAGCTACTCCAGTTCTGATCTAGCTCCCTGCTAAGGCCCGAGAAAAGCAGTAGAAGATGGCCCAAATCCTTAGGCCCCTGCTACCCATGTGAGAGACTAGGATGAAGCTCTTGGCTTTGGACTGAACCAGCTCCAACCGTTGAGGCCATATAGGGAATGAACCAATGGATGAAAGATCTCTCTCTCTTTCTGTTTCTCCCACTCTATAAACTCTGCCTTTCAAATAAATGAATTTTTAAAAACATTTATGGAAAATGAATATTATAAAAATCTATGCAGCAAAATAAAATTGTATTTTAATTTTACTTCCTGCAACTTTATAAAAATTCCCTTTTAGGTCCAGTTATGCCTGATGGTGTGATTGTAGCCTCAGTAATAGATGAAGGGAATTCTAGCAAGGATGCTGAACTGAGCTTGATACATCCTTTTTCAAACTTTCCCTTCATTTGGCATTTCTAGTCTATTTTCCATCTCTGGCCATTCCTTTTCAATCTCCTTTGAGAGTTTATTTTCCTTTATCTCCCTCTTAGACATTAGTTTTCTCCAGAATTTCAATCTTGGGTTCTTTTTTTTCCACTTAACACACTGGGTGATATTCTCAGCCATAGCAGTAATGACCCAGTAAATGCTGAAAACTCATTATTAAATAATCATTAATAATTTCAAGACAGCAACAGCAGGGCATTAAACCAAGTGTGGGGTTCTTTTAAGCATGGCTTCTGTGGTTGCATAGGCTTCTGTGGTTGCATAGGTTGAACACCCATGATATTGGCCATGAAGTTAGGGTTAATGTATAAAGATAGAATTTTTACAGAATAGATGCTCATTCTACTATGTATGTGTATAAATGTATTAGCTTCCTATTGCTCAATAAGTTACTACAGACTTAGTGACTTAAATTTATTATCGTCCAATTCTAAGAAGTCAGAAGCCCAAAATAGTGTTATGGTGCTAACATCAAAATGTTGCAGGGCTGCACTTCCTCTGAAGGCTTTAGGGAAGAATCTATTTCCTTAGCTTTCCCAGTTTCTAGAGGCTGCCTACATTCCTTGGCTCATGACACCTTCTACCTTCAAAATTAACAGCATCACATACTCCCAATTCCTCTGCCTTTGACCTCTGCTTCCCTTGGTACATTTCTTTCTCTGTCTGTGCCCCTCTTCCTTTCCTCTTAGAAAAACCCGTGAGTTCCACTCAGATAATCCAAAATAATCTCTCCATCTCAAGGTCTTTTTTTTTTTTTTTTGACTCTGAATTCCTTTTTGTTATTGATTTTGTTCTTTTTGTGGTTGGGCATTTTTTTAAAGATTTATTTATTTGGGGATGGAGCTGTGGCACAGCGGGTTAACACCCTGGCTTAAAGTGCTGGCATCCCATATGGGCGCCAGTTCTCGTCCCGGCTGCTCCTCTTCTGATCTAGAGTTACACACAGAGAGAGGAGAGGCAGAGAGAGAGAGGTCTTCCATCTGATGGTTCACTCCCCAATTGGCCGCCAGCTGGAGCTGCACTGATCCGAAGCCAGGAGCCAGGAGCTTCTTCTGGGTCTCCCATGTGGGTGCAGGGGCCCAAGGACTTGGGTCATCTTCTACTGCTTTCCCAGGCCATAGCAGATGGCTGGATCGGAAGAGGAGCAGCTGGGACTTGAATGAGTGTCCATATGGGATGCCGGCACTGCAGGCAGTGACTTTATCTGCTATGCCACAGTTCCAGCCCCTCTTCTTTTCTTTTAAGTAAAAAGGCTGCAAGGTTTTTGCCACCTGCGTTCCCCTTGAGATTGCTAGCAAGTGGCATGTGTCCTGGCAGCAAAGGGTAGTCTGGCCATAGGCCCTGTCACTGCATGGCAGCATCGGGTGGCTCTGGTATCGCTGCCTCCAAACCTCCTGGATCTTCCTGCACCATTTGGGAGCAACAGGCAATACCGCCTGTTAGGCATGTGCACAAAGAAGGTTTTAAAATGCCTGGCCTCTGGTCAGAGTTCTTACAACTGTGAGATTTCATCTTTTAGGACTTTGTTGACAGGACGCACGTAATATAAATGTGGCCCTCTGTGAGCTGTGACTGTCTTCATCAGACAAATAAACCCTTTAGCTCATCCACTGGACTCATTTTTGGTATTTTGGACCCATTTTGGTATTAAATTGTTTCTACAACCTGGTGCCAGGGGTTTCCATTGGCCTGCTTCTCCAGTAACAACCTCTTCTCATCTGTGGAAAACTCTTAAGTCCAGTTCAAAAGAATTAGTGTCCAAGTGCAGATGTACTGCTCTATGTTGCTGCCTCCACTCTGGGGCAGGCCAGCATTTATGGCAGACAGAGAGTGGGAGGAGGATAATGATGATACCTGCATGCAGCTAAACTGGCTCAGGGGACTATCACGTTTGCCGTAACAGTCCTTGTCATCCTCAGACATGGCCTGTAGGTAGGCCATGAGCCTCAGAGCTTTTGCTGGTGGACTCAAAGAATGGGTGAGCTTTGAGAGAACCATCCCCTTCCATCTCTTCACAGCCTAACTGCTTTGTGGCATCTAAAACCAAAGGTTTTTCCACAAGTTCTCTTGCCTTAGGAGGAATTTTTCTGGAACGTCATATTCCAACTTAATCATCTTCTGAAATATAAGATACTGGTTTCCAGCTTGGAATGGTGATATCCCATGAGCTGGTATGTTATGCATCCCAGAGTGTAAAGCCCTGAACTTTCACAGGCCAACCTCTCTGTAAGCAGCTATGCAGAAACATCCTACACCATTCTATTCCAACAAATGAGTTTGCCCTGGCTTGCTCGCTTGCTCCCTAGAGACAACACCTTTGCTGTTCCACAGTCTGTGATCCAGATGTGCATATCTTCATTTAACAAGATACTTTCTGGTGTAAGGCCCCCCATGCAAGTACTCTAAAGCACACACAATCTCAGCAGTAAAAGGTAGCATACAAGTCTCATCAAGTGAACCGATTCTGCAAATGTATTTAAGTAGTTCTCCATGTTTGGCATAACTAAGGCCAAAATAGTCATCCTAAAAAGTAAAATAAAACTGGGGCTGGCACTATGGTGCAGCGGGTTAAAGCTCTGGCCTGAAGCGCCGGCATCCCATATGGGGGCTGGTTCTAGCCCTGGCTGCTATGGTCTGGGAAGGCAGTGGAAGATGGCTTGAGTTTGGGCCCCTGTACCTGCGTGGGAGACCTGGAAGAAGCTCCTGGCTCCTGCCCTTGGATTGGCGCAGTTCCGGCTGTTGCGGTCATCTGGGGAGTGAAGACCTTTCTCTCTGTCTCTACCTCTCTATGTAACTCTTTCAAATAAATAAAATAAATCTTAAAAAAAAAGTAAAGTAAAGCTTAACAAAGAGGGGGAGATCCAGGTGCGACATCACATCTTGCTCTCTGGTCACATATGGGACCTTGTTCCCTTTTATAATATGCCGTTTCTCCAGGATTTTAATAGCATATTCTCTGGAGGTTGTGAGTTCTTGAGCCAGGACAACCTGAGGCACCAAACTGGAAACACCGGAAGGGCTCACAGCTGAGCACAGGACACACTGTGGGCAGCTCTGACACTAGAGGCAGCAACTGCCAGTGTACACAGATGCCTCTCAGAAGATGCAGTGGAGAAAGTTTTTGCCCAGAATTTCCCCATATTTGAAGTCTTTGGGCCATTTCTTTCAAGGCTATGGTGGTGGCTGGGCGGCCTGTTGCAGGGAGTTGGCACTTGGCCAGGACTCAGCTGTGGTGCCATCCATGGTGGGGCTCTGCCTGCTGCCACTGCTGGGGACAAGAGGGGCTGTGCCAGACTCAGTGCGGGTCCTCACCTTGGATGGGACGGGCAGGAACATAACACCATGCTGGACTGGGAGGGAATGATGTCATACAACCACTGCTACTTGGTGCCTCCTCTCCATCCTCTTCCCAGCACTCAAGATCTTTACTTACTCATAGTTAAGTCTCTTTTGCCATGTGAGGTGGCATAGTCACAGATTTGCACAATACCAACGTTCTTATTTTGTTATCCTTATTTCATCCTTCAGTGATTTCAGGATAAAGCCAAAACTCTTTTGCAAGACATGGGCCACCACTTGTGATCTGACCCAGGCCTGTCATCTTCCCTTCAATTCTTTCTACCCTTCTACCCTCCACCAATGCACTGAACATTCCAGTAGAGTGAATCCTTGTGAGTCTTCAGTTGTGAGTTAATGTCCTTGTGGGCCAGCCACTTTCCTGTTGCTATTTCTGTACAGAATCTCCTCCCCCAAATTCCCTCTTTGCCCTCCTTCTCTGCCAATTCTTTTTTGTTTTACTTTATTTTTTTACTTTTTGGTTTGTTTTACACTTGACCCAAGTTTTCTCCTTGCTAAACTTTCACTGCACCACTTAGGTTTGATCTTGGATAAGTTACTTCACTTCTCTATGTCTCAATCTTGTACCTAAAGAGTGAGAAGAGTGGCAGATATTTAAGACATGGGTTAAGATACTTTTGTCCACATTGGAATACCTGGGTTCAGCATTTGATTCTGACTCCTGGTCCACTCCCTGCTAATGTAGACCCTAGGAGACAGCAATGATGACTCAAGTGATTGGGGTCCTGCATTCTATGTGGGAAACTTAGATTGTGTTTTTGGCTCCTGGCTCCAGCCCTGGCCTAGGCCTGGCCTTCTGGGTAATTGAGCCATATACCAGCAGATGGGAGCTCTGTCTGTCTGTCTGTCTGTATCTCTGCTTATGAAACAATTAAGTCAATGAATGATTTTTTTAAACAATTTAAAAGACTGAGAACAGACCAGAACTTGCATTATTGTGAGGATCAAATACATAATCCACATAAAGAACTTAGCAGACTGCCTGACAGATGGTAAATGCTCAAACTTATCCTCACTCATCATTATAAATATTCCTTGACTCCTTACTACTATGTAAGCATTTCCCCTCTGTCTTCTATTTTTTTTTTTTAATTTTTTGACAGGCAGAGTGGACAGGGAGAGAGAGAGACAGAGACAAAGGTCTTCCTTTGCCGTTGGTTCACCCTCCAATGGCTGCCGCGGCTGGCGCGCTGTGGCCGGCGCACCGCGCTGATCCGATGGCAGGAGCCAGGTACTTATCCTGGTCTCCCATGGGGTGCAGGGCCCAAGGACTTGGGCCATCCTCCACTGCACTCCCTGGCCACAGCAGAGAGCTGGCCTGGAAGAGGGGCAACCGGGACAGAATCCGGCGCCCCGACCAGGACTAGAACCCGGTGTGCCGGCGCCGCAAGGCAGAGGATTAGCCTAGTGAGCCATGGTGCCAGCCCCTCTGTCTTCTATTAACACACAGTACATAGAAGGCAGCAGGCTCTCCTGTAATTGTTCATTTGTAAGTCTCTTCTGCTGACTGACCATTCTTTGAATTAGGAACTCAATTGTTTATTTTTACATCACTGTGTCTCACATAGGATTTTAATATACAGCAAGTTAGTATTTATTGAAGTAAAATAGGAAAGCAATTCCTGGGGAACATATGCTAATTCTATTCTCAGAGTATTTCTTTAAATCTTTCATTTCATCCTTATCTTCCTGCCGCACCAGTCTAAAAATAACTCATTTGTCTACCTTCTATTTAAATAAAAGCACAGCATTCACAAAACCTACCCTGTTGTGCCAAATTTCCTTTTGTCTTCCTTTGCTCTAGCTACTTCCTCTTTTTTTCCTTCTACTTCCTCCTGGTTAAAGGTCATCTCTTTCAGTGTCGTCATTCTTTTTTTCTCAGTAGTGACAGTCTTCTTCCTAAAATTCATATTTTTATGAGCTTCCCAGAAAGCTGTATAGACTTTACCGTAACAAGGGAAGTCCCACCCTTCCTTTCCTGCCTTGTGCTGCAGCCCTTGAAGTTACCAGGAAATCTGCAGCCTTGGTGCAAGTCAGGATAAGCTCCCTCTTCCTGCAGGTCACAGTAATACTGAAGCTAGTTGCAGCGCTGTCCCACATTCAGGAACTATTTTGAAGTATGAAGTAATTCAGGCCTTTCTGTTCCCTCAGCTTGGTTTTGATTAAGTATGGAGGTCCCTAATATATTCATAAAAATCATTAACTTGACAGACATCATGGGGGATGTGAATCCTGTTCTAACACTTACTCTGAAGTTTAGCCTTCAATACACAATAGGGGCTTGTCACCTAATGTGGACCTTGCACCGGTCACTGTTCCTAAGCTGTTTATAATCTAATCAGAGATATATTATTTATAAACATTAAACAAAATATAAGATTAAAAACAATTCAATTCTAAAATACATCATAATTGATTTTTTTATTTGAAAGGAGGAGTTACAGAGAGGCAGAGAAAGAGAGAGAGAGAGAGAGAGAGAGAGAGAGATCTTCCATCTGCTGGTTCACTCCCTAGATGGCCGCAATGGCCAGAACTGGGCTGATCTGAAGCCAGGAGCCTGGAGCTTCTCTGGGTCTCCCACATGGGTACAGGGGCCCAATGACTTGGGCCATCTTCTACTGCTTTCCCGGCCATAGCAGAGAGCTGGTTTGGAAGTGGAGCATCTGGGTCTCAAGCCCGTGCCCATATGGGATGCCGGCACTGCAGACGTGGCTTTCCCCACTATGTCACAGCGTCAGTCCCTTATAGTTGATTTTTTAAAAAGGGCAGTAAGTTGTTGTGGGACAGAACCTAAACTCAAGACGCCTGGATTCTAGTTTTAAACCTTCTGGTTGTAAGACTGGTGAGTCTCTCATAGCTATAAAATTGAAGGCTTGTTCTATATGACTTTTAAGAAAGCTTTCAATTATGTGGGTGGAGAAAAGAAGAGATCTGTTTGGTGGGATTTATTGGATAAATCTTCTTGGGGGGCAAAAGGAATACAGGATGAGCCTTAAAGATGTTTGGGATTTTTGATTTGGCAGATGAAAGTGAGAAGACTTGTGGAGTTGAAGTTTGGTAAAGTAAGAGGGTGAGAAAGGGCGGTGTAGTTTATAACACAGCATCCATGCCAGACAACAACCCAGCTAGCGAGCACTGAGGGGCTGAATGCTCTGGGGCTTGGACATGAGACTGAGGGGTTGTGGTGAAGCCTTGAAAAGGGGAAATGAAGCCTTGAAAAGGGAAGTGTTGGGGAGGATGGAGAGGAGATGAAATTATGACAGCAATCCAGGTGTAAGTTAAGTTTAATCTGGACTAGGGAAGCCAAGATGTGAATAAAGAGAAGGCGGTAAGCCTGACAAGCATTTGCAGAAAAGATTGGACAAAGCAGAATAAGAAGAGGAAGCAATCTAAGTTAATCACCAATGCTTGAGTACAGATTTTGTTGACAGAAAGGGGAAGAACACTTTTGTAAGGGAGGTTTGCTCTCATGGAGAGTTTCATCATTTCATCTTTAGACATGACTATCTCTGAAAAGCTTTAATAAGAATCTTTTAAAGTAAGCATATTTTTGTAGGCATATTTTGTAGAAATGTGAGTAATACTATCATGACCAGATATATTGTAGTTTTTAATCATTCACCCTGAGACAGTCAGTGGTTGAAATCATAAAAAGCAGATGCCATGTATGAAAGAGAACATTACAAACATAAATATGTACAGATACATGTTTGGAAGGAAAAGAAAATCAGAAGTCTTTTGACAATTCTAAAATATTCTATTTTAACTTCACAATTTATTGTTTCTAACTTAAATCCATCTCTTAGAGTACTCTGTTGACCTGTCCTGCAACCTACAAATCTCTCTCTCTCTCCTCCTTTCTGGGAAATTGTATTATACATAAAGAAAGGTTAGCTAATGGCCTGGGAAAGCAGAAGATGGCCCAAGTCCTTGGCCCCTGCACCCACATGGGAGACCGGGAAGAAGCTCCTGACTCCTGGCTTCAGATCAGCACAGCTCCAGCCATTGCAGCCAACTGGGGAGTGAACCATCGGATGAAGACACCTCTCTCTCTCTCTCTCTCTCTCTCTCTGCCTCTCCTCTCTCTCTGTGTTAACTCTGACTTCTAAATAAATAAATAAATCTTGAAAAAATTGTTTAAAAAAAGGTTAGCTTAAACTGACACCCCAAATCTCAATGAATAACAAGTACTTCTTGTTCATGCCACATGACTGTCACTTCCACTCACATTTTATTGGCCAAAGTAAGCCACGCAGCCATGTCAACCTTCAAAAGAGGTGGAAGTTCAGTCTCTCAGGTGGTTTAAATGGAGACAGAGGAACTATTTGTGAAAAGTTTTAGCCCACAACCCTAATGATAAACATTCCCCCTTAGACCTCTGTCTATATCATTCTTCCTTTAACTTTTAATTTTTTCAACACTAAAATGTTCCCAGAATCAAGTTTTATAACTAGTAGCACTACAGCATATAATCCTATGTGAATAACTTGTTTCTTCTTCTTTATTCTTTGTTTTCTCCTTATTTTGCTGGTAGGTCTTCCTTTGGGTCCATGATGGGTTCTCTCTCTCTTCTTCTTTTCCCTACTATTGGAACAGAAGATACCAAGAAATGCAAAATCCATAATCAAAGCAATCTCTACCCTGTTCTTTCCTCCCTGTGGTTCCACTTCTCTTCCTTTAGCAAGAATAGATCCCTCCCTTCTGGGTCCTGTGCACTTCCTTCTACTTTCTCACTTCCTTGTCACTTAGAGTGTAAGGTCATCAAACAGCAAAATAACCATCTGACAAGTAATGGAAATTATTCAATCCATTATTTATCCTGTCCAACATTAATTAGCTGGATAGTCTGATTTTCACAGCCTGTGCTCACTGCACAAATTGTTGATTATTTATGATGAGATTAATCTTTTTTCTATCAGAAACCAGAGATTGTTGTCTGAATCTCTGATGCTCTGTCATAGGATTATTATTTTGTCCCCAAAGAAACATTTTATTTAATGAGTACAAATTTCATAACTACAACTTTAGAAATATAGTTATTCTTCCCACTATACCCACCATCCCACCCACACTCCCACCCCTCCTCCTCCTTCTCCCCTTCCCAGTCCCATTCTCCATTAAGATTCATTTTCAATTAACTTTGGACACAGAACAACTCTATACTAAGTAAAGATTCCAACAATTTATAAGCACAATCACACTCACCAAAAAAAACTGAGAACTAGTTATACAGTTAACTCTCATAATACAATTCAATGGGGACAGATGTCCTGCTTGGGAAGTTAATACACAGTGACTCCTGTTGTTAATTTAACAATTAAACAATTAACAAGTGTCACAGTTAACTCTTACAATACAACTCACTGGAGACAGATGTCCTGCATGGGAAGTTAGTGAATCTTCTTGTTAATTTAACAATTAACACTCTTATGTATGATGTCAGTGACCACCTGAAGCTTTTGACATGAGCTACCTAGGCTATGGAAGCCTTTTGAATACACAAACTCCATCAATATTTAGACAAGACCATAAGCAAAGTGGAAGTTCTCCCCTCTCTTCAGAGAAAAGTACATCCTTCTTTGATGGCCACTTCTTTCCACTGGGATCTCACTCACAGACATCCTTCGTATAGGACATTTTTTTGCCACAGTGTCATGGCTTTCCATGCCTGAAATGCTCTCATGGGCTTTTCAGCCATACCAGATGCCTTAAGTGCTGATTCTGAGGTCAGAGTGCTACTTAAAGCAATTGTCATTCTATGAGTCTGATGTGTGGACTGCTTCCCATGTTGGAACATTCTCTCGTTTTTTAATTCTATCTATTATTATTACCAGACACTTGATCCTACTTATATGATCACTTTAACACTTAATCCTATCTATATGTTCACTTTAACACTTCATTAGATCATTTTAACACTTAAGATGGCATTTCTACCATCCAGCTTAATGGGATTTGGAGTCCTATGGCAAGTTCTTAAACTGTACCTTTAGAAGTAAGTCTGTAGGAATGTATGCAGAACTACACAGCTTTACAATTGCAAACTTCCTCCTCCCTCTCTTATTCCCACTCTTATTTTTTACTGAGATCTACTTTCAATAGACTTTATACACATATGATTAACTCTATGTTAAGTAAAGAATTCAACAAATAATGTGAAGAAGATAAATTTTAAAAAATCCTGTTCCCTGACAGTCAAGACAAGGGCTGTTCAACTCATTGCTTCTCAAAGTGTCAATTTCACTTCTACAGATTTCATTTTAGGTGCTCTATTAGTTATCACAGATCAGGCAGAACATATAATTTTTGTCCCTTTGGGACTGGCTTATTTCACTAGGTATGATGTTTTCCAGATTCACTAGGATTATTTTGGTATGTTTTCTCACTACATCATGATATACTCATAGGCTGAGCATTTACTTACATATAATACATATTCAGTAATTTTTAATCCACTGATGAATCCTACATTTGACTAAATTGACCACTGCTTTTAGTGATATTTGGGTTAATCTTGATTCAGCAATTGGCACTTATTAGACTTCTATTTATTTCTAGAAAGAAAGACACATACTATGGATAGAAAAATAATATTTTCTTTATTTTTAAAGATTTATTCATTTATTTGAAAGTCAGAGTTACACACAGAGAGAAGGAGAGGCAGAGAGAGAGCGAGGTCTTCCATTTCACTCCCCAATTAGCCAAAACGGCTGGAGCTGTGCCGATCTGAAGCCAGGAGCTAGGAGCTTCCTCCAGGTCTTCCTAGCAGGTGCAGGGGCCCAAGGACCTGGGCCATCTTCTACCGATTTCCCAGGCCAAAGCAGAGAGCTGGATTGGAAGTGGAGCAGCTAGGACTCGATCTGGCACCCATACTGGATGCCGGCACTGCAGGCAGAGGTTTTACCCGCTACACCACGCACCATCCCCGAAAAAAATAATATTTTCTACTAATTTCTGCTTTTTACTTCTTGTAGTATATTGCAATACTATTGTTTGCTTACACTTCATACTACACCTACTGTCTAAAAGGCTTTAAATGGATGTTAGGCATCAGTTCACTAATTCATTCATTTACTGATTTATTCAACAGTCACTAATAAATACTTACCATAAGGTGGAGACAAGGTACAAAGTCTAATAAGGTATGGTAATCTCTTTTGAAATCTGGGAGTAGGTGGGAGACAGAATAAGCAAAGCAACTTCTATAGTGGAGTAAGTTCTGTGTCTTAGAGGAGAAGCATCTAAGTCAAGCTATGACTTAGATAAGACCCTGATACTAGCTTTGAGATTAAAACAAGGAGATAGCTAAGAATTAAAGGTGAAATGAGATGTTTTTATGAAAAGAAATCATGCCATGTACCAAGACACTGAGATGAGAAATGAAATTACTTGTTCCAGAAATTGCTCAAGAAATTCTATAGTACTGACTGACCATCACACACATGTTGAGGAATGGCAAGAGACAGAGCTAGTGAAATGAGCAGGTGTCAGATCAAAAAGAGGCTTGCTTGTGTGCTTGAACTTCAATCAAGGCTATGGAACACATCCAAACTTCTCTCCCAGGCAAGTGGGGTCTAAGGGAATTCTAGTTCCAGAAGCTGGATCTATTTATGGCTGGGGCAAGATTTCTCTCATAAGGTACATGGAATTGAACTAAGAGGACCCAAAAGTGAGGGCCTAGGGACAAAGCCAGAATTCATTCATGGTTGAGAGAGTAACAATTAATATAAAAATACCAAGACAGAGCAAAGAGGTCAAAAAAGAAGTCAGAGGTACAACCTGGTAACTAAAAACCTCCTTTTTCCTTTCTGGTCTCCTCCAGTCTTGTGTCTCAGTAGGAAAGGAATTCTGTGCCCAATTTGGATCTGAGACTCTTCAAGGATTTTAAGCAGAAGAGTGAAATAGCCTGTAGTTGCTCTAGGTATACAGCACCTTGTCATGTCCCATGAGCTCTTCCTCATATATATGTGGCCTAGAGTACATCCTCAATAAATATGCAGTGAACAATACGAACTTGCTGCTCATCGTTAAGTACAGGAATGCTTTTGTTTAGTCTATTCCTCTGTTATGTAATATTGCAAGAAAACCAGTTTCATACAAACCCACAAAAATGTGCTCTTCCCTTTTATTTATTTTAGTAAGTATCAACTAAAATCATGTTATTTACCAGCTATTCAAGTGTAAAACGAACCTTTTTTCCTAAAAATGTCAACACAGCCATACACATTTAAATCATACACATTAACGAATAAGACAATAGGCAAGAAACCCAAATAAAAAGAATCAAATAAAATATAAGAGCATGGACAAGCATGTGGCATAGCAGGTAAAACCACATCTGAGATGCCAGCGTCCCATATGGGCCCTGGTTCAGTCCCAGATGCTCCACTTACAATCCAGCTCCTTGCTGATATCCTGGGAAGAGCAGCAGCAGATGGCCCAAATGCTTAGGCCCCTGCCACCCACATGGGAGACCCGAATGAAAGTCCTGGTTCCTGGCTTTGGAATGGCCTAGCTTTGGTCATTGCAGGCCTCTGAGGAGTGAACCAGTAGATGGAATATCTCTGTCTCTTCCTCTATCTCTGTAACTCTGACTTTCAATTAAGCAAATAAATCTTTAAAAAATAAATAAAAGAACAAAATAACAAGTAGTTTAGTGTTGTTAGCATTCTTAGTAGTGTAAGAACAATAATCCAGATGCAATGACTGAGATGACTATAAAACATGGAGTTAATACAAGACTGCTCACAAATCTGGTATGTGTAAATGTGTAACTTGCCAAACAAAACTGAAATGGGTGGCTAAAAGGGGTAGTGACAATAATGAAAATTAGTATTTCTCATGGAGGATTCATCACCTGTCTGCCATTCTAAAGTTGGGGCATGAAAGGGAAGCTTTGAGTCCAGTTCCTTATTTGAGAATAACAACTGAACAGAAAGTGAGCAGCCTGTACATACATCACAATGGTGCCATCATGAGACAAGTCCATGTAATATAAAAAGTCAGGGAGGAAATACCAACTCCAAGTGAAGACCAAACTGCTAAGAGCCACAGAGCTCCTCTGACTACTGTTTATCTACAGCACAGGTATCAAATGTACCTTGTGAATGCACATATGTAACATCTGACTGGATATGCATCATTAGTTGAAGCTTTTAAAAACGTACTGTTTTAGTTATTTAAATGAACTTTCTGTCTCCTATTTCAGAGTGATACCCTCATGAGTAACAATATCACCAGAGAATAGAATGAGATATTTTTCTCTGTAAAGATAACCTTTGTGGGGCCAGTGTTGTGGCATTGCAGGTAAAGATGCCTGCTGTGACGCCAGCATCCAATATAGGTGCTGATTCCTGTCCCAGCTGCTCCACTTCTGATCCAACTCCCTGCTAATGGCCTGAGAAAAGCAGCAGAAGATGGCCCAAGTGTTTGGCCCCCTCCATCCATGTAAGAGACGCGGATGAAGCTTCTGGCTCCTGGTTTCAGCTTGGCTCTGCCCTGGCCATGCCGGCCTCTTGGAGAGTGAACCAGAAGATAGATCTCTCTGTCTGTCTTTTTTGCTCTCTCTGTAACTCTGACTTTCAAATACATAAATCTTTTTTTAAAAAAAGATTTTTGTGGTATAATAAAAAATAAATATTTGGTATTTCTCAGTGGTTCCTTGCACACAGCTCTTAAAACTTTTGGAATCACCAGAGTGACAAGAATAAGAGTACCTTCTGGATGCTAATGAGATGATTGAAAGGTAGCCTCAAGAAGTTTCTGGTTGGGGCTGGTGCTGTGGCGCAGCGGGTTAACGCCCTGGCCTGAAGCACCGGCATCCCATATGGGCGCTGGTTCTAGTCCCGCCTGCTCCTCTTCCGATCCAGCTCTCTGCTATGGCCTGGGAAAGCAGTAGAAGATGGCCCAAGTCCTTGGGCCCCTGTACCCATGTGGGAGACCTGGAAGAAGCTCCTGGCTCCTGGCTTCGGATCAGCGCAGCTCCGGCCTTTGCAGCCATCTGGGGAGTGAACCAGCGGGTGGAACACCTCTCTCTCTGTCTCTACCTTTCTCTGTAACTCTGCCTGTCAAATAATAAATAAATCTTTAAAAAAAAAAAAAAAGAAGAAGTTTCTGGTAGCCAGAAAGATCAAGCCCTGATTAGAAGGTTGGTGCTTTAACTCCACGCACTCTCTAACCTCTGGGGAGGAGACAGAGGCTAGAGATTGACTGGAATCACAAATGGCCAAAAGAGATGTATTGAACAATGAACAGACTAGACAGCCCAGAAATAAATCCATTCATACATGGCCAATTGATCTTCAACAAGAAAACAAAATGGGGAAGGGGCAGTCGTGTCAATAAGTGGTGCTCAGAAAACTGGATATCTATTTATAAAAGAATTAAATTGGATTCTTATCTCACACAATATACAAAAATCAACTGAAAATTAAACACTTACACATAAGACTTGAAACTGTAAAACTACTTGAAGAGGGGCCGGTGTTATGGCACAGGGGGTTAATCCACAGCCTGCAGAGGCAGCATCCCCTATGGGTACCAGCTCGAGTCCTGGCTGCTCCACTTCCAATCCAGCTCCCTGTTAATGCTCCTGGGAAAGCAGCCAAAGATGGCCCAAGTCCTTGTGCCTTGCTAACCATGTGAGAAACCTGGATGAAGCTCGTGGCTCCTGGTTTTGGCCTGGCCCAGCCCTGACTGTTGTAGCCATTTGGGAAGTGAACCAGTGGATGGAAAATCTCTCTCTCTCTTGTTGCTTCTTCTTTCTCTCTCTGTAACTTTACTTTTAAAGTAAGTAAATAAATAAATAAATCTTTAAAAAAAAAAAACTACCTGAAGAAAACACTGAAAAAAATCACCTTTGTATTTGTCTGAGCAATGATATATATATTTTTTATTTGACAGGTAGAGTTATAGACAGTGAGAGAGAGAGACAGAGAGAAAGGTCTTCCTCCCGTTGGTTCACTCCCCAATGGCCGCTACAGCTGGTGCTGCGCCGATCCGAAACCAGAAGCCAGGTGCTTCCTCCTGGTCTCCCAAGTGGGTGCAGGGGCCTAAACACTTGGGCCATCCTCCACTGCTTTCCTGGGCCACAGCAAAGCGCTGGACTGGAAGAGGAGCAACTGGGACTAGAACCTGGTGCCCATATGGGATGTCGGTGCCGCAGGTGGAGGATTAACCAAGTGAGCCATGGCGCTGGCCTGGGCAATGATTTTTTTTAACTATGATCACACAAGAACAGACAGCAAAAACAGACATAGACAGATGGGATTATATCAAACTAAAAAGCTTCTGAATAGCACAGGAACTAATCTATGAAAGAGAACCTTTGGATGGATAAGA
Organism: Oryctolagus cuniculus; assembly: GCF_051225735.1. Taxonomy (NCBI): domain Eukaryota; kingdom Metazoa; phylum Chordata; class Mammalia; order Lagomorpha; family Leporidae; genus Oryctolagus; species Oryctolagus cuniculus. The sequence continues at coordinate 77,375,301 of NC_142867.1, forward strand.
AACAACCTATAGCATAGGAGAAAATACTTGAAAATCATGAGGTTTGTCTAAAATATATAAGAAACTCAATAGTAAGAAAACAACTCCATTTAAAAAATGAGCAAAATAAATGAATAGACAATTCTCAAAAAGACATACAAATGGCCAACATCATCATAAACCATAGTGAAATGCAAATTAAAACCACAATGAAATATCACCTCACATATGATAGAATAGCTATTATAAAAAGACAAAAGATAATTTTAAACATTTTATTTACTTATTTATTTATTTTTATTTTTATTTTTTGAAAGGCAGAGTTAGACAGTGAGAGAGAGAGAGAGAGAGACAGAGAGAAAGGTCTTCCTTTTTCCGTTGGTTCACCACCCAAGTGGCTGCTATGGCTGGCGTGTTGCAGCCGGCACGCTGCACCGATCTGAAGCCAGGAGCCAGGTGCTTCCTCCTGGTCTCGCATGTGGGTGCAGGGCCCAAGGAGTTGGGCCATCCTCCACTGCCTTCCCGGGCCACAGCAGAGAGCTGGATTGGAAGAGGAGCAACTGGGACTAGAACCCGGGGTGCCCGTGCTGCAGGCAGAGGATTAGCCTAGTGAGCTGCGGCACTGGCCTACTTATTTATTTTGAAGGGCAGAGAGAAAGAGACAGAGGTATCTTCCATCTGCTGGTTTACTCCCCAAATGTCCAAGGGTAGAGTCACGGCTGGGCTAGAGCTGAAACCAGGAGCCCAGAACTTAATCCAGGTCTCTCATATGGGTGGCAGAGACTCAAGTACTTGAATCATCGTCTGTATTAGCAGGATGCTGGATTCAAGAGTGGAGCTGGGATTCAAACCCAGGGACTGCAATATATAGCTCTTGCCCCAGAAGATAATGTTGAGGAAGGTGTGGAGAAAAGGAAACCCTCGCACATTGTTGGTGGTAGTGTTTTCCATTATGGAAAACCATGGGAAGGTTGCTCAAAAGTTAAAAATAAAACTACTGTATGATTCAGCAATTTCACTCTAGGGTATATACACAAAGGAAATAAAATATTATGTCAAGATGTAGTTGCACTCCCAAGTTTATTTCAGCAATATTCACAACATTGAAGCCACAGAATCAACCTAAGTGTCCATTAATGAATAAATAAAGAAAATGTGTAGGATTAACCTGAAACAGTTCATGGAAACATGGGATTAAATGATAAGCAAAATTTTGAAATTCATACACTATTTCTTCATAATAGGAATTTTCCATGAACTTTTTGAAGACTCCAAAGATGCATGGATTTCAAAACTTACATTTTTTAAAAGATTTATTTACTTATTTGAGAGGTAGAATTACAGAGAGAAAGAGAGATGATAGAAAAGTCTTCCATCCACTAGTTCACTCTCCAAATGGCTGCATTGGCTGGAGTTGGGCCCATTTGAAGCCAGGAGCCAGGAGCTTCTTCCAGGTCTCCCACATAGGTGCAGGATCATCTTCTACTACTTTCCCAGGCCAGATCAGAAGGAGCAGCTGGGACACAAACTGGTGCCCATATGGGATGTTGGCACTGCAGGTGGAGGTTTAGCCCACTATACCACAGCACTGGCCCCTCAAAACTTATTTTTAATATCATTTTCCACAAAGTTTTAGAAATATCCTTGTATATGGAATACTCCGTTTTCTAACACTTACTATAAGGCAGTGGAGAGTGATGAAAAGATGTTAAGCCATGAGAACATGGTAAAATTTGTTTTCTGATTGTAGGAAATCAGCTAGGCTAGAGGCTATAGAGAAGCCAGATTTGAGGATGGACTCTTCCTGGTATACTGCCCAAAAGCACTGATTCTGGAGTCTTCCAAACAAGGTCCCAAATCGAGTTTTCATCACTTATTGGCTATAAAACCTTGAACAAGTTACTTATTCTCTCCAAGACTATAGATCCTTATCAAAGCCAATAATAATCACTTTAAGTCATGTTAATAAAATATTTAAGGTAAAGACCAGCAGTGTAGTAATCACTCAATGAATAATAACTATTAAGTTAATTGCTGTGTTGTTCTGTGAATGTTTTTCAGTTGTTTCATGGGTTTTAGCTAAGTTTTAAACTCCTGAGCAGCATCTAATTTATGTCTTATCAAAGTCACCCGATACGACATCTGTCTCCAAGTTCTGATTAGAAAGCTATTCAAATATAATTTTGTTCCAACTGAAAGCAATCTTATGTCAGAGGAATGCAGGCTAGGCTCAGCTGGTCTTTGACACCTATTTCTTTCTCTTCAATGTCTCCGAGGCCCTAAACCAGGATCATTGTAGGCTTCCCCTCTGGAATCCAACCTCATTTAAGACTGCCATCTACCCACATAACTCCTCTCCTGCACAGCTAGAATGAGGCCCTCATTAAAATTTACTCTGCCTGGTGAAACAGAGATGCCTAGCATTTGGTTCCTCCTCTATAAAGAACCAAAACAACAAAATAAACAGCTGAATTTTACAATGAGTGTCTGAGGAAAAACACAATAACTCAGTAAGGGAATAATGGGAACCCAATAAGACCAGAGACCAGAGATGGCAGCATAGGGAGAGGAACAAAGCCAACTAGCATCTGAGATCCTGGTCTCATGGCTAGGGGAATCCCCATTATAGGAGACAGAGTAACTTGGAAAGCTTCACATAGCTCATCTGCACTATGTCTTAGGACAATCTTAGCTATGGGAGTAATCCAAAGTCACCACAGACTAGGAAGTTGGTAAGGAAAGCTACCTGGAGAACTTGTGATTGCTTAAATTCAGAGAATGGAATCACATTATATCCCCTGCAACAACTTCCAAAGCACAAGCTACCAGTGTGGCACCATCTTGAGAAAGGAGTCACTGTTGGAATTCTTACTGCCCTAACAGAAGCTCTTGAATATCCCCATCCCAGGACTTTTAGACACTCCACCATACTAGCAAAAAAGATTGCAGCCTCACAACTCCAACTAAACTCAGCAGAGCAGTGCTGACACTAGTACTCAAGTGCATGCAGCACTCTGCACTACAATGGACAGGAGTACAGAAGAGCCAAAGGATACGGCTTGCAGGGCCCTGGAAGTAGAGGTATCTGCCCCAGACTTAGAAACATTCCCTCATGCCCTTCCTTTTCCCCTAAACCTAGGGCATTGCTTGCTGCCACTGAGACTTGAGCACACTTGGGCTTCCTGTCAAGGTTCCCATGACTCTAACCCAGTCTGCTGACTGTTGCTTTGGACTATGTGCCCACTGCTAGTGCTATCATTGCTTCTGAAGAAAAGAGCTTGAAGTTTGCCTGCACCACCCCTCCTGGCTCTAGAGCTACTCTCACAGCTGTAGCTTGTCCCTCAGGCAGTGACTGGGGTCCATATACCCATCCATTCCCAGCATCAGTGCCCTCCCAGAACTCTAGCCTCTGCATTGGGCAGTAGCTTGAGGTCTGTTTGTATGTATGTCCCAGCACCAAACTTACTCTTGCAACACTGGTTCCAGACTTGGGTGGTGGTTGGGGGTTTGCATACCAGCTCATTCATAGCACCAGCTGGGCCTGCTCCCAGTACCATTGCTGCCTCCATGACTCTGTCCCTTCCTCAAATGTGACTGGGGGATTGCATGACAGGAATTTGAGCAATCTTGTTGGGCCACAAGAGCCCAAGGTCCCCATTACTGCTACCATCAACTGCAGCAAAAGGAGGTATAAGGAGACTACATATAGAATCCAACTGGAACTAAAGCCAAAATAACCTACCAAACCAACACCTGGAGACATATCTTCAGGAAAAGTCTTCAATGTACCTTTAAAACCAATAGAAGTAACAAATATGCCAAACAAAAAAATATCAAGGTAGGGGTATTAGAAGTATGAAAAGCAAGACAGTATTATGCTCCAAAAAGAACACAAAAATGTTTCAGTATCAGACTACAAAGAGATTGACAAATGCCTAATAAATAATTCAAAGAAGGATTATAAATATACTCAAAGAAATACAAGAGAATATAAGTAGACAGTTAAATAAACGTAGGACATTGCTGCATAATATAAATGAGAAATTCAGCAAAGAGAAAAAGATCTTGAAAATTTCAGGAACCAAATAGAAATCTTGGAAATGAAGAACTCAATAAGAAACAAGAACTCAGTGAGAATTTAAAGAAAAAAATACAGCATCAGGGGGCCAGCACTGTGGCACAGCGGGTTAAAAGCCCTGGCCTGAAGCGCTGGCATCCCTTTATAGGCGCCAGTTCAAGTCCTGACTGCTCCTCTTCTGATCCAACTCTCTGCTATGGCCTGGGATAGCAGTGGAGGATGGCCCAAGGACGTGCACCCACATGGGAGACCCAGAAGAATCTCCTGGCTCCTGGCTTTAGATCAGCACAGCTCCAGCTGTTGCAGCCATCTGGGGAGTGAATCAGCGGATGGATGGAAGACCTCTCTCTCTGTCTCTACCTCTCTCTGTAATTCTGTCTTTCAAATAAATAAAATAAATCTTTTAAAAAAAGAAAAAAAATACAGCATCAACAGCAGACTACATCAAGCAGAAGAAAAATCAAATGGGCTTGAAGACAGATAATTGAAATACCTAGTGCTACAAAAATAAAACAAACAAAAAAATGCCTCTGAGACATTTATCAACATTCGAATTTTGGGAGCACCCAAAGCAGAGGAAAGGTATAGAGGCATAGAAATCCTATTCAATGAAATAATACCTGAGGACTTCCCCAACTTGTAGAAAAATACAGACATCCAAGTACAGGAGGCACATAGGACCCCAAGTAGACATAACCAGAAAAAGTCCTTATCAAAGTACATCATAGTCAAACTCTCAAATTATAACACAAAGACAGAGTTATAAAATTTATGAGAGAAAAGTCACTTTGGAGGGAACCCTCATTAGATTATCAACAGGTTTTTGTTTTCATCAGAAGCTTTACAGACCAGGTGGGAACAGAATAATACATTCCAAATTCCAAAGGGAAGTAAAAAACCTGCCAGCCAGAAACACATTACCTAGCAAAGTCAACTTTCATAAATGAAGGAAAATAAAGACTTCCTAAGACAAGCAAAAAGCAAAACATGAAGGGATTCATTACCACCGGACAAGTTTTACAAAAGATACTTTAGGGTGTTTTACATACTAAACGGAATACCATCATAAAAACATGTGAAAGTATAGAACCCAGTAGAAAAAGAACAAAAGATAGTCATTAAATAGCAGAAATTTTAAAGAAAGAAGGATGACAGGATTAAGCCATTACTTATCATCAATAACTGAATGTAAATAAACTAAATTCGTCCAGTTAAAAGACAAAGACTGGCTGCAAGGATACAAAAACAAGACTCAAAAAATATGGTGCCTACAAGGAACTCACTTTATCAGTAAAGCTACATAAAAACTGAAATTGAAAGGCTATAAAAACACATCTATTCCAGGGCCAGTGCTATGGCATAGCAGATAGGGCTTCCCCCTGCAATGCCGGCATATCATGTGGGTGGTGGTTTGAGTCCTGGCTGCTCCACTTCCAATCAAGCTCCCTGCTAATGTGCCTGGGAAGCAGTGGAGGATGGCCCAAGTACTTGGATGCCTTCACCTACATGGGAGACCTGGAAGAAACTCCAGGCTCCTGGCTTTGGATCAGCGCAGCTCCAGATGGATGGAAGATCTCTCTCTCTCTCTCTCTCTTTCCCTCTGCTTTTGACTCTCAGTAATTCTACCTTTCAAATAAATTAATAAAATTTTTCCCCAAAGAAAGCTTTTATTTAAGGAATCCAAATTTCATAAGTACAACTTTAGAAAAATAGTTATTCTAGGCCAGCGCCCCGGCTCACTAGGCTAATCCTCTGCCTTGCGGTGCGGGCACACCGGGTTCTAGTCCTGGTCGGGGTGCCGGATTCTGTCCCGGTTGCCCCTCTTCCAGGCCAGCTCTCTGCTGTGGCCAAAGAGTGCAGTGGAGGATGGCCCAAGTCCTTGGGCCCTGCACCCCATGGGAGACCAGGATAAGTACCTGGCTCCTGCCATCGGATCAGCGTGGTGCGCCGGCCACAGCATGCCGGCCGCGGTGGCCATTGGAGGGTGAACCAACGGCAAAGGAAGAACTTTCTCTCTGTCTCTCTCTCTCACTGTCCACTCTGCCTGTCAAAAAATAAAAAATAAATTAAAAAAAAGAAAAATAGTTATTCTACCCACCATACCCGCCATCCCTTCCACACTCCCACCCCTCCTCCTCCTTCCTCTCTCATTGCCAGTCCCATTCACCATTAAGATTCATTTTCAGTTAACTTCTACATGGAAGACCAACTCTATACCAAGTAAAGATTTCAACAATTTAGACACATACAAACAAATAACTGTTTGAAAACAAGTGTTACAGTTAACTCTCACAATACAACTCACTGGAGACAGATGTCCTGCATGGGAAGTTAGTGAATCTTCTTGTTAATTTAACAATTAACACTCTTATGTATGATGTCAGTGACCACCTGAGGCTTTTGACATGAGCTACCTAGGCTATGGAAGCCTTTTGAATACACAAACTCCATCAATATTTAGACAAGACCATAAGCAAAGTGGAAGTTCTCCCCTCTCTTCAGAGAAAAGTACATCCTTCTTTGATGGCCACTTCTTTCCACTGGGATCTCACTCACAGACATCCTTCGTATAGGACATTTTTTTTGCCACAGTGTCATGGCTTTCCATGCCTGAAATGCTCTCATGGGCTTTTCAGCCATACTAGATGCCTTAAGTGCTGATTCTGAGGTCAGAGTGCTACTTAAAGCAATTGTCATTCTATGAGTCTGCTGTGTGGACTGCTTCCCATGTTGGAACATTCTCTCGTTTTTAATTCTTTTTTTTTAAGATTTATTTATTTATTTGAAAGTCAGAGTTACACAGAGAGAGGAGAGAGAGAGAGAGAGAGAGAGAGAGAGAAAGAGAGAGGTCTTCCATCCAATGGTTCACTCCCCAGATGGCCACAATGGCTGGAGCTGTGCTGATCTGAAGCCAGGAGCCAGAAGCTTCTTCTGGGTCTCCCACGTGGGTGCAGGGGCCCAAGGACTTGGGCCATCTTCCACTGCCTTCCCAGGCCACAGCAGAGAGCTGGACAGGAAGTGGAGCAGCCGGGTCTCGAACTGGTGCCCATGTGGAATGCTGGTGCTTCAGGCCAGGGCGTTAACCCACTGCACCACAGTGCTGGCCCCTCGTTTTTAATTCTATCTATTATTATTACCAGACACTTGATCCTACTTATATGATCACTTTAACACTTAATCCTATCTATATGTTCACTTTAACACTTCATTAGATCATTTTAACACTTAAGATGGTTTTCTACCATCCAGCTTAATGGGATTTGGAGTCCCATGGCACGTTCTTAAACTGTACCCTTAGAAGTAAGTCTGTAGGAATGTATGCAGAACTACACAGCTTTACAATTGCAAACTTCCTCCTCCCTCTCTTATTCCCACTCTTATTTTTTACTGAGATCTATTTTTAATTGACTTTATACACATATGATTAACTCTATGTTAAGTAAAGAATTCAACAAATAATGTGAAGAAGACAAATTTAAAAAAATCCTGTTCCCTGACAGTCAGGAAAAAGGCTATTCAACTCATTGCTTCTCAAAGTGTCAATTTCACTTCTACAGATTTCATTTTAGGTGCTCTATTAGTTATCACAGATCAGGCAGAACATATAATTTTTGTCCCTTTGGGACTGGCTTATTTCACTAGGTATTATGTTCTCCAGATTCTTCCGTTTTGTTGCAAATGATGGGATTTCATATTTATTTCCATAGTGTACATAGCCCATAATTTCTTATATAGTCCTTGGTTGATGGGCATTTAGGTTGATTCTATGTCTTAGCTATTGTAAATTGTGCTGCCATAAACATGGGGGTGCAGATAACTCTTTTATTTACTGATTTCATTACCCTTAGCTGAATTTCCACGAGTGGGATGGCTGTGTCATATGGTAAGTCTAAATTCAGATTTCTAGGGTATGTTCAAACTGCCTTTCATAGTGGTTTTACCAGTTTACATTCCACAACAACAGTGGATTAGGGAACCATTTTCCCCACATCCTCACCAGCATTTGTGAAATCCATTCTAACTGGGGTGAGGTGAAACCCCAGTGCTTCTTTTTTTAAGATTTATTTTATTTTATTTGAAAGAGAATTACAGAGAGAGGTAGAGACAGAGAGAAGGTCTTCCATCTGCTGGTTCATTCCTCAGATGGCCACAATGGCCGGAGCTGCACCAATCTGAAGCCAGGAGCCAGGAGCTTCCTGCAAGTTTCCCATGCGGGTCCAAGGGCTTGTACCGTCCTCCACTGCTTTCCCAGGCCATAAGAGAGCTGGATCAGAAGAGGAGCAGCCGGGACTATAACCAGCGCCCATATGGGATGCCAGTGCTTCAGGCCAGGGCATTAACTCACTGTGCCACAGCGCCGGCCCCAACCCCAGTGCTTTTGATTTACATTGCCCTGACGGCTAGTGATTCTGAAAATTTTTTCATGTGTCTATTGGCCATTTAGATTTTCTATTTTGAAAAATGTCTGTTTAAGTCCTTTGCCCATTTCTTAACTAAGTTGTTTGTTTTGTTGTTGGGGAGTTTCTTGATCAGTTTATATATTCTGGTTATCAATCCTTTATGAGTTGTATAGCTGGCAAATAATTTCTCCCATTCTGTCAGTTGCCTCTTCACTTACCTGAGTGTTTCTTTTGCAGTACAGAAGCTTCTCAATTTGATGTAATCTCATGTGTTAATTTTGGCTTTGATTGCCTGTCCCTCTGGGGTCTTTTCCAAGAACTCTCTTCCTGTACCAATGTCTTGCAGGATTTGCCCAATGTTCTCTAATAATTTGATGGTGTCAGGTCATAGATTTAGGTCTTTAATCCATTTTGAGGGGATTTTTGTATAAGGTGTACCTCATATCTCTGCATGTAAAAATCCAGTTTTCCCAGCACACTTTGTTGAAGAGACTGTCCTTGGTCCAGGGACTGGTTTTAGCTCCTTGGTCAAATATAAGTTGGTTGTAGATGCTATCTGGTATGATTTCTGGCATTTCTATTCTGTTCCAATGGTCTATCCATCTATGTTTGTACCAGTTTTGATTATAACTGCCTTGAAGTATGTCTTGAAATCTGGTATTGTGATTCCTCCAAGTTTGTTTTTGTTGTATAAGACTGCTTTAGCTATTAGAGGTCTTATGTGTTTCTATATGAATTTCAGTGTCATTTTTTCTAGATCTGAGAAGAATGTCTTTGGTATTTTGATTGATATTGTGTTGAATCTGAATTTGAATTATATTGTGTTTGGAGGAATGGACATTTTGATGATGTTGATTCTTCCAATAAATGAATATGGAAGATTTTTTCATTTTTTTGTATCTCTTCTATTTCTTTCTTTAATGTTTTGTAATTCTCATTGTTGAAATCCTTGACATCCTTGGTTAAATTTATTCCAAATATTTGAATTTTTTTTGTAACTATTGCGAACAGGATTGATCTTAGAAGTTCTTTTTCAGCATGGTATTTTCTGAGTATACAAAGGCTGTTGTTCTTTGTGTATTGATTTTATATCTTATTACTTTACCAAACTCTTTTGTGAGTTCTAATAGTCTCTTAGTAGAGTCTTTTGGATCCCCTATATATAGGATCATATCATCTGCAAATAGGGATAGTTTGACATCCTTCTTCCCAATTTGTCTCCTTTTGATTTCTTTTTCTTGCCTAATGGATCTGGCTAAAATGTTCAAGACTATATTGAATAGCAATGGTGATAGCAGGCATCCCTGTCTGGTTGCAGATCTCAGTGAGAATACTTCCAATTTTTCCCCATTTAGTAGGATGCTCGCCATGGGTTTGTCATAAATTGCCTTGCATATTGAGGAATGTTCCTTCTATACCCAATTTGCTTAGAGTTTTCATCATGAAAGGGTACTGTATTTTCGGAAATGCTTTCTCTGCATCTATTGAGATAATCATATGGGTTTGTTCTTCAGTTTTTTAATGTGATGTATCACATTGATTGATTTGCAGATGTTGAACCATCCCTGTATACCAGGGATAAATCCCAGCAGATCAAGGTGAATGAACTTTGTTGTGCTGTTGGATTTGTTTGGCTAGAATTTTTTTCAGGATTTTTGCATCTATGTTCATCAGGGAAATTGGTATGTAGTTCACTTTCTCTATTGTGTCAATTCCATGATTAGGAATTAAAATGATGCTGGCTTCACAGAAGGAGTTTGGGAGGATTACTTCTCTTTCAATTGTTTTGAATAACTTGAGAAGAAGTGGACTTAGTTCTTCTTTAAACATCTAGTAGAATTTAGCAGTGAATCCATCGGGTCCTGGGCTTTTCTTTGTTGGAGGGTCTTTATAACTGATTCAATTTCCATCTTGGTATTGGGTCTGTTTAGGTTTTCTATGTCTTCAAGGCTCAATTTAGGTAGTTTGTATGTGTCCTGGAATCTATTCATTTCTTCTAAGTTTCTCAGTTTGTTGGCATACAGTTCTTTGTAATTTCTGATTATTCTTTTCATTTCTGTGGTGTTTGTTGTTCCATTCCCTTTTTCATCTCTAATTTTATTGATTTGAGTCTTCTCTCTCTCTCTCTCTTTCTTTTTTTCTTTCTTTCTTTTTTTTTTTTTGGTTAGTTGGGTCAATTGTATGTCAATTTTGGTTATTTTTTCAAAAAACATTCTTCATTTTTCTAATCTTTTGTATTTTTTTTGGTTTCTATTTTGTTGACTTTCTCTCTAATTTTAATTATTTCTTTTCTCCTACTAGTTTTGGGTTTGGTTTGGTGTTGTTTTTATAGACCCTGGACATGCATTGATAGCTCATTTATTCAGTGCCTTTTCAATTTCTTGGTATAAGCACCAATTGCTATAAACTTTCCTCTTAACACTGCTTTTGCTGTATCCAATAAGTTTTGATATGTTCTATTGTCATCTTCATGTTTCCAGACATTTTTTGATTTCTCTCCTGATTTCTTCTATGACTCACTGTTCGTTAAGGATCATGTTGTTCAGTCTGTATGTGCTTGAATATGTTCTGGAGATTCCTGAGTTGCTGATTTCCAGCTTCATTGCATTGTGCTCTGAAAAGATGCATGCTCTGATTTAAATTTTTTTTTAATTTGCTGAGACATACTTTATGACCTAGCATGTGGTCAATCCTAGAGAAAGTTACATGCACTGGTAAGAAGAATGTGTATTCTGCAAGTTTAAGATGAAAAGTTCTATAGATATCTGTTAGGTCTATTTGGCCTATAGTGTTGATTAACTCTACTATTTCCTTGCTGATTTTCTGTCTGGTTCACTTGTTGTTGCTGAAAGTAGGGTATTGAAGTCCCCCATTACTATTGTATTTGAATCCATGTCTCCCTTTAGATCCATTATTTCTTTTAAACAGCCAAGAGCGCTTAATTGGGTGCATATACGTTTATCATAGTTATATCTTTTTGTTGAATTGATCCCTTAATCTCTTTTAACAGTTTTTGTGGTAAAGTCTATTTTGCCTGATATTAGGACGGCTACACCAGCTCTTTTCAAGTTTCTGATAGCATGGAATATCTTTTTCCGTCCTTTCACTTTCAGTCTGGGTGCATCTTTGTTGATTAGATGTGTTTCTTGTATGTCTTGGGTTTTGTTTTTTTAATCAATTCAGCCAGTCTGTGTCTTAACTGGAGGGTTGAGGCCATTTACATTCAAGGTGATTGTTGATAAGTAACATCTTTGCCCTGCCATTTTCCCCAATATATTCCCATTGTTTTCTTTGGATTTTCTTTGTACTTTTACTGGAGGATTTTCTTTCTTTACCTTTTTTCATAGTGATGATCATGCAACACATCCTTAAGCATCTTTTGCAGGGCTGGGTGGGTTATGTCCAATTCTTTCAATTTCTGTTTGTTATTACAGGTGTTTATTTCACCTTCATTCATAAATGAGAGTTTGTAGGGTATAGTATTCTGGGTTGACAGTTTCTTTTCTCTTAAAACTTGGAATATATCTTACTATTCTCTCCTAGCCTGTAGGATTTCTGATGAGAATTCTACTGTGAGTCTAATTGGAGATTCTCTCAAAGCGACCTGGCATTGCTCTCATGCACATTTTAGAATCTTTGCTTTATGATTTACTGTGGTGAGTCTGATTACAATGTGTCGTGGTGGTGATCTTTTCTGGTCATGTCTATTAGGAGTTCTATGTGCTTCCTGTACTTCCCGTACCAAATTTCCCCCACGGGGCTCCAAGCTGGATTCACCTGAGGCTCTTCCTGCAGCTTTATCGCCATTGTCTTGGCTGCTGAAGTTTCATCTCACCTCACTCTCCAATGCTGGTACAGAGGCTCTTGGCTGCTTGGATCCTGAGTTGTGGGCATCCATGCCCTCCACATGTGTCCAATCTCTCCCTCTAATTTGAGTAGAGTTTCCTCTGCTTTTTTCTCCCTAACTCTTCCCTGAGGCTGCACTCTCCATTTTTTTTAAACTGTCTTCTTCTAGACTACAGCAGTAAGCTCCCTTCCTACTCTGCCATCTTAATATCATAAATAAATAAATCTTTAAATGGGCCATCAAAGAAGGAGGTACCTTTCTCTGAAGGGAGGAGAGAACTTCCACTTTGACTATGACCTTGTCTAAATAAGATCGGAGTTGGTGAACTCAAGAGGCTTCCATAGCCTTGGCAGCTCATGACAAGAGCCTCAGGTGATTACAGACGCCATAAACAAGACTGTCAATTGTTAAATCGACAACAGGAGTCACTGTGCACTTACTCCCCATGTAGGATCTCTGTCCTTAATGTGTTGTACTATGTGAATTAATGGTATAACTAGTACTCAAACAGTACTTTATACTTTGTGTTTCTGTGTGGGTGCAAACTGTTGAAATCTTTACTTAGTATATACTAGATTGATCTTATTTATATAAAGATAATTTTAAATGAATCTTGATGAAGAATGGGATGGGAGAAGGAGTGGGAGATGGGATGGTTGTGGGTGGAAGGGAGGTTATAGGGGGAAAAAGCTGCTATAATCTAAAAGTTATACTTTGGAAATTTATAGCTATTAAATAAATAAATATTTTAAAAAGAGACATTTATTTGATGCAAACAGAAAGTCAAAGCAAGCAGGACTAGTAATATCAGAGAAAATAAACTTTAAGACAAAAACTGTGAAAAGAGAAAAAATCAATATGTAATGATCAAAGGGTCAATTGAAGAAGTTATAACAATTTTAAATGTATATGCACATACGACTGAAACATCCTCTTTTATAAAAGAAAAGTTTATTAGATCAAAAGGGAGAGAATAGCTCCAATATAATAATATTGAGGGACTTAAATATCTCTGTTTCACCAATGAACAGATGATACAGACAAAACATCAAACAAAGAGTTAAACTACACTATAGACCAAATGGACCTAACAGATAATTATAGAACATTCCTTCCAACAGCTGTTCATTACACATTCTTTTCATCAGATGCGGAATGTTTTTAAGATACACCATGTATTAGGCCTCAAAACAAGTCTCAACATATTGAAAAAAAACTGAAATCATGCTGTGTATCTTTTCAGACCACATGGAATAAAACTAAAAATCAACAACAAAAGAAACTCTAGAAATTATACAAATAAGTGTCAAGTGAATAACATGCTCCTGAATGAAAAATGAATGGATCATTGAAGGAAATAGAAGGGAAATTAAAAAAACTAATTGAAACTAGCAAAAAAAATGTATGGGATAGAGCAAAAATGATACTGAGAGAAATTTGTGGCAATAAAAAAACCAGAAAAATACCAAGTAAACCACAGAACAATACATCTCAATAAAAAAAGAACAAAGCAAACCAAAAGTTAGAAGGAAATAAATAGCAAGAGAAGAAATAAATGAAATAGAAACTTTAAAAAATAATGAACAAAGAGCTGGTTTTATGAAAAAATTAAATGCTTCAGTTAGTCTAAGGAAAAAAGAGAGGACACTTAATAAATAAAACAAGAGTTGGAAAAGGAGCTAATATATCTGAAGTCACAGAAATATTTTTTTAACTCTTTAAAATACTTTGCTTTAATCAATGGCTTTTCTTTTTGTACAAGTTTTTAAAATGTGGACTTTTAGACTTTCTGTTTCAATTTTCTTTTTTTTGTTTTTGTTTTTAACTTTTATTTAATGAATATAGATTTCCAAAGTACAGCTTATGGATTACATTGGCTTCCCCCGCCCCAATGACTTCCCTCCCACCTGCAACCCTCCCCTTTCCCGCTCTCTCTCCCCTTCCATTCATATCAAGATTCATTTTCAATTTTCTATATATACAGAAGATCAGTTTAGTATACATTAAGTAAAGATTTCAACAGTTTGCACCCCCATAGAAACACAAAGTGAAATATACTGTTTGAGTACTCGTTATAGCATTAAATTTCAATGTACAGCACATTAAGAACAGAGATCCTACATGAGGAGTAAGTGCACAGTGACTCCTGTTATTGACTTTACCAATTGACACTCCTGTTTATGGCATCAGTAATCTCCCTATGCTCCAGTCATGATTTCCAAGGCTATGGAAGCCTTTTGAGTTCTCCAACTCTTATCTTGTTTAGACAAGGTCATAGTCAAAGTGGAAGTTCTCTCCTCCCTTCAGAGAAAGGTACCTCCTTCTTTGAAGACCTGTTCTTTCCACTGAGATCTCACTGACAGAGATCTTTCATTTAGTTTTTTTTTTTTTTTTTTGCCAGAGTGTCTTGGCTTTCCATGCCTGAAATACTCTGATGGGCTCTTCAGCTGGATCCGAATGCCTTTAGGGCTGATTCTGAGGCCAGAGTGCTGTTTAGGATATCCGCCATTCTATGAGTCTGCTGTGTATCTTGCTTCCCATGTTGGATAGTTCTCTCTCTTTTTTTATTCTATCGGTTAGTATTAGCAGACACTAGTCTGCTATGATCCCTTTGACTCTTAGTCCTTTCATATGATCAATTGTGAACAGAAATTGATCACTTGGACTAGTGAGATGGCATTGGTATATGCCACCTTGATGGGATTGAATTGGAGTCCCCTGGTATGTTTCTAACTCTACCATTTGGGGCAAGTCAGCTTGAGCATGTCCCAAATTGTACATCTCCTCCCTCTCTTATTCCCACTCTTATATTTAACAGGGATCACATTTCAGTTAAATTTCAACACTTAAGAATAACTGTGTATTAATTACAGAATTAAACCAATAGTATTAAGTAGAACAGACAAATAAAAAATACTAAGAGGGATAACGTATTAAGTTGTTCATCAACAGTCAGGGCTATGGCTGATCAAGTCACCATTTCTCATAGTGTCCATTTCACTTCAACAGGTTTCCTTTTTGGTGTTCAATCAGTTGTCACCGATCAAGGAGAACATATGATATTTGTCCCTTTGGGACTGGCTTATTTCACTCAGCATGATGTGTTCCAGATTCCTCCATTTTGTTGCAAATGACTGGATTTCATTGTTTTTGACTGCTGTATAGTATTCTAAAGAGTACATATCCCATAATTTCTTTATCCAGTCTACCGTTGATGGGCATTTAGGTTGGTTCCAGATCTTAGCTATTGTGAATTTAGCTGCAATAAACATTAATGTGGAGACCGCTTTTTTGTTTACCAATTTCATTTCCTTTGGGTAAATTCCAAGGAGTGGGATGGCTGGGTTGAATGGTAGGATTATCTTCAGGTTTCTGAGGAATCTCCAGACTGACTTCCATAGTGGCTTTACCAGTTTGCATTCCCACCAACAGTGGGTTAGTGTCCCTTTTTCCCCACATCCTCTCCAGCATCTGTTGTTGGTAGATTTCTGTATGTGGGGCTCCTACACTTGTGTAGGAGACCCAGTAGAAGCTCCTGGTTCCTGAATTCAGATTGGCCCAGCTCTGGTCATTGTGACCATTTGGACAGTGAACCAGTGGATGTAGGCCCTTTCTCTCTGTCTCTCCTTCACCCTCTCCCACTCACTGTCTGTAACTCTACCTCTCAAATAAATTCTAAAAAAATTAAAGAAATAAATAGAAGGGGACATTTAAAAAGAGAATAAATCTTCCATTCATGGATTGGAAGAATCAATATCATCAATGTCCATACTATTGAAAGCAATTTATAGATTCAATGCAATCCCAATCAAAATACCAAGGATATTCTTCTCAGATATAGAAAAAAAAGATGCTGAAATTCACATGGAAACACAAGAGATGCTGAATATCTAAAGCAATCTTATATAACAAAAACAAAGCTGGAGTGATCATAATACCAAATTTCAAGGCACACTACAGGGCAGTTACAATCAAAACAGCCTGGTACTAGCATATAAATAGACATGTAGACCAATGGAACAGAATAGAAAATCCAGAAATCAACCCATGCAGTAAACCAACTTATTTTTTACAAAGGAGCTAAAATCAATCCCTGGAACATGAATATTTGTTCAACAAAAGGTGCTGGATCTCCACATGCAGAAGTATGCAATTAGACCCTATCTTAGACCTTACACAAAAATCGACTCAAAATCGATCAAAGACCAAAATCTATGACCTGATACCATCAAATTACTGGAGAAAATTGGGGAAACTCTGCAAGACAGAGTTTCCAAGAAGGCAAAGACTTCTTGGAAAATACCCCAGAAGTATAGGCAATCAAAGCCAAAATTGAAAAATGGGATTACACCAAGCCGAGGATCTTCTGCACTGCAAAAGAAACACTCACCAAAGTGAAGTCAAAACAGAATGGGAGAAAATATTTGTAAACTACGCAACTGATAAAGAATTAACATCCAGAATCTCTAAAGATCTCAAGAAATTTAACAACAACAAAGCAAACAATCCAGTTAAGAAATGGGCCAAACATTTGAACAGGCATTTTCCTTTCCTTTCCTTTCCTTTCCTTTCCTTTCCTTTCCTTTCCTTTCCTTTCCTTTCCTTTCCTTTCCTTTCCTTTCCTTTCCTTTCCTTTCCTTTCCTTTCCCTTCCCTTCCCTTCCCTTCCCTTCCCTTCCCTTCCCTTCCCTTCTCTTCTCTTCTCTTCTCTTCTCTTCTCTTCTCTTCTCTTCTCTTCTCCCTCCGCTCCCCTCCCCTTCCCTCCTCTTCTTCTCTTCTCTTCTCTTCTCTTCTCTTCTCTTCTCTTCTCTTCTCTTCTCTTCTCTTCTCTTTTCCCAGGCATAGTTAGTGAGAGACAGAGAGAGAGTTATAGACAGTGAGAGAGAGACAGAAAGAAAGGTCTTCCTTCCATTGGTTCACTCCCCTAATGGCTGCTATGGCCGGCACTGTGCTGATCCAAAGACAGGAGCCGGGTACTTCCTCCTGTTCTCCCATATTGGTGCAGGGACCCAAGAACTTGGGCCACCCTCCGCTGCCCTCCCGGGCCACAGCAAGAGTTGGACCAGAAGAGGAGCAACTGGGACTAGTACCCAGTGCCCCAACTGGGACTAGAACTTGGGGTGCCGGTGCTGCAGGTGGAGGATTAGCCAAGTGAGCCATGGTGCTGGCCCTCTTTTTTTTTTCTTTTTAAAGATTTATTTATTTATTTATTTGAAAGTCAGAGTTACACAGAGAGAGGAGAGGCAGAGAGAGAGAGAGAGAGAGGTCTTCCATCCAATGGTTCACTCCCCAATTGGCTCTAATGGCCAGAGCTGTGCCAATCCAAAGCCAGGAGCCAGGAGCTTCTTCTGGGTCTCCCACGTGGATGCAGAGGCCCAAGGACTTGAGCCTTCTTCTACTACTTTCACAGGCCACAGTAGAGAGCTACATCAGAAGTGGAGCAGCCGGAACTTGAACCAGCACCCATATCGGATGCCAGTGCTTCAGGCCAGGGCATTAACCCGCCAGCTCCCGAACAGGCATTTTTCAAGAGAGGAAATTCAAATGGCCAACAGACTCTTGAAAAAATGCTCAGGATCATTAGCCATCAGGGAAATGCAAATCAAAACCACAATGAGGTTTCATCTGATTCCAGTTAGAATGGCTTTCATACAGAAATCAACAAACAACAAATGTTGGCAAGGATATGGGGAAAAAGGTACCCTAATCCACTGTTGGTGGGACCATAAACTGCTCCAACCACTGTAGAAAACAATATGGAGATACCTCTGAAATCTGAATATATACCTACCATATGATCCAGTCATCCCACTCCTGGGAATTTTCCAAAACCAAAAGAAATCACATGCAACATATCTGTACCCCCATGTTCACTGTAGCTCAATTCACAATAGCTAAGATATGGAATCAACCTAGATGTCCATCAACTGAAGATTGGATCAATAAAATGGTTACAACTGGAAACCATTATACTTAATGAAATAAGCCAGTCCCAAAAAAGACAGATATCATGTTTCCCTGATCAGGAGTAACTGATAGAGTATCAAAAATGCGATCTATTGGAGTGAAATGGACATTTTGAGATTCAGTGATTGTTTACAGCCCTTGTCGCTTCTGCTGAGGAATAGTGTTATTTTTTTTCATACTATTTGTTGAACTCGTTTACTTACTGTAGGGTTAACCTTATGATTAAGCAAACTGAAAGTAAATCTCTGTAAATATTAGGAGTGGGAATGGGAGAAGGAGTAAGAAGAAGGGTTGGAGCATGGGTGGGAGAGACGGAAGTATCACTGTGTTCCGAAAGGTGTATATATGAAATACATGAAATTTGTGTAATTTAAATAAAAATTTAATAATCTAAAAACATTTAAAAATAAATATTAAAAAAATTATATTGGGTGGCACTCCCACTCCCATCATGAGTATGACACCATGACACTTCTGATAGTTCCAAAAAAAAGGCATGGAGGGAGGAGGCAAGATGGCAGAATAGGAAGGGAGCACACTGATAGTCTGGGGAGAGATAGTTTAATAAAAGTGGAGATACTGCAGGTTCAAGGAAGAGTAGGGGAGGAAACAGCAGAAGAAACTCTTCCGGAACACGTGATTCACAGCGGACCTGCGTGGAGAGCGTGGGAGCCCACAGTTTGGGACACCAGCGGCAGACTCAACACACCAGTGCTGGAATGCGAGGTGAGCCGAACCTCAATAGCCCGAGACACCGGCAGGCAAGCGGAGAGAGGAGACTAGAGGGAACGACCCCCCGGGGGGGGGGGGAGTTCACCAGGCTAACTGGAAGAGAGAGAGAGAAAAAAAAAAGGTGACTGGTACGGACACGGGTTTCTCTCTCTCCGCTCACCTCTCAAGGGCGAGCAAGACAAAGAGCAGGTGCCATCTTGGACATACGTCATAAGCAGAGCGACCTCAGGTCTGCACCGGCCCTGAGCCTAGCAGAAAAACCTGACTATGGGCGGGGCGAATTAACAGGAGATTAGAACCTAGTAAATTTGTGGTGCTACTGAACTGAGACTGTGAAAAAAGAGACGGTGGGGGAGAGAACTCACGGAATTCACGTGAGCACTCTCCAGAGATGCTACAATTCCGTAACTTTGGCAACCCAGTGGGAGGCTGAAGGAGAATTTGAGCCCACTCTGAGGGCCGAACAGATTCCCTGTGTGGTCCTTGGGAAAGAGCTTCCGATCTCTGGCTCCTGTGGGTATATCATTTGCCTGCTAACTACCTCCAACTTCGTTCACCTGTGCGGAATTACTTCCCTTTTGAATCAAAAAAAAAAAAAGAGAGAGAGAGAGAGAGATTTACCACGCCTAACCTGGGAGTGTCACCTTTGGCACACCAAACAGAGCTCTCAGGCCACACCCATCTCAAGCCCTAAGGCTCCATCAAAAAGATAGTCCACTTAATCTAGAGTCATAGTATAACAAGAAAAAGCACCATAGTGAAGAAACCAAATATCTCCAATATGCCAAATAACAAACGCAAAACCGAGGTAATAAAAACAAGGAAGTCACCATGACGCCCTCAAATGAAAAAGACACCCCAATTCAAGATTATGAAGATGATGACATAGAAGAAATGCAAGAAGCAGATCTCAAAAAATTGATAAGAACATTAAGAAGTTCTCAAAAACAAATTCTTGAACTACAGAAATCCTTAATGGACAAGATAGAAAATCTCTCTCGTGAAAATGAAATATTAAGAAGGAATCAAAATGAAATGAAACAACTAGTACAACAGGAAACTGTGATAGTGACTGAAGTGAAGAATTCAATAGATCAAATGAAAAACACATTAGAGAGCCTTACAAACAGAATGGGTGAAGCAGAAGAGAGAATATCAGACTTAGAAGACAGAGAACAGGAAAGGATACAGTCAGACCAAAGAAAAGAAGAGGAAATTAGAAATCTAAAACATATTGTCAGGAATCTTCAGGATACTATTAAAAAAAACAACATTCGGGTTCTAGGAGTTCCTGAAGGCATGGAGAGGGAGAAAGGATTAGAAGGCCTTTTTAGTGAGATATTAGCAGAAAATTTCCCAGGTTTGGAGAAGGACAGAGAAATCCTAGTACAGGAAGCTCACAGAACCCTAATAAACACGACCAAAAGAGATCCTCACCATGACACGTTGTAATTAAAGTCTCCACAGCGAAACAGAAAGAAAAGATCCTAAAATGTGCAAGAGAGAAACGTCAGATTACTCTCAGAGGATCTCCAATCAGACTCACAGCTGACTTCTCATCAGAAACTCTACAAGCTAGGAGGGAATGGCAAGATATAGCCCACGTACTAAGAGAGAAAAACTGCCAGCCCAGAATATTATATCCTGCAAAGCTATCATTTGTGAATGAAGGTGAAATAAAGACTTTTCATAGCAAACAGAAATTGAAAGAATTTGTTGCCACTCGTCCAGCCCTGCAAAAGATGCTTAAAGATGTGTTACACACAGAAACACAGAAACACGGTCATCAATATGAAAGAAGGTAAAGGAAGGAAACCAAGGAAGGAAACCTCACAGCAAAAGATCACAGGGAATTCAAAGCATATATTAGAACTTATCTTTGGCAAATGGCAGAGCAAAGTTACCACTTATCATTAGTCATATTGAACGTGAATGGCCTGAACTGTCCAGTTAAAAGACACCGATTGGCTGATTGGGTTAAGGAACAAAACCCATCTATTTGCTGCTTACAAGAAACACATCTTACCAACAAAGATCCATACAGACTGAAAGTGAAAGGCTGGAAAAAGATATACCATGCCAACAGAAATGAAAAAAGAGCGGGCGTAGCCATCTTAATATCGGACAACATAAACTTTACCACAAAAACTGTTAAGAGAGACAAAGAGGGGCACTATATAATGATTAAGGGATCAATACAACAAGAAGATATAACAATTATCAATGTATATGCACATAACTACAGGGCACCAGTTTATCTAAAAGATTTATTAACGGACTTAAAGGGAGACTTAGACCCCAATACAATAGTACTGGGGGACTTCAATACTCCACTCTCAGAAATAGACAGATCAATAGGACAGAAGATCAACAAGGATACAGTAGATTTAAACGACACTATAGCCCAAATGGATCTAACAGATATATACAGAACGTTCAATCCTACAGCTAAAGATTTTACATTCTTCTCAGCAGTACACGGAACCTTCTCTAGGATTGACCACGTACTAGGCCATAAAGCAAGTCTCAGCAAATTCAAAAGAATTAGAATCATACCATGCAGCTTCTCAGACCATAAAGGAATGAAGTTGGAAATTAGCAACTCAGGAATCCCTAGAGCATGCGCAAACACATGGAGATTGAATAACATGCTCCTGAATGAACAATGGGTCATAGAAGAAATCAAAAGAGAAATCAAAAACTTTCTGGAAGTAAATGAGGATAACAGCACAACATACCAAAACTTATGGGATGCAGCAAAAGCAGTGTTAAGAGGAAAGTTTAAATCAATAGGTGCCTACATCAAGAAATTGGAAAGGCACCAAATAAATGAGCTTTCAATTCACCTCAAGGATCTAGAAAATCTGCAGCAAACCAGACCCAAATCTAGTAGGAGAAGAGAAATAATTAAAATCAGAGAAGAAATCAACAGGATTGAATCCAAAAAAAAATTACAAAAAATCAGCCAAACGAGGAGCTGGTTTTTTGAAAAAATAACAAAATTGACACCCCATTGGCCCAACTAACTAAAAAAAGAAGAGAAAAGACCCAAATCAATAAAATCAGAGATGAAAAAGGAAATGTAACAACAGACACCACAGAAATAAAAAGAAGCATCAGAAATTACTACAAGGACTTGTATGCCAGCAAACAGGGAAACCTATCAGAAATGGATAGATTCCTGGACACATGCAACCTACCTAAATTGAACCAGGAAGACATAGAAAACCTAAACAGACCCATAACTGAGACAGAAATTGAAACAGTCATAAAGACCCTCCCAACAAAGAAAAGCCCAGGACCAGATGGATTCACTGCTGAATTCTACCAGACGTTTAAAGAAGAACTAACTCCAATTTTTCTCAAACTATTCAGAACCATTGAAGAAGAGGGAATCCTCCCAAATTCTTTCTATGAAGCCAGCATCACCTTAATTCCTAAGCTGGAAAAAGAATCAGCATTGAAAGAGGATTACAGACCAATATCCCTGATGAACATAGATTCAAAAATCCTCAATAAAATTCTCGCCAATAGAATGCAACAACACATCAGAAAGATCATCCACCCAGACCAAGTGGGAGTTATCCCTGGTATGCAGGGATGGTTTAATGTACGCAAGACAATCAATGTGATACACCACATTAACAGACTGCAGAAGAAAAACCATATGATTATCTCAATAGATGCCGAGAAAGCATTTGATAAAATACAACACCCGTTCATGATGAAAATTCTAAGCAAACTGGGTATGGAAGGAACATTCCTCAACACAATCAAGGCAATCTATGAAAAACCCACAGCCAACATCCTATTGAATGGGAAAAAGTTGGAAGCATTTCCACTGAGATCGGGTACCAGACAGGGATGTCCACTCTCACCACTGCTATTCAATATAGTTCTGGAGGTTCTAGCCAGAGCTATTAGGCAAGAAAGAGAAATTAAAGGATACAAATTGGGAAGGAAGAACTCAAACTATCCCTCTTTGCAGACAATATGATTCTTTACTTAGAGGATCCAAAGAACTCTACTAAGAGACTATTGGAACTCATAGAAGACTTTGGCAAAGTAGCAGGATATAAAATCAATGCACAAAAATCAACAGCTTTTGTATACACAGACAATGCCATGGCTGAGGAAGAACTTCTAAGATCAATCCCATTCACAATAGCCACAAAAACAATCAAATACCTTGGACTAAACTTAACCAAGGACGTTAAATATCTCTATGATGAAAATTACAAAACCTTAAAGAAAGAAATAGAAGAGGATACCAAGAAATGGAAAAATCTTCCATGCTCATGGATTGGAAGAATCAATATCATCAAAATGTCCATTCTCCCAAAAGCAATTTATAGATTCAATGCAATACCAATCAAAATACCAAAGACATTCTTCTCAGATCTGGAAAAAATGGTGCTGAAATTTATATGGAGGCACAAGAGACCTCGAATAGCTAAAGCAATCTTGTACAACAAAAACAAAGCCGGAGGCATCACAATACCAGATTTCAGGACATACTACAGGGCAGTTGTAATCAAAACAGCATGGTACTGGTACAGAAAAAGAAGGATAGACCAATGGAACAGAATTGAAACACCAGAAATCAACCCAAACATCTACAGCCAACTTATATTTGATCAAGGATCTAAAACTAATTCCGGGAGCAAGGACAGTCTATTCAATAAATGGTGCTGGGAAAATTGGATTTCCACGTGCAGAAGCATGAAGCAAGACCCCTACCTTACACCTTACACAAAAATCCACTCAACATGGATTAAAGACCTAAATCTACGACCTGACACCATCAAGTTACTAGAGAACATTGGAGAAACTCTTCAAGATATTGGCACAGGCAAAGAATTTCTGGAAAAGACCCGGGAGGCACAGGCAGTCAAAGCCAAAATCAACTATTGGGATTGCATCAAATTGAGAAGTTTCTGTACTGCAAAAGAAACAGTCAGGAGAGTGAAGAGACAACCGACAGAATGGGAAAAAATATTTGCAAACTATGCAACAGATAAAGGGTTAAAACCAGAATCTACAAAGAGATCAAGAAACTCCACAAAAACAAAACAAACAACCCACTTAAGAGATGGGCCAAGGACCTCAGTAGACATTTTTCAAAAGAGGAAATCCAAATGGCCAACAGGCACATGAAAAAATGTTCAGGGTCATTAGCAATCAGGGAAATGCAAATCAAAACCACAATGAGGTTTCACCTCACCCCGGTTAGAATGGCTCACATGCAGAAATCTACCAACAACAGATGCTGGCGAGGATGTGGGGAAAAAGGGACACTAACCCACTGTTGGTGGGAATGCAAGCTGGTCAAGCCACTATGGAAGTCAGTCTGGAGATTCCTCAGAAACCTGAAGATAACCCTACCGTTTGACCCAGCCATCCCACTCCTTGGAATTTACCCAAAGGAATTTAAATTGGCAAACAAAAAAGCGGTCTGCACCCTAATGTTTATTGCAGCTCAATTCACAATAGCTAAGACCTGGAACCAACCTAAATGCCCATCAACGGTAGACTGGATAAAGAAATTATGGGATATGTACTCTTTAGAATACTATACCGCAGTAAGAAACAACGAAATCCAGTCATTTGCAACAAAATGGAGGAATCTGGAACACATCATGCTGAGTGAAATAAGCCAGTCCCAAAGGGATAAATACCATATGTTCTCCCTGATCGGTGACAACTGACTGAACACCAAAAAGGAAACCTGTTGAAGTGAAATGGACACTATGGGAAACGGTGACTTGATCAGCATAGCCCTGACTGTTAATGAACAACTTAATACATTATCCCTCTTAGTAGTTTTTTTTATCTGTTCTACTTAATATGACTGGTTTAATTCTGTAATTAATACACAGTTATTCTTAAGTGTTGAAAATTAACTGAAATGTGATCCCTGTTAAATATAAGAGTGGGAATAAGAGAGGGAGGAGATGTATAATTTGGGACATGCTCAAGCTGACTTGCCCCAAATGGTAGAGTTAGAAACATACCAGGGGATTCCAATTCAATCCCATCAAGGTGGCATGTACCAATGCCATCTCACTAGTCCAAGTGATCAATTTCAGTTCACAATTGATCATAATGAAAGGACTAAGAGTCAAAGGGAGCACATAAACATGTCTAGTACCTGCTAACACTAACCGATAGAATAAATAAAGGGGAGAGTGATCCAACATGGGAAGTGAGGTACTCAGCAGACTCATAAAATGGCAGATGTCCTAAATAGCACTCTGGTCTCAGAATCAGCCCTAAAGGCATTCGGATCCGGCTGAAAAGCCCATGAGAGTATTTCAGGCATGGAAAGCCAAGACACTCTGGCAAAAGATCTCTGTGAGTGAGATCCCAGTGGAAAGAACAGGTCTTCAAAGAAGGAGGTACCTTTCTCTGAAGGGAGGAGAGAACTTCCACTTTGACTATGACCTTGTCTAAACAAGATAAGAGTCGGAGAACTCAGAGGGCTTCCATAGCCTTGGAAACTCATGACTGGAGCATAGGGAGATTACTGATGCCATAGACAGGAGTGTCAATTGGTAAAGTCAACAACAGGAGTCACTGTGCACTTACTCCTCATGTAGGATCTCTGTCCTTAATGTGCTGTGCATTGAGATTTAATGCTATAACGAGTACTCAAACAATATATTTCACTTTGTGTTTCTATGGGGGTGCAAACTGTTGAAATCTTTACTTAATGTATACTAAACTGATCCTCTGTAAAAAAAAAAAAAAAAAAAGAAAGAAAGAAAGAAATTATCAACTCCCAACTTGACTCTCACTGGGATTAAACATGACAATAGGTCTGATCTGATTTCATCATCATTTAAAAAAAATCATCTATTATTTTCCACTTTATGTTTCTGTGTGGGAGCAGACTGTTGAAATCCTTACTTAATGTATACTAAGTTGATCTTCTGTATATTAAGATAATCGAAAATGAATCTTGATGTGAATGGAAGGGGAGAGGGAGTGGGAAAAGGGAGGGTTGTGGGTGGGTGTGGGGAGCAACTCAGACTAGACTGTTACTGGAATTAAGACTTATTCTATGCATCTGCTCTCCCACAATATGGCGCTGAGAAGGGAGTAACAACTTCTACGCAGCTGCCTCTCGCCAACTTGAGTGATGACCTGCAGGAGCTGATCCTGCTCCTGATTGCAGGAGAGCAGCGTACTCGGCGTGTGGGTAGCAGAGTTGGGACTGGTGGAAGAGGACTATAAAGGAGGAGAGAGACAACATGCACCAGGAACATCTATCTGAAGGAACACCTGTGCAGCCCCCGAGAGAGCCGGCCGGCGGTGTGATGCTCCCCCGCGGAAGTGGGGAAAGTGGCAGGGGGAACCGCCCTTCCACAGAGGTGGAAGGGACGGTAGCCAACCCGGGAAGAACCAGCAGCAAACCCGGGAAGGGCCGAGCAGACAAAAGAACAGCGCAGGGTCCTGTGTCGTTCCTCCGCGAAGAA
This sequence comes from Oryctolagus cuniculus, assembly GCF_051225735.1. Taxonomy (NCBI): domain Eukaryota; kingdom Metazoa; phylum Chordata; class Mammalia; order Lagomorpha; family Leporidae; genus Oryctolagus; species Oryctolagus cuniculus. Next base: position 77,401,781 of record NC_142867.1, read on the forward strand.
GGGGAGCGACATAATGGTGCCGTGACTCGGATAGGAAGCCTAGGCAGGGTTTAGTGTCGTTCCTCCATGAAGAGGGGGAGCGACAGGTGGGAGGGACGGTATTGGGGGGAAGCCATTGTAATCCATAAGTCGTACTTTGGAAATTTATATTCATTAAATAAAAGTTAAAAAAAAAAAAGGCATGGAAATGAGTGGTGTTCAAGACCCATCTAAAACTTTGCCCCCTTTTGAATATTCAATTTGGATCTACCCTACACATCAGTCCCTAGGTATAAAGGAAAGGCTCAACCTTGTTGAGAGGCATTTTCTTTGTTGTTCAGGGTTTGTTCTTGGTTGAGGGTTTTTTCTTGTCTGGTGTCTTTTTTTGTATTTTGGCTCTTTGTTCCTTCCTCTCTCTCTCTCTCTGCCCCCCTCCCCTCTCTCCTCTCCCCTCTCCCCCTCTCCCCTCTCTCTTCTTCCCTCATTTCTTGAGTTTTTCCTCTTGCTTTGCTCTAAATACATCCTGCTTTCATGTACACCTTTATGCCTGCACTTTGAATTCTTTCACATGTGAAGGGAAGAATCTGGAATAAGCCTAGTTGGGAGAGAGGTGGGATGTCATACTGCCCACAAAAATATTAAAATGTCCATACTACCTAAGGCAATTTACAGATTCAATGCAATCTCCATCAAAAATGCCAATGACATTCTTCACAGATGTAGAAAAAAAAATCCTAAAATTCATATGGAAGCACAAATGATCCTAAATATAAAAGCAATCATGAACAAAAAGAACACAGCTGGAGGCATAACAATACCAAATTTCAAGACCTACTGCAGAGTTATTGTAACCAAAATGGCATAGTACTGGCATAAAAACAGACAATGCGGGCAATATTGTAGTGCAATGGGTAAAGCTGCCACCTGCAGCACCGGCATTCCATGTGGGCGCTGGTTCATGTCCTGGGTGCTCCACTTCTGATACAGCTCCCTGCTAGTGTTCCTGGGAAAGCAGTGGAGGACGGCCCAAGTATTTGGGTCCCTGCACCCACATGGGATACCCAGAGGAAGCTCCTGGCTTAGATCACCCCAGTTCTGGCTGTTGCAGTGTTTAGGGTGGAAGAATTTCTCTCTCTCTCTCTCTCTCTCTCTCTCTTTCCCTCCCTCCCTCCCTCCCTCCCTCCCTCTCTGTAATGTTGAGAAAAGGAAACGCTATACACTGCAGAAATACAAATTAGTACAACCATTATAAAAAAACGACAGGGAGGTGCCTCAATTTATTTATTTATGTTTTTAGAGGTGCCTCAATTTAAAACTAAAAATGGATCTACCATATGACCCAGTTTTCCCACTTCTGGGTCTATATCCAAGGAAAACTATATCAGCATGTGAAAGAGATACCTACACTTCCATGTTCATTGCAGTAGTCTAAGTAGCCAAGATATGTAATCAACCTAAGTGTCCATCAGTGGATGAATGAATAAAGAAAATGTGGTAGGGGCCAGCACTATAGCATAGTGGGTAAAGCCACTGCCTGCAGTGCCCACATCCCATATGGCCACCGGTTCAAGTCCCAGCTGCTCCACTTCCAATTCAGTTCTCTACCATGGCCTGAGAAAGCAGTAGAAGATGGCCTAAGTCCTTGGGCCCCTGCACCCAGGTGGGAAGACCTGGAAGAAGCTCCTGGCCCCTGGCTTCAGATCGGTGCAGCTCCAGCTGCTACGGCCATCTGGGGAGTGAACCAGCAGATGGAAGACCTCTCTCTCTCTCTCTTCCTCTCTCTCTCTCTCTCTCTTTCTGTCTCCTTCTCTCTTTGTGTAACTCTGACTTTTAAATAAATAAATAAATATTTTTTAAAAAAAGAAAAGAAAATGTGGTATATACACACAATTAAATATTATTCAGCCACAAAAAAAGAATGAAATCCTGACATTTGTGAGAAATTAATAGAACTAGAAATTATTATGTTAAGTGAAATAAAGCAGACACAGAAAGACAAACACTGCATGTTCTCTGTCATACTTGGAAGTTAAAAAATATACAGTCAATCTGAACTTAAGATAGTGATCAGCAGAGGCTAGGCTGGGGTGAGTTGTGGGATTAGGAGAGGTTAGATAAAGCTCACCAAAATACAGTCAGATAAACATAAAGAGTGTTCCACAGAAGAGTAGGGTGACTAAAATAAGAACTATAAAAGAGGAGTTGGGGGGCTCCAAACACAAAGAAAAGACAAAGAAATGGAAGGGCTGGTTTGCCTGGTATGGTCAGTTTACACTGTGTATATTTATTGAAATATTGAACTATACTCTAAAAATTGTACAAGTATTACATGTTAATCCACAAAAAATTTTAAAAACAAGATAAAGGTATTTAAATTGTTTTTTAAAATTTACCCTGCCACGTTATAAACTTCTGGCTCTATCTGCTTGCTAAGTCATTGAATATGGTCAATGAACTTTTGCTCAGTGCTTACAACATACTATAAATTGAGTAAAACAAGTGAAAAAGATACAATCTTTTAAAAAATCTTTTTAAAGATTTATTTATTTATTTGAAAGTCAGAGTTACAGATAGAGAGAAGGAAAGACAGACATCATCCATCCCCTGGTTCGCTCCCCAAATGGCCACAATGACCAGAGCTGTGCCAGGCCAAAGCCGGGAATCAGGAGCTTCTTCTGGGTCTCCCACAATGATGCAGGAGTCCAGGGACTTGGGCTGTCTTTTGCTACTTTCCCAGGCACATTAGCAGGGACCTGGATCAGAAGCAGAGCAGCCGGGACTCTAATTAGCACCCATATGGGATGCTGACATTGCAGGCCACAGTTTAACCTGCTAAGCCACAGCACCAGCCCCAAAAGATACAATCTTTATATTCCTATAATTCATATTTTACTTATGCCATAATATAGTAAGTCCCATGATTGGTGAATCTCAAGTCCAGAACTAGAATCATCTATGAAGGTTTAAAATCTACAAATGCTATGTCCCCTCTAATTTAGTTAATCTGGTGGGACTCAAATGTATAAATTTCTAAACCTTCTTCAAGGATTTTACTAAATAGCCAGAGCTGAGAACCAGAAGATGTGTTGACAGCAGAAAGGAGATAGGAATGTGGAAATGTTTGGGTAAGCTCCACATTGGAGGTTCAAATTGTACTCTGAAGTATGAGTAGTTTCCATTGGGAGAAGAGAATTCCAGGAAAAGGGAAAGCACAAAATTTGTAACCCAAGGTTTTTGAGTTTGTCAGTAAAATTTCTACTAACACACATGTGGAGGAGAGTGATACTCTGAATAATATTTGTAAAGTTAACTATACCGCTGACGGGGTGAAGCCCTTTTGTTAATCAATGCAGTTAGTATATAGTATGGCAATCATTTTATTTTCATGTTTAGTTTCTTCTATACATTATGAATCTCCTCAGGAGAGGGACAACTGACAATATTGATAACCCCACAACTGATTCATAGTAGGCTTTTTCAACCCATATGTGTTGAATGAATGAATGAATGAATGATGGTCTCTACCTCATTATCTTAATAACGGGAATTACAAGCCCAGTGACAGGAGATATTTGGAGGTGCTCTAGCCTCTCAGTTCCACTTATAAATATTGTAAGTGATCACCTGTTCTTTGTCTATGTGTTGTGATCCTGTTTTGAAATACCAATGAATTTCTATATCATATAAGGACCTTTGCTTATTATATATGTATTCTCTAAGTGATATAAGATAATGCCTTTTTTAAAAAAAATAATTTATGTTATTTTTAGGGAAGGGAAGTTTGTGATTAATAAAAATGAGTTGTATGCTAGATACCTTAATATCTATAAGCCTGATCTTTAAAATATCATTTAATTTTTACTCCTCACATTAGTCTTGAAAATAATCTTTCCTTTTCATCATCACTTTAACAAATAAGGAAGCTGAACTCAGAATATGCAAGGTCCAAGATCATGTGGCTCTGGGTAAAAGCAACAGGAATTGGAATTAGCTTTGTATTCCCTCAAAGCCCAGACTCTTTTACTCATATTATATTCCCTTTTGGATTATCCAAAGAATGCTTTATCAGGTTAGGTGGGTTGTCAGTAAATACCTACCAAATCCATTAGCAAAGCTAATGTTTGAATGGTTAAAAGTAATTATTCAACAAATTGAGCACACCTGGGAGGCCGGCGCTGTGGTGCAGTGGGTTAAAGTCCCAGTCTGCAGCATCAGTATCCCATATAGGTGCTGGTTCAAGTCCCGGCTGCTCCACTTCTGATTCCGCTCTTTGCTATGGCCTAGGAAAGCAGTAGAAGATGGCCCAAGTACGTGGACCCCTGCATCCACATGGGAGACCTGGAAGAAGCTCCTGGTTCCTGGCTTCGGATCAGTTCAGCTCTGGCTGTTGTGGTCATTTGGGGAGTGAACCAGCGGAATGGAAGACCTCTCTCTGGCTCTGCCTCTCTCTGTGTGACTCTATCTTTCAAATAAATAAAATAATTCTTAAAAAAAAAAAAAAGAGTACACTCGAAACACTAAACTACCAGGTTATTTTGAAGATAATTGCAGAAACTTGATCAACTTCTCACTGGTAACATAGTTGTTTAATACAGTTTATGACAGTCTATGAGCATGAAGAGAAGTGTAGGCTTAACTTTGGTTGTTTTTTTTTGTTTGTTTGTTTGTTTTTTTTGCGGGGGAGGGGGAGTGGAGGGACTGACTTTGATTGTTTTTTGACCATTTCTTCAACCTCCTGTATTTCTGAATAGCATGACCTTGAATGTTGGCAATTTTATGATTAATTTGGTCAGTATGAACAACCAGCTTGATTGAGAATAATACTGAATCAATAACCAGAAAACAAAGCAGAGCCAAATACTAAATTAGATAACAAGGTTATTAGGCCATATTACAACTTGGCCAAAAGTCTTATTTACCCAAGTATTCACAAACATGGTGGTTAGATACAGAATAGGGGAGGAGAATGGGATGGAGAACCAGTGTATCCATCTCAAGAATGAGAAGATTGGGGCCAGCACTGTGGCATAGCAGGTTAAGCTGCCATCAGCAGTGCTGGTATCTCATATGGGCACCTGTTCGAGTCCTGACTGCTACACTTCCCACCCAGTCCCTACTAATGTGCCTGGGAAAGCAGATAGCTCAAGTGCTTGGGCCCCTGCACTCACGTTGAAAACCTGGATGAAGTTCCTGGCTCCTGGCTTCAGCCTGGCCCAGACCTGGCTGTAGCAGACATTTGGGGCACCAGCAGATGGAAGATTCTCTCTCACTCTCTCTCTCGCTCGCTCTCGCTCTCTCTCTCTTCTATCCCTCTTTCTAACTCTGACTTTCAAATAAATAAATAAATATTTTAGAAAAAGAGATTAAGAGGATTGTAGGATAGATAATATATAGACAAATAGGATTCTATTATGTACAGGATTCTCATATCTTCTCCAAATAGCATACCCACACTGCAGCATTAGCTTGTCCATAGTGCCAGGAGGGTTATTCAGTGACAGACTCAAAACTCTACAGTCCATGATGAATACTTTATTTGCAATCCTACTCCTTACGGCCTTCTCTTAAATCCATTTCCTATCTATATGTTGGAGATGGGTGGTATCCATGTTCTATGTGCATGAAATCTTGACTGTCCACCTTAGAGAGTCAACATGTAGGAATCAGTGGATGGCCCAGGACAGAGACAGTCCCCAACATGTAGGGAATTATTCAGATAGAAGGAATCTCCTCAAACTGGGAGAGGCATCAAATGTTCTTGTTCAGTCCTGGGACAGTAGTTATCCATTAACACGCAGGAATTCTATTTCATCAGACACTGAGTAACATAGCTCAATATTCTATAACTCAGCCCAAGAGCAAGATTTGCATACTTGTAACTATGCCTTCCCATTAACCCCCACCACATCAGGGCAATTATCCTCAGCAAGTAGGAAAACATGGTTGAGGAAAGGATGCCACAATGCAGTTGAGTGGTGGTAAACTCTAAAGCCAGACACCATCACAAGCAGCAGCAGGAGGGAAACAGCAGAGATTGTGAGGCAATGAAATCGGGATATGGGCACTCAGTTTCTGGGCATTTTGTTTAGACCTGGAATGAATGAAGCCACCCTAGAATTCTGCCTGGAAGGAGGCACTTGGAGGACCAGTGTCCCTGCTTTTGACTTGAGCACCATTTTGCCTTTTTAAAACTTTAAATATTATTTAATGTATTGGAAAGGCAGAGAGAGAGAGAGAGAGAGATCTTCCACCTGCTGGTTCACTCTACAAATGCCCATAACAGCTAAAACTGCTACTGAAAGTGCTGAAAACTGCATTAAAAGTGCTAAAACTTGGAGCCAGGAACTCAACCCAGGCCTCCCACTGGGTAGCAGAGACCCCCTGCTTGAACTATTAATTGCTGCCTTTCCAGACTGCACACTAGGAAAGCTGGAATCAGGAGCAGAGCTGGGACTCAAATCCAGGCACTTGGATATGATATGTGGGTGTCTCAACCAGTGTCTTAATTGCTATACCAAGAGTATGCCCAAATATTTTGTTTTCTAAAAGTGATTTTGCATTTATTTGTTCTCTCATTTATTATGTACTATATTGTTATTGTTTTCAATCAAACCTGAGTTATTTTGGTGAATGTTCTACCCACATTTATTTATAATTAGTGAGCTTTGTAAATGAAGAATTCAACATGTATTTATTTGGCAAAGCAGGATACAGAATGGTTAATCATTTGGGCTCTGGATCTAGAAGAGTTCAGATCCTGATTCTCCCATTTACTATCTATTTTTGTAGCCTTGGATATGCCCTTTAACCTCAATTTTCCTAAGTGTGATTAACAAAACCTATGTCACAAAAGTGCTACAGGAATAAATGATACAGTTGTCTGTGAAGTGCTTACATCAGTGTCTACATATAGAAAATCTCAATAAATGCTATTATTTATTATTATAATTATTAGTAGGGTTTTAGAGTTCACAAACAATGTGATATGTATTTTCTCACATGAATCATTTAGTGACATATGCAGGCCCTTCAAAAAGTTCATGGGAAATGCATATTATGAAAAAACATGCATGGATTTGCAATTTTTTCCCATCAAAATAAACTTTTAATCCATTTTTCCATGAACATTTTGAGGTACCCTTGCACAATGCAAGTTATGGGTACAAGACTGATAAGGAAAGGAAGTGCCTGGTAAATGGGTAGTCCCTTCCTCTTTACTCTGGCATCTAATATTAGAAAAGTTCAAAGCCATGCCATATCTGGATCTCTTGTGCTCTCCTTTCTTCCCTCCCACAGGCTTTTCAGCTCCTCTCTTCTTAATTTCAGGGTTGGAATGTCCCGACTGGAGGCCCAGCATGGCTGTAGCAAAACCCCATCTCCTCTTCACTTAGTCATCGAATCTTTCTTCATCTTACTCATAAAATAGCTGGGACACTTAAAGGACAAGAGCGCAGCACACAGGGCTCGCTCTCTAAGCAGGGCCTCTATCTGGAGGAAATACCCACAGCTGTGAGAAGTTCTGGGTGAAAGCCTCAATGTCACCAACAGTGCTTCCTCCATGCCTTACATGGGGATTCTCTGTGTGGTTGGGGAAATCCAGCTCAGTCATCTCTGAAGACCTTTGAACTACGGGCTTCATCTGCCACTACGGTTACTTAAGATGGGTAGAGGTGACCAAGGGAACTGTCCCCACCCACACCCAACATTTCACACTTATTTCTCAAACCCTCCAAAATGTTCTGTCCTCTAGAAGGGCCATCACTATAATTCCCCACATTAGTCAGAATCACTGGCTCAGCCCTCAGAAGGCTGTATGTGTGGAGCAGTTATGTCTGGCATTTTCTTTCCATAAGGCCCTCCAGTCACCAGTCATCAAAAATGATCACTCCTACCAACTTACTTGCCCTCCCACCCTTTTGAGATTGGACATTAAGAAACAGGCAGATCTTCCCAGCCCCTTGCTAGGCCACATAAAATAAAGTTATTAGGCCAGCACCACGGCTCAATAGGCTAATCCTCTGCCTGCGGCGGGCACACCGGGTTCTAGTCCCAGTCGGGGAGCCGGATTCTGTCCCGGTTGCCCCTCTTCCAGGCCAGCTCTCTGCTGTGGCCCGGGAAGGCAGTGGAGGATGGCCCAAGTCCTTGGGCCCTGCACCTGCATGGGAGACCAGGAGAAGCACCTGGCTCCTGGCTTCAGATCAGCGCGGCCATTGGAGGGTGAACCAATGGCAAAGGAAGACCTTTCTCTCTGTCTCTCTGTCTCTCTCTCTCTCTCACTGTCTACTCTGCCTGTCAAAAAAAAATAAAGTTATTAAAGAACTAAATTTGGGGTCGGTGCTGTGGCATAGTGGGTAAAGCCACTGACTGCAGTGCTGGCACCCATGAAGGTGCCAGTTCAAATCTCGGCTGTTCCGCTTCTGATCCAGCTCTCTGCTGTGGCCTGGGAAAGCAGCAGAAGATGGTCCAAGTCCTTGGGCACCTGCACCCACATGGGAGACCAGGAAGAAGCTCCTGGATCCTGGCTTCGGATCAGCACAGCTCTGGTTGCTGTGTCCATTTGGAGAGTGAACCAGCAGATGGAAGACCTTTCTCTCTCTCTCTCTCTCTCTCTCTCTCTCTCTCTCTCTCTTTCTCTCTCTCTCTCTGCCTCTCTGCAAATCTGCCTTTCAAATAAATAAATAAATCTTTAAAAAAAACCCTAAATTCATAGAATATAATCAATAACTGGCATTAAATCAGCAGGTGTAGTGTGAAATCTGAAACTTCTTTGTTCCACCAAAGTCCCTATTTTTTGAAAGCCTTTCCTTGCTCACAGCCAATGATGATACCAGGAATCTTTCTACCAAGACTTCTGTTTGAAGCCTCTACCAGGCTCTTCTGATTGATTCACCTCTCTGTCTCTTGTGGATTCCACTTCTTGCTGTTCCATATCATACACATTTTGAGTTGACTATTCATCAACTTGACATTTTTGAAACCCACAGCCTACACGTAGAACACTCAATTTCTTAACTGACAGGAAGTCCAAAATCTGTATTTCAGTTGCCTTGGTGTAATTTCCTTTTTTTCTCCCAATCCAACATATTGACTCTAGTTATCCTGTGTTTTTACCCAACAAATGGAACCAACATTAGGGCTGTTGACCTTGGAAGACTCCCCTCAGCTCTTCCTAAGATCAATCCTTGGGAACCTCCCTCCCAACCCCTGTCCACTGATAGCAGCTATAATAGGATGAACAATGGCCACCCAGAGATATCCCTAGAACCTGAAAATGTTGCCTTATTTAGAAAAGATCTTGGCAGATGTGATTACATTGAAGAATACTGATATGGGAATTCGATCCTGGATTATCCAGGTAGACTCTAAAAAAATCACAAATGTCCTTATAAAAGAGATAACATACAAGGAGAGAGGAAAAGAGAAATTTGAAACACAGAGAAGCTAATGTGAAGAATAAGCCTTGAGGTTGATGAGTAGTGCAACCATAAGCCCAGAAATGCTGAAAGCCACAAGAAGCTAAAAGAAGCAAGGAACAGATTTTCCCCAAAAGTCTCTGGAAATCTAGTAGCATTACTGATCCCTTGATTTCAGCCAGTGATACTGATTTTGGACTTCTGATCACAGAACTGTGAGGTAATAAATTTCTATTATTTTAAACCACCAGTTTGTGGTAATTTGTATCCACATAAAACTAATACAGTTGTTATGCCCAAATGTCTTTCTACTGTATCTCACTCACTGTTGCATAGTTGGCTTAATTCCAAGTGTTAATTTGAAGTGACTCTTGTGACCATCCCTTTCTTCATATCTTTCTAGGAAAAGAAGCCATGTTGTTGAAAGCAGCATATATATATATATATATATATATATATATAGACAGGCAGAGTGGACAGTGAGAGAGAGAGACAGAGAGAAAAGTCTTCCTTTGCCATTGGTTCACCCTGCAATGGCCGCCGCGGCTGGCGCACCGCGCTGATCCGAAGCCAGGAGCCAGGTGCTTCTCCTGGTCTTCCATGGGGTGCAGGGCCCAAGCACTTGGGCCATCCTCCACTGCACTCCCTGGCCACAGCAGAGAGCTGGCCTGGAAGAGGGGCAACCGGGACAGAATCCGGCGCCCCAACCAGGACTAGAACCCATTGTGCTGGTGCCGCAAGGCGGAGGATTAGCCTAGTGAGCCGCGGTGCCGGCCAGCAGCATATATTTTTAAAAGTTCTGTAGTCATCTTAGACTTCTGGAATGTATTTTTCTTCTCTTTTTATTTATACTTTCTTAATAATTAATGGAAAAGAAACTATTGTAAAAGCTGGTATTCTTGATATTCTTCCCAGTCAAAACTCTGTTAATTAACCAATATATCTTAGCTCTTCAGTAGAACGATGGTTTTCATGATGCCCTGAGGACTTTACAGACCCGGATAAGTTTTCCAAGATGCTGAAAGAAAGGTCCAGTTTACCAGTTTCTGCAAATCCTTAGAAAAACCCACAGCCATTTAATCTCTTTGGATCATTGGAGAGAGTTTTGAAACCATGGAGCTGATGGATTGAGGAGAAATGGAAAGGTAAGAGGATTGGATTTATTCATGAGGTAATACATAGTAAAAGTAAAAGAATGGAAGAGACAAATGATCAAGAGAAGCTAAGATGTGATATAGGGGCTTGCTGCTCTGGTCTAGGAGATGGTAAACGGAAGTGGAAAGAGTGCAGACTCAGGGAAGAGTCAGAGAGAAGACAGCAGAGGAAACTGCACACGTGGAGGGACATAGTGGACCTACATGGAGGGCAAGGACACACACAACTCAGGACCTCAGCAGCCGAGAGCCTCTGCACCAGCACTGCAGAGTGAGGTGAGACCAGACTACAACAGCCCAAACTGCTGGCAAAAAAGCTGCAGAAAGAGCCTAGAGGGAATCTGGTTTTTGATCACAGGATTACTAGAAGTAAACAAAAGCAAATGCATGAAACAATGAAATCCATACATGACATGAAAGAAAATTTCTCCCAGGAAATTGAGATCTTAAAATGATATCTTAGAAATGAAGAATTCAATAGAACAAATAAAAAATGCAGTAGAAAGTCTTAATAACAGAATCGGTGAAGCAAAGATAGAATATAGAAATTAGAATACAAAGTATAGGAAATTACAGTCAGACCAAACACAGGAAAAGAAATTATAAAACTAAAAAACACTATTGGTAATTTACAGGATACTATCAAACAACCCAAAATGTGGGCTCTAGGAGTTCCTAAGGCATGGAAAGAGAGAGAGGATTAAAAGACCTTTTTAGTGAACTAATAACAGAAAATTTCCCTACTTTGGAGAAAGGAAAGGACATCCAAGTACTGAAAGCACATTGAACTCCTAATAGACATGACCAGAAAAGATGTTCACCATGACACACTGTAATCAAACTCGTCACAGTAAACATAAAGAAAATATTCTAAAAGGTGCGTGAGAGCAATGCCAGGTTACTTTGAGAGGGTCTCCAATTAGACTCACAACAGACTTCTCACCAGAAACCTACAGGCTAGGAGAGAATGGTGAGATATATTCCAAGCCTTAAGAGAAAATAACTGTCAACCCAGAATACTATACCCTGCAAACTCTCGTTTAGGAGTGAAGGTGAAATAAATATCTTCCATGACAAATAGAAACTGAAAGAATTAGTCACCAACTGTCCAGCACTGCCAAAGATGCTTAAGGATGTGCTGTACACAGAAACACAGAAACAATGTCATCACTATGAAAGAAGGTAAAGAAAGAAAATCTCCCAGCAAAAGTACAAAGGAAATCCAAAGTGAACAATAGGAATATTTTAGGAAAAATGGGAGGGCAAAGTTGTTACTTGTCAATAGTCACCTTGAATATAAATGGCCTCAACTCTCCAGTTAAAAGACACAGACTGGCTGAATGAATTAAAAAACAAAACCCATCTATTTGCTGCCTACAAGAAACACATCTCATCAACAAAAATGCACGCAGACTGAAATTGAAAGGAGGAAAAATATATTCTATGCTATCAGAAGCCAAAAAAGAGCTGGTGTAGCCATCCCAATAGCAGAAAAAAAAAACAGACTTTAACACAAAAACTGTTAAAAGAGACAAATAAAGGCACTATGTATTGATTAGGAGATCAATTCAACAAAAAGATATAACTATGATAAACATATCTGCACCCAATTAAGTGCACTTGGCTGTTTAAAAGAAACGTTAGTGGAACTTAAGGGAGACATAGACTCAAATACAATAGTAATGGGGGACTTCAATACCCTACTTTAAGCAACAACAAGTGAACCAGACAGAAAATCAGCAAGGAAATAGAGTTAATTAACACTATAGACCAAATAGACCTAACAGATATCTATAGAACTTTTCATCCTAAAATTGCAGAATACACATTCTTCTTACCAGTGCATGTAACTTTCTCTAGGATTGACCACATGCTAGGTCATAAAGTATGTCTCAGCAAATACCAAAAAATCAAAATCATACCATGCATCTTTTCAGACCACAATGCAATGAAGCTGGAAATCAGCAACTCAGGAATCTCCAGAACATATGCAAGCACATACAGACTGAACAATACGATCCTGAATGAACAGTGAGTCATAGAAGAAATCAGGAGAGAAATCAAAAAATGTCTGGAAACATGAAGATGACAATAGAACATACCAAAACTTATTGGATACAGCAAAGGCAGTGTTAAGAGGAAAATTTATAACAATTGGTGCTTATACCAAGAAATTGAAAAGGCACTGAATAAATGAGCTATCAATGCATGTCCAGGGTCTAGAAAAACAACACCAAACCCAAAAATAGTAGGAGAAAAGAAATAATTAAAATTAGAGAAGAAGTCAACAAAATAGAACCCCCCCATACAAAAATCAGCAAAACAAAGAGCTGGTTTTTTGAAAAAATAAACAAAATTGACATACAATTGACCCAACTAACCAAAAAAAAAAAAAAGAGAGAGAGAGAAAAGACTCAAATCAATAAAATTAGAGATGAAAAAGGAAATGGAACAATAGGCACCACAGAAATAAAAAGAATCATCAGAAATTACTACAAAGAGCTGTATGCCAACAAACTGAGAAACTTAGAAGAAATGAATAGATTCCTGGATACATACAAACTACCTAAATTGAGCCTTGAAGACATAGAAAACCTAAACAGACCCAATACCAAGATGGAATTTGAATCAGTAAAAACGACCCTCCAACAAAGAAAAGCCCAGGACCGGATGGAGTCACTACTCAGCTCTACCAGACATTTAAAGAAGAACTAACCAGAATTCCTCTCAAGTTATTTAAAACAATTGAAAGAGAGGGAATCCTCCCAAACTCCTTCTATGAAGCCAGCATCACCTTAATTTCTAATCCTGAAAATGACACAACAGAGAAAGAGAACTACAGACCAATTTCCCTGATGAACATAGATGCAAAAATCTTCAAAAAAATTCTAGCCAGTCAAATCCAACAACACAACAGAAAAATCATTCACCTTGACTAGTGGGATTTATCCCTGGTATACAGGGATGGTTCAACATTTGCAAATCAATCAATGTGATATATCACATTAAAAAACTGAAGAACAACAATCATATGATTATCTCAATAGATGCAGAGAAAGCATTTCACAAAATACAACACAGCAGTGCCATTCATAATGAAAAAAACCTGAAAACAAACAAGATATCTTTCAATAGGTGAATGGGCAAACTGAGGTACAAAGGCAATGGCATGTTGTTCATCTATAAAAAGAAGTTTGTTATCAAATTACAAAAAGACATGGAAGAAGACTCTGTCGCAAAAAATATCCTGCACAAAGGATCTCTGTGAGTGAGGCCCCAGTGGAAAGAAGGGGCCATCAAAGAAGGTTGAACTTTTTTTCTGAAGGGAGGAGAGAACTTCCACTTTGCTTATGGCTTTATCCAAATACTGATGGTGTCTATGGTCACAAAAGGCTTCCATAGTCTTGGCAGCTCATGGCAAGAGCCTCGGGTGATCACTAACATCATACATAAGAGTGTTAATTGTTAAATTAGCAACAGGATTGTCGGCGCCGCAGCTCGCTAGGCAGATCCTCTGCCTTGCAGTGCCAGCACACCGGATTCTAGTCCCGGTCGGGGCACCGGATTCTGTCCCGGTTGCCCCTCTTCCAGGCCAGCTCTCTGCTATGGCCAGGGAGTGCAGTGGAGGATGGCCCAAGTGCTTGGGCCCTGCACCCCATGGGAGACCAGGAGAAGCACCTGGCTCCTGGCCTCGGATCAGCACGGTGTGCCAGCCGCAGCGCGCCGGCCGCGGTGGCCATTGGAGGGTGAACCAACAGAAAAGGAAGACCTTTCTCTCTGTCTCTCTCTCTCACTGTCCACTCTGCCTGTAAAAAAAAAAAATTAGCAACAGGATTCACTGTGAAGTTACTCCCCATGTAAGACCTCTGTCTTGAATGAGTTGTACTATGAGAATTAACTGCAAAACTTGTTCTCAAACTTTATATGTTGTGTCTGGGGGGGGGGGGTGCAAACTGTTGAAATCTTTACTTAACATAGAGTTAGTCCTCTGTATATAAAGTTAAACTAAAAATGAACCATAATGAAGAATGGGATGGGAGAGGGAGTAAGAGGTGGGACAGGAGTCCGGGTGGGAGGGCTGGACTGGGGAAAGAACCACCATATTCCTGAAGTTGTACCTATGAAAAATGCATTCATTAAATAAAACCTTTAAAAAAACTAAAAAGACATGGAGGAATATTAAATGCATATTACTAAGTAAAAGAAGCCAATCTACAAAGCCTATATATGTATGATTCCAAATACATAACATTTTTTAAAAGGCAAAGTGCAAATCCATTAAAAAAATCAGTGGTGGCCAGGAGTGGGAGGCCAGAAGCTATCAACAGGTAGAGCACAGAATATTTTTAGGTCAGTTAAACCACTCTGTATACTGTAATTGTAGATGTATGCCTTTATAAATTTGTTCAAAACCATATAATATTCAAAACAAACAGTGAAACATAATATAAACTATAGACCATAGTTAATACAGTAAGAGTCAACAATTATCTAAAAGAAAGTGATCATATATATTGATAATAGATCAATATCAACTTACCAATTTTCACAAATATACCACAATTATTTAAGATTTTAATAACAGAGTAAATAGGGATGGGGATAGAAATGAGATGATAGAGATCCTATATCTCTCTCTACTTTCTATAAACCTAAAAATGCTAAGAAAAAAAAAAGAAAAGAGAAAAAGAAAGAAAAAAGTTTATTAATAGGAAAAAAAGACTATTTCCTCAAATGTGGCATCATTTGGTTCATAATGAAATTAAATGCCAGTAGTTTCCTACAGAATATTAAGTATAAAGCTGACCCTTACAATATAATTATGCATAAAAAGCTGGTAAAATAAAATTATGAAAATATTAATACATTATATCAAAATTGAAACTGTATCTATATGTTGAACTTTTTAAAGCACAAGTTATAAACAGCAAAAGGGGGCCAGCACTGTGGTGTTGTGGGAAAAACCTCCACCTGCAGTGCCAGCATCCCATATGGGCACCAGTTCGAGTCCGAGCTGCTCCACTGCTGATCCAGCTCTCCGCTATGGCCTGGGAAAGCAGTAGAAGATGGCCCAAGTCCTTGGGCCCCTGCACCTGCATGGGAAACTTGGAAAAAGCTCCTGGCTCCTTGCTTCAGATCAGCACAGCTCTGGCTGTTGCGGCCATCTGGGGAGTGAACCAATGAATTGAAGACTTCTCTCTCTCTCTCTCTGCCTCTGCCTCTGTAACTCTGCCTTTCAGACAAATAATTTAAAAAAAAAATCAAAAGAAGGGAAATATATTTGTAACAATAAAACGTTCAAATGATAGGAATCTTTATTGGAAAATAGATTTTATACTCTGATAAAAAAATTAGGTAAATATTTGAATAGAAAAATGGTATATTTTCGGGGACAGTGGCTTATTTAGAATTCTCTTAAATGAGGCCTACTCCATGGCCCAATAGGCTAATCCTCCGCCTGCAGCACCGGCACACAGGAATCTAGTCCCAGTCGGGGTGCCGGATTCTGTCTTGATTGCTCCTCTTCCAGTCCAGCTCTCTGCTGTGGCCCGGGAGGGCAGTGGAGGATGGCCCAAGTGCTTGGGTCCCTGCACCCACATGGGAGACCAGGAGGAAGCAAGCACCTGACTCCTGGCTTTGGATCAGCGCAGTGCACTAGCCACAGTGTGCTGGCCCCAGCCGCCATTGGGGGGTGAACCAACAGAAAAGGAAGACCTTTCTCGCTGTCTCTCTCTCTCTCACTGTCCACTCTGCCTGTCAAAAAAATAAATACATAAAATTAAAAAAAAGGCAAAGAATATGAAGAGGTGTGTCATAAAAGAAGATGTATGAGTGAATAATAATCAAAGAAATGAAGAATGCCATAACTTACTTGTCTAGAGGGTGTGGAAAATTGAATACTCTCCTACTGCTCATCATTGCATAACAGGCTGTGAACTTCACTGGGCAATTTGTCAATATACATAAAAAGCCTTAAAATGTACGTATTATTTGACTAATAATTCTACTCTCATTTATACTTGAAAAATAATACAGAGAAATTAGCAATGTCCAGCAATTTTATATTACTGCCTCAATTATAATAGGTGAAACTGGAAATAATCTATATGTAGGATATTGATTAAATTAATGTTAGGCTGCCATTCAATAATATATGATAAAGTTATCAAAATAGCAGTAAAATGTCCGTATATTATTAAATTAGAAAAAGCTTCAAGATAAGCTGTGTCAAAAAAGCTAGTGTACAGAAACATGAGTAGCAGTATTGTATAGTGGGCTGATGCCAGGGCATTCGCAAAAGACAAGCTTGTAATTGAATCTCTGGGCCCAGGCACTTATTGGCTGTGGAAACTTGGACACATTAGGGAACTCCCCTAAGCTTTAGTTTCTGTAAATTCAGGATAATAACAGCATACACCCCCTAGAGATGTTGTGAAAATTAAATGAAATAAGCAAAGTTCTAAGGAATGGTGAAGAAAATTGTCTAAAACGTAACTAAAATTTTGATAATGGTTGCCTTTGAATGGTTTTGGGTGACTTATGCCTTCTTTTATACTTTCCTGAATTTAATTTAAAAATATATATGAAAATATTGGATTTTTACTCAAAGAAACAAAAAAAAACACTATTTATTACATACAAAGAAAATGATGAAAATAATTCTGTATTATTTTCAAGTTTATAATGAAAATGTATTTATTTACTCCTCAGGAAAATTTAAAAAACAGTCTGCCAGGAAATACACTAAACTATTTAGAGCAATCACTGATGTCTGGATTCTAGATGATTCCATTTGCTAAGCTTATATCAATGCACATGTAATACTTGTAAAATAAAGGATGTTATAAAGAAAAAAAGTTGTGCTGTAAATCATTTACTGAAATAGAATTAGTTGCATAAATAGATTACTAAGTGGAAAAAACCTACAAAACAGAATAGCAAGTTTTGATGATTTTTGTTTTAAAATACACACACACACATAGTAAAAAATAGTGGAAGTACAGACATCACAATGTTAGCAGTGATTATCTTTGAGTTACAGAATTATGGCTAATTTTTGTTTTATATTTTATTTTTGTGTTTCACATTTTATTAATAATTTGTGAATTTTATTGGATTTTAAAATCAGTATTAAGTAGATAAAAGAGGTTAGAAGTATTTAAAAGATAGTAAAAGAAATTATAAGGTGGGAGTTTGACATAGCAATTATGTGCTTTTTGGGATGCCCACATCACTTACTGGAGGGTTTGATTTCAAGTCCCAGCTTCACTCCCAATTCCGGCTTCTCACTAATGTGCACTCTGGGAGGCAGCGATATTTGCTGAAGTAGGTCGGTCCCTGCCATTCATATGGGTGACCAGGATTCAGTTTCTGGTTATTGGCTCAGCTGGCTTAACCCCAGCTGTTATGGGTATTTGAGGAGTGAACCAATGGATAGGAGAGCTCTCGCTCTCTCTCTTTCTCTCTCTATCTTCCCTCTCTGTCTCTCTCTCCTTTTCAAATAAATAAGAATTTTTAAAACAATAAAAACAACAAATTACTTGGATCAGAACCCATGGACCTTCATATCAAATTCTCAGATGGTATGCTAGAACTGCAATGTGACTTTTGTAATTAGAACATAGAAAAGGACTTTTAAAATACTCTCTGTATTCAGAAAAAGAAAATCAGGTTAAAATTATGACATTCTAACTTCCATGTGCTAGGGTAAGGCCAGCAAGGCTGCCTGCTCTCCTACAGAGTTGCAACTTAACATCACCATGGACTAGCAAAACTAAGAATTTACAGTGTTGACCCCCATCTTCCCTATGTCATTAACAGGTCTCTTTTGCTCATATTCACCACCTTTCCACAGCCTCGAGATTCATGCCATTGCTCCTGGCAATTCTAGATCCTCACTCCTAAGCAAAGATTTTGTAGAGAAGGTACTTGCCTCACATCTGACTGTATTCCTTCAAATTTCAGACTTCTTCTGGTGGAATTGTGTTAATCCTAGAAGCATCACCTGGCCAAAGTCATATTCTGCTCCCATCATGAGTGATGGAGCTTCACAAATGTGCAAATAGGTGCTTTTGTAGTCTCAAGCTATCTATCAAGGGTACCTTTTCTGGTGTTGGTAATCACTAACCGAAGCTTTGGGCAAGATCCCCCTCTCTGCAAGAATCCGTCCCATGAACTTCCTGTTTCTTAAATCTTAGTCTTCTGTGGGACTACACCAAGTGCCACTCTCACACAGGAGATGGAAACAATCTGGCCAAAGTCCTAAATCATGCAAATGGCTGCACAAGCTTCTTATCAACACACGCACAAAGGACACTCCAGGCACCTGCCCATTCTTTGCACTAGCTTGAATGACCCAAACCCTAACTGGTCTCTTGCTCAGCAGCTGGCTGGGCAACGTGGACTCCCCTGGGATACTTTACCCTTCTGACTTAAGAATATCCCAGACCAGGCAGGGAAGACATGAAAAGACAAAAATATCATGCGCTAACCCAAGCCGGGCGTCTCCAGAGATCACTGCCAGGGAATATATTCTCTCAGCCCACTTCCACTTGTAAGCATTTTACTTCTACAACAAAATCTTCAGGACAATTATTTTGTTTCTCTACAATTTCCGTTTTGTCCCAGATTCACTTCGGAGATTTTTTTCTCTTTGGAAAGAAGGATGGAAACCTTGAGCTCCCCCTGGAGGCAGGAGTGTGTTAATAAGAGCTCCTAGGACGGGTTCTTGACTCCTCCCAGTTCATCTTAGCATCAACCTTCCTCAAGGGCACTGTGGACTTTTGCTTATTTCCAGGGCTGCCTACAACTTCCACAACATCTCGTTGGAACTTTCACCTTCCCTTTATTTTAGCTACTCTAGTCTTGATAATGAGAATACCTTACCCTGCTGCATAAGCAACACAGCCTGTTTCTCAGTTTTGTTTTCCATTTTCTCCTCTGATACAGTCTGTCAGTTCTACTTGACATCTCTCCAGCTCATATTGCTGCCCTCCTCTGTATCTTCATGATTGATCTTCATTTTTCATAGAATTATTTTCCAAATCTCAGCTCTTATCACCTCATGAAAATCTTTTCCATTATTCAAAGGCCACTTTCCCCATCATTATCCCTGAAATTTTTTAGAATTTGTTTACAAAGCTCGTATCATATACTGACTTGTATTTTAATTATTTCTCTCTGTATTATTTGACTGTATTCAACCAAATGCCCAGCATGGTATCTAAGATTCAACTAACATACAGTTAGAAATCATTAGATAAATATTGAATGAGATTGTTCAATGCTGATTTCAAGAAAACCCTCAACTTTTTTTTTTTTTTTTTTTTTTTTTTTGACAGGCAGAGTGGACAGTGAGAGAGAGAGACAGAGAGAAAGGTCTTCCTTTGCCGTTGGTTCACCCTCCAATGGCCGCCGCGGCCGGCGCACCGCGCTGATCCGATGGCAGGAGCCAGGAGCCAGGTGCTTTTCCTGGTCTCCCATGGGGTGCAGGGCCCAAGCACTTGGGCCATCCTCCACTGCACTCCCAGGCCACAGCAGAGAGCTGGCCTGGAAGAGGGGCAACCGGGACAGAATCCGGTGCCCCGACCGGGAATAGAACCCGGTGTGCCGGCGCCGCTAGGTGGAGGATTAGCCTAGTGAGCCGCGGTGCCGGCAGAAAACCCTCAACTTTCTAAGAGCAGAAATAACTGTAAGAGGAGAGAGAAAGATAAAGGGAGGAAGAGCAACGACAGAGAAAGAAAAGAAGTTGACCATTGGACAAATGATATGAAATCACAGTATGTTGCTGTGAAAAAAAGCACTAGACCAAGGGTCAAGAAACTGAGCTCAGGTTTCACTTAGCTATTAATGGCTAAATGACCACTAAAGTACTCTCTGGGCCTGGGCACCTTTTCTAAAGAACAAAGGCATAGGTTATATGAACTCTGAAGTTTATAAAATTCTGTCACCATCTCCACATTCAAGAATAATGATAGCTGATTACACAAGATAGCATTCAGATTTCACCTACCACAGAGCCTGGCATATTATGTGTGCTGATAAATGATAGTTCTTCTTCTCACACAAAATAGAAATATTCTCAATTTTAAATTTGCCTTTATCTCTTGAATATGAAGGTACATCAGAATATTTTCCTGATAACATAACCAGGACAGAGAACTACACAATTTGTTTAATTAAAATTACTGTAGGTTTGGGCAGTCAGCCTGGTGCTTAAGAAGCTAGTTAAGATCACACATCAGAGTACCAGGTTTGCTACCTACATTCCACTCCTGATTTCAGTTTCCTAATAATATAGACCCTAAGGGTCAGCAAATATGACTCAAGTAATTGGGTTCCTGCCACACACATGAGAAACTTGGGTTAAATTCCTGGCTTTGATTCAGTCTAAACACGCCTGTTATAGGCATTTGAGGAGAGAACCAGCAAATAGGCACTCTCCATGTGTCTATCCATTTCTGTATCTGTCTCTCTGCCTCTCAAATTTATATATATATATATACACATATATATATGGAACATTTGTTTTCCACTGTCAATATGTATTTTATGAAAGAATTATTCCAGTTGAGTAATCCATTAACCTGAACATTTTTTCCTCCAGGACTTGCCTTATGCTGTTTCAAGTGGAAATTTCCATTGCAACATTACTTTTTGAGTTAAGTGAAGAACTAAAAAATAGCTATGCTTAAATAAATTTTAAGTCAACCATATTGTGATCTGAGAAGATAGGAAAATTATTTGGTAAAGACTTATCTAAATACTAAGCGAGAGGAGAAAGGTAATAGAAGCCAAAAAAAAAAAAAAAAAGAGAAATAATTAAAATAAAGTACATCAGGAAAATAAGCAGATCCTGGGGAATTAAACTAAAGTTTCTGAAATCTAAGATAGTTATAAATGTTAAGATTAATATGTGTAGCAACAACTCATTTATCAAAGGTTTTAAAGAAAAGACAAGTTCTATTGTGGTACATTTTGAGTTATGTGTGTGTGGTTTTTTGTTTTTGTTTTGTTTTTTGTTTGTTTGTTTGTTTTTTGACAGGCAGAGTTAGACAGTGAGAGAGAGAGACAGAGAGAAAGGTCTTCCTTCCGTTGGTTCACCCCCCAAATGGCTGCTATGGCTGGCGCACTGCGCCGATCCAAAGCCAGGAGGCAGGTGCTTCCTCCTGGTCTCCCATGCAGGTGCAGGGCCCATGCACTTGGGCCATCCTCCACTGCCTTCCTGCACCACAGCAGAGAGCTAGTCTGGAAGAGGAGCAACCAGGACAGAACTCAGAGTGCTGGCACCGCAGGCAGAGGATTAGCCTAGTGAGCTGCGGCACCAGCCACATTCTGAGTTTATTAAAGTTTAGTTCTTTGTATTTCTTAAAAGCTGACTTAATTTCATTGTTTTATAATGACATTTTCCTGACTCATTTAAGAGAATTCTAAATAAGCCACTGCCCCCAAAAATATGCGTTGTTCTGAACCAGGCATTTGGCATAGTAGTTAAAACACCACTTGGGACTCCGGCGCCCCATATTGGAGTTACTGGGTTTGAGTCCTGGCTCTGCTCCTGATTCCAACTTCCCTTGAGAGGCAGTCATGATGGTGCAAGTGGTTGGTCTCTGCCATGTATTTGGGAGACTCAAATTGAGCTTCTGGCTCCTAGCTTTGGTCCCAGCTAGAGGCCACTTCAGGCATTTGGAGAGTGGATAAGCAGATGAGACTCTCTCTACATGTTTGTCTATCTGTCTGTCTCTCAAATGAAAACAAGAAATATGGAGTATCTCACTCCTCCGTGCCTTTGTGGGTGCCGTTCCCTCCTGCTGGAAGTCTTCCTTCCTTCCCTAGTCTTCAAAACCTGTTTTAAGTCTCTGTAAAGACATCCTGTATTCCAGGCAGCAAAATAAATTGCTTCACTGTGCTCAACAGTCTTGGATCTTAGCTTTAGCATTTTCATAATCACTGAGACCCTCATTGGGTAAATGCCAGGTGTACCCAGTTGGGGATCAATGTGGGATGTGAGGAGGCAACTAGTTAGGACGGCAGTACTCAATTATGAGCACTTTTTCAATTGAGCCTCTAATGCTATTATCTATTTTTTAAAAATTTTGTGAAAATATTTTCTTCTAAAGTTTTCTTCTGAGAACATTCTGAGAAATGAAACTGGGGAGAGGGGAATCTACAGGAGGAGGGGACTGAGATAGGAGGTGAAGACGAGAAACTCCAGTTTCAGAACCTTTGCGAGAGAAGAGGTCTAAGTTTAACCTCCGCTCATATGTACCTTCACCTAATTAAACTACAGTTCTTTAGATTTCAGCTTCCTCAGGAAACTGTTTCATGATCTTCCTGAGAAGGGTAATCATAGCTTCTTATAGTTTTGATTCACAGCATTTACCACAGTTGTAAACACATCTGTATATGTAATTCTTTGCCATCTATTTCCACCAGTAGGCTCATGAAAGTAGGGACTCATATCTGGTTTTTCCCTCTTATATGCCCTAGGAAAGAGCATGGCACATAATGCATTTTCAATATCTGTAGAATAAGTTAATATGATTGCATGAAAGGCAATAGGGTAAAGAGATTTGAAGCATGACTTAAAGGAAATGTTTACAGTAACTTGTGAGATTGCCAGTGATCAATGACAGAATCATGGAGGTATGAGGACTTGGTGAGGGGGAAGAAAAGGTTTTTCTTCCCTGTGACACCAAACATGTAGTACGTTTTTTACCACTATTTCTCCAACTCTCTGACACCGACTGCATGTCAAATAATTCAATTCAGTTCTGAGCCTATCTACCTGTAATTAGTGTGGTAGATCCCACAGGTTAAAGGGCTCAGTCCCATTAAACCACAGCGTCTAGATGCCATTTGCAAGTCCCAGATCACTAATACTTTGATCAGAGAGAGCCAAACTGGGATTCCAGCATTCCATTCTCGATGTTTGTTAATTTGCTAGAATGGCTCACAGATCTCAGGAGGTCACTTTACTGATGTTTTCCAATTTATTGTGAAGGACACAATTGAACAGCAGATGAAGCAGCACATATCGCGAGGTCCAGAGTGGGGCTGAGCCCAGGAGCCCTGGTGGAGTCTGGGTGCACCACCTTCCCAGCATTTTGATCTGCTCACTACCTGGAAGCTCTCCAAACCTCATTGTTTATGTGTTTTAATGGAGGTCTCATTATGTAGGCATGATTCTTTAAATCATTGGCCAATGGTAAATGAACTCAATCTCCAGCTCCTCTCTCCTCCCTGGAGGCTGAGTGGTAGGGCTAAAACTCCAAGTTTCCAATTAAATCTTAGTTTTTCTGGCTACCATCCCCCAGAATGAAGCTGTCTTGTCTAGGGGCCAAGAGTTGGTACAGTGAAACAAAAGATGCTCTTATCACCCTTACCACTCAGGAAATTCCAAGGGTTTTAGGAACTCCATGACAGGAACCTGGACAAATACCAAATATCCTTCTATGATACCACAGAGCGGCAATGAATTTGTGGGCATAAATTTAAGGTTTTTTCTGTTAATAAGTAGTCCATAATGGTGATTCCAACAATGTTGTTAGCCAAAGTTTCGAAAGAAATAATAAATCATTAGGTTGAACTTGCATTTCATTGCAATTTATTTCCCACTAACTTCTTAAATAGACTAATAACATCAGCATGTTTTCACTCAGTAATTACAACCCTCCACTCCCCCACTTCATCTAGCTCCAATATCATCTTATTCTGAGTCATTTATTTGATAATTAGATGTTACACTCATGAGAATGTGCGCCTGAACTAAAAATTCTGGTGCAGGGTTCTGGATAACTTTTCTAGGAAGTCAGAGGTAGATGCCTTTTAACAACTATGGCCCTCCCACGAGACATATGAGTTCTGATTTGAACTTTCTCCTACTTTCTAACATTTAACACATCCAAATGTGCTTTCACTACACGTTGATTGTTAATTTAAGAGAATAAATCAGACCTTGTGAACTTATCGGTGCTGCTCAAATTGTATTGACCGGGTAAGAGAAAGCACATCAACGTCCCCCTTCTACCATGTGAAGACAGCAAGAAAGTGGCTATTCACAAGCCAGGATGACAATCCTCATGATAAACGAAATTGGCTGGCACCCTGATTTTGGGCTTTCCAGTGTCCAGAACTATCAAACAGCAGAAAATTGAAAGTGGAGACCCCCTGAAACACCTAGAAGTCTGTAAGCCCCCATGTTTGTCCCCTCCATCTGCTTGCCATCCCCCTGGTATCTCCAAGAGGACTATCTAGCACAAATGTATGGAAAGGCTGTCAGCATCCCTGAAGGTAGATGAAGCTAACAAGGACTATAGAGTCATCTGGGACAGGATGATACCAGAAATAGAAATTAGAAACTGGAAATTGTTTTTATATCAGAAGTGTAACAGCACAGACATGAAGTGCTGGAACTGTGTGTGTAACAAAGTCAGCAACCTCAAATCCTCAGGATCCCTGGCCGGAGGTGGAATGTGCTCAACTGGGCCATCTCTGCCAGGCTTATTGCCAAGATGATAAACTGAGGGTATTGAGGAAGGCAATGACCCTTGAGGTTGTCTGTGAGCACCAGACGGCCAAGCAAGACAGTACTACCACTGACCTATTCCAGTGCTACAAATGTAAAATGAGCTGCATCCATAACCATGTGTAGATGCAATGCCAAAGAGCCCATGACTGCCTTTGTCTTATGCAGTGAATGTGGCAATTGCTGGAAGTTCTGCTAATAGAATCACCTGCATGATTGCAGTGAATAAGGTGAGGAAGGACAAAGAGGAAGCGCTAAATCATCTGAGCTGGTCAAAAAATAAAAGTAGAAATGCAAAATTAAAAAGAGAATCATATGCAATCTACAGATTTAAATATTTGGTCATTTATTCCTTCAACAAGTGTTTGTTGATTGCCTCCTGTATCTCTGATACTAGGCATATAAGAGGCCTATATGATAAGGTTGAAAATAGGTGATAAATAGGATATGCAGTGAATTCAACATATAGCCTGCTTTGATGAAACTTGCAGTCTTGGTTGGGAGAAAACTAAATCCATAATTAAAGCCAAGATAAATTAAGGCTTCTATTGAACTGTGGGAAAAAGATAATCAAATGGGATTGGCGTGATTAGGAAAGATTCCCTGGCAACCTAAGTTTTATAGGATGAGCTAAATTATAAGGGCGATATATTTTAAGTAACAGGGAATACATATATGGGAGAGAATCCAATTTAATAATCTACAAGTCACTCACTGCAAGTCTTTTACTTAAAAACTTTCAACTTCTAATCATTCAGAAATAAGGGTGAAAATGTGCATCTACTCTTTGAGATATGCCAAAGGGAGTCAGTAGTCAGATGAGGTCATTTTAGTGGTAGCTTTGTGAAGACTAAGTTATTCCTTAATCTATGGCAGGATGGTAAACACAAATGCTTACCGTTGGTGTAGGTAGCAGGGAAAGTGCTATGGTTTGAAGACAGGTTGTCCTCTCCAAAACGCATGCTGGAGTTTAATCCCACTGTAAAGTATTAAGAGGATAGGAATTTGCAGCATTTAGAGGTGGACCTTTGACAAGTGATTAGGATATCAAGATGGAGTCCCCCGTGATTGAATATTGGTGACAAAGTTGAGTGTTTGGCTTACTAGTTAAGACACTGCTTGGGATACCTACAGGCCCCATCAGAGGGCCAGGACGTGAGTCTTGGCTCCCCTCCCATTCTTGCTTCCCGCTTATGTGCACTCTGGGAGGCAGCAAGTGATGGTTCAAGTAACTGGTTCCCTACCATCCACGTGGAAGACCTGGATTAAGTTCCAGACCCTTAGCTCAGCCCTAGTTGGGGTGTGAACAAGTGGTTGGGAATTCCACCTCTATTTTCTTCAGTTTCCCAAATAACTAAAAATTTAAAAATCTAAAAAGTTTAGATAGTATAAAAAGATATATAGTAAAAATACAACAACAACCACAAAAAATAAATCTTCCTTCTACTTTAGATACCCTGTTGTTCTGATGACCACTGTTAAGAGTTTTGATATTTTTTGCCAGCATTGTGGCACAGTGGATTAATCTGCCACTTGTGATGCCAGCATCCCATGTCAGAGCACTGGTTTGAGTCATAGGCGCTCTGCTTCTGATCCAGCTCCATCTAATGTTCCTGAGAAAGAAGAAAAGGGTGGCCAAAGTACTTGGACCCCTACCACTCATGTGGAAAATCCAGATGGAGTTCCTGGCTCCTGACCATTGCAGCCATTTGAGGGAATGAAAGAGCAGATGGAAGGTTTCTCCCTCTCTCCCTCTTTCTTTTTCTCTCTCTCTCCCCTTCTTCTATTCTGCCTATCAAATAAATAAAACATAAATAGATATTTTTTAAAATCCTGCTGTATCCAATGACTTGAAAGAGTTTCATATGTTTTCTTATAGTATGTTCAAAGTTCTTTTTTTTTTTTTTTAATTTGACAGGTAGAGTTATACAGTGAGAGAGAGAGACAAAGGTTTTCCTTCGGTTGGTTCACTCCCCAAATGGCCGCTACAGCCAGTGCTATGCCAATCCGAAGCCAGGAGCCAGGTGCTTCTTCCTGGTCTCCCATGTGGGTGCAGGGACCCAAGCATTTGGGCCATCCTCCACTGCACTCCCGGGCCACAGCAGAGAGCTGTCCTGGAAGAGGAGCAACCAGGACTAGAATCCAGCGTTCATATGGGATGCCAGCGCTGCAGGCGGAGAATTAGCCAAGTGAGCCACGGCGCCGGCCCCCATGTTCAAAGTTCTTTAATTAATTTTTATTTATTTTTGTACACGGTGAGAGACGAGGTCTAATTTAATACTTCTGCATGTGGATATCCTATATTCTCAGCACCATTTATTGAGAAGATTGTCTTTTTTCCAATGCGTGTTCTTAGCATCTTTGTCAAAGATCAGTTGGCTCTAGATGTGTGGATTTATTTCTACAGACTTTATTCTTTTTGCTCAAGATTGCTTTGGCTATTCAGGGACTTTTGTCGTTCCATAAAAATTTTAGTAGTGCTTTTTCTAGTTCTGTGAAAGCAGTCAATGATATCTTGATAGAGATTCCATTGAACCTATATATTACTTTGGGTAGTATATATATTTTACTGATATTGATTCTTCCAATTCTTTTTTTTTTTTTACTTTTATTTAATGAATATACGTTTCCAAAGTACGAATAATGGATTATGGATTACTATGGCTTCCCCCCCATACCGTCCCTCCCACCCACAACCCTCCCCTTTCCCACTCCTTCTCCCCTTCCATTCACATCAAGATTCATTTTCGATTATCTTAATATACAGAAGATCAGCTTAGTATACATTAAGTAAGGATTTCAACAGTTTGCTCCCACACAGAAACATAAAGTGAAAAATAATAGATGATTTTTTTTTAATGATGATGAAATCAGATCAGACCTATTGTCATGTTTAATCCCAGTGAGAGTCAAGTTGGGAGTTGATAGTTTCTTTTCTTTTCTTTTCTTTTCTTTTCTTTTTTTTTTTTTTTTTACAGAGGATCAGTTTAGTATGCATTAAGTAAAGATTTCAACAGTTTGCACCCCCATAGAAACACAAAGTGAAATATATTATTTGAGTACTCGTTATAGCATTAAATCTCAATGCACAGCACATTAAGGACAGAGATCCTACATGAGGAGTGAGTGCACAGTGACTCCTGTTGTTGACTTCACCAATTGACACTCCTGTCTATGGCATCAGTAATCTCCCTATGCTCCAGTCATGAGTTTCCAAGGCTATGGAAGCCCTCTGAGTTCTCCGACTCTTATCTTGTTTAGACAAGGTCATAGTCAAAGTGGAGGTTCTCTCCTCCCTTCAGAGAAAGGTACCTCCTTCTTTGAAGACCTGTTCTTTCCACTGAGATCTCACTCACAGAGATCTTTTGCCAGAGTGTCTTGGCTTTCCATGCCTGAAATACTCTCATGGGCTTTTCAGCCAGATCTGAATGCCTTTAGGGCTGATTCTGAGGCCAGAGTGCTATTTAGGACATCTGCAATTCTTAAACACAGATATCTTTTCATTTCTTGAGCTCTTTTCAATTTCTTTCCACAGCAATTTTTAGTTTTCATTGCATAGATTTTATACCTCTTTGGTTAAATTTATTTCTAAGTTTTTATTTAATGAATGCAATTTTTCATAGATACAATTTTTAGGAATACAGTGGTTCTTTCCCCCATAACCACCCTCCCCGCTTCCAACTCCCATCCCACCTCCCTCTCCCTCTCCCATCTTCTTCTTCATTATGGTTCATTTTTAGTTTGACTTTATATACAGAGGACCAACTCCATGCTAAGCATAGACGTCAACAGTTTGCACCCATGCACACACACAACATATAGCGTACCATTTGGGAACAAAATTTGCAGTCGATTCTCACAGTACAACTCATTAGGAACAGAGGTCCTATGTGGGGAGTAAGTGCACAGTGACTTCTGTGGTTCCTTTAACAATTAACACTCCTATTTATGATGTCAGTGGTCACCCGAGGCTCTTGCCATGGGCTGTCAAGGCTATGGAAGCCTTCTGTGACCATAGACTCCATCGGTGTTTAGACACAGCCATAAGCAAAGTGGATGTTCTCTCCTCCCTTCAGAGAAGAGTATGTCCTTTTTTGATGACCTTTTCTTTCCACTGAGGTCTCACAGAGACCCTCCGTGTAAAATATTAAATTTATTTCTAGGTATTTTTTGTAACTTCTAAACATGGGATTGCTTTCTTGATTTCTTTTTCAGAAAATTTGCTATTGTTATAAAACAATGTTACAGATTTTTGTATTCTGCAAATTTACTGAATTTGCTTATTAGTTCTCAAAGCTTTTTGGTGAAGTATTGGTTTTTTTTATATAGAAGATCATGTCATATATACATTTTTTTCTTTTTTTTTTAAAGATTTATTTATTTGAAAATCAGAGTTACACAGAGAGAGAAGAGGCAGAGAGAGAGGAGAGGTCTTCCGTTCGCTGGCTCACTCCCCAATTGACCACAATAGACGGAGCTGCGCCAATTGAAGCCAAGAGCCAGGAGCTTCCTCTGGGTCTCCCACATGGGTGAAAGGGTCCCAGGACTTGGGCCATCTTCTAGTGCTTTCCCAGGCCATAGCAGAGAGCTGGATCGGAAGTGGAACAGCTGGGACTTGAACCGGCACCCATATGGGATGCCTGCGCTTCAAGCCAGGGCATTAACCCACTGCGCCACAGCACCGGCCCCTGCCATATATAACTATTAAGATTCACTGATCAAGGATGTGATTAAATGGGCAGATTTTAAAATGAGTATTAAGTTTCTGGATTGACCCACTAAGTAGATAGCGACATTAGTAACGAAGACAGGAAGGAGAAAGTAGAGTGAAAGATGATTAGTTATATTTTGGATATTTGATCTTTAGCTTCTGGGGCCACGTGGGTGGTTATGTCCAATAGGCAGTAAAATATATCAGTATGAAGCTCAGTAAGCCAATATATACCAATAGCAGACATCTGTATATTTGTATAATAATTGAAGATATGAGAATGGAACAGGTCACCTGAGAATTACATAATCAGTGAATAAAAAGGAAGAACTCTAGGAAAGGAAGACATGTAG
Organism: Oryctolagus cuniculus; assembly: GCF_051225735.1. Taxonomy (NCBI): domain Eukaryota; kingdom Metazoa; phylum Chordata; class Mammalia; order Lagomorpha; family Leporidae; genus Oryctolagus; species Oryctolagus cuniculus. The sequence goes on from NC_142867.1 coordinate 77,431,918, forward strand.
GTGGAAGATAAAGGAAAAGGAGTCAAGAAAAAAGGAAATAGCCATTAATGAAAATTCAAAACTTAAATGTGCTTCTTATCTTATTAGGAACTCAGAACAATCTCCCATATCTTTAAGGAAGATAGTATCAGAGTGTTCATTTAGATGAGTAGTCCAAGATTGCTCAGCTTTTAAAATAGCAGAGCTGAGAATTTAACCTGAGTCTTTCCCAAATTCCACAGATCTTTATTCTACCATTCTGACCCAAAGTTCCTTGTTATTCACAGGAACTTGAATAATAAGTTTGCAAACTGGCGAAACCAGAAAAGCAGAGGGAAGAAAGAGATGATAGTAGTAAAATGCCAAACTCATCAATACCTCCTATTCCCAGACTTTCAGGAAATTAAGGGTTAGAAAAGTTGCTTTTTTTTTAGAAAAATTTAACCTTAAAATCCTAAAACTGCAATGGTCCTCTGTCTTGGTTTGAATGTCCATCCAAAACTAATGTTGAAATCCCTAATTTCATCTACTGATATTTGGAGGTGAGGTCTTTGGAAGGTAACTAGGAAGGTCATCAGGATAGAACTCCCGTGATGGGACTGACAGCTTTATATTAGGAAAAGAGAACTGAATTGACATAACTTGCTCTGTCTTGCCTGTGATACTCTCCACCATGTTGTAATACAGCAAGAAGGCACTCCCCAGATGGTAGCTCTATACCAGTTAAATACTCTTGGAGTTCACAGCCTCCTGAACTGTGAGCCAAATAAACTTCCATTCCATTCCATTACTCGGCTTCAGGTATTTTGTCATAGCAACAGAAAATGGACTAAGACATTATCCTTTACCATTTACGGGAAAAGAGATGTTAACTCTGAATTAGGATATGTATGTGTTAAGGGCTTTCAAAATGAAAGCATCAGAAACAAAATAGTATCTTCTCTACAGTAATCATTACAGGGAGAACTATAGGGCCTCTGAAAGTATTACCTATCTCACACAATGTTCTTTATTTTATGAGACTGCACTGGCTATGAGACATTACTAGTTATAGGTTTCATGAATATGAATGAATGAGTGTTAAAGGTCAGAGGACCAACTCCTTATAATTTTTCTTTAAATATGATATTATGAGCCTTCGCAGCCTTAGAAATATTCTCACTATAATACACCGTGTGATAATATCTGTTTTCTTGGAATTTGACCTGAAAAACAGAACTTGGTCATCATGTTTCAACACAAATCTTGTTGAAAGAACACATTTTTCCTGCTTAAGTGAACAGGAATTTTTTTGAAGTGCTATGAATATTGTAAAACTAAGTTATAAAAGTGTTTGTTCATTGAGTAAATTCCAAATGCAAGTTTCAACAAGATTATCTCAAGGTCTTTTTACTTATGTGGATTAGTGAGCCAGTGGAAGAGGTTTCCGTCCAGAATTTCAAGCCTATAAAATTGGTTTCAGTTGATCTGATTCCATTTTCACTAAAGGTAAACATCTTCCATTGTTACTGTGATAACAAACTCCAGGAGCTTAACCCTTTGAAATCCTCTGAAGAAATCAATGTAAATTAGGGTAGTAAGCAGGAAGATAACCCTGATTTCATTCATTCTGAAAGCATTTGTTGAATGTGAAGTTACTGTGGCTATCAAGAAGAATCAAAAATGGATTCTGTCCACAAATAATTTAGCCTGGAGTGGTATGTGGCAAAGCTAATTAGCTGGGTTAAGGCTGAAATTTGTGCTAAGAACTTGAAGTACAGGTACTCTGTATTACTGATCTATAGGTATGGGAATATAGGCCAATAAATATGTGTGTACCAACATTGGCATCCTGGTAGGAACATGGAAAACCTTGCTTGGTGTTTTGTTATTGTTGTCTAGAGCTCCTACTCTTCCTTATCCCACCATAGGGATCTTTCTCTGCAATTCTGGCAACCTTTTCAGGATCTGGGCAACCAAGGGATTATAAATCTTTTAGTTCTCAATGATAACCTAGCTCCACTTACAGTGTTACAGGTATAACTTTACCACACTGAAACTTAACTTTGAACTAGTGATTTGGCTTCCTTCCTCCTTGTCTCCTCTTAAGGAAATAATCAGAGACAACATAAACATGTCCATGCAAGTATGTAAATATGTGGAAAGATTAGAAATAATTTAAATAAATGCCAAACAATAAAGATATGATTAAATTATGGCAATCCTTAGGATGTGCCATTACGCAGGCATTGAAATGTTTATACCGAGATCAGCAAAGGGGCAGGTTAAGCCACTGCTTGCAACACTGGGATTTCATATTAGAGTGCTAGTTTGAAGACCGGCTGCTCTGCTTCTGATCCAGCTTCTTGCTAATGCACCTGGGAAGGTGAAGAAAGATGGCCCAACTACTTGGGACCCTGCCATCCACGTGGGAGATCAGGATTGAGTTCCTGCCTTCTGTCTTTTGTCTAGCCCATATCTGGCTATTGTGCCCATTTGGAGAGTGAACCAGTGGGTGGAAGATTTCTCACTCTGTTTTTGCTTGTTTATTTTTTTAATAAGATTTATTCATTTATTTGAGAGGTAGAATTACATGTAGAGAGAAGGAGAGACAGAGAGAAAGGTCTTCCATTTTCTGATTCACTCCCAGATGGCTGCAAAGGCCAGAGCTGAGCTGATATGAAGGCAGGAGCCAGGCACTTCCTCCAGGTCTCCCATTTGGATGCAGGGGTCCAAACATTTGGGCCATCTTCCACTGCTTTCCCAGGCCATAAGCAGAGAGCTGGATCAGAAGCAGAGCAGTTGGGACATGAAATGGCCACCCAAATGGAATGCTGGTGCCAGCTTAGCCCACTCTGCCACAGCACCGGCCCCAGGTCTCTTACTTGGTCTGTCACTCTGCCTTTCAAATTAATAAATAAATATTTTTAAAAATGATATTACAAGGGAAAACAAGGAAAATATCCACCATGTGCTATTGTAAAACTTGCTTACAAAACTATAACATTATCAATTATATTTTCTTTTTTTTTTAATTTTCATTTGACAGGTAGAGTTATAGACAGTGAGAGAGAGACAGAGAGAAAGGTCCTCCTTCTGTTGGTTCACTCCCCTAATGGCCACTATGGCCGGCGCTGTGCCAAAAGCCCGGTGCTTCCTTTCAGTCTCCCATGCGGGTGCAGGGACCCAAGCACTTGGGCCATCCTCCGCTGCCCTCCCGGGCCACAGTAGAGAGCTGGACTGGAAGAGGAGCAACCAAGACTAGTACCCAGCACCCCAACCGGGACTAGAACCTAGGGTGCCAGCACCGCAGGCAGAGGATTAACCAAGTGAGCCACAGCGCCGGCCTATCAATTATATTTTCAAAATGTGTGTGTATGCATGCTTGCTTGTGTACAGAAAAAAAAGACTAAATGAATTGAAAACCCAGATCTTAATGATTACTTACAGTTAGTAGAACTATGGGAGTTTTCTTTGTTCCTTTTATGTATTTTCCAAATTATCCAAAATGTGCATGTGTTACTTTCATTATTTGAAGCAAATTGTATTTTTAATAAGGAGAACCAAAAAGTGGTTTAGTTCTTCCTATTTTCGAGCTCCCTTTGACAAAGAAGTTTCACCAAATTCCCCAAGGACTGGAACGGAAAGCTATTTCAGTGATGCCAACTGTGCCAACTCAAAGCATTACTCAGAGAACTGTAGCTAGAGGTGAAGAAAAGAGTTCCTTCCCATCCTATCTGTGGCACGCTCACCAAAAGCTGTAGGGAGTTCTCAAAGACTTGAGGGCTTTTTTTGGCTTTTCTTAAAGATTTATGTTTTTATTTATTTGAAAGGCAGTGTCACAGGGGGTGGTGTGGTAGAGAGAGAGAGAGATCTTCCATCTGTTGGTTCACTTTCCAAAACAGCTGCAATGGCCAGGGCTGGGCCAGGCCAAAGTCAGGAGCCAGGAGCGTTTTCTGGGTCTCCCACGTGGGATCAGGGTCCCAAGTACTTGGGCCATTTTCCACTGCTTTTGCAAGTGTATCAGCAGGGAGTTGCATTGGAAGTGGAACAGCCAGGACTTGAACTGGCGCCCGTATGGGATGTGTCACAGGCAGAGGCTCAACCCATTACTGCACAACACCGGCCCCAAAGACCTGTTTTTGTTCAAGGATTTTAAATTTTGATTTCCTTAGGGACTCACAAGCAATGCCAAAGTTTTAGGCAATTCTCTCAACATACCAGGTAGAAATTTTAAAAAGATTATTAATTGCCTTGATTAATATTCCAGAGTTTCTGAGAGAGGCAGGCAAAATAGGCCCTGTTTCAAACTGATGAAATCTTTACTTAATATATACTAAATTGATCTTCTGTATATAAACATAATTGAAAATGAATCGTGATATGAATGGAATGGGAAAGGGAGCGGGAGATGGGAGGGTTGCGGGTGGGAGGGAAGTTATGGGGTTGGGGGAGCCATTGTAATCCATAAACTGTACTTTGGAAATTTATATCTACTAAATAAAAGTTTAAAAAAATTGGCCCTATTTGTAGGCAGAACAGAGTAACTGTTAATAATGCAGGTTATATAGTTTGCTGATTCACTCCCTAAATGCATGTACCAGCCAGGACTGGGTCAGGCTGAAGCCAGGAGCCAGGAACTCCATCTGTTTCTCTCATCTGGGTAGCGGGGACCCAATTACTTGAGCCATTCATTACCTGCTGTCCCCTCCCCTGTCAAGGTGCACATTAGCAGAAAGCTAGATCAGAAGTAGAAGAACTAGGACTTGAACCACGCACTCTAATAAAGGATGTGGATATCCCAGGCAATGGTTCAACCACTGTGCCACAATACCACATCAGTTTAACTTTCATCCCCAAACTATTTTTGTAGTATCACACAAGACTCATTGAAATTCACCTGAGCATCTATAGAAGTACCCTATTTGCCCTCCTCATGACCCCCCACATTCATCAGGTATAACCAAGTTTTAGCCATCACTGAGTTGAAGAATCTCCTGGCCAAAGCATGAAGTGATCTCCTGGGGCAGGTGAAGAAATCAAAAACCACAGAATAAGGAAAGCATAATATCTCTTTTTGATAGCTTTATAAACAGTCCAAGGCAAGGGAAGGTTATGCTTGGTCCTGGTGAGCAGGATCATCTCTGCTATAAATACATAAGGGACACAAAAAATTCACTGAAAAGGAAAGATGTTCAGGACTTAATGATTACTTAATTTTAGGATTTGTTATAAAGCTACAGTATTCAAGACACTGCTACTTTAGTGAATGAATAAACAAAGAGGGATGGAATAGAGTAGAAATCTCAGAAGTAGAAATACACACATGTGGTCAATTCATATTTGGCAAAGATGCCAAGGCATTCAATGCAGAAATGGATGTTTTTGGTTTTTTACATTATTTTATTTTTAAAAAATTTTATTTAGATTTTAACAGATTCAATATAGTTTATAAATACAGTTCTAACAACATAATAATATTCCCTTCTTTCCTCCCTCCCTCCCTTCCCTCTTTTCCCTCTCACCCTCCTTTCTTCTTCCTTCCTGTCCTTTTTTAGCTTCTGAGATAACATTTTAAATTTACATTACAGTAAAAAGGCCTGATATTTCATCAAACGAGAAGTTTAACAAGTAAAAAACAAGAAGACTGTAGATTAATGGGAATAAAATGGCTATAAACAATAACTGAATGGAAAAATGACCATTTCATGAAAGAGATATCTTTGAAAAAAAAATGGTGCTGGGACTGCTGAATATATGTTTGAGAAAAAAATTAAACTATCTCACATATAAAGATTAACTCAAAATGTCAGAGATCTCAGAATAAAATCCAAAACTATAAAATTTTTAAATGAAAACACTTTGTGACCATGGGTAGGACTTGTCGGATAGGACATACTAAAAAACTGATAATTTGGACCTAAATAAAAAAATCTAAATTTGGGCTGTTTATGAGACATTATCAAGAAAGTGAAAATGGGTATGGGGAGGGGTGGACACTGTGGCACAGAAGTTAGGCACAGAAGTTCACTCAGGATGCCTGCATCCCATATTCAAGTACCGGGGTTTGAGTCCCACCTCCACTTCCCATCCAGCTTATGGCTCGTGCATACCCTGAGAGGCAGCAGGTAACAGCTCAAGTACTTGGTTACCTGTCACCAGTGTGAAAGACCTGGCTCCTGGCTTCTGCCTGAACTAGTCTAGCTGTTTTGGAGGAGTGAATCAGCAAAAGGAAGATATTATCTCTCTTTCCCTCTTTCTCTTTCACACCCTCCACTAGTTCTGCCTTTCAAATAAAAATAATAAATTAATTAATTTAAAACTTAAAAGGATTTAAAATAAAATAAAAATGGGAAGGATATAGATCAAATGGAACATTAATGTTATTTGTAGTAATAAAAATGGTGTGTGTGTGTGTGTGTGTGTGTGTTGGTCTGTCTCTTTCTCTCTTTCAAATAAATGAATAAATGATTTTTCTTTAAAAAAGCAGAGTTTGGTATAGCAGTTAAGTTGCTGCTTGGGACACCCACATTCCATGAATTGGAGTACTGAATTTGAGTCCCAACTCTGCTTGCTATTCCAGCTTCCTGTTAATGAGCATGCTGGGGGGCACCAGGTGACAGCCCAAGTAGTTGGGTTCCGGCCACTCATGAGACCCAGACTGAGTTCCAGGCTCCTCATTTTGGCCTGGCTATTGCAGAATTTGGGGGGTGAAACAGTGGGTGGGAGATCTCTCTCTCTGTCCCTGACTCTCTACCTTTCAAATAAATAAATGTACAACCACTTTGAAAATGGTTTGGCAGTATCTTATAAAGTTAAACATACACTTTGTAGATATTTGCCTGAGAGAAATGAAAATACATTTCCACATAAAGACTTGCCTATGGGGGCCAGTGCTGTGGTGTAGTAGATTAAGCATCCAACCACAGTGCCAGCATTCCACACAGGTGCTGGTTCAAGTCCCAGCTGCTCCACTTTCCATCCAGCTCCCTGCTGATTGCCTTGGAAAGCAGTAGAAGATAGCCCAAGTCCTTTGGCCCCTGCAGCCGCGTGGGAGACCTGGAAGAAGCTCCTGGATCCTGGCTTTGGATCAGCCAAGCTCTGGCCATTGCGGTCATTTGGGGAATGAACTAGCGCATGGAAGACCTTCCTCTCTTGTCTCTCCCTCTCTCTGTCTGTAACCATGCCTCTCAAGTAAATGTGTAAATTGTTAAAAAGAAAGAAAGACTTGTCTATAAATGTTCATAGCAACTTTACTCATATTAGCCCCAAATGGCAAACAATTCAATTATCCATTAACAAATAAACAGGTAAGAATATTATTGAATATCCACACAATGAACTATCACTCAGCAATAGAAAGGAAAAGAACTATGTGTGTGTGCAACATGGATAAATCCCAAGAAGTCTGTATTTACAAAAAAGTCCATACTGTACAATGCTATTTAGATAACATTTTATTAGGTGCTAACTAATCTACAGTGACAGGAAATCTGTTGTTGTCTGTATTTGGGGTGGAGAGGGGAAGATGACTGTACAGGGGATACAAGGAAATTTTTTGGGATAATAGAAATATTCTGAATATTGTGGTGGTGGTGGTCACACTGGTGTCAAAATCTAAACTGTTTGCTTTAGGTGAATGCAGTTTATTGTGTGTAAATTTTGCTTCATTAAAGTGCGAGAGATGCTATGTATTTCAGGTGAAATGCTAAGTGCTTGGGGACTACACTGATGACAAAATATGATTCCTATCCTATTCCTATCCAAAATATGATTCCTATGACTAAATAGGCTTCACGAGTGAAAACAATACATGAGAAATAGGAAATGCTACCCCAAAATACAACACATGGGCAACTATTTTAAGCTGAAGGAAACTGACAAAAACCACAGAAGCAGGAAGATCACTCTATGATCTTCCCTCACCTTTCTTCTCCTACATGAACTGTAAGAGAATTCTCTCACCTACCTCCACTGAAAGTAGTTCAAAAGCCCCTTATGCCAGAGGGGCCCTCTCTATACTTGGAAGCCAAGAAGAATCTGAAGAAACAAGCCTTGCTAAGTGCCTCCCAGTTCAGCACCATTAGATTATACCCTTCTCTACTTCAACCATGTTTCTGCATGACTATACCAAAAAATACACAGCTCTCCCTGAGTCATTAGGTCTTCATATCTGAAGGTTTCCATGTCATGTAAGATTTATATTAAATAAATGTGTATGCTTTTCTAAAGACTTGTTATTTTCTCTTTCAAAATTATTTATGTATTAAAAAGTTAAAATAATTTATTTTATTGTTTATTTGAGAGGCAAAGATAGAGAGTAATGGACAGAGAGAGAGCTCCCATCCACTGGTTCACTCCCCAAATGCCTGCAACAGCCAGGGATGGGTAAGACCAAAACTGTGAACTAAGAATCGAAATCAGGTCTCCCGTGTGTCAGGAACCCAACTACCAGAACCATTAGCAGGAAGCTGGAATGTGGAATGAAGCTGGGACTATAATATGAGATGAAGGAGTCCCAAGTGCATCTTAACCACTAGGCCAAATGCCTACCCCAGTTTTGTTTTTTTGTTTTGTTTTGTTTTTGACAGGCAGAGTTAGACAGTGAGAGAAAGAGAGACAGAGAGAAAGGTCTTCCTTTTTTTGCCGTTGGTTCACACCCCTCAAATGACCGCTATGGCGTGCTGCCTCCTGGTCTCTATTTTTTTTGTTGTTTTTGTTTGTTTGTTTGTTTACAGGCAGAGTTGACAGTGAGAGAGAGAGACAGAGAAAGGTCTTCCTTTGCCATTGGTTCACCCTCCAATGGCCGCCGCGGCCGGCGCACTGCTGATCCAAAGGCAGGAGCCAGGTGCTTCTCCTGGTCTCCCATGGGGTGCAGGGACCCAAGCACTTGGGCCATCCTCCACTGCACTCCCGGGCCATAGCACAGAGCTGGCCTGGAAGAGGGGCAACTGGGACAGAACCGGAGCCCCGACCGGGACTAGAACCCAGTGTCCTGGCACCGCTAGGTGGAGGATTAGCTTACTGAGCCACGGCGCCAGCTCCTGGTCTCTTTTTAATGATAGAGGTATCAGCCATGAACCATGCAATGAGTAAGGAAAGAGATCACTTCTTCTCTCCTTCTCATAGTATTCAGTGAAGATAGAAGTTTGTTTTCTCAGAGTTTACATTTTTTGTTGTTGTTGTTTTTAAAGCTTTATTTATTTATTTGAAAGGCAGAGTTACACAGAGAAGGAGAGGCAGAGAGAGAGAGAGAGAGAGAGAGAGAGGTCTTCCCTCCGCTGGTTCACTCCCCAGTTGGCCACAACGGCAGGAGCTGTATCAATCCGAAGACAGGAGCCAGGAGCTTCCTCTGTGTCTCCCATGTGGGTGCAGGGGTCCAAGCACTTGGTCCATCTTCTCCTGCTTTCCCAAGCCATAGCAGAGAGCTGTATAGAAAGTGGAGCAGCCGGGACTCAAATCGGTGCCCATATGGGATGCCGGCACTGAAGGTGGCAGTTTTACCCGCTAAGCAGCACCGGCCCCAGTTTATATTTTAAACCTTATTTTAGGTAATATATTTACAGATTCACTCTTTACTGCAAAGTAGTCTGATTCAAATAACTACACCATTAATCAGAAAAAAGAGAAAGCAATATGGTCTATATGTACCCAGATTTAATAAGGTTAGTTTAGTATATATAAATATATAATAGAAGATATGGAGTTACCTCAAAAAGTTTATTGTAAGTGTAATTAAAAATAAGTTTATTTTAACGCAAAATTTTGACGTCTATGCAGTTTTATTCCATTATATGCATTTTTATATGAGCTTTTGAAGACCTCCCATATAGTTACTGTAGTAAACTGTATGTAGAGAGATCTTAGCCACAAGTATTGCAACATATGTTTACATATGTTAAACTAATCTTATTAAGTCAGCTTCCTCCTCTAAAAGAAATGAGTGAGGAGGGGGGAGTTCTCAATACAGTGTTACTCCCATCACCACCCTAGGGTGAGAAACCTATGGTATGATTTTGTGGTCATCACAATTATTGAGAGCTATTAATATTCATGGCGGGGGAGGGAAGGCTAGGCGCTGCCTTGCAGGGTCGGCATCCCATGTGGGAGCTAGTTGGAGACCCAGCTGCTCCACTTCCGATTCCAATCCAGCTCACTGTTAATGTAGAGTTCCTGCATGCAGGTGGGAGACCTGGAAGAAGTTCCTGGCTCCCGGCTTTGGCCTGGCCCAGCTCTAGCCATTGTGGCCATTTGGGGAGTGAACCAGTGGATAGAAGATTCTCTCTCTCTTTCTCTCCTTTCCTCTCTCTCTCTCTCTCCCCCCTTCTCTCTCTGTATCTCTGCCTTTCAAATAAATAAATAAATCTTTTAAAAAAAGTTCATGTGTTTGGGCTAGAGATTCTACACATCCTGGAATGATCAGGCTAATCCCCTATATCCAAAAAACTGTTCTGCACAAATGCTAACAGAATCCCTTTTTTTTTATTTTTTAAGGAATACAAAGTTCATAAGTACAACTTTGGAATATAGTTATTCTTCCCACCATACCCACCGTCCCACCCACACTCCCACCCCTCCTCCTCCTCTCTCTTTCCTTGCCAGTCCCATTCTCCATTAAGATACATTTTCTTTAAAAAAAAATATTTATTTATTTGAAAGTCAGAGTAACACAGAGAGAGGAGAGGCAGAGAGAGAGAGAGAGAGGTATTCCATCTGATGGTTCACTCTCCAGGTAGCCGCAACGGCCGGAGCTGCACTGATCCAAAGCCAGGAGCCAGGAGCTTCTTCCAGGTCTCCCACATGGGTGCAGGGGCCCAAGCACTTGCGCCATCTTCTACTGCTTTCCCAGGCCATAGCAGAGAGCTGGATTGGAAGAGGAGCAGCTGGGACTAAAACTGGCACCCATATGGGATGCTGACACTTCAGGCCAGGGCGTTAACCTGCTACGCCACAGCGCCGGGCCCAAGATTTATTTTCAGTTAACTTTGGACACAGAAGACCAACTCTAGACTAAGTAAAGATTTCAACAATTTGCACGCACACACACACACACACACACAACTGTTTGAGAACTAGTTTTATAGTTAGTTCTCATAATACAACTCATTGAGGACAGAAGTCCTGCATGGGGAGTTAATGCACAGTGACTCCTGTTGTTGATGTAACAATTAACACTCTTATGTATGATGTCAGTGATCACCTGAGGCTCTTGACATGCACTGCCTGGGTTGTGGAAGCTTTTTGAGTCCAGAGACTCTGTCAGTATTTGGACAAGGCCATAAGCAAAATGCAAGTTCTCTCCTCCCTTTAAAGCACATTCTTCTGTGATGGCCACTTCTTTCCACTGGGGTCTCACTCACTGAGATCCTTTATGTGGGAAATTTTTTGTCATAGTGTCTTGGCTTTCCATGCCTGAAATGCTCTCATGGGCTTTTCAGCCAGACCAGGAAGCCTTAAGGGTTGATTCTGCAGTCAGAGTGTTACTTAAAGTGATTCTCATTCTATGAATCTGTTGTGTGGACCACAACATCCCTTTTAAGAAATAACACTCGAAGGTCTCCAATGATCTTTCCAGCTCTAAAAGTTTTTGTTTAAATTATTTATCTATTTGAAAGGCAGAAAGAGAGAGAGACAGATCGATCCATCTCCATTTGTTGATTCATGCCCTCCCCAAATGCTCGCAACAGCTGGGACTGAGTTGGGCCAAAGTGATGAGCTCAAAATTTAATTCAGGTCTCCCATGTGAATGGCAGGGACCCAACTACTTGAGCTATTTGCTGCTGCTCAGGGTATGCATTAGCAGGAAGTTGGATCAGAAGTGGAGACAGTACTTGATAATTGGCATTCTGAGATGCGGGCATCCCAAGCAGTGGCAAAACAGCTGAGCCACAGCGCCTGACTCCCAGCTCTAAAGGTTGGCCAGTGAATTCTATTTATGCCTTTGAACTGACATAGTTTTAGTAATTTAACTGTAAAATTTCATGAACAGACAATATCAAGCACATTGGCATCTTTGATGGCTAATTTTATGAGTCAACTTGTTTGAACTGCAGTAACCAGATATTTGGCTAAACAAAATTCTGGATGTTTCTATGAGGGTGTTTGGATGAGAATAACATTTACATCAGTGGACTTTGAATAAAGCAGACTGTTCTCTACAATATAGGGGATTCTCATCAAATCAGCTGAAGGCCTGAATAGAACTGATCTCTTTTGAACACAAGGGAATTCTGCCAGCAGATGGCCTTCACATTGGAACTGCAGATTTTGAACTTTCCAGCTTCCATAATTGCATGAGGCAAGGCAATCCTTTAAAATAAATTCGTTTTCTCCCCTCTCCCTCATCCTATTGGTTCTCTCTCTCTCTCTCTCTCTCTCTCTCTCTCTCTCCCTTTCTCTCGAGAACCCTTACTAATAAAGAATCCTTATCTGTGTAAAATTTAGAAGATGTGAGGAGGAGAAGTGAAGTTAACGCAAATAATGTCCACCATTTACCCATGGTCTCATTTACTGTACACCTCAAATGCTGAAGTGCAGCTTTTCAGGTATTTGGGTTTCAGAATCCCTCTGCACATGTTTCCCTCTGCACTTTTAAACTCATGTGCACTTTGAGGAGTGTAATCTATGTTTCTGACTAGTTTACACTTAACTCATCAAAATTCTATTCAATTATTTGACACTCTGTGCCTTCTGAGTTCTTGAACTAGCTCTAACAAATCTGTTCTAAGAACAAGAGATCACCTTTTGTTCTTTCAAAGAAACAAAATAAAGTAAGAACCCATGTTGGGGTGAATTTAAAATGTGTAATTTCTGATTCACCCCCCAAATCCCCTTTTCACAGTGTGTATGTTTTTAACCTTTCACAACTTCACTTGGAAAAACCCTATTGTTTTAATCATATTCATGAATTTTTCTCCATATTTTAAATATACACATATCTTCAAGCTAAGAGAAGTAAGTTACTTTGCATAACATATAGTAAGTATAACTCTCTTCTTACTTTGATTACATGTACTGATGGCTGATTAATGTCAAGGTCAGTGAGTCCATATGCAACCTGCTTCAGAGGTTTTTTTTTTTTTTTCCTTTAAGTACCTCATGTTGTTTTTGGAAACTGTGTGTAATTTAATCTGTGTAATTATGCTTTCAACTACAAAAAAAATCCCTTATGTTACCTATTCCAACATAAACAGCATTATCTGACTCAATAGGCTAATTTTCCTGAGACATCAGATACTAACAAACCAATATGAACATAGGAAAAAGGAAAGCCAAAGGTCTACAAAGAAATTGGAAATGGAGTTTTCACACTTCTAAGGGGCTATAACAATAACAAAACTGAGTATTTGACTTTAGTTCCTAAAGCTTAATTTCAAAATTGAGCTTGTATATATGCTATTCAACTCTAAGATAATGATAGTTAATTACCCTGGCTATAATTATGGTCTATTTTCAGGGAATTAAGTCTATAATCTGTACCATGCACCAGGCAAGACTTTGCCTTCAAATGGCAATGTTCTAATGCTTAAAATCAAAATTAGGTCCAGAGGTGTTCTTTTCAGGGGATAAATAATAATTGATCCATTTAAAATAAATTATGTGTTTGCTTTATAAAATAGCCTTTTTTTCTTTTTCAGTTTTATTTTGCTTTCTATCTCATCCATTTTATTCTCTTGTTTTATTTATTCAAATATTTTGTCAAAGGACAAAATTATAATTTATTTTAATTGGTGAATTGGCAACACTTCATTCCATAAAGTATAATAAGTGTTCTCTAACTTTTTTCTTAATCCCAAAATAATACATGTTTATTAACAGAAATATAGAGAAGGGGAGAGAGAGAGAGAGAGAGAGAGAGAGAGAGAGAGAGAGAGAGACAAGTCCACTGGCACAGAGATAGACATGTGGACAGCTAACCTGGTGGGAAACCATATGGTACAGGAAAAAAGAACTCGGGTCCCAGAGTTAGATTGTGTGGTTTCAAACTTAACTCTACCCTTATGTCCTCTATGACTCAGAGTTTGCAATTTAACTTTTCTGGCTCAACCTCCTTATCTGTAAATACAGATACAAGGATGTTGTCAAGATTAGGTGAGATAAACTATCAATCTGTCTAGCACATGTTTCCTCTTAGTACAACATCTTAAACCTTTTCTGTCTTAGTGTATGAAGATTTTGATTTACATTTGAAAAGAGCATTGAGGATCTCAGAAAATAGTCATTTACAAATCATATTTTTCTTCATACTTTTTAAAAATTGTGTAAGGGGAAAATTATGTATAAAATTTTACTATTCCTAAAAAAAAGAAAGAAAGAAAGAAAGAAAAGAGAGAAAGAGCAAGAGACCCAAGGTAGAAAAGGTAAGGGAGGGGAGGCTGGGAGGGGAAGGGAAAGGAAGAGAAGTCAGCATTGCATCCTGGGTGAAGCCACTACCTGTGATGATGGCACCCCATTTGAGGGCCTATTCAAGTCCCTGCTCCACATTTGATCCAGCTCCCTGCTAATGTACCTGGGAAAGCAGCAGAAGATGGCTCAAGTGCTTGCATCACTCACATGGGAGACCCAGATAGAGTTCCAGGCTTTAGCCTGGCCCAGCCCTGATCACTGAGGCCATTTGGGGAAATGCACCAGTGGATGGAAGGTGTGTGTGTGTGTGTGTGTGTGCGCACGCAAATGTATGTTTTTCCCTCTCTCTCTGTAACTCTGCCTTTCAAAGAAATAAATAAGTCTTCTTCTTTTCTTTTCTTTTCTTTTTCTTTTCTTTTTTTTTTTTTTTTTTTTTTTTTTTTTTTTTTTTTTTTTTTTGACAGGCAGAGTGGACAGTGAGAGAGAGAGAGAAAGGTCTTCCTTTGCCGTTGGTTCACCCTGCAATGGCTGCCGCAGCCGGCGCACTGCGGCCGGTGCACTGCGCTGATCCGATGACAGGAGCCAGGTGCTTATCCTGGTCTCCCATGGGGTACAGGGCCCAAGCACTTGGGCCATCCTCCACTGCACTCCCTGGCCACAGCAGAGAGCTGGCCTGGAAGAGGGGCAACCAGGAAAGAATCCGGCGCCCCGACCAGGACTAGAACCTGGTGTGCCGGCGCTGCAAGGCAGAGGATTAGCCTAGTGAGCTGCGGCGCCGGCATAAATAAATCTTTAAAAAAATTTTTATTATTCCAAACTAAAGGCAAGGTTGATAATTTTAAGCAAGAACAACCTCTGTGGCCGGCGCCGCAGCTCAATAGGCTAATCCTCCGCGTTGCGGCGCTGGCACACCGGGTTCTAGTCCCGGTCGGGGTGCTGGATTCTGTCCCGGTTGCCCCTCTTCCAGGCCAGCTCTCTGCTGTGGCTAGGGAGGGCAGTGGAGGATGGCCCAAGTGCTTGGGCCCTGCACCCCATGGGAGACCAGGAGAAGTACCTGGCTCCTGCCATCGGATCAGTGTGGTGCGCCGGCCGCGGTAGCCATTGGAGGGTGAACCAATGGCAAAGGAAGACCTCTCTCTCTGTCTCTCTCTCTCTCTCTCACTGTCCACTCTGCCTGTCAAAAAAAAAAAAAAAAAAAAAAAGAACAACCTCTGTTTCAAAAATAAATTTATCATTCAAATATTTTTCTTGCAATAATAAATCACTGAAAATCTTTCACACATATTGCTCATTTAATGCTCACAGAAATTTCTTTTGAAAGACAAAATATTGGAATTATCTCCAGTTTTTGAGCTAATTCTTCCCTTAAATTAATTATAGATCATTGCTATTTGCATTTGCCCTTAAATAATATATTGAATTTGAGAAGTAAAGTTACAATTGTTGGAACAAGAGTTGTATCCTGAAAGCATGCAGAAGTTTAAATCCCAAAGTCATAAGTTAATTGTACTAAGAGAGAACTACTTAACCCAGTTATGGTGTTCCGAGGTGGAGCCTTTAGGAAATGCTTAGGTAGGATTAGGTTGTTGGTTGTCTTTAGAAGAGACACAGACAGAGGCATATACTCCCTCTCGTCATGTGATGCTCCACCTGGGGACTGTACCAGCAAGGCTGAACCAGTAGGGCCACCCAATCTTGGGCTATGAAACTCCAAAAACATAAGTCAAAATAAACCTCGTCTCTTCATAAGTAGCCTGTCTTAGTTATTTAATTGTAGTGATGAAAATCTGACTAAGATACTTCTCAAGACTAAAGGTTAAAAATTCTTCTTAATTCTCCTATTTCTCCCTCATAGAGATACCACCATCCATCAGATCAGCCAAACTATAAACCTGAGTCATCCTCTGCTTCTCTCCTTTCACCCATCATGTTTCATGAATTATCAAGTCCTGGTGATTGTATTTCTTTTTCTTTCTTTCTTTTTTTTTTTTTTTTTTTTTTGACAGGCAGGAGCCAGGTGCTTCTCCTGGTCTCCCATGGGGTGCAGGACCCAAGCACTTGGCCCATCCTCCACAGCACTCCTGGGCCATAGCAGAGAGCTGGACTGGAAGAGGAGCAACCGGGACAGAATCTGGCGCCCCGACCGGGACTAGAACCCAGTGTGCAGGCGCTGCAGGCGGAGGATTAGCCTATTGAGCCGCGGTGCCGGCCTATATTTCTTAAATATCTCTGGAAATCCCATGTTTTCCATCTTTGTTGGCACTGCCTTAGTTCAGGTGTCTAGTACTGAGACGGCCTCAGAGCTCATATCCCCATTTCCAATCTTACCCAGGGAACTCTGAGACCAATGGCATCAGGATTTTCATGATCCAGGCCCTCCTAAACTAACAAGATACATGTTCATAAATCATATGCTAAAATATTAAAGTTATGCTGTGGAATGTATCTTCTCAGCAACTAAAATGCAAATGTTCCTCCTTTATTGCATTTCTTTCTCATTATCAAGAAAACCTGAAAACCAAATTAGCAACCATATGGTTGTACTTGGTAAGCAAAGCCATTTTATAATCTTGAGGGAGATTTTGTTCAAGCTATAACTAATCCTGAAAAGCTTTTCTTTACACACAATAGAGTATACCATACCAGTGTTTGGAATACAGCATTTGCATCCAGTGGATTGTCTCTGTCTCTCAAATTCCTTTATGGTAACACTGACAAAAATTTATTTTCCAAGCTAATTCTCACATCTTCATGAAATTCTCATAGTTCCACCCAGCTCAAGTTAGTTGCTCTCTGTATAAGCCAAATTTAGTCACTATAATAAGTATCTAAGAAAAGCTACCTGTAAAAGAAGAAGGTTTGTTTAAGCTCACGGTTTTTGAGGTCAAAAGGCAGAGATCAGGCAGAGAGACAGGAGGCATGCTCATCATCTCTGTGATCTCTTCTTATAAATCCACAATAATCCAATCATAAGGGCTCCACCAAACAACTTAATCCAATCTAATCTCCTTTCAAGTCCCCACCTTTAGACACCATAATTGGATAAATTCTACCCTTAATTCATTAACTTAAGATTCTGGGAATGAAGACTCTAACACACTGTTTTTGGGTACACCAGAATTATTATGCAAAACATAATACACCTTTCCTATTAGTGATATTACAGCACTCTTTAGTTGAATATTTCTTTTTATAGTGTACAGTAGTAAAAAGAGGCTTTTAAAAGTTCATGGAGGGGGCCGGCGCTGTGGTACAGTGGCACAGTGGGTTAAAGCCCTAGCCTATAGCCCTCTGCTGTGGCCAGGGAGTGCAGTAGAGGATGGCCCAAGTGCTTGGGCCCTGCACCCCATGGGAGACCAGGATAAGCACCTGGCTCCTGGCTCCTGCCATCGGATCAGCGCGGTGCGCCGGCCGCAGCGCGCCAGCCGCGGCGGCCATTGGAGGGTGAACCAATGGCAAAGGAAGACCTTTCTCTCTGTCTCTCTCTCTCTCTCACTGTCCACTCTGCCTGTCAAAAAAAAAAAAAAAAAAAAAAAAAGCCCTGGCCTAAAGTGCTGGCATCCCATATAGTGCCGGTTTGGGACCCAGCTGCTCCTCTTCCAATCCAGCTCTCTGCTGTGGCCTGGGATAGCAGTAGAAGATGGCCCAAGCACTTGGGCCCCTGCACCCACGAGGAAGACCTGGAAGAAGCTCCTGGCTCCTGGCTCCAGATTGTCGCAACTCCGGTCGTTGCGTTCATCTGGGGAGTAAACCAACAAATGGAAGACCTCTCTCTCTCTCTCTCGATCTCTTGATCTCTGCCTCTCCTCTCTGTGAAACTCTGACTTTCAAATAAATAAATCTTAAAAAAAAAAAAAAGAAAGAAAAGAAAGGCAGAGTTACAGAGAGGCAGAGAGGGAGAGAGAGGTCTTCCATCCCCTGGTTCACTCCCCAGATGGCGGCAATGGCCAGAGCTGAGCTAAACATAAACCCAGCACTGAAAAAGTACCTGGCACAAACCAAGTCCTTAAAAAATGTTTACTGAATGAATCAATCCCTAAAAAATGTTTATAAGAAATTTCTGATTTTTATTATCTAAACCAGTGGTTCTTGCAGTGTGGTCCCCAAATCAGCAGCATTGGCATCACTTATGAGTTTGTAAGAAATGTGAATTAAGGAGGTGCCTCCCAACCCAGTGTATCACAGTCTGTGGAGATGAGGCCCTCAACATGCTATCCAGATGAGTCTCAGGCTTGTTACCATTTGAGCACATCTGATCTAGACAGATTTTTTTCTTTAAAAGTTAACATCATTTTATAAATCTCAAAAACATTGTGTTGAGAAAAAAAAAAACCTGACACAAAAGAGTACATAATGAATTATTCCATTTCTATGTAGTTCTAGATTAGGCAAAACCAATATAAGGCAAAACTAATATACTAATATAGGCAACAAAATTATAATTGCCTAAGAAGGATGAGGGGACGGGTTCAAATGGCAAGAGGCAAGAGGAAACTTTCTGAAGTGCTGTAAGTTCCATCTATATTTTGATGGGGTGTAGATTACATAGGTGTATACCTGCAGTAAAGCTCACTGAACTCTATACTTAAGATTTGCCTATTTCCCTGAATATAAGTAAAACATCAACAAAAAATTAAAACAGGGAGCAGGTGTTTAGCCTAGCAGCTAAGACACTTGTGTTCCACATCAGAGTACCTGGGTTCAGTACCCAGCTCCAGCTTCTGACTCCAACTTCCTGCTTCCTCCTGACCCTGGGAGGCAACAGTGATAGCCCAAGTATTTGGGTTCCCATCACGCATGTGGGAGACCTGGATTGAATTCCTGGCTCCTGGCTCCTGGCTCCTGGCTCCTGGCTCCTGGCTCCTGGCTTTAGTCCTGGCCCAGCCCAGAACTGCTGCAGGCATCTGGGGAGTAAACCAGTGGATGGGAGCGCCATATTGCTTTTCTGTCTCTCTCCTTCTCTCCCACCCAAATAAACAAAAATTAAAATATTAAAATAAAATCAAGTAATGCCATTTAAATTCTTCTGTATAAGTCTTCCCAGCAGGAGATACATTTTAACAATCATAAGATGGTCTATAGGTCTATAAGGTTTGCACAATCTGATCTCCGTCCTCCATTTCCAGCCTTTATTCCCACACTCCTTCACTTTTTTTTTTTTTTTTTTTTTGACAGGCAGAGTTAGACAGTGAGAGAGACAGATAGAAAGGTTTTCCTTCCGTTGGTTCACCCCCCCAAATGGCCGCTACGGCTGACGTGCTGCACCAATCTGAAGCCAGGAACCAGGTGCTTCCTCCTGGTCTCCCACGCAGGTGCAGGGCCCAAGCACTTCGGCCATCCTCCACTGCCTTCCCGGCCCACAGCAGAGAGCTGGACTGGAAGAGAAGCAACTGGGACAGAATCCGGCGCCCTGACCGGGACTAGAACCCAGGATGCCGACACCACAGGCAGAGGATTAGCCTAGTGAGACGCAGCGCCAGCCAACACTCCTTCACTTTTTCAGCCCCCTTCATTCCTGACCCTTAGCCTTTGCTCGTGCTGTGCAAACTTTCTAGACTGTCCTCCTCATATACCTGGTTCACTCCCATTCTTCTTTTAGTTCCCTTCTTCTGTCTGTTCAGGGAAACCCTCCAATCTCACTTTATTATTTATGTCCACAGACGCTTTGGAGGACTAATATGGACGCTTATGTAGTTGGTTCATCTAAACAAAGGTCCCCAGCTGTAGTGTTGTGTGGTGCTTAAACGCTCTTCTCACAGAGCCTTGCATGCAGAACAGGGCTTTATCTACCTGGAAGAATTCATGCCTTTTTCTAATTCACCAAGGCATAGTCTGCTTGCCTAGCCATACCTACTCTAGGCTGTTTCTACATATGGCAGTGCCTTTTGAAAAACAGCACAAAGGCACCATAAGGGCTAGCAGTAGCCCTGATCTTGTACTTCCCCTTTTTATCAGTTACCATAATTGCAACTTCATATACTATTTGGTGATTATTTAGTTAATATTTGCTTCTCCCACTAGACAATAAGCTCTACAACAGAACCTGTCTGGTATAGCTTATTATCAAGCCTCTTCCACACCTGTTAACACTGGTCGCATACAGTGGGTACTCAGTAAACATATATTAAATATATGAGATATTTTTAATGCTGAAAGAACACTAGGATTTTTGAAGATAGGTATTGAGTCTTGATTCCTTTTTATTGAGCCCCACCTCTGAACTACCACACTGTTTGGCACATAAACGGCATTCAGTAAATTCTTCCTGATTGGGTTTAAAATGTTCAGAGAAGCCATATGATGTTCTGTTCATAGAAAATTAGATCTGCGAGCATGTGACTACACATTGCATGAGTGATGGTGAACATCTCCTAGTCATGAAGCAGAAGAGACAATGAATGAGAAATAGACTTCAATTGAAATGTGAAGGATTTTATTTAGCTTTTGAAACTCATTTCTTGATATGAAGCTTAGAAGACAGTAGAATGCCAAGGTAGGTTGTGAATTTTCCTTTCCTATATAACTAAGTGATCTTGGAAATTCTGCATAATAAATCAATCAAATCTTCCTTGAAGACTAAGAAATATTTCTACAGAATTCTCAACAATCTAATATAAGATAGATTTCTGAAAATAGTTTTAAATGTTGGGATAACTTTACATAAAAGTGCCAAATATAGTATAGACAGTTCCTATATGGCCCTCATCCAGTTTTCCTCATTGTTAACATCTTATACTATCATAGTACACTGTTCAAAATGAAATAGCACATTACTCTAAATTATATTCTAGATTGTTCGAGCTTTCTGTAGGTTTCTCTTGTTATGTTCTCTTTCTGTCCCAAGTGAGATAGCTCTTTGAAAGTGTATAAAAGACTGTGGTCCAAAGACCAAGCTCCATCAGTAGAATTGTAAATCTAGAGCTGCCAGTGTCTACATCATCTAGAGGTAGAAGTGCTTTGGCTTTCCAATAGATTCTATGATTTTCCTACTCTGTCACTTGAAGAGTTGTGTGTCTTTGGGTAAACTGTGCAATCACCCTAAGCCTCTTTGTCCTCATTTAAAAAATGTATGTGGATGGGACCAGCGCTGTAGCGCAGCGGGTTAAAGCCCTGGCCTGAAGCTCCGGCATCGCATAAGGCTGTCAGTTCTAGTCCCAGCTGCTCCTCTTCCAATCCAGCTCTCTGCTATGGCTTGGGAAAGCAGGAGAAGATGGCACAAGTCCTTGGGCCCCCGCACCCATGTGGGAGACCTGGAAGAAGCTCCTGGCTCCTGCCTTCGGATCGGTGCAGCTCTGGCTGTTGCAGCCATCCGGGGAGTGAACCAGTGGATGGAAGACCTCTCTCTCTGTCTATACCTATCTCTCTGTAAATCTGTGTTTCAAATAAATACAAAATAAATCTTTTAAAAAAATGTATGTGGAGAGACCTCTCAACTGTGATAGTTCTTTAAATTCCTCACAGTAGGATAAATCAGTATTGAGAAACTATGATTTTAATAAACTTTGCTTTTTCAAAATTAAGTTTTCTACTTTCATTTTATTTGAAAGGCAGAGAGACAGATACAGACACACACACACACATACAGAGAGAGAGAGAGAGAGAGAGAGAGAGAGGATCTTCTACCCACTGGTTCACCCTCCAAATACCCACAATAGCCAGGGCTAGGCCAGGCCAACAGCAGCAACTCTTTGATTTTAAATCCCCACTTGTATTTGTTGTGTTTGGAGGAGTTGAGCCCAATTTCTCTCCCCTACAATCTTGGTCTCTTTCAAAATAGTCCTGAAGGAAGTATCAGAATAATTTATCTTTAACATTAGTTATAATGAATATGAACTAATTTCCATCATTCAGCCATCCCAAACTTATCAGAACATATAAAAAATCCCTCCTAGTTTTAACAAGACTCTTTAAAAACATGTTTGCTTTGTTACAGATAACATGAGTGCTGAATATCTTTGGGTTATTTTCTTTTCATGTATGCTTTATCCAAATGGTCAGCATTTACTCCATGTTATGACTAGAAGCTGACTCCCACATCCCACTGGACCCACACAGCAATCTGAAATGTGTTAGCTGATTATCCGTTCCTTGTAGAGTTATATTTCACAAACAGCTTTCTCAATAAAACAGAGTATCTGTCTTTGCCCAAAAAGGTGTCACACTGAAGCACATCTTAACTTTCTCATAGCTGACTCATCTGTCACATCTCTCCCCCACACCTGAGGAGTGCTTAGCAGTGCCTGGCTATTGGGAGTGTTCCACAAATACTGCAATTAGTAAGACCTGGACTTTTTCAGCGTCCATATTTTTCCTGAATCTTTATTGTAAAAATGTCTTACTCTGCCCTCTCTTTGCTTCACTTTCCTTTTTTCATTCTCAACCAAGAATTCTCTGCTAACTTCAAAAGGAGGAATGACTTGCAATCTGCAGAGAGTAAAACAGATCTTCTCACTGTCAAAGCATCTTGCAGAAGTAATTCAAGTATACTACAATTTTATGGCTGCGACACTAGACTGGTTATCCCTTGTGTCTTACGACGAGATCCAAAAGAGAAAACATATCAGGCAGGTGCTCAAGGTATGCTGGGTTCCTTCTCACTTCCACGCATTTACAGATGAGGACACTGAGGTCCAGAAATACCAGCAGTCACAAGTGTGTTCTAAAACAAAGGAGGCTGCGTTTCCTTCAGTTGTACGGCTTAATGACCCATCTGACAAATCAACAAGGGTCACCAATGTATTCTGCACCTGTCAAGAGTGCAGATGTAAGTAACAGAAACTATTTTGGTGAAGTACTAAAATTGTATTGTTATTTGCCTGTCGCTTAAGTCTCACGGGTTCATAGTTGGAACTATCCACCGATTTATAGGCCTTTGAGTTTTTCAGGGCCTTGTTTAAAAAGAGCACTTGAGTTGTAGCTGTTCAAGGGTCTGTAATTTTAGCACACTTCTACTTAAACCTTAGCCAATATTGGCCACAACCGGTTGAGGTTAAAAAAATTATTGCAATAAATATTCATCAGACCAAACATCCGTCAAGAATTTAGGGTGCGTCCTGAGACGATGATTGGTAGCGCTTTGAAATCCATCCCTGGCTATGCACACGCAGTAGAAAACTACCAGGTTCAGCAAACAAGATTTCGAAAAGAGGAGGGGCCTGGAGGAGGAGGGACCCCCACAACCCAGCGCGAGAATACGCCTCGGCGCGTGCGCACCTCCAGGTGGGTGCCTTCCATTTGCCAGATGGGGGAAGCAAGTGCGACTCAGTCTACGGTTTTTAAATTCCCATCCTCAAGCAAAAGTTACGTTGGCATAATCTCGTGAATCTCGTGAAGTCGTCACCTCCCGAGTTCAGGTTTAAAGACTCTTGGCACGCAGAGCTTAAGCAAGAGGTGACTTCGCAAAGCTTCCCCCGTCCCCTGGGACACCGGTGGTCTACTCCATCCACAGACTTTCGCTCCCTTTGCAGCGAGTCGGAGATCGAAGGATTGGGCCAATTGCGGCTGAAACGTCTCTGGAAGGAGGAAGGGGGTGACGGAGCATCCCTTTTGAGTTCTGCCTGTTCTTTTCGAGGTGGTGGTGGGGACGGGAGACATACGAAATACTACCCTCTTAAGCCAACGGATCCTACATCTCCGTGCAAACTGCCGGGGGGGCGGCGGGAAAAGGGCAAAACGGGAGTCGGGAAAGGGAAGGAGCCAGAAAGCCGCGCAGGAGGGCGCGCGCGCGCGCCCCTTTTTCAGCAGTGTGGCGGGGTCGCACGCACGCCCGCCTCGGCGGCTGGGCGCGATTTGCGACACTGGGGGGAGCGGTGGAGGTGGCGGCGGCAGTGGCAACTTTGCGGCAAGCTCCGGACGGGCTTGCTTGACGGCGGTGTGGCGGAGGCCCCGCCCGAGGCGGCAGGAACCTGGGGGTAGGCGGAGGAATATGTCCGAGAGGGAAGTGTCGACAGCGCCGGCGGGAACAGACATGCCTGCGGCCAAGAAGCAGAAGCTGAGCAGCGACGAGAACAGCAACCCGGACCTCTCTGGAGACGAAAATGTGAGTGCGGCCCGGAGCAGCCACGGGACTCTGCGGAGTGGGAGTTTTTAGATTCTTTAAAAACTGCGGGTGCGGGATGGGGGGGCCGGCGCTGGGGCGGGGAGGGGGTAGAGCGAGAGGTGTCACCCCGTGCCCGGGATGGGGAGGGCGTGCGGGCGAAGTCGAACCTGTGTCTGGCGGGGATTTTGAGCCGCGGCCGAGAGCAGGCAGAAAGTTGGCCAAGGAGAGTGGCTTAAGTGAGAGCATGGGTCCGAGAGCTCTCCTCTGCCTGTGGGGAAGTGTTCGGGCCTTTGGGAGGTAGAGGGAAGAGTGCGGGTCTGAGATTCCAGTAGTTTAAAAGGCGTGCTAGAATTTCTTTTTTTTTTTTCCCTAAGAGTGGGAAGGAGCGGGCAGTCGAGAACTCTTTCAAAGGAGTTCGGGCACTGTGTCGCTCTGACCCCTGTAGAATCTTCAGGATGCAAAGGGTAGATCTTTGAGTTAATGGAGTTTGAATGAGTGTTTAAGAGCGCCTGGTGTCTGCTCCCGTCCTGTGCGAGTCCAATAATGAGAATCTTTAAAAAAAAAAAAAAGATCTTGAACGTGTTTTAGAAAGCTGGTGCGAGCATTTCTCAGTTTGGCCTGCTTTAGGAATAAATGTTGTATCTCACACACGCTGTCCTTAAATTCCCCAGCGTGAATGCCTACTGAAGCGTGTTTATGGCATGGTGTCATGACCAGGATTTTCACGGAAACGGTGGGGGAAAGATTGCTTTCTGCAGAGAAGAAAGATTTCTTGGAGATTGTCAGCTTATGGGGTTTTGCACTTAAAATTTCTGGAAAGTTTGTCTGATATTACTTTAAATATATCTATATGTATATTTCTGTTTGTTCTCCCCAGTCTCACTACATAATTGGGTCTAACATTTTTTATCTTCATTCCAAGTCTTGAAGACCAAGTTTTATTTCTTCGTTTTCGTAAAATTCTGTCGGCAGATTAGGCTGCAGTTAGGAGCACAGACGCTGGATCCACATGTTAGGTTAAAATCCCCACTCTAACTGGTTGCTTGACCTTAAGCAAAGTATGTGACCTACCTGCCTCAGTTTCTCATCTTTAAAATGGGTATAGAAGCTTTTTTTTTTTAACTTCATGAGTTATTGTATTAAATGACGTAATATAGGTAAAGTGCTTAGAGGAGTACCTGCCCTATATCAAGTATTAAGCAAGTGTTATTTGTTTATAGTACTTATTTTGTGATCACCATAGTATGTTTCTTCTGGCTATTTCACATACTGACGAATCAAAATATGAAAATGTTAAATCTATTTAGGAGAATTTCAGGAGAAGAAGTCAATTGAAATCTTATTTTCTTTTTGCAGACCCTTAAGGAGAAATGCTAGTGTTCTTTGTTTCATTCTAAAGCTATTCAGATCCAAATGATTGGATTAGCCTTTGTTTGGGTTGCTCCATTTGGCTAGAAACTGTATGTGCCTTGGACCTTTTAATGAATCTTACGGAGCCTTCTCAGAATAACATTTTTAAATATATAAAATACAATATCTAAAGTTAGAATTTTGAAATTGTAAAGTGTGGCATAAAATATTTCTAAAATAAATTTTAAGTGTAGTAATATTAGCACTTTAAATAACAGGAACTAGCAACAGATCTGGTGGCAGTGATGAGTATAAGCAAGTTTTTCAATATCTGTAACCAATATAATGTGATTTCAAAATACCTGATTTCCATTGGTGAAAAAAATCATGTAACATTAGCACATATATTGTTTGTATTATATAATAAAAGGAAGTGCTAAATTTCAGTTAAGAGCTGTGAAAGTTAAAATGCAGTTTTGTGTGTGTGTGTTTTTATTTGAATTCACAGGCCCTCTCAATTCCATAAGGACTCATGATCTAGGACATAGTTAGGGAAGTCAGTAAGGGAAGGGGTAGAGAATATTGTACAAAAACTGAATTCAGAAAGAACTCACAGCTCTTGAGGGAGGTGAATAATGACAGAAGACCAAAAATAGGTGTGGGAAAAATGTGTTTTTGAGTTCAAGTTAAGACAGCTTGAGCAGTTCCTATTGTTAAAGTGAGTCACAGAATTGAAAGAACTTTTTTAAAGTTTATTGTGTATGTCATCTGCCATTTTCTCAAACTTATAAAGATCCTATTGACAGCAGAGTAGATAGCTTCAGGCTGAGTACTAATGGTTGCCGTGGTTAAAAGAGAAAAGTGAAGGCTGGGTCTAGAGACTTGTCTTTTTGCTTAAGTAACTTGTGCCAAGATTAAAGGACAAATTAGTGGTAACTCCCTGTCTGTTTCCTTGTTGGGCAAATGAAGACGGTAGGGTCATCTGCATCTTACAGGAGGAGGTAGGGTGAAAGCCAGCCTGTGAGACACTGGCATGGATTTGATTTTAAGTTCTTGATAAAATGAAAGTGTTAGGTTTCCATTTGATTGCATCTTGATTCACCTTTGGAGAACGTAGGTAAATTAAGTTGTCAGCAGTGAAAATATGTGGTGTATTGAGAGTATTTTGTGTGGCCATTTGATTGACAGGCCAGTGATTAGCCAGAATGAAAAACTGGTGTAAGAGTTTTATTATTTCATTTATCTGACATTAAAAGTAATTTAATGAATTAATGAAAAGCTAAGTGAGCATGTGTTAAAAAGTTATTTGATTCATGAGGGAACCAAGCAAATTCTGAGGAAAGTCAAAACTATAAATTTATATAGAGTAAAGGAGTGTGGAGATGAACTGTAAATGAAGAAACTTTCCACTGAGAGGAACAGAAGGCATCTTGAACCTCTGGTTTGGAGACAAGGTTTGCCTGTCAGTTACCTATAATTTTAAAAAAGTTGTAAGTACGTAGGCAATGAAAAGGACTGTAATCTGATGACTTGGAAGAGTGCATAGTTTTCCATTGAGACACAGAATTGTTCTGTTGAATCTTAATTGTGAAAGTTGGGGGGAAATAGGGAGAGAAAAACTGATTTCAATCTAGGAACTCAATTTTAAAATTTCATGTTTTCTATTTTTAGAAATACTGACTACATGAAGTCACAGTTCCAATATTTGTTAAGACTTTGCTGTGTGCCTCCTGTCCTTCATTCTTTTTCTTTTTTTTTTTTAATGCTAGATAAACAGTGTAGTGTCTTTTTAATTTTTTTTTTTTTTCATTTTGGAGCCATGTGAAGCCTAGGACTATTTAATACCATATTGTCCTTAAGTGAATAAATAAGATCTTTCGATAGACCTTTTGACACCCCACTTGATTTTTAGCTTTCTAAAATATCTTAAAACCAGCCTTAGCAAACAATAACTTAAGAATAGCCCTTAAGACAGTGTTTCCTAGATCTGTCCTGACTGATGCTAATATGCACTCCATGAAAAAAGGCTTCCTCTATAATGAATTTAGGAACTACTAGCCTAAGGTCTTAGAGTTAAATAAATCTCTGTTCTAAAGGAGACTGGAAAATGTAGAAAAGGGGGTAATGAAATTCTCTTCTGAGATTAGAGGCCTAGGCTGGAGATATGTATAAATAGAATAATTTTTAAGATTTCCTGCAACCATTTCTATTTTTAAGAATCTTTATCTTAGAAGAGTCTCTGACATTCTAACGTGAATATTATTACTACTTTAAAACTGTGAGGCAGATTTCACTTATAAATAGCTCAGAAGTTGGTAGAATTTTGAAAACATTCTAAATGGTCTATTTTATAAATAAGCAGAATTTGAGAAAAAAAAACTACAACTAAAGTGTGAAGTGTAAGAATGGAAATAGGAGAGGGAGGAGGTAAAAGGGTGGGAGTGTGGGCTGGAGAGTGTAGAAGGCTAAGATGGAAAATATCACTGTGTTCCTGTATCTGTGTATATGAAATACATGGAATTGGTAAAAATAAATAAAGTGTCAAGCGGTGACTTAATACTCAAGCAGTCACCTACCGTTAGGAAGACATATGATAAGGGTCAGTCAGACTTAGGAGTCTTGGCTTTGGGTTTGAATTTCAGTGGCCCTTAGGATCAGGAGAGCAGTGAGGCACTCTGAAACCATACTTAAGCATCTAACCTGCTGCAGGATTAGATGTTCTATTGTATTAAAGTGACTAGCACAGAGCAGTGACATTATTTAAAGGCAATATTACTCTTCCATTATCATTCTCATTTGCATTTTGTTTTCATTTTTGCTGCAATATAAAATACTAATGTGTGGCTGGATACTTTTTATCTTTATTTGGAAGTTGGAATAAATTTTTCTGCTTCTTGCAGAAATTAGTTTTTTAAAGGTCAGAGAATGTCTTCTCAGTGCAAAGTCATTTGCTGCCAAATACAGTGTTGCCATTTCATACAGTTTTCCCTGATTTGCTGCTTACAGGATGATGCCATCAGTATAGAAAGTGGTACAAACACTGAACGCCCTGATACACCCACAAATACACCAAATGCACCTGGAAGGAAAAGTTGGGGAAAAGGAAAATGGAAATCAAAGAAATGCAAATATTCTTTCAAATGTGTAAATAGTCTCAAGGTATGTACAGTAGGATGGATCTTGTGGGCTGAACACAAGACTTCATGATTATTCCAAAGTGGTAAACATTTTATTCTCAAGATGCTCTGTCAAGTTTAAGATATTTCAGTGTATAGTGTTTGAAGGTTTGTGTGTGTGTATGTGTATGTGTGCTTGTGTATTATCCCTCCTGTGTTTAATTTTTTTGGTTTTATATTTTAGTTGTTTTAATTTACATGTATAAAACCAAAACTTGCAGGCTGGATTTGCTTTATTGTTTGTATTCAAATAAAGGATTTTGGAAAATATTACTTTGCATAATTTGGTAGAGGTTAAAAAACATGAGCCACTTCTGGCAGCATTATTAAAAAGAAATCAGTGTGACCGTTTCAATATAAATTGAAACAGATGTCTACAGTTTTTAAAATTTTAACTTTTGTCTTTTATTTGTAACTGTTTTCAAGGAAAGAAGTACGCACTTTAAAAATTTGAATATTTAATATTTAGGGAAATCAAGGCTCAATTGAGTTATCTCAATTATTTCATCCTTAAAGGTATTTTTATTTGTTCTATGAAAAGAATTACTGATGTTTACTTAAAATATTATATTTTTGTGCACTTTGATTTCAATTTGCATTTATTTTTCCTGAGAAAAATATACATTATTTTATCTTACACATATGTAAATTAAAGCTTTTTAAAATATATGTGTATACTTTTAGGTAAAGTCTTGAGGAAGCATAAGAAGGTATGGTTATGTGATATTTTCCTGTCTGGCAGAATTTCAGTGTTCAGTGTGTCAAATTATTCCACCATGAAAGGAAATTAATCTCATCATTAAAAATGGCAGTGTCTATATCCAGAAGATGTTTTTAACTGCCTCTTAAATATTTGCAAAGTCTGAAGCTATGGGTTTTCAAATGATAAGAAAGTGAAAGTTGTTAAAAGTTAAAAAAAAATAGTAAAAACAGTAACTTTAGGTGAACATGAAAATTAGTGTTTAGTGTTCAATGCCAGGAGATTGACAGTAAAATCCTAAAGCAGAGAGCAGGCATTTAGTACATAGTTAAGATGCCTGCATCCCACACAATGTGCCTGGGTTTGATTCGCAGCTCCAGCTCTTGACTGTAGCTTTCTGCCAATTCTGACCCTGGGAGGCATTGGTGATGGCTCAGGTAATTGGTTTTCTGCCACCCATGTGGGAGACCTGGATTGTGTTCTAAATCTCTGTCTCTTTCCCTCTCTCCATCCATCCATCTATGCTTCCTATGTATCCTGGTAACTGTGAGGTTATAGATCATTCCCTACCTTGTATCCACTATTGAAGTGTTATTATAAAGTTTCTTGACATATTTTTCTTTTAAAATCCAGACTCAAGATTATTTAAAATTATTTCCACAAGTTTCATAGAAAGTAATTTGAGCTGAGTCACATATGCTTCACTTTACAAGAGAAAAAACTAAGCCTACCAAAACCTACTAAAATTCAGCAAATGTCAAAGAGGCTGCATTGCCTCTTTAAGGCTATTTGTTAATTTCCTATTTCCAAAATATAAACTGTCCTCATGGCCTATGAGGTTAAATGTGTCTACCAAAATTATCCAGTTCATTGTGATTCAGAAAAATATGGTTGAGTTTAAAATAAAAGGCAAATATCAAAATGTTTTCATAGAGAAATAGTTGTTACCTAACCTGTGATTTAAGTCATTGCTTCTTCTAAAACTTCATAAGTATTTTAAATTGTAAAAACTAGAGTAGCAGATATCTTTTAATTTTAGTGTCAAAAGTCAGCATATGCATGCATAATACACAAAAGGGATTGGAATTGGAAAAGGGGGCAAAGTTAGTTTACATCATCTTTTGGTTTCTAATATATTAAATTTTCTTATTTCCTGGTTATTTTATAGGAAGATCATAATCAACCATTGTTTGGAGTTCAGTTTAACTGGCACAGTAAAGAAGGAGATCCGTTAGTGTTCGCAACTGTGGGAAGCAACAGAGTGAGTGTTGAGGAGTCTCTGGTATTTGGCTTGATGATTGGTTTTGATGTTAAAAATAACACTAAAATAGAATGATTTTGAAGTAAATTTTGTGTAGTTGGTTTAACAATATGACTATAATGTAAGAGAGAAGCTTTCAAGAAATTATTAGATTAAAACTAACATTCATTCCTGGAAAACACATCTTTATTTTAAAATATTTCTCCCAGTTGTTTATAAAACAAGTTTTGTAGTTGAAATAATTGACTTCTCTTTTTGAAGTGGTTAACATTCAGGTAGGATATGTATCTGATTTTTTTAAATAACAGAATTTGTGGTGTTAATGAAAGCATAAACCCAGCCAATTTAATTATTTGCAGTAAACATTTGTTTGAGTTTGCTTCCCTAAAGGAAGCCAGAATTATCTTTAACTGAGAGAAATGGGGTGGAGAAAACCATGATTGCATGTTTTCATATAAGCCATTATTTAACTTAACAGTTAAACCAGGGGATGAATAGATGGGTTGCAAAAACTTATTTATTCATCCCATTCATTTCTAAATGAGTAGACAACAAAAACAGGAAAGTCTTCAGGAGTTTTCTATGGAAGTTGAAATCACCTCAGGAAAAAAATTGTCTTTATTGGCCAACATTCTGGTTATCCATTACTACTTTACTAGCAAATGAGAGGAATAGCATAGAAACAGGATGAAGTACTCAGAAAAAAAAAATGGGGAAATAGACTGGGTATAAGTTATTGACAGAATTAATTGGATATGAGTTGTTGACAAATAAAAGTCACTACCTAGAGAGTTTGACAGATGCTCCGTAAGGTACTTTAATTGAGTAAAATGAAATGTTGTGCTTTAGTTATTGTGTTAAAATTCTTAGAGGGGCCTGCATGAAGATGCAGTGGATTAAGCCGCCCTCCATGACAGCAGCATCTTCTGTGTGCACCCGCTTCAGTCCTGGCTACACCACTTCAAATTGGGCTCCCTGCAAATGTGCCTGGGAAAGCAGCAGCAGATGTCCCAAGGGCTTGGGCCTTTGCCACCCACATGGGACACCCATATGGAGTTGCAAGTTCCTGGCTTTGGCCTACCCCATCCCCAGCCATTGTGACCAATTTGGAAAGTGAACCAGTGGATAGTAGATCTCTTTCTGTCTCTCCCTCTCTCTCTCTCTCTCTCTCTCTGTAACTCTGCCTCTAAAATAAATAAATATTTTTTAAAGATTCTTAGAAAAATAAAGAGACATGACTACTTGTTTCCTATATTTGTTTCTGTTTTGTAGTCTTTATATATTCTAGTCTCAATCAAAACTAACTTGATAATGGGGAGGAAAAGTTGAGGAAATTTTTTCCATTTTGGGAATGTAACCCATTGATCAGTAGTTCATTATAAACCTAAGACTGTAATAGTTTATCAACGTGGCCATGGTTGTGGCTAGAACTGATGTAATTTGTGTTTCAGTAGGTTTATTGGCAGTGTTTAGGCTTTCTAACCAAAAGGATACCTGTTCTCATTTAAAATGACATTGAAAGGTGTTATATGATTTTTTGAATTATAAAAAAGTCCTGCTATTAGGATTTCTTTAAAAGGAAAAATGAAAAACTATCTTGTAAGACATAAGCCATTATGTTTAGTTAGCATCCATATAGAGCATTTTTTTTAATGTTTATTTATTTATAAAGAGTTTATTTATATTTTTGAGAGGTAGAGTTACAGACAGTGAGAGAGAGAGAGAGTTCTTCCTTGTGTTGGTTCACTCCCTAGATGGCCGCAACGGATGGAGCCGGAGCCAAGTGCTTTTTCCCAGTCTCCCATGTGGGTGCAGGGGCCCAAGCACTTGGGCCATCTTCTACTGCTTTCCTAGGCCACAGCAGAGAGCTGGATTGAAAGAGGGGCAGCCAGGACTAGAACTGGTGCCCATATGGGATGCCAGCGCTGTAGGTGGAGGATTAACCTACTGCGCCACAGCACCGGCCCCTAGAATGTTTATGTAGAGATTATTTTATGAATTTAGTAGATAGTGATAATGCTATACAGGATCATCAGTTTTTATGTACTATAATTACTAAAATTTTATAGG
This sequence comes from Oryctolagus cuniculus, assembly GCF_051225735.1. Lineage (NCBI taxonomy): Eukaryota > Metazoa > Chordata > Mammalia > Lagomorpha > Leporidae > Oryctolagus > Oryctolagus cuniculus. Next base: position 77,464,818 of record NC_142867.1, read on the forward strand.
TTTTTTCCATAATGGGACTATAAGCTATGAGGGAAAAAATGGAAAGAAATTTAGTATTACTAAATTAGCTCTAAAACTACCCAAAGACTTTTTTTAAGCTTTTTTTATTTGAAAGATTGAGTGACAGAGACCCTATATCCTGTGGTTCGCTCCCCAAATACCTGCAATAGCCAGGGTTGGGCCAAGCCAAAGCCAGCAGGCTGGAACTCCATTTGGGTCTCCCACATGGGTGGCAGGGATCCAAATAAAGTGGGCATCAGTTACCTAGGTACATTAGTATCCAGCTGTACAACATCTGTGCCTCCCCGCCAAGACCTTTGTATTGTGAATTTAATTAAATGATGATAAACCTTAATTGTTTTTGAGTTTTAAACATTTCACACTTTAAAGAGTTGATAGTTATATTGTTGAAATAAATATTTTAAAGATTAGAAACTATTGCTATAGTATTTAATGTACTGTAAATATAGTGTAAAACATTAAGCTTTATAAAGGCTTTCTAATGTTTAAAGAAGCTGTTTTAAGGGAATAGTTTCTATGCTATCTTTAAAACTAAAACTAAAACTAAAACTTAACTGTAACTAAAATATGTGTAAAAACTAAACGATGTGTTTTCTATACTTGAGATGAAATTTACTATGTTTATTTTTTCATTAGGTTACCTTATATGAATGTCACTCACAAGGAGAAATCCGGTTGTTGCAATCTTATGTGGATGCTGATGTATCCTTTCCTGGTTTTTTATTTCTTTGGTCAAAGATTTATTTTCAATAAGTACACCATAATTTTTCTAAATTTATTTAAAGTGTATCCTCTCTTAATTTTATGAGTGCTAGTCCTTCACTGTTGGCATCATTGGAAGAATCCTGGTATCTGGTTTTCCTGATCCTTAAAATGCATTGTTGGGTAGCTGTGAGGGTGAACTCAGATGGCTGGAGATGGGAACATTGGAAATCCAGAAACAGAAAATGTTAGTAGAGAGACTAGCTAAAATTTGTGCTTCTGATTTTACCTAAAGTTTTGTCATTTCATTGTTTTAGTGACGAAGTTCGGTTGACTGGAGGCCATGACTAACAGTCATCCCAAGTATTAGATCATAAGAGCCTAGAGGGGAAAAAAAATAGATGATCTATTTAGAAAATAAAATATTGCAAAACATGGGTTCATAAAAGAAAATGAAAAATGTAAAAAGCTGCAGAGTTAGAGCATTAAAACTAGGTGATGGGACATTTCTCCCATATCCATTTGAAAACTTGAGGATATAAGACAAGGCAGGAACATGTCTTCTGACCTGTTGCCATTTGGGGAGGTTCTCACAGAAAAGGGCAGAAAATGGATTTTTTTTTTTTTTTAAATCTAGAGAAATAGAGGGGGTCAGCTGCAGGCTAGCTACGTGTTTTGTAAATAAAAATATTAAGTATTGTAATTTTATAATTAAATGTTACTAAATATTATAAATAAAGTACTATTAAAACCATGCTCATTTGTTTACATATTTTCTGGGGCTTTTTTTGACAATACAGTGACACAGAAGAGTTGTACAAATAGGTAAATAATAAAATGGAGTGGAGGGACTGTGGTTTCGTTTGATCATTTGGTATGAGTTTTAGACCCATAATCACCATTAAGTAAAATTGGTTGTACAAAGAAAAATGAGAGCTTTCCTATGAAAAAGATTAGTAGATCTTTGAAGGATTCCATTGTAATCATTAGCATGTTTCTTTTTCAAAAACAAATTACATTTCTTAACTGTGGCATTTCTTAGGCTGATGAAAACTTTTACACTTGTGCGTGGACCTATGATAGCAATACAAGCCATCCTCTTTTAGCTGTTGCTGGATCTAGAGGCATAATTAGGATAATTAATCCTATAACAATGCAGTGTATAAAGGTGGGTTTTCTGGTTAAATTCTGCATCTTTTGAAGGCACACCTTGAAAGCTTGTCCTGTTGTGTTTAAAACTAATGGAACCAGTGACTAAAATTTCTCATTTGTTATTTGCCTGTTACTTTTTTTTTTTTTTTTTTGACAGGCAGAGTGGACAGTGAGAGAGAGAGACAGAGAGAAAGGTCTTCCTTTGCCGTTGGTTCACCCTCCAATGGCCGCCGCGGCCGGCACACCGCGCTGATCCAATGGCAGGAGCCAGGTACTTATCCTGGTCTCCCATGGGGTGCAGGGCCCAAGCACTTGGGCCATCCTCCACTGCACTCCCTGGCCACAGCAGAGAGCTGGCCTGGAAGAGGGGCAACCAGGACAGAATCCGGTGCCCCTACCGGGACTAGAACCCGGTGTGCCGGCGCTGCAAGGCGGAGGATTAGCCTAGTGAGCCGTGGCGCTGGCCCTGTTACTTTCTTTTAAAAAGTCTTTTGAGACCTTTGTCACATTTGAGTAATGCAAGTTAAGGAGTAATAGGGGAAATGTTAATATTTGCAATGTTTCCTTTTTAAATCATTTTCCTCTTTTGACTTGCCTTGCTTTGAGAAGTTTAAAACAATAACTGAAGAGTGAGTCCACTTTTCAGGACATTCAAAATGGGGGCTGTAGAGTCAAGAGCAACTCAAAATGAATATGAGAGCTTTTTGAAAAGTCACTTTAATGGGATCCTTTTAATCTTAAGGCACACTTTCAGTCACCTGAGGATTTTATAAACACTACCCATACCTGAACCCCCGCTGATGTAATCCAGTCAGAATGTCTGCACTCCAGGCTTAAGCATCTTTGTTTTTTCTCCCTTCATGTTTGTTGGGTGATGTTAATATGTAACTAAGACTGAGAACCATTACTTCAAGTGAAACTATTTCATTCTTTTGTAATCTCTGAAAGAATTTATTGATTCTTAATTATGAGACTTAAAATGTTTTAAATTTATTGTAGCATTATGTTGGCCATGGGAATGCTATCAATGAGCTGAAATTCCACCCAAGAGATCCAAATCTTCTCCTATCAGTAAGTAAAGGTAAGAGCAGAAAAATTTCTTTTCTATTTATTTGGGAACATACATACATATATATATGTGTATATATATATATATTCTAAGGGAGAAATAAAAATTGATATTGTAAAGGGAGAAAACCAATTAAAATCATTTTTATAACAAATTTTAGTAGAAAAATCTTTGGTACCTCCAGATCAAGAATTGAGGAAAGGGACCAAGAAATGCACTGAAGTTGATTAAATTAGATGTTTGAATAGCTGGTGCTCGGGGCCAGTGCTGGGTAGTAGGTAAAGTCATCACCTACAGTGCCAGCATTCCACATGGGCACCAGTTCAAGACCTGGCCGCTCTTACTTCTGATCCAGCTCTCTGCTATGGCCATGGAAAGCAATAGAGGATGGCCCAAGTCCTTGGGCCCCTGTGTGGGAGACCTGGAGAAAGCTCCTAGCTCCTGGCTTTAGATCGGTGCAGCTCTGGCCATTGTGGCCATCTAGGGAGTAAGTGAACCAACGGATGGAAGACCTCTCCCTTTCTTTGTCTGCTTCTGCCTCTGCCTCTGCAACGCTGCCTTTCAAATAAATAAATAAGTCTTTTGAAAAATAAAATAAAATAACTGGTACTCAGGATTACTTTCCTTATTTACTCTGTTGTACTGTGGTGGTTCTAGAACTTTACCTTCAATTTAGTAATTATATTGCTTCATCAGTTTAAGTGGTATATTGCCAAGTTTATGACAGTTTGAAAAGGTTTTCTTTTCTTTTCTTTTCTTTTTTTTTTTTTTTTTTTATTTGACAGGTAGAGATATAGATAGTGAGAAAGAGAGACAGAAAGGTCTTCCTTCCTCCCCAAATGGCTGTTATGGCCGGCGCTGCGATGATACGAAGCCAGGAGCCAGGTGCCTCTTCCTGGTCTCCCATGTGGGTGCAGGAGCCCAAGCACTTGTGCCATCCTCCACTGCCCTTCCGGGCTACAGCAGAGAGCTGGACTGGAAGAGGAGCAACGGGGACTAGAACCCGGTGCCCATATGGGATACTGGCACCGCAGGGGGGTAGGATTAACCAAGTGAGCCATGGCACCGGCCCCAGTTTGAAAAGTTTTAAAGATAGTTTTGCAAATTACCTTAGCAGTCACCATCATTCTATTTAGTCATGTTCCCCATAAAGTATGGCATTGTTCCTTATGCCTATACTGTCATTATAAGTGTATTCTGAGTTTACACAGGCCTCTTAATTATTTCTTAGCATTATAAGTGTATTCTGGTTTTACACAGGCCTCTTAATTATTTCTTAGCTCTCTGAAGTGAGTTTGGTGGTCATTTCTACATTCTGTTCTTGACTGTCTTTTCTCCTTGAATTTCTGCTATATTCTAGTTAAGTTTGTCTTTTTCTTGGGCTTAATAAACCTATAACCCCTCCGGTAATCCACTGAGATTGAAGGATATCCTCACATCAAAACTCATGAAAAAGTTTCAGTGCCATTTTTCTGTAACTTACCAAGGCTTAAATTTTAAAATCATCACCTCTATAAAGAGCTGATTAGTTTTTCTTGTCTCTTATTAAGAGTAGGCCATATTGTGTCAGTTGGCACAAGGTTTTTTGTTTGTTTAAAGACTTATTTATTTATTTGAAAGGCTGAGTGACAAAGAAAAGGAGAAACAGAGATCTTTGTCTGCTGGTTTACTCCTCAAATGACCACAACAGTCAGGTCTGCGCCAGGCCAAAGCAAGGAACCAGGAACTCCATCCTGGTCTCCCATGTGAATGGCTGAGGCCCAAGTACTTGAGCCATCATTCTGTGCCTCCCAGGTACATTAGCAGAAAGCTGGATCAGAAGTGGAGCAGCTAGGATTCAGAATAGCAGTCCAATATGGGATGCTAGCATTACAAGCTACAGCTGAACTTACTGTGCCACAACTCTGGCCTCACCTGACACAACTTTTTTTTTTTTTTTTTTTTTTTTTTTTTTTTAAAGATTGCTTGATTGATTTGAAAGTGTTTCAGAGAAGGAGAGTCAGAGATACTCCATCCGCTGGTTCACTCTCCAAATGGCCGCAATAGCTGGAGCTGAGCCAATCCAAGCCAGGAGCCAGGGACTTCTTTAGGACTCCTACATGGGTGCAGGGCCCAAGCAGTTGGGCCATCTTCCACTGCTTTCCCAGGCACATTAGCAGGGAGCTGGATCAAAAGTGGAGCAGCCGGGACTCAACTGGCACCCATATGGGATGCGGGCATAGCAGGCAGCTTTACCTGCTAACCCACAGTGCTGGCCACACTTGACACAACTTTCAACAAAGTTGATCTTCCCCATTAGTAAGATTGTTATTTATTTATTATTTAAAGATTTATTTATTTGAAAAAGTTAGAAAGAGATCTTCCATCCACTTGTTCACTTCCCAAATGGCCACAATGGCCAGGGCAGGGCCAGGCTGAAGCCAGGACCAGCAGCTTCATCAGGGTCTCCCATGTGGGTGCAGAGGCTCAAGCACTTGGGTCATATTATTTGCAGGGAGTTGGATTAGAAGTGGAGCCGCCGGGACTTGAACTGGCATCCATATAGAATGCCAGTGCTGTAGAGGGAGGCTCAACCCACTGAGCCACCGCACCAGTTCCTATAAGTGTTTTTTAACTCAAACAGCTTTAGAGTGAATAGAAATTTTACTTAAAAATGATAGCATCAAGAATGGAAAAAGATAATGTACAGAAGAGGAGAAAATGTAAGTCATTTCTCTAACACTAAAAATTCTTACCAACAGCAGAAAGACAATACAACTTATAGATAAAAAGTTCTCAATAGACGCTTCTCCAGAGAACATGTACAAATGGTCAATAAGCACATGAGAAATGGTCAGCATCATTAGTCATTAGGGAAATATAAATCAAAACTACAGTGAGATACTTCACACCTACTTAAGATAGTTATAATGAAAATGTCAGATATAAGAGGTGTTGCCTGGAATGTAGAGAAATTGGAATACTCTCAAACTTTGCTAGTGGAAATGTAGAATGTAACTACTTTGAAAAAAATTTTTGGGGGGCTGGTGCCATGGCACAGTAGGTTAATCCTGCGCCTCCAGCATCGGCATCCCATATGGGCGCCGGTTCTAGTCCTGGCTGCTCCTCTTCCAATCCAGCTATCTGCTGTGGCCTGAGAAAGCAATAGAAGATGGCCCAGGTGCTTGGGGCCCTGCACCCGCATGGGACACCGAGAGGAAGCACCTGGCTCCTGGTTTTGGATGGGCGCAACTACAGCTGCTGCAGCCATTTGGAAAGTGAACCAACGGATGGAAGACCTTTCTCTCTCTCTCTCTTCCTCTCACTGTCTGTAACTCTACCTCTCAAATAAATAAATAAAATCTTTAAAAAAAAATGTTGGGGATTCCTCAAAATATTAAACATAGGGTCCCTAGTCCTAGGGAAGTATCTCTGATTTTCCAAGAGAAATGAAAACATGTCCACACGAAAACTTGTACACACTGGAATCAAGAAATCTTCAAAGCAGTATTAATTTCTACTCTTGATACAATATATTCCAGTTGGCTTTATTTATGTAATGTGCTAATGTTACATAGTTCAGTCAGTTATATTTAAATCTCCTGTGTTACATCTCTTGCTGTACAGTTTTTGCTGATGTTTGATTAAAAAAAAGTGCCCAAATTACAGCTGTGTAATAAAGGAGGACTATCATTAAGTTGTCACAATGTATGTGGTTTTCAATCATATTTTAGTGTTACTGTAGAAATCTTATGAATCTGTTTAGTCCTCTTCAATGTGTTAGTGTGAATGTGGTGAAAGGAAAGGATAGTATCCTGTATGGCAAAATAAAAAATTATTTGTTGGGGCTGGTGCTGTGGCTCAGCAGGTTAAAGCCCCAGCCTGCTGCATCGACATCCCATATGGGTGCTCCTCTTCTGATCAAGCTCCCTGCTAATAATGGCCCAAGTCCTTAGGCCTCTGCATCCACATGGGAGTCCTGAAGAAGCTCCTGGCTCCTGGCTTCAGATTGGCTCAGCTCTGGCCATTGCAGCCATTTGGGGAATGCACTAGCAGATGGAGGACCTACCTTCTCTCTCTCTCTCTCACTCTCTCTCTCTCTCTCTATATATATATATATCTTTCCCTACCTCTTTCTGTAACTCCTTCAAATAAATAAAATAAATCTTAAAATTATTTGTCAAGTCCCTAGGTACTTATTTTCTCATCTCAAAAGTATATCTCCATCAATTTATATTGTTTAAAGAAAATTACTTGAGGTAATTATGCTTAAAATATTTAAGATCACATAAATATTTACAATTTGCATTTCATATAAATACTTTCAAGTCTACATTTCATGTAAATATTTTATTTTTTAATATGAATTTCATTCCTAGTCATTTCTATGCCAGACTTCAAATTTTTTAAATTTTTGTTAGTTTGAGGATGTGTTAAAGTTCACAGTAACTGGGGCTCTGATGTGCAAGCAGTTGTAAGTTAAAGTTCAGAGTAGTTAATGATAAAGGTTTATCCTAATGTTATGTACTTTCATCCTAGATCATGCTTTACGATTATGGAATATCCAGACGGACACTCTTGTGGCAATATTTGGTGGCGTAGAGGGGCACAGAGATGAAGTTCTAAGTGCTGTAAGTTGAAAGTTTCAGGAGAGTGACCTGCAAATTTACAAAGCTATAAACAGTCCCTATGGAGCTCTGTCCTTACATGTGTTTCTTTCACATAACCTACCAAGCAGTCATTTTACTGTTTTACATACAAGATTTTAGTCTTACAGGTGAAGAAATAAATCAAACCAGAAAGCTTGATTTTGCTTTTGTTTAAAATTGCCTGCTCTTTGATTTATATCAATACCTGGATTCTCTTGAAAGGACAGTGTGAACTTATTCCTTTCCTTTTACTATAAAATCACCAAGTTAACGTTTTACTGCTTCTCTTAGCCATTAGAAAATTCATCTTTTCTATAAAGTTGAAATGTAAATTACCTCCCTTTAAGATTTAATTATTTATTTGAAAGAATTATATAGAGAGAGGGAGAGACAGATCTTCTGTCTACTGCTTCACTCCCCAGATGACTGCAACAGCCAGGGCTGGGCCAAGCTGAAGCTAGGAGCTTTATCCAGGTCATCCATGTGGGTGGCAGAGGCCCAAACACTTGGGCCATCTTCTGCTGCTTTTCCCAGGTCATTAGCAGGGAGCTGGATCGAAAGTGGAGCAGCTAGGACATGAACTGTCACCCATATGGGATGCCAGAGTCACAGAGGGCAGCTTTATCCACCACACCCCGGCACTGGCCCCAAGTTACCCACTTTTAAGAAATTTTTATTGTGCTCATCCTGTTTCCACCCCTTTACATGGCCTAGTGTTACACAAGACCAACAGTTGATTATATTGAAAGATAACTGTTAGCTTTATATTAATGTATTATAATCCATTGATGTGTTATAATACAAGTGTTTTTAGTCACATTTCAGACTTTTATATTTTGGCTTTATTGTGTTCCATGTATAGCTCATTAGATTTATTTCGATTTTTAAAAAAATAAAAAATTAATACATAAAAAATTTAGAAATAGATTTATTTATTTGAAAGAGTTACAGAGCAGGTGGGAGGAGGTCTTCCATTTGCTCATTCATTCCCCAAATGGCCACAACAGCAAGGGCTGGGCCAGGCCTAAGCCAGTAGCCCAGGATGCAAAAGCCCAAGGACTTAGGCCATTTTCCCCTGCTTTCCCAGGTGCATTAGCAGGGAGCCACATTGGAAGTGGAGCAGCCAGGACTCAAACCTGGCACCTATATGGGATGCCAGTATTGCAGGTTGTTGCTTAGTTTGCTGAACCATAATGCTGGCCCCCAAACTGGAGGTACTAAAATATTCCTCTGGCTGGAGTTTGTGATACTTATACCTACATTAGAATACTATGTCTACTTGCATTTTCTAAACGTTGAAGTAAGATCCAGGTGTACTTACCTTTATTAAGAGCTCTAACTTAGAGCTACTGCCTCTAAGGATGTCTTGTTGCTATTGATGGTAGTAGAAGTAGCAGTGACCAGATTAGTGAACTCAAACACCAAACCTAAATCTCTTAGGTACCTATAAAACAGCAATACTTAGAATTACTTTAAGGTTGGAGTATTACAAAATAAATTGGTAAGAATAAGTATTCTCCTGTAGAACTCTATTATTATTTGTTGAAGTTAGAGCAGGAAACAATATGTATCTCTGTAATGAAGGAGTACACTGCTAGAAGGATCAATGTGAGATTTTCATTAACTCATTAGGTGCCTTGTACTAAATTAAGTGGCATTTCTGGGCTTCAGTGTCTAACTCTGCAATAGGGCTGTTAAAATAGATGACCTGTTAGATGTCTTATTAAATATTAGTAAAAAGTAAATGAAAAAGTTAAATTCTGTTTGCATTTTAAATTTCTTTTTTATTTAAAAAGTGAATTGTAAAACCAGTGTTAACATTGATATATTTTGACTTAAAGGCTGTTTAAGGATTCCTGATGTCTCATATGCATATGTCGGTTTCATTGCTTAGTTAGAATTAAGAAAAGTAATATTACTATTCATCTCTTTGTGTCGTACAATAATTTTACTTCAGCATGCAATTTACCTTCAAAATCAATCAACAGAAATGTGTAGATATATTAAATAAATTCAAAGTAAATTTAAGTAATTTACTTTTTTGTCTTCCATATTCAAAACTCATAAACTTTGATGGTGACAAACCACTTAAAACAGTAGTCAACTCTGTGATTGTTTTTCTTCTTTCTTAATTTGAGGGGCAGAGAGAGTTTACCCTTCTCATGCCTGTAACAGCCAGAACTAGGCCAGGCAGAAACTAGGGCCAGAACGCAATCCAGACCTCCCTTGTGGGTGGTAGGGATCTAAGTACTTAAACCAGCATCACCTGCTGCTTCCCAGGGTGCACATTAATAGGAAACTGACAGCAGGAGACTCAAAATCCAGGCACATATGGGATGTGGGCATCCCAAGTGGCATCTTTACTGCTAGGCCAAATGTCCACTCTAACTCCCACTTATGGCCTACATGGATGAAACCCAAAATACTGTTAGTATTGTGATTTGAAATACAATTTTCACTAGATAACAGGTGAAAATTGGATAAATATAATTTGGGACTATAATTTATATACTTAAACTTTTTCTGTTTTACATATAGGATTATGATCTTTTGGGTGAAAAAATAATGTCCTGTGGTATGGATCACTCTCTTAAACTTTGGAGGATCAATTCAAAGAGAATGATGAATGCAATTAAAGAATCTTATGATTATAATCCAAATAAAACTAACAGGTAACAGTTGTAATATTTAAAGACAATTTGCCTTGTGGTACTGTTAACAGATGTGCTTTACTTTTTCCCACTATTGTTATAGAAGCTCATGAAAAATTAAAAAGTTAATATGAATTTTCCATTAACTTTTTGACACTCCTTTGGATAAGTATCCAGCATTCAGTTTAGATGTCCCATTTTCAGAAACTTAAAAAAGATTTTTAATTACTTTTTGAGAGGCAGAAAGAGAGAAACAGATAGCTCCCATCTGTTGGTTCACTCCCCGGATGCCCACAAGGCTAGGGCTGGGTAGGGGCCAGAGCCAGGAACTGAGAAAGCAGTTCAAGTCTCCCACCTGAGTGACAGGAGCTCAGTTACTTTTGTCATCACCACTGCCTCTTAAAGCCGGCGTTATTAGGAAGCTGGAGTCAGGATCAGTCAAGAATTTGAACCCAGGCACTCTGATATTTGTGGTGGACATCATAACTGCTAAGCTAAATGGCTGCTCCCTTAATAAGTTTAAGGTATAATTTACATGCCATAAAATTAATCTGTTTTAAATGGGAGCCATTATTTTTAATGTTTGTAGCTCAGTTTCCCCATTCCCCCTTAAATTTTGTTTTCATTTTAATAAATTAACTTATTTCACTTACTTTTATTTAGGTTTGTATATACTTGGCCTTTTAAGTTATAAATGTACACATTTAAATCACTCCAAAGTTTCTGTGGAATACAGAGAATAAGGGATACCTTTTCACAAATTCTAATTCAAAGCAGTAAACTAATCTTTTAAAATAGGATTCTTAGTTTCAATTCATAATATGCTTTCCTCTAAGTGAGAATCACTTAATTGGAGAAAATTCAAGCACAGGAGCCTTTCTCTATGGTATTATGGGATGAGGAATTTTTCAGCTTTTTAAGTAATTTTTTGAAATGCTTCAATTCTTAATGCAGTTAACTGTCTAGAATTTAAGAATTAGTCCAACTTTCAGATTCCTACTTTAAAATGCTAGGAATTAGTAAAATATAGATTCATATTTTAGGTTATTTTCTATATGTGAAATAAATACAAATTATATTTAACAGCTTACAGAAAATAACAGAGTTAATGCTGGTCTTTTCTGAGAAAGTTTAGCCATAAGATTGTATTATTGTGTGCTTAACTAAATGTTATTAACATAATTACAGCAGAGTTAGGAACTTAGATCATTAATAATTTTAATGTTTTAGCAAACAAAAGATCCCAAAATTTGAAATGGAAGAATGTTTTTGATGAGGTGCTTTAGACATATGAGAGAGGAAAAGGTAAAGAGAGGACATGTGAATTGCTTACAATAACTAATTCATGGCACACCATATTCTACAGTTATTTCATTATAAAAGCTGAATCAGTGGATTAGAAATGTTGGATGTGTTGCTAACTTAACAATTGGTAGTAGCTTGTCTTGTTTGTCTTCTCACTAATACCTTTCAGATTGTTTACTTATATTTCTTTGAGAGATAGAGGGAGGGAGATCTTCCATCTGCTGGTTCATTCTCCAAATCCCTGCAACAGCTAGGGGTGGGCCAGAGTGAAACCAGGTGTCTGGAACTTCATCTCACATGAGTGGTAGTGACTTAAGTATGTAGGCCATACTTGCTGCATCCAAAAGTCACACCAGCAAGAAGCTGGAATTGGATATGGAGCCAGAATTCAAAACCAGGCACATCGATGTGGGATGTGGGCTTCCCAAGGGTCATCTTGACTGTTGAGCCAAACACTAACTCCTCCCCAAAAGAATCTTTAAATTTAAAAAATGGCTCCACATCTTCATTTTTGGAAAGCTCTTTATGTCAAGTCTTTGGAATGTTGCTTATCCCTGGAAAGATGACTATCTTTTGAAATATCCTAAGTATGTTGACTTCCTGAACCATTAGTGCTTAATTTTAAATGATTGAGTAGGTAATCTAATATTTTTCTATGAGAAAATTTCACTTCTGCTGTCACATCTCTTTCATCATTGGTTGGGACAGCAAGAATTGAAGTAATTAATTTGGGGGCTATATGTGGTAGCAAGCATGAAGATGCCACTTCTCTAAATATCATGGGACAAAAAATTGAATTTGAAAGCTTACAGTGGAAGGAAACAAAGAAACAAAAGGTGGAGACTTTAGCTTTCAATAAACAGATAAGTTACTCAGTTATCTGGGATCAGAGGAATTAATAATCATAATTTGTTTTTCAAAGTTTTATTAATATAAAACTGAAAGTTAGTATGACTGTGCTGTATGTTTTAACTTTTTAAATTTTCATTCTTCCTTTAGGCCATTTATTTCGCAGAAAATCCACTTCCCTGACTTTTCTACCAGAGACATACACAGGAATTATGTTGATTGTGTGCGATGGTTAGGCGATTTGATACTTTCCAAGGTATGGTAACTGGTTAAGCTGCACTTTCACTTATTACATGTGTGTTGGAATTTTGCAGGAACTACACACAGTTTCTTATGTAGTTATAATAATGAATGGTAGGAAGACCTTTCTCTCTGTCTCTCTCTCTCACTGTCCACTCTGCCTGTCAAAAAAATAAATAAATAAATAAAAATAAAAAAATAATAATAATGAATGGTAGGTGGAAAATTGTTTTTTTCATATAAAGCCTCATTTTCGTAGATTTGGAAATTTGTTTTAGGTATAAAACATTCCAGTGAGTTATAATTCTTTGTGTTCAGGTAAGATGAGAATGTTCTCTGATATGCAGTGTTACTACAAAATAGTGAAAAACAGCAGGTGTTTTGTTTTCATATATTTGCATCCTTCACAATAAAATTTTATTTGCAAAGGCTGGTGTTGGCTCACAGGCTGCAGTTTACCAGGCCCTGCCCTGGCGTGTTTTTGGAGAGAGATATATGCAGTTGGCTGTTCGTATCCGTGGGTTCCATATCCATGGATTCAACTAACATGGATTAAAGGTATTCAGGAAAAAGAAAATCGTATCTATAGTGAATACATACAGGCTTTTTTATTTGTCATTAGTCTCTTAACAATACAGTATAGCAACTATTCACATAGCATTTACATTGTAATAGGTGTTATGAGTAATGTAGAGATTTTTTAAAGTATAAAGGATGATTTATTTAGATTATATGCAAAAATGCCATTTTATGTAAGGGACATGAAAATCTGTGGATTTTGCTATATGGGTAGGGAGGAGTCTTAGAACTAATCCCACATGGACATCAAGGGATTACTATATATTTGTATGTATATACAGGTACTATAAAAGTTTATGGGAAATGGAATTGACAGATAAATTTTTCTGTAAAATTTTTTTTTTAAATTCATGTATTTGAGAGGGGTCTTAAAAACTCATGGAAAATTTATGCTATGAAAAATGCATGAATTTCAAATGTTTTTGTAGTAAAATGAACTTTAAAAAATTTCATTTCCTGTGAACTTTTTAAAGTACACAGTGTGTGTGTGTGTGTGTGTGTGTGTATGTATTATTTAAAGAAGTTACTGGTGATACTATCTGAACATGTGAGATTATCAAATTTTGAAAAATTGCCTTGCAGTTTCTTTTCTTAATGTGGATTTCAGGGTATTTCATATTTTCTTGAACAGAACCTGATTTATATTTTTCTTGGCCTTATAGGTATAATGTTACAGTTTTTTCCCCTTAAACTCTTGATCTTAAACTAGAATCACAGGAAGCTTCAGAGATTTTATCTTCTATAATACAGTGTCAACTCCAGGAAATTGACATTGTGTCAGTTTCATTGTGTGTATGTTTCTGTGTCATTTTATCATGTGAAATTTTTGTCATTTCAAAAATATTTTAGTTTATAATCTTTTAATACTTTTTTTTCCTCTCTCTTCCTGTATAATGCCCTTGAGATGTATCCAAGTTGTTCCTGTATTAGTAGTTCTCCGTTTTTGTTTTTGAGTAGTAGTCAGTGGTATGGCTGTCCCTCCACAGTTTATTTAACCATCTAATTTATATCTTTTGGTTGTTTCCAGTTTGGGGCTATTACAAATAAAGCTACTATTGAACAGTGATATACATGTTTTTGTGTGGACTTAAGTTTTCATTTTTCTGGGATAAATGCCTAGGAGGGCAGTTGCTGTGTCATGGTTAAGTTTGTTAGTTTTTTTACGAGACTGCCAAACTATTTTCCAGAGTGGCTGTACCATTTTACATTCCCACCAGCAAAGTATGAGAGATCCAGTGTCTCCAAATCTTCGCCAGCGTTTGGTATTGTCATTATTTTTTATTTTAGCTGTTCTGATTGGAGTGTAATGATAGCTCATCATGGTCTTAATTTGCATTTTCCTGATGTCTAGTGATGTTGAACATCTTTCTCATTTGCTTAGTTCCCATCCATTTGTCCTTTTGAGTGATGTCTCTTCATATCTCTTGCTCGTTTTCTATTGGATTATTTTTTAGTTTTAAACTGTTGAGTTTTGAATTCTTAATATATTCTCAATTTGAATCTTGTGTCAAATACATAGTTTGCAAATAGTTCTTCTGATCTGGGGCTTGTCTTTTTTATCCTCTTAACAGCATATTTCATGGAGAAAATGTTTATAACTTTTATGAAATATAACTTATTGACTTAAAAAATTATTTTAAGGATCATGATTTACATGTTTTGTAAGTTTTGAGGCTTAGATTGAAGTTCATATTTTTTTCTATACATATGCAGTTTTTCCAGTGTTTTAAAGCATATACTTTGTCCATTGAATTACTTTTGTACCTTTGTTAAAAATTAGTAACTTTGTCTTTCCATAAATTTCAGAATAATCTTGTCCTTGTTTAAAAAAATCTTGTTGAGATTTTGATTTTTATCATCCATGTGTTATAGTTTTTGACATACAAGTCTTGCTTTTCCTTTGTTAATATTACATCTAAGAATTTCTTCTTTTCTTAGTAGTTATGAATGGATTTTTGGTTTCCATTTGAATATGTTAGCTAGTATGAAGTTAAACAGTTATTTGCATATTGATCTTTAATCCTACAACTTAGATAAAATGCTTATTCTCAAAAGATTTTTTGGTTAATTCTTTTGGGTTTTCTGTATAGACCATCATATTATCTGCAAGTAGAGACTGTTTTATTTCTTTCTGTTTTTTTTAGTAAATATAAATTTCCAAAGTACAGTTTATGGATTACATTGGCTTCGGGCCCCCCCCCCCCATAATTTCCCTCCCACTCGCACCCCTCCCATCTCCCACTCCCTCTCCCATTTCATTCACATCAAGATTCATTTTCGATTCTCTTTATATACAGAAGATCAGTTTAGCATACATTAAGTAAAGATTTCATCAGTTTGTACCCACACAGAAACACAAAGTGTAAAAATACTGTTTCAGTACTAGTTATAGCATTACTTCACATTGGACAGCACATTAAGGACAGATCCCACATGAGAAGTAAGTACACAGTGACTCCTGTTGTTGACTTAACAATTTGACACTCTTGTTTATGGCGTCCGGAATCTCCCTAGGCTCTAGTCATGAGTTGCCAAGGCTATGGGGGCCTTTTGGGTTCGCCGACTTTGATCTTATTCCGACAGGGTCATAGTCAAAGTGGAAGTTCCCTCCTCCCTTGAGAGGAAGGTACCTCCTTTTTTGATGGCCCCGTTCTTTCCACTGGGGTCTCACTCGCAGAGATCTGATCTTTCATTTTAGGTTTTGTTTTTGTTTTTTTCCAGAGTGTCTTGGCTTTCCATGCCTAAAATACTCTCATGGGCTCTTCAGCCAGATCCGAATGCCTTAAGGGCTGATTCTGAGGCCAGAGTGCTGTTTAGGACATCTGCCATTCTATGAGTCTGCTGTGTATCCCGATTCCCATGTTAGATCGTGCTCTCCCTTTTAGATTCTATCAGTTAGTATTAGCAGACACTAGTCTTGTTTGTGTGATCCCTTTTGACTCTTAGACCTATCAGTGTGATCAATTGTGAACTGAAATTGATCACTTGGGCTAGTGAGATGGCATTGGTACATGCCACTTTGATGGGATTGAATTGGAATCCCCTGGCACATTTCCAACTCCACCATTTGGGGCAAGTCCGATTGAGCATGTCCCAAATTGTACATCTCCTCCCTCTCTCATTCCCACTCTTATATTTAACAGGGATCACTTTTCAGTTAAATTTAAACACCTAAGAATAATTGTGTGTTAATTACAGAGTTCAACCAATAGTACTAGAACAAAACAAAAAAAAATACTAAATGGATAAAGTATTACATTGTACATCAGCAGTCAGGACAAGAGCTGATCAAGTCACTGTTTCTCATAGTGTCCATTTCACTTCAACAGGTTTCCCCTTTGGTGCTCAGTTAGTTGCCGCCGATCAGGGAGAACATATGATATTTGTCCCTTTGGGACTGGCTTAATTCACTCAGCATGATGTTTTCCAGATTCCTCCATCTTGTTGCAAATGACCGGGTTTCATTGTTTTTGACTGCTGTATAGTATTCTATAGAGTACATGTCCCATAATTTCTTTATCTAGTCTACCGTTGATGGGCATTTGGGTTGGTTCCAGGTCTTAGCTATTGTGAATTGAGCTGCAATAAACATTAATGTGGAGACAGCTTTTTTGTTTGCCAATTTCATTTCCTTTGGGTGAGTTCCAAGGAGTGGGATGGCTGGGTCAAACGGTAGGGTTATCTTCAGGTTTCTGAGAAATCTCCAAACTGACTTCCATTGTGGCTTAACCAGTTTGCATTCCCACCAACAGTGGGTTAGTGTCCCTTTTTCCCCACATCCTCTCCAGCATCTGTTGTTGGTAGATTTCTGAATGTGAGGCATTCTAACCGTGCTGAGGTGAAACCTCATTGTGGTTTTGATTTGCATTTCCCTGAATGCTAGTGATCTTGATCATTTTTTCATGTGCCTGTTGGCCATTTGGATTTCCTCTTTTGAAAAATGTCTATTGAGGTCCTTGGCCCATCTCTTAAGTGGGTTGTTTGTTTTGATGTTGTGGAGTTTCTTGATTTCTTTGTAGATTCTGGTTATCAACCCTTTATCTGTTGCATGGTTTGCAAATATTTCTTCACTTTCCTGACTATCTTTTGAAGTACAGAAACTTCTCAATTTGATGCAATCCCAAATGTTAATTTTGGCTTTGACTGCCTGTGCTTCTGGGGTCTTTTCCAAGAAGTCTTTGCCAGTACCTTTATCTTGCAGGGTTTCTCCAATGCTCTCTAATAATTTGATGGTGTCGGGTCATAGATTTAGATCTTTAATCCATGTTGAGTGAATTTTTGTGTAAGGTGAAAGGTAGGGGTCTTGCTGCATGATTCTGGACGTGGAAATCCAATTTTCCTAGAACCATTTATTGAATAGACTGTCGTTGCTCCGGAATTGGTTTTGGATCCTTGATCAAATATAAGTTGGCTGTAGATGTTTGGATTGATTTCTGGTGTTTCTTTTCTGTTCCATTGCTCTATCCATCTGTTTCTGTACCAATACCATGCTGTTTGATAACAGCTGCCCTCTAGTATGTCCTGAAATCTGGTATTGTGATGCCTCCAGCTTTGTTTTTGTTGTACAAGATTGCTTTAGCTATTCGAGGTCTCCTGTGTCTCCATATGAATTTCGGCATCATTTTTTCCAGATCTGA
The DNA here is from genome assembly GCF_051225735.1 of Oryctolagus cuniculus. Classification (NCBI taxonomy): domain Eukaryota; kingdom Metazoa; phylum Chordata; class Mammalia; order Lagomorpha; family Leporidae; genus Oryctolagus; species Oryctolagus cuniculus. The sequence goes on from NC_142867.1 coordinate 77,482,651, forward strand.
GAAGAAGGTCTTTGGTATTTTGATTTGTATTGCATTGAATGTATAAATTGCTTTTGGGAGAATGGACATCTTGATGATATTGATTCTCCCAATCCATGACAGGGAGATTTTTCCATTTCTTGGTATCCTCTTCTGTTTCTTTCTTTAAGGTTTTGTAATTCTCATCGTAGAGATCTTTAACGTCCTTGGTTAAGTTTAGTCCAAGGTATTTGATTGTTTTTGTAGCTATTGTGAATGGGATTGATCTTAGCAATTCTTTCTCAGCCGTGGCATTGCCTGTGTATACAAAGGCTGTTGATTTTTGTGCATTGATTTTATATCCTGCCACTTTGCCAAACTCCTCTATGAGTTCCAATAGTCTCTTAGTAGAGTTCTTTGGATCCTCTAAGTACAGAATCATATCGTCTGCAAAGAGGGATAGTTTGAGTTCTTCCTTCCCAATTTATATCCCTTTAATTTCTTTTTCTTGCCTAATAGCTCTGGCTAAAACTTCCAGAACTATATTGAATAGCAGTGGTGAGAGTGGGCATCCCTGTCTGGTACCAGATCTCAGTGGAAATGCTTCCAACTTTTCCCCATTCAATAGGATGCTGGCCATGGGTTTTTCATAAATTGCCTTGATTGTGTTGAGGAATGTTCCTTCCAAACCCAGTTTGCTTAGAGTTTTCATCATGAAAGGGTGTTGTATTTTATCAAATGCTTTCTCTGCGTCTATTGAGATAATCATATGGATTTTCTTCTGCAGTCTGTTAATGTGGTGTATCACATTGATTTCTTGCGCACATTAAACCATCCCTGCATACCAGGGATAACTCCCACTTGGTCTGGGTGGATGATCTTTCTGATGTGTTGTTGCATTCTATTGGCGAGAATTTTATTGAGGATTTTTGGATCTATGTTCATCAGGGATATTGGTCTGTAATCCTCTTTCAATGCTGCATCTTTTTCCAGCTTAGGAATTAAGGTGATGCTGGCTTCATAGAAAGAATTTGGGAGGATTCCCTCTGTTTCGATTGTTCTGAATAGTTTGAGAAGAATTGGAGTTAGTTCTTCTTTAAATGTCTGGTAGAATTCAGCAGTGAATCCATCTGGTCCTGGGCTTTTCTTTGTTGGGAGGGTCTTTATGACTGTTTCAATTTCTGTCTCAGTTATGGGTCTGTTTAGGTTTTCGATGTCTTCCTGGTTCAATTTAGATAGGTTGCATGTGTCCAGGAATCTATCCATTTCTGATAGGTTTCCCTGTTTGCTGGCATACAAGTGCTTGTAGTAATTTCTGATGATTCTTTTTATTTCTGTGGTGTCTGTTGTTACGTTTCCTTTTTCATCTCTGATTTTATTGATTTGGTTCTTTTCTTTTTAGTTAGTTGGGCCAATGGGGTTTCAATTTTGTTTATTTTTTCAAAAAACCAGCTCCTCGTTTGGCTGATTTTTGTAATTTTTTTTTTAATTCAATCCTGTTGATTTCTTCTCTGATTTTAATTATTTCTCTTCTCCTACTAAATTTGGGTCTGGTTTGCTGCAGATTTTCTAGATCCTTGAGATGCATTGAAAGCTCATCTATTTGATGCCTTCCCAATTTCTTGATGTAGGCACCTATTGCTATGAACTTTCCTCTTAACACTGCTTTTGCTGTATCCCATAAGTTTTGGTATGTTGTGCTGTTATCCTCATTTACTTCCAGAAAATTTTTGATTTCTCTTTTAATTTCTTCTATGACCCATTGTTCATTCAGGAGCATGTTGTTCAATCTCCATGTTTTTGTATATGCTCTAGGGATTCCTGAGTTGCTAATTTCCAACTTCATTCCTTTATGGTCTGAGAAGCTGCATCATATGATTCTAATTTTGAATTTGCTGAGACTTGCTTTATGGCCTAGTATGTGGTCAATCCTAGAGAAGGTTCCATGTACTGCTGAGAAGAATGTAAATGCTTTATGTGTAGGATGAAAAGTTCTGTAGATATCTGTTAGATCCATTTGGGCTATAGTGTCGTTTAAATCTACTGTCTCCTTGTTGATCTTCTGTCCTGTTGATCTGTCTATTTCTGAGAGTGGAGTATTGAAGTCCCCCAGTACCATTGTATTGGGGTCTAAGTCTCCCTTTAAGTCCCTTAACAAATCTTTTAAATAAACCGGTGCCCTGTAATTAGGTGCATATACATTGATAATCATAATACATAATAATACATTGATATCTTCCTGTTGAATGGATCCCTTAATCATTATATAGTGCCCCTCTTTGTCTCTCCTAACAGTTTTTGTGGTAAAGTTTATGTTGTCCGAGATTAAGATGGCTACACCGCTCTTTTTTCATTTCTGTTGGCATGGTATATCTTTTTCCAGCCTTTCACTTTCAGTCTGTTTGTATCTTTGTTGGAAAGATGTGTTTCTTATAAGCAGCAAATAGATGGGTTTTGTTCCTTAACCCAATCAGCCAATCTGTCTTTTAACTGGACAATTCAGGCCATTAATGTTCAATTTGACTATTGATAAGTAGTAACTTTGCCCTGCCATTTGCCAAAGATATTTTCTAATATATGCTTTGAACTTCCTGTGATCTTTTGCTGTGAGGTTTCCTTCCTTTACCTTCTTTCATATTGATGACCGTGTTTCTGTGTGTAACACATCTTTAAGCATCTTTTGCAGGGCTGGACGAGTGGCAACAAATTCTTTCAATTTCTGTTTGCTGTGAAATAAATTTCACCTTCATTCACAAATGAGAGCTTTGCAGGATATAATATTCTGGGCTGGCAGTTTTTCTCTCTTAATACCTGGGCTATGTCTCGCCATTCCCTCCTAGCTTGTAGGGTTTCTGATGAGAAGTCAGCTGTGAGTCTGATTGGAGATCCTCTGAGAGTAATCTGACGTTTCTCTCTTGCACATTTTAGGATCTTTTCTTTATGTTTCACTGCGGTGAGTTTATTTACTGTGTGTCGTGGTGAGGATCTCTTTTGGCTATGTTTATTAGGAGTTCTATGAACTTCCTGTACTAGGATGTCTCTGTCCTTCTCCAAACCTGGAAAATTTTCTGCTAGTATCTCACTAAAAAGGCCTTCTAATCCTTTCTCCCTCTCCATGCCTTCAGGAACTCCTAGAACCCGAATGTTGGGTTTTTTAATAGTATCCTGTAGATTCCCAGCAATATTTTTTTAGATTTCTAATTTCGTCTTCTTTTCTTTGGTTTTACTGTATACTTTCCTGTTTTCTGTCTTCTAAGCCCGATATTCTCTCTTCTGCTTCACCCATTCTGTTTTTAAGGCTCTCTAATGTGTTTGTCATTTGATCTATTGAATTCTTCATTTCATTATGATTTCTTGTCACTATCACAGTTTCATGTTCTACTAGTTTCTGCGTTTCATTTTGATTCCTCCTTAATATTTCATTTTCGTGAGAGAGATTTTCTATCCTGTCCATTAAGGATTTCTAGTGTTCAAGAATTTGTTTTTGAGAACTTCTTCATGTTCTTATCAATTTTTTGAGATCTGCTTCTTGCATTTCTTCTATCTCATCATCTTCATAATCTTGAATTGGGGTGTCTTTTTCATTTGGGGGCGTCATAGTGTCTTCCTTGTTCTTGTTACCTTGGTTTCTGCATTTGTTGTTTGGCATATTGGAGATATTCTTTGGTTTCTTCGCTGTGGTGTTTTTTTCTCGTTATACTATGACTGTAGATTAAGTGGACTGTCTGCTTTTATGGATCCTTAGAGGCTGTGATGGGTGTGGCCAGAGAGCTCTGTTTTGTTCTTCAGGGTTAAGGGTTTGCCAGAGGTGACTCACCCAGATTGTTCTCTCACTTGCTCGAGGTCGTGCTCTCTCTCTCTCTCTCTCTCTCTTTTTTTTTTTTTTTTTGACTCAGTTGGGAAGTAATTCCACAAAGCTGAGTGGAATTGAGGGTAGTTGATGTATGAATTCTGGCCCCTGTGGGTATTCGTCTGTTTACCCCTGGGACCACACAAAGAGTTTATGCAGCCCTCAGTGTGGTCTCAAATTTCTCTGCAGTCTCTCAGCGGGTTGCCAAGGTTACCGAGTTTGTGTACTCAGTGAGTTCTCTCGCCCCCTTCAGATTTTCACAGTCTCAGTTCGTTAGCTCCGTACTTTCACTAGGTCTTAACCTCCTGTTATTTCTCCCCACCAGAGTCAGGTTTTTCTGCTTGGCTAATGGTGGGCGCCGCTTTACATACTTAAAATGGCGCCTGCTCTTTGTCTTGCTCAGCTTTGTAAGGTGAGTGGAGAGAGAGGCTAGTGCCCGTGCTGGTTCCACTTATATTCATTTTTTTCTCTCCTCTAGTCAGCCTGGTGAACTTTCCCCAGTGGGGCTTCAGGCCTCGTTCCCTGTAGGCTCTTTCTGCCTTTCCCTGCCAATGTCTCGGGTTACCGAGGTTTTTGTCTCACCTCCCCTTCCAGCGCTGGTGTGCAGACTCTGCAGCGGGGCTTCCACATGGTGGGTGACCTTGCTCTCCCCGTAGGTCTTCCGTGTCACATCCACTAGATCCAGAAGAGTTTCCTCTGCAGTTTTTTTCCTGAGCCTTTTCCTGAGGCTACAGTAACTCCACTTTTATTAAACTATCTTTTCCCGGACTATCGTGCGCCCTCAGTATTCCGCCATCTTGGCTCTGCCCAATAGTTTTATTTCTTCATCTCTGATCTTATGCCTTTTATTTCCTTTTTTTGCCTTCTCACATTGGTGAAACATCAGTCTTTGTGGAATAACAGTGTTAACAGCAGGCATATTTGCATTGTCATTCAGTCTTTCACATTGTAGAAGACATTCTCTTTCTAATTAGGAGTTTTCTCCCTAAGTTTTCATGACTTTATTCATGAATGGGTGCTTTTTGTCAGTTGATTTTTTCATCAGTTGATATAATCATGTCTTTTCTTCTTTAGCCTATTAATACAGTATATTGTATTGATTGATTTTTTTAAAAATATTGATTTGGCTTGTTTATCCCAGGAATAAACCTGTCCTGGTCGTTCTTACTCTTTTTATATTTTGTGGAATTCTATTTGCTAGTTTTAAGTATTTATGTAGTTGTGTTCATGAAATTGTGTTATTAGTCTGAAACTTTTTTTTTTTGGTACTGTTTTTTGTCTCGGTATTATTGATAAACAGGCTTTATAATATAATTGGTAAGTATCCTGTCTCCCTTTTTTTTTTTTTTAAACAGATAGGAATCTGTCTTTTTTTTGTTTTGAAGATTTATTTTATTTATTTGAAAGACAGAGTTGCAGAGAGAGGTCTTCCATATGCTGATTCACTCCCCAAATGACCGCAAGGGTCAGAAACTGAACTGATTCGGTCGGAGCTTGGAGCCAGGAGCTTCTTGTGAGTCTCCCACAGTCTACTTGTGTGGGCATTTTACCAGTTCAATTATATATAATATATGATTTATATATTATATAATTTATAATATAATTTCCATTTATAATGTAATTTTTATAAATACTTAATATTTAACAGTCGCATCAAAAAGTATTTTAATTTTTAAAGGTTTATTTGTTTATTTGAAAGTGAGAGGTCTTCCATCCACTGGTTCACTCACTCCCCAGATGGCTGCAACGGCCAGAGCTGGGCCAAACTGAAGCCAGGAGCCAGGGGCTTCTTCCAGGTCTCCCATGCAGGTGCAAGGGCCCAAGGACTTGGGCCATCCTCTACTGCTTTTCCAACCCCTAGCAGAGAGCTAGATTGGAACTGGAGCAGCCGGGACTTGAACCGGCACGCATGTGGGTTGCCGGTGCTGTAGGCAGGGGTTTAACCCACTGTACCACAGCTCCAGCCCCTCTCCCATTTGTTGACAGTGGTTGTATATACAGTTGATGTTAATTCTCCCTTAAATGGTTGGTAGAATTTTCTAGTTAAACTTTCTGGGCCTAGAAATTTTTGAAGGGAAGGGTTTAAAATTACAAATTCAAGTTCCTTAAGAGTTATGGGGCTATTCAAATTAACTACTTCCTCTTAGGTGATTTGTGATTTATTTGTGCTATTTGAGGCATTGCCATTCCATCTCAGGTAAAATTTAAATGCACTCTCAGTTTATAGTGTTTTCTTTTGATAATTTTGATGTTTGCTGAGTCTTTATTGACAAGCCACTTTATTCTTTTTGTTTTGTTTTGTTTTTTTAAAGATTTATTTTTTATTTATTTGAAAGACGAAGTTAGAGAGGTAGAGACAGAGACAGAGGTCTTCCATCCACTGGTTCACTCCCCAATTGGCCGCATTGGCCGGAGCTGCACTGATCCGAAGCCAGGAGCCAGGAACTTCTTCCAGGTCTCCCACGTGGGTGCTGGGGCCCAAGGACTTGGGCCATCTTCTACTGCTATCCCAGGCCATAGCAGAGAGCTGGATTGGTAGAGGAGCAGTCAGGACTAGAACCGGCGCCCATATGGGATGCTGGAGCCTCAGGCCAGGGCGTTAACCTTTTGTGCCACAGCGCCGGCCCCTACTTTATTCTTGAAATTGGTAGTTTTTATCTATTTTTTGTTACTTTTGGTAGAAGTTTGTCCATTTTATTGGTATTTTCAAAGAACAGCTGTTTGTTTATTTGAAAGGCAGTAGAAGAGTGAGACAAACTGAGATCTTCCTCTGGTTGACTCCCTGCTACAACAGCTAGGGCTGTAACAGGTCAAAGCTAGGAGCCTGTAATTCAATCTGGGTCTCCCTTGTGGGTGGCAGCAACCCAAGAACGTCAGCCATCCATTGCTGCCTACCATGGTGTGCATTATCAGATAGTTGGAATTGAAGGGGGATCCTGGACTCAATCCTAAGCATTGTAGTATGGGTTGGTGGTATCCCAAGTAGCATCTTAAGCACTGCACCAAATGTCTGCCCCTTACTGGATTATTTTTTTTTAAATGTTAATGTTATTGCCTCTTCTGTTTGCTGTGGGTTTGTTTTATTCAGCCTTTAAAAGTTTCTTCAGGTGGGAGCTTAGATTATTGAATCAATTGCTTAAATATTTTTGGAATTTTTTTACGATTTGGATATGTTTTACAAGAAGAGATTGAAAATGTGTTTTCTGCTACTGGGTAGTGTTTTGTAAATATCAAAAAGATACTGTTGGTTGATTGTGTTGTTGAATTCTTCTGTATTCTTGTTGCTTTTCTGTCTACTTTTTTATTTATTTATTTATTTTTATTTTTTGCCAGGCAGAGACAGTGAGAGAGAGAGACAGAGTTATAGACAGTGAGAGAGACAGAGAGAAAGGTCTTCCTTCCGTTGGTTCACTCCCGAAATGGCCGCTACAGCCAGCATTGTGCCGATCTGAAGCCAGGAGCCGAGTACTTCCTTTCCAGTCTCCCATGCGGGTGCAGGGACCCAAGCATTTGGGCCATCCTCCGCTGCCCTCCCAGGCCACAGCAGAGAGCTGGACTGGAAGAGGAGCAACCGGGATTAGAACCCGGTGCCCCAACCGGGACTAGAACCCGGGGTGCCAGTGCCGCAGGCGGAGGATTAGCCAAGTGAGCCAGGGCACTGGCCTTTCTGTCTACTTTTTAATCAGTTATTAGAGACGGATGTTAAACTCCAACTATAATTGTGGATTTCCTTCTTCCTGACAGTTTTATCACATGTTTTGTAGCTCTGTTTTTTGGTGCATACATATTTAGTCAGTATTGCTGTGTCTTGGTGGCTTGACCCTTTTGTTATTATGTAACATTTTTTCAAGTTTTTACTTTTTTTTGAAAAAAGGATTTATGTATTTATTTGAAAGAGTCACACACAGAGAGGGGAGAGACAGAGAAAAAGAGAGATTTTCCATCTGTTGGTTCACCCCCCAAACAGCTGAAATGGCTCGGGTTGGGCCAGGCTCTGAAGCAAGGTGCTTCTTCAGGGTCTCCACGTGGGTGCAGGGGCCCAAGTACTCGGGCTGTCCTCTACTGCTTTCCCAGGTGCATTAGCAGGGAGCTGGATTGGAAGCGGAGCAGCTAGGACTCAAACCTGCACCTATATGGGATACTTGCAGTGCAGATGGTGGCTTAACCTGCCATGATGCCACAGCACCATTTTTTGTTTGTTGTTTGCTTAATTTTTTTTTTAAGATTTATTTTATTTGAAAGGCAGAATTACAGAGAGAGAGGAAGAGACAGAAATCTTCCATCCACTGGTTTACTCCCCAGGTGACCACAACAGTCATGACGGGGCCAAACTGGAGACAGGAGTTTCTTCCAGGTAATGCCACATAATGCAGGGACCCAAGCACATGGCCCATCCTCTGCTGCTTTCCCAGGAGCATTAGCAGGGAGCTGGATTGGTCGTGGAGTAGCCACAGTACTAGCCCCAAGCTTTTACGTTTTTAATCTATAAATATTGTGTATTTGTATAAGCTTCTTTTAAATGATATAAAAGAATAATTTAAAAAGTTCATGGAGGGGCTGGTGCTGTGGCATAGTCAGCTAAGCCTCCACTTGTGGCATTAGCATCCCATATGGGCTCGGGTTCTAGTCCCAGCTGCTCCTCTTTTAATCCAGCTCCCTTCTAATGGCCTGAGAAAACGATGAAAGGTGCTCAAGTGGTTGGGCCCCTGCACTCACATCCAGAAGAAGATGTGAGTGCAGGGGAGATCCGGAAGAAGCTCCTGGCTTTGGATGGGCCCAGCTCCTTCTGTTGCAGCCATCTGGGGAATAAACCAGCAGATGGAAGACCTTCCTCTCTGTCTCTCTCTCTGTCTGTAACTCTACCTCTCAAATAAATAAATCTTTTTTTAAAATTTCATGGAAAATGGAATTAACAGATAAGTTTATTTTGGTGTAGAAAATTTTGAAATTACTTGCATAGTTTTTCCATAATATGCATTTTTCATGAACTTTTTAAGACCCCTATATACATGGATTTAAAAAATTGTTTTTGCATCAAAGTAAACTTTTAATTCTGTGTTAGGTTGGTTAGTTTTTTTAAAGTCTACTCTGCTAATCCAAGTTGATACATTAATCCTTAACTTAAAAAACTACATTAAGTCTGCCATTATATTTTTAATTTCTCACTTTTTTCCCTTTTTGCCTTGCTGTAAGTTATATGAGCATCTTTTTAAAATTCCTTTTTATGTGTCTGCAATGTCTTTGAATATATTTCTTTGTGTAGCTGTTTTGGTAGTTGCTTTAGAGCTTATAGTGTGTGTGTGTGTGTGTTTAGTTTCTCACAGTCTACTCTGGGCATTTTACCAACTCAAGTAAAGTACAGAACTCTTGCTTTATATCACTTTTTCTTTTCTATTTATAATATAATTGTCATAAATATTTACTTCATATTTAACTACATAGTATCACATCACAGCTTTATAATTTTTTTAAAAAAGATTTATTTATTTATTTGAAAGGCAGAGTTACAGAGAGGCAGAGGCAGAGAGAGAGTTAGGTCTTCTATTTGCTGGTTCATTCACTCCCTAGATGGCCACAGTGGCTGCAGCTGGGCCAGTCTGGAGCCAGGAGCTTCTTTAATGTCTCCCACATGAGTGCAGGGGCCCAAGGACTGGGGCCATCTTCTACTGCTTTCCCAGTCCATAGCAGAGAGCTGGATGGGAAGTGGAGCAGCCGGGACTCGAACTGGCACCCATGTGAGATGCCGGCACTGCAGGTGGCAGCTTTACCCACCACTCCACAGCGCTAGCCCCAGTATTATAATTTTTTAAAGAAGATTTATTTATAAGGAGATCTTCCATCTGCTGACTCACTGTCTAAATGGATGAAATAGCCAGGGCTGGACCGAGCTGAAACCAGAAGCCAGGCTTCATCCCAGTATCCCATGTGGGTGGCAGGGACCCAAGCACTTGGCCATCCTCTGCTGTCCTCCTAGGCACATTAGCAAGCAGTTAGATTGGAAGTGGAACAGCTGAGACTGGGACTCGCACTCATATGGGATGCTGCTGTTATTAATGCTATGTGCTGTAACACTGGCCCCAAAAACTGAAGAGGAAAATGAAAGTTTGTATTTATTCATTTTGCTTTTTCTGTTAATTTTCCTTACTGATAATTCCAAGATTTCTTCTTAAATCATGTTCTTTCTGCTTAGGAAAATTCCTGTAGCCATTATTTTTTAGGGTAAGTCTTTTGGGGACAAACTTTCTCTTAGTTTTTCTTCATCCGAGAGAAGTCTCCTTTTTCCTTCATTCCTGAAAGATAAAGTCACTTGAATATAGAATTCTGGCTTCATAGTTATTTTCTTTCAATAGTTGTAAAATGTTTTCCCTCCTCTCAGGCCTCCATAGTTGCTGAGAAGAAATTTAGTAGCATTAGGCTTTTTTTTCCCCCTTATTGTTAAGGGGTTCTTTTTTGCAACTTTCAGGGCTTTTTATCGTTAAGCTTTCAGATTGAAAATGAGTATATTTTAGTTTGAGGTTTGAGTGTGATGTAATTTGGTATGCATTTCTTAGAGTTTATCTTGTTTGGGGTGTTTGACCTTTTTGAATTCCATGGCAGGTTTTAAGTGTTAGAGACATTTTGTCCCAGATCTGGAAACTACTATTATTTCAGTTCTTTTTGGAGTTTACTCTCTTCCTTCTCTTTGAGACTGTGATGATGTTAGATCTTTTGTTTGGTCCCTGCAACTTTTATTGATTTATTTATTTTTAAGAAAGTCTTTATCTTTGTTCAGGTTAGGTAATTTCTATTGTTCATTTTAATTTTATTGACTCTTCAATTTTATTTTGTTATTAGTCAATAGATTGTTATTTTTATTTTGGTTATAATATATAATTCAGTTCTGAAATTCCCACTGGATTCTTTGTTGAGATTTTTTCAATTAGGTTTGTGCTTAGTAAAGAATTATGATGTCTACTTAAATCTTTATCATAAATTTTGAAATGTTATTTTAGTGTTGGCATCTATTGTTTATGTATTTGAAGGTTAGAATTACAGTTAGAAAGGGGGAGGGAGAGAGCGAGCGAGCATGCCAAAGCCAGGAGCTTCTTCTGGGTCTCCTATATGGGTGGCAGCAGCCCAAGGATTTGGGCATCTTCTTTTCCCAGGCTGTTAGAGAGCTGGATCAGAAATGGAATACCCAGGACTTTAACCAGCACCCATATGGGATGGTAGCATTTGCAGGTGACAGCTTTACCTACTGCACCACAACACCAGCCCCTACTAATTGTTCGTCTAACTTGACATTTTTCTGATTCTTGGTATGAGTGATGTTTGATTGAGACCTAGATTTTTTTGGCTACTGAGACTCTGGATCTTTTTTTTAGTAAATATAAATTTCCAAAGTACAGTTTATGGATTACATTGGCTTCGCCCCTCCCCCCATAATTTCCCTCCCACTCGCACCCCTCCCATCTCCCACTCCCTCTCCCATTTCATTCACATCAAGATTCATTTTCGATTATCTTTATATACAGAAGATCAGTTTAGCATACATTAAGTAAAGATTTCATCAGTTTGCACCCACACAGAAACACAAAGTGTAAAAATACTGTTTCAGTACTAGTTATAGCATTACTTCACATTGGACAACACATTAAGGACAGATCCCACATGAGAAGTAAGTACACAGTGACTCCTGTTGTAGACTTAACAATTTGACACTCTTGTTTATGGCGTCCGGAATCTCCCTAGGCTCTAGTCATGAGTTGCCAAGGCTATGGAAGCCTTTTGGGTTCGCCGACTTTGATCTTATTCCGACAGGGTCATAGTCAAAGTGGAAGTTCCCTCCTCCCTTGAGAGGAAGGTACCTCCTTTTTTGATGGTCCCGTTCTTTCCACTGGGATCTCACTTGCAGAGATCTTTCATTTAGGTCTTCTCTTTTTTTTTTTTCTCCAGAGTGTCTTGGCTTTCCATGCCTAAAATACTCTCATAGGCTCTTCAGCCAATCCAAATGCCTTAAAGGCTGATTGAGGCCAGGAGACTCTGGATCCTTTTTTTTTTTTTTTTTTGACAGGCAGAGTAGACAGTGAGAGAGAGACAGAGAGAAAGGTCTTCCTTTTGCCGTTGGTTCACCCTCCAATGGCCGCCGCAGCTGGCGCGCTGCGGCCGGCGCACCGCGCTGATCCGATGGCAGGAGCCAGGTACTTATCCTGGTCTCCCATGGGGTGCAGGGCCCAAGCACTTGGGCCATCCTCCACTGCAGTCCCTGGCCACAGCAGAGAGCTGGCCTGGAAGAGGGGCAACCGGGACAGAATCCGGCGCCCGGACCGGGACTAGAACCCCGTGCGCCACAAGGCGAAGGATTAGCCTAGTGAGCCGCGGCGCCGGCTGACTCTGGATCTTTAGATCTCTTATGGCAAGCTGCTTCTGATATATTTTCATTTGGGAAAGGGAACCACTGCCTTGTGATTTCCATTTGGGGTCAAGTCCAGGTTTACCACTTAGTTGATTTGGTGATGGTACCTCATTACTGCTTGGTGGGGTTGGGAGTTCACGCTTTCCACTAGGCCTCAGCTGATACCACCCTAGCTTGATGGGATTGGAATGCTTCATTACTGCCCTCTACTCATGGTCTTCACTGGCACTGAGTTACTGGTGGCTTTAACCACTAGGGAGTTGTGAATGTCCTGACTCCTCTAGTCCTTCTCTGATTCCAACAGCTAGAGAGGAGGAGGAGGAAGAGCAGGAGGAGGGTCATCTCATTATTGCAGGGATGGGGGGAATCAGAGGGTATGTACTTGAGTTGTTTAGTTATGAAATAAGAACAGTTCTTCATTGGCCCTACTGCTGGTTCAGATGATGATGGGGTCCAAAGATTTTTTTTTTTTTTTTTTTTTTTTTTGGAATCATTTAGCTGAAGTACAACATTTATTGTGTGAAATGTTGTCGTGTTAGCTGTTACTTATTTAGTCCTTTAGCTAAAAAGAGCATTTTTGTCTTATTCTATTAGCATTTCTGAGTTGCTTTCTTCTTTTGGAACCAGGCAGAAGATAGCCCAGGAAACTTGGCACTGTATGGTTCATGTTTCAAGGTTCCTAGTTTTATGCCTTCACTCTCCTTTTCAGAGTCTTATGTTTGGTTTATATATGAAGTTTAGACTTCTGAGTTATACTTAGTGGGCTGAATAGGGAAAAGTATGTCTACTCTGTTGTTTTGGTAGCAGAAGGAAAAAAAAAATTTAAGACTACAGGAAGGGATTTTAAAATTTTGGGTGAGATGTTGAACTAAATTATTCTGCATGAAAATCACTAAAAGGGTATGAAAAAAAGTTTCCTAAACCTTGCTCCCTGAGATTCTAAATCTGGCATAAGAACTAACCAGAGAATTTGTACATTGTAAAAGCTCTCTAGATGATTTTGAACTCTAGTTGTTCATTAGCTCTGGCAAATTCTTTTACCTCTCTCTGCTTTAGTTTTCCACAAATTAGACTGTAATAATTAAGAATCTTTTACCAGTGCAGTCAGTAAGGAGCACTTGAAGAGCTATTTTGCAATTCTATTTTTTTACTCCTTCTTGGAGATTCTGATTCAGTAGGATTGGGGCCAAGACTATCCATTCAACTGTGCACTTAATCCAAGTGTAAACCAGGTAATCTCTAAAATACTTGCAGTTAAGAACTTGTTTATCAGGTAATACACAGCACTAGAATTTCCCAAATCTAAAAAAGGTAGAGAAGAAAAATTATGTTTCCCCTCCTCTTAATATTCTTTTGGCCTTGTTAAACTGTTAAAATGCTGGTGACTTCTACAGGGCTGCCACCTGTGACTATATAGACTATCCTATAAGCTCCAGGGGGAACCTACACCAGGGTTTCTCAATTCTGGTGCTATGGAGATTGCGTTGCAAATTTTTAAATTTTTTTTTTTTTTTTTTTTTTTTGTGGAGGACTGTCCCATGAATTGTAAAATGTTAGCAGCATATCTGACCGCTTTCCATTGGAGGCCACATACATTGTCAGAAGTCCCTTACTGGACAAACCACTACCCTATAAAGTAATACAAATGCTGCCCACAGTTATCAGTTGCTGCTAAGGCAGAAGTGTGTGAAGTGTGTTCACAAAGATCTGATGTTATAGGTTAAAGAAAGTGTAACGTTGTGGTCTGTTTTGATCCTGTCCCCATAACAGTGTCTTGATAATAAGCCACCACTCTTATTGCCTTCTGTTATCCTATTTATAACCTGATCTCAGTAAGTTCATTAATTTTCTTGAGACATCTATTGAACACCTATTATGTGGCACAGACACTGTGTATGGATGAAGGATTAACAGTTTAAGTTGGAAGTGGAATAGGAAATTGATAAGGAAAAATGAAACTAAAGAACTCTATGGCCAGATTTTGAAGAGCCCTGTATTCTCAAACTCCATGTTTGTAATGATACTTGTACAATAAAACACTTCAAGTCACTGGGTACCAAAGTGTCTAAAACTGAACTTGATTGATTTGGAAGAGAAATTCTAACTTTCAGAATAAATATTCCAAACAATGTAATTCTTTTATATGATTTTGTTGAGATTTCTTATCTTCAGGTGTGGACTTTGAATCTAATAAATGTTGTAAGATCTGTCAATTCTAAAATGATAGTGAAGAAAAAAATCTTTAAGTTTTTAAATTTCCATTCCACAATTTAATACTTCTTTTTCTCATTTCTGTTTTAGTCTTGTGAAAATGCCATTGTATGCTGGAAACCTGGCAAAATGGAAGATGATATAGATAAAATTAAACCTAGTGAGTCTAATGTGACTATTCTTGGGCGATTTGATTACAGCCAATGTGACATTTGGTACATGAGGTTTTCTATGGATTTCTGGCAAAAGGTAGCAACATATTATTATATTTTGAAATTGTTTGACTTATGAAAGACCTTTGCAGTTTTAGCTTTTTCTGTTGTGTCCTTGTTCTTTTTTCCTAAGAATCTACCTTGATGTTTTCTATTGGTTATTTTGCCCTTTGATGTTACCCATTCTAACTTTGTGGCTCAGCACACCCTCTGCAGTGCATATGAATGAAATTTGTTGTGAGGTATCAATAGGAAAGTTAGGTGTGTATGTTGGGTAACACCTGATCCTAAGATTTAATGTTTTAGTGGTTAGAGTGTTCATAATCTTCACATAAAGCTTTATTCCATAAAAAAAAAAAGAGAGAGAGAAAAATGAGCATGGAAGACAGAGACAAAACACCAGTGACCTCAAATTTTAAAGAAATATGTTGTTAGGGTTTTGTGCTAACATGAACTGGATATTTATTTCTGTAAGAAAGCTTTGGAAATGCTTTTCACAGTGTTTGTTAAAATTCTTTAAGGCAGAAGAAAGAGTGACATGGCAACTAACAATGTAAATTGTAAAGTCCTTCACAAATTTGCAAAAGTGCCTTATTTCTGAAGACACACTGTGAAGTAATAATTACTCTTCTACTTACTCCTATTTGCAAATCAGAAATAGCAGTTCCAAAGAAGAGCACAGTCGGAGGCTAGAACTGAGGTTTTTCTGAAATAAAATGGTTTGAGATTGTTTGATTTAGAGCTTTGAGATTTTATTAATTTGCTGTTTTTAAAAATATGTTTGTACAGATGCTTGCATTGGGCAATCAGGTTGGCAAACTTTATGTTTGGGACTTAGAAGTAGAAGATCCTCATAAAGCCAAGTAAGTGTTTGGAAATTTCTGTGCAGAAATTCTGCCTTTTACTCCAAAGTTTTAAGCTAATACAGAAGAAACAATTGATATGTGATACTATCCGTAAATCATTTTTAACATTTACGAGTCTCAGAATTAAAGTATTTGTTTTTCGTTTCAGTATTGTTTTTCTTGAGTATCTTGGCCACAAGTTATTTATCTTGTATATAAATTATATACATTTCAAATATACCAATATAATTAAATATTCCTAAGATTTTTATGAAAGTTAAGGTTGAATTCCTTCTGGTTTTAAGTGCTTTTTATATGCTCGTTTTCTCATTCACTATTTTAAGCATACTAACAAAATTAGTACATATGGTATTTAGCCTGTTCTCATGTTTGTTTGTTTTTCCCTAGATGTACAACACTGACTCATCATAAATGTGGTGCTGCTATTCGACAAACCAGTTTTAGCAGGGATAGCAGCATTCTTATAGCTGTTTGTGATGATGCCAGTATTTGGCGCTGGGATCGACTACGGTGAAACTCTTCTTTCTAATCAAAGTTAGAATGTGTTGTCTGTGTAAAGTAGAATTAATGTATCTTGCTAGTAAGGGCACATAGAGCATTTAGAATTGTATTTCAGCATTTCAATCAGGCTGAGCTGAATGTAGTGATGTTTACATTGTTTACATTCTTTGTACTGTCTTCCTGCTCAGACTCTATTGCTTTTAATAAAAATTTATTTTTGTAAAGCTGTGTGTTATTTTAGTTATTTTCAGTGTGATGAAAAAAAGTGGTAATAAAATTAGGCCTTATCTTTTTGTAATGATTATCTTTTATAGTTTACTTAACTGGAGAAAGCCATACGCAGTAAAGATTAAGTATAAGCCCTGGAACTAAACTGAATTTAAATATTGGCTTTGCCACTAACTGTGACCTTGGATAATTAACATAGCATTCCTGTGCCTAAGATTCCTCATGTGTAAAATGAGTAATATCTACCTCAATCTTATTGTGAGGATCAAATGATTTAATACATGCAAGGCAATTAGAGCAGTACTTTTTAAGTTTTTTGTAATTGTTGCAAATTGTATTTTCTCTGATTTCTTATAAAGGATCTTCAAAAAGTTTATGGAAATACATATATGAAAAACTGCATTGGCTTTCAAAGTACTTTGCACCAAAATAAACTTTTAATTTCATTTTTTCAGATTTTCTGAAATACTATCATTTTAAATGACTATTTCCATAATAGTTTCATAATAGGTAGTTTAAAATTCTATAAAGTCAGAATATGTAATAGTATTACTTTAATCTTTTACAAATTAAAAATACATATAATTACCATTAGATTTGCAACTAGACCATTAGTAACCTTGTTATTAGAGCTAAAGAGGTGAGGACACAACTTAAATGCACTAGGTCAAATAATGAAAGAAATGAGGATTATGGATTCAAAAAGTTGAAAGGGCTCATATGTATTTCAAAATAGAATGAGGACACAACTTAAATGCACTAGGTCAAATAATGAAAGAAATGAGGATTATGGATTCAAAAAGTTGAAAGGGCTCATATGTATTTCAAAACAGAATGAATTTTATTCTACAAAACCAAGGAAAAATGTTTTTAAAGATTTATTTGTAAGAAAGGTAGAGTCACAGAGAGTTTTGTGTTTTTTTTTTTTTTTTGACAGGCAGAGTGGACAGTGAGAGAGAGAAAGGTCTTCCTTTGCCGTTGGTTCACCTTCCAATGGCCACTGCGGCCGGTGTGCTGCGGCCGACACACCGCGCTGATCCGATGGCAGGAGCCAGGTACTTATCCTGGTCTCCCATGGGGTGCAGGGCCCAAGCACTTGGGCCATCCTCCACTGCACTCCCTGGCCACAGCAGAGAGCTGGCCTGGAAGAGGGGCAACCGGGACAGAATCCGGCTCCCCGACCAGGACTAGAACCCGGTGTGCCGGCGCCGTAAGGCGGAGGATTAGCCTAGTGAGCCGCGGCGCCGGCGAAAGAGAGATTTTCAGTCTGCTGGTTCACTCCCCAGATGCCCTCAACAGCCTGTATTCAACAGGCTGGGTTAGGCTGAAACCAGAAGCTGGAAACTCCATCTAAAAATCATGGAGGGGGGAGGTGTTTGGCACAACAGTTAAGTTGCTGCTTGGGATGCTACATTCCATATCAGTGTCCTTGGGTTTGTGTCCTGGCTCTGCTTCCAATTCCAGCTTCTTGCTAATGTGCATCCTGGGAGGCAGCAGGTAATGACTCAAGTGCTTGGAACTCTGCCACGCATGTGGGATACCCAGATTGACTTCCAGGCCACTGGCTTCCACGTGCCCAGTCTTGGCTGTTACAGGCATTTGGGGGAATAAACCAGTAGACGAAACATAACTGTCTCTGCCATTTAAATAAATTAATTGAAATTAGGAAAATCATGAAATGTCAGTTCTTATAAATAGAACAGTTCAAAACCCAAAGTCAGAAATTTTAATCTTTTTCACTGGGTACTGATAGAGTATCAAGGTTAAAGCTAGGCTGGTGCCGCGGCTCACTAGGCTAATCCTCCGCCTTGCGGCGCCGGCACACCGGGTTCTAGTCCCGGTCAGGGCGCCGGATTCTGTCCCGGTTGCCCCTCTTCCAGGCCAGCTCTCTGCTGTGGCCAGGGAGTGCAGTGGAGGATGGCCCAAGTGCTTGGGCCCTGCAACCCATGGGAGACCAGGATAAGTACCCAGCGCCTGCCATCGGATCAGCGCGGTGCGCCGGCTGCGGCAGCCATTGGAGGGTGAACCAATGGCAAAAGGAAGACCTTTCTCTCTCTCTCTCTCACTGTCCACTCTGCCTTTCAAAAAAAAAAAATGGTTAAAGAAATGCAAATAATGAAAAGTCCAGGAGGCAGAACTTCTAGGCCAATTATCAGTCACATTCTTAAGGCTGTATTTCTGACTTCATTTCTCTGAAATGCTGAGAGAATAACTTTTTCAGTTGGAAATTTATATCATTACTGTATTGAAAGTATTTTGGTTTCAAGAAATTGTGAATAGGATTTCTGGAAAAAACCAGTGAGAGGAAAGCCAACTGATAATTCAAAGAGAACTCAAGTTGCTGTTGACCCATGACAAGAAAACAAGGCCATTGAATTCATTGTGAGCTTTGCAAATCTGAAAGAATATGTTCCAACTAAGATACCAAATACAGTCAAAAGTCCAATAGTGTACAATACTTGGAGTAATAAAGGTTGAAACTGTAGTTGAAAGACCCTAATAATGGATGGATAGGCATGAGATAATAGCACCCAACACTATAAAGGTTAATGGTTTAACAAAAGAAAGAGCTGTTCATCTCAGTTGATTGGAGACTCCTTTATTTAGATAGTGCTGCTGTGATGTTGTTTCTACTCTCAACACTTGACACCACATGTGAGTATTTCCCATAAAACCGGTTCTCTGACTCTTGAGCGTCAGCCAGCTGTCCAGCAAGTCAGTTCAACTTTTTTTGACTCATGCTTTACTTTTTTTTTTCTTCTATTTATTTCTGGCACTACCCAAAGTGGCTTAAGACCCACAGATTCAGAACTGTCCTACAAGACTGCCTCTACTTGAGATGGCAAGCACAAGTCTAGACCTCCTGTGTATCTCACCTGCTGTGAGCTCAGGTTCAGTAATTTGCTAGAATGGTTCACAGAACTCAAACAACTTAATATTATTGATTGTTTATAAATTTACAAAGGATGCAATGCACAGCCAGGTAAAGAGGATACAATTTGCAAATGACAGAATTTTTAAAAGCTGAAAGCAATTCTGTTACGTATAAATACCACATTTTAAAAAAAATCAATCTTTTGATATATCTTAAAAACATATACATTTGAATTCTTTTGGCTATATACCTGCAAGTGGATTTGCTGGACTCTTTCTGTTTTTAGATTTTTGAGAAATCTCCATACTGTTTTCTATAAGGGTCATACAAATTTATAATACCGGCAGTGTACAAGGGCTACTCCTTATCCATATTCTTGCATCTTTTGAAAGTAGACCATTCTAACAGGTGTGAGGTGATACTTCCTTGTGTATCTAATTTGCATTTCCCTAATGAGTGATGCTGCACTTTTTTTCATATACCTATTGGCGATTAATAGGTCATCTCTCAAGAAGTGTCTAGTTCCTTTGCCCATTTTTTAATAGGGTTATTGTTGAATGTTTTTCTTTATATGAGTACATTTTGGATATGATTCCCTTATCTCAGGAATAATTTGCAAATATTTTCTCCCAATCTGGATTGTCTCTTCACTGCATTGTTTCTTCCTCTGTACAGAAGCTTTTTTAGTTTGATGCAGTCCTTTTTGTCAAGCTTTTGTTACTTGTGCTTTTGGTGTCATAACCAGGGAATTATTTCCCAACCAAGGTTATGGGGTTTCCCCCATATATTTTCTTCTAGTAGTTTTAGAGTTTTAAGTCTTACATGTAAGTCTTTAATCCAATTTTAGTTGGTTCTGGTGTAAGGGCTGAGGTAAGGGTCCAGTTTCATTCTTATGCATGTAAATGGTTTTCCCAACACCATTATGTGTTCTTGGCACCTTTGTTGAAAGTGAATTGACTGTAGATGTGTTGAGTTTTTTTGTGGGCTTTTTTCCTATGCCATTGGTCAGTGTGTCTGCTTTTATGTGATTACCATGCTGTTTTATTACTGATAACTTTGTAAATGTAATTTAGCATCAAGCAGCCTACAGCTTTCAAGATTATTTTGAGTATTTTGGGTCTTTGATGATTCCATACACATTTTAGGATTGATTATTCTCTGAGGAATGGAAGAAATTTGAAAAAGACTGCACTGAAGCTGTAGATCGCTTTGTATGGCATGGACGTTTTGACAATGTTAATTCTTCCAGTCCATAAATTGATATCTTTTCATTTATTTATATTATCTTTTTAAGCTTATTTGAAAAACATTGTGACAGAGAGGGAGGGAGGAGAGAGAGGTCTTCAGTCCATTCATTCAATTCCCAAATACCCCAAACAGCCAGGACTGCACCACGCCAAAAGCAGGAGCCAGAAACTCCCATTTGTGTTTCCCACATATGTGGCAGAAACCCAAGTAATTGGGCCATCATCTACTGCCTTCTCCGGTACATTATCAGAAAGTTGGATGGGAACCAGAGGGTCTGGAACGCTAATGGATACTTTGGGATGTGAGCATCCCAAGTGGTAGCTTACAATGCAAGCCCCTCCTCACCTCCTCATCTTCAATTTTTTTTCATCAGTGTTTTATAGTTTTCAATATACAGATCTTTCATCTCCTTGGTTAAAGTTACTCCTAGGGTTTATTTTGTTTTGTTTTTGCTACTCTTATAAATGGGATTGCTTCTTGGATTTCTTTTTCGGATAATTCACTGCTAATGTGTAGCAATACTACTAATTACATTGATTTTATAACTGGAAAATTTGCTAAATTTGTCATTTTTCATTTATTTTGATGGAGTCATTAGGGTTTTTTCTGTATAAAATCATGTCAGCAAATGGAGACAGTTTCACTTTTCTTATTTAGATGTTTTCAATTTCTGCTTCTTGCCTAACTACTCTGGCTAAGACTTCCAATAATATGGGTATTTTTGTTTTGTTTTTAATTTATTTGAAAGAGAAGGATAGAGAGATCTCATCCTGTTCACTCCCCAAATGCTCACAATAGCCAAGTACAAACCAGAAACCTGGAATTCATTTCAGGTCTCCCACCTCCTTAAGCCATCTACTGCCTCCAAACATGCATTAGCATGATGTTGGATCAAAAGCAGAACTGGGACTCGAACCCAGAGACTCCAATATGGGATGTTGTCCCAAGTGGCATCCTAACTACTGCACCAAACACCCAACCCTCCAGACTATATTGTGTAGAAGATTGAGGGTAGGCATCCTTGACTTGTTTCTCAACCTAGAGAAAAAGCCTTCAACTTTTCACACTGAGTGATATCATCTGTGGGCTTATCATATATAGCCTTTATTTTATTGATGAACATTACACGTACTTTATGGAGAGTTTCCATCATGAAAAGATGTTGAATTTTGTGAAATGCTTTTTTCTACATCTATTGAAATGATCATATGTTTTTGTCCTTTGTTCTGTTAATAGGATGAATCACGTTTATTGATTTGCATATATTGAAGCATTTTTTTATCCTAGGTGTTAAATCTCACTTTTTTTTTTTTTTTTTTTTTTTTTTAAGATTTATTTATTTAGGGCCGGCGCCATGGCTCACTTGGCTAATCCTCGCCTTTGGCGACGGCACCCCAGGTTCTAGTCCCGGTTGATCCTCTTCTAGTCCAGCTCTCTGATGTGGCCTGGGAGGGCAGTGGAGGATGGCCCAGGTCCTTGGGCCCTGCACCCACATGGGAGACCGGGAGGAAGCACCTGGCTTCAGATCGGCCTAGCGCCAGCCGTGGCAGCCATTTGGGGAGTGAACCAACGGAAAGAAGACCTTTCTCTCTGTCTCTCACTGTCTAACTTTGCCTGTCAAAAAAATTAAAAAGATTTATTTATTTATTGGAAAGGCAGAATTACAGAGAGGCAGAGAAAGAGAGAGGTCTTTACCCACTAGTTCACTCCACAAATGGCAACAACAGCTGGAGCTGGGCAGATCCAAAGCCAGGAGCCTCTTCCAGGTCTCCCACGTGGGTTCAGGAGCCCAAGCAGGCCATCAGCAGGGAGCTAGATAGGAAGTGGAACAGCCAGGACTCGAATTGGTGCCTATGTGGGATGTCAGCACTACAGGCAACAGCTTTATCTGGTATGCCACAGCGCTTGCCCCATTTGCTCATTTTAGTGAACTGTTGAATATGGTTGACTAGTACTAGTTGAGGATTTTTTTGCATCTGTCTTCATCAGAAATGTTCGCCTGTAATTGTCTTGGAGTGTCCTTTGGCTTTGATATCAGGGTAATGCTGCTCTTCTAAGATGGGTTTTGAAATATTTCCTCTTTTTTTTTTTTTAAATGTAAGAAGGACTGATATTCTTTATTTTTTTATTTTGTTTAAGGTATGCAAACTTCATATATTTCCTATATACAGGTTCAGGAAAGGACTAATATTCTTTAAAAGTTTGATAGAATTCAGCAGTGAAGCCATCTACTTCTGGGCTTTTCTTTGATGGGAGACTATGATTATTATATCTCATTAGTATGTTCAAATTTTCAGTTTCTTCATGCTTCAGTCTTGGTAAGTTACATATTAATAACAGCCTCTTGTGATCCTTTGTATTTCTGTGAAATCAGTTGGGATTTCTGATTATTTTTACTTTAATAGAATTATTATTATTTTGTCTTTATTTTCATCTACTTGAAAGGCACAGTGACTGGATGAGACAGAAAGTGTGGGAGATCTTCCATTTGCTGGTAGACTCCCAACCAGCAATAGCCAGGGCTGGGTCAGGCCACAGCCAGAAGCTTAGAAATCCATCTGTGTCTCCCACTTCGGTAGCAGAGACACTTGAGCCATCATCTGCTGCCTCCCATGATGCATGAGTAGGAAGCTGGATTGGAAACAGAGTAGCTGGGCGTTGGCACAGACACCCTGATAGAGAATGTGAGTGCCCCCAAGTGGTGGCTTAACCCACTGTTCCACAATGCCTGCCCCAAAATCACACGTAGTTTGTGAAGAAGTATAAAGAAAAACGTTAAAACTAACTTTAATTTTACTATCTAGAAATAACTGCTTTTAGTGATGGGATGTATTTTGTGTGCATAATTTCAAAGAATTATGATTATTCTGAATATTTCAGCTTGCTAATGATTCTTCAAATATTAGATGATTTTGATTTTATATCTTTCCATACATTTCCGTGCATATTCCATTGTCTCTTGCTATGTTGGGCGTATTTTTTGCTTCCAAATATTTGCTTTTATAAGTAGTATTTTATTAATAGCCTCTTATAGAAATCTTTGTGTACTTCTGGATATTGCTTAGGCTCCTTTGCCAAATTAGTTACTGATCTAGAGGGTTTATCTATTATGGTTTTACCAAATTACACAACGGCATATGTTAGTGCTCATTTGAATTTCATCATTAGTTTTTGTGTGTATCTCAGAGATCTGGAGTCAACTTCTGTAAAGAATGAGATATATATTACAGGCATCGTGAGCCATATTGTCTGTGCCAAAACTATCCATTTCTGCTGCTGTAGCATGAAAGCAGCCATGGAAAACATGTAAATAATTGGTCATGGTTGTGTACCAATATACCGTTAATTATAAAAATGCAGCAGACCAGTTTCTTTTTTTTTTTTTATTTTTTTATTTTTTTGACAGGCAGAGTGGACAGTGAGAGAGAGAGACAGAGAGAAAGGTCTTCCCTTGCCGTTGGTTCACCCTCCAATGGCCGCTGCGGCTGGCGCACCGTGCCAATCCGATGGCAGGAGCCAGGAGCCAGGTGCTTCTCCTGGTCTCCCATGGGGTGCAGGGCCCAAGGACTTGGGCCATCCTCCACTGCACTCCCTGGCCACAGCAGAGAGCTGGCCTGGAAGAGAGGCAACCGGGACAGAATCTGGCACCCCAACCGGGACTAGAACCCGGTGTGCCGGCGCCACAAGGCGGAGGATTAGCCTAGTGAGCCGCAGCGCCGGCCAGCAGACCAGTTTCAATACAGTAGTTTGATAACCCTTCTATTGGATACTCATTAAAACAAAAATTAAAGCGAACAAAAGAACTTTATGGGAAGCTTCTAACATTGCTGAGGATTGAAGTCAACCAAATAGTTCATATGTCAAAGATCATCAAATAGGAGCTGATGCTGTGGCACAATGGGTTAAGCCATGGCCTGTAGCGCCAGCGTCCTATATGGCACTGGTTTCACTCCCAGATGCTCCACTTCCAGTCCAGCTCCCTGATAATGCACTTGGGAAAGCAGTAGAAGATGGCCCAAGTCCTTGGGTCCCTGTACCCACATTGAAGACCTGGATGAAGCTCCTGGCTCCTGGCTTCAATCTGGCCCAGCCCTGGCCATTGCAAACATTTTGGGAGTGAAACAGCGGATGGAAGATTCTCTGTCTCTCTTTTTCTTTGTGTGTGTGTGTGTGTGTGTGTGTATGTGTCCTCAAACTCTGCCTTTCAAGTAAATAAATATTAAAAAAAAAAAAATCCTCAAAAAAGATCCTGAAACAATCTCAATGGATGGAAGTTAAAACAATAAATAGTAAATGTACACTACCAAAGACTGCAAATGTCGGAATTACAATATAAAAAAGTCACCTTATTAAATAGTCACCTTATTTCAGATTATAATTTTCCTACCTTTCTGCATTCATTCTCCCTTTTCTTATCCTTCACTTCAGTTATCATTTACTATACTGTATAATTTACTTACTTGGTTTATTGTATTTCTCCTTCCACTGTACTGTTGGCTATATGAGGGAGTGTTTTATTTCACTGGTACAACCCCACAGCTAGAATAATGCCTTACACATAATAGGAGATCAACAATTATATGTTGAACTAAATAGAGAAAAGGTATAATCACAAAAATGAGTGAACAGAGATTATGAAGATGGATCAGGTAGGTTTGTAAAAGAAATAGAAGAGAGAAAAATATATTTGTTGCAGTAAAAGCTCAGTGGATAGTAGATTAAACACAGTTGAATAGAGATTGGTGATTTTACGAGATTACCTAGAATGTGGCACAGAGAATCAAGAATGGAGAATATGAGAAGTTAAGGAATCTAGAGGATAAAGGGTGGGTGTCATGGTTTAGGGGAAATTAGGCTAGGTAGGCCTTTACCAAGAAGAATGGGAGCAGGATCCCAATTGTCAGGAATACAAGCGTTAGTGAAACATGCTGATTAAGGACAGACAGTGACTCCAGCACTATAAAGTTTGTAGCTTGTATAGCTTGTACTTTTAGGTATCACCCCTAGGTTTTCCATGTTGTGACTGGTAGAAAATGCTGTTTTGGAGTAGAGCTGGTAGATTTCTATAGTGAGTCTTGGTAGTTTGTGATTACTTTCTGATACACAGCAAGACTTCAGGTGACTGAAAGCAGATTTATTTCACCTTTCTTGTTTTAGTTAGCCCTGCTGATATGGAACAAAAAAATGTTGGGTGATTTCTATTACATTTCTGTATAATGAGTGAAGGAGTGTGTGTGTAAATTTTGTAGTGTCCTAAGATTATTGGTTATAGGAAATTACTTAGTACTGAATTGATATCCTGTACTGTATGGGCCAGTATTTGATTTTTTTTACTCATTGCAAAATCACCTTTAAACTGAAAATTTAGTATAAAAAGCATTATTTTTTTCTTAGTCTGGTTGCAAGGGAAGGCTTACTAATCCCTGTTCTGGGTAGACACTTTGGCACAGTAGTTAAGACAGGGCCTGGAACACTGGCATCCCATATTGGAGTGTTTGGTTTGAGTCCTGGCTCCTCTGCTTCTAATTTAGCTTCTTGCTGGTGCACACCCTGATTGGCAGCAGTGATGGGTCAAATACTTGGTTCTCTGCCACCCACAAGGAGACTGAGTGGAGTCCTGGATTCCTGGCTTCTGCCTGGCCCAGCCCTGGCTGTTGCCGGTATTTGGGGAGTGAATTGGCAGATGGAAAATCTCCTAGCCTCTCTGATTTTCAAATAAAATGAAAATAAATTTTAAAAAATTCTAGGTCTGCCAATTTCCCTCAAACCCTGAACAAATCTGGATGAAATAGAGCATTTATGACTCTTGTAGATCAAAACTCTCTGTGAAAGAACTTTCAAAATAATATTTTCTTATCTGCCTTAAAATGTAAACTCCTCATAGACAGGAAGAATCATTTATTCATACATTTACCTGGCCAGGTATGCAAAACATTGCATTACTTAGGCCTCTGTATAAATCTGTGTCAGGCAACAGTTCCTAAATATGGAATGAGAGAAAAAAAAGTAAATTTTAAAAATAAACAAATGTGGAATGAAAGAATGCATCAGAATAATTTAATAAAGATACTTTTGATAGATGTGAGTCCAACCTGAGAGACTAGATTAAATATTTTTATAAAGGTCCTTTTGATGACTTTGATACAGATACTGAAACTACTGCTCTTTTGTAACTTATTACAAATAAATTATCCTAGTCAAAACATCTTCCCTTGGTATATTTCAATACTCAAGGGTCAAACATTTTGCTGAACTACAATTTTATATGGCTGAATATAATACACAAAAAGAGCCCAAAGTAGGCCTAATTATATCAAGTTTATCTGAGGAGGAAGTGTTGGCCTAGCAGTTAAGATACCCACATCTACTACTAAAAGCATCTGGATTCGAGTCCCAGCTCTGGCTCTTGATTTCCCTCATTCTGACGGTGCAGTAGGTGAAGGCTCAAGAACTTGGATCACTGTCACTCACAAGGGAGATCTGGATTGAGTTTCTGGGTTCAGCCTGGCCCAGCCCACTGCTGTTATAAGCACTGGAAGTCATGACAGCTCTTTGTTTTTATCTTTTTTTAATTTTTATTTTTTTATATTTTAAAAATTATTTTATTTGTTTGAAAGAGTTACACAGAGAGAGGAGAGGCAGAGAGAGAGAGAGGTCTTCCATCTGTTGGTTCACTCCCCAGATGGCCGAAACAACCGGAGCTGCACCGATGTGAAGCCAGGAACCAGGAGCTTCCTCTAGGTCTCCCATGCGGGTGCAGGGGCCCAAGGACTTGGGCCATCTTCTACAGCTATCCCAGGCCATAGCAGAGAGTTGGATTGGAAGAGGAGCAGCTGGAACTAGAACTGACGCCCATGTCGGCGCTTCAGGCCAGGGCTTTAACCCACTGCACCACAGCACCAGCCCTAATGTCTTTATCTTCCTGTCTCTTGCAAAATTAAGTAAATAAAGTTTATCTGAGCTCACTGCAGCCTAGCATAATTTTTCACAGTCAATTTGAAATTTTCACTGTTGTTAATGTCTCCCAAACCGATGTGCATGACTAGTGATGAGAGTGAGAGAGTGTTAATAGCTCTGTCATCTATTGGATTACTTCTGTGGATAAAATTGACCAGTTTCTATCTCAGATTGTGCCTAACTTAACTTCCTGTCAGGCTTGTTCTTTGTGGATGTGCAGGACCTCAAGAAACCAGCTACATATTCAATGAGACTCGATAAGGCCCCTCCCTGGTGATGCCTGTCTTGTTCCTTCTGGTGGTCTTGCCAGGTTTAGACTTGGCTCCTGCCAGGCTGCCTCTCTGGTAGTAGAGGTTTTCCAGGCTGCTTTCTGCCTGAACATTGTGCGGCTGCAATATTTATTAAACAGGTGTTTGTCCTTTGAAAGTACTCTGCCTTTCTGAGTTACTGCTGCTCTTTCCTTAATAATATCCATGGCTGAACATGATCATTTTAGTATCGCTGGAATGCATGCACCCTTGTGGTTTCCTATATTGTTTAGTCAGTACCAGATTAAAAACTGTTAAACAAGAGCCTTTTAAATTTTAATTTCCTGATTCTTAACACACTGTATAGGTCATAATAGGCATTCAACCGTTGAATGCATGATATACAAACTAAGAATTCTACTTAAATTGATCTCTGATGAATTTGAGGCAGTATGGAAGACATGCTTGAATGGCACTATGCTCACTCCCTAATGTAAAACTGTCTGAGGTTGAGAAGGGAGATATTGGTATTTCATTGGTTCCAATACTTTCAGCCCCTTGCACATATTAGAACCTTGCCTTTTGTAGGTTTGTTGCACATTTTAGCATGCATTGGAGCTTCCAGGAGGGCTTATTTAAATCACAGATTGCTGTGCCCCATCTTAGAGAAGTTTCTAGATCTATTGTTGTTGGCCCAAGGACCACATTTTGAGGAGTACTGTATTTTTTTAAAGATTTATTTTTTGTTTATTAAATATTTATTTATTTTACTCAAAAGGCTGTTAAGGAGAGAGAAAAGAAAGATGGTCCACCTGTTGATTCCATCAAGGGCTGAGACTTAGGCCAGGCTGAAGCCGGGAGCCAGGAACTCCACACAGGTCTATCACAGGGGTGCAGGAGCCCTAGTAGTCAGGCCATTCTCCACTGCCTTTCTAAGCGTATTAACAGAGAGCTGGGTCAGAAGTGGAGCAGTCGAGAATTGAGCCACTGCTCCTATGTGATGCTGGTGTCGTAGGTGGTGGCCTAACCTGCTGGGCCACAATGTTATCCCAAGAATTAGTTATTTGAAAGGCAGAGCATCAGAAGTCAGAGACAGACACAGAAAGAAAGCTTCCAACCACTGCTTAACTCCCCAAATGACCACAACAGCCAGATCTGGGCCAGA
The DNA here is from genome assembly GCF_051225735.1 of Oryctolagus cuniculus. Classification (NCBI taxonomy): domain Eukaryota; kingdom Metazoa; phylum Chordata; class Mammalia; order Lagomorpha; family Leporidae; genus Oryctolagus; species Oryctolagus cuniculus. Next base: position 77,511,365 of record NC_142867.1, read on the forward strand.
CTGAAGTTAGGAGTCAGACATTCCATCTGGGTCTCCCTCATGGGTGCAGGGTCCAAGTACTTGGACCATCTTCTGCTGCCTTCTCAGGCACATTAGCAGGAAGCTTGATCAGAAGCAGACTAACCAAGACTCAAAATGACACTGGTGTGGGATACTAGCATGGCAAGCAGTATCATAACTTGTTGCACAACACTGGCCCCAGAACTGTTTTCAACAGTAGCAGCTTTACTATTAGTTGAATACTGACCAGTTTGATTATTACCATACATTGTGGTTAAGTTCCTTACACATGTTATTTCAAATTGTCGCTCCCCCTCTTCGTGGAGGAACGACACTAGACCCTGCCTAGGTTTCCTATCCGAGTCACGGCACCATTATGTCGCTCCCCCTCCTCGTGGAGGAACGACACAGGACCCTGCGCTGTTCTTTTGTCTGCTCGGCCCTTCCCGGGTTTGCTGCTGGTTCTTCCCGGGTTGGCTACCGACCCTTCCACCTCCGTGGAAGGGCGATAGCCCCTGCCACTTTCCCCACTTCCGCGGGGGAGCGGCACACCGCCGGCCGGCTCTCTCGGGGGCTGCACAGATGTTCCCTCAGATAGATGTTCTGGTGCATGTTGTCTCTCTCCTCCTTTATAGTCCTCTTCCACCAATCCCAACTCTGCTACCCACACGCCGAGTACGCTGCTCTCCTCCAATCAGGAGCAGGTCCTGCTGTTTATTGGTTGAACTGGAGGCAGCTGTGTAGAAGCTGTTTACTCCTCTCCCAGTGCCATATTGTGGGAGTGCAGATGCATAGAATAAGTCTTAATTCCAGTAACAGTCTAGTCCGAGTTGCTCCCCACATCAAATACTTGAAGTAAATACCTGAACATAGGCAATCTGATGACTCCGTAGATGATTGCCCAATTATATCTTCCCTCCAGCAACTGTTAACTAGCAACGTAGTCATTGGCCTATGTGTGTGAGAAGGGTTGTAGAACAAAAAGACATTTTTGTGCAGTTGAATGAGGAAACAAATGTGGAAGCAGACCAGCGTCTGTACTTCAAAAGTCTTGCCCTTGTTGGACAACCTTGTTAAGTGGGTCCCCTCTCTCTCCCAGTGGGCAGCTTAGTGGAATCTGCTCTGCCTTTCACCACTGCAGCTGACAATAACACATGCTGATAATGTCCAGAAGGAGTTTCACGGACTCAATGCCCAGAAAGCCCTCTACTCTCCAATGTCTCAGAAGAGGGAGGGGGGGACGAGAAATAGTGGGCCTATCTATAAAAACTTCAGTCTGAACACAGACTGGGCTCTTGGTTCTTTGCTGAGATGCCCACCTGTCCGCTTGGGGTGTTTTCTTCATTAAATTTGGCTAACATGCTTACTGCTACACTCTGTCTCACATCTGAAATTCGGTTCTTGTGCAAAGAGAAGAACCTGTGACATAGCCACTTCTGGTAACACAACCAGTAACTGTCAACACTGAGAGCAAATGTGATAGTCTTCCTTGTTCCTTGCCAGAAAAAGTTTACACATAGTGCACAACAAATAAATGCAGAAAAATTAAGGTATATTTAATGTATCTATATCTATTTTAGGCCAAAATCCCTTTTGGGAATGAAGCAAATACATGTTCATACATAGACTGAATGCACAGAATTTGAGTTAGATTGACAGGTATTTCACTCCGGCTCATGACCTCTGATTTAGCAAGGCCCCTACATGTATGAAACTATATAGGCTAGCTTTTCTTGAAGTATGGTTCCTGGACCAGTAGCATCAACATCACCTGCCATATTTAACAAATGAAATACAAGACTTGACCTGGCACTCACATGAGATGCCAGCATCACAGCTGAGCCACAATGCTGGCCCTAGGGCTGGTTGTTTCAGTAGCACAAGACCCAAGTTATATTCATCTCATTGCTCTGCCTTCCTGATTGTGCAGGCCTTCTCAGGTTATTCTCGTTAAGGTTTCAAGATGGTTACTACAACTCCAGGTGTCATCTTCAGATATGTCAAGGCACAGAGGGAGAGTGAGCATCTCTTTGTATGACGTTCTTTAGACCAAGAAACTCCTTAGAAGCTCCCAGCAAGCTTCCTCTCACGTGTTTGGATTGACGGAATCAGTCACAACAGAGGGAATAGAAAGTCATTGATTAGATTAAGCAGGGTCTTCTCTCAGGGCTCCTGATTTACATAGAGGAAAAGTAGATGCCTGAATAACATTACATTACATTTCTGCTAACAAGAAAGAAGAAGGTGAAGAGTAGATGTCAAAAAGATAACTACCAGTATTTGCTGTAGGAAAGGGAATAAATAAAAATTATTGATTTTGAAGAAACTATGTAGTACTTAGCTTTAACAAATTGCACAACAAAATAGCTAAAAGTAACTATTTCAACTAAATCTTTTATTTGGGTTGAGCTCAGCTGGTCTTTACGGGATTCATTTATGTGTCTCAAGTCAGCGGCAAGTCAACACCTAGGATCTGACTGGTTCTTGGCCTCGAAAGTGGGGCCAGCTGTCTTTCATTATTCATCAGGCTCTTGTTGGCTTACTCTTTTAATGGACTGGTGCAGTTCCAAGAACCAGAACAAAATCTTGCAAGTATTTTTGAGGCTTAAACAAGGAACGGTATATTATCACTTCCACTGCATTATTTTGATCAAATCAAGTAAGAAGGCCAAAAGAATGAGCAAATAGGCTTTCTCTCTTTAAAAGATTTGTTTATTTATTTGAAAGGCTGCGTTATTGGGGCTGGCATTGTAGCATAGCAGGTTAAGCCTCCATCTGCAGTGTCAGCATCCCATATGGGCACCAGTTTGGGAGCTGGCTGCTCCACTTCTGATCCAGCTCCCTGCTAATGCGACTGGGAAAGCAGCAGAAGATGGCCCAAGGGCTTCGGTCTCTGCACCCATTTTGGAGATCCAGAAGAAGCTCCTGGCTTTAGCCTGTCACAGCCCTGGCTGTTGCAGCCATTTGAGGAGTGAACTAGTGGATAAAAGGTTCTCTCTCTCTCTCTTTCTCTCTCTTTCAAATAAATAAAATAAATGTTAAAAAAAAAAAAGAAAGAAAGAAAAGAAAAAGAAAGGCTGAATTATAGAGACAGAGAGAAAGAGAGACTTTCCATCTGCTGGTTCACTCCTCAAATGGCCACAATGACCAGGACTGGGCTAGGCTGAAGCCAAGAGCTTCATCCAGGTCTCCAACATGGGTGGCTGAGACCCGAGAAATTGGGCCTGGGCCAGCATTGTGGTGTAGTAGGTTAAGCTGCCTCCTGTGATGCTGGAATCCCATATTGGTGCTGATTTGAATCCCGGCTGCTCCATTTCCAATCCAGCTCCCTGCTAATGGCCTGGGAAAGCAGCGGAGGATGGCCAAAGTGCTTGGGCCTCTGCACTGATGTGGGAGACCTGGAAGAAGCTCCTGGCTCCTGGCTTCTGCCTGGCCTAGCCTTGTCCATTGAGGCTATCTGGGGAATGAATCAGTGGATGGAAGATCTCTCTATTTCTCTCTCTCTCTTTCAAATAAATAAATAAATCTTAAAAAAAAAAAAGAAAAGAAAGAACTTAGGCTATCTTCCACTGCCTTCCCTGGATAATACCAGGGAGCTGGATTGAAAGCAGAGCAGCCAGGACTCAGTCAGGACTTGAACTGATTCTCCCATGGGATGGCAGCATCACAGGCAGCAGCCCAACCGGCTGTACAATAACGCTGCCCCTAGACTCTATCTCTTGACAGGAGAAACTACAAAGTTACAGAGTCACATCCAAGGGCATGGAAACTGCAGAAGAATTTGTGACTCTTTCCACGAATTGCAACAAGGAAAGTCATTTGGATCTGCTATCAAGAGAGAAAACTGTCATTTAGAAAGTTTCAAATCACCAGTATCACCAACTTGTCTACTCTGAGCTGAAGTTCCTACATTAGTATGATTGTTATGGATGATTTGATGATAACGTTTGCTCCAGGCAGCAAAAGGTTGGAGGCTGTGATGCTGTCATTTAAAACAGCAATATTGAAGAAGCATGGAATATTTAAATATCCTGGAATATTTACTGCAGGGAATTTTAGAGATGATGTAGTCCAGTTCCTTAACATTAGAACTTTTATAAAATTAAATTTCCTTATTGGTTTAAAAAATCAAACAGTAAAAAAAAAAAAGCTTTGAAATAAAAAAGGTCACTTTCTGCTCATGTTCTATTTCTCAGAAGCAACTTTTAACATGTTAAGCTGTTTCTTCTTGCATTTAATCTTGTAATTCATAGGTAATGTGCACTTGATGTTCTTTTGATTCATTACTTTTGACAGATCCTACATTAGAAGAGAATTTTAGTTATTTTAATTACTCCTATTCTCTCATGTCCTCTACTCTCATGTCTCATGTCTTACTTGACCCACATTTGGGGTTTTTATGAAGATTTCTGTAGTAGGCTAATGTCTCCCCCAAGTAGTCATGTACTAATGCCCTGAACCCAGAAATACTACTTTATTTGGCAAATGAGACCTTATAGATATGATGAGGTTAAGGACCTTGAGATCCATATATAGAGATCCATATATTGAGATCACTATAAAGGTTATATATTTCTATAAAAAGGGAGGCAGAGTGAGATGCGACACAACGAAGGCAATGTGAAGACTGAAGTAGGCTCTGCTGTAGTATATGTTTATAAACGGTAAAGATGGTTGAGTAATGAAAAAACCTTGGGCTCTTTCAGGTTCATCATGCTGCATCTCCTCATTTCTCTCTGCTCCCTGTCCCTTTCCCCTTTCCCTAAGCTACCACCAATCTACTTTCTGCCTCTTTTATTGATTTATTTGAAAGGCAAAGTTATGAGAGGAAGAGGGAGAGGAGGCGAGAGAGGGGAGAAAGGGAGAGGGAGTGGGGGAGAGAGGAGGGAGAGAGAGGGAGAGGGAGAGAGGGAGAGAGAGAATCTCTTCCATCTGCTGGTTCACTCCCTAAATGACCACAACAGCTGGGCCTGGGCCAGAATGAAGCCAGGAGTCTAGAACTCCAACTGGATCTCCCACATTAGCAGGGAGCTGGATAGAAAGTACAGCAGCTGGGATTTGAACTGGTACTGGATACCGGCATTGCAGACAGTGGCTTAACGCCCTGTGCCACAAAGCCAGTCCCTACTTTCTACCTTTATGGATTCCCCTAGTCTGTACATCTCATATGGATGAAATCATACGTGTTGTCTTATGTGGCCTCTTTGATTTATCACACTTTTTTGAGGTACATCCATATTATAGTGTGAATCAATACTTCTTTTTTATGGCTGAATTATTTCATGTTCATAGATCACATTTTATGTTCCCATTCATCTGTTCATGGACATTGAGTTGTATCCACCTTTTGGCTATTATTAACAATGCTGCTTTAAACATTCATGTACAAGTTTCTGTGTTTCTCCTTTTTTTTTTTTTGCATTTTTTCTATATACCTAGAAGAATTATTACTGCATTCCCTGATATCTGCAATTCCTAAGCTTCTCTGTTAGTTCCTGGAGTTTGATTTTCCTCTGCTCTGCCAAGTAATTTGTCTTTTACTTTTACTTACTTTCCATTAACATCTGTGATTTGTACTTGCAGATAACCTCTAGTTCAAAGAAGATGGCATTTGTGTCTATCTCGTATTCTCCTTGTTTTAGAAAGGAATATTTTCCAGAAATATTTTTACTCTCTTCAGTTCTAGAAGTAGGGGAAATTTAATATCTAAAAAGATGAAATAAATGATCTTATCACTCTAAGTTAACAAACAAGTGAAACCCAGAATTCCTGATTCCCTGAGCAAAATGAAAGTTTCTACCCAGAATGCTCTAATTATTGGAAAGATGTTATCCATGAAACATGTTTTCTTCACTTTCACATGTTGTATCTAGTTCTGTCCATAGATGTTACAAAGAACAGAAGACTGGCTTTCATAGTCTGGAAAAAGGACACTAACTCACTGCCTGTGATTCTTTGTATAACCTGTAATTAACAGTTTACCAACAGAATGGAAAAAAACCTCAAATTTTTCATAACAAAGATTGGGCCAATTAATAAACAATCACCATAGCGTACAAAAACAGTTTCTCAGCTAGGCAGTTAAGATTAAATAAGATTGCCGTGTTGGAGAACGAATGATTATCATATGAGTCATGGAAAGATTCCTGAAGAAAAGTGGGAGGAGGTAAAAAATTATCAAGTGACTATTATGGGCAGATGAAGTAAGTTACTCAGAAAAATGGAGAAAAAGCTCAAATCTCATTACAAAGACTGGGACTCTTTCAAATACATCTTTAAGAAATATATATAGTTTGGCCACTATGAGTATTTAGTACTTCATGTGTAAGAAACCTTTTGAAGTAGATATGGTTACTGTCCCATTTTAAAGATGAGGAGAAGGAGGCATAGGAATTTGAGATTAATCAACATTAGATAGCTAATAAATGGCAGAGATGTGTTCTGAACCCAGAGACTGTGCCTTCCTCTTATTAAGAAGTCTCATCATGAATGGCCTTTTTATTCTGAAGGTTCTGGGACTTGTTAGGTAGAAAGATCTTTCCTCTTCATCCTTGGCTCATCCATTAAGGGAGGATTTGAAATGAGATAGGTGGTCAGAGTTTATGGAGCTACCGTGGAGGCCAGAGGACTGTACCAAACTCTGATACTCCACATATAACCTGGGGTTGGAAAGCCAGATTTGCTTATTACAGGCAGCCTCAGCACAGAAATTTCAAGTTGGTCAGAGTCACCTCTCATCCCACTGAAGAGGAAAGGGAATTGAAGCTAAAAACGGGAGAATGAGTATTGGTGGCAATGAGTATTTCATGCTAGTTATTTTTGGCTATTGTTCTATGCTTCCCATGAACCTTGCATGAAAATGTGTATGAAAAAATAGACATTCCACAATGAAACTCCCACTAATCAAGTGTTGGCAGGCATTCACTCATTTAATTCTCACGTGAACCCTTGGAAATAGTTATTATTCTTATTTTTCAAATAGGGACACGGAAGCACAAAGATGATATACAACTTGCCTAGCTGTACAGCAAATTAATGGGAGAACTAAGTAAAGCTAGAAAGAACTACAATATTGTATACAAGTACAAAACAATCAGTTAAATGTGAGTACTCCTGACGCTGTAGCAGAAAGAACCCCACATTGATCAGGAATTGAATTCAGGTTGCAATAATTACTGCGGTTTTCAGACTTGGGGCCGGTCATTCTGCAGCTCAATTTCCTCTTCTATGAAACAGATATCATGTTACCTCATAGGGTTTTCTAAGAATCTAGTAAAGTGATGGCTGTAAAGCGTACTTAACTGTTAAGACAAACGTCAGAAACACTTCGCGCCAGCATTGTACTTGCAAATTTGGGATCCGGACTATCAGCCGCCAACATGCGGCTAATTCCCCTCCCAGAAACCGGCGCACGACCTTCTGGGACTCGTAGTTTTACACCGCATTATCCCGCCTTTCCCCCCCACCCACCTCGCAAGCGGAAGTGGCCGGAAGTCCCGGAAGTAGTAGTCGCCGTAGCGGCATGCTGGGTAGGGAGGGAGGGTCAGAGGTCGTCGGGGCAGACGGCGTTCTTGCCGCTGGCCCAGTCGCTATGTAGTGGAGAGGCAGGCTCCCTCCTGCAAGTTCTGGAAGGTTCTTGGGCTCGATTAGGGCAGAATCTCCAGGACTCTTAGTCGTCGGCATCAAGACCTTGCCGGCTGAGCAGTGCCGCCGCCGACGCCATGTTTGGCTGCTTGGTGGCGGGGAGGCTGGTGAGGATGGGGCTGGTGGTGTCAAGAAGAGGTCAGGAGGGTGAGGGCGAAGCCTAGGGCCGGGAGATGGGGTTGCGGAGTGCGTTGCTGCTAGGGATGCGGTGAAACCACTCGCGGTCTACTTTTTTGGCTGTGTACGGATGGAGAACAGGACTTTGGGATGCTCTAATTTACCCAACTCTGTGCAGATTGGTTTGAGTAGTAGTATTATTAACTGCCATTTATTGAGTATGCATTTTGTAACAACTGCTGGGCCTAGTGCCATGCATGCCTGTCTTCAGTTGTTTTAGTAATTTGTGTAGCTCTTGACAGCTCAGATTTAACCCTCATAACCTGTGAGAAGGTCTTTATCGTTCCCATTTTGCAGTTGAGGAACTTCGGTTCAGTTGGCAGTATATAAATGCTCTCCAGGCCCATAACGTGAGTTGTTTGTGAACCTGGGAATCCAATCTAAGCTGTACTCAAACTTCCAATGTTTTCGGGCGATGTGTATTTTAAAGACCCTTTGGAAGGACCTTAGTACCAATGTACTTAATGTAATTTGAAGTTAGCTTGGGGAAAAACCCGAAACTTAGGTGTGAGCCGTATCTGAGATGCCCGGAGAATGATGCCAGCAAAATGGTTTGTAATTGGTCAGAAGAGATAACCAGCCTTGCTGGATTGTTAGAATTCAGTGAGATCAGCACCTGGAATTGTTTAGCAACAAACTGGAACCAGAGTCTGGAGAGTGAATCTTGTTTCCTTAGAAACTACCCAGGCATAGTTTTCCACACCTGACTCCTTTCTCCTAGAATTCTGTCTCTTTTTAAAATTTTCTTGCTTTATTAAACGTTATAGTCTTTTTTTTTTTTTATTTGTCTTTATCAGCTTTTGATTACGTGTTGTATTCTGCACAGGATTCTAAGAAATTGAAAGGAAAGTAGAGACAACTAGCTTTAGAAAGTGTGTCTCTTGAATGACTGGGAGACCCAGGTGGGGATGGTGGTAGTTGCTAATCCTGGTGAGATCATTTTGGATTGCCCTTGCTCATGATAGAGAAAAATGAAAGAGCCAACCTGGGGTGATTATGGTACTCAGATGAGTGCCATTAATGAACGATGTTATCAATAATATGTATTTATAAGAATAAAAGGCTATGGGCAATTCATGCATCTCATGTCGTCAACTAATTTGGAAAGAAATTTAGTTATAGCAACACCCATGGCTTTTTACCCAGCACCTGATTTCTATGATGTATAACTAGTAGAAGTTTCTTCAAGCCAGGACTCCTTGAAAGTGTTTGGTTCTTTATTTCTGTATGTTAGAATGCATTAATGAAAATGAAGGACAAATAGTCTTAGCAACATCTCAAAACTTAACTATTATTTTTTTCAAGTAAAATCCACGTTTGAAGTTATGAACCTAGTTTTCACTCAGAAGTTTTTCTTAAGTAGGGAGGTCCTTTTTTTTTTCTTAATGTCAAGGATTAGAATGTCATAATACAGAATTACAGATTGTTTGAAGCCTTGTACAGAATTGACACTTAAAAATATTTATTTGGCCTGATGATTATTTCAAGACTCATAAACAACATAGTTTTTCATGCTTTCTGAAGTTATATGTATGCTAAATGGTGGTAAAATTGGATTTAATACTAATAGTAGCAGTTTGACTAATTGTATTCTTTGTTTTATTCTTTACACTTAAATTGGAGGGTTTTAAACGGGTCAGAGAACTTCAGAAGAAAGAATGAGAACTTTTAAGAACATTCAACTTCAGTGTGGGATTTAATTCAGAGCAGTTGATAGTACTTTATAACTAGTTATGAAGTTATGTTGCAGTATATTTTCTCTTAAGCTTCTTTATATTAGTTGACAGTCTATTATAAAGGAAACAAGTATTTTAGTAACAACCAGCAAATAATAAGAGCAGAAATAGCAGCAGAAAATAAGTTGGAGTCTAGGTAATAGTAATTGACCATTTAGTCTTAAAAAATAATAATGGTGGGTTAAGCACTGTAGTGCAGTGGGTTAATGCCCTGGCCTTAAATGCCGGCATCCCATGTGGGAGCAGGTTCTAGTCCCAGCTGCTCCTCTTCTAATCCAGCTCTCTGCTAGGCCTGGAGAAGCAGTAGAAGATGGCTCAAGTCCTTTGGCCTCCGCACCCACGTAAGAGACCCGGAAGAAGCTCCTGGCTCCTGGCTTTGGATTGGTGCAGCTCCAGCCGTTGCGGCCAGTTGAGGAGTGAACCAGCAGATGGAAGACCTCTCTCTGTATCTACCTCTCTAACTCTTCCAAATAAATAAATAAATAATCTTTTTTTTTTTTTAAATTCCCTTTATAAAAAAAATGATAATGGTAATTCAGATTTGGTGTTTTGGTGATGAGAGTTACAATAGCAATTAATAAACAAGAGAAAAGATCTTATATAATTTTTACAGAATTGTATAATTCAGAATTAATACTTCTTTTAAGATTTATTTTATTTTTATTTTTTTGACAGGCAGAGTAGACAGTGAGGGACAGAGAGAAATGTCTTCCCTTTCTGTTGGTTCACCCCACAATGGGCCACCACGGCTGGCGCGCTGCGGCCAGTGTGTCGCGCCAGTCTCAAGCCAGGAGCCAGGTGCTTCTCCTGGTCTCCCATGGGGTGCAGGGCCCAAGGACCTGGGCCATCCTCCACTGCACTCCCTGGCCACAGCAGAGAGCTGGACTGGAAGAGGAGCAACTGGGACAGAATCTGGCGCCCCGACTGGGACTAGCCTGGTGTGCTGGCGCTGCAGGTGGAGGATTAGCCTAGTGAGCTGCAGCGCCGGCAAGATTTATTTTATTCGAAAGAGTTATACAGAGAGAAGGAGAGGCAGAGAGAGAGAGGTCTTCGATCTGCTGGTTCATTTCCCAGATGGCCGCAACAGCTGGAGCTGTGCTGATCAGGAGCCAGGAGCTTCCTCCAGGTCTTCCCATGTGGGTACAGGGGCCCAAGGATTTGGGTCATATTCCACTGCTTTCCCAGGCCATAGCAGAGAGCTGGATCAGAAATGGAGCAGCTGGGTCTCGAACTGGCACCATATGGGAAGCTGGCACTGCAGACGCAGGCCTTACCCACTAGGCCATAGCGCAGGCTCCATTACTTTTTGCTAATGGATGAAAATACCAATTTTCAGTAACTTTCTAAAAGTATACAAATTTTTTCCTTGAAAGTAAATTTTCTTAAACATCAAAATAAGATAATATGGTTTTATTTTATAAACTGTTTAATTCTAGAGCAGAAAATTAGTTTTTTGAAATGAATCAAGAAACTTTAGAAGTTCCCACATACCAAGTTCAAGGTAGAATTTTTACATTTAATCAATTTAAAATAATTTTTCTTATATAAAATCAATTCTCATTCTTCCCAGTAGTTATGTTCTATAAAGAAGGTTTCTGTGACCACTAAAGTCACAGTTATATATTCTCTCTATGTATGTGTGTGGGTGTGTATGTATGAATGGTCACAGTTATAGTCTCTACACACACACATAGTTTTCTATATAGTTATCATTGCCTCAATTGGGACTTCCTACCGGCCTCTAGTTACAGCATTTTCAGTCAGCCTATAACAACCTTGTTTTAGGTGTGTTTCTATTTAGATACTTTAACATGTATTCGTGATTCATTAATATTCATGTTATGGCCAACAGCATTAAACTCATACCTGAATAAAACATATCCAACACACTTATTTTCTCTGAAAGGCATTTATTAGCATTAGTTGGCTTAGGAATACCAGGCGGCATTTTAGCTTGGCCTTTTTGAACATCAAAATCACCAACAAAAAACAAAAAATGCCAGCAGACACGCTTAATAGAGTAAGAAAAGGGACTCGTTCATAACTATAAGAACTGAAACAAAGCAGAGCATAGCCACCTGCTACCTCACCTGGGAATGTTAATCAGGCAACTCACATTTTTTGCTGTTTTGTCCTGCAGAGTAGTTGTTGAGAGGCCACAGAAGTGAAGCAAACATTGGTTTGGGGTTACAAATAAACTTTTGTGAATAGGTAAATTCATAAATACAGAATCTGAGGATAAAGAGGATTGACTAATTGCTTCTAGATTGCTTACCCATTGTAATTACCCAAGATTCTCTACTTTGAGACTGAAGGAGAAAAGTTTGGTATTCTGAATCTTTCATTTTTCAACATTCTAAATCTGAGTAAAATCTTTTCAGGGCATGTCAGAAATAGCATATTTTTGTAAAGATTGCATTAATAAGATGATCATTTAAGGCTCAATATATCCTTTTAACTCCCCATTTACAAAATGTCTGCTTAGTAGCAAAATATTAAGAAATATTTGGATGATTATTTCAGGACTCATCAACACCATAATTTTTCATGCTTTATGAAGTTGTATGCATATAACATTTTACCTGGTATAATAACTATAGTATACTGGAAACATAACTTTCAGTAATATTTTAAGAGTTACAGGAACTCATTGAACTATTGAACTAAGACGAGTTTCTTATTTTCTAGGTGCAAACAGCTGCACAGCAAGTAGCAGAGGATAAATTTGTTTTTGACCTGCCTGACTATGAAAATATCAACCATGTTGTTGTTTTTATGCTTGGAACAATCCCATTTCCTGAAGGAATGGGAGGGTCTGTCTACTTTTCCTATCCTGATTCAAATGGAATACCAGTATGGCAACTCCTAGGATTTGTCACAAATGGGAAACCAAGTGCCATCTTCAAAATTTCAGGACTTAAATCTGGTAAGAATAATATATTGAAATAGTTTTATAATTAAACTTTTTCTTAAATATCATTATATGGAACATGGCTTTTTAAACTTCCCATTTTTTTTATTGCTGAGGTAACATGCCTTTTTTTTTTTTTTTCCCAAAATTAAAAGATACAGAAGCAATTGAAAAATAGTGAAATATTTTTTGTGGCTCCTCACTCTTGCCCTCTGGTGATGGAGAGAGCCACTCATGTATAGATGTCTGTATGGTATTAACTTGTATAAAGAGATTATTTTATTAGTGTGTGTTTTAATAAATAATGAGAAGAATCTTCTTATAATTTATAATATACATCTGTGTTTTAAGTGCAGAGATGAACCAGGTAGACTTACATGGGGAATAGATTGGGAGTGCTTCTTTTCTTCCATTAAGATTTTTGAATTCTTGGAATTGAATGCTCCAATGTTTTTCCTTTGGTTCTGTTGAAATAGCAGGCACATATCCTTACTTTCATACTTTTTTGTGAAGAAATAGAGGGGACGAAAACAAGATAAGGTGCCATTTACTTCCATTAAATCTCTGATTCCCTTGAAAACCTAGATGAAGACAGACATGAAAATTCTTAAAATATACATTCTGCTAGAAATTGTCTATGAAGTCCAAGGAAAAATTTTATATAGGCAGCATGTATATAGCATGTTTATATATCATGGTTAACAAACATTTGGGTGTCTACTGTGAGGATTTAAAGATAATGGTTAAGTTCTTGCCTGAGCTGACTTACATTCTTATAGAAGATAGTTCTGCGGACTAGTGTTCAGAAGAGTGAAAAGAATTGGTGCATGTACAAAGTGCTGAGAGAATAGAAAAGGAAGCAATTAATCCTTAAGTCGGTTGGGGAAGGTTTCTTGGAGGAGATGACATTGGAGCTCTTGGGAAGTCAAATAAGAGTTTGTCAGGACTGTGAGAGCTACTGTGCGTTCTTCTCTAAGTAGGTAATAGGGGTATTGGGCAGGAGTTTGAAAGCATGATGTGCTCAGAATGGCACAAGGCGCAGAGTGTGTATGGGAAGGATAGACGTGGATCTGTAATGTTCTATGCACAACACTGATTCAGTTGATATTTAATAGGTCACTGATTTAAAAAAAATTAATTTGAGTGACAGCGAGAGAGAGGCACATGCATACATACACAGACAGGGAGATCCCATCCACTGGATCACTCCCCAAATATCTGTAATGCCCAGGGCTGGGCCAGGCCAAAAGCAGGAATTCAATTCAGGTCTCCTGTTTGGGTAACAGGAACAAAATTACCTGAGCCATTACCTGCTTCTCCCAGGATGCACACCAGAAAGAAGCTGGAATCGGCAGCAGAGCTAGGATTTGAACCTAGGCACTCTGTTTTGGATGTAGGTGTCTTAAGCAGCTTATTAACCATCAAGCATAAGGACTGGCCAGTTCAATAATTTTTTTTTTTTTTTTTGACAGGCAGAGTGGACAGTGAGAGAGACAGAGAGAAAGGTCTTCCTTTGCCGTTGGTTCACCCTCCAATGGCCACCATGGCCGGTGCGCTGTGGCCGGCGCACCGTGCCTATCCGAAGGCAGGAGCCAGGTGCTTCTCCTGGTCTCCCATGGGGTGCAGGGCCCAAGCACTTGGGCCATCCTCCACTGCAGTCCCTGGCCACAGCAGAGAGCTGGCCTGGAAGAGGGGCAACCGGGACAGAATCCGGCGCCCCGACCGGGACTAGAACCCTGTGTGCCGGCGCTGCAAGGCGGAGGATTAGCCTACTGAGCCGCGGTGCCGGCCCAGTTCAATAATTTTTAACATGCTTAGATTACAGACCTGTTTGATAGTATTATGAAAAAAAGTTAACATAATGTAAATGCTGAAAATCTATTTCTACTCTGATGCCCATTCATGTATCCTTCCCCCAAAAGAACTTTACTACAGTAGGTATACAGGAGCTAGTGAATAATAATTGATTTTTAGGCTGAGGACTCTGAATAATGAACTAGAGTAGTTCTGGCTGGATGGTAGACTGTTTTATTTGGAGTCCTACAAGAAGATATTAGAGATAACAACAGTTAAAGCTAAGAGTTAGAGTTGTTTAGAATTGATTTAAAATGCTAATCTCCAGATTTGAGGGGCAGGATAAGTCCCTATAGTCTTTCTTAGTGGGAGTTCCATGAGATAATTATTCTTTACTCTAAGGCAGTGGTTCTTAAAGCCTGGTTCCCTGATCAGCATCAGCATGGTCTGGGATCTTAACTAGAAATTCAGATTACTGGAAGGACCCTAGACCTACTAAAACAGAAGTTGACTGTGCAATCTAGCAGTCTGTATTTGGTTTTAGGTATCTGTGTTGCTTGCTAAAATTTGAGAGCCTGTTCTGAACACTGTCCGCAGTATGTAATGAATTAGCGCCTTTTATGCATGATATCATCATGTTATGTAATGAATTAGTGCCTTTGATACATAATATCATCATCTTAGTTCTGAGCAGCCTTTGGGACAACTAAGTAATCACTCCCACATCACTTTTTCTCTGTGTCTGTACCTAACGGTGGACAATCTGTAAGTAGAAAAGATATGAATATATAATTCCATTTATCTAATGAAATTACTGAACAGTAAATATAGAGAAAGTAACAGAACAGCCAGTGAAAAATGTCATTTATAGCTGAATAGCATTTTAATTAGGTTAGCAGACTTATCAAGAGCATTAATAGAGGCCAGAAAACAATAGGTTAGTATCTTCAGAGTGCCAACTAAAAACAAAAACTGAAAATTGTCATTCTGAAATGAAGGAAGATTAAATTATATTTTCAGAGACTTATTGAAAGAACTTCTGAAGAAAAGTTATACTTTAGAGAGGAAAATGAACCTAGAATGAGATGAAAAGGATACAAGATACAAAGTTATTAAAGGAATTAGTAAACAAGTAGACAAATCTGGACAACCTGATTGTATGAAACAGCGCAATTAAAGAACTCAAAATACAGCCAAGAATTAAATACTATTCTAGAAAATACAAGGCAAGAGGAGTAGTGATCTGAGTTAAAGTTTTCTGTGGGGGTCAGTGTTGTGGCATAGTGGGTTTAGCCACCATCTGTGACATTGGCATCCCATATGGGTGCTCTTTCGAGTCCCTGCTGTTCCACTTCAAATCTAGCTCTCTGCTAATGTGCCTGGGAAAACCGTGGAAGATGGCCCAAGTACTGGGGCTCCTGCCACCCACTTGGGAGACCCAGATGGAATTCCAGGCCCCTGATTTTGGCCTGGTCCAGCCTTGGCCATTGTGGCCATTTGGGGTGTAAACCTGTGGATATCATGCTCTCTAACTCTGTCTCTCTCTTTCTTTCTGCTTTTCAAATAAATTAAAAAAAAAAAGTTTTCTGAAGTCTAGATTCTTCACCCAGTTTCTGAAAGTTTGCAGAGAGTGATAATATTGATTCTACTTTTAAGTAATCCTGCTAAAAATTTTAAGAAAATAAGATTTACATCTTTTAATACTTAGAGTAAGTTAGAGGAAAGGTGATAGAGAAAGTAGTACATTAGAATACAGAATAGGAAGGAAAAGGGGAAAAGTAAGGGGAAAAACAGTGCTACAAATGAAAAACAATAGGATGGTAGGAATAATTTCAACTTTATCTGATATGAAAATAAATGTAAACAGACCAAGCATATAATAAAAACAGAGAGACTTCAAGGTGAGTTGTTTTTTTTTTTTTTTTTTTTTTTTTGACAAGCAGAGTTAGAGAGAAAGGTCTTCCTTCCATTGGTTCACCCCCTAAATGGCTGCTATGGCCGGCGCGCTGCGCCGATCCAAAGCCAGGAGCCAGGTGCTTCCTCCTGGTCTCCCATGCGGGTATAAGGCCCAAACACTTGGGCCATTGGAGGGGTGAACCAATGGAAAAAGGAAAACATGATACTGTGTTCAATAATCCTATCTGAGGATCAAAAACATCCCCCCCCCCCTCAGGTTTTGGGATATTTGCATTGGCTTCCCAGCTAAAGATCAGTAATTTGAGAATTTGAAATCTAAAATTCTCCAGAATCTCAAGTTGATGTTCAAAAGTTTGGGTTAGGAATGCTCAATCTGTTACCATACCTGAAATCAGATAGTAATTATTCAGTATTAAATAGTATATCTAGGATTACTATTCAAATTTCCAGTGGTCTTAAAATTTTATGTTTATTTGAAGTTCTAAAATACTTGAATCAATATCCTTGTAAGAATCCTTTATTGCAATTGATGAATCTCTCAAGTATCTTTTAGAAAAGTTAAAAGCTTAATTGTTTCCAAGATGGATTTACAGATTTGATCAGTTTGTTGATATTAAATTTTTTTGGTGTGTCATATAGAAGGTGGTATGTTCTTCCATTAGATAGCACATATTTGGGTATCTCTTATGAACACAGCAGCCATTTATATATAGTGTCTAGATCAGTTAATTCATTAGAGGTTCAAAATGATGGTATTCTAATTTTGTTTATTGTAAAGAGAAACCTGCACATTTACTGTTTGGTTTTTCAGGGGTATAATTATAAGAAAGATGGGATAAATGTGTGATTCTTTCTGTATGAGGATTAGAAAATGAATTGATTCCATAGCACCTTCCAAACATTGATTTTTAAAAAGAATTATGAAGTCATGCATATATGCTTGTGTATATGTGATTGATGTCTGATGTACTTTAACCATTATTATACAGTCAAAACCTATTGAATCCAATATTTTTCATTTTCCTTTTTAAGCAGACTGATATTTCGTGGTTTTTGTCTTAAGAAATCTGGTTATGAGTAGATTTTAATAGCTTTATGTAGGTGTGATACACAATAAATTGCACATATTTAAGTGTACAGTCTAAATTTTGATACGTGTACACATTTGTGAAATTATCATCACAATCAAGATAGTGAATGTGTGTCTCAGCCCTGAAAGTTTCCTGGTACTCTTTTGTAACCATCTCTCTTATTTCCTTCCCCACTGTTGGGAAACAGTGAACTGCTTTCTGTCATTGTGAAATAGTTGGCTTTTCCTAGAGTTTTGTATAAAAGAAATCATACAGTGTCGCTCCCCCTCTTCATGGAGGAACGACACTAAACCCTGCCTAGGCTTCCTATCCGAGTCACGGCACCATTATGTCGCTCCCCCTCTTCGTGGAGGAACGACACAGGACCCTGCGCTGTTCTTTTGTCTGCTCGGCCCTCCCCAGGTTTGCTGCTGGTTCTTCCCGGGTTGGCTACCGACCCTTCCACCTCCGTGGAAGGGCGGTTCCCCCTGCCACTTTCCCCACTTCCGCGGGGGAGCGGCACACCGCCGGCCGGCTCTCTGGGGGCTGCACAGGTGTTCCTTCAGATAGATGTTCCCCTTAGATGTTCCTGGTGCATGTTGTCTCTCTCCTCCTTTATAGTCCTCTTCCACCAATCCCAACTCTGCTACCCACACGCCGAGTACGCTGCTCTCCTCCAATCAGGAGCAGGTCCTACAGTTTATTGGTTGAACTGGAGGCAGCTGAGTAGAAGCTGTTTCCTCCTCTCCCAGTGCCATATTGTGGGAGAGCAGATGCATAGAATAAGTCTTAATTCCAGTAACTTAGTCTAGTCCGAGTTGCTCCCCACAATACAGTATGTGCCTTTATTACTTGGTTTCTTTTATTCAGCATGACTGTTTTTAGAGTGATCTAATAAGCTCATTTCTTTTTTGCTGCTGAGTAGTATTCCATTTAATAGGAATGAAAGTACTTAGTTGTATCATGTGGTACTTGAATGTTTTCAAGAAACTGCCAGACTGTCTTCTACCTAGGTTGATGTATTTTACATTTCAGTCAACAGTGTCTGAAAGTTCCAGTCCCTTCCCATCCTTGTCTAGTTGAGAACAAAGAATTATAAGGATTAAAATCAGCGAGGCAAAAAATTCAAGCAGTCTTGTTTTTCAAGATTGATTTATTTAAAAAGCAGAGTTACAGGGGCAGAGAGAGAGAGAGAGAGATCTTCCATCCATTGGTTCATTCCCCAAATGGCTGCAGTGGCAGGGACTGGGTTGGGCTGGAGCCAGGAGCCAAGAGCTTCCACCAGGTCTTCCATGTGGGTGCAGGGGACCAAGCATTTGGACTGTCTTCTGCTGCTTTCCCAGATACATGAGCAGGGAGCATGTTAGAAAGTGGAGCAACGAGAACTCGAATGGGCACCCCCATGGGATGTCAGCAGTTGCAAGCAGTAGCATAACCCGCTATGCTATAATGCTAGCCCCTGGGCATATTTTCAAGTATTTATTTGCTGTCTATCTTCCTTGGTGAATGTTCAAATCTTTTGCCTTTTTTTTTTTAACTGAGTTGTTTTCTTACAAAGTTTTGAGAGTTCTCTAGGTATTCTCCGTACAAGTTCTCTATCACATATGAAACTTGAAAAAATTTTTTCCCTGTCTCAGTCTAATCCATTAATGATCTTTTGTAGAAGTTTTTATGGTGAGGAAGTCCAATTTTTTAATTTTATTTTTTTTAAAGGTTTATTTATTTATTTGAAAGGTAGAGTTACACAAAGAGACAAAGAGCAAGGTCTTCTTCCATCCACTGGTTCACTCCCCAGATGGCTGCACTGGAAACCAGGAACTCCATCTGGGTCTCTCATGGGGCTGACAGAACTTAGGCCGTCATCTGCTGCTTTCCCAGGGACCTCAGCAGAGAGCTGGATCAGAAATGAAACAGCCAGGAGTCAAACCAGTGCCCATATGGGATGCTGGCATTGTAGGTGGTAGCACCTTAACCTGCTGCACAACATTGCCGGCCCCCAAAATTTTCTTTTCTGGATTGTGCTTTTGATGTTATGACTAAGAAATTTTGCCTAGCTCGAGGTTGCAAAGATTTACCCTTAGAGGTTTTAGCATTTTAGATTTTACATGTGTTTCTGGGATCCAATTTGAATTAAATTTTGAATTTGGTATAAGGTATGAATCAAAATTCTCTTTTTCTCTTAACCAGTGAATATCCAGTGTTTTCAGTACTATTGAAAAGATAGGGGCCGGCTCTGTAGCATAGTGGGTTAAAGCGCTGGCCTGAAGCGCCAGCTTCCCATATGGGCTCTGGTTCTAGTCCCGGCTGCTCCTCTTCTGATCCAGCTCTCTGCTGTGGCCTGGGAAGGCAGTAGATATCTCAACTCGTTGGGCCCCTGCACCCACGTGGGAGACCTGGAAGAAGCTCCTGGCTCCTGGCTTCGGATAGGCGCAGGCCTGGCCATTACGGCCATCTGGAGAGTGAACCAGCAGATGGAAGACTTCTCTCTCTCTGTCTCTACCTCTCTCTGTAATTCTGTCTTTCAAATAAATAAAATAAATCTTAAAAAAAAAAAGACAAAGTCATGAACACATTTTTGTGTATCTATTATCAAATACCTTTATTTTATATTCTATTGGAAGCTCTCAGACTGCTTTAAGGTAAAATATAAACACATATAAATCATTATTTATGTATTAGAAAAGAAATACTTGGAAGTAGGTACCTTTATATAGTTTTTTTAAAGAGTGAACCACTAAGTGGTAAATATTTGATAATCAGCAATATAGGAAAAGGAGCAACTAATATAGAAGAGAAAAAGATGCTGTTTTTCAGAAGCCTGTAGGACATGATAATAGTGCCTCAAGTATAAAGTGGTTTTGTTTTATTTGACTACAAATTGGCTGTTGACCTTAAACATAATTGGGAAGTGTAGAATTCAGGATTATTTTGTACCTACACTCATGCATTGATTATAGTAACTATTGGAATATTTCATACTGGTCAATAGAGCAGGAGACATTGGTTGTTTCTGAAGACATAACTGTTAAATTACCTATTTAATTGTGCCCATTTTACCCTTTTGCCACAGCTTTGCCCACATTTTTTTTTATTTTTTTAACTTTTATTTAATGAATATAAATTTCCAAAGTACAGCTTATGGATTACAACGGCTTCCCCGCAAAAAAACTTCCCTCCCACCCACAACCCTCCCCTTTCCCGCTCCCTCTCCCCTTCCATTCACATCAAGATTCATTTTCAATTCTCTTTATATACAGAAGATCAGTTTAGTATATATTAAGTAAAGATTTCAACAGTTTGCACCCACATAGACACACAAAGTGAAAAATACTGTTTCAGTACTAGTTATAGCATTAAATCACAATGTACAGCACATTAAGGACAGAGATTCTACATGAGGAGTAAGTGCACAGTGACTCCTGTTGTTGACTTAACAAATTGACACTCTTGTTTATGGCATCAGTAATCAATCACCCTAGGCTCTTGTCATGAGTTGCCAAGGCTATGGAAGCCTTCTGAGTTCACCGACTCTGATCATATTTAGACAAGGTCATAGTCAAGGTGGAAGTTCTAGAGTAATTTTAGTTTCTAATAAGTGGGGTATCAAAAAGGAGACATTAGAAGCCTACAGGCAGAAAAAAATCAATGTACAGATAGATTTGCCCTTGATAAAGGAACTTCAAGGAGAAATCAGAAAGCATTGATAGTGCTGTGGTTTTTAGTGAATAGTTCTTTTTTATTTATTTTTTTATTTAGTAAATATAAATTTTCAAAGTACAGTTAATGGATTACAATGGCTTCCCCCCCATAATTTCCCTCCCACTCACACCCCTCCCATCTTCTACTCCCTCTCCCATTCCATTCACATCAAGATTCATTTTCAATTCTCTTTATATACAGAAGATCGATTCAGTATATATTAAGTAAAGATTTCAACAGTTTGCACCCACACAGAAACACAAAGTGTAAAATACTGTTTCAGTACTAGTTATAGCATTACTTCACATTGGACAACACAATAAGGACAGATCCCACATGAGAAGTAAGTACACTGTGACTCCTGTTGTTGACTTCACAATTTGACACTCTTGTTTATGGTGTCAGTAATCTCCCTAGTCTCTAGTCATGGGAAGCCTTTTGAATTCGCCGACTTCAATCTTATTCCGACAGGGTCATAGTCAAAGTGGAAGTTCTCTCCTCCCTTGAGAGGAAGGTACCTCCTTCTTTGATGGCCCCATTCTTTCCACTGGGATCTCACTCACAGAGATCTTCCATTTAGGTCTTCCTTTTTTTTTCCAGGGTGTCTTGGCTTTCCATGCCTAAAATACTCTCATGGGCTCTTCAGCCATATCCGAATGCCTTAAGTTGCCCACATTTTGAATTGCAGTTGGGGCACAGCATTCCTTTTCATTTGTGATGAACACTATATTCCATGCAGTAGGTGCTTTGAGAAGGGTGAACAGTCTCCTGTCATTTTGGCACTGCCTTTGTCTGCGTTCCATTTTTTTCTTGTGGTACCTAAGAGCTTGGGGAGGCACTTCAATATCATACAAACTTGGACCATTTCCTTATTGTGTTATTTCATTCAATCTGGAGAAAAGCCAACAATCAGAAATGAGTTAATTATATCAATGTTAATGGTGTTTTTCACAGGACTAGAAAAAACATTTTAAAATTCATATTCACAAATTCACAAAATATCATTAGTAATGAAGGCAGTGCAGAACAAAAAGAACCACACAGGAAGCATTATGCTATTTGACCATGAAGTAAAGTACAAAGCCATTGTAATCAAAACGGCACGATATCAGCTTAAAAAGAAACACATAGACCAGTGGAAGAAAATAGAGAACCTAAACGTAAACCTACAAATCCACAGCCAACTGATGTTTGACAAAGGTGCTAAGTGCACCCATTGGAGAAAGGACCATCTCTTTGATAAATGATGCTGGGAAAATTAGATATCAATGTACAGAGGAATGAAACTGGACCCCTATCCATTACTGTATATAAAAGTCAACTGAAAATGGGTTACAGACTTAAATGTAAGATTGGAAATTATGAAACTACTAGAAGAGAACAGTGCATTGGAATGGGCAAGGATTTTTTAGATAAGACTCCAGAAACACAGGAGGCAAAAACAAAAGGAAAACAAATGGGATTTTATTAAGCTAAGAAGCTTCTGTACAGCAAAGGAAGTAGTCAACAGAATGAGGAGACAGTCTACAGGATGGGAGAAAATATTTGCAAACTATACATCCAATAATGGATTGAGATCCAGAATATATAAGGAACCCAGTAGCAAAAAAAAAAAAAAAAAAAAAAAAACAGCCCAAAAACCAAAATACAGGTAATAAACTTAAATAGACATTTCTTTAAAGAAAACAAAAATGGCCAATAGGTATATGAAAAATGCTTTATCTCTAAACAGAGCAATACACAATCAGGATCACAGTAAGGGCTGGCAAGGACATGGAGAAAAGGCAACCCTAATACACTTCTGGTGGGAATGTAAATTATCACAGCCATTATAGAAAACAGTATGGTGGATTCGTAAAAAATGAACACAACTGCTATGTGGTTCTGGTAACCCCGACTAGTTATGTATCCAAAACATAAGTCAGTGTGTGTCAAAAACACATCTGCACTCTGATGTTTGTTACAGCACTATTGATAGTAGCCAAGAAATGGAATCACCTAAGTGTATGTCAGTTGATGATTGGCTAACAAAAATTTGGTATACACACACAAGGGAATGCCATAAAAGGACAAAATTGTCATTTATAACAATCTGGATGGAACTGACATGTAACATGAGTCAGGCACAAAAAGATGTATATCACATGATCACACGTGTAGAATCTTAAAAAAGTTGATTTCTTGGAAATTGGTAGCACGATAATCGTTACTAGAAGCTAGGTAGGGTATACAGAAGGGAGGAGTGGGGGAAGAATCACATAGTAGTTAGTTACCAAGTTACAGTTAAATAGGAGAAATAAATTCTGGTATTCTGTTGCACAGTGGTGACTTTAACAGTTATATACTGATATATTTAGAGAAAGCTAGAAGTATTGTGAATATTTTAACCATAAAAGAAATGGTGAGGAAACAGATACACTTACCCTGATTTGAACAGTACACAGTGTTCACTTGTTTTGAAAAATCACATCTACCCCATAAAAATGTAAAATTTTTCTGCCAATTAAAAAAACGAGTTAATTAATTTACTATAACCAAAACTGGAATAAAAAATTTTCATTGAGATGTACTTTCTGTTGCAGAGCGGATAAAAAATATAAAACCAACCCCAGAATAATTCCTGATCCAATATGGTAAAATGGGTTTATTTATTTATTTTTTTTTTTGACAGGCAGAGTGGACAGTGAGAGAGAGAGAGACAGAGAGAAAGGTCTTCCTTTGCCGTTGGTTCACCCTCCAATGGCCGCCGCGGCCGGGGCACTGCGCTGATCCGATGGCAGGAGCCAGGTACTTTTCCTGGTCTCCCATGGGGTGCAGGGCCCAAGGACTTGGGCCATCCTCCACTGCACTCCCGGGCCACAGCAGAGAGCTGGCCTGGAAGAGGGGCAACCAGGACAGAATCCCGCGCCCCGACCGGGACTAGAACCCGGTGTGCCGGCGCCACAAGGCGGAGGATTAGCCTAGTGAGCCGCGGTGCCGGCCCTGAATTTTTTTTTTTATTTGAAGGAGTTACACAGAGAGAGGAGAGGCAGAGGGAGAGAGAGAGGTCTTCCATCTGCTGGTTTACTCCCCAATTGGCTGCAACAGCTGGAGTTGCACCGTTCTGAAGCCAGGTGCTTCTTTTGGGCCTCCCCACACGGGTGCAGGGGCCCAAGGACTTGGGCCATCTTCTACTGCCTTTCCAGGTCATAGCAGAGAGCTGGATTGGAAGTGGAGCAGCCAGGTCCCCAACCGGCATCACAGCACCAGCCCCAGCATTCTTTTGATTTTTAAAAAATAATTGCTTCTTATTTACATGATAACATGGTGACTGATAGTTTTATCTGTGAAAACAAATTTTTTTAAGAATTATTTTATTTATTTGAAAGAGTTACAGAGAGAGAGAGAGAGACAGAGAGGTCTTCCGCTAGTTCACTCCCCAGATGGCCACAACGGCTGGAGCTGCACCGAAGTCAGGAGCCTGGAGCTTCTTCTGGGTCTTCCACGGGGGTTCAGGGGCCCAAGGACCTGGACCGTCTTCCACTGCATTCCCAGGCCATAGCAGAGAGCTGGATCAGAAGAGGAGCAGCCAGGACTAGAACCGGCACCCATATGGGATGCCGGAGCTTCAGGCCAGGGCTTTAACCTGCCGCGCTGCAGCACCAGCCCCGAAAACAGATTTTCAAGGCAGTATTTGTGATCGTGAAACAATGCTTTATTAGAGAAAAAGCTTAAAATATTAATATTAAACATGGTAAAATCTGTTAAAATAGATGATTTTTTTTACTAAGTTTGGAACAATACCTTTTGAATGTTTGAAGAGTTAAAATTCTTTTTTAGTTTTTAAAAGATTGTATTTACATGAGAGTTACAGATGGGGGGGAGAGAGAGAGAGAGAGAGAGGTCTTCTATCCCCTAGTTCAATTCCCAGATGGCTGCAATGTCCAGAGCTGGACTGGATCTGAAACCAGGAGCTTCTTTCACGTGGGTATAAGGGCCCAAGGATTTGGGCTAGCTTCTGCGGCTTTCCCAGGCCATTAGCAGCTGGGAGCTGGATCAGAAGTGGAGCAGCCAGGACTAAAGCCAGCGCCCATATGGGATGCTGGCATTGCAGGCAGAGACTTAACCTACTGTTAAGCACTGGCCCCAAATTTCTTAATTTATATATATAAAAGAATAGACTTAGTATTTAAAAGTTGGATATATCATGAAAAGAATAGGTGGATATGTAATGAGTTGATCTTTTTTAATCTTTGAGGTGCTGTTTCGATCCTAGGGGTTTAGGTTTGATCATATTGGGCAAAACTTGCTAACTAGCACTTCAGAGTTGAGAAATTCACGAACATTTTGAAGACCTGTTATTTGGTTGGATTTCAAAATATTTTTGCACCAGAATAAACTATCTTTTAATTTCATTGTTCATGAACATTTTTTAAGTAGACTCATGTACCTTTGCGTTAGTTTTTAAGTGATTTCTACAATATGAGATGCACATCAAATATAGATTTGCTGTGAAACTAGATTTGATAAGTTTTATAGGATCTCCAGGTTTCCTTGTTTGTTCACTTAATGAAAGTTTGAATAGAATTGTTGTAGGCAGACATATAGGATAAAATTGATTAGGTTTGTGAGCTGGAAGGCCATGCCTTCACTATGCCCCTGTGTGACCTTATGCCCTACCTGACCTCACCTGTGTGCCCACTGGCCAATCAAGCTAATTAACTATTCTCCTTTGGAAGTGGTTTAAAGGCCTGGGACACGGTGGGCCCAGCCCTTTTTTATTTCCCTTGACCTTTTGCCATTGTGGGCCCTTGCTGCCCTGCATCTCCAAGGTGCATGGCCTTTGGGCCACCTGTTCCATGCTTCCTAGTCTACATGCTCCTCCATGTGGCTGGCTCCTGGTACTCAGTATGAATCCAGATTTCTTTCTTAGATAGGGCCTTCACTCTCCTATGTATTTCTTTCTTTCTTTTTTTTTTTTTTAAAGCATTTTATTTTATTTTTTTTACAGGCAGAGTGGACAGTGAGAGAGAGAGAGAGAAAGGTCTTCCTTTGCCGTTGGTTCACCCTCCAATGGCTGCCGCGGCCGGTGCACTGCGGCCAGCGCACTGCGCCTATCTGAAGGCAGGAGCCAGGTGCTTCTCCTGGTCTCCCATGGGGTGCAGGGCCCAAGCACTTGGGCCATCCTCCACTGCACTCCCTGGCCACAGCAGAGAGCTGGCCTGGAAGAGGGGCAACCAGGACAGAATCCCGCGCCCCGACCGGGACTAGAACCCTGTGTGCCGGTGCTGTAAGGCAGAGGATTAGCCTAGTGAGCCGTGGCGCCGGCCTACTCCTATGTATTTCTCTCAATAAAAAGCTTAAAAACTTATCATGCTGCCTTGTTCATTTATGCCTGTATTCAGAATTCTCTGAATATTAGGCAGGAACCCACATAGGCTTATTAATATTGGGAATTTATTAGTAAGCACTTAGTGATATCATAATTGGCACCCCATATTCTGATATCAGAATGACAAAAATTTTAGGGCAGAGTCACATTTTTGGTGCTTTATTTTGAATTAGGGTGTTTATCTGTTTTTATCTTCATACGAAAGTTTAACATCACAACTCTTGATAGCATGTGAGAGTACCAGATAATAGGAAGCCAAAAGTTCTATTACTCATGGATATTCTGAATGTGTTTCCCTAGGGTTTCTAATTTCCATTTCCTTCAGAGTTGAGTAGCAGAGGCAAAAAGAATTATTTATTCACTTTTGTTTAAACTCAGTGTGACCCAGAGAAATATTTGATAATCAGGTCCAGGTTGTCCTAAGCATTTTCCCGTTGAACTTCATCTTTGCTTTTTTCAGTGAAGTCCTTTTACTAACTGTAACTGCTTCTCTAATGTGTCCATATCATTAATGCAAGTGATACCTGTAATTAGAATTAGGAATCTGTTTTCCACATGTACCTAAATATTTTTTCTAAGTTTATGTGAAAACTTTGGTGTTTCTTGATTTCTTTTTCCTTAAAAAAATAAGTTCTGAAATTGGTATGTAGCTTTAGGAATATCATTAAATTGTAGATGAAAAAGAAAATTGTGATTGTCCTTTCAGGATTCAGTTAGAGGGTCGACAGAACACTGATTTCCTGTGATAATAACTTAAGTATCTGTTAAACACCTGTAACACTATGAATAATGAGATTGCCAGGTAATAGTTACTTTAAGTTTTGGTTTAGGATATATCAGAAACATGAGTATAGTACCTTTTAAATTAAAGTTTAAAAATTTGTTTCTGAATTTGGAAGGGGAAAGTATTTTCTCTTACCAAATATAAATAACTAAAAAATTTATGTGTATTTATGCATGTTTATGTGCATTTAAAAGTTTATAAAAATAATATTTGTAGAGTTCATATACTATGAAGAGTTTGTTTAAACCACATCCACATAGTCTTTCATACAAAACCTTCCTTTTCTCTGTAGGTTAACTATTTGTAAAGTGTTGCAAGAGACAAAGAGGAAATGGCTCAATGCCTCAGGCAGGGAGAATTCCAGTGACATCTGCAGTGGAGAATTATATGGAGAATGGGAAACAGAAGAGGCCAAGATTGGAAGAGCAGGTGGGGGAGTAGGACATTAGGTCAGATACAATAAAAACATGTTGAGCTTTACAAATATTTCTTAATGTTTCTATAGCACTTTCCTTATATGATTGTACAATAGAAGAATAAGTAGTAGTTGCTCAAATTGCATAAGAAGGAGGGAGTATATGTTTATGTGAATGAGTAATGTGATAGTTTTATTGAATATCCTTGTTAGGAGAAAAGGCTAATGCCTTTAGAGCAACTTGGGCACCTGATTTTTTTTTTTAACCTTAATTTTTTTAGCCAATGTTCTATGAGATGGAGTGAAATTAAAAATTATTTTAGGGATTTAAGTGAACTGTATTTAAAAAATTTAAATGAGAGGAGAATTAGAAGAATAGTATAAAGAATTCTATACATTCTTTCTCATATTCATCAGTTTTTGCTACATTTTATTTATCGTTTTCTGGAGAAATTTTCTTTTAAAGGTTTATTTATTTGAAAGGCAGAGTGAGAGGAGGAGAGAGAAAGATATCTTTCATCTGCTGGTTCACTCTCCAGATGTACACAACAGCCAGGACTGGGCTGTGCTGAAGCTAGTAGCCTGGAGCTCCACTGGGGGCTCCCATATGAGTTGTGGAGGGGCCCAAGCACTAGGTACATTAACAGGGAGGGAGCTGGGTTGGAAGTAGAGCAGCTGGAATTTGAACTGCTACTCATGTGGGATGTCGTTGTCACAGATAATGGCTTAACCATCTGTGCCACAACTCAGACCCCTGATATTTTTGAGAATAAGTTACAGACGTCATGCCCTTTTATCCCTAAACATATTACTATATACTCGTATACCCTAGTGCAATAATAGTCTTTGTTACATAACTAGTTTAATGATCAAATTCAGCACATTTAACATAAATATAATACTCTTGTCTAACATATACAGTCTACAGTAAAGTTTTGCTAATTGTCCTAGTAATGCCCTTTATCACAATTCTCTTTCCATCTAGGATCTAATCAAGATCATACATTGCATTTAATTTTATACTTTTACTTTTGAACTATCATAATTGCTTAGCTTTTGTCTTTCATGACAGTAACATTATTAAAAAAACCTGCATGAATAAAGGCTTAGCACAAAAGAACTTTTAAAGAATGTTAAAATGAGCATTTTTTCCCCAAAGAAACCATTTTTTAAATGAGTACAAATTTCATAAGTACAACTTTAGGAATATAGTGATTCCTCCCATCATACTCGCACTCCCACCTCATCCTCTCCTCCTTCTCCTGTTCCCAGTCCCATTCTCTATTAAAAAAGGAAAAATCTGTTCCTTGACAGTCAAGACAAGGGCTGTTCAAGTCATTGCTTTTCAAAGTGTCAATTTCACTTCTACAGATTTCCTTTTAGGTGCTAAAATAAGCATTTTTATAAACCAACATTTAAAATTTGTTATAACTGTTCTTTTTGGGCTGTCTACCATGTTTTAGTGTTATCACTTTTAGCTTTCACTTTGTGTGCCATTTATGGTTTCATTTCATCCACTGTGGCCAGGAAGAAGCTGTTAAATTAATTCTAGTTTTGTTATAAAATAAATTAAAAAAAATCAAGGGGTAGAAAGGACAGTAAAAGCTTAAGATACTACTGTTAGTCTGTTGTTATGAAGTAGAGCTAGTGAACCAGAATGGGAATCCCCTACTTTCTGACATTTCTTGACTTGCTTTCTTGAGTGGCTCGATTATAAAATAAGAAATGAATGAAAATCAATTATGGATTCAGCTATAGAATTTCATGTTAAACAGGTAGGACAATGAATTGGAATGAGCATCAACTTTGGAACTAAATCTGTTTTGAATATTAGTCATACATGTTATTGGATCTATAATATTAACCAAGATACACTACCTTGTAGGAAAATTCAGGTAAAAAAGGAGGTCATAATAATACCCACATTAAAAGTGTTTCTGTTAAGCATTAGACATAATATATGTGAAATGCCTAATAGTACCTGGCACATGGTTGGTGCTTAATAAATCCTAGTTGTGTTTTTATGAAATCATAGAATATCAGGACAGGAAGGAATATTAGAAATCACTGGGATAATGAATCCAATTCAGAACAGTTAAGTGACTGTTAACTGCCTCCATTAGAGTGTAAGATTCTTGAGACCCATGTAAGGACTGTTTTTGTCTTTTACTTTGTGCTGTACAGAGAACAATCATGGACTTAAGATACTTCTTTCAGTACAGTTCAGACATTGCAATGTCAGATGTTAAATATTTTTTAAAAATTTTTAAAGATTTATTTGAAAGTACAGAGAGAAAAGAGGGAATAGAGAAAAAAATCTTCCATCCGCTGGCTCACTCCCCAATTGGCTGCAGTGGCTGGGGCTGCACCAGTCAGAAACTAGGAGTTTCTTCTGGTTCTACCATGCAGGTGCAGGGGCCCAAGGACTTGGGCCATGCTCTGCTGCTTTCCCAGGCCCTAGCAGAGAGCTGGATCAGAAGTGGAGCAGCCGGAACTTGAACTGGTGCCCATATGGGATGCCAGCACTGCAGGCGGTGGCTTTACCTACTATGCCACAGCGCCGGCCCCAGATGTTATTTTTATCTGGTTTAAGATATTTATTGCTGATGAATTTTGATGAGTTACATTACTTTGAGAATATGCATTATTGAAAAATGTAATTTCGGGGTTGTTAGGTTCATATAGAAATGGAACAAAGGGGTTTTAGAAATCTATCTTTGATTTTTATATTTAATACTAAGCATGCTCTTAAGCAGGCAAAATTAATCTGTTTTTATATATCTTTTTGGCATATGTCATCATTCCAGTGACACTGCATAATAAGTTACTTTCATGTGTTTTTTCTGGTCTTTATCCCTTTGCTGCCTCACATACCTACACTATCTTAACCAGTTGATTTTTTTTTTTTTTTTGTATTTTGAGCACATCTATTAAAAGGATTGACATTTCACGAGTTTTGCTCTTTTTAGAAATCTTACAAAGAACACAGAGAACGTGTACTTATATTTTTAACAGAATAAAATTCATTTTATCCTATAATTACCATATGAATCCACTGAACCATTTTATAATTTTTTAAATAAAGATTTATTATTTGAAAGGCAGAGTTACAGAGAGACAGAGGCAGAGAGAGAAAGTCTTCCATCCACAGGTTCACTCCCCAAATGGCTGCAATGGCTGGAGCTGGGCCGATCCAAAGCCAGGATCCTAGATCTTCTTCCAGGTTTCCCACATGGGTACAGGGCCCAAGGACGTGGGCCGTCTTCTACTGCTTTCCCAGGCCATGGCAGAGAGCTGGATTGGAAGTAGAGCAGCCGGGACACAAATCGGTGCCCATATGGGATGCCGGCACTGTGGATGGTGCCTTTACCTGCTAGGCCACAGCACCGGCCCCACCATTTTATAATTCTAAGATATATCTGGGGATATTAATGATCTTATTTTTCCTGTCTGTTGAAACATTTTGATATTTTATCCAGGAAATTATTTCAGCATTATCAGTTATACTTAACTGTGCTAAAAATAAAAAGGGCACAAATAATAATAATGGTGAAATTACCATAGAGCAGAGGATGTCAGACTTTTTTGTGAAGAGTCAGATAGTAAATATTTTAATAGGCCACAAATGTCTCAGTGGTATGTTATTCTCCTTCTGAACAACTCTTTAAAATGATTCTTCAATTCTAGGTCATACACAAATTGGTGTGGGCCACATTCGGCCTGTGGACCTCTGTCCTTTACCTATAATTTTCGTATTACATTACTCAAAGGATTATGCCATCATTCAAGAAAAATAAAGGGAGACTGGAGTACCATCTTAGTGGTCTTTTTTTAATTACTGCTAAACACAATGTGGAATTCATATTTTTCATGTTTATAATGGCAAAGAAAATAATTGATATAGGAGGATGTTTTATAATTTTTGGGCAAATCAAGCAATACAAAGAGGTACATATATTCTAGATAGGGATGATGGTGAAGTTGATCATGTAAGCAAAATCTCAAGACTATGAATATTTAGATGATGATAACCTGAATTTTCTCAACTAAATTGTTGATTATTTCCAAGAACTGGAAGAAAATATGATATTCTACTTATATAAGAGAAGGAATTTAGGGCTGGCGCTCTGGTGTTGTAGGTAAAGCTGCCGCCTGTGGTGCCAACATCCCATATGGGCGTCGGTTCGTGTCTCGGCTGCTCCGCTTCCGATCCAGCTCTGTTCTATGCCCTGGAAAACAGTGGAAGATGACCCTAGTCTTTGGGCCCCTGCACCCATGTGGGAGACCTGGGAGGAGCTCCTGGCTCCTGGCTTCAGATCGGTGTAGCTCCAGCCATTGCAGCCATTTGGGGAGTGAACCAGCAGATGGAAGACTCCCTCCTCCCTTTTTCTCTTTCTCTCTCTGTCTCTCCTATCTCTGTGTAACTCTAACTTTCAAATAAATAAATAAATCTTAAAAAAAAAAAAAAAAGAATTTATCCCACAGTATTTTGTGACATTTTGGACATATAAAAGGATGTTTGCTGGTATTCTTTATCTTTTAAATTTGTGTTCCAAATTTTACTGAGTATGGTTTGTAAAAGGACAAATATTGAAAGTGGGTGTGTATACAAAGATGATTAAAGGGAGTTAAGTATAGAAATATTGATAATTCTAAATGTTTGTTAATCTAAGCATAAGAATATTTTGCAAGTTATGGATCGGAGATGATGACCATCTTTCAGTAAATTATGACCCATTAAAGGTTTTGAACTTTCTATTACATTTTGATAATGCATATACCAGAAAAGCATGAGAAGTAACCATAGACCAGAGTCTTTTAGTGATTGTAAAAGGCTTATGAGTTGGATACGTTCCATGTTCATCGATGATTGTTGATGAGCAGTTGTATTCAGAGGACATAGCCTGTTTTGGCAAAGTCATATAATTTAAAAACAGTTAAATGTGAAATGACTGTGTTTGCTGTAGTTAGATGCTTTTAAAAAAGTCTAATAAGTTGTTTTCAGGGCAGATGTTTGGTGTAGTTGTTAAAACACCAGTTAGGATAACTACATCTCGTGTCAGAATGCCTGGGTTCAAGACCTAAGTACATTCCAAATTCTAGCTTCTTGCCAGTTCACACACTAGAAGGCAGCAGGTGTGGCTCAAGTAGTTGGATCCCAGCCATGTGGGGGACCTGAATTGACTTCCCATCTCCCAGTATAGGCCTGACACAATCCTGACTGTTACAGGCATCTGGGAAGTAAACCAGCAGATAAGAGTACATATGCTCACTCTCCCTATCCATCCAAATAATTTTTTAAAATTTATTTTCTACTATCTTTAGTCTGAACATTCTGTGTCAACTGTCTGTCTATGTCTCAGGTTCCCTACCTACCTACCTACCTACCTACGGTTCCATTAAAATCAGATAACAAATGGTAAGGACAGCTTTTTCTTGGGTACTAAAAATCCAGAACTAGCCTCTTCAGGTAGGTTTTCTTTCTCTGAGTTATGCTGATTTACAAGTAGGAGAGGTACTTTGAGAAACAGTCTTTAAAAATCTTTTACTGTATGTGCCAGTAGAATGTTGTTGAGAACTTGATCTAATGTATTTTTAAGACCATGTCAGATGTTTACTTATTCTACTGTTTTTGTTTTGATGACACTAAATGAAACTGATCGTGTTTTCCTTTTTTACATATCCAAAATTAAATATTTATTGTAAATCTAATATTTCTTCCTGTTTTATTTTGTAGTTTATAAGAAATAACCTTTGTATTAGGATGGTATAAAAAACTGTCAGGTCAATTTGAGAAGACTAGGGGAATGATTTAGTTATATAATGGATATATTTGAATATGTAGATTAAAGGTTGCTGAAGACCTTGAGTCTTTTTAAATTTTCCCCTTAGGTTGTTGTGATAACAGAGAACATTTTTTTTTTTTTTTAAATTTAATTACTTGAAAGAGTTACACAGAGAAGGAGAGAGGGAGAGAGGGAGGGAGGGAGGGAGAAATCTTTCATCCGCTGGTTCACTCCCCAATTAGCCGCAACGGCCGGAGCTGCGCTGATCTGAAGCCAGGAGCCAGGAGCTTCTTCTGGGTCTCCCATGTGGGTGCAGGGGCCCAAGGACTTGGGTCATCTTCTACTGCTTTCCTAGGCCATAGCAGAGAGCTGGATTGGAAGTGGAGCAGCTGGGACTTGAACCGGCGCCCATATGGGATGCCAGCACTGAAGGCAATGGTTTTACCTGTTACACCACAGCACCGGCCCCAGCAGAGAACTTTTAAATGAAGAAAATGTCGTAATATTTTCTTTTTTTTTTTTTAAAGATTTTATTTATTTATTTGACAGATAGAGTTACAGACAATGAGAGAGAGAGAAAGGTCTTCCCTCTGTTGGTTCCGAAGCCAGGAACCAGGAGCCTTCTCCTGGTCTCCCATGGTTGCAGGGGCACAAGCACCTGGGCCATCCTCCACTACTTTCCCAGGCCATAGCAGAGAGCTGGACAGAAGAGGAGCAACCGGGACTAGAACCAGAGCCCATATGGGATGCCGGCGCTGCAGGCAGAGGATTAACCTAGTGCGCCATGGCTCTGGCCCCATAATGTTTTCTTCATTCCATGTCTTAGGATTGGCCTTAGCCAATTTTAGTTAGTGGTTCAACTCATCTGCTAAGAGCTGTGTATGACAAAAATGCAAGTCAGTGATGACAAGGCTTTCTACATGTGCAGATCACTTCTTTGGTAGTAGAATGAAGACAATTGAAACTCTTCCATGAATTGAGATCACTGGACCCAGTCAGGCAAATAGCAGTGCATTTTCTGGACTAGCAAATTCGAGGTTGAAAATAGAATAGTGGAATAAATAATTAAAAATGTATCCCTTTATAAAAGTAATAACAAAATGTTTAAAACCTATCAAAATCAACTGTCAAAACTGTCAACCAACTAAACACTTGTGATAGCCAGAGCAGAAGTTTAAGGAAGAAAAATCACAGAACTGTGAGCTTTGTGGTATTCTGTTTATTCATTTTTAAAGATTTATTTGTTTGTTTGAAAGGCAGAAATAGAAAAGGAGAGAGAGATCTTCTATCTGTTGGTTCACTCCCCAAATGGCCACAACAGCTGGGGCTGAGCAGGCCAAAGCCAGGAGCCAGTAGCTTCATCCAGGTCTCCCATG
The DNA here is from genome assembly GCF_051225735.1 of Oryctolagus cuniculus. Classification (NCBI taxonomy): domain Eukaryota; kingdom Metazoa; phylum Chordata; class Mammalia; order Lagomorpha; family Leporidae; genus Oryctolagus; species Oryctolagus cuniculus. Next base: position 77,546,045 of record NC_142867.1, read on the forward strand.
TGGGCGCAGGGGCCCAAGCATTTTGGCCATCTTCTGCTGCTTTCCCAGGTGCATTAGCAGGGGGCTGGATTGAAGTGGAGCAGCCGGGACTTGAACCTTCATCCATATGGAATGCAGTACTTGAAGGCAGAGGCCTAACCTACATTACAAAGAGTGCCGACCCCTCTTTGTGGGATTTTAACTTACCTTGGTTCTATCCCCCTGCTCCTGAGTTCAGTGGTAATCTGGAAATTAACTGTCTCCATTGTTGGTACTTGTGCAGGGTACCTCATTCACAAAGAATTGTAATTAACTATCTTGTGACTACCCAGAAGACTAGTAAAAAGATTGCCTTTATCTTAGGAACTCTCAATGTTGAAGTGACTTCCTTGGGGGTATTTTCAGAAATTACTTAGAAACATACTAAGGTACATCAAAAAGATTCTGGAAAGTGGAATTAAAAATATTTTTATTTTGGTGCAAAACATTTTTTAAATCCATGCACATAAGGAATCTTTTGAAAGTTCTGGGAAAATGCATTTAATAAAAAAGTATGCATGGATTTAAAAAAAATTTGGTACCTAAATTAGTTTCATTTTTCCATAAACTTTTTGAAGTACCCTGATACTACTAATCACTGTTGATTGAGGCAAAGGACAACTGTTGGGGAGAAAACAATAGACTAACTAGAGAACTTGCAAGGGAAGTCTGGAGGTGACATACTTTGAGGAATAAGGGCTTTGAGTTTTCTGACCTATTTCTGGGATTCTGGAAAAGCATATGCACCAGAGATCTGCACATGCTTATTAAGGAGAGGCCTAGGAATGTCCTAAGCACTCCCCTGTGTTTAACTTTAATGCTCTATACAGGAAGGAGGGAAAGCTATGATGGCTGAGTGTTGAAGACATGTCCCAACCCAGAAAGCCCATCTGCAAAGTCTGGGAGACTTCTGGTTGCTGATGTGGTGCTTTCTTCAATTACTAACTGATCGCTAAACTCATAGAACAGAGTTTTCAGTGGCCCACATAGCAAAGAACGAATTTTACAGAATTAATTCAGAAAAGTCATTAAGGAAACAACTACAAAAAGGCCATTAACAAAAACTGAGAAGCAGGAACCTTTTGATTTCTATAGTTTCCACATTATAAAATTCAAAATCTCCAGTTTTCTATAAAAAACGAGACAGAGAGAAACCAAGTAAGGCCCATACGCAGAAGTATTTAAACTATCCCCAAGGAGCCACAAACATTAGACTTACTAAACAAAAATGTTAAGTAAACTTTTAAATATGCTCAAAGAGCTAAAGGAAACCAAAAGAATGATATATAGTCAAATAGAGAATATCAATATAGAAGTTATTAAATAGAAGAAAACCTTCTGGATATGGAAAATGTAGTAACTGAAATGAAAGGTTGTTAACTAGTGGGTTTAACTGTCAGATCCAATGAGGCAGAATAACTAGTGAACTCGAATATAACTTAATTGAAATATCATTTGGGAGGAAAAAAGAATGAAGAAAAATGAACAGAACACAGAGACCTGAGAGACACCATCATACACAGCGTACATCATACACAGATACAGCATACACAGTATAAAGTCATAGAGAGGACCAAGAGAAGAGGGGTAAAGAATATTCTCTGTGGCTTGAATATTTGTACCTCCCTAAAATTTTTATGTTAGTAGATGCAGCTTTAATGACTAGTCATGGGGAAGAGCACTTGTAAATGAGATTAGTGCCTTTTCATAAAAGCATGATATCCCTTGCTCTTGGATACAGCAAGAGGGTGCTGTCTGTGAACCAGAACATAAATCTTCATCAGACACCAAATCTGCCAGTGTCATGATCTTGGACTTCAAAGCCTCCAAACTGAGAAATAAATTTCTAGTGTTAATAAACCACCCATTTTTTGGTATTTTATTACAGCAGCCCAAACAAGTATAAGACATTTAAAAAACCAATGCCTAGAAACTCCCCAAATTTAATGTAAAAAACTCATTAATCTGCATATTTAAGAAGTTCTACATATTCCAAGTAGGATAAACTTCACATCAGGATATAATCAGATCACTAAAGAGAGAATCTTAAAAGCATCAAGAGAAGTAACACATGGCATAAAAGGATAATTTTGTAGTTATTTTGTCCTCAGAGATTATAGAGCCTAGAAATCTAAGTATATTCAAAGTTCTGAAAAAAAAAAAACCTCTGAACCAAGACTTCCATATCCAATAAAACTATTTTTCAGAAATTAAAACACTCCCAGATAGACAAAAACTGGCAGATCTGCCCTGTAGGAAATGCTAAAGGGAGTCCTTCAGATTGAAATGAGAGAATAAAAGAGAGTAATTAAAATCATATGAAGAAATAATACCACAGTGATAAATATATTAGTAAATATAAATGTTAATATTTTAATATACATTTTGTTTGTAGCTTCTTTTATTCCATCCTAAAAGTTTAATAAGACATTTTAAATCTATATGGATGGGTACAGTGTGTAAAGATGAAATTTGTGACTAACAGGGAGAAATTATGTAAGAACAGAGTTTTTGTATACCATTGAAATTAGGTATTGGTTCAAACTGGACTTGTATAAATTGTTAAATGTTATTCTCAGTGCAATACTAGCAAAATAATAAATAATGAGGGGCCAGTGCTATGGCATATTGGGTAAAGCCCCCCACCTGCAGTGCCGGCATCCCATTTGGGCGCCGGTTTGAGTCCTGGCTGCTCTGCTTTGGATCCAGCTCTCTGCTATGGCCTGGGAAAGCAATGGAAGATGGCCCAAGTCCTTGGGCTTCTGCACACGCTTGAGAAACTCGGAAGAAGCTCCTGGCTTTGGATTGGCACAGCTCTGACCGTTGTGGCCTATTGGGGAGTGAACCAGCGGATGGAAGACCTCTTTCTCTCCTCTCCTCTCCTCTCCTCTCTCTCTCTCTGCCTCTCCTCTCTCTGTGTAACTCTGACTTTCAAATAAATAAATAAATCTTTTAATGAATAAATAATGAAAAGAAATGACAAGGCATTTAAATGGTTTACTAGCAAATGTCTATTTAACAGAAAAATTAAACTCCATTTACAGTGCATTGATTGACAGGATATATTAAAAATATGATCCAACTATATGCTCTTACAAGATTCACAGATATGTATTTATATATGTGTATATATATGTGTATATATATATATTTTGTGTGTATGAAAGTAATCAAGAGAGAAATGGAGTGGCTAGTCTTAACAGTGGCTATATTAAAGCCAACCAAAATAGACTAAAGGCAAAAATTAAGAGTCCAAGATGGGCATTATATGATGATCAAAAGATCAATCTGTCAAGAAAGATAACTTACACACATTTTTGTGCCTAACAGCAGAACCTTAAAATATGTGACACACGAACTGACAGAATTGGTGGGGAGAAATGCAGAGTTCCAATTCTCTATTTTCAATAAATGGATAGACTGACTAGATACAATATCATCAAGGAAATAGCAGGTTTGAACAGTACTTAAGCAACTAGATCTAGCAGATGTATACAGAACATTTCACTCAGTAGTTATAGAATACATATTGTTCCCAAATAATTGTGGAATGTTTTCCTAAAGAGACTGTATATAAATGAGTGTCTATATTTAAAATGATTGAAATCATACAAAATATTAAATTAGGAGTATCAGAAGGAAAGTGGAAAAATGTGGAGATTAAAATAATTTTAAAATATTGAAAGCTAAATTGTTTAATAAGGGATATGTATAAGTTTGTTTAAAAAAAGCTTTTTTAGATTCATTTACTTATATGAAAGAGTGTCAGATAGAAAGGGAGAGAGACCTTCCTTCTGTTTCACTCCACGAATGGCTGCTACAGCCAGGGCTGAGCCAGGAACTCCAACCTGCTTTCCCACGTCGGTGGCAGAGGCCCAAGCACTTGGGCTGCCATCCGCTGCTGACTTCTAAGATGCATTAATCTGAAGCTGGATGGGAAGTAGGGCCACCAGACCCTCAGTGTTGTCCCTATCTGTGTATTTTTTTTAAGGATTTATTTATTTGAAAGAGTTACACAGAGAGAGAAGGAGAGGCAGAGATAGAGGTCTTCCATCCACTGGTTCACTCCCCAGTTGGCCATGATGGCTGGAGCCACGCCAGTCCGAAGCCAGAAGCCAGGAGCTTCTTCCAGGTCTCCCATGCGTGTGCAGGGGCCCAAGGACTTGGGCCATCTTCTACTGCTTTCCCAGGCCGTAGCAGAGAGCTGGATTGGAAGTGGAGCAGCTGGGACTTGAACTGGCACCCATATGGGATGCTGGCACTGCAGGTGACAGCTTTACCCGTTATGCCACACTGCTGGCCCCTATATGTATATTTTTAAGGCATAGCAAAAACATTTGTTTTTGTTAATATACTTCAAAATTTTAAAAATGTTTTGATACTTGCAGTGAATGTTGTTAGTAGAAATCTGTATTGTCCCAGAGTTTTGTTTATTGGTATTTGATTAAATATTTTATTATCAGAACAGATAACACAAAAATCTATTCATCATAATTTTTTTCCATCATCAGTCTTATTATGTCTCTGTGAATTAGTAAAACTGACCTGTATTTCCCATGTATAATTTCCCATGTATAATTTAGTGGTAGCCTAGGTCTGTGCTTAATATACTTTTGTATAAAAGGTAAAAGTTATTAAATTTTTTCATGAATATGCTGTGAACTTATTTTTAAAATTTTTATTATTTTTTAATTTGAAAGGTAGAGAAAGAGCTCCTCTGTCAACTAGTCTGCTCCACAAAGGCTTGCAAAGGGAGATCTGTGGGCTGAAGCTAAATGCCAGGAACACAGTCCAGGTCTTCCAAGTGGGTGGCAGGAACACAATTAGTTGAGCCATTATTACTTCCTCCCAAGGTCTGAATTAACAGGAAGTTGAAGTTAGGAGCTAGAAGTGGGTATTGAGCCTATATGTTCTGATATTGGGCATATGCGTATTAACCACTAGTCTATACCCATCCCCAATCTCAGATTTCTTTGTTGCCTGTTTGATAATGGATTATCAGGTGTTGAAAGCTCATTGACAGTAAAATATGCCATGTTACTTACGGTAATCATGGGAATTTAATGATCTTCCTTTAGTAATCAGAATGTTAAAGCTAATTCTGAAGATCTTAAAGCATCCTTCAGAGTTAGCTGTAGAGTCTTATGTAATTCTCATTCTGTTGCTGACTGTAGCTAGCTGTAGGTCATTTTTAATAAATTTTAAGAAAGTAAAACCTAGTTCTTTTTTTAACATGCTGAGAACTTTTGCATTTATCTGAAAAGTTGCACATACTAAAACTTCTTAGTGTATGTGTGAGTGTGTAGATCAGAAATTCTTCACATATTTAGGAAGGAATTTATAAGAATGCAAGTTAAAATATGGCATGGACTAATTTCTTTCAGGAGAAGGAAGCCAGCACCCCTTTGGAACCATGAATATTGTCCGGACTCCGTCTGTTGCTCAGATTGGAATTTCAGTGGAACTGTTGGACAGTTTGGCTCAGCAGACTCCAGTAGGCAATGCTGCTGTATCCTCAGTTGACTCATTCACTCAGGTAATATAATACACATTTCATTTTTGTCTCCTCTCAGCCCACTGAATGAAAGTGTAATTGACAAAATTGTATATATTGGGGTGAGCACCATTTGGTATAGTGGTAAGATGCGTCCTGAGATCCCTGCATCCCATGTCAAGTGCCTTGTTTTGAGTCCCAGCTCCACTCTGAATTTCAGCTCCCTGCTGATGTCCACCCTGGGAGACAGTAGTAGCTCAGATGATTGGGTCCCTCCTTCCCATCTGGGAGATGATTAGGTTCCTGACTACCAGCGTGGTCTGGCCAGTCCCAGCTGTGGTAGGCATTTGGGGACTGAGCCAGTGGATAAAGATTTCTCTCTATTCCTGTCTCTGAAATGAATAAATTTTAAGAATTGTGTGCTTTATGGTATACAAAAATACTATTTTGATATGTTGACATTGTGGTACAAGTATATTGTACTAATATCTGTCACCTCACCATATTTTTTTTTTGTGGTGGGGACATTTTATACCTAATCTCTTAGTAGATTTTAAATGTACAATAAATTACTTATTAACTGTAGTCGCTGTACTGTACAATAGATCTCCAAAATTTTACTCATTTCTTCTAATTGAAACCTTGTTCCCTTTGACTAACATCTATTCACTTCCCTCCTTTCTACTCCCTAATCCCGGGCAACTACCATTCTGTTCTCTGCTTCTGTGAGTGCCACTTTTTTTTCCTAAAGAATTATTTATATATTTAGCTTTTTTTTTTTTTTTTTTTTTTTTTTAACAGAGTGGACAGAGAGAAAGGTCTTCCTTTTCTGTTGGTTCACCCCTCAATGGCCGCTGCGGCTGGCGCACCATGCTGATCCGAAGCCCTAGAGCCAGGTGCTTCTCCTGGTCTCCCATGGGGTGCAGGGCCCAAGCACTTGGGCCATCCTCCACTGCACTCCCTGGCCACAGCAGAGAGCTGGCCTGGAAGAGGGGCAACCAGGACAGAATCCCGCGCCCCAACTAGGACTAAAACCTGGTGTGCCGGCGCCGCAGGCAGAGGATTAGCCTACTGAGCCGCGGCGCCAACCTTAGTTGTTTTTTATTTGAAAGGCAGAGTTAAAGAGAGAGGAGGAGAGGCACACACACTGAGACAGATCTTCCACCTGCCTGGTTCACTCCCCAGATGGCTGCAACAGCTGGGGCTGGGCCATGCCAAAACCAGAGGCCAGCCCTTCTTCCCCTGCTTGTAGGTACAGGGACCCAAGTGCTTGCATCATCTGCTGCTGCCTTACCCAGGCACATTAGCAGGGTGCTGGATCAGAAGTGGAGCAAGCTGGTCTCAAACCATCACCCATATGGGATACTGGCATTGCAGGTGGAAGCTTAAACCTGCTATACCACACTGCCAGCTCTGAGTTCCACTTCTTTTTATTGCACATGTAAATGAGGTCATTCAGTATTTTTCTTTGCTTAGTTTATTTCACTTAGCATAATTAAGAGGGAAATTTTTGATGATGCAGAAGAGCAAGGAGAATTGCCAAAGCAGCATATTTGAGTAGAGATCAGGAACACATATGGAGAGGTTCACTTTAGATGGGATGATGGTATGTTGATACAGGTATAGGAGGTTGATAGATGGGGTGATGAGAAATCTGTGTAGGTCCTCTCTTGATTCCTTCTCTTTGCTCAGTGAACTAGAATGGAAGATCATTAGTTAAGATGGAAGGGGAAAGAGGTATTTTAAATCTAAAGAAAAAGCACCGTAAGTCATCAAGGAGAGGAAGAGGGTGAACTACCAAGCTGGTAGTCAGGAATGAAAATGCTGAATAGCACCAGAAGCATGCTTTTGAAAGTTGTGGTCATGAATTTACAGGCGAATTTGTCACATGATCTCTTGGGAATGGATTAAGAGACAGAGTCAGATCTCGCAGATGTTTTTCTGGTAATTTTTAAAATAAACTGTATTGAAAACAAACTGTAAAACAATACTCCATAGAGACAGAATTTTGTGGAAAGTATACCCCAGTGTTAAATTATCCCTGGAAAAGGGGAAGAAGACTTTTTATTTTTAGTCTGTGTGTGTATGTGTTTATATACATTTTATATATGTGTGTGTGTATGTGTGTGTTATGAATTGAACTTTTTGGTAAAGCATTTTTTTAAATCAATAGATCTTTCATTGCATTATTAAAATACCACAAATTATAATCTGGGTTCTTGTTTCTGTAGCCAGACGACTTTTAGATCTTCTTCATCAACCTTCTGAACTTTTTCTTGTTCAGAGACAAAGATACCATCCAAAAGTTTTCTGTTATCTTTTTTTAAACTCTTATTGCCTGATACCATCCAGAAAGTTTTCTTATTTGAATTTGAAACAAGTTCACTGTCATTTCCTTCAAAGACTAAGTCATGTTTGTGGGCTTGAGATTTTTTTTTTTTTTTTTTGACAGGCAGAGTTAGAGAGAAGAGTCTTCCTTCTGTTGGTTCACCCCCCAAATGGCTGCTACGGCCAGTGCACCGCACTGATCCAAAGCCAGGAGCCAGGTGCTTCCTCCTGGTCTCCCATGCGGATGCAGGGACCCTTCCCAGGCCACAGCAGAGAGCTAGACTGGAAGAGTACCAACCGGGACTAGAACCCAGTGCCCCAACCGGGACTAGAACCCTGGGTACCGGCACCGCAGGTGGAGGATTAGCCTTGTGAGCCGCGCTGCCGGCTGGGCTTGAGATTCTAAACAAGCAATACCTGGTTTCATGCAAATCCTTCGGACATAACTTTTCACCCTAGAAATTTCAGATTTCAACAAGAGACCCATTCTCCTGAATAGCAACGTTGATGGGGAAGTGAACACACACACAGACTTCATCTTGTAATGGAAGCCTAGTGTAACCGCCTTCATCATAGTCTGTACATCATTACAGATAGTGCAAATTGTTGCCAATTCCTTTTTATTCCACACCATTTGTGAACTTGGAGTGATGACTTTTTTTTTTCCCGAGGAGGCTGAATTCTACATTGTTGTCATTGAAGTTCCTCCAGAAAGTTTCTCTGAGACCCTTCACAATAACTGTGCTACTTGGCCGGCGCTGCGGCTCACTTGGCTAATCCTCTGCCTGCGGCGCCGGCACCCCAGGTTCTTGTCCTGGTGGGGGCACCAGTTCTGTTCCGGTTGCTCCTCTTCCAGTCCAGCTCTCTGCTGTGGCCCGGGAGTGCAGTGGAGGATGGCCCAAGTCCTTGGGCCCTGCACCCACATGGGAAATCAGGAGGAAGCACCTGGCTCCTGGCTTCAGATCAGTGCAGCGCACTGGGCGTAGCAGCCATTTGGGAGGTGAACCAACGGAAGGAAGACCTTTCTCTCGTCTCTTTCTCACTGTCTAACTCTGCCTGTCAAAAACAACAACAACAACAAAAAACTGTGCTGTTCCTATTCTGGAATATGGACAGTGTGATTGCTGATAAAGTTTTCATTCTCTTGGTAGATGCAGCAAGGCTAAAGTATATGTGTTTTTATTAGATGCTTTATTATGAAATATATTTTTCCCCAGACACCTTTTATTTAAGGAATACAAATTCATGCATTTCATAAGTACAACTTTAGGAACATAGTGATTCTTTTCACCACTCCCACACTACTACCCCTTTTCCTGCTCACTCTCCTATTCCCATTCTTATTTTTTACTAAGATCTATTTTCAGTTAACTTTATACACATATGATTAACTCAATACCGAGAGTTAATCAACAAATTATATCAACAAATAGTATGAAAGAAAAAAAAAAAGTTGTTCCTCAACAGTGAAGACAAAGGCTGTTCAAAGTCATTGCATCTCAAAGTGTCAATTTCACTTCTATAGATCAGGAACTTTAGGAACTCTATTAGTTACCAAAGATCAGGGAGAACATATGGTATTTGTCTTTTTGGACTGGCTTATTTCACTAAGTATAATGGTTTCCAGTTGTGACCATCTTGCTATGAAAGACAGGATTTTTTTTTTTTTTTACCTCTGGTTAGTATTCCATGGTGTGCATAATATCATAATTTCTTTAGTCTTCAATTAATGGACATTAATGGACATTATTCAGCTGCAGTAAACATGGGCATACAGATAACTCTTTCATATGCTGTTATCATTTCCCTTGGGTGAATTCCCAGGAGTGGGATGGCTGGGTCATATGGTAGGTCTGTATTCAGATTTTTGAGGTATCTCCATACTGTCTACCACAGTGGTTATACTAGTTACATTCTCACCAACAGAGGATTAGGGCACCATTTTCCCCACACTCTTGCCAGCATTTGTTTGTTGATTTCTATATGAAACCTCATTGCAGTTTTGATTTGCATTTCCCTGGTGGCTAATAATCTTGAGCCTTTTTTATGTGTATATTGGCCATTTGGATTTCCTCTTTTGAAAAATGCCTTTAAACGTTTAAGTCCTTTGCCCATTTCTTAACTGGGTTGTTTGTTTTGTTGTTGTTGAGTTTCTTGATCTCTTTATATATTTTGGTTATTAATCCTTTATCAATTGCATTTCTTGCAAATCATATCTCCCACACTGCCTCTTCACCTTGCTGAGTGTTACTTTTGCAGTGAGAAGCTTTTCAATTTGATGTAATCCCATTTGTCTATTTTGGCTTTGATTGACTGTGCCTCTGGAATTTTTCACAAGATCTGTTTGCCTGTGACAGTATCTTGCAGGGCTTCCCCAAAGTTCTCTAATAATTTGATAGTATCAGTCATGATGTAGGTCTTTAATCCATTTTGAGTGGATTTTTATGTCAGATATAAGGTAGGGGTCTTCTGTTTCTGTATGTGGAGATCCAGCTTTCTCAGCACCATTAGGTTGAAGAGACTGTCCTTGCTCCAAGGATTGATTTTAGCTCCTTTGTCAAAGATAAATTGGTTGTAGATGCATGGGTTGATTTCTGGCATTTATTTGGTTCCTTTGGTCTATCCATCTATTTTACCAGGCTGTTTTGATTATTACTGCCCTTCAGTATATATATCTTGAAATCTGGTATTGTGATGCCTCTGGCATTGTTTTTGTTATATGATATTGCTTTAGCTATGTGGGGCCTCCTATGTTTCCATATGAACTTCAGCATCATTTTTTTCTATATCTAAGGAAAATGCCCTTGATATTTTAATTGATATTTCATTGAATCTGTAAATTGCTTTCAGTAGTATGGGCATTTTGATGTTATTGATTATTCTAGTAAATGAACATGGAAGATTTTTCCTTTTTTTTTTTTTTTGTATCCTATTTCTTTAATGTTTTGTAACTCTCATCGTAGATATCTTTAACATTTTTAGTTAAATTTATTCCAGAGTATTTTTTTTTTTGTAGCTATTGTGAATGGGATTGATCTTAGAATTCTTTCTCAGCTGTGGTGTTGTCTGTGTATGCAAAGGCTATTGATTTTTGTGTGTTGATTTTATATTCTGCTACTTTACCAAACTCTTCTATGAGTTCTAATAGTCTCTTAATGGAATTTTTTGGATCACCTACATATAGAATCATGTCATATGCAAATAGAGATAGTTTGACTTCCTCCTTCCCAATTTGTATCCCTTTGATTTCTTTTTCTTGCCTAATTGCTCTGGCTAAAATTCCAGGACTATATTGAATAACAATGATGAGAGTGGGCATCCTTGTCTGGATCCAGATCTCCGTGGGAATACTCCAACTTTCCCTCATTCAATAGGATACTGGCTATGGGTTTGTCATAAATTGCCTGGATTTGTTGAGGAATGTTCCTTCTATTCCCAATTAAAGTTTTCATTGTAAAAGGGTGTTGTATTTTATCAAATGCTTTCTTTGCATCTGTTGAGATAACCATATGCTTTTTGTTCTTCAGTTAATGCGATGTATCTCATTGATTTGCAAATGTTTAATTCTACCCACATACCAGGGATAAATTTCACTTGGTTCGGGTGAATGATCTTTCTGATGTGTTGTTGGGTTCCTTTGGCTAGTATTTTGTTGGGGCTTTCTACATCTGTGTTCATCAGAGATAATGATCTGTAGTTCTCTTTCTGTTTTATCTTTTTCAGGTTTAGGATTCAAGGTGATGCTGGTTTCATAAAAGGAGTTTGGGAGGATTCTCTCCCTTTCAGTTGTTGTATTGTCATCTTCATTCGTTTCCAGAAATGTTTTGATTTCTTCAGTGATCCCCTGTCCATTCAAGAGCATGTTGTTCAGTCTCCATGTATTTGCATATGTTCTAGAGATTCTTGAGTTGTTGATTTCCAGCTTCATTCCATTGTGGTCAGAGAAGATGCATGATATGATTTTTTTTTTTTTTTTAAATTTGCTGAGACTTGGTTGAGACTAGTGATGAACATGTTTCTGTGTTTCTGTGTGTAGTACATCCTTAAGCATCTTTTGTAAGGCTGGATGAGTGGTGACAAATTATTTAAATTTCTGTTTGTTATGGAAGGTCTTTTTTTTTCACCTTTGTTCCTAAATGAGAGCTTTGCAGGGTACAATTATCTGGATTGACAGTCTTTTTGTCTTTAGAGTTGGAATATATCTTGCCCTTCTCTTAGCCTGTAGGGTTTCTGATAAGAAGTCAGCTGTGAGTCTAATTGGAGATCCTCTGAAAGTAATCTGGCATTTCTCTCATGCATACTTTAGAATCTCTTCTTTATGTTTTACTGTGTAGAGTTTGATTACAATGTGTCATGATGAAGATCTTTTTTGGTTATGTCTATTAGGAGTTCTGTGTGCTTCCTGTACTTGGATGTCCCTTTCTTTCTTCAAATTAGGGAAGTTTTCTGTAATTATTTCACTAAAAAGGCTGTCTAATCCATTTTCTCTTTCCACACCTTCAGGAACTCCTAAGACCTGTATGTTTGATAGTACCCCATAAATTTCCAACACTTTTTTAGTTTCTAATTTCTTTTTTTTTTTTTTTTTTTGGTCTGACTGTAACATTTCCAGAGAGTTTTCTTCTAAATTGGATATTCTTTGTTCTGCTTCATTGAGTCTGTTGTTAAAGCTTTCCACTACATTTTTTTAATTCTTCATTTCCTTTTTTTTTTTTTTTTTTTGACAGGCAAAGTGGACAGTGAGAGAGACAGAGAGAAAGGTCTTCCTTTGCCGTTGGTTCACCCTCCAATGGCCGCCGCGGCCGGTGCGCTGTGGCCAGCACACCACGCTGATCTGATGGCAGGAGCCAGGTACTTATCCTGGTCTCCCATGGGGTGCAGGGCCCAAGGACTTGGGCCATTCTCCACTGCACTCCCATAGCAGAGAGCTGGCCTGGAAGAGGGGCAACCAGGAAAGAATCCGGTGCCCTGACCAGGACTAGAACCCTGTGTGCTGGCGCCGCAAGGCGGAGGATTAGCCTAGTGAGCCACGGCACTGACCATAATTCTTCATTTCCAATATTTCATTTTGGTTTCTCTTTAAAATCTCAGTTTCATGGGAAAATTTTCATTCATGCCATGTATGGATTTCTTTGGTTTGTGGATTTGTTTCTGATTACTTCTGAGTAATCCTATGATCAATTTTTTGAATTCTGTATATGGCATTTCTTCAATTTCTTTATCTTCACATTCTGGTGTTGAAGTGTTGTGTTCTTTTGAGGGCATCATCTTGTCTTCCTTATTTCTTTAATTGCTGTATTTATTATTAGGCATTTGTTTAGATACTTGTTTTTTTCCCCAGTGATGGCTTTTATCTTTGGACTATGCCTCTGTGGCTTAGTGGAATGTCTACTTTTTCAGTGAGTTCCCAGAGGTTTATGCTGAGTGCGGTCAGGGAGCTCTGTTCAGTGCTCCAGTTTGAGAGTCTCATGTTCACTTCCTCTCTTCAAAGGAGATTAATGCCTTTGCACTGGCCTCGGTGGGTACAGTGTTCATCTGTGCTTCCATAAGAACTACACAATGGATCCGTGCAGTCCTTGGTGTGATCATGGATCCCACAGTAATGGCTCTCACCAGGGAATCAGGGAGCCCCAGTTGTGTGGAGCCACCCACAGTGACTGCCCAAAGACCCAGCCACACCCTGTACCCTCCCATGTAGCCACAGTGTTTTCATAGTCCCAACACATAAGGCTCCCACACTCATGAGCACCCAGCACCCTTTCAGTACTCCCAGCCAGACTCAGGCGTCTCCTCTTGACTAGTTGCTGCGTGCATGGACACAGCTGGTACAGCTGTTACGTATGTCTAAATTGGCACTCACCCTCTCTTGGCTAGTTACAGAATGTCAGTGCCAGGTGTTCAGGGAGAGAGAGATGTGCCTCATTTTTTTCCCTTTAGCTTGAGCTCTTAGCTTGAGCTCCAAGCTGGACTCACATTAGGCCCTTCCCGCAGCTTTTTGACCAGTGGCTTGGGCTGCTGCAGTCTGGTCTCACCTCACTCTCCAAAGCTGATGCTGAGGCTCTCAGCTGCTGGGGTCCTGAGTTGTGTCCGTCCACACTGTCCATGAAGGTCCGTGGTGTCCCTCTACTTTGTGTGGCATTTCTTCTGTGAGATTGTTCTCTCTACTTTTTTTAATCTATCTTTCTTTCATTCTTTCATTCTGACAGGCAGAGTGGACAGAGAGAGAGAGAGAAAAGTCTTCCTTTTCCATTGGTTCACCCCCCAATGGCCACTGTGGCTAGCGCAGCACGCTGATCCAAAGCCAGGAGCCAGGTGCCTCTCTCCATCTCCCATGCGGGTGCAGGGCCCAAGGACTTGAGCCATCTTCCACTGCACTCCCGGGCCAGAGCAGAGAGCTGGACTGGAAGAGGAGCAATCGGGACAGGATCCGGTGCCCCAACTGGGACCAGAACCCAGGGTGCCGGCTCCGCAGGCAGAGGACTAGCCTATTGAGCCACAGCGCCGGCCATACTTTTTTTTTTTTTTTTTTCCAACTATCTTCCCTAGACTAGAATAATATGCTGTCTCCCTATTCTGCCATCTTGTAGTACTGAAATATGTAAGAGTTGTATTGATTTACTTGAAAGGCAGAGAGTGGGAGCAAGAGGGAAGGACGGAGAGTGAGAGATCTTCTATTTGCCCGTTTATTCTCTAAATGGCTGCACAGCTGGGGCTGGGCCAAATCAAAACCCAGGGACCAGGAACTCCATCCTTGTCTCCCACATAGGTGGCAAGGGCCCAAGTAATTAAACCATCTTCTGCCGCCTTCCTAGGTACAGCACCAGGCTGGATTGGAAGTAGATTATAGCCAGGAGTTGAACTGGTGCTCTGATTTGGGATGCTGGTGTCACAAGCAGTGGCTTAACCCACTTACAACAATGTTGGCCCCATTTGAAATATTTTAAATAAAAAGAAAGTACAGAGAATTATTTGTATACTACACAAATATTTTTGTATGCTTGTGATGGCGTGTTTGAAGCACAAGTAGATACAAATAGGTAGACAAAGTAATACTAGGTGTTACTATACAGAGCTCTCTTATAGTGGGGTATATACACTAAGACTTTCTAGTGTCTTCCACCTTGATTTTTTTTAATATTATGTTTATTGTTGAATAAAGATCTGTTCTTTTTTTTAAAGATGTATTTATTTATTTGAAAGTCAGAGTTACAAAGAGAGAGAAGGAGAGGCAGAGAGAGAGAGAGAAAGGTCTTCCATCCACTGGTTCACTCCCGAATTGGCCGCAATGGCTGGAGCTGTGCCCATCTGAAGCCAGGAACCAGGAGATTTTTCTGGGTCGCCCATGTGAGTGCACGGGCCCAAGGACTTGGACCATCTTCTACTGCTATCCCAGGCCATAGCAGAGAGCTGGATCGGAAATGGAGCAGCTGGGACTCGAACTGGCACCCATATGGGATGCCAGCACTGCAAGCAGTGGCTTTACTTGTTATGCCACAGCACCAACTCCCTTCCACCTTGATTTAACTGTCATATCATGTTTGCTACCAATTTGTTTTTCAAAAAGAAATAAAGCATTATAGCCTATCACTGCCACTTCTATCCTTTATTTTCTGGGCCACTCTTTTTCTAACTTTATGTTTCTTTCCTATCCATATTTTATCATTCAAAAAAAAAATTCCTATGTTTCCCGAAGATATGTGTAGTACTAGTTGTGTGTGTGTGTTTGTGTCTTTCTATGTTGTTTCTAACTTAATTTTTTGCCAAATTGATGAGTGAAAGCTAGTATATCATATTTAGTTTGTATTTCTTGACTACAGGTGATAATGACCATCTTTTCCCAGGTTGTTGATAGGGAGCTGAATTGGAAGCAGAGCAGCCAGGACTCAAACTGGCACCCTTATGGGATGCCAGCATTGCAAGGCAGCAGATTAACTCACTGTGCCACAACACTGGCCCCAAAGATGTTCCTCTGTAGTTCATAAAGCCATAGGTTTTATTTTTGAATTATGTTTGTGTGTAGTTAGGAAGGACCTTAAATGAGTTTTTCTCCTTATGGAAAGCTGTTTGTCCTAGTCCCATTAATTAGGTTGTTAGTCCCATTTTCTTTTCTTGATTAATGGTGTCTTTGTTATATATCATCATGTTGTCATATCTCATTATGTTTGTTTCTGGATGTCTCTTTTATTCCTGTAAGTTTATTTGTGTTCCCTTTGCCAGTAAGTTATAGTATGCATTAAGCCAGGTTCCTCCTCCTACTCTTCAAAATAGGTGTGGGTATTCATCCTAAGAATTTCATCAGTTTGCCAATTTCCATGAGAAAACTTGATGGGATTTCATTTTCTGTTACCTTACTGAATATGAAACATGATTTCAAATCATTAGATTTGGAATTCTGTTGTAAATAGATAAGGAGAGAATGTGATACCTTTACACATTGTCTTTCTATCTGTGACTTAGTCTTTCCATTGGCATACTGGTTGTTTCCTTTCTCTCAGTACAGTCTTAAAATATTTTCCACAAAAGTTTGTTGTTGTTGTTGCCAGGCAGAGTTAGACAGTGAGAGAGAGAGAGAGAGAGAGTTATAGACAGTGAGAGAGAGAGAGAGAAAGGTCTTCCTTCCGTTGGTTCACTCTGCTAATGGCCACTACGGCCAGTGCTGCGCCAATCCAAAGCCAGGAGCCGAGTACTTCCTCCTGGTCTCCCATGCGGGTGCAGGGACCCAAGCACCAGCACTTGGGCCATCCTCTGGGCCACAGCAGAGAGCTGGACTGGAAGTTTTATCAGCATGCTTTAGCACTTTTCATTGTTATTGGGAAGACTTTATATTCTGAATTGAATTTTTTTAAAGTTAGATGAGGATACTTCAAAAAATTCTGGAAAAATTGAAAGAAAAGATAAGTTTATTTGGTTCAAGTAACCTTGTATTTAAAAAATATTGTTACTGGAAGAAAAGGTGCTATTGATTTTTTTTTTCTTGATAATGATTTTTTAACTAGTGACCTTATTGAATTCTGATACTAATTCAAGTTCCTTAATGCTAACAGAGTCTCTTGGTTTAATACTGGCTTCATATAATTAAACAAATAAACTAATAAGACAATTCCTCTCATGTATAGAAGAGACAGAGTAGCCTTCATGTCTGGTTTTGTATTTTTGAGAAAGTGATGCGGGAAGATTATTTTTAGTGAGTAGAATTAGTAGTTATTTACTTTTATGTTTAGTGCTTAAACTCATTGGTTCTCATGAAATACAAATCAGTTTATTTGTAATTTCTACCAAGGAGATTTGGGTAATGTTAATTATTTTGGATCATTTAGAATTAATGAGAAGTAACCATTTTTTTAAAAATTAGATTTAAGCCTTTATCTTTCTGTCAAGAAAAATGATTTCTGGTTACTTTTTATTTGAGAAAATAGGTTGATTTGAGGTGAAAGGTGCTTGAGGAAGGGGACATAGTGACTACAGACATGGAGATGAAAGAAAGTAAGGAAAAAAATATATTTTTTTAAAAAAGTACCATATAACCACTAAGTCATTGTATGGGCACACTCAATTTTTATCATTATCCTGCCTTAGAACTTACTTTTCAAAACCAGGTTAGTACAAGAACATTTTTAATTAAAAATATTGAGGCCTAAATGGAGTCTTTAGTATTTGCTAATCTACTAATTGTTAACTTTACAGTTCACACAAAAAATGTTGGACAACTTCTACAATTTTGCTTCATCATTTGCTGTCTCTCAGGCCCAGATGACACCAAGTCCATCTGAAATGTTCATTCCAGCAAATGTGGTTCTGAAATGGTATGAAGCTTTTTCTATTTCTTAGTTTTTTAAAAAATATTTAATTTATTTATTTGAGGGTAGAGTTACAGTGAGAGGGAGACAGAGCGAAAGGTCTTCCTTCCATTGGTTCACTCCCCAGATGGCTGCAATGGCTGGAGCTGCGCCGATCTGAAGCCAGGAGCCACGTGCTCCTTCTCCGTCTCCCATGCAGGTGCAGGGACCCAAACAGGGGCCCAAAGACTTGGGCCATCTTCTGCTTTCCCAGGCCACAACAGAGAGCTGGATTGGAAGAGGAGCAGCCGGGACTAGAACCGGCGTCCACATGGGGTGCCAACACTGCAGGCAGAGAATTAACCCACTGTGCCACAGTGCCAGCCCTGTTTCTAAAGCTTTTAGTAACTGTGTATATGTATATATATATATTGACATTTAAACATATTCTTTTGTTGTGGACATCAGACTACATTAATGTTTTTATGCCTTTAAGTATGTCTTATAAAATACAGATCAGAAAAAGTCCTTACCCTATGTATTCTGTTATATAGTAGCTACTGTGAACTCATAAAGATAGGAAAATATAATTACCTTTGTTTTAGGGACCACTATTAAAGACCATAATTTTTTTTTATGTTTTGAATTAGAAGTTCTGTATATGGGAATTAAAATATCAGACAAAGCTTTTTTTTTTTTTTTGTATAGGAAGTCAGTCTTGATTTAAAGTAAACGTGTGTAGGGTATCAAGGTGGTTTACACTGCATCCTGAATGTGATCAGTTAATGTGTCTGTTTTCTCTACTTGCCATGTCTTTGTTTTATGGATATTTCTTTTCACTTTAGATATCCCAGTAGCGGGGTGGAGGGGGGATCCTTAGGAAGATGTCTGAGACGTGGTACCTTGGTGTAGCAAGGGAGAGCACTGGACATACTAGGTTTGAGTTTTTTCACAATGCAACTATGTGACTCTGTAAATTACTCTCATATGCTTATCTGAAATGAGGGAGGAGTTGTTCAGTTTGATTTTTTTCTTAGACCTTTCTTTCTGTCACATTTGCGGAAGATAAATGATTACTAAAATTTATTATGATTTGTGCTCTCTGATAAAATCAAAGCTGCTTCTTTACTTGAATCACTATGCTTGCTATCTGTTTATAAGAATTAAGCTTCCAGATTATCTTTTTAGCATAGCTTTTCAGAAATTGACATGTAAATTGTTTTTGATAAATTTGTAGATTATGAAATATTTCAGTTTCCTTGTAAATATAAATACATTTTTTGTTTTCTAGGTATGAGAACTTTCAAAGGCGACTAACACAGAATCCTCTCTTTTGGAAAACATAATTTGAATAAAAAACTATATGATGGATCCTGAAATTTGTCATGTTTGGAAGATGACTCCATTTGAAAGCAAGAAGACAAGAGAATCATGAAGCCTAAGTGTAAAAACTGCTTAGTGACTGTGAAACTTAATTAAAAATCTTTGTAAAAAATTAAAAACATTAAAAAATAAGAATACCTTCATCATTAATGAATTTTTTTCCCTTAAGCTTAGAATTCTACTCAAAGGCAAAAGTTTGCTTTGGCCATCATTCATTGTTTACTTTAAAAAAAAAAAAAAAAGCCCATTCAACCCAGTAGAGTGCTAAATGCCATTGCACATATAATGATACATTTATTTTTACAGTGGTTTGCTGGAGTACTTAACTTCAAATCAGTCATCTCAAAATTAGGAGACCTTTGAAAAACACCAAATATACATTTCTGGATATGGAAAAATTATTTTCCAGGACTATTTAAGGTTGCAGTTTTTGTCAGGACAGGCTAGCTGTCAGTTTTTATATTTGCAGTTTCATATATTTCTATTTGTGTAATGAAATTGCCGTGGTTAAAACTAATGAATTTTAATACTGATAATGTTACTAGGCATTTTTATATAAAATATTGGGTTCATTACTTCTGAATATGGAGATAAAACCTTTGTGTCTCATTTAAAAGGTAGTTTTTTGACTGATTTGTACTGGTGAAGCCCGCTGGCCAGAGACCAACAGGATTTCACCTGTAATCAAAGCTAGGTTTATTAGCCTGCTGCTGAACCAAGGGAGTGTGTACACCAGAGGAACAATGAAGTATCCCCAAAGGGAAGGGTACATGCAAGTATAGGAGTTTGGGGCCTGTAGTTAGTTTTAGATTGCCTCGGTAGATACTGGTGAAAATTTGGGAACTAGAGGTTGCTGGTGAAGTGCTTTTAGAACATATAAGCCTGTGCAGAGTTACTTGTTAAGTCAGTTAGTGGTTTGCTTTGAAACATGGATCTAGTTGAGCTAATGTTGAGAGTTTGAGCTTAGGTAGTTTCTTGCATTGTCAAAGTTTGGTTAGATTTAAGCATTTTGCAGGTTGTGCTCAGTCCTTTGTCGAAGGATAGATTGTTATCTTCTGGAATTGTGATTAATCCAGATTTGTATTGCTATTCACTAGATTATGATTATGTGTCAGTTTTTCAATGGTAGTGATTAGCTTCAGGTCTTCTTAATGGATGATCATTATTGAATTATGTGACTTGACAATGGCTACACAACATCTAATACTCTTGATAGAAAGCATCAACCAGGGCTGTTGTGGTGCAGCAGGTTAAGCCACTACCTGTGATGCTGGCATCCCATTTGGGTGCCACTTTGTGTCCTGGCTGATTCCTCTGCTTCCGATCCAGCTCCCTGCTAATGTGCCTGGTAAAGCAGTGAAGCTTCTGCACACACATGGGAGACCCGGAAGAAACTCCTGGCTCCTGACTTCTGCCTGGTCCCACGCCCCATGTTGTAGCCCTTTGGGGAAGTGAACCAGTGGATAGAAGATCTCTCTTTCTCTTCCTCTCTGTAATTCTACCTTTCAAATAAATAAATAAATCTTTAAAAATTAAAAAGAAAGCATCAACCAATTGTATTATAATTATCAGAATTAAAATATTTTTGTATTAAAACTTATACCCAGGAGTCCAGATTGCCAAACCCATGCCTGAAATACATGTCCCAAAATCCAGGTGGGTCTATTCTACAGAGTTAGGTAACCTCTTCTTTTAGCCAAGTCCGAATCTGTTCTACCTGTCCAGTGATTTTTGTAGAGGAATAATAGTGTTAACTTAAAGCACCTCTTGACTTGCTAAGGGGAAGCAAAGACTGTGTGTTCATGACAACCCGGGATGGCGAAGTTAAACCTGTCTAGTGGGTTTCTAAAACAGATGATGAAAGTCAAGCATTGGATCACCTTTTCTAGTTGTATTATTCTTGCTGTTGGAATAGTATCATGTATATTATATATTAAGAGCTAGCTATGGCTAGCTCTCCTGCATAGCCTATCCCTGCCTCACTTTGGAAGTCTGGTTATCCTTCTCAGAGAAGTGTACACTGAAAAGGAAAGGGGTTTTAAATACCTAAAAAAACGTTTCTTAAACTTATTCTATATACACAGGATAATTGTATAGGAGGCAGGTGAAAGCTAAGTGTTGAGACGGGTATAGTGTATTGTAGAAAATACTGGAAATATCATTTGCTGTGCTGCAAACTATGGTACTTTATTACAGTAGCTCAAACTCAGACAAAACCTAAGAGAAATAAGGCATATACAAAACCACAAACATTTGTACATGTATGTTTATATCATTCATAATCATCAAGAAAATGGAAACCGCCCAAAGGTCTGTCAACTGACGTGTAGATAATAGTGGTGTAATCATACTAATATCAGCAATAGAAAGGGACGAAGTACTGATTCGTGCTATGACATGGATGAATCTTGAAAACGTTACGCTAAGTGAAAGAAGCCAATTACAAAAGACCACACATTTTCATGATTCTATTTGTATAAATATCCCAAATAGGCAAATGGCAGAGACTAAACTAGATTAATGGATGCTTAATGCTTGTGAGGATTGAAAGGTAGGGATTATCTACTAATGGGTCTAAGGCTTCTTTCAGGGAGGATGAAAATGTTCTGAAATTAGATTGTA
Organism: Oryctolagus cuniculus; assembly: GCF_051225735.1. Lineage (NCBI taxonomy): Eukaryota > Metazoa > Chordata > Mammalia > Lagomorpha > Leporidae > Oryctolagus > Oryctolagus cuniculus. The sequence continues at coordinate 77,567,666 of NC_142867.1, forward strand.
ATGATGCACAACACTGAATAAACATTGTACACTTCAAATGGGCGAATTGTATATGACTTACAGTTTTTTAAATAAAATGGACAAATGCTGAAAGCAGATGTGTGAACAAAAGTAATGGAAAAACAATGTGCAGAAATGAAAAAGTCCTTGTTCATTTAACTGGTGATTTTAAGTCTGAGATGGAAATGTTTTACAACTATGGAGTTAAGAGGATACCTCCTCTCAACAGGATAAACTGTTAGTTCTTCAAGTATTTCAATATGAAGTCATAGATAAAATAATTTTCAATTCAAGTATTGCATTTTGATGGTAAAGTACAAGAAGAACCAGAATGTAATGATGAATAGAACCTATTAAAGATGTATTTGAAATCTGGAACTAGTGTTTTCTAGTTGGATATGTTCCAGGTTCAAGCATTTCTGCTGATGAGTAATTAATTACATTAAGAAGATACCATGTGTTGTAGCTTGGGAGTCCACAACCCATAGGGAAATACAGGTTTGGGTCCAGTTATTTCACCCACTTTTTTTTTTTTTGACAGGCAGAGTGGACAGTGAGAGAGACAGAGAGAAAGGTCTTCCTTTGCCGTTGGTTTACCCTCCAATGGCCGCCGCGGCCAGCGCACTGCGGCCGGCGCCCCGCGCTGATCCGATGGCAAGAGCCAGGTATTTATCCTGGTCTCCCATGGGGTGCAGGGCCCAAGCACTTGGGCCATCCTCCACTGCACTCCCTGGCCACAGCAGAGAGCTGGCCTGGAAGAGGAGCAACCGGGACAGAATCCGGTGTGCCGGCGCCGCAAGGCAGAGGGTTAGCCTAGTGAGCCGCGACACCGGCCATGCATATGGTTTTTAATAGAAGAATGTCAGCCATGCATATGGTTTACAATTGTCTCATAGTTTCAAAAGTTTTAAAAAGCTGAATTTAATTTTAATACATTTTAACCCAACATATGTGTAATATTACTGCAACATGTAATCAGTAATAGAATCAATGAAACATTCTACATTTTTTTACAAAGTCTTCAAAATCTGTATCTTATTCTTTTTTTTTAAAAAAGCTTTATTTATTTATTTGAAAGGCAAAGTTAGAAAACAAGAGATAGCAAGAGAGCTCTTCCATCCACTGATTCACTTACCAAATGGCTGCCTGCCACAGGCTGCACTGGGCCAGGCGGAAACCAGGAGCCTGAAGTCTAATCTGGGTCTCCCATGTAGGGAAGGGGCCCAAGCACTTGAGTCATTTTCTGTTGCTTTCCCAGGCGAATTACCACAGAGCTGAATCAGCAGTGGAACAGCCAGGATCCAAACGAACCTGTATAGGATGCTGGTATTATAGGTGGTGGCTTAACCCACTGCACTACAACACTGGGCCTTGTGTGTATCTTATACTTAGAGCACACCTCAATTTGGATACCAGATTTTCAAACATTAAAATGAAATGCATGGGGACTGTACTGTGGCGTAGTGGGTAAAGCCTCTGCCTTCAGTGCCAGCATCCCATATGGGCGCTGCTTGGAGTCTCGGCTGCTCCACTTCTGATCCAGCTCTCTGCTATGGTCTGGGAAAGCAGTAGAAGATGGCCCCAGTCCTTGGGCCCCTGCACCCACATGAGAGACCAGGAAGAACCTCCTGGCTCCTGGCTTCAGATGGGCACAGCTCCAGCCGTTGTGGCCAATTGGGGAGTGAACCAACGGATGGAAGCCCTCTCTCTCTCTCTCTCTCTCTGCCTCTGCCTCTGCCTCTGCCTCTCAAATCTTTAAAAAAACAATGAAATGCAGTAAGACAACAATGGAAAAATATTGCATATTGCTTTAAATTTAGGTAACAAAATTAAAGAATTTAGTTCCTCAGTTGCAGTAATTCTGTTTCATGTCCTCAATAACCACATGAGACCAGAGACTACCATTCTGGGAAGTGCAGTTTAGAGTGATCTAATCCCGCACATTTTAATGACTCCAGATCTCTTTCCTGAACTCCTGAGTCGTAGTAGCAGTGGTGCCCTAGAAAGCCTTATGTCTAAGGGAACTTGAAAATCACTATATACAAAAGTGGACTCAGCTCTTTCATTGTGTCCCTGCTAGCCATGTCCATTCCTTTAGGCAATGGCATGTTTCCTGTCAGGCTAGTTGCTCAAAGCTTGCGTTCTCCCTTTCCCTCAGCCTAATCCCATCAATGACTGCTAAATACTAATAAGGTTCCTCAAAATATATTTTTGAAAACCCATTCACCTCTCTATTTTTGCATTTATGCATTTTAGGGTAATGCTTTTCAAACTCAGTGGTACCAGTGACTCATCTGGGGACCTCATAAATTTAGATTCTAATTCAGAAGTTCCGGCAGAAGCATGAGCTCTTCATTTCCAGCCGACTTCCAGGTGCTGCTGCTGCTGCCGCTGCCTGTTAACCACCTAAACAGAAAGGGTTTGGGCCATCCTTAAAGTCTCTTAGTTTTTCTGCTACTTAAAAAATATTTATTTTATAGATTTTATTTATTTGAGAGATAGAGTTACAGAGAGGTAGAGTTATAGAGAGGGAGAGACAGAAAGATCTTCCATCTTCTGGTTCACCCCCCAGATGGCTGCAATGGCCGGAGCAGAGCCAATCTGAAGCCAGGAGCAGCTTCCCAGTCTCCTGCAGGGGTGCAGGGGCCCAGCACTTTGGCCATCATTTACTGCTTTCCCAGGCCATAGCAGAGAGCTGGATTGGAAGAGGAGCAGCCAGGACTTGAACCAGCACCCATATGGGTTTCTGGCGCCCCAAGCAGGGGCTTAGTCCACTATGCCACACCACCAGCGCCTATTTATTTTAAAGGCAGAGTGTGGGGGCGGAGGGGGAAGAGGGAGAGAGAAAGGAGGGAGAGAGAGAGAGATCTTCCAGCCACTCATTCACTCCCCAAATGGTGGGCTGTGTCAGGCTGAAACCAGAGCTAGGACCTCCATACTGGTCTCCCATAGGAATGACAGGTGCCCAAGCTTTGGACCATCATCCACTGCCCTGGCAGGCGCGCAGGCGCATTAGCAGGGAGCTGGATTGGAAACAGAGCAGCTGGGACTCAAACTGGTGCTCTGATAAAGGACGCCAGTTTTGAAAGTGACAGCTTAGCTTGCTGTGCCACAGCTCCTGCCCCCTTTGCTACTTTTAATACTTCCTTACTCTGATCCATTTACTACACTGTGGCCAGAGTAGTCTTTATAATGTGTCAATCTGATCATTGTAATATTTTGTTTGATAGCCATCAGTAATTACACTTTGGTTTCAGAATGAATCTTTATGGATCCTCCTTACCTCTCTAGCTTTACCTCTTAACACTCAAGCTCTCTCTACCCCATCTTGCTTAATTTCTGCATGTGGATGGCTAGAAGGTCCTTTGTACATGCTGTCTGCTCTGCTTAGTCTTCTCTCCCATTCCCTTTGCTCTGGTAATTCTTCCTTAGGTATCAGCTGAGATTTTATACCCTTCTGGAAAACTCGTTCTGATTCCCAAGATAGGATAGTCTCTGTTTTTCCTATAGCATTCTGTTGCCCTTAATCACACTGCTTTGTAATCCCTTATTTTAAAATAAGATTTATTTTATTTATTTGAAATATAGATTTACAGAGAGGGGTAGAGAGAGAGAGAGGTCTTCCATCTGCTGGTTCACTCCCCAGATGGCTGCAATGGCTGGAGCTATGCTGATCTGAAGCCAGGAGCCAGGAGCTTCTTCCAGGTCTCCCACTAGGATGCAGGGGCCCAAGCACTTGGGCCATTATCTGCTGCTTTCCCAGGCACATTAGCAGGGAGCTGGATCGGAAGTGGAGCAGCAGGGACTTGAACCGGCTCCCATATGGGATGCCGGCACTACAGGCAGTGGCTTTACCCATGCTACACCACAGTGCTGGCTCCTTTGATCGCCTATTTATTTGCCTTTTTTTCCTGATAGATGCTAGATTTTTTAAGAACAAAAACTCTCTTCTAAATTTGAGAATCAGAGAGACATAGACAAATAGGCAGAAGAACCTCTGTCTGCTGGTTCACTCCCTAAGTGCCTGCAACAGCTGAGGCTAGGCCAGGCCAACGCCAGGAGCCAGGAACTCACTCTAGGTCTCCCATGTGGGTGACTGAGACCCAAGTACTTTGGCTGTCATCACTGCCTCCGAGGGTCAACATTAGCAGGAAGTAGGAATCAGGAGCCAGAGCCAGGTATCAAATCCAGGTACTTTGATGTGGAACATGAGTATCTTAATTGTCATTTTAACTGCTAGGCTAACTCTTTTTTTAATTGTTGGAAAACAATAGATTCTCAATAGATATTTTTGAAAGACTGAATGAGATACAAGGGCAGTATGCTTTGCAGAGAAGTAACTGCTTCCTCAAATAAAATGAAATAAAATGGCCTTATATTCTAGTGGCCTCTTGCTTGAGGATTTCGGAATGATTTATAAAAGTATAGGTTAAAGTATGAGAGATGGTTGGGGCCTTGTTTTCATATGGAATGATATTTTCCAAGACCTTAATTTATTCCTGGTTTCTTTAATATACACACAGAAGATGGTATTTTTCAAAATGCATTTTTTTTTCTTTTTCTTTTTTAAATTTATTTGACTGGTACAGTTATATTCAGTGAGAGAGAGAGAGAGAGACAGAGAGAAAGGTCTTCCTCCTGTTGGTTCACTCCCCAGTGGCCGCTACGGCTGGCGCTGTGCTGATCCGAAGCCAGAAGCCAGGTGCTTCCTCCTGGTCTCCAATGCGGGTGCAGGCACCCAAGCACTTGGGCCATCTTCCACTGCACTCCCGGGCCACAGCAGAGAGCTGGACTGGAAGAGGGGCTCCCGAGACTAGAACCCAGTGTCCAAATGGGATGCTGGCGCCGCAGGTGGAGGATTAACCAAGTGAGCCACGGCATCCGCCCCTCAAATTGCATTTTTTGAAACACTAGTTCTGTTAGATATTCTATGGAAAAAGTCTTCCATGACCATATAGCTTAGGAATCACAGTATGATCTTCCCATCTCTTAAAATTAGTAGACCCAGATTATCTTCTTAACCCTTGGCTTCATCCTGGCTCTTGCAGGCATTTGGGGAATGACCTGACAGCAGAGATCTCAGTTTGTCTCTCTGCTCTTTAAATAATAAAAATTTTAATTATTCAAAAAAATTCATCACGCAACTTATTTACATCCCAAAGACTGAAACATCCTTACTGAAAATCTACTTAAATGTGCTTAACTTGTTTTTCTAGTTTGTTTGATTATAGAATTCCATTTTAATTCTGATTGAAAAATTTAGTGATATAAGAGAATTGACTCTTCCAGGCACTAAATTTAATATGGAATAAAAGTCATTTCTGTATTTCAAGATCTGCTATTTTTTTCCCATTTAGAGCATGAGGTAGTCTAATATGTATCAGATATCTGAGGCATCACTAAATTAAACATTTTTTATTTAAATGATCAAAAATAATTATTTTCTAACCAAGAACCAGAGTTTTCTTATATATAATCAGCACTAGTACTTGGCTTCACTTTCCTAAAGAGTCAGTGTGAGTTTTTGTTGGCAGTGATGCACAGAGGACAATAAAACTGTGTTACTGTGTAGTGGTTAAGGTTACATTCTCTAGAGGCAGGTAGCTTGGGTTCAAAACCTGACTGACTATACCGTTTACTGGTATGATCGTATCAAGTTAATCTGACTCTCTTTGTTCCTTCATCTGTAAAATGAAGTGACCACAATATCTACCTTAGAAGCTTGTTCTAAGTTATAAATTTACATAAGACTCTTAGACTAGTCCCTGATACACCCTATGTGCGTGTTAAGAATTAGGAATAGAGGCCAGCCAGTGCTGTGGCATGGTGGGTTAAGGCCCTGACCTGCAGCGCCAGATCCCATATGGGCACCATTTCAAGTCCTGGCTGCTTCACTTCTGGTCCAGCTTTTTACTATGACCTGGGAAAGCAGTAGAAGATGGCCCAAGTCCTTAGGCTCCTGTACCTGTGTGGGGAGACCTAGAAGAAGTTCCTGGCTCCTGGCTTTGGATCAGCTCAGCTCTGGCTGTTACAGTCATTTGGGGAGTGAACCAGTGGATGGAAAACCTCTCCCTCTGACTCTACCTTTTTCTGTAACTCTGTCTTTCAGATAAATAAATCTTTTTTAAAAAAATAAATCTTTTTTAAAAAATCTTTTTAGATTTGATATCAAAGAATTAAAAATAAATACCAGATTTGATAAACCAAGGACATTCATTGTCCAAGTGACCTACTAGCACATACCTTTGAAGCACAGCTTCAAAGACCTATTCAAACTGTCATATATCTTTGGGGCTTCTTTGGCAGGATGAAATGACTGGTGGGTAACTATACTAAGTATGCATTATATATTTTAACATTTGTTTGTTTATTTGAGAGGTAGATACAGCACTCAAAAAGATGCTGCACATCACATATCATTGCAAAGTGCAAATTAAAACAGTAAGGAGATACCACTCACACACCTACTGGAACATTGTAATCTAGAATACTCCCAACATCTGGTGCCCGTGAGGATGTGCAGCAATAGGAACTCTCATTGCTTGCTATTAGGAATGCAAAATGGTACAACCCCTTTGGAAGACAGCGACAGTTTCTCACAAAAATTAAACAGATACTACAATGGAATAGTTTTTAGCACTTAAAAAAAAAAAAAAAAGAGCTATCCAGCCGTTGCTCCAATGCATAGTATAAAGTGAAAGAAACTGATCGAAAAGGCTACTTACTGTATAAGTCCAACTATATGACATTCTAGAAAACTATGGAGAGAGTGAAAAGATCATTAATTGCCAGGGATTAAAGGGAAGAGGGATAAACAGGCAGAAAACAAAGGGTTTTAGGTCAGCAAAATTACTCCATGTGGTACTATAATGATAAGTACATATTGTATTTGTTGCATCTGTTTCTACATCAAACTAGGAGCTTCTTGAGGGAGGGAATTATGTGTTAGTTTTCTTTCTACCTTTGTATCCGCATCACCTTACATCACTCATCAAGAGTGAACCCAAATATCAACTCTGGGCTTTGCATCATAATTATGAGTATAGGTTCACTGATTTATAAAAACAAACAAAACCCCATACAGCACTGTGGTGTGGGATGTTGATAATGAGGAAAGTTGTGTGTGTGTGTCTTTGCAGAGCAGTAGGTATAGGAGAACTCTGTACTTTCTGCTCAGTTTTTCTGTGAACCTAAAACTACTCTTAAAAAGTAGTCTGAGCAAAGCAAAACAGAGCAAAAGGATGACCATTGTGGTGAAGATTGTAAAGCCCTGGGCTAAGTTATCAAATTTTTCCAGCCATGTGAAGATAGGTTTGTATGCACTGATGATGATTGGATGAATGAAGTGTGGTATATACATATCATGGGATTATTATCATATAAAAGGGAGGGATTTCTGAAACATGCTATAATTTTAGGTGAACCTTTAGGACATTACACTAAGTGAAATAAAAGTTACAAAAAGACAATTACTGTATGATTTCACTTATCTGAGGTATCTAGAGTAGTCAAATTTATAGAAATAGGAAGTAGAATGGTGATTGTCAGAGACTGTGAGAGGGAGAAATGGAGGTAGAGTTAATACATGTAGTGTTTCAATTTCATAAGATGAAAAGAGTTCTGGAGATTGCTTGCACAATACTGTAATATACTTAATTATACACTCCTGAATTATACACTTAAAAATGGTTAATATGGTAAATTTTGTGTTATGTGTATTCATTACAATTGAAAATAAAAAAGGCTTGCAGCAAAAGTCACCATAAGTTTTCAAAAGTTTACTTTTGTTTTGTATTCTAGCCTTATTTTTTGTTGTAATTGTGTTATTTTGTGTATCTGATTCATTCTTTTGCTTTTACTGATCTTTAGCTAGCAACACAGTGAAAGACTACAAAATTATCTAAGCAGCTGTTCATGGTTAGGTCGTACTTGGAGAGCTCTGGTGTTGGGAAAAGGCCAAGCTGGAGAAAGGGAGATAATAGCTTTTCCATATGCAATTTGTGAAGATTTGCTGATAAAATATTGGTTTTCTAAGCCATACTTGTATTGTGCCAATAGCAGTAGTGATGGCTTTTGTAAGTGAAAAAAGGGGGGGGGGGAGAGAGAGAGGAGGGAGGAAGAGAGAAGGGGATATCAGCCTTGGCAAAAGAATACCAAATGTAAAATTCTCCTTTAGAGATTTGAATTTAGAGAACCATTTTAAAGCAGTCCTGCCAATATTGTAAATGAGACACATTTGTGTGTAGCAGCAAATGATATTGATAAGGGGTTTCCTAGGAAGAAACTAACCACTTAAATTTGCATGTGGTGGCTGTGAAACAAGCCCTGGAAATGTGATTAGTAGCCTCTGATAAAGCCTTTGAAAGGATTGTAGCAAGAATTAAAATTCTTGGGTGACACTTATATTTCCTTGACATGAGAGCATCTCCATTACATTTCATCAGGGAAGAACAATAAGTCATCACAAATTATGTTTTATGTGCCAGACACTGTGGTAAGGTGATGTGGATACGAAGATGAAAAGATGCGTATAACATAATTCCCTCCTTAGAGAACCTCCTGGTCTGCTATAGAAACAGACACTGATGCAATGAGTGTGATGTGGGAAGTGCAGTGAAGGAAGAATGAACAAGGTCCTTTGGGATCACAGGGGAACATATTGCTAATCAGGATCTGGCATATAGAAAGTTGTCCATGGTGTAATATCTTTTGAAGTTTTATTTCTGAAGGCTGACCAAATATGTTAGACAAGGAGATATTTGATCTGACCTGAGAGAATGGTGAAAGTTTCATCAGGCAAGGAAGATATATTTAGAAGAAAGAAATACGAACTTGTTTGAGGAGTTGATGACTTCAGTTTAAATATATTGAGTTTGCGTGTCATTTATCTTGGCTTTATAAAACTTGAAGCGTTAAATTTGAACTCATATAGTAAGATAAAATCTTAAAAATTATAAGGGCATCATACTATTTTTCACTAATGTTTTTCCTAGAGTACTTGGTAGAACTTTGATTTTTTATTGGCTTTTATATTCACCAAAATCCAAAAACCTTTTTAGCATTTGAATTGTGAAATACAATTATGTGTATATTTAAAAGCAATGTAGCATTTTATAATTTAAAAATATTGTTACTCTGTTTTATGCCTGTGCTTTTATCATTTTCTCAAATGGTTTGCTTATCTATGTGTATTCTCTTTAAAAATGATAACCCAGACACAGCTGATCATCTTGTCAAAGCCTGATCTAGAGGATCCATGAACAACTTTAGTTCTTCAAGCCTACAGTAACGGAAGCAGTTGCTAAAGCACTGGGCTGAGCACCAGTGACCGTGTGGATGTGTCCTGTTTATTTTCAAGGTCAGTTCTCACAGACAGTGTCTGTCTTTCTGGGAAGGGGGTCACTCAGGGAATCAGAGAGGGAATCAGTCCAACAATCTCTACAGCTCACGGGTTCAACTCCTCTGTGTGAGAAGGGAGGCAGTCAGCAGCCACAGAGGGCTGTTCTGCCTCCTAGTTCTGAGTAGGATCTTTTCCCTGAGTGCAGATGAGACCTTCAGTGAATGTTAAGCTGATCCTGTCAGGCCAGGAGAGTGTTCCCATCACTCGGAGCCCACAGGAGAGACTAGCCTGGGTCTAGTCTCTCCTCCCACCTCCCCGAGAGCAGGGTGGGCCCTCACCACGTGAGCCATCCAATGACACACGTCTCACGAGTGATTCTCCATGTTTTCTTTTCTTTTAGAAAAGCCACCCTTTTGTCCACAGAATAAAGTTTCAGTTCCTAGTTTCTTTTGTGTCTCATACATTCTCTTGTTTGGTATTCCCACTGGTCATATACATGTTCTGTGTTTTGCCTCCGTTTGGCTCTATAAAGAGGGGAGGGGAGGGGAGGGGAGGGGAGGGGAGGGCAGCAGGAGGGAATCGAGTGCTCCCCAGCTGCAGCTGCTCTTCTGCTAATGTACCACAAATCCGTGTGCCATCATGAGGATTAATTTCCATTCCAGGACTCTCATCTACATTAGAAATGTCTAACCTTCTGTACACTTATCCTTTTTTCCCCCTCTGGTTTTCATTTCAAAGGCCCCTGCACATGGTTCTGCTTCAGCCATCTGATTGATTAAAGCTAGGATTTAAATGTCTCTAATCCTCAGGCTTAGTCCCTGATAATGGGATGGAAACCTGTATAGCTTCCTTTCATGCCACTACACTAGTGTGATGTTTGGTTGTTTCACAAACTCGTAAGCAGACAAGGGCATGGATATTGACTTGGGCTAACTTAGGCACAGGAGAGTCATTGGAGGACTATTGGGAAAAAGTGATGGGAGCCAGGAGATTCAGGTTTGGAAATGAGCGGGATTCAAGTGGGGCTGTGAAGGAGTGGGCAGTAGGAACACTGGCAGTTTCCTCTCTCCAGAAGGTAGGAGTGCAGGCCATCCCTGCCTGAGTATGCCCCACATTTTCCTGCTGCACGTGTGTCCCCCCACCCCCTTCAGTCTGAGACACACAAAGAGCATCTGAGAACTGAGCACAGGTTCAGCCCCTGGCCCTGCTGAGTGAAGGAGGGCGAGGTCTGTTTCCTGCAGCATCAGTGATGAATGTGGCCATGAGGAATTACTGCTCACCAAGATTACAAAATTTCCCTTTGTAAATTCCAAAAGGAAGTGTGCATGGTCTTAGTGCATTCCAAGCAAAACAAAATGCCAGCCAGGGCTGTGTTTTCAATGGACCAGTTGAAATGGAGGAGAATGGGACTTCTTTTAGACAAGCCACCCTTTAGCCCACAGAATAAAGTTTCAACTCCTGGTTTCTTTTTAAGAATGGGAGGAAATGGGAAGGAGGTCGAAGAAAATGGGAATGGGAAAAATTGTTTCTCAGCAGTTGATACATCAACATATGAGCCATTTTGGCTTTTTTCTCTAGCATGATTTTTTAAAAAAATTTGTATATATCATAAATACAACATTATGAACAAAGTATCTACCCACTATATCTGCCCTCCCACCCACTCTCCCCTGTGGGGAGCAACTCGGACTAGACTAAGTTACTGGAATTAAGACTTATTCTATGCATCTGCTCTCCCACAATATGGCGCTGGGAGAGGAGTAAACAGCTTCTACACAGCTGCCTCCAGTTCGACCAGTAAACTGCAGGAGCTGATCCTGCTCCTGATTGGAGGAGAGCAGCGTACTCGGCGTGTGGGTAGCAGAGTTGGGATTGGTGGAAGAGGACTATAAAGGAGGAGAGAGACAACATGCACCAGGAACATCTATCTGAAGGAACACCTGAGCAGCCCCCGAGAGAGCCGGCCGGCGGTGTGCCACTCCCCTGCAGAAGTGGGGAAAGTGGCAGGGGGAACCGCCCTTCCACGGAGGTGGAAGGGGCGGCAGCCAACCCGGGAAGAACCAGCAGCAAACCTGGGGAGGGCCGAGCAGACGAAAGAACAGCGCAGGGTCCTGTGTCGTTCCTCCGCGAAGAGGGGGAGCGACACTCCCCCACCGCTTCCTCCTCCCTCTCCTGTTCAGTCCAAGAAAGAAAAAGAAAGAAAAAAGAAAGAATGAAATACTACTACTACTACTAATAATAATAAAAACTAAGAGAACTGTTCCCCAATAGTCTAGACAAGGGCTGTTCTATGTTATTGCTTCTTGAAGATGATTTCGCTTTTTTCCCCCCTTCCTCTTTCCCTTCCTTCCTTCCCCTTCTTTCCTGTTAGAAACTTAATTGTCTTTAAAGAAGAACCCAAGGATGATACATCTTTTTCGGACTCTTAGAGATAACTAACTTATGAGACATCATAATATCCTCCATTTAATACACTAAAATGAAGTGATTCTTGAGAACAAGTTTTACTATTAAGTCTCATGATACAACTCTTTGGGGACAGAGGTCCTGCATGGGAAGTTAGTGCACAGTGACTCTTGTTGTTTGTTTATTTATTTTAAAGATTTATTTATTTATTTGAAAGGCAGAGTTACAGAGAGGCAGAGGCAGAGAGAGAGAGAGGGAGGGAGGGAGGGAGAGAGAGAGAGAGAGAGAGAGAGTCTTTCATCTGCTGGTTCATTCCCCCAAATGGTGGCAATGGCCAGAGTTAGGCCAATCCGAAGCCAGGAGCCAGGAGCTTCTTCCGGATCTCCCATGCAGGTGCAGGGGCCCAAGGACTTGGGTCATCTTCTACTGCTTTCCCAGGCCATAGCAGAGAGCTGGATCAGAAGTGGAACAGCCAGGACTCAAACCAGTCCCCATGTGGGATGCCAGCTCCACTATGCCACAGCACTGACCCCTCTTGTTGTTTATTTAACAAATAACACTGTTATTATGTATGACATCAGTGATCACCCAAGGCTCTTTTTTTTTGGATAGGTAGAGTTATAGACAGAGACAGAGAGAAAGGTCTTCCTTCTGTTGGTTTACTCCTCTAATGGCCACTATGGCTGGCACTGTGCCGATCCAAAGCCAGAAGCAGGGTGCTTCCTCCCAGTCTCCCATGCGGGTGCAGGGACCCAAGCACTTGGACCATCCTCCACTGCCCTCCCGGGCCACAGCAGAGAGCTGTACTGGAAGAGGAGCAACCAGGACTAGAACCTGGGGTACCAGCACTGCAGGCAGAGGATTAGCCAAGTGAGCCACAGCACCGGCCCACTCAAGGCTCTTCACATGAGTTGCCTCAGCTATGGAAGCCTCTTGGATCCACTAGCTCGACAAGTCTAAATTCTCTCCTCCCACAGGAGTAGTATATATAGGATATTTTTTGCCAGAGTGCTTCTATGCCTGATATGCTCCCCCTGGGCTTTTCAGCCAGACTGGAAGGCCTTGAGGGCTGATTCTGAGGTCAGAGTGCTACTTAAAGCAGTTGTCATTCTATGAATCTGTTGTATGGACTGCTTCCCATGTTGGAGGCTTCACTCCATTTGAATTCTGTCTATTATTGTTTCCAAACACTTAGTCCTATTTACATGATCAGTTTAACACTTGATCCTATCTATGCGGTCACTTTACCACTTAATCCTATCCATTTGATCTTTCTAACACTTAAGCTGCTATTTTTACCAGCCAGCTTAAGGGAATTTGGGGTCCTATGTCAAGTTGTTAAGCTGTACCCTTAGAAATCCATAGGAATATATGCAGGACTATTACTGCTTTGCAGCTACAAACTTCATACATTTTCACAATTACAACTTTAGGACCTTGGTAATTCTTCCCACCATGCCTGCCCTCCCACCCACACTCCCACCCCTTTTCTTCTTCCCTTATTCTCACTCTTGTTCTTTACTAAGATATATTTTCAATTAAATTTATACATATATGGTTAACTCTATGTGTAGCCTGAACTTAAAGGCTATCTGAGAGCACAAGGGTATGGAAGCATGTTGCTATGGTGTCGATGTAGTTTGTTCTCCAAAGGTTCATGTAGTGGGAGCTTGATTCCCAGTGTCATGGTATTGAGAGATGGGAGAATATTCAAAAAAAAAATGAAAAGAAAAAAGGGGTAGGACCTAGTGGAAGAGGTGAGAACAGTGGGGGCATCACCCTTGGAAGGGATTAGGTAGTTCTCACAGGACCCTTTGCTGGTCTCTGGCTTCCTCTCTTGCCATGTGATCTTTTCCCCTCAAACATGCTCCTGTCATTGTGACACCATCTGCCGAGAAGTGCCACAGAAAGGAAATCCCTTGCCTTTCTGAATAAGCCTCTTTCTTTTTAAAAGATTTATTTACTTATTTATTTGAAAGGAAAGAGAAAGAGAGAGAGAGATTCTCTTCCATCTGCTGGTTCACTTCCCAAATGCCCATCACAGCTGGAGCTGGGCCAGGCCAAAGACAGGAGACAGGAACTCCATCTGGACCTCCCAGTTTTTGTGGCAGGGACTCAAGTATTTGAGTCATCATCCACTGACATCCCAGGCACATTAGCAGAAGACTGGATGGGAAGTGGAGTAGGCAGTTCTCAAATTGGCACTCTGATATGGGTTGCAGGCATCCCAGGCAGTGCCTTAACCCGCTGTGCCATGACACCTGCCCCAACAAACTTCTTTTCTTTATAAAGCACCCAGACTCAGATATTTCATTACAGCAATGGAAAACACACAAAGATCCACATCTTGGTGATCTAGATGTAGCGTTACTCTCTTTTACCACCAGATGGTGCTTTATGTACAGCTAGTGTAACAGGGATCTTGGAGTTCTTAAACACCTGCAGGATTAAAAGCTCATTTGCTTAACAATGATTAAATAAATATTGAGGAAATGAGGGCGCAGATGAGGGACCCTTAACCTCTACATCTGTACAGATAGGGTGGGAAAGGTTTCCTAACAACAGCTGAGACTTGGGTGCAGGGACAAGCTAGCAATTGGGAGAGGAATTCCAATTTAAGAATCTCTATAAGTAGAGTCTTGAGAAAACACAGTGCCTTCTAGAAATAGCAAATGGTGCATTGGGAATGGAGAGAAGCAGAGTGCCCCCGGTAGAGGAAACAGGATGAACAAAGGTGTGTAAAATGTGTGCATAGATTTAGATAAAATGGTAGCTACTTAATTGTCTAGCTTATTACTGAGATTGTCTAAATTTTGCACCCTATGTCCTGACCTTGTAGAAGCAGATCATCTCTTTTGAATTACTACCTTGTTTCTGCCCCTCAGAATCCCCCCTGCTTCCTTTAGACAGTCTTTGTTCTCCAGCCTCCCCATTTTCTTGTTCTCTGTACTAGAAGTATACTGGAACAGGCTCATTGCAGAACAGGTATTGTCTTAAGTACATTTCCCTCCAAATGTTTATGGAACACTTATGCTCTTTATATGGCAGCACAAGAAAAACTCCAACTCTTAAGGATTGATGCATGCATTCTGTTTGTATCCTATCTCATTACTTAAGCAAACATTATGTATTGGGTCCTTATGATATGTCAGATACTGTGTTACCACTTTATAAATGTCATTTAATCCACATACAACCTGGAATTATCATGATTCTCATTTTATGGACAGTAAAATTGGAACACAAAAATAAAACCACTTGTCACAGGGTTTCAGAACAGAAAATGAAAGGCCTAGGATTTAGTATTCCTCTGAAGAGTCTCTTTGTATTATTCAGGTCTCTGCTCAGATGTAATCTCAGAGAAGCCTACACTGACCTATCTAAAGTAGCCATCTGACTCTGCAACCAATTGTCCTGTCTTATTTTACTTTGTAGCAGCATTACCTTGTTTATATTTTTATTGTCTGTATCCCTACCAGACCGCCATCGCTGTAAGAGCAGGCTCTTGGTGTGTTTGATAGTTTTACACCACTACTAGGTTAGAGTCTGGCATATCATAGGTAGCTCAACAAATTTTTGTTGAATGGTCGACTCTCAGACCCAAACTGTTAGCCTCTATGCTATATTTTGTCTCTATAGAGGGTTAGGAAGGTTTAAATTTTCAGTGCCCTGGTATGAAATAGTAGCCTGCCCAAAGTTTGGCATGCAATTTGCCAAACTATGTACATTGGTGGTCTATACTTTTAAAATTAGAGGCAGGATTTGGCACAGCAGTTAAGAAGCCCATGTTCCATATTAGTGTGAGATCCAACTTTGTTTCTAATCCAGCTTCCTGCTAATGCACACCTTGGAAAGGCAGCAGATGATAAGTCAGGTACTTGGGTCCCTGCTACCCACATGGGAGATCAGCATTCAGTTCCTTGTTCCTGATTTTGGTCTGGTCCAGCCCTGGCTATTCTGTGAGCATTTGGGGGAGTCAACTAGCAGGCGAAAGATCTCTGGTTCATCTCTGTATCCCTGCCTTTCATATAAAATAATATATAAAATTAAAAAAAGTTTAAAAGAGGAAGATAAAGAAATCTTAAGTATGTATGTATTTTAAATAATATATACCCTTGTGTGACTACCATCCAAAATATAAAGCATTTTTTAGCCTCCAAGGAAGTTCTCTTGTGTTACCTTCTAGTAGATACTTAACTGCCCCTACCTGAGAATGCTGATTTCTGTTAGGAATAAAGCTTCTATAAACATTCTTCAAGGTTTTATAGATACACTTGGTATGTTACTGGGGAGAGGATATACTGATCAATAGAACTTCTGCATCATAGGGTAGGTTAATGGTCCCCCTCCTTTCTTGAGTAGTTCCCATTTGAGGGTTCTGCCCATTTACAAAATATTATTATTATTATGTAGACTTCCTTCTATATTTAAATATAATCCTTTATTGGATGTATCTGCTTATACTGCAGATGTATTCTCCTGGTTTGTGATTGCCCATTCAATTTCCTTCTAATGTGTTTTGATAGTAAAAATTCTTAATTTTAATGAAGTAAAATTATAAATTTTTCTTTTAAAATTAGTGATTTTTCTGCCATGTTTAAGAAGTTGCTGTCTATGGCAAAGTTGTAAAGTTATTTTTCTGTTTTCTTACAGAACTTTCATATTTAGGTCTTTTGGAGCCTTCATATTAGGTTTATGATCTACCTTGAATTAATTTTGGGGTTTGGTATAAGGTAGGGCTTATTGTTTTTCCTGTACAGATGTATAATTGCTGAAGCACCACTTCATGAAAAGACTATCATTTACCTGTGAAGTGACTCCTTTGTCAAAAATCAAGTTTAGAGGGTATTTCTGGACTGCTTTGTTACATTGTTCTCCTTGTCTTTCCTTCCACCAGCACCACACTGTCTTAATTACAATAGATTTAGAGTCATTCTTGTACTCTAGTAGTGAAGTTCTCCAACTTTATTCTTCTTTAAGATTGTTCTTGGTTATTAGGTTCCTTGCATTTCTGTCTAAATTTAAGAATCAGCCTGTGAATTTCTGCCAAATACTTCTGTGGATTTTAGTAGATTAGTTTTGCTTTGAATCTATGAATCACATTATGGGAAACTGACATGTTATCAACATCCAGAATTTTTATTCATGTGCATGAAATGGCTTTTCATTTACTTAGGCCATATTTAATTTCTCTCAGTAATATTTTGGGATTTTTATATTTGCTTTATGGAATTCTTCTTAAATTTGTTCCTAGAAATTAGACTTTTTGATGCTACTCTAAAGGATACTTTGTTTTATATTTTAAAAAATTTTATTTATATAAGGTAGACAAATTTCATGTATCTCACATATGTAGATTTAAAAGCATAATGATGCTTCCTACCAAATCTTGCCTCCTGATCATGCTCCCACCCTCTCTCCTCCTTCCATTTAATTTTTACAATGACATACTTTGTTTATTTTATAATCACAAACTTAACCATCCACCAAATATGAAGTTAAACAAGTAGTAAGTAGAAAAACCGCTGTTCCTCAAGAGTACAGACAAGGGCTGTAAATAATAATCAAATCTCAAAATGTCAATTTCGTTCATATACATTACATTTTTTTGTGCTCTGTATAGTAATTAACACAAATCAGGGAAAACATAGGATATTTTTCTTTTTGGGACTGGCTTATTTCCCTAAGTATAATGGTTTGTTTAACATTAAAAAAATAGTTTTTGGGGCCTGGCGCTGTGACACAGCAGGTTAAAGCCCTGGCCTGAAGCACCGGCATCCCATATGGGCACTGGTTCTAGTCCTGGCAGCTCCACTTCCAATCCAACTCTCTGCTATGGCCTGGGAAAGTAGTGGAGGATGGCCCAAGTCCATGGGCCCCTGCACCTGCGTGGGAGACCCAGAAGAAGCTCCTGACTCCTAGCTTTGGATCAAACCAGCTCTGGCCATTGCGGCCATCTGGGGAGGGAACCTATGGATGGAAGAATTTCTCTCTCTCTCTCTCTCTCTCTCTCTCTCTCTCTGCTTCTGACTCTCTGTAACTCTCTGCCTTTCAAACAAATAAATATTTTTTTAAAATATTTTATTTATTTAAGAAGTAGAGTTACAGACCAAGAGAGGGAGAGACAAGAGAATGATCTTTCATCCATTGTTTCACTCCTCAAATGGCTGCAACTGCCAGAGCTGAGCAGTTCTGAAGCCAGGAGACAGGAGCTTCTTCCAGGTCTCCCAGATGGGTGCAGGAGCCCAAACACTTGTGTCATTTTCCACTGCTTTCTCAGGCCATTATCAGAGAGCTAGGTCAGAGGAGGAGGAGCTGGGACACGAACTGGCACCCATGTGGGATGCCAGTGCCGCAGGCAGAGGTTTAGCACCTTAAGCCACAGTGCCGGTCCCTGTTCCACCTCTGATACAGCTCCCTACTAATGCACCTGGGAAAGCAGCAGAAGGTGGCCCAAATACTTCACCCATGTAGGAGACCCAGATGAAACTCCTGGTTCCTGGCCTCAGCCTGGCCCAGCCCTAGCTGTTGCAGCCATTTGCAGGGAGTGAACAAGCAGATAGAAGATCTCTCTCTCTTTCTCTGTGTGTGTGTGTGTGTCTGTGTGTGTGTTTGTGTGTGTGTATAACAATGACTTTCAAATAAATAAATCAATCTTTAACCATTCAACCTAGAGAAAAATATAACCATGAAAACTATCAAATGCAAATATTCACAGAAGCTTTATCACACTAGCCAAAGAAGTAAAAGGACCTATATGTCCATAAATGCTAAGTTGATAGGTAGCAGTTAATAGGACATCCATAAAGTGTAACACTATTGGGTAACAGAATGGAATGAACTGATACAACAACATGGATGAGCCTCAAAATCATTGTGCTGACTGATAGGAACAGGACACAGAGTATATACTGTGTAATTTCATTTGTAAAAATTCTTAAAAATAAAAATTAATTTAGTGCATCAAGAGAACAAGTTGTTGGCTGGGGGTCAGAATCAAGACAAAAGTTTAACTACAAGGTGGTATGAGAAATATTTTGGAGGTGATGGGCATATTCTGTTATTTCAAATGAGGTTGTGGTTTCACAGCTAGATACAATTGTCAAAGGCATAGCAACAGAAAGAGAGAAACAAAGATATCTTCTATGTGCCATCCTACTACCCCAAATGCCCACAACAGCCAGACTGGGCCAAGTTGAAACTACAAGCTCTGAACTTCATCTGGGTATCCCAAGTAGGTGCGAGGGGCCCAAGCACTAAGCCATCACCAGCTGTTTCCTAGGATGCATCAGTAGGAAATTAGATCTGGAGTAGCCAGGACTAGAACCAGCACTCCCATATGGGATGATGGCATCCCAAGTGGTGCCTCAACCTGCCCTGCCATAATGTCTGCCCAAAGTGCATACATTAAATGAGTGCAGTTTGGGGCCGGCGCTGTGGTGTAGCAGGTAAAGCTGCCACCTGCAGTGCCGGCATCCCATATGGGCGCCAGTTGAAGTCCAGGCTGCTCCACTTCCAATCCAGCTCTCTGCTGTAGCCTGGGAAAGCAGTGGAAGATGGCTCATGTCCTTGGATCCCTGCACCCACGTGGGAGACCAGGAAAAAGCTCCTGGCTCCTGGCTTCAGAACGGCGCAGCTCCAGCGAACCTGCCATTTGGGGAGTGAACCAGAGGATAGAAGACCTTTCTCTCTGTCTTTCCCTCTCATGCTTTCCCAGGCCATCAGCAGAGAGCTGGGTCAGAAGTGGAGCAGCCGGGACTTGAACTGGTGGCTATATGGGATGCTGGCATTGCAGGCAGCAACTTTAAATGCTACACCACAGCACCAGCCCCTTTAGGTTGAATGTTTAGAAATGGAAGGGCTAGTCATACAGTAGGTATATGTTTAATTTTATAAGAGACTGCCAGATTTTTTTTTAAGATTTATTTATTTGTTTGAAAGGCAGAGTTACAGAGAGTCAGGGAGGGAGGGAGAGAGAGAGAGAGAGAGAGAGAGAGGTCTTCCATCCGCTGGTTTACTCCCCAGATGGCCGCAACAGCTTGAGCTGGGCAGATCTGAAGCTGGAAGCTAGAAGCTTCTTTCAGGTCTCCCAGGGGGGCAGGGGCCTAAGGACTTGGGCCATCTTCTACTGCTTTCTCAGGCCATAGCAGAGAGCTGGATAGGAAGTGGAGCAGCCGGGACTTGAACCAGCAGCCATATGGGATGGTGGCACTGCAGGTGGTGGCTTTACCTGCCACGCCATAGCGCCAGCACTCAGATTTTTAAAGTACATTAAATCACTTGATATTCTTATCTGCAGAATCTAATCTCCAATTGCTTCATATGTTCATCAACATTTGGTATTACCCATCTTTTTTAATTGTTGCCATCCTAATGTTTTAGAAGTATTTCACTATAGTTTTAATGTTTCCTACTGACCAATGATACTGATGATCTTTTCATGTCCTTGTTTACTATTTGTACATCTGCTTTTGTAAAATATATGTCCATATATTTTGCTCATTAAAGATATTGAGTTGTTGAGTTGTGTGAGATTTAAAAATATATTCTATGGGCTGGTGTTGTGATGTGGTGAGTTGGGCCACCACCTGCAATGCCGCCATCCCAAGTGTTTGCAGTTCATACGCTAGCTGACCACTTCCAATCCAGCTCCCTGCTAATGTGCCTGGGGGGGGGGGGGGGAGGGCAGAGGAGGATGGTCTAAGTCCCATCCACTTTGGGAGACCTGGAAGAAGCTCCTGGCTCCTGGCTTTGATCTGGCCCAGCCCTGGCTGCTGCAGCCATTTAGGGAGTGAAACAGTGCATGGAGGATCTCTCTCTGAGGCTCTACCTCTGTTTTTGACTCTGCCCTTCAAAAAATGAATTTAAAAAATGAAAAATATATTCTATATACCAGTTGTCAGTATGAATTTTGAATATTTTCCTGTGTTGTGGTTCTCCTTTTATTTTCTTGCTGGTGACGTCGAAGAGTAAAGTTTTTATTTCTGATGAAATTCAACTTATCTAATTAACTTTTATGATTTGTGTTTTTTGTCTTAAAAATATTTGCTTAAGTGCAAGATCACAACATTTTTCTCATATTTATTCTATAAATTTTATAGGTTTAGTTTTAAATTTGGGTCGGTGATCCATTTTAAGTTAATTTATCTGGTATGAAATAAGTTGGCTACTTCTCACAGACTGCCAAAAGTCACTGCCATTACAATTACTTCAGAATATATGTATTTATCAGTAGTCTCTGTTCAAAAATAGTCAAGTTATTCCTTTGTTTATAGAACATACATTTAGTTTTGCCTTTGTTGCACGGTGTAATCTAATGGGGAAATGGAGCAAGTAATTGTAGGTTTAGAACTTTTGAAAGTCAAAAAGTCTTCTTTCTCATTTTTACTTTTATCATTATTTCTTTAAATATATGAGGATTTCCTCTATTAACACTTATTGTAATTATTTCTATTTTAGCATAAAATTAAGACTCAGAAATGTTAATATTTTGTTCAGTCATACAGCTACATTATATTGATACCAGGTTTGAACTTAGTTTTTCAAATGTCAGATTTTCATTTAAGCTTGTGTGAAATGGAAGAAAGGTACAAAATATTTACAAGATAGGCAGGTAAGATAACATGGCTTAAATATTAACATTCCCTTTTATTCATAATAGATAATGTTACATATAGGAGTATCATTATCGTATTTATTATTCATTGAAGTCACATCTATTAAACATAGAAAAGTCTTATTATATATTATATGACTTTTATCCTGCTTGGAGTCCAGGACAGAATGGTTGACAGTGTGTTATCTCTCACTTGAAATAATCTGTTTTTAAACAGTCTGAATGGATGAATGTTCCTATACTTCTCTGGGAGCTCATTCACAGCCTGTTCTCAAGATAATTTGTCTTAATAGTTAATTTACCTTTCTTCAATTGTGTTGCAGGAAAAATGAATGCTTTTTTTTTTTTTTTTTTGCAGTTTCAACCATTGAAAGTTTCTAAACAGCTGTCACTCTGCCATGTTAATCTTTCTGTGGCCAGCCTTCCATGGCTCCATGGCCAGCCTTCTATGGCCAGCACTTAACCTTTCAGTTATTTATTTGGTAGATTTCTTCCATCGCTCAGAGATTTCTTTGGTTGCCTTCTGACATTTGGATTCTTTATAACATGTGATGAAATTTAAACCCCCTTTTTTGAAGATTTTATTTATTTGAGAGGTAGAGTTACAGAGAGAGAGGGGGAGAGAGAGAGAGAGGAAGGAAGGGAGGGAGAGAGAGAGAGGGAGAGGGAGAGACAGAGAGAAAAGCTCTTCCATCTGCTGGGTAACTCCCCAGATGGCCACAATGGCTGGAGCTGAGCCAGTCTGAAGCCAGGAGCCAGGAGCTTCCTCAAGGTCTCTCACTATTCTATGTATTTACAAACATATTTATGAATATATATATTTATAAGTAAACTTATGTTTGAGGCAAATAAGATCAAATTACATATATTGCTATTCTTTAACTGATTTTTACTTAATGTATCCTGAAACTTTTTCAATATCAGCACATAAATAAACATCATTCTTTTAAGCAACTCTTGGTAGTGTTTTCCATTGTATGAATTTACAACTCAATTAGTTCCCTATTATGGTCATCTTAGGTTAATTCTAAAATCTAGTATTACAAACAATGTTATAATATACAAAATTACTTCAAAAATTTGTAAACAACAGAATTAAAGGCAAGTTCATTTTGATGCAAAAAAATTTTGAAATCCAGGCATAGTTTTTTAATAATATACATTTTCATGAACCTTTTGAAAATCCCACATATAATATTTACATATATATTTTGAAGATTTATTTATTTATAAGACAGAATTACAGAGACAAAGAGGGAGGAGAGAGAGAGAGAGAGAGAGAGAGAGAGAGAGAGACTCTTCCAACATCTGGCTCACTCCCCAAATGGCTACAATGGCCATGGGTCTGGATCAAGTAGAATCCAGGAGCCTGGAAATCCATCTGGGTCTCTCAGGTGGGTACAGAAGCTCAAGCATTTGGGCCATGTTCTGCTGCTTTCCCAGGCTCATTTGCAGGGAGCTGAATGGGAAGTGGAGCAACTGGAATTCCAACTAGTGCCCATATGGGGTGTTGGCATTGCAGGCAGTGGCTTAATGTGCCACAACACTGGCCCCTCATATAGGATTGGAAGTTGCTAGTAAATACAGAATCCACACATCTTCACAGCATCTTTTGTCAAAAGACCTTTGACACAAGGACAAGAAAACCCTGGAAGAAAAGTCTTTGTTATTTTTGAGCCTCCATTTACCATCTTCAATTCATTAATAGTTAGCATTCATATCCATCTTCTGGAGATATGGACAGTTTTTCCAGAGACTGCAAGTGCCATCAACATATTTAATTCAAAATCTAACCTATTGTAATAAATGAATATGTTTTTATAATTCCATTATTATCGTAAGATAGAACAATCAAACTGATATTGCTGCTTGAAATTTGCTGTTATTGGAACTACTGTCAAGAGAACAGTCAGAAAAGAGTTTGTCCATTGCTTGTGCTGAGCCGTCCAATAATATTCTCTGCTTATTTCCCCAAAGGATTTGAGATAGGCTACTCTGCAAGTACAAGTGCTTCAAGACCAAACACTATCAACAGTCTAAATGACAAGAGTCTGGCTGAAAAGGGAGGAAATTATTTCCCAAGAAATCAGTTTAAGAAAGGCTCAAAACTTAGTTTTAAGTGTCTTAGTATTGAAAGTAGGGAGAGTTATAGAGCTTGATATTTTATTTTTTTAAAGATTTTATTTGAGAGGCAGAGTTGCAGATAGAGGGAGAGACAAAGAGAAAGGTCTTCCATCTACTGGTTCGCTCCCCAAATGCCACCCCCACCTCCCCAGCTGGAGGTGGGCCAATCTGAAGCCAGGAGCCAAGATATTCTTCCTGCTCTCCCATGTGGGTGCCGGGGTCCAAGTACTTGGGCCGTTTTCCACTGCTTTCCGAGACCATAAGCAGAGAGCTGGATCTGAAGAGGAGCAGCTGGGTTACAAACTGGCGCCCATATGGGATGCCGGCGCTGCAGGTGGAGGCTTAGCCTACTGCGCCAGAGCGCCAGCCACAAGTTTGCTATTTTATAACACAGAGGTTCTTAGTCCTATTAGATACAATGCTTCTTTTTATATAAACCGTTTCATAATACCTTGTTATCCTGTAATGAGGTTTATAGATAGTACATTTTATCTATTCATACCATTTAAAATGAACATAAACACATAACTGTGGTATAATCAGAAATTAAAGATAAACAATGTGAGGTGAAATAGTATGCACAAGGTCTCCAGAAGGTTCATGAAAAATGTGTGTTATCAGAAAACTGTGCATGTATTTCAAATATTTTTGTATCAAAAGAAGCATGCTTTTAACTACATTTTCCATAAAATTTTTGAAGCACCCCTATAACTTCAACATATATCCAGGTATGATTGTACTGGATGACATAATATCTCTACAAACTATATTCTTAGGAATAATAACTAAAATACAACATCTTACAAATATAGCCTAGCTCAGGGATGTTGGCTGATCAACTTTCAGCATCCTCATTGATTGTGATGATACTTTTTTTAAAAAAATGATGAACAATTATTCCTAAACAGTGACCAAGAATCATCTTCTCCCAATTTACTTGTATTGTGAATTCTGAAAAAATTAAGAGATATTGAAATTGGACAAAAAGTTTGTATTTCCTGTAAATTGGAATTTCCCCCCAAGCTAGAATGCAGCTTTTTGTTGTTGTTGTTTTGTTTTTCCTTTCATGGAAGTCTGATGGGATATTTCAAAATGGTGGAGAATGAAATAATCTTTATTGTGTAGGATTCTCTTGCACATTGCTGACAGTGTACTGTCCTTGGTCTCTGTCCACACTGTGTGTCCATAGTTCCTCCCACTTGCTGCTGTTGCTAGAACCACTTTAGCGATCAACTTTGCAGTATCTGTTAAGATTGATCACAGACATTTCTCAGAAGTCACCATTCAGCTCCTACTTACAACTAACTGTAATCAGCAATGAGTATGTACATATATCCATCAAAGGTTTTTCATGAGCAGCATTATTGCTAATAACCTCAAATGGAAGACTCAAAAGTTACTCAACACTGGAATGAATAAATACACCATTCATACAAGGGAAAAATTAGCGGCAGCAAAAAACAAATTTCTACCACAGAAACCATGGAAGAGTATCACAAACACAATGTGAGTGACAAAGTCAGCCAGAAATGAATACATACTGTATGATTTCAAAAATCCAAACACAGGAGAAGCCAATGTGTAGTATTTGTTGGGATCATGCCTGGAGGGGAAATGAGGCACATTTTTGTGGCACTGATAGCATTCCATCTCTAGACCGAATGGGGTTTCCCTGGGTGATCTTGGATAATTAGGGGCAGAGGGGAGAGTTCTGCAAGATGAGATTCGAGATGTGTATGTCATTTTCAAGTCAACAGACACCTCCGCTATTCTTCAGTCCTCCGTTTTCTAGGAGGGGAGCCCAGAAGAAACCAAACCCAAGAACCAAACCCTCAAGTAGATCCAGAAATGCAACTGTCCATCCCTCCACGCGAAAGGCGTTCCCAGATTTGTCCAACGTGAATACAAATTAGTGACCGCCTGAACTGCCAAATGTCTTTCCTGCCCCAGGTTAAGAGGAGAATGAAAACACAATTAATAATAAAAAGTTACTTCCCAACACCGTTGCCTTGGGATTCCGAGTCACCTGTCACCCGGACAACCTGGGGGCTAACCTACGTTAGTGGGCGGGGCTGAGTTCCTGCTTTGACGCCCTAGCAACCGAGAAAGCCTTTGTCGCGTCCTAGCAACGCGCGCCTCTCTCTGCTCTGCCGGGTCTTTTACTCTCCCTGGGGTCCCTCTCCTCCTCTGGGCTCCCGCCAAAACCTCTCACCCGCGTTTCTCACTGCTCGTGGGGAGGCTTGATCTTCACACTCAGCCTGAACGCGGGCCGGCTCTCGGATTTCTGTCGTGGGAGCCGCCGGAGAGACAGAACAAGGGGGACAAACAGCAAGAAAGAACACTTAAGTTTATTTAAGAAAGAAAAATAATGTAAAGAAACTCAAGATTTTGGTTATTTTTATTGTCAGGTCACATCCAAAACCCTTAGAAGAAGGGGGTGGAGAGTGGCAAAAACCATTTTTGTATAAACTGCATATAAGAAAGGAAGAGACGAGACCTGTTGAGGATCCAGCGCAGGGTCGACCCGGCACCAAAGATGTTGGACACCATCGTCCCTGCCCTGCAGGACCTGGGCAGGCAGGTGCTGCCCACGCTGCCGTCGCTGAGCCAGGAGGGTAAGCGGCATGGGGATGGGGTCCTGAGGGCTGGATCTTCATCTACTTACGGCTAAGGCTGAACACTTTTCCCCTGGCTTGGCTTGGAATAGCTAGGTTGCCTTGGCCACCAGCTGGTAATCACATCAGATCTATGCTGCTGGATGCCCAGAGTTTCTTTACTAGCTCTCCTAATCAGGACAAGGAGCCAACTGGGAGTTTAAATGAACTGAGATGATGCACACAGAGTGCTTAGCCTGGGAACTAGCAGGAAGTAAGTGCTAGCTAAAAACAGCCACTCCACGGCCGGCGCCGCGGCTCACTAGGCTAATCCTCCGCCTTGCGGTGCCGTCACACCGGGTTCTAGTCCCGGTCGGGGCGCCGGATTCTGTCCCGGTTGCCCTTCTTCCAGGCCAGCTCTCTGCCGTGGCCAGGGAGTGCAGTGGAGGATGGCCCGAGTGCTTGGGCCCTGCACCCCATGGGAGACCAGGAGAAGCACCTGGCTCCTGCCATCGGATCAGCGCGGTGCGCCGGCCGTGGCGGCCATTGGAGGGTGAACCAACGGCAAAGGAAGACCTTTCTCTCTGTCTCTCTCTCTCTCACTATCCACTCTGCCTGTCAAAAAACAACAAAAACAAACATCCACTCCCACTTCACTCACTGGTGCAGATGGCAACCCTTTGCCTATCGAGAAAACTTGTTATCCAGGGACCCTAAATAGTTCCTTTTCAGAATTCATGGGAACACATCAGTGCTTTTCTTGTCCTTGACATGTCCCAGTTTTATTAAGAGAATGAAAAGACCATAAAAAGATACTGGGTAGGCCGGCGTCGGGGTTCACTTGGCTAATCCTCCACCTGCAGCGCTGGCACATCAGGTTCTAGTCCCAGTCGGGGCACCGGATTCTGTCCCAGTTGCCCCTCTTCCAGGCCAGCTCTCTGCTGTGGCCCGGGAGTGCAGTGGAGGATGGCCTAAGTGCTTGGGCCCTGCACCCTCATGGGAGACCAGGAGAAGCATAGTGGCCATTTGGGTTGTGAACCAATGGAAAAAGGAAGACCTTTCTCTCTGTCTCTCTCTCTCTCTCTCTCACTGTCTAACTCTGCCTGTCAAAAAAAAAAAAAAAAAAAAAAAAAAAAGATACTGGGTGGAGGTTCGGAAGGGGACCTGGAGGCATCTCATAGAAAACGTCACTAGGCTTGGCTGGTAGCAAGACAAAAATCTGTTTTTAGCACATTCACCCTAAAGTGACATTGATATCTGCATGTGACAGGGGCCCTTCAGAAGAAAGGTGTTCCAGTAGTGGAAGCTATTGTTGTGCTCTAGTTACTAACTTTAAAATGTTGCCTATGTTTTATCTAAAAGACTTTAGCAGAGAAAATAAATGGGAATGGATACCTCTTCTTTCTCCTCCTCTGCATCACTCTGAATTTTTCCCATCAAAACAATTCCAAAAAAAAGCATTAAAGATGATGGTTTTATGGTTTTCAAAAATATTTTCCATGTTTATTCATTTATATATGTTCATTCATATAGGTTTTTTTTTTTTAATTTTTTGACAGAGTGGACAGTGAGAGAGAGAGACAGAGAGAAAGGTCTTCCTTTGCCGTTGGTTTACCCTCCAATGGCCGCCGCGGCTGGCGCGCTGTGGTCAGCGCACTGCGCTGATCCGATGGCAGGAGCCAGGTGCTTCTCCTGGTCTCCCATGGGGTGCAGGGCCCAAGCACCTGGGCCATCCTCCACTGCACTCCCTGGCCACAGCAGAGAGCTGGCCTGGAAGAGGGGCAACCGGGACAGAATCTGGCGCCGCAAGGCGGAGGATTAGCCTAGTGAGCCGCGGCGCCGGCCCATTCATGTAGTTTTGAATCCTACTATATGCTGAGCACTGGAGATTTGATGGCAAAATATTTAGAATGCAGTTTAGTGGGGGAAACTATACATGAATCAAATAATCATACATAAAAATATAAATTTATAACTGAGTCAAGTGCTATGAAGGAGGAGGCAAATACTGTAATAAGAACATTTTTCCCAAAAGACTATTTTAAAAGAGCAGTTTACAGTTCACAGCAAAATTAAGAGAAAGAGACAAATAAATAGTCTGGTGCATTATCCACATCATTGTGGTTCATTTGTTAAGTGATGAGCTTACACTGACACCTCATAGTGATCTAAGGTATGCAATTTACAGTAAGGTTCATTCTTGCTATTGTATATTCTGTGCCATGTGTATAACAGACAAATGTACGATGTTATGTATCATCATTATATTATACAGAGGTCCTCAGTTTCTTCCAATTCGTCTCTACCCCCAACACAGCCCTTGGCAACCACTGATCTTTTACTATCTCTATAGTTTTACCCTTTCCAGAATGTCATATAGTTGAAAATATACAGTATGTTAACTTTTAAGACTGGATTCTAGCCGGCGCCGTGGCTCAATAGGCTAATCCTCCACCTTGCGGCGCCGGCACACCGGGTTCTAGTCCCGGTCGGGGCGCCGGATTCTGTCCCGGTTGCCCCTCTTCCAGGCCAGCTCTCTGCTATGGCCAGGGAGTGCAGTGGAGGATGGCCCAGGTGCTTGGGCCCTGCACCCCATGGGAGACCAGGAAAAAGCACCTGGCTCCTGGCTCCTGCCAGGATCAGCGCGGTGCGCCGGCTGCAGCGGCGGCCATTGGAGGGTGAACCAACGGCAAAGGAAGACCTTTCTCTCTCTGTCTCTCTCTCTCACTGTCCACTCTGCCTGTCAAAAAAAAAAAAAAAAAAGACTGGATTCTTTGATTTAAATTTCCTTCATAGCTTTTCATGGCTTGATAGCTCATTTCTTTTCAGTGCTGAATAGTATTCCAGTACCAGATGGACTAGTTTATTTACCCATTTGCTTTTCAAAGGATAACTGAGTTGCTTTCAGTTTGAACAAAGCTGTTATAAACACTTGTGTGGAGGTGTTTGTGTGGACATAGCTTTAATTTAGGTTAACACTGAGGAGAATGATTGCTAGATTGTATGGTAAGAGACCGTTTAGTTTTGTAAAAAACTACCAAACTACCTCCAAAGGGTCTGTGCCATGCAGCATTCTCAACAGCAAATTAAGTAAGAGTTCCTGTTTCGCCACATCATCACCAGCCTTTGGTGGTGTTAGTATTCTAGATTTTAGCCATTCTAATGGGGAAGTGTGGTGGTCATTGTTTTAATTTGTATTTCCTTGATCATATATCATGTGGAGCACTTTTTAATATATTTGTTTGTCATTCATATGTATTTTTGGTGACAGTCTACCATGCATGAAATGAGATAGATATCTTAAAATATTTGGTCTATCCTTGGTGAGATGGATGAAATCTTTAGATAATTTTTATTTGGATTATTTTCTTATTGTGATGTTTTATTTTTTTTAATTTTTTTATCTTTTATTTAATGAATATAAATTTCCAAAGTACGACTCATGGGTTACAATGGCTTCCCCCCCCATACCGTCCCTCCCACCCACAACCCTCCCCTTTCCCACTCCCTCTCCCCTTCCATTCACATCAAGATTCATTTTCAATTATCTTAATATACAGAAGATCAGCTTAGTATACCTTAAGTAAGTATTTCAACAGTTTGCTCCCACACAGAAACATAAAGTGAAAAATAATAGATGATTTTTTTTAAATGATGATGAAATCAGATCAGACCTATTGTCATGTTTAATCCCAGTGAGAGTCAAGTTGGGAATTGATAATTTCTTTTTTTTCTTTTTTTTTTTTTTTTTACAGAAGATCAGTTTAGTGTACATTAAGTAAAGATTTCAATCGTTTGCACCCCCATAGAAACACAAAGTGAAATATACTGTTTGAGTACTCGTTATAGCATTAAGCCTCAGTGTATAGCACGTTAAGCACAGAGATCCTACATGAGGAGTAAGTGCACAGTGACTCCTGTTGTTGACTTTACAAATTGACACTCCTGTTTATGGCATCAGTAATCTCCCTATGCACCAGTCACGAGTTTCCAAGGCTATGGAAGCCCCTTGAGTTCTCCGACTCTTATGTTGTTTAGACAAGGTCATAGTCAAAGTGGAGGTTCTCTCCTCCCTTCAGAGAAAGGTACCTCCCTCTTTGAAGACCTGTTCTTTCCACTGGGATCTCACTCACAGAGATCTTTTTGCCAGAGTGTCTTGGCTTTCCATGCCTGAAATACTCTCATGGGCTTTTCAGCCAGATCCGAGTGCCTTTAGGGCTGATTCTGAGGCCAGAGTGCTATTTAGGACATCCGCCATTCTATGAGTCTGCTGAGTATCTCACTTCCCATGTTGGATCACTCTCCCCTTTATTTATTCTATCGGTTGGTGTTAGCAGATACTAGACTTGTTTATGTGCTCCCTTTGACTCTTAGTCCTTTCATTATGATCAATTGTGAACTGAAATTGATCACTTGGAGTAGTGAGATGGCATTGGCACATGCCACCTTGATGGGATTGAATTGGAATCCCCTGGTATGTTTCCAACTCTACCAATTGGGGCAAGTCAGCCCGAGCATGCCCCAAATTATACATCTCTTCCCTCTCTTATTCCCACTCTTATGTTTAACAGGGATCACATTTCAGTTAATTTTCAACACTTAAGAATAACTGTGTGATAATTACAGAATTAAACCAGTCATATTAAGTAGAACAGACAAAAAAAAATACTATGAGGGATAATGTATTAAGTTGTCCATTAGCAGTCAGGTCTATGCTGATCAAGTCACCATTTCTCATAGTGTCCATTTCACTTCAGGAGGTTTCCTTTTAGGTGTTCAGTCAGTTGTCACCGATCAGGGAGAACATATGGTACTTGTCCCTTTGGGACTGGCTTACTTCACTCAGCATGATGTGTTCCAGATTCCTCCATTTTGTTGCAAATGACTGGATTTCGTTGTTTCTTACTGCGGTATAGTACTCTAAAGAATACATATCCCATAATTTCTTTATCCAGTCTACCATTGATGGGCATTTAGGTTGGTTCCAGGTCTTGGCTATTGTGAATTGTGCTGCAATAAACATTAGGGTGCAGACCGCTTTTTTGTTTATCAATTTAAACTCCTTTGGGTAAATTCCAAGGAGTGGGATGGCTGGGTCGAACGGTAGGGTTATATTCAGGTTTCTGAGGAATCTCCAGACTGATTTCCATAGTGGCTTGACCAGTTTGCATTCCCACCAACAGTGGGTTAGTGTCCCTTTTCCCCCACATCCTCGCCAGCATCTGTTGTTGGTAGATTTCTGTATGTGAGCCATTCTAACCGGGGTGAGGTGAAACCTCATTGTGGTTTTGATTTGCATTTCCCTGATTGCTAGTGACCTTGAACATTTTTTCATGTGCCTGTTGGCCATTTGGATTTCCTCTTTTGAAAAATGTCTATTGAAGTCCTTGGCCCATCTCTTAAGTGGGTTGTTGGTTTTGTTTTTGTGGAGTTTCTTGATCTCTTTGTAGATTCTGGTTATTAACCCTTTATCTGTTGCATAGTTTGCAAATATTTTTTCCCATTCTGTCGGTTGTCTCTTCACTCTCCTGACTGTTTCTTTTGCAGTACAGAAACTTCTCAATTTGATGCAATCCCAATAGTTGATTTTGGCTTTGACTGCCTGTGCCTCCCGGGTCTTTTCCAGAAATTCTTTGCCTGTGCCAATATCTTGAAGGGTTTCTCCAATGTTCTCTAATAACTTAATGGTGTCAGGACGTAGATTTAGGTCTTTAATCCACGTTGAGTGGATTTTTGTGTAAGGTGTAAGGTAGGGGTCTTGCTTCATGCTTCTGCACGTGGAAATCCAGTTTTCCCAGCACCATTTATTGAATAGACTGTCCTTGCTCCAGGAATTAGTTTTAGATCCTTGATCAAATATAAGTTGGCTGTAGATGTTTGGATTGATTTCTGGTGTTTCAATTCTGTTCCATTGGTCTATCCATCTGTTTCTGTACCAGTACCATGCTGTTTTGATTACAACTGCCCTGTAGTATGTCCTGAAGTCTGGTATTGTGATGCCTCCGGCTTTGTTTTTGTTGTACAAGATTGCTTTAGCTATTTGAGGTCTCTTGTGCCTCCATATGAATTTCAGCATCATTTTTTCTAGATCTGCGAAGAATGTCTTTGGTATCTTGATTGGGATTGCATTGAATCTATAAATTGCTTTTGGGAGAATGGACATTTTGATGATGTTGATTCTTCCAATCCATGAGCATGGAAGATTTTTCCATTTTTTGGTATCCTCTTCTATTTCTTTCTTTAAGGTTTTGTAATTTTCATCGTAGAGATCTTTAACGTCCTTGGTTAAGTTTATTCCAAGGTATTTGATTGTTTTTGTAGCTATTGTGAATGGGATTGATCTTAGCAGTTCTTTCTCAGTCATGGCATTGCTTGTGTATACAAAGGCTGTTGATTTTTGTGCATTGATTTTATATCCTGCCACTTTGCCAAACTCCTCTATGAGTTCCAATAGTCTCTTAGTAGAGTTCTTTGGATCCTCTAAGTACAGAATCATATCGTCTGCAAAGAGGGATAGTTTGACTTCTTCCTTCTTGATTTGTATTCCTTTGATTTCTTTTTCTTGTCTGATGGCTCTGGCTAAAACTTCCAGAACTATGTTAAATAGCAGTGGTGAGAGTGGGCATCCCTGCCTGGTGCCAGATTTCAATGGAAATGCTTCCAACTTTTCCCCATTCAATAGGATGCTGGCTGTGGGTTTTTTATAAATTGCTTTGATTATATTGAGGAATGTTCCTTCTATACCCAATTTGCTTAGAGTTTTCATCATGAAAGGGTGTTGAATTTTATCAAATGCTTTCTCTGCATCAATTGAGATAATCATATGGTTTTTCTTCTGCAGTCTGTTAATGTGGTGAATCACATTGATTGATTTGCGCACATTGAACCATCCCTGCATACCAGGGATGAATCCCACTTGGTCTGGGTGGATGATTTTCCTGATGTGTTGTTGTATTCTATTGGCCAGAATTTTATTGAGGATTTTTGCGTCTATGTTCATCAGGGATATTGGTCTGTAATTTTCTTTCAGTGCTGCATCTTTCTCTGGCTTAGGGATTAAGGTGATGCTGGCTTCATAGAAAGAATTTGGGAGGATTCCCTCTTTTTCGATTGTTCTGAATAGTTTGAGAAGAAATGGGATTAGTTCTTCTTTAAATGTCTGGTAGAATTCAGCAGTGAATCCATCTGGTCCTGGGCTTTTCTTTGTTGGGAGGGCCTTTATTACTGTTCCAATTTCTGTTTCAGTTATGGGTCTATTTAGGTTTTCGATGTCTTCCTGGTTCAATTTTGGTAGATTGCATGTGTCCAGGAATCTATCCATTTCTGATAGGTTTTCCTGTTTGCTGGCATACAGGTCCTTGTAGTAATTTCTGATGATTCTTTTTATTTCTGTGGTGTCTGTTGTTACGTTTCCTTTTTCATCTCTGATTTTATTGATTTGGGTCTTTTCTCTTCTTTTTTTAGTTAGTTGGGCCAATGGGGTGTCAATTTTGTTTATTTTTTCAAAAAACCAGCTCCTCGCTTGGCTGATTTTTTGTAATGTTTTTTTGGATTCAATCCTGTTAATTTCTTCTCTGGTTTTAATTATTTGGGTTTGGTTTGCTGCAGTTTTTCTAGGTCCTTGAGGTGCGCTGAAAGCTCATTTATTTGGTACCTTTCCAATTTCTTGGTATAGGCACCTATTGCTATAAATTTGCCTCTCAATACTGCTTTTGCTGTATCCCATAAGTTTTGATATGTTGTGTTGTTGTCTTCATTTACTTCCAGAAAGTTTTTGATTTCTCTTTTGATTTCTTGAATGACCCAGTGTTCATTCAGGAGCATGTTGTTCAGTCTCCATGTGTTTGCATACTTTCTGGGGTTTCCTGAGTTGCTAATTTCCAGCTTCATCCCGCTGTGGTCTGAGAAGCTGCATGGTATGATTCTAATTCTTTTAAATTTGCTGAGACTTGCTTTATGGCCTAGTATGTGATCAATCCTAGAGAAGGTTCCATGCGCTGCTGAGAAGAATGTGAAGTCTGTAGATGTAGGGTTGAAAGTTCTGTAGATATCTGTTAGATCCATTTGGGCAATAGTGTCAATTAAATCTGCTGTTTCCTTGTTGATCTTCTGTCCGGATGATCTGTCTATTTCTGAGAGTGGAGTATTGAAGTCCCCCAGTACTATTGTATTGGAATCTAAATCTCCCTTTAAGTCCCTTAACATATCTTTTAAATAGACCGGTGCCCTGTAATTAGGTGCATATACATTTATAATAGTTACATCTTCCTGTTGAATTGAACCCTTAATCATTATATAGTGTCCCTCTTTGTCTCTCTTAACAGTTTTTGTATTAAAGTTTATTTTTTCTGATATTAATATGGCTACACCTGCTTTTTTTTGGTTTCTGTTGGCATGGAATATCTTTTTCCAACCTTTCACTTTCAGTCTGCATGCCTCTTTGTTAGAGAGATGTGTTTCTTGTAGGCAACAAATAGTTGGGTTGTGTTCTGTGAGCCAGTCAGCCAAACGGTGTCTTTTAACTGAAGAATTCAGACCATTAATGTTCAATGTGACTATTGATACGTAGTGACTTTGCCCTGCCATTTTCCCGGAAATATTTTCTAGTATATGCTTTGAGCTTCCCATGCTCTTTTACTGGTAGGTGTTCTTCCTTTCCCTTCTTTCATATTGATGGCCGTGTTTCTGTGTTTCTGAGTGTAGCACATCTTTAAGTATCTTTTGCAGGGCCGGACGAGTGGCCACAAAGTCTTTCAATTTCTGTTTGCTATGAAAGGTCTTTATTTCACCTTCATTCACAAATGAGAGCTTGGCAGGATATAATATTCTGGGCTGGCAATTTTTCTCTCTTAGCACCTGTGCTATGTCTCTCCATTCCCTCCTAGCTTGTAGGGTTTCTGATGAGAAGTCAGCTGTGAGTCTGATTGGAGATCCTCTGAGAGTAATCTGACGTTTCTCTCTTGCACATTTTAGGATCTTTTCTTTATGTTTCACTGTGGTAAGTTTAATTACCACGTGTCGTGGTGAGGATCTCTTTTGGTCATGTTTATTGGGGGTTCTATGAGCTTCCTGTACTAGGATATCTCTGTCCTTCTCCAAACCTGGAAAGTTCTCTGCTAGTATCTCACTAAAAAGGCCTTCCAATCCTTTCTCTCTCTCCATGCCTTCAGGAACTCCTAGAACCCGAATGTTGGTTTTTTTAATAGTATCCTGTAGATTCCCAACAATATTTTTTAGATTTCTAATTTCCTCTTCTTTTCTTTGGTTTGACTGTATGTTTTCCTGTGCTCTATCTTCTAAGTCCGATATTCTCTCTTCTGCTTCACCCATTCTGTTTTTAAGGCTTTCTAATGTGTTTGTCATTTGATCTATTGAGCTCTTCATTTCATTTTGATTTCTCTTCACTATAACACTTTCCTGTTCTACTAGTTTCTGAGTTTCATTTTGACTCTTCCTTAAAATTTCATTTCCACGAGAGAGATTTTCAATCTTGTCCATTAAGGATTTCTGTGGTTCAAGGATTTGCTTTTGAAAACTTCTAAATGTTCTTATCATAAATTTTTTGAAATCCGTATCTTGCATTTCTTCTATCTCATCATCTTCATACTCTTGGCTTGGGGTGTTTTGCTTATTTGGAGGCATCATAGTGTCATCGTTGATCTTGCTCCCTCTATTTCTGTGTTTGTTACTCGGCATAGTTAATTCTTCTTGCGTCACTGTGCGTTTTTTTTTTCTTTTTTTTTTTTTTTTATACTGTGTCTGTGTTAAGTGGACTGCCTGCTGTTGGAGGAGCCTTGGAGGCTTGAGATGGGTGCGGCCTGAGAGCTCTGCCTGGTTCTTCCTGGTTAAGGGTGTGCAAAGGTGACACCCTCAGGTTATGCGTGGTAAATCTCTCTCTTTTTATTTATTTATTTATTTTATTTATTCAGGGGGTAAGTAACACCGCAGGGCTTTGGCTCCTCTGGACTCCCACTGGGTTGCCTAGGCTACTGAATTGTAGTGACTCAGTTCCTTAGCTCTCCCCCATTGATATGTAAATCCAGAGAGGAGGCCTGCTCTTTGTCTCTTGGGAATTCTTCAAGCCTTGAAGCTTTTTTTTTTCCTTCTTTCCGGTAGTGAGTTTGCTGCACTTTCCGGCCCCCCTCTAGATTCTGACCCCCGTTTCCCCACCAATGTCTCGGGTTATTGAGCTCACCTCCCCTTCCAGCGCCTATGTGTGGACTCGGAGCCCTGAGAGTCCCAAGTCTCCCCGCTGTTGTCTGTGTGGCATGCACTCCCCTTGGAGCACTGGCGCGCAGACCCTGGGGCTTCTGCGGCTGGGTCCCGTGACTTGGCTTCCGCGCGGTGGGCGACCTTGTTCTCCCAGTAGGTCCTCCGATTCACGGCTGCTCCATCCAGAAGGGTTTCCCGTGCAATTTTTTCCTGGTTCTTTTTTCTGCGGCTACCGTAACTCCCCTTTTATTAAACTAAATTTTCCCGGACTATCGGTGCGCGCCCTCACTATTCCGCCATCTTGGCTCCGCCCTTATTGTGATGTTTTAAATGTTATTTTTATGCTTTGGATAACCCCTCTTTTGTCAGATGTGTATTTTGCAAATATTTTCTCCCAACGTGTGGCTTGTCTTCTTCTCTGACATTATCTGTTGTGGAGCATAAGTTATTAATTTTTGAAATCCACCTTATCAATATTTTCTTTCATGTATTATGCCTATGCTGTTGTATCTAAAAAGTCACTATCATACCCAAGACCATCTAAGTTTTGTTCTATGTTATCTTCTTGGAGTTTTATTTTTATTTTTTATGTTATAGGAGTTTTACAGTTTTGCATTTTACATTTAGGTCTATGATTTTTAAAAAGGTTTATTTATTTATTTAAAAGAATTACACAGAGAAAGGAGAGGCAGAGAGCGAGAGCGAGAGTGAGAGAAGTCTTCCATCCGATGGTTCACTCCACAATTGGCCACAACAGCCGGAGCTGCACGGAGCCAGGAGCTTCCTCTGGGTCTCCCACACTGGTGCAGGGGCCCAAGGACTTGGGCCATCCTCTACTGCTTTCCCAGCCACAGCAGAGAGCTGGATTGGAAGTGGAGCAGCCGGGTCTCGAACCAGTTCCCATATGGGATGCTGGCACTTCAGGCCAGGGCGTTAATTTGCTGCACCACACACTAGCCCCAAGATCTATGATTTTGAGTTGGCTTTTGTGAAGGGTGTAATTTATGTGTCTAGATTAATTTTTTTCTTTCTTTTTTTCTTTTTGCACGTGGATTGTTCTGGTACCTTTTGTTGAAAAGACTATTTTTGCTCCATTGTATTGCCTGCTACTTTGTTAAAGATCATTTGATTATTATTTTGTAGGTCTGATTCTGGACTCTCTAATCTGTTTTACTAATTTATTTGCCTATTCTTTTACCAAGACCACACTGTCTTGATCAGAGTAGCTTTATGGTAAGTCTTGAAGTTGGATAGTCTCAGCTCTCTCACTTTGTTCTTCTCTTCAATATTTCATTTGCTATTCTGTGTCTTCTGCCTATCTCATATAAACTTTAAAATTAGTTTGTTGATATGCACAACATAACCTGAATTTTTTAAGAGATTGAGCATAATGATAGGATTAAGAGTCAAAGGGATCACATAAACAAGACTAGTGTCTGCTAATACTAACTGATAGAATTAAGAAGGAGAGAACGATCCAACATGGGAAGCCGGATACATAGCAGACTCATAGAATGGCAGATGTCCTAAACAGCCCTCTGGCCTCTGAATCAGCCCTTACGGCATTTGGATCTGGCTGAAAAGCCCATGAGAGTATTTCAGGCATGGAAAGCCAAGACACTCTGGAAACAAACAAACAAACATACAAACCTAAATGAAAGATCTCTGCGAGTGAGATCCAAGTGGAAAGAACGGGCCATCAAAGAAAGAGGTAGCTTTCTCTGAAGGGAGGGAGAGAACTTCCACTTTGACTATGACCTTGTCTAAATAAGATCGGAGTCGGTAAACTCAAAATGCTTCCATAGCCTTGGCAGCTCATGACAAGAGCCTAGGGTGATTACTGATGCCATAAACAAGAGTGTCAATTTGTTAAATCAACAACAGGAGTCACTGTGCACTTACTCCTCATGTAGGACTTTAATGTGTTGTACAATGTGAATTAATGTCATAACTAGTACTCAAACAGTATTTTACACTTTGTGTTTCTGTGTGGGTGCAAACTGTTGAAATCTTCAATTAATACATACTAAATTGATCTTCTGTATATAAAGAGAATTGAAAATGAATCGATGCAAATGGAATGGGTGAGGGAGCGGGAGACGAGAAGGTTGTGGGTGGGAGGGAAGTTATGGGGGAGAAAAAGCCATTGTAATCCATAAATTGTACTTTGGAAATTTATATTTATTAAATAAAAGTCAAAAAATAAAGAGATGTCTTCCATCCACTGGTTCACTCTCCAAATAGTTGCAATGGCCAGGGCTGGGACAGGCTGAAGCTAGGAGCCAGGAGTTTCATCTGGGTCTCCTACATGGGTGCAGGGGCCCAAGGTCATCCGCCACTGCTTTCCTTGGCATATTAGCAGGGAGCTGGATCAGAAATGGAGCATTCTGGACTTGAACCAGTGCCCATATTGGATGCCAGCGCGACATAGGGTGGCTGTGCCTCAGCGCCGACCCCTACCTACTGAGATTTTGAAAGTAACTGCAGTGGATCTATAGATCAATTTGGGGAAATTTTTTAAAAGATTTATTTATTTTATTTGAAAGTCAGAGTTACACAGAGAGAGAAGAGGGGGGGGGGAGAGAGAGAGAGAGAGAGAGAGAATGAATCTTCCATCCGCTGGTTCACTCCCCAATTGGCTGCAACAGCCAAAGCTGAGCTGATCTGAAGCCAGAAGCTAGGAACTTCCTCTGGGTCTCCCACACAGGTGCAGGGACCCAAGGACTTGGGCCATCGTCTACTGCTTTCCCAGGCCATAGCAGAGAGCTGGATTGGAAGTGGAGCAGCTGGGTCTGGAACCAGTGCCCACATGGGATACTGGCACTGCAGCCGGCGGCTTTACCCACTATGCCACAGCGCTGACCCCTATTAATTAACTTTTGCAAATGATTCATGGTAAAGGGAACAGGGATAAGTTCTACACCTCAGCGAAACACATAAGTTGCCTTTCATCACTGTATGTGTTCATTTTATGTTCCTGCTGCTACTCTATGTTTTGCCAATGTTTAATATTATGTAGCTACAGTGCTAAGAAGGACCAGTCATTATTTCCCAGATGTGAACAGGGTGAAACTGTTGAATCCATGGTGGCAGGAAGGTTGCAGGTCTTACACACATAGCACGTTGCTCTTTCTGTTGCCCTAGGCTCTGGTAGCATTTCTTTGTTCCAACCACCCTTTAACATTCTTCCTTGTATATCAGAATTTTAACTTTAGGAGATACCTTTTATAACGTCTTCGGACTTGTCTTTTATTTTTGATATTAGTAACTATTTCAAGCATATATTACTCTAAAAGTTACATAATAGACACTTAGTCCTTTACAATGATCATATGTAAGATTCAGTATTCTTGCTGCTCAGCACCGTTTTGAATTCACAGCATGTTTAGAATTAGAAGCCAGAGGGAGGTTTTCCTGAAAAAAAAATATGTCTACGAATTAGTTCTTTATAATAGTGATTCTTATTGTTTAGTGTTTGATTAAAGTAAGTAAATCTAGCTTCCCTTAAAATATAAAAGTAGTATATTCTTTAACCTGATTTTTCAAATGGATTAAAATTACTTTCATTTTGAGATTTAATGATACGTATTCTTTCACATTCTGGGAAACAAGAAAAAAAAATCAAAGTGAGAAATCTCAGTCTGTAAGAATTCCAAATGTATTCTGATGGAATTTCAGGGATCTAATACTTCCTAAGAGAAATTTCAGGGATCTAAGGCTGTGCATATTTTCCTTTTTCTTCCATGACAAATAGAAAATTTCAGAATAATTGATTCTGCAGTTATATAATTTCGTGGAGTAAAACAATATGGTAACTTGAATATATCACCCACATGAAGAAAGACTATCCTCAAATTTCCAATTAAGCTCAGTCATGCTTTTGTGCTAGGGTCTGGTTTCTAACTCTACAGTTTCTCCTGGCCTTAATTAAATCATCTCCTCTTTGGTGTAGATTGTTTTTCTGAAACCTGAGCTACATATCATGAGTCTAGATAAAAGACTTTTAGAGTCATAGACCAAGAGGTTTGACTTAATAGCATTGAAAACTCTCCATGTAAATTTTGCATTAATGGTGAGTGAAGGGCATTTTTGATCATGATGAAAATTTTAATTTGGCACATGATGGGGACTGATTGAAAGACTTTCTTATTTCTCAGCAGCAAGCAGTAGAACTTTTGGTTATAGGGGCAAGAAGTGAAGAATGCAGTAGGATGGGGCAGAGATGGGTCAGTGCCTGATTATGGAAACTGCACAGCCATGATTTACTGGGATTTAGCAAAATTCTGGTCATAATGTCATGCAGTCCTAGTTTCATTGGTGGGTGAGTGCATTTCCATCAGCAAACTTGTTCCCAGACACTCGTGAGAGTAAGTGCTATTTCTCACCCACAAAACTGCCTCTCTCTTGGGCATTTACAAAAAATATTGGTAACCCTGATATAACAGAATTAAAAGATTGCAAGCTCTCTGCTTTGTTACTGGTTTAAACCATGGGGAAAAAATTTTATGTCACTCAAACAAGCAGTTTAGTAAATAGGGAAAGAATTGATTGGCCTTTTGTCACCAATTTGTATCTATGTCCTGAAGAGGCCGCCTGATAAATGTCACTGTTCTCTTTTTTCTTTTTTTGACAGGCAGAGTGGACAGTGAGAGAGAGAGACAGAGAGAAAGGTCTTCCTTTGCCGTTGGTTCACCCTCCAATGGACGCTGATCCGATGGCAGGAGCCAGGTACTTATCCTGGTCTCCCATTGGGTGCAGGGCCCAAGTACTTGGGCCATCCTCCACTGCACTCCCTGGCCACAGCAGAGAGCTGGCCTGGAAGAGGGACAACTGGAACAGAATCCGGCGCCCCGACTGGGACTAGAACCTGGTGTGCTGGCGCAGCAAGGTGGAGGATTAGCCTAGTGAGCCGCGGCGCCGGCCCAAATGTCACTGTTCTTGATCTTTTATTTTGAGATTTATAACCTAATACTCTTGATTTGCAGAGTTACCAATTAGAAAACATCTCTAATAGATATATGATTAGGTTTGAAATGAATATGTCA
Source organism: Oryctolagus cuniculus (assembly GCF_051225735.1). Classification (NCBI taxonomy): domain Eukaryota; kingdom Metazoa; phylum Chordata; class Mammalia; order Lagomorpha; family Leporidae; genus Oryctolagus; species Oryctolagus cuniculus. Next base: position 77,609,003 of record NC_142867.1, read on the forward strand.
ACACAGGCATACTTTTACAGATTTATAACTATTAATCATACATAGATAATTTTTTATTGTGTATTAGCACTTTAGTAATTGTCACCTACTTAGTTTTCTACCATGATATTTTAGAATACAGGTCAGAAAAACAAAGCAAGCACAAAAGATCTCCTTCTGATCAAAGTAGATAGTACAAAGTCTATGCATTAATTCAAAGTAAAGACCCCGGGGCCCGTATGCAAAGATGTGTTTGTAAAAATTATTATTTTAGACATACTGGTAGCATGTTTGTCATTTCCAGAATTTAGCAAACCAGAAACGGGGAATTGGAACTGGGTAGGGAGCCTGCGGAGCACTAGCAGCAGAGAGAAGTAACAGCTGGTAGTCTAACAGTGAAAAGCAAGAATGAAAAGCAGGTTTGACAATTGAACTAAAGCAGAAGTGTAGGACAGTTTGTGTATAGACCAGAATCTTTTATGTCTTATGCCCATTCCTGTGTTATAATGATGTAAGAATAAATGTTTGTGCTGTCATTTGAATGTGATTTATCCCTTGGACCTCATATAGGAGTTCAATACCCAAAGTCTTTTTTTATATTTTAGGTAGCTTTTATTTAATAAATACAAATTTCATAGGTACAGCTTTAGGAATATACTGGTTCTTCCCCCCATACCTGCCCTCCTGTCCCATATCCTATTCCTTCTCCCGTCCCATTCTTCATTAAGATTCATTTTTAATTATCTTTATATACAGAAGACCAACTCTATACCAAGTACAGGTTTCAACAGTTTGCACCCACACAGACACACAAAGTATAAAGTACTGTTTGAAAACAAGTTTTACTGTTAATTCTCATAGTACAACTCATTAAGTACAGAGTTCCTACATGGGGAGCAAGTGCACAGTGACTCCTGTTGTTGATTTAACAATTGACACTCTTATTTATGACGTTAATAATCACCCAAGGCTCTTGTCATGAGCTGCCAAGGTTATGGAAGCCTTCTGAGTCCACAAACTCCGTCAGTATTTAGACAGGGCCATAAGCAAAGTGGAAGCTTTCTCCTCCCTTCAGAGAAAAGTACATCCTTCTTTGATGGCCCCTTCTTTCCACTGGGATCTTACTCACAGAGATCATTCATGTGGATCATTTTTTGATACAGTGTCTTGCCTTTCCATGCCTGAAATGCGCTCATGGGCTTTTCAGCCAGATACGAATGACTTAAGGGCTGAATCTGAGGTCAGAGTGCTGTTTAGGGCGTTTGTCATTCTGTGAGCCTACTGTGTACCTGTTTCCCGTGTTGGATCATTCTCTTGTTTTTAATTGTATTTGTTGTTATTACCAGACACTTGGTCTTATTTAACAACACTCTAATGGTATTAAGAGGATGAAAACTTAACTATGGTATTTAAAGGTAGGGTCTTTGGGAAGTGATTGGAATAGATTTAGTCACAAGGGTAGAGCCCTAAGATTGAATCCAGGTGGCTTTATGAGGAAAGAGATATCACATAGAGGTACACACATGCACTCTGCCATGATGTGGTGCAGCCAATGTGGCCCTCACAAGGGCCTGTGAAATGCTGTTTGGACCTTGCATCTCCATTGCTTTCCTCTTTATAAAGGAGTCTCCACAAGAATTTTGTAGCAACAAAAAGACTGACTGATACAGTTCATATTAATCACATGGCACAAAACAAACACTTGGCAAATAGTGGCTGAATGAATCAAGAAAAAATGTTAGATTATAATTGGTTAGCTACTTATAGGAAAAAGGGAAATGTATGAAGGAATTCCTTTTATTCTAGAAAGGTTTTCTTCAAAAAGTATTATTATTATTAAAATCACATCTTTGACACTTAATGGGGTAAGCTTTTTTTTTTTTTTTTTTTAAAAGATTTATTTATTTACTGGAAAGTCAGAGTTACACAGAGAGAGAATGAGAGGCAGAGAGAGAGAGGTCTTCCATTTGCTGGTTCACTCCCCAATTGGCCTCAATGGCCAGAGCTGCACTGATCCGAAGCCAGGAGCCAGGAGCTTCTTCCAGGTTTTTCATGTGGGTGTAGGGGCCCAAGGACTTGCACCACCTTGTACTGCTTTTGCAGGCCAAAGCAGAGAGCTGGATCAGAAGTGGAGCAGCTGGAACTCAAACTGGCGCCCATATGGGATGCTGGCACTGCAGGCAGCAGCTTTACCCACGATGCCACAGCGCCAACCCCATGGTGTAAGCTTTAGTAAGAAAATTAACTTGGGAAATGATCTTATTTCCTGTTAATTCTAACTTAATTGAGAATTTCATGTTACATCTAATTTCATTTAGCTAATTTCATTTTACATCTCATATTTACATTTCTATTTATTAGTACTGAGATAGTATCACATAAGTGCTGAAAACAAATTATTTGGTTTCCTTTGAATTGCAGAAGTCTCTCTTATTTGGGGCAATGTTTCAGAATTTGTGGAACGACAGTTAACCCTTCACAAGGTAGGACTTATACTTTTATTTTAATGTAGGTGTCAAAAAGATATTTCCTTTATTTTCTGGTATCAGGGCAGTAGACTATAGAGCCACTGGTTTTACTTATTAGTCCTATGACTTACAATACCCATACTGGATTTGTGGGTAATAGGTTTAACAATTGGGAGCTTTATCCTTAAGTAATGAAGTTATAAGTTTTGCCCTTCTAGAGATACCAGGCTCTAGTAACTACTGTTTTACTCTACACTTCTATCAGTTCAACTTTTTAGCTTCCACATGTGAATAAGAATGTGCAATATTTGTCTATCTATGCCTGACTTATTTCATTGAACAAAAAGTCCTCCAGTAGGAAATGGATTTTGATTGAAATTTAAGAAGACAGTGAGGAACTAAACTCACCTTGCCAAAAATAAGAAACTTTTCCCAGGGTTGGATTATTTTCTACTGTTAAGTCTCGTACTTGATGCCACAGAACTGGACAGAAAGTTTGGGAGGAGCACAAGGGAGCTGGATGTGGTAGAGCATTTATACTCTACTTAGAAGGCACATTGAGAATCCTTAGGCTGAATTCATCCTTCAGAATTATTATTTTTAAAAAACATTTGTTTATTTATTTGAAAGGCAGAGTTAAAGAGAGAGAGAGAGAGAGGTAGAGACAGACAGAGAAAAATAAAGATAGAAATATCTCCCATCTGCTCATTCACTTCCTAAGTGGCCACAACAGCCAGGGCTGGGCTAGGCCAAAGCCAGGAGCCAGGAACTCCACTTGCAACTCCCACATGGGTGGCAGGGGCCCAAGTACTTGGGCCATTTTCTGCTGCTTTCCCAGGCATGTTAATGGGGGCAACTTATCAGAAGTAGAGCAGTCTAGGTTTGAACTGGTGCTCATATGGGATCCTGGTGTTGCTGTCTCACAAGGATGGCCCCCTTCAAATTTACTTTAAGAATTTGAATTAGTTACCACTCCTTAAAATTAGGAGAGTTTATTTAAATTTTTGGAATTTTCTCCATTTTGTTGAAAACTCCGCTAATATAGTAATACCAGTTTTCTATTCCTACATGGTGACACTTGGTTGGAATCCAGTTTTTAAATGGATATGTACTCTAGCAATCACACACTCTGGCTGACTACCTTCGCACCCTTGCATTCTTTCTTGGCTCCTGTAAGCATTTGCTTTTGTAACTCTTGATGAATTATATCACCAGGGAGTCAGAGTCCCAATTTGAAAGCCAAAACCATTTGCTTCTCCCCATCAGCCAAGGTTCTACATTGTAGCATATATCTTGGATCTTGGATGCTGGACTGTCTGATTTTAGTTGGAGACATAAAATATAGACTAGGAATGAAAAAGCAAAGCTTCTCATGACCCCTTACATTCTTCTAAAGGTGAATGATGAAAACTTAAAATGTCACAGAATTTGGGACAAGTGTAATCTTAGACATAGGTTAAAAGCACATTTTCTTAGTCCTTGGAGGATGAGGAATCTGTATCTGTAAAGCATAATGGTTCAGTATTGTACTTTATATTGAACTTATTTGGAAAATTAGTCATATGGTGCTACAGCTCTAAAGGATCATAGAAATCATTGAATTTTTAAGGCCTCAGGCTGATTCTCTTTGTTTGTTTTGGATAATAGTCACAAGAATGACTTTTCTTCACCTCTTCAATAAACTATACTTATTACTCTCCTTGTCCTTCTTTTTCCTTCCAGGGTGTTCAAATTCCAGGATTTGGAACATTCACTTTCATGAGACAAAAGCTTGAGATTGGAAACAACAAGTTTATTCTAATCCAGAGGCCCATATTCATCATGGCAGAGAAGTTAGTCCAGACCCATGGACTCAAACAAAACAAAATATATACTCCTGGTAAATCATTTTACTATTTAAGATTTTTCCAGAAGGCTACTGGCTTGTGGCTAAAAAGGAGAGGGCAAAGCTTGGCCAGTGCTGCTTTATTAGTTTCTGATTGGATGGGCTCACTTTTCCCATATTCACTTTGGCAGAGGGTCCAAGGTGGAAAAATAATAGAGCTTCCCTGCAGGTCATTTAAAACCCCAGTAACTTAAAAGGTAGACATAGGAAGGCTTAATGTGACAGCAAATGTATATAAAAGCTGCCCCAGAGTTTACAGACCTTTCTTCATATTTCATATCCTAAGAAACTAAAAGTGATGCTAAGTAAGAAGTTAATAGGGTCTCTGGTTGGGAGAGTTAGAGTCAATATAGTTGTGAAAAAATGACAATGTATATCTATGTATCTCATACATTTTATATTTGAGTATTTATAATAAACAAATCAGAAGTTGCATAATTCCATGATGACTTAGTACATACCCTCCTCATATCCTAAAACCTCCTTCCCCGTTGCCCCTGCCTGCCTTCACAACATTTACTGAGGGCCAGCAATGTGTCAGGTCTAGTTCCAAGCATTTGAGATACAGTGGTAAGCAAAACAGACGTACTCCCTGCCATAGGATGCTTGCATCCAGCTTTAATGCGTGGGCCTCCCGATGTCTACCCTGGTTGCTTAGTGGCCTTTGGGACTTCCTTCCTGATGGCTGGTTTTGACCTTCCTTATTGTCCCCGCTCTTCTTGCAACAGACTCATCCTTGCACAGAGACAGTCTACCCCCAATAGCAAGAGATGTAATTTTCCTTTCCTGAAAATTTTTAGAGTAAATTTCTACTAAAAATGAGATAATGGAAAAGCAAATAGAGTGTACTTTCCATCTGAAGTCTTATGGTACACTCTCAGAGAAGTACTTTAAGTCTGCAATTAATTTTTTTTAAATTAATATAAAGAAAATAGATTTCATGTAGCTCACAGATAGGATTCTAAGAATATAATGAGGGCCAGTGCTGTGGCATAGTGGGTAAAGCCACCAACTCAGTGCCAGCATCCATATGGGCATTGGTTCGAGTCCTGGCTGTTCCACTTCTGATCTAGCTCTCTGCTATGCCCTGGGAAAGCAGTAGAAGATGGACCAAGTGGTTGGGCCCCTGCACCTGCGTGGGAAACCTGGAAGAAGCTCCTGGCTCCTGGCTCTTGGCTTCGGATCAGCGGTAGCTCTGGCCATTGCGGCCAACTGGGGAGTGAACAAGCAGATGGAAGACCCCTCTCTCTCTCTGCCTCTCCTTTCTCTATGTAATTCCGACTTTCAAATAAATAAATAAATCTTTTTTTAAAAAAAGAATGGCTCTAAAAAAAGAATACCTCTAAAAATATAATGATACTTATTCCCTCAATATAATAATACTTATTCCCCTCCTCCCTCCCTCCTCCTCCTTCTTTCCTTTTTTAAAAATTTTTGTGATAACATTTTTTATTAAAAATTATTTATTTATTTGAGAGGCAAATGCTTAACCTACTACACCACAGTTCTGGCCCCATAAGTGATTGTTTAGAGTATTCTTATCTTCTCTCTGTCCTCTTCCTCTATCAGTTGACTTTCTTATTGTTTTTTGTTTGTTTGTTTGTTTTATTGTTTTTTGGCTTTATCATCTTGAGCCTCTCTATTTTTTCTTTTCTGACTTATGGACCTTGTGTGGCCCCACATCTGTTCTAGTTGAATAGATCATGTGCTTCTTTTCTTTTTTTAAAAAAGATTTATTTATTTAATTGAAAGGCAGAGTTACAGAGAGGCAGAGGCAGAGAGCGAGAGAAAGGGAGAAGGCTTCCATCCGCTGGTTCATTCCCCAAACAGCCGAAATGTCCAGAGCTGTGCTGATCTGAAGCCAGGAGCCAGAAGCTTCTTCTGGGTCTCCCAAGTGAGTTTAGGGGCCCAAGGACTTGGACCATTTTCTACTGCTTTCCAAGGCCATGGCACAGAGCTGGATTGAAAGAGGCACAGCTGGGACTTGAACCGGTGCCCACATGGGATGCTGGCACTGCAGGTGTTGGATTTATCAGCTGTTCCACAGCCCCAACCCAATCATCTTCTTCTTCTAAACTAGATATAATGTTACTTATTTTTGTCTTTCTTTTTTTTAAAAAACTTTTATTTAGTAAATATAATTTCCAAAGTACAGTTTATGGATTACAATGGCTCCCCCCCCATAACTTCCCTCCCACCCACATCCCTCCCATCTCCCTCTCCCTCTCCCATTTCATTCACATCAACATTCATTTTCAATTCTGTATATACAGAAGATGGATTTAGTATGTATTAAGTAAAGATTTCATCAGTTTGTACCCACACAGAACATAAAGTGTAAAATACTGTTTGAGTACTAGTTATAGCATTAATTCACATTGGACAACACATTAAGGACAGAGATCCCACATTACGAGTAAGTACACAGTGACTCCTGTTGTTGACTTAAGAATTTTTTTTTTAATTTTTTGACAGGCAGAGTGGACAGTGAGAGAGAGAGACAGAGAGAAAGGTCTTCCTTTGCCGTTGGTTCACCCTCCAATGGCCGCCGCAGCCGGCGCGCTGCGGCTGGCGCACTGCGCTGATCCGATGGCAGGAGCCAGGAGCCAGGTGCTTTTCCTGGTCTCCCATGGGGTGCAGGGCCCAAGCACCTGGGCCATCCTCCACTGTACTCCCTGGCCACAGCAGAGAGCTGGCCTGGAAGAGGGACAACTGGGACAGAATCCGGCGCCCCAACCGGGACTAGAACCTGGTGTGCCGGCACCGCTAGGCAGAGGATTAGCCTAGGACTTAAGAATTTAACACTCTTGTTTATGGCATCAGAAATCTCCTTAGGCTCTAGTCCTGAGTTTCCAAGGCTATGGAAGCCTCTTGAGTTCGCTGACTTTGATCTTATTTAGACAAGGTCATAGTCAAAGTGGAAGTTCTCTCCTCCCTTCAGAGAAAGGTACCTCCTTCTTTGATGGCCCGTTCTTTCCACTGGGATCTCACTCGCAGAGATCTTTCATTTAGGTGTTTATTTGTTTGTTTGTTTGTTTTTGCCAGAGTATCTTGGCTTTCCATGCCTAAAATACTCTCATGGGCTTTTCAGCCAGATCCAAATGCCTTAAGGGCTGATTCTGAGGCCAGAGTGCTGTTTAGGACATCTGCCATTCTATGAGTCTGCTGTGTATTCCACTTCCAATGTTGGATCTTTCTCTCCCTTTTTTATTCTATCAGTTAGTATTAGCAGACACTAGTCTTGTTTATGTGATCCCTTTGATTCGTAGACCTATCAGTGTGATCCATTGTGAACTGAAATTGATCACTTGGACTAGTGAGATGGCATTGGTAAATGCAATCTTGATGGGATTGTATTGGACTCCCCTGGTACATTGCAAACTCCACCATTTGGGGCAAGTCCGATTAAGCATGTCCCAAATTGTACATCTTCTCCCTCTCTTATTCCTACTCTTATATTTAACAGGATTCACTTTTCAGTTAAATTTAAACACCTAAGAATAATTGTGTGTTAATTACAAAGTTCAACCAATAGTATTAACTAGAACAAAAAAATACTAAAAGGGATGAAGTATTAAATTGTACATCAACAGTCAGGACAAGGGCTGATCAAGTCACTGTTTCTAATAGTGTCCCTTTCACTTCAACAGGTTTCCTTTTTTGTGGTTGGTTAGTTGTCACCGATCAGGGAGAACATATGATATTTGTCCCTTTGGGACTGGCTTATTTCACTCAGCATGATGTTTTCCAGATTGCTCCATTTTGTTGCAAATGACCGGATTTCATTGTTTTTGACTGCTGTATAGTATTCTATAGAGTACATATCCCATAATTTCTTTATCCAGTCTACTGTTGATGGGCATTTGGTTGGTTCCAGGTCTTAGCTATTGTGAATTGAGCTGCAATAAACATTAAGGTGCAGACCGCTTTTTTGCTTGCCAATTTAATTTCCTTTGGGTAAATTCCAAGGAGTGGGATGGCTGGGTCGAACGGTAGGGTTATATTCAGGTTTCTGAGGAATCTCCAGACTGACTTCCATAGTGGCTTAACCAGTTTGCATTCCCACCAACAGTGGGTTAGTGTCCCTTTTTCCCTACATCCTCGCCAGCACCTGTTGTTGGTAGATTTCTGCATGTGAGCCGTTCTCACCGGGGTGAGGTGAAACCTCATTGTGGTTTTGATTTGCATTTCCCTGATTGCTAGTGATCTTGAACATTTTTTCATGTGTATGTTGACCATTTGGATTTCCTCTTTTGAAAAATGTCTACTGAGGTCCTTGGCCCATCTCTTAAGTGGTTTTTTTTTGTTGTTGTTATGGAGTTTCTTGATCTCTTTGTAGATTTTGGTTATTAACCCTTTATTGCCAGCGCTGTGGCTTAATAGGCTAATCCTCTGCCTTGCGGCACCGGCATACCCAGTTCTAGTCCCGGTCAGGGTGCCGGATTCTGCCCGGTTGCCCCTCTTCCAGGCCAGCTCTCTGCTATGGCCCGGGAGTGCAGTGCAGGATGGCTCAAGTGCTTGGGCCCTGCACCTGCATGGGAGACCAGAAGAAGCACCTGGCTCCTGCCTTTGGATCAGCGCGATGCGCCGGCCGTGGCGGCCATTGGAGGGTGAACCAACGGCAAAAGGAAGACCTTTCTCTCTCTCTCTCACTGTCCACTCTGCCTGTCAAAAAGATAAAGTAAAAAAAAAAATAAATAAAAACCCTTTATCTGTTGCATAGTTTGCAAATATTTTTTCCCATTCTGTCAGTTGCCTCTTCACTTTCCTGTTTCTTTTGAAGTACAGAAACTTCTCAATTTGATGCAATCCCAAATGTTAATTTTGGCTTTGACTGCCTGTGCTTCTGGGGTCTTTTCCAAGAAATCTTTGCCAGTACCTATATCTTGCAGGGTTTCTCCAATGTTCTCTAATAATTTGATGGTGTCGGGTCATAGATTTAAGTCTTTAATCCATGTTGAGTGGATTTTTGTGTAAGGTGAAAGGTAGGGGTCTTGCTTCATGTTCTGGACGTGGAAATCCAATTTTCCCAGCACCATTTATTGAATAGACTGTCGTTGCTCCGCAATTGGGTTTAGATCCTTGATCAAATATAAGTTGGTTGTAGATGTATGGACTGATTTCTGGTGTTTCTATTCTGTTCCATTGGTCTATCTATCTGTTTCTGTACCAGTACCATGCTGTTTTGATTACAACTGCCCTGTAGTATGTCCTGAAATCTGGTATTGTGATGCCTCTGGCTCTGTTTTTTTGGTACAGTTTTGCTTTAGCTATTTGAGGTCTCCTGTGTCTCCATATGAATTTCAGCATCATTTCTTCCAGATCTGAGAAGAATGTCTTTGGTATTTTGATTGGTATCACATTGAATCTATAAATTGCTTTTGGGAGAATGGTCATCTTGATGATATTGTTTCTTCCAATCCATGAGCATGGAAGGTTTTTGCATTTCTTGGTATCTTCTTCTATTTCTTTCTTTAAGGTTTTGTAATTTTCATTGTAGAGATCTTTAACATCCTTGGTTAAGTTTATTCCAAGGTATTTGATTGTTTTTGTAGCTATTGTGAATGGGATTGATCTTAGAAGTTCTTCCTCAGCCGTGGCATTGCCTGTGTATACAAAGGCTGTTGATTTTTGTGCATTGATTTTATACCCTGCTACTTTGCCAAACTCTTCTATGAGTTCCAATAGTCTCTTAGTAGAGTTCTTTGGGTCCCCTAAATAAAGAATCATATCATCTGCAAAGAGGGATAATTTGAGTTCTTCCTTCCCAATTTGTATCCCTTTAATTTCTTTTTCTTGCCTAATAGCTCTGGCTAGAACCTCCAGAACTATATTGAATAGCAGTGGTGAGAGTGGGCATCCCTGTCTGTTGCCAGATCTCAGTGGAAATGTTTCCAACTTTTCCCCATTCAATAGGATGTTGGCCATGGGTTTTTCATAGATTGCTTTGATTGTATTGAGGAATGTTCCTTCCATACCCAGTTTGCTTAGAGTTTTCATCATGAAAGGGTGTTGGATTTTATCAAATGCTTTCTCTGCATCTATTGAGATCATCATATGGTTTTTCTTCTGCAGTCTGTTAATGTGGTGTATCACATTGATCGTTTTGCGCACATTGAACCATCCCTGCATACCAGGGATGAATCCCACTTGGTCTGGGTGGATGATCTTTCTGATGTGTTGTTGCATTCTATTGGCGAGAATTTTATTGAGGATTTTTGGATCTATGTTCATCAGGGTATTGGTCTGTAATTTTCTTTCAATGCTGCATCTTTTTCCAGCTTAGGAATTAAGGTGATGCTGGCTTCATAGAAAGAATTTGGGAGGATTCCCTCTTTTTCAATTGTTGTGAATAGTTTGAGAAGAATTGGAGTTAGTTCTTCTTTAAACGTCTGGTAGAATTCAGCAGTGAATCCATCTGGTCCTGGGGTTTTCTTTGTTGGGAGGGCCTTTATTACTGTTCCAATTTCTGTCTCAGTTATGGGTCTATTTAGGTTTTCTATGTCTTCCTGGTTCAATTTTGGTAGATTGCATGTGTCCAGGAATCTATCCATTTCTGATAGGTTTCCCTGTTTGCTGGCATACAAGTCCTTGTAGTAATTTCTGATGATTCTTTTTATTTCTGTGGTGTCGTTATGTTTCCTTTTTCATCTCTGATTTTATTGATTTGGGTCTTTTCTCTTCTTTTTTTAGTTAGTTGGGCCAATGAGGTGTCAATTTTGTTTATTTTTTCAAAAAACCAGCTCCTCGTTTGGCTGATTTTTTGTAATTTTTTTTTAGATTCAATCCTGTTGATTTCTTCTCTGATTTTAATTATTTCTCTTCTCCTACTAGATTTGGGTTTGGTTTGCTGCAGTTTTTCTAGATCCTTGACATGAATTGTAGCTCATTTATTTGGTGCCTTTCCAATTTCTTGATGTAGGCACCTATTGCTATAAACTTTCCTCTTAACACTGCTTTTGCTGTATCCCATAAGTTTTGGTATGTTGTGCTGTTATCCTCATTTACTTCCAGAAAGTTTTTGATTTCCCTTTTGATTTCTTCTATGACCCAGTGTTCATTCAGGAGCATGTTGTTCAGTCTCCATGTGTTTGTATATGCTCTAGGGATTCCTGAGTTGCTAATTTCCAACTTCATTCCTTTATGGTCTGAGAAGCTGCATGGTATGATTCTAATTCTTTTGAATTTGCCGAGACTTAATTTATGACCTAGTATGTGGACAATCCTAGAGTAGGTTCCATGTACTGCTGAGAAGAATGTAAATTCTTTAAGTGCAGGATGAATAGTTCTGTAGATATCTGTTAGATCCATTTGGGCTATAGTGTCATTTAAATCTACCGTCTCCTTGTTGATCTTCTGTCCTGTCTATTTCTGAGAGTGGAGTATTGAAGTCCCCCAGTACTACTGTATTGGAGTCTAAGTCTCCCTTTAAGTCCCTTAACAAATCTTTTAAATAAACCGGTGCCCTGTAATTAGGTGCATATACATTGATAATTGTTATATCTTCCTGTTTAATTGATCCCTTAATCATTATATAGTGCCCCTCTTTGTCTCTCTTAACAGTTTTTGTGTTAAACTATGCCCGCTCTTTTTTCATTTCTGTTGGCATGGTATATCTTTTTCTAGCCTTTCACTTTCAGTCTGTATGCGTCTTTGTTGGAAAGATGTGTTTCTTGTAAGCAGCAAATAGATGGATTTTGTTCCTTAAGCCAATCAGCCAATTGGTGTCTTTTAACTGGACAGTTCAGGCCATTAATGTTCAATGTGACTATTGATAAGTAGTGACTTTGCCCTGCCATTTTCCCAAAGATATTTTCTAATATATGCTTTATACTTCCTGTGATCTTTTGCTGTGAGGTTTCCTTCCTTTACCTTCTTTCATATTGGTGACCTTGTTTCTGTGTTTCTGTGTGTAACACATCTTTAAGCATCATTTTGCAGGGCTGGACGAGTGGCGACAAATTCTTTCAATTTCTGTTTGCTATGAAAGGTCTTTATTTCACCTTCATTCACAAATGAGAGCTTTGCAGGATATTATATTCTGGGCTGGCAGTTTTTCTCTCTTAGTACCTGGGCTATGTCTCGCCATTCCCTTCTAGCTTGTAGGGTTTCTGGTGAGAAGTCAGCTGTGAGTCTAATTGGAGAGCCTCTGAGAGTAATCTGACATTTCTCTCTTGCACATTTTAGAATCTTGTCTTTGTGTTTCACTGTGGTGAGTTTGATTACAATGTGTCATGGTGAGGATCTCTTTTGGTCATGTTTACTAGGGGTTCTATGAGCTTCCTGTATTAGGATGTCTCTGTCCTTCTCCAAACCCCGGAAGTTCTCTGCAAGTATCTCACTAAAAAGGCCTTCTAATCCGTTCTCTCTCTCCATGCCTGCAGGAACTCCTAGAACCCGAATGTTGGGTTTTTTAATAGTATCCTGTAGATTCCCAACAATATTTTTTAGATTTCTAATTTCCTCTTCTTTTCCTTGGTTTGACTTTATACTTTCCTATTCTCTGTCTTCTAAGTCCAATATTCTCTCTTCTGCTTCACTGACTCTCTTTTTAAGGCTCTCTAATGTGTTTGTCATTTGATCTATTGAATTCTTCATTTCATTTTGATTTCTCTTCACTGTCACACTTTCCTGTTCTACTAGTTTCTGCGTTTCATTTTGATTCCTCCTTAAGATTTCATTTTCACAAGAGAGATTTTCTATCCTGTCCAGTAAGGATTTATGTAGCTCAAGCCTTTGTTTTTGAAAACTTCTAAATGTTCTTATCATAAATTTTTTGAAATCCGTATCTTGCATTTCTTCTATCTCATCATCTTCCTAATCTTGAATTGGGGTGTCTTTTTCATTTGGGGGCATCATAATGTCTTCCTTGTTCTTGTTTCCTCAGTTTTTGCATTTGTTGCTTGGCATTGTGGAGATATTCTTTGGATTCTTCTTCCCTCGCTATGGTGTTTTTTCTTGTTATACTATGACTGTATTAAGTGGACTGTCTGCTTTTGATGGAGTCTTAGAGGCTTGAGATGGGTGTGGCCAGAGACCTCTGTTTGGTTCCTCAGGGTTAAGGGTGTGCCCAAGGTGACACTCCCAGGTTAGGTGTGGTAAATCAGTCTTCCTTCCTTCCTTCCTTCCTTCCTTCCTTCCTTCCTTCCTTCCTTCCAGAAGGGAAGTAATTCCACACAGCTGAGTGGAATTGAATGTAGTCAGCTTCTGATCTCTGGCTCCTGTGTGTATAAATTTTGCTTGATCTTTCCCAAGGACCACACAGGGAATCATGTGCTGCCCTAAGTGTGGGCTCAAATTCTCCTGCAGTCTTTCACTGGGTTGCCAAGGTTACCGAATTGTAGCGTCTCTGGAGAGTACTCACATGAACTCTGTGAGTTCTCTCACCCACAGTCTCTTTTTTCACTGTCTCAGTTCATTAGCTTCACACATTCACTAGGTCCTAATCTTCTGTTATTTCACCCCCCGCCCCTCCCCCCACCCCAGAGTCAGGTTTTTGTGCTTGGCTGTGGGTGGGTGCAGCCCTGAGATCGTGCAGCTTTTGCGTATGACCAAAATGGCGCCTGCTCTTTGTCTTGCTCACCTTTGAGAGGTGAACGGAGAGAGAGAAACTCGTGTTCATATCGGTCCCTTTTTTTTTTTTTCCTCACTCCTCTAGTTAGCCTGGTGAACTTTCCCCCACGGGGCTTCAAGCCTTGTTCCCTCTAGGCTCCTCCTTCTGCTTTCCTGCCAGTGTCTCGGGCTATTGAGGTTCTGCTCACCTCGTGTTCCAGTGCTGGCGCTAGATTCCGCCGCTGGTGTCCTGAGCCATGGGTTCCCATGCCCTCCACGCAGGTCCACCGTGAATCACTAGTTCTGGAAGAGTTTCCTCTGCTGTTTCTTCCCCAACTTTTCCTTGAACCTACAGTATCTCCGCTTTTATTAAACTGTCTCTTCCCGGACTATCAGTGTGCTCCCTTCCTATTCTGCCATCTTGCCGCTCTCTAATGTTACTTGTTTGCAATGTCATTTTTGGGCTCATTAGACAGAAAAAGCTTTCTGTAAGTCATCCAGCCTGACATCTTTGTATAAGATCCAGTTTCATTTGAATAACTTCTAGGGGTGATGACTGTCTTTTTCAAAATATTTGAAATTTGTAAAGATTTTTAATAATAATTTAGAAATGGTAACTGAAGGGCATAGACAAACATTGCTGCAGCTTGGTCTGAAAAATAATGGGTCTTACCACCCTCCGGAGAAGCAGTTAATTATTACTGTGTCTTCTAGGGGAAACTGGAAGCTTGTCTAAAGTTTCTCTCGAAAGCTAATTGCTCTTTTTTTGAGCATAAAACAAATTTTTAGAGACAGTTTTACTAGTCTATAGGTGTGAATGAGTTGTTGTTTTATCTGCAGTCAAAAGCTTCACTTGGCCAATTCAAATTTCTGAGTATTAAGTGAGAATCAGATAATTTGTGAATGTATATGATAGGTTCTTATTGTAATTTCCAGTTAATTATCCCCATTCTAACTGTCTTTTTCTTCTCTAGGTGATATTCCAATTGTTCCACTGAACTTTGTCATGATATCCCTGGACGGCCCATTTAACAGGGACACTGTGGAAGGATGTGTGAAGGAGACGTTGCTTTACTTATCGCGATCCATTTCCATCAAACAGAATGTGGAGTTTACATTCAAAGGAATTGGGGTTCTTGTGATCAGAGACAGCAAAGTGAAGATGAAATTTTTTAAGGACTTCCTTTGTACCGTGGATGGAAGTGGGACTCTGATGAAAGTCTTAGCAAATGTAAATTGTTTGCCTTCTCCTACCCCGATTCCCAATTGTAGCTCTGAGTCATCTATATGTGTGATGTCATTAAGAAGAACTCAACCTGATGTATTTTAAGTGACAGTTACTACAAGTTGACAGAAACACTTGGTTATAGTTGATTAACTTTTTCACAAGAAAGATTATAAAGTCGTATGAACTTTAAGCTGTTAGGAGTTAATGCTGATGAAAAACATAAATTCTGAACATTTTAAAAGCCTTTTGTAGTTAAAAATGTTCTTCCACATGTCTTTTTCCGTTTGAGTGTCAAGCATTATAAAATCAGTTTCCCTTCTTATCATCAAGTGAAAAATGGGGGTTCAGAGAGGTTGTGGTGGAAGCCTGAGATTGGGGTGCCAATAAGTGCAGGAACTTGGGTTCAAGCCCAGCCTTCTTAATCATTCAGTTTTTGCTGGTTCTGTTTTATTTTAATGAAAGTTTATGACAAAATCTAATTCAGATCATGGAAGTATATGACTATACTTCAAGAATTCATGGAAAGTGGAATTAAAAGATGAGTTTACTTTGGTGTCAAGCATTTGAAATACATGAATAAAAATGGTCTTCAAAAAGTTAATGGAAAATGTGTATTATGAAACACCCACATGGCTTTCAATATTTTTGAACTAAAATAAATTTATATTTTAATTCCATTTCCATGACTTTTTTTCAGGACTCTTGAATCTTTGGCTTTTAGTGCCATGTTGTAGAAGTTTCATAATTGGCATAACTGGCCATCATTGTTAGCCTTTAAGTAACCTGTCTAGACATATTCCATTGTTAACCACTAAGTAGCAGGTGTGACCTTCATGCTAAGTTGGTCATAGCACAGTATAAGGTAGCAATGAAGAAGTCAATCAGTAGGATTTGTTGAATAATTAATATGCCTTAAGCACACCTATAGGAACTAACAAAGTTGATATGAATTTTCACAGCATGTTATATCATCCTATATTCCATAAAGCAAAAGCCTGATTTTTAAATGAAAGAATTATGAATGTTATCTAATTCTGCTGATGTCTCCTTTCATGGAGAGCTGGGATGGGCATAGAGGTGATAGAGATGTGCATAATGAGGCTGTTGGTGTTTTCTGCACAATCTGCATTCATACAGGATGACTAAGAGGGATGCCAGCCTTGTGTGTGGAAAGTAGAAGCACACAGCAAAGCGGCGAGCTCATCTCTAAGTGTGAGCTTTGTGGTTTCAGTATGGGTTTAAAAGAGAAGGGGGGCATTTTGCCTGACCTGCTGAACTCAAGGAGCATTTCCCACAATAAGCAGTCCTGAGAGAGAGTTTACAAAAAAAAGAGGACATAGCATATTGAGAACTGTTGATTGTGTCAGTCACCCTCAGGGACAGGAGCACAAAGCACACCAAGATGTTAATGCAGCTGAGAAGTCTGGCTGTGAAGCAGCTGGTTGAACTGCCCAAGCGTATTTGATCATGAACTCTAGGTCAACCCAGTACTCATGAATATCTCTAACTCTACAAAGCATATTTTGGGAAACTGCTATAAAATGGCAGGAGTGATGGGTTTATTCTCAAATGTCCCATAGTTTAGTTTAAACCTGAGTAATGTTATGTAGAATCATCTTGGGAAGTTGTGTGCTTATTTCAGTAATGCTGCTTTTTTAAATGAAACACTTCTATGAGCTTTGATTGAGAATTTTCTTCAAAGTCTTTTGTAAGCTATAGCATTCATCCCAAACAAAAATGTCATGTTTTTCTAGACATAACATAATAATGTGGTTATTACAAAATAATTACAATAGATATTTGTTGAGTGATTAGTATGTACTAGCAATTGACATAGTATACCTCAGAAAAGTCCTCAGAATTAGATCTTATTATGATACCCACAAACCTAGGGCCTAAGGCCACATATTGGAAGCATCATGGGGATTTGAATGTGAGCCCATCTAACTCCACAACCTTTCTCTTAAGTGCCTAACTAGAGAGTCATTTGGGTCAAAAAAGGCATTTTTCTGCTCATTTTTCTGATAGTTTGAAGGAGTCTGCTCTGCTCTTAAAAAGTGTATCAGAAACTATAAAGGGAATTTCTGAAGAAAAAATGATTTGAGAAAAGGCAGCATGAATGGAATTGCTATGCAGCTACCCAGGGTGGCTATTTTGATGAATTGGGATTATTTCTCACTGGATCTTAAGCTCTGGATTTCTAAGCGCTGAAAGAACATAACAGTATGAGGTATCATGGTAGCTTTGCCTTTGAGACAGACTGCAGTTTCTGATTTGTCTGCATCCTGGACCACAGCCAAGGTGTAACCTTCCTTTGTCTCTGTCCCCCAGAGGCCAGGCACTATGGACTCAGTGTTGTCCAGCAGAGAGGCTGTTGGGAAGCGGCCCAGCAGTGCACTTGCGTTTCCAAGGTGAGTGCTTTGTTTTGTGCATTCTTCCAGGCACCAGCTCCCCTGCGCTGATCTGTTGATCTGATTGGGCAGTGTTTATCCGTCTCCTTTTAGTGCATACTCTCTGTCTCTCTCTCAATGCAAAGAAGAGTTTATTGCATCCACATTCTGTAGTTAAATTACAGTGGGCATTTAGAATCTTCCTTCCTTCCTTCCTTCCTTCCTTCCTTCCTTCCTTCCTTCCTTCCTTCCTTCCTTCCCTCCCTCCCTCCCTTCTTCCTTCCTTTCTTTTTTACTTTAAAGATTTATTCATTTATTTGAAAGTCAGAGTTACACAGAGGAGAGGCAGAGAGAGAGAGAGAGAGAGAGAGAGAGAGAGAGGTCTTCCATCCTCTGGTTCATTCCCCAATTGGCCACAAGGGCTGGAGCTGCACTAATCTGAAGCCAGGAGCCAGGAGCTTCTTCTGGGTCTCCCACGCGGGTGCAGGGGCCCAAGGACTTGGGCCATCTTCTACTGCTTTCCCAGGCCATAGCAGAGAGCAGGATCAGAAGTGGAGCAGCTGGGACTCAAAGAATTGCCCATATGGGATGCTGGCACTGCAGATGGAGCTTTTACCCGCTATGCCACAGCGCCAGCCCCTCCCTGCCTCCCTCCCTCCTTTCCTTCCTTCCTTTCTCTCTCTCTCTTCTTTCTTCTTTGTTTGTTTGTTTCTTTAAAGATTTATTTATTTGAAAGGCAGAGTTACAGAGAGAGAAAGAGATCTTCCATCTGCTGGCTCACTCTCCAAATGACAGCAATGGCCAGAGCTAGGTCTTTTGAAGCCAGAAGCCAGAAGGCAGGAGGTACTTCTGGGTCTGCCACATGGGTGCAGGGGCCCAAGCATTTGGGCCATTTTCCACTGCTCTCCCAGGCACATCAGCAGGGAGCTGGATCTGAAATAGAGCAACTAGGACACAAACTGGCACCCATATGTGATGTCAGTGTCGCAGGCGGACACCCTACTCGGCACACCACAGTGCCAGCCCAGATTTTTTTTTTTATTTTAACCTTTTTTTTCCCACTTTGTTTGAAAGAGAGATGCACTTAGGTCTCCTATCTGCTGATGTGCTCCCTAAATGCCTATAATAGCTGGGGTTGGGCCAGGCTGAATCCAGGAGCCTAGAGCTCAATCCAGGTCTCCCACATGGGCGTAGGGACTCAATCATTTGAGCAATCACCTGCTGCCTCCCAGAGTGCACGCTATCAGAAAGCTGGAATTGGGAGCAGAGCTAGGACACAAACCCAGGCACTCTAATGTGGAATGTGGTCATCCCAAGTGATGTCTTAACCACTGCACCAAACGTCAGTCTTTATTTTCTTATATTTTTTGAGTCTGGGACATCCTGTTTTGTCTGTTGGTTGGGAACAAATCCCTCCTTGGAGAGCTTTATGACACATGTCTCAGACAAATCATATGAAGACCAGAATAAACCTTAAGAGAGTTAGTGCAACCCTTTCACATTGCAGACAGAATGGCTGTATGTTCATAAGTGGCAAAGCCAGAAATAGGACAATGGCTCCTGATTGTTTCATTGAACCATGTTGCCTTACTCATTAAAAATCAATAGATTCATAATAATTTTACTTTGATTGTTTTGGAAAGCAATTTTGGCTGTTCCCTTTGACACAGTTTGGCATAAACACTCCAGTAGAGAACTAATTGTAGTAGAACAAGCAACAGAAATAGAGGCTTCTGTCATTTCAAGAGCCTAGAAATGGATATGAGAACTCGAATAGTCAAAACATTTGTTGGTGTTTTATTGATGTGAATTTGGTCATTGAATTTACTGGACACCCCTGCCTTCTCAACTCCAACTCGAAACTCCATCCCCGAGGCCAAAGAAAAGATGCACCAGTCAAATACTCATCACTTCTGCCTTGAAATATGTCTGCATGTCCTTCATTTTTGCCTTTTGTGAAAGAGATGGGAGGGTGTTGGGGTGATAAAGAGGTGAGAAAGAAAAGGTTATTTCAGGTTATACTTTGTCTCTCAGGCTATGAATCCTTTCAAGCTTTGCAGTAACCACTTTTCACTGTATCACTCCCATGACTTCTAGTTACAGAATTAGAAAGGACTTTGAAAATTTCAAACTGAAACCAAAACTAGAAATTTAACTTGGGGTCTTCAAAGCAGTTTCTCTATATACAAAGGATCATTAAAAAGTTCATAGAAAATGCATATTATGAAAAAACTGTGTATAGTTTTCAAAATTGTTTTGTACCAAAGTAAACTTCTTATCTATCCACAATTTTTTTTTAAGATTTATTTATTTTACTTGAAAGTCAGAGTTACACACAGAGAGAAGGAGAGGCAGAGAGAGAGAAAGAGAGAGAGAGAGGTCTTCCATCCGCTGGTTCACTGCCCAATTGGCAGCAACGATCAGAGCTGCGCCTATCCGAAGCCAGGAGCCAGGAGTTTCTTCCAGGTCTCCCACGCCGGTGCAGGGGCCCAAGGACTTGGGCCATCTTCTACTGCTTTCCCAGGCCATGGTAGAGAGATGGATCAGAAGTGGAACAGCCGGGTCTCGAACTGGTGCCCCTGTGGGATACTGGCACTGCAGGCAGCAGCCTTATTAGCTACGCCACAGCACCGGCCCCCACAAGTTTTTTAAAGTAGCCTGAATCAAATTGCTTTTGAAACCATTGTATAGAGGGAGGAAGGTATTGTTTAGCTCCCAGACTTAGCTTCAAACAGAATGAGTTAGTGATATGTACTCGGCAAATCGAAGCACTCACTCCCTTGAAGGAAGTGGGCTAATTTCAAAATCAACGAACTGGCTGGGTTGCTTCCCATAAATGAGAGTTCACAAGGTCGACCATTAAGGTCTAGTTCAGAGACAAATATCTTGGCTTGTTCTTAGGATTGAGTTCAAGGAGACAGAGAATAAACCACCTCTGGAGACGATTGCAGAAGAAGGTGGAGAGAATAGACAAAGGAAATACAAGTTGAAAGACCAATCAGACAAAGAAGGTGCCAGAGGTAGGCCAAAGTTTTCCAGTTATAATCTGTCACTGTTTATTGCTTATGAACCCAGCCATATTGCTTAGTAACTCATATAAAGTCAATAAAGTTACATGATCACTGTATTCTTTTCTCTAGCAAATATCAAAATTGTTATTAGCAATAGTATTCTGGGCAGAGAAATGTGATTGCGTGGTGTTTTGAGGTGGTAAGTTGTCTTGTTTGGGGTCTGCTTAGAGCAAAAGTAGAGTTCATAAGGGATTTTGTATTTCACCTTAACCACTTTATGAGTTTTAGATCCTATGACCATCAGGCTCTTAAACGTAGTGTTTGATGGCTCCTCATAGCTTAAAGGGGTCAAAACTCAGAAGATTACAGGATCCAGGCAGGTAATGTGAATGGAGGAATTAGGTGGGATAAGATGATAGGGAAACATGTTAATGTAAGTAGCATTTTCAAAAGTTAATACCTGTTATATTTATTGTTATTATTATCATTATTTTATTTAAAAGGCAGAGAGAGCAAGACAGAGACAGAGACATAGACAGACAAGCAGAGATCTTCCAACTGCTGTTTCACTTCTCCAGTGCCTGCAACAGTCAGGGCTAGATTAAGCCAAAAACAGAAGCCTGGAACCCAGTCTGAGTCTCCCATGTGGGTGGTAGGGATTCAACCACTTGAGCCATCACTGCTGCCTCTTCAGGTGAACATTATCAGGAAGCTGGAATAATGAGTGGGGCCAGAACTCAAACCTAGGCACGGTATGGGATCTGGGCATCTCAAGTGGCATCTTTATGACTGCACCAAATGCTCACCCTTAAATAACATTTTTAAAAAACGAAAAGTGAAGAGTGGCAGTTTTCCATCTGTAGAAACAGCTGGTTTCTCATATCTGCATCTGTATTTAATCTGTTGTGATATGTTGTTTAGCTGACACATGAAGAACACCCTGGGATTCTGAAGACATTTTCAGAGTTCTGGAAGCCTTTAGTGCTTGTCAGAATGCACTTTGAAGATAGTTCCTCTGAGCAGATTGTGGCTTCATGGAAATGTGGGCCAAGTGATATCAGTCTTCTGATTTTTCAAGAGAAATAGAGATCTTGACTTTCATGTGAATCTATTGATTGTTAGATATTGACAACTAATATTGCAACAAAATGTGCTGATGAGCCCAAACAAAACATACCAATGGGTACACACTGACTTGTGGATGTTGATTTTTTGTATGTGGCCAACAGGATCACCTATAAATTTTTGGCTTAGTATTCACATACTTTTGTTTCTCCGTTCCCTACAGATTCCTTCTTTGAGCAAAACTGTCTATTCATATTCTAATAGGCTTTGTCTTTCCCTGACTTGACTCCATCCTTGTGTTCGCTCTTTTCTTCCAGCCTGGAATACCTTTTTTTTTTTTTTTTTTTCAGTTTATCTCAACCTCAGGCACCTTTTAGTGCCCATTTTACATTGCACTTCCTGCATGAAAACTTATCATTGACTTTTGAAATGGTTTCTGTCTTCTCTAAATGCATCATATCCTGTTTGGGATTTAGATATTTTATCCTAGATTTCTCTTTATTTATTTACTTGTTATTTATTTTATTTATTTAAAAGGCAGAGTTACAGAGAGAGAGAGAAAGAGAGAGAAAGAGAGAGGAAGAGAGAGGAAGAGAGAGAAAGAGAGAGAGAGAGAAAGAGAGAGAAAGAAAGAGAGAGAGAGAGATCTTCTATTTGCTGGTTCACTTCCCAAATGGCTGCAATGGCCAAGCTTGGGCCAGGCCTAATCCAGGAGTCAGAAACTTCAGCCATGTTTCCCACATGGGTACAAGGGCCCAAGGATTTGGGCCATCTTTTTCTGCTTTCCTAGGCACCTTAGTAGGGAGCTGGATTGGAAGTGGAGCAACTGGGACTTGAACTGGCACCCATATGGGATGCTGGCATTGCAGGCATTGACTTAATCTGTTGCTACAATGCTGGCTCCTAAATTTCTATTTATACAACATATGTAAAACATTTAACTGTAGTGTTGCATAAGACTTCTCAAATAGGAGATCTCACTTTTTTTGGTTTATATCTTATTTTTCTCTCCTCTGCTGTCTATGGAAAGATTTTTAAGGGTAAAGTCTTTGTACCCTCTACCTATTCAGCACAGTGCTGTCTAAATATGTTTTAGATCACAGTAAATCAAGGAGCAATCATTTCAAGATAGATTATATGTCATATAGAAGTTTCCTTAGTTAAAACTATCAGAGTTTATCTGTGCTGTTGTGCTATCCATTTAGTCATTTGAAAGTTGGAAGGAAACTCACTTCCATTCATTTTTATTTCCCCACAGAGGCCTCTTTATCCAAGAGACTTCGAGATAGACAAGCTATCCCCCCTGCCAAAGTGACAAATGTCAGCTTGCTGGACAAGTCTGAGCCAAATGGAGGTGGTGGGAAGAACATAAATCCTGAAAGGTAATGCGTTGACTTTTTTTTTTCTGTTGTACTTAATAAATTTTGAGTCATTTCTTGATGTGCAGGAAATTTAAGTAATTGTTCGTTCTTCTATTTATACAATATTCAAAGTGTTATTTATTTTTTTATTTGAAGGCAGAGTGACATAGAGATAAAGATCTTCCATCCATTGGTTTATTCCCCATAATCTTTGACTTTCAGGATTGGGCCACGCTGGAGCCAAGAGCCAGGAATTCCACCCAAGTCTCCCATGTGGGTGACAGGGATCCAAGTATTTGAGCCACATTTGCTGCCTCCAGAATGTTCATTAGCAGGAAGCTGGATAGGAAGAGGAAGTAAAGCTCAAACCCAGGCACTCTGATATGAGATGTAGGCATATCAAGAGGCAGCTTAAGTCACTGTGCTATAATGCCCACCTCGTTTAGCCAGTGTTCTTGAGGACATGCTATAAGACAAAGTGATGGGGATAGTAGAGATGACCAAGGCTCACAATATAGTGTGAAAGCCATATACATGAAGCATGAAAGAGAATCACTGCAGTGCCAATCTGAAGCCAGGAGCCAGGAGCTTCTTCCGGGTCTCCCAAGCAGGTGCAGCAGCCCAAGCCCTTGGACCATCTTCTTCTTTCCCAGGCCTCAGCAGAGAGCTGGATCGGAAGTGAAGCAGCTGGGACTCAAACTGGTACACATATGGGATGCCGGCACTGCAGATGGTGGCTTTACCACAGCGCCGGCCCTTCCATTAGTTCTTTCTTTTTTTTTTTTTTTTTTTTTGACAGGCAGAGTTAGACATTGAGAGAGAGAGAGACAGAAAGAAAGGTCTTCCTTCCGTTGGTTCACCCCCCAAATGGCCGCCAGGGCCAGCACTGCACCGATCTGAAGCCAGGAGCCAGGTACTTATCCTGGTCTCCCATACGGGTGCAGGGCCCAAGCACTTGGGCCATCCTCTACTGCCCTCCCGTGCCACAGCAGAGAGCTAGACTGGAAGAGGAGCAACTGGGACAGAACTGGTTCCCCGACCGGGACTAGAACCCCCGGGTGCCGGTGCTGCAGGCAGAGGATTAGCCTAGTGAGCCCCGGCGCCGGCCTCCATTAGTTCTTAATAAACATTCTTTGGATTAATTAATGCATTATAATTTATCATGGATATGTGTTCCTCTTATGATATATGTCACAGATATTTTAATTTTATCCTTCTGTCTTTGATTAAGATACTTTTAAGGAGTTCATATCAATTAACTGCTCTCAAGTATTTATTGAGCACCTAATGACTGTATACCTTGCACTGTGCTGTCAATTTTAATGTATTAGTGCATTATGATTTCTCAACTATCATATGTACAATATATGTATTTGTAGATAACTAAAAATTTCATTGAAAACCAGATATGCTTATTTTGGATAATTTCACTATTAAGAAATAATTGAGAATTAAGTGTCTAGTACTTTGGGATTTAGTCCCATGCAACAAACATTGAGCCACCAATGTGTGCCAGGTACTATTCTAGGCTCTGAGATACAGAACTAAATATTTATAAAGCTTAGGGTTTTGTAGGGAGATTGACATTAAAGAAATAGTGCATATGATGAAGACAACAAAAGAAAGTACAGTGATGGAAAAGAAGAGAATAATTAATTATTGGGAGTTGTTAGTGACAGTTTCCCATAGAACAATGTTTTTTATTGTAATGATTATTAGAATAATTCATGTTTATCACAGAAAGTTTTAAAAAATAAGAAAAGCAAGTGTTATTAATAAATCACTCATAATGCTATGATATAGAGGAAGCTTTCTGTTGACACCATGGTGTATAGCCTTCATTTCAGTGCATATGTAATGCATACATACATAAACACTTAAAGCAATCACGCCTTTTAAATAAAATTGAGATCATATTGTATGAAACTTTGTTACACTTAATGATGAGTGATAAAGAGTTTCCTATGGCTTTAAATCTTCCAAAAAATTAATAAATAATCGTATAACATATAGAAAAGAAATGTTTTGTGTAACTAATATCCTGTTTGGCTGTACATGGTTTCTAGATATTTAATATTAAAATATGACATATAATTACACATAGTTATCTGCACACAAATGAATATTACATAGATAAAACTTTGAAGTTAAATTTCATTTTTTAAAAGATTTTTTATTTATTTATTTAGAGTTACAGACAGTGAGAGGGAGAGACAGAGAGGAAGGTCTTCTTTCCATTGGTTCACTCCCCAAATGGCCGCAACGTCTGGAGCTGCGCCCCTCCAAAACCAGGAGCCAGGAGCTTCTTCTGGGTCTCTTGCAGGGGCCCAAGGACTGGGCCATCCTCTACTGGTCTTCCGGGCCACAGCAGAGAGCCGGATCCGAAGAGGAGCAGCCGGGACCAGAACCGGTGCCCACATGCCAGTGCCGCAGGCGTAGGATTAACCTACTGCGCCATGGCGCCGGCCCCTGAAGTTAAATTTCAAATACCAGAGGTACACGAGGAGCCAGTGTTTGACCTGGTAATTAAGATGATGGTTGGAGTGCCTGGGTTTGAGTCCCAACTCTCTTCTCATTCCAGCTTCCCGTTAATGCATATCCTGGGCGATAACAGGTGATGGCTCAAGTAGCTGGGTCCCTGCCACCCACGCTGGGCGACAAGGATTGGGTTACTGGCTCCCAGTGTTGGCCTGGCCCAGACTGAACCATTGCAGGAATTTGGGGAGTGAGCCAATGAATGGGAGCTCTGTCTCTCTGCCTCTGTCTGTCTCTGTCACCCTCTGTTTCTCAAGTAAATAAGTATATACATAAATAATTTTACAAATAGCTTTTAAAAAGAAGTAGATGAGCCTGTTTCTCATGCCTTTGATACACATTGCCAGTTACCCTCCTAATAGGTAGATTTATGAGAGACTGTCATCTTTTATATAGCTTTGCTAATGCTGTACATTATACTGTAAGATATTGTTTTTACTATAATAGGTGAAATGTGGTATTTCATTGCTGTTTTAATTTGTACTTTACATCTCTAATGATTTTGTATTTATTTATAACAAACCATTAGTAGTTTTTTTGAAATTATCCTGTTTGAATCCTTTTTTATATTAGGAGGTTTAGTATACTTTTCGTAGAAGAAAATTATATTTCTTTCAAAGAAAAGGTTATATACTTTAGATATAAATAGTTTTCTGGAGCATATATAAAATATTTTCTCAATTCACCTTTTTGTTTTGGATTTTTTTCTGAGTCATTTGGTGCATGGAAAGTTAAAATGTATCTTATCTGATTTGTGAATCTGTCCAAGTCTCCAAACACCAGGATGAGGATTTCAGAACATGATTAAATTTTCATTTTGAAAAAATATTTTTTTCAGAAGAGTAAAAATGATATAGAGAGAAAGGATATAGCTTTTTAGAAGAGCCATAATAAAATGGAAAGATTTAGCACAATTTAGGAGATTAAGGCAATAGTCCAGTCATTTGTTTTCAACAAATATCCCTAATGCTCCTCAGTGGGCCTTGAGAAGCATTTCATAGGATGAGACTGCTGATGTATGGATGGGACTTGGGGCTCTATCCCTTCACTCCCACTGGAGCATGTGTGCTGCTTCCTTCTTTTATATATTGTGTTTTGGTACAATTTGTTTAAAGTAAGTGTGTGTGGGAGGAATGAGTTTCACTGCTTAACAATTGAGTACAGTTGGTCCAGGGAGAGATAATAAGTATATGGAACTGAAAACAGTTAGAGAGAAAGCTTTAGATTAGGCTGTTTAGGAGGTGGAAACAGCAGGGCTGGGTGGTTAGTTAATTAAGTATTAAGAAAAAGGAGTCGGGGCTGGCACTGTGGTGTAGTGGGTAAAGCCACCACCTGCAGTGCTGGCATCCCATATGGGCACTAGTTCAAGTCCTGGCTGCTCCACTTCCAATCCAGCTCTCTGCTATGGTTGGGAAAGCAGTGGAAGATGGTCCAAGTCCTTGGGCCCCCATGCCCATGTGGGAGACCCAGAAGAAGCTCCTGGCTCCTGGCTTCAGATGATCAATGCAGTCAATTGGGGAGTGAGCCAGCGGATGGAAGACCTCTCTCTCTCTGCCTCTCCTTCTCTTTCTCTCTGTAACTCTGACTTTCAAATAAATAAATAAATCAATAAATCTGGGAAAAAAAGGAGTCAAGGTTGACCCTAGATTTTGGCTTGGGTCACTGGGGAAGATGGTACCATGATTAACAACAGGGACTACTGTAGGAAGTGCAAATTAAGCTAGGAATGAAGGGTACAGTGGTTGTAAGTAAGTCAATGATAATTTCCCTCCAATTTAGAAAATTTTTAAAAATATCTGGGTGAATTCTCATGGAACATTGTATCCAGAAATGTGACACATTTCTTATTACCTCCTTATGGGAGTTGCTCCTGAAAGGTTTTTTTAAAAACCAAACCATGAAGATCAATCAACAGTCCCTGTACCCCTTGCTCACCCTAGGCTCTGGGGCTTAACAGTTTATTTTAAAAATAAAGAGTTCTAGTGCTCTAAATAGTTTGAAAAGTCCTATGGGAGTCAAATCCCAGCACACCACTTGTTTTTGTAAATAAATTTTATTGGAACACAGCCAAGCCCATTCATTTGTGTATTAACTACAACTACTAGCTGTCTAAGAGATCACTGGACCTTCAAAAGTCAAATCTTTACTCTCTGGCCATTTATAGAAAACATTTGTCCACTTCTGCTGTAAGGGGTCCTATTCTCAACCCAGGCTCCTATGACTGTTTTTTTTTTTTTTTTTTTAAGATTTATTTATTTATTTGAAAGAGTTACAGAGAAGCAGAAGCAGAGAGAGAAAGAGAAATCTGGTTAGCTGGTTTACTCCCCAAATGGCCACAACAGCCAGAGTGGGGCCGATCTGAAGCCAGGAGTCAGGAGCTTCTTCCTAGTCTTTCATGTGGGTGCAGGGGCACAAGAATTTAGGCCATCTTCTATTGCTTTCCCAGGCCATAGCAGAGAGCTGGATAGGAAGTGGAGCAGCCAGGACTTAAACTGGTGCCCAAATAGGATGCCAGCACTGCAGACAGTGGCTTTATCTGTTATGCCACAGTGCTGGCCCTGCCTATGAATTTTTTTTAAAGATTTATTTATTTGAAAGTCAGAGTTACACAGAGAGAGAAGGAAGGGCAGAGAGAGAGAGAGGTCTTCCATCCACTGGTTCACTCCCCAATTGGCCACAACAGCCGGAGCTGGACCGATCTGAAGCCAGGAACCAGGAGCTTCTTCTGGGTCTCCCACATGGGGACAGGGACCCAAGAGCGTGGCCTATCTTCCCCTGCCTTCCCAGGCCATAGCAGAGAGCTGTATTGGAAGCAGAGCAGCTGGGATTCGAACCTGCGCCTATATGGGATGCCAGCACTCTAGAGCAGTGGCCCCACCCACTCTGCCACAGCGCTGGCCCCATCCTACGACTTTTGATAGATTAAGCTGGGCCAAATATGAGGTCACAATCCAAAATTACAGGGACTGTGGGAAACAAGTTATATAATTAGAGCTGTCAGAAACAAAGCATGGAAAAACTGAACTTCTGAGGATTTTGGACTTGAATGAAATAAAATATGGAATGTAAGATAGTATTTTATTTCTCAACATACTGAAATAAAAGATGGAATGGAAAGCATGAACAAGGAACACAAAGTTACAAAAAATGACCAGTGAAGTCAGGGCCTTCCAAGCATTTGTTACTTTGGAATTGTGGTAAAGGATTGCAGGCTCATCTATTACTCCGTCCATTGGCTATTTAGAAGATTTTAATTTTAGGTTTCCAAATGAATGGAGATTTGAGAGGACAACTTTCTTATTTTACATGATGTCTATTTCATTTAATATTAGTTATTTGGAACTTTGTAATTTGTTGAACCTGCCTTTGTGACTTGAATACTTATTCTAGGCCTACTTGAAGAAATTGTGTTATATTTCTTGGATAAAACTTACTATATACTTTGATATTAGCTAAACCTTATTAAATAAATTGTTAAAAGTTTTAAAATCCTTGTTAGCTTTCCTCTGAGAGAGATGTTAAAAATAATTCATTTGGTGATGTGTTTTTTTCTGTAGTTAGGTTGATTTTTGCTTCTTGAGCAATGTATTTTATTCCACACATATCCATGACTCTTATGTTTTTTAGATTGTTCCTTTTATCATTATAAAATATCTTTTGTTTCTACTGAAAGCTTTTGCCTTGAAGTATGTTGTATCTGATTAACTGTGCAGCATTTGGTTAATTTTTACTTGGAATATCCTTTTTATGCCATTTGTTTTCATTTTTGTGTGTTTTATTATCTTAATTGGGTCTCTTTTTAACAACATGTATTTGGATGCTTTTTAATTCAATCTGGACTTTACTGTTCAATTGTAGCTATGGTATACCCAGACCTGTCTTCACATCTGGTTTTGTATTTTCTATTTATTATTCTCCTTTTTTCTATTCTGTTGGATTGATCACATTTCTTTAGCATGTTTTGAGTTACCTTAGAAATTCCATCTTCCAAACTTTCCATATTTTTGTCTAGAACTTTTGTTCAATTTGCTTGTGAGTTTATACTTTATTATTATTATTGTTATTTTATGGTAAAAATCATTTAGGTTTACCAAAACATTTTACCAATTTCTTTTACTCACCTTTGTTTCTTATATTCCTATCCCCCCTCCAGTATTCATTTTCCTTCTTACTAAAGTGTATCCTATAATAATTGTTTTGGTAGAAGTTCCTGTCTTTTCAATATACTTTTTTTGTCTTGCTTAAAAAGATTCTTACTATGTTGTCACTCTTCAATGCCAGTTCTTCGCTCATAGTTACTTTCCTTCAACACTTTAATGACATTATTCCATTTTCTTCTGGTAGTTGTCCTGATGAGAAGCTTGGGTTAATCTAGTTATTAATTTTTCTTTTGTTTTTAGGGGTTTTTCTTCTTTCCTGATATCATTATTATTATTTTACTATTCTTAGGAATCACGATGTTCTGAAAGTTCTTATCCATTATCTTCTAGATTATTATTCTGTCATTCCATTTATTACATAATTCAATCACTCCCATTAAATGTGTATTTCAGCTTCTAAATCTGTTCTGTTTCTCAACCTTTTTTTTTTTTTTTTTTTTTTTTTGGACAGAGTTAGACAGTGAGAGAGAGAGAGACAGAGAGACAGAGAGACAGAGAGAAAAATCTTCCTTCTGTTGGTTCACCCTCCAAATGGCTGCCTCGGCTGGTGCACTGCGCTGATTGGAAGCCAGGAGCCAGGTGCCACCCCCCGGTCTTCCATGTGGGTGCAGGGCCCCAGGACTTGGGCCATCCTCCACTGCCTTCCCGAGCCACAGCAGAGAGCTGGACTGGAAGAGGAGTGACTGGCACAGAATCTGGTGCCTCAACCGGGATTAGAACCTGGAGTGCCAGCGCCGTGGGTGGAGGATTAGCCTAGTGAGCCACGGCGCTGGCCCTGTTTCTCAACTTTTAAAAACATTTATCTTTGAACTATGTTTTAGGTGATAGTCTCAGTTTTATTTTCAAGTGAATTTCTACCAGTTCTAGGTGGATCAGTTCACTATGTATTCCTTTTGTTCACTTTTTAAAATTTTATATATTTCATTTTGAATATATTACATATTTTATTACTTCATAATATATTTGTTTACTTACCACATCTTTCTTTATCTCTTCAAATTTTGAATGGACTTGTTTAAATTTTTCTCCTTCCCAGGAGCTTTGCTGTTTTTTTCCTTGGGTGTGAATTTCCTTATTTATTGGTCAGTTGACAGAGGTGCTTTTTTGGCTTTGGAGACAATTTTGCTTTGAGAATTCACCTTGCGTAGTTTTTCCTGTGTGTACCTCTTTATCTTATGATTTTTATGATATTTAAATTGTATAGCTACAAACTCAGATC
The DNA here is from genome assembly GCF_051225735.1 of Oryctolagus cuniculus. NCBI lineage: Eukaryota > Metazoa > Chordata > Mammalia > Lagomorpha > Leporidae > Oryctolagus > Oryctolagus cuniculus. The sequence continues at coordinate 77,639,856 of NC_142867.1, forward strand.
AAATATTTATATTAATATTAAAACTTCTGGTCCGCACCGCGGCTCAATAGGCTAATCCTCCACCTAGCGGCACCAGCACACCGGGTTTTAGTCCCGGTCGGGGTGCCGGATTCTGTCCCGGTTGCCCCTCTTCCAGGCCAGCTCTCTGCTGAGGCCCGGGAAGGCAGTGGAGGATGGCCCAAGTGCTTGGGCCCTGCACCTCATGGGAGACCAGGAGAAGCACCTGGCTCCTGGCTTCGGATCAGCGCAGTGCATCAGCCTCAGCTTGCCAGCCGTGGCGGCCATTGGAGGGTGAACCAACTGCAAAGGAAGACCTTTCTCTCTCTCTCTCTCTCACTGTCCACTCTGCCTGTCAAAAAAAAAATATTAAAACTTCTTGCTCTGGTCACCTTGAAATGCTGGAAACCATATCTATACCTAGTGCGGGCTCAGTTCTTGGTCTTGGACAAGGAACCAGGAGCTGTGTGCAGTCAAGAGAATGAGACTGCAAGTGTCAGGGGATTGAGGCTGGAAACAAACGTCAAGTCAGAGGCATGGAGAGGAAGCAAAAGCACTTGTATCCAGTCAGAAAATTCTGTCAACTGCACCTTATGCAACTACTTTTATCACTCTACTATTGTCACCTGCTCCAAGCCACTATCTCTTTTTCTTGATTCAGGTGAATAGTCTCCTAATTGTTCTCTCTGATCCTGTCACTTTCCCTATTTAGTTTACTTTCAACATTGCAGACAGGGTAACCCATTAAGATGTAAGTTAGATGATATCATCCACTGTTCAAGACCCTCCAATGGCTTTGCATTCTCACTCAAGGTAAAAGGTCCTTACCATGGCCTGAAAGATCCTGCCAGGTCTCTGATCTCTCTCCTGCTTCTCATCCCCACCTCCTCTCCTGTTAGCCATGTTGAGCACAGGCAGACCCATCTTCAGGCATTGGCACTCCTTTGCTCACCTGGCTTAGCTTTTCTATCAGCTATCTACATTTTTGCTTCTTCACTTCCTTTAGGTACTTACTTAAATGCCATTTTCTTGGTGAGAAGTTCCCTAGCTATTCTGTTTATTATTTAATACTTCATTCCTCCAGCATTGCGTGGCACTTATTATCACGGAACATCCTATAGAGGCCACTTACTTGTCTCATTATTGGCTGTCAATTCCCATCAGAATGTAAATTCCGTGAGGTCAGGGATTGTTTTTGCAGGTGTTTTGTTCTTCACCGTGTCCCCCCTGCCTAAAACAGTACATATGGTAAGCTCTCAATATATTTTTGTGAGATGTGTAAATTTTGTTCCCATTTCACAGGATAGATAACTGGAACTTTGCAAGATTATACAGCTTGTCTGATGTCAACCTCCTTGTAAGCTATAAAGATGGGATTCAAAACCAGCTTTATCTAACATGAAGTATGGATTCTTAATTTCCATACATACAGCTGTTCTGAAGAAAACTACTGAGATATTTTTGTTATCTTGAATTTATACTTGTGTTTAAAATTACCATTGCTTCAGAAATCAGACTGTGTTAAATATTAATTACTATTGTGAACAACAGAAGTTACTGTGTACTTACTCCCCATGTAGGAACTCTGTTCTTAATGAGTTGTACTATGAGAATTAACTGCAAAACTTGTTATCAAACTGTACTTTATATGTTGTATGTGTGTGTGGGTGCAAACTGTTGAAATCTTTACTTAGTATAGAGTTAGTCCTCTGTATATAAAGTTAAACTAAAAATGAACCATAATGAAGAATGGGATGGGAGAAGGAGTAGGAGGTAGAATGGGAGTTGTTGTGGGAGGGCGGGTATGGGGGAAAGAACCACTATATTCCTAAAGTTGTACCTATGAAAAATGCATTCATTAAAAAAACTTAAAAAAGGAAAAATAGAAAATTACTATTGCATTGTTTTTACAGTTTATCTGCTCCAGATTATCTGAAAAATGACACTGAAACAAAGCCCAGAATATCTCCAGCTCCTGATTGCCAGGATCATAATAAGGCAGGACAGGTACTACCTTTAAACAAGTAAATCCCAGTTAGCATCTTCCTCTGATTTCTTCTTTCAAAGAACATTCTGGAAATCTTTCCTATGTATAATGTGTGAGTGTGACTCCAGTATTCAGGGCCCCCTACAGGATGGTGATCTCTCTACTTACTGGTCAAGATCTACCAGCTAACAGAAATAGGGTTAGGAAATCTCTTTTAATTTTCTGTTGCTATAAACACTTCTGACCAAGTGAGTATTTCATAAACCCTCTTGCTTATTTGTGGAATCCATTCTGTAAAGCCCATTAGGTTAATTGTCACTAATAAATTCTTTTATAATGTATGTTTCTTGATACATTCTGCTTTTGGAGACATTGTGAGGGAAATGTGAAGGCAGGTAAGTAACATGTGAAAATTGATTGGTTCTGAAATTTGGGTTTGTAGGAAATGTGCTATGTGTGTTTGCAACGAGCACAGCAAAGTTCCCAGTTGTACCCCAGTGAGGAGAGGAAGAGGAGAGAGATGCAAGATGAGCAACTCATACAGCAGTATCAAATGTTGAAAGATCAGGAGGCTCTCTTCAAACACCAGGTAGTTGAATACCTCACTTAAACAGTGTTTAAGGTGGGACGGTAGAATGTGAGTATAAAACGCCATTGAAAATATTCCACAATGTTTCTGTAATGTAACGCACTTAATCATTTACTTACTGCTGTACCAAAATTTGATTGCATTCATGTTTTCACTAATAAGCAATACTTGGATGAATACCCATGTAGTTGAATGCTTGCATATATAGGTGATTTTTTTTCTCCATAAGGACCGAATTTTAAAGGCAGAATTGTTGGATTTATGTGCTTTATTTTTGGTTTCTGAGAAAACATAAGGCTTTTACTCTTCAGAATCATGGCCTATCTCAAGTACTCAAAGGTAGACTGACATTTTTCATTTTTTTAATCTATATTTTTGTGGGCTCCATAAAATTCAACTTCTCTGGCCGGTGCCGTGGCTCAATAGGCTAATCCTCCTCCTGCGGCTCCAGCACACCAGGTTCTAGTCCCAGCCGTGGCGCCGGATTCTGTCCTGGTTGCTCCTCTTCCATTCCAGCTCTCTGCTATGGCCCAGGAGTGCAGTGGAGGAGGGCCCTACACCTGCAAGGGAGACCAGGAGAAACACCTGGCTCCTGGCTACAGATCTGCGCAGTGCGCCAGCTGCAGCGCACCAGCCGCAGCAGCCATTGGGGGGTGAACCAAAGGAAGAAGACCTTTCTCTCTGTCTCCCTCTCTCACTGTCCACTCTGCCTGTCAAACAACAACAACAACAACAAAAAACAAAAACAAAACTCAACTGCTGTTCACTGCATGTATGATGAAATCTTTCATTCCTTCTTTTTTTTATTTTTTTATTTTTTATTTTTTTTATTTTTTGACAGGCAGAGTGGACAGTGAGAGAGAGAGACAGAGAGAAAGGTCTTCCTTTGCCATTGGTTCACCCTCCAATGGCCACCGCGGCCGGCGCACTGCGGCCGGCGCACTGCGCCGATCCGATGGCAGGAGCCAGGAGCCAGGAGCCAGGAGCCAGGAGCCAGGTGCTTTTCCTGGTCTCCCATGGGGTATAGGGCCCAAGCACCTGGGCCATCCTCCACTGCACTTCCCTGGCCACAGCAGAGAGCTGGCCTGGAAGAGGGGCAACCGGGACAGAATCCGGCGCCCCTCATTCCTTCTTAAGATCCCTGTAACAATAGATGCATAAAGCCAAGAACAGGAAATAACAAACGAAATCTTCCCTAACTCACTTTTGTAAATATATGAAGATATTAGGAAGTACTAGTGTCTCCCACAGGCAAGTTTCTAACTTGGTTGGATTATTTAACAATAATAGCATCAACTTCCATTTAGTTTAATTTAAAAAAAATCATTTGAAAGGTGGAGGAGAAGGAGAAAGAGAGAAAAGGAAAGAGAAAAAGGAAGAGAGGACAACGGTGGGGGTGAGGGCTGGGGTGAAGGTGATCTCCTTTCTACTGATTTACTCTCCAAATGCTTGCAACAGTGGGGTTAGGCCAGGTGGAAGCCTGGAGCTGAAAACCCAATGCAGGTGTTCCACATGAATGGAAAAGACCCAACTACTTGTAATATCACCTGCTACCTGTCAGGGAGGTATTAGCAGGAACCTGGGATTGGAAGCAGAACTGGAACTTGAATCAGGCACTTAAACATGGCATGCAAGTGTCCCAAGTGCCATCTCAACTTCTGTGCCAAATGCCTGACCCATGGTTTTATTTTTAATTGACATGTAATAATTGTATAATTTTATAGGGTACAATGTGATGTTTTAATACATACATCATTGTGTAATGATGAAATTGGTAATTAGCATATTCATCTTTTTTTGTGGTAAAACATTCAAAATCTTCTAGCTATTTTGAAGTTAACATTATATTATTACTGAGTATAGTCACCTGCTGTTCAATAGAAGTCCAGCACTTATTTCTTATTTTTAATTTTTAAAAAATTTATTTAGTTATTTGAGAGACAAAGTTACAGACAGAGGGAAAGACAGAAGGAGGGATATTCCATTTGCTGGTTCACTCCCCAAATGGCCGCCAACAGCCAGAGCTGGGCCAATCCAAAGCCAGAAGTCAGGAGCTTCTTCTGGGTCTCCTATGTGGGTTCAGGGGCCCAAGCACTTGGGCCATCCTCTGATGCTTTCCCAGGTGCATTAGCAGGGAGCTGGATCAGAAGTGGAGCAGCTTGGACTTGAACTGGCATCCATATGGGATGCTGGCACTGCAGGTGGATGCTTGACTAATTATGCCACAGCACCTGCCCCCTAACTGTAATTTTGTTCCCATTGACTAACATCTTCATCTCTCTACCCCTATGCTCTCCAGCCTCTGGTATCTACAATTCAATTCTCTATTTCTTTGAGATAGACTTATTTAAATTCCACATATGAGAATTAAATTTGTAAAGGCTGTAATTCAATATGTGATTAAAAATTAAAATCTTTTTTTTGTATGTATAATAGATGAAAAGTCTGGCCACTAGAGAACAGAATCAGAAAAATGCTGCCTATAATCTTGGAGTTGCTGAAGCTATTAGAAGGCACAAGAATGAGAAACCTGAATTTTATGTAAGAGTCCTTTAAAGTTTGTTATTGCTAACACCTGCCTTGTCTATGGATCTTTGGCTCCTCTACTGTGTTGCAGGTTGTACCATTTTTAAAGTGGCAGAGTTCAAAAGTGGTTTCTACAAGTTGAAACTTTCTTCTAGGGCAGGTGCTGTCTGCTGTACAACTGCACACCGCTTACTCATAACACAATTCCTGTTCATCACTGCATCTCTCATTAATTGTAGTCATTCTCAATCAGGATCTGGGACAGTTGGTGGAGTTCCAGGATCTAAAGAGAACCAGTAGCATCACAAACTTCTGGGATCTTTCTGGAAATGCAGAATTGAGGGTCCCACCCCGGAATGGCAGAATAGGAATCTATAGCTAAATAAGATACCCAGGTGATTTGCATGTTTTTGAAAGTTTGAGAAGCTAAGCTTCAGGTGGAGGTGGGCCCCCTGCTTCATGGCTTGATTTAATGTTTTTGGTCATTGTGTGCTTACCTTTATTTCTGCCTGAATCTTTCTTTTTTCATGCCCCTAATCTGGCAGAATGGACCTAAATCTAATAAAATAGATTTTCTTTATTTATTGTCAAACATCTATTGAACTCTGGCCCAGCTATTGTATTCATGGTTAGGAATGCAATGTCCTTCTTCTAAAGGGATCTTGGTCTAGTTGAGGAGATAGACACTGAAAGAAACAATAGTGTAGTGAAATAATGGCAGATATATTTTTGTGAAGTATATGAGAGCAGAGAGAAGAATCACTTAACCCAGCCCAGACATCTGGGAAGACTTCCTGCATATAAGAGTTAGCTAAGAAAATGAATGAAGGAAGAGATGTCAAGCAGGGACAGCACAGAGGGAGGGAGAGTGAGCATGGGACCTTTGAGATTTAATTACGATTTCTTATATGCAAGCTCCAGATTATATTTATGACTGCCCACTTCGAGATATATGTTTCAAACTTACAAGGACTAAAACAGAAACATTTGATTTCCTTCTCAACCTATTTTTCTGTCTCCCAGTGTTAGTAAGTGCCATGATCAGCCACACCTCATATCAAGGAGCAATCCCAGATTCTTCTTTCTCTGTCCCTCACATCCAACCATCTGCAAGTCCATTTTCTTTATTTCCAAAATACATAATGTCTATTTGTATCTCTTCATCTTCAGTGTTACCACCCTAGTCCAAGCTACATTGTAAGGCTCAACTTCTGTAATACCTCTTTAATTTACTCACTGCTTGCATTCCTGTGCTCCCACAGTCTATTCTCCACATGATAGCCAAGGTAATCTTTTAAAATCTTAACCAAAACATATTGCTATCCTGTTTAAAACCTCTAATATTCTCCCAATCAATTAAAATCAAATCTAAATCCTCACCTTGACCATACTAGTTTGATCCCTGCCTTCTTCTTTGGGCTCACCATCTTCTTTTTATCCTGCTCATTACACCTCAGCTAATAGAACAAGCCTATCTTGTGTCCATCTAGTGTCTTTTCACTTGCTGTTCCTTCTCTGTGGGACAAAGGTCCCTTGATATTTACAGTGGAGGAAAATTCAGTGATCTTCATAGAAAAGCTTTCCCTAATAGCCAAGAAATTTAGGCCTGTTTTCACCCAGTCACTGCTATAGTAGGGAACTCATAGCACTTAATCATTCGCTTAATGGTTCTGATGTACCATTTACTTGTTCATTGTTAGCTTTCTGCATCAGAATCTCAGCTAGATGAGAGCAAAGATCTCTGTTTTTAGACACTGTTGGACAGCCACTGTGTAAAATGGCTGGATCCACTGCAGGTATTCAATTCCTTCTTGTTGCCTCCTCTTTGTCCTTGCTTGTGCTTTTCAAATGCTCAGAATTTCATCTTCCTTCCATGTGGATGTTTAAGTGGTAGATTAGGACCTACTCCATGGCATCCTTGTCCATCTCTGTCTTATAAATAGGGCTGTGGTAGGCTCAGCTCAGCTTCAACCTTGAATGTGCTCATATTATTTTGTGGGTTACTTCAACACTAGCTGGGGTTAATGTGTTTAGGGTCGAGCAAAAAAGAAATTAAGAAACACCTTGATTTATTTTAGTTTCTGAATTATTACCAGTATTTTTTGGTATTCTAATGTCAATGAGTTGCTTTTCTTTCATTCTAGAAATCCTTCCTATTTGACAAACGACCACTCAGCCCCGAGCTTAATGCTGTTAGGCAAGAGGAATATTCCCAGAGTCTCCTGAAACAAATGGATAACAGACGGGAAAAGGAAATAAAGCAAAGACAAAACAGAGAGTTGATGGACCGCCTAGAACAAGTGCAACTCACAGAGGAGTGAGTTCAGCTAACTAAGATTTGAAAATTAGAGAATTTTCATGTGAAGTTATTTTCCGTATGGAACTGAATCAACTTTGGTAGTTTCACTAGCATCACTGTATCCAAATGAATAAACTGATCCAGTTAGTAGTCAGTACCATAGCATAACGTTTCATCAGAAAAGTGAAAAAGCCACCATTATTCTAATTATCATTGTGGCATGACTGCCAATCTTGTAGATAGATGTAATTACAAAGTAACATTTGGAATGGTTTTGCAATCAGCAATACTGGTAGATAGAAGAAGGGACTTGTCTTGAGCAGGCATCATTAGTAGCTATTAGATGTCTAGGTGACTTTCAGACAAAGCTGAGGTTTTATTATAAGTATAGGGGTGTTCTATGGAATCCAAAGACAGAAATGTACAGGGAATCCACAAAGGACTGGAACTGGGGACTAGACAGCCACATAAAGCAGCATTCCCTTTGCTTACACCCACAGCACTTAGTTGACATTGTCACCTCAGACTTGGACATGTCAGTCTCAACTCAAATGATCAGGAAAGAGAATCTGATTGGTCCTGATTGCATTATATGAGGCCTAGAATAGGGTTGAGACCATGGAGTTCCTAGATACCCAAGGGGGCCCACAGTTCTCCTACTGAGGTCTGGAGTGCAATTGTGGAGCCTACTCTAGTGTACACAGAGACTCCTCAAACAGTTTCTGTGACCAGGAAGTCTACAGTTAGCTCTCTATTTCTTTGGTTATGGTACCCCTGGTTCTGCATCCATGAGTTCAATAAGCCACAGATCAAAGCAATTTGAAAGAATAAATTTCATCTGTACTAAACATGTACAGACTTTTTTGGGTCATTATTCCCTAAACAATAACAACTACTTACATATAATTTATATTGTATTAAGTATTAATAAGTAATTTAGAGATGGTTTAAATGTTTATAAGAGGATTAGTGTGGGTTACATGCAAACACAAGACCATTTTTATAAGGGACTCAGCTTTTGTTATTTGCAGGAGTACCAATTCCTACAGATACTGAGGGATGATGGTGTTTCTCTGAAATGTCAATGTTTCACTGTACTCACTTTAGAGAACATGTGGGTTCCCTAGAGGCTGTATATAATAAATCATATTTTCTAAAAGGATCACTGTTCTTATTAAGAATCTTATAATGACTCAGTTTATAAAGCAAATTGTCTCTTCCTGCAGGATTGGCAGGGGTAGAGTGTTGCCTGCTGTTTTAGTAGTAGTACATTTGTACAGTGTGATTTGTCACCTGCTGATCCCTGTTCTTTCTGTTCTGTGTTCAACACACTGTTCAAGGGCCTATGTGTCTGTACTACTCTTTCTCAAAATGAAAGCTCCCAGAATGAAACATCAATTTTTATATACTAGGCTCTCATTCTCATGTTTTGATAACTGTAATCTCTATTACTAAACACTCTAAATCTGTGTCCCCACTTTCTCCTGTTCTTAACTGCCAGACTTGCTGCGCAAAGAGCCAAATATTTAAAAGATAAGATGGAGGAAACCCAGTGTTACAAGAGGGCTTTGGATGCACAGGTAAAGGGACAGTTATTATTTTTTAAAAAAACATTATGCAGTGCTTCATTAGCATTCTAAAATATGTATAAATGCTATAATGTTATGAATACCCCATGTGTTATACCTCTGGTGGATTCTGAATCCTTTGTTCCTTCTTTCAAGGTATTGATATTCTACTCCTTTACAGAATTCTGCTTAAAGTTTATTCTCCAGTGGAATCATAATCTGTGTTATATTTGTCCCTGTTTCAGATAAAGAACAAGCCCAGCCAGCTGCCTGTGTTTGAACCAGACTCCTCTGAGCCCATCTTTGGGCAGAACGAGCATGAATTGATGGCAGAAAAGCGAAAGCGAGAACAGAATTATATGAAACACCAGCTGGAGGCAGCTGCTAACAACAAGAGGAAAGCCATCCTACACCAGCTGGTGGATCAGAGGCGGGATTTGCAGATGCTTCAGAGGACACAGAGAGAGTAAGGAGACCTTGGCTTTTCTCCCTCCTCCTCTTCCTCTCTCTCTCTCTCTCTCTCTCTCTCTCTCTCTCTCTCAGAAAACAGCAGAGAGGTAGAATAATAGTAACACATTGAAGATTGACTTGCATAAGACATTGTTCCAAGCTCATTGCATGCTTCATCTCATTTTATCCTCAAATTCACCCTATGGAAAAAAGTTATTAAGTAAACTTAAAACAACCATGTGGATCCCACTTCTCCCTCCAGTTGCCTCCTAAGCTTTTTTTCCCCCTTCCCTTTGCAGCACATCTTCTTAAAGCACTGTCCATACCAGCTTTAGAAATGCAGCGTGAACCACAAATGTGGTATCATGCTCGAGCAGACTTAGATGTGACATTCAAGCCCTTAACTTCTGAGAATCTGCATATAGTGGAGAAGAAGGTGATGAAGGTGGTGGGGTAAGCAGAGGCAGACTTTATACCACACTGATGCAAAGACCTTTGAGTTCAAACATCAGACATCCAGTTTCTAGTTTCTTGAAATACCCAAATGATCACTCCACCGTTGGGAATCTTTAAAGTTCCCAGCTGACTTGCAACCTTACAACATCTCCATGATTCTCTCCACCTTTCCATCAGCCATAGCTCCTATTTGAACCTCCCAAGTGGCACAGGAATTTTCAGTATTGTTTTGTAGATGTCTAATAACCCTCAGTTCTATCGTTAGTCAAAATCATCAAGGTGCTCAGGAGTCCCAAAAAGCTTCTTTCAATGGAATCTACTCTTTGTAGAAGGCAGTTATACTTAAAAAATTATTAAAAATTTATAAATTCTATTAATGGTCAGTTGGATAGTACATAGATCTATTCCATTCTGTACCAAGTAGGCCCAGACATGAAACTATGAATAGAATAGCAGGTTGCAGGTGGGGGATATTGTGATAAGGATGAGATTTGATTGTTGGTAGAGAGAGATGTGAGAGTGGTTAAAAACATGACTTCTGGAGTCAAGTCACATGTGGAATAGGATTGCACATTCCTAGGGCAATGCATACTTGTATGTCTTAATTCTATGCTAAAATCTTGGAATATCTTCATACTTCTTTGATAAATAACTGTTTCCTGGAGGTCCATTCCAGCATGTCAGTATCTTTCACTAAAGGATGAAAACCTGGGGCCTCCAATACCATTTCTAGAGTGCCTGTTCTGATTGGGTGCTGTGGTTCTGTGATATTGGGCTGCTTATATACCTCGGAGGGCTTTGGTTTGCTTATCAGTTATTAAGAATACTTTGGTGGTTGAGGGTTAAATGACATAACTGTCATAAATAGTTTAGCATAGTGCGTGGTTCAGAATGAGTGCCTTGTCAAGGGTAGCTAGTGCTATTATCAGAAGAAGAAAATGAGGAAGAAGCTCTTCTTTCTCTGTGTTGTGTGTTGGCTTAATTATTCTCTATTACGTGAATATATTTTATTTATTTATTTACTTATTTATTTTGACAGGCAGAGTGGACAGTGAGAGAGAGAGAGAGAGAAAAGTCTTCCTTTGCCGTTGGTTCACCCTCCAATGGCCGCCGCGGCCGGCGCACTGTGGCCAGCGCACCGTGCTGATCCGATGGCAGGAGCCAGGTACTTATCCTGGTCTCCCATGGGGTGCAGGGCCCAAGCACTTGGGCTGAACTCCACTGCACTCCCGGGCCACGGCAGAGAGCTGGCCTGGAAGAGGGGCAACTGGGACAGAACCCAGCGCCCCAACCAGGACTAGAACCCGGTGTGCCAGCGCCGCAGGGCGGAGGATTAGCCTAGTGAGCCATGGCGCCGGCCAATTACGTCAATATAAATAGGCAGGGATGGCCTTATTTGGGGTCCTCCCCAGATCTGACTTCTTAGAAATAATTATTTCCCATTTCACTGCTCTCAGGACATAATTGTGAGCAATCTGAACATTTTTCTAGTACAGAGGGTAGTAACATTTTTTTCAAGAAGAAAACAAGCAAAATTGCAATGAAAGTCTACTGCATATTCTCAATGTGTGTAGGGCAGTAAAGTGGCGATGCGGCTATTGTTAGTTGACAACAGGCAATATGGTATGGATGAGGGCCAGAGCTCAACTCCACTCTCAGTTATACAGGTCACTGGAAATGTGGCATGAGTTGTTGCCCATGACTTTGAATCTATTTCTTGTGCCATGATTCTGAGAGTCTATGACAATTTACTCTAGTTTCCCCTTAAGCATGCTATCTTAGTTTCAACAGATTCTGTGGTTTTGAAATCACCAGGTATACTGTTTGAAGATTAAAAGATTAAAATAATCTTGAAAGGTTCTAGAGGTATTTTGTTGTGGCAATGAGAGGTAGTTGCAGCCCAAGATTTCTGAAATCATAAATGTGCCTGAATGAAGGCATATCTTTCCCACTGATTTATTTTTGCTTTATTTTTAAAGAAAAAATCTTTATTGAGATGTAATTAAAATATATAATAATTTCTCAAAATGTACGAGTTGATAAATTTTGAATATGGATGCATCTACTGGTGTAACAATTACTGCAACTGAGATAATGAACATATCAATCACACTAGAATTTTTCCTTGTGCCCCTTTGAATTCCCTCCCTCTAACACCTTTCCCAACCCCCATCCTCAGGCAACTACTAATCTGCCATCTGTCACTATAGTTTGCATTTCTTAGGGTTTGATGTAAATGTACCCATTTGGTATATATTGTTTTTTGTCTGTTTTTGTATTAGAGTCATGATTTTGATACCCATCCATGTTGTTTTATATGATAATATTTCTATCCTTACTAGCTAGTTATCATTGTTATTTTATTTACTTATCTGTTGATAGACACTTGAGTTATTTCCAATTTTTGGATATTACAAATAAAGCTACTCTGAACATTCATGATTAAATCTTTGTATGGACATACAGTTTCTTTTTATCTTGGGTAAAAACTTAGGAGTAGCATGATTGGATCCTGGGGTAGGTATATATGTAAGTTTTTTTTTTTAAAGATTTTATTTATTTATTTGAGAGGCAGAGTTACAGAGGGAGAGACACACAGAGAGAGGTCTTCCATCCTCTGGTTCACTCCCCAAATGACCCCAATGGTGGAGCTGAGCCAATGTGAAGCCAGGAGCCAGGAGCTTCTTCCAGGTTTCCCATGTGGGTGCAGGGGCCCAAGGACTTGGCCATCTTCTGCTGCTTTTCCAGGCTCTTTAGCAGGGAGCTGGATCAGAAGTGGAGCAGCTGGGACTCAAAATGATGCCCATATGAGATGCTGGTGCTGCAGGCAGGGGCTTTAACCTGCTACGCCACAGTGCTGGCCCTTATATTTAACTTTTTTTTTTTTTAAAGATTTTATCTGCTTATTTGAAATTCAGAGTTACACAGAGAGAGGAGAGGCAGAGAGAGAGAGAGAGAGAGAGAGAGAGAGAGAGAGAGAAATCCTCCATACGCTGGTTCATTCCCCAATTGGCCATACCAGCCAGAGCTGTGCTGATCCGAAGCCAGGAGCCAGGAGCTTCTTCCAGGTCTCCCACGTGGGTGCAGGGGACCAAGGACCCAGACCATCCTCCACTGCATTCCTAGGCCATAACAGAGAGCTGGACTGGAAGTAGAGCAGCTGGGTCTTGAACCGGTGCTATTATGGGATGCCGGTGCTTTAGGCCAGGGCGTTAACCCGCTGTACCACAGCGCCAGCCCCAATATATTTAACTTCTTAAAACAAGTGCCAAAGTGTTTTCCAAAATTGTTGTACTAGTTTACATTTTCAGCCAATAGTGTATAAGAGTTCTAGTCCTTCTCATCCTTGCCAGCATTTGGTATATCATCAGTCTTTTGTTTAGCTGTTCTAATAGGTGTGGAGAGACATCTCCTGCTTTAATTTGCATCTCTCTAATGATTAATGATGTTGAAGTCATTTCATGCTCCTATTTGCTATCTACATGTCTTCCTAGGTTAAGTGTCTGAAGTGTCTATTTAAATCTTTCAAAAATTAAGTTGTTTTATTGCTGAGTTTTGAAATTTCTTTAAATATTTGGTACAGGCCCTTTACCAAGTGTGTGTGTGTGTGTGTGTGTGTGTGTGTGTGTATTTAATTATATATACTGCATTTATTTTTACTATAAATTTACTTATGTCCTTAGGTTTCACCCACTCATTAAACTGCTGTGCTGTGAGATAGCAAAGTTCAACAGCAGTTTCCTTTAAGGTTTATCCGTTTTTGTGTGCGTTCTTAACAATCTTTGCTGCCTTGTCAAATCCTAAATGTGGATTGAGAGCTGTCACCAATGTTCGAGACTCATTAATTAGCTTGTTGATCCTTGTGTGTTAGCTTGGATTCCCAGGACAAAATTTTCTTTGAAGAAACTGGAGCATCTCCCAGCAGTCTGGCTGACTGTAACACATTTTTAATCATCATTGGCTTGAAAACATTCAACTCAAAATGTCCATTGCTGCCTCCAACTGTTATAGTTAATTTCCCATGACCTGGGCTGCAACCATGGTCATTGCTTCACACTGAGTAGGGTTCACCTTGCCTGGCTTGATGCTGATTCCCAGTTCATTTTCAGGCAAGATCAATTCTCCCAGGCCTGAGCGAGGGCCAGAACCCAGAAAACGAGTATCATTTGCTATCTTCATCAGACTGCAAGCAGCAGTGTTCACGGCTCTACTGAGCTCAACCAGAGCATCATGAGCAGCCAGGGCTTCACATTTATTTGGAGCAGTGACAAAAGGCAAGCCTGTGAGGGTGGCCACCTTTGTAGCAACCCTTTCTGCAAAGCCACTTCTAGTATGTAAGCCAGTACCATCAGCAGTGCCTCCAGCTGCGAGCTCATAGATTCTTGGCATGGCAGCTCTTATTCTCATCACTGCATGTTTCACTTGTTGAACATAGCCACTGAATTCCTGGCCCAGAGTCAGTGGAACAGCATCCTGAGTTTGAGTCCACTGATTTTGATGATCTGAGCAAACTCTCTGGATTTTGCTTCCAGAGCATCATGCAACTTCTGACATCCTGGTAAGAGTACTTCATGAACTTCTATTGCAGCAGCAATGTGCATTGCTGTGGGGAAAGTATCATTTGAACTCTGGCTTTTACTAACATGATCATTGGTATGCACAGGTTTCTTATTGCCAAGTTCACCTCCCAAGACCTCAATCGCTCTATTGCTAATGACTTCAGTCACATTCATGTTTGTCTGGGTTCCTGATCCAGTCTGCCATATCAGCAGAGGAAAATGATCACTTAATTTACCTTCAGCTACCTCATCTGCTGCCTTCATTATTGCATTGGCAATCTTTGGGTCAAGACCATAATCCTGGCTTACTTCAGCAGCTGCTTGCTTCAAGATACCGAAAGCTTTAGTAACTGGAACTGGCATGCATTCTGTCACACCTCCAGTCTTGAAGCTCGTTGTAGATCTCACAGTCTGGGTGCCGTAATACTTATCATTTGGGACCTTGAGCTCCCCAGAGGTATCATGTTCTGTCCTGAAGGAATTTTGACTTGCCATTCAAGCAGCGTTCAGAAGCCAGACTTGGAGGACGGTAGCCCCACTTAAGCTTGTAGCTGAGGCAGAGGCTGGAGCTCGCTCTAGGCGGCCATACCGGGTGAGTTCCCGCAGTGCTCAGTACGTGGTGCAAGCGAGAGCATGGGTAGATGTCAAGTATATTTTTGAAACTCTAAACATTCCTGAGGGGAAGATGTTTTCCCCATTTTTTAAAAAAATTTTTATGTATTTATTTGAAAGGCAGCGTTATAGAGAGGCAGAGGCAGAGAGAGAGAGAGAGAGAGAGAGAGAGAGTCTTCCCTCCGCTGGTTCACTCCCCAGATGATTGCAACTGCCAAAGCTACATTGGTCTGAAGCTAGGAGCCAGGAGCTTCTTCTGGGTCTCCCACATGGGCATGGGGGCCCAAGGACTTGAGCCATCTTCCACTTCTTTCCCAAGCCATAGCAGAGAGCTGGATTGGAAGTAGAGAAGCCTGGACTCGAGCGAGGGCCCATAAGGGATGCCAGCACTGAAGGCGGCAGCTTTACCCGCTATGCCACAGTGTGCCACCACCCCCCCACCCCGTTTTTTTTTTTTTTAATACACTTATTCCCTTGGGACAGCATTTAGCTTCTGTTTTACAGTAGCGTTCACCCGTCACTCATCTCAAGGCTTTCTGTGTCTGCCGCCTCAGTGAGGTAGATCTGGAGCCTTTCATTTTATGCTGAGATTATTGCAGCTGTCTCCTCAGATTCTCCTCATTAACTTCTCTAGTTCACCTCCTACACTTGGAGTTAGGAGGGTTACACTTTATCTTTTCCAAGTTGTATGATTTAGACTAGGGCATAGATAGACTTCCCCAGTCTTCTTTGCTTCGTAGTAAGAATAAGGATAATTTCAGTGCTCTACCTGTCCTTACTGCAAGAATTAGATGAGATTGTAAGTCTGTGAGAGACTTTTGGAAGTTTTAATTCTCTGAAAAGATGCAAACTTTAACCTTTTTGTCTCTCTTGTTGGAGTTTTGGTTATAGATCCCCTTTTCTGTATAGGTGGGATTCTTGGTTTCAATTTCTGTATCTTTTCCTAGTTATTCCACATTCACTTCTGTGTATCTTTTCCAGCTCCAAGGCCCTTCTCTTTAGTTTATCTCAAGATGTGATTTTAGGTCCTCCTGTGGTGAATGAAGGTCATTTTGTTTCATAGAGGATAATTTACCCAGAGTGATCCAAACATTTCTGCTAAGCTATTTATACTTCTTTCACTCTTTTTTTTTCTTTAAAATTTTCTTTTCTTTTTTTGGAAAGGCAGAGTGGACAATGAGAGAGAGAGAGAGACAGAGAGGAAGGTCTTCCTTTTGCCGTTGGTTCACCCTCCAATGGCTGCCACGGCCGGCACGCTGCAGCCGGTGCACCGTGCTGATCCGATGGCAGGAGCCAGGTACTTTTCCTGGTCTCCCATGGGGTGCAGGGCCCAAGGACTTGGGCCATCCTCCACTGCACTCCCTGGCCACAGCAGAGAGCTGGCCTGGAAGAGGGGCAACCGGGACAGAATCCGGTGCCCCGACCGGGACTAGAACCCAGTGTGCCGGCGCTGCAAGGCGGAGGATTAGCCTAGTGAGCCGCAGCGCCGGCCTAAAATTTTCAATTCACGCTCCTGCAATAAAACAGACTTTAAAGAAAGTTAGTAATTGCCCCTTCCAAGTAGCCAACATTTAGGTTTATATGTAGCATTTTATGTTTTTTTCATTTACTTTAACAAATACATTCAAACAATATACTTATATATATTTACTTCCATTTCTGTAAATGAAAGTGCAGACTATGAGCTCTTATACATTACTCTGCAACCTAACCTAATAATGTACCATTAATGATATCCAGGTCAGCACATATATACCAAATTAATTCTTCTTTAAAAGGGGCATAATATCTATAATATGAATGTACTATAATTTAATTTTGTAGCATTGATTAACATTCACTTTGTTACCAGATATTTTGTATCAAACAATTTTTTTAAAAGATGTATTTATTTATTTGAAAGGCAGAGTTACAGAGAGAGGAAGAGAGACGTATCTTCCATCTGCTGGGTCCCTCCCCAAATGGCCTCATGGCCAGGCCGAAACTAGGAGCCTAGAGCTTCTTCTGGGTCTCCCACATGGATGGCAGTGGTCCAAGTACTCGGGCCATCTGCTGCTTTTCTCCAGGCACATTAGCAGGGAGCCAGTTCAGAAGCGGAAGAGCCCGGACTCTAACTGACCCTCATATGGGATGCAGGTGTTGCAGGTGGTGGCTTAACCCACTGTGCCACAACCCTGGCCCCCTAAATATTCTTAATATATACCTTTATATTGGTTCTTTTGTTTTTATCAGACAGATTCCTAGAAGTGGGGTAGCTGAGTCAAGTGTAAAACACATTTAAAATTTTACAAGAGACTGACAGTTTAATTTCTAAAAAATGTAATAATTTGCACACCAGCAGTGTTGTGATATTACTAGTTGCCCCCTTGCCTCATTTTCTTACTTTGTAGGCATTCAAATGAAAATGATTGCTTATCTATCCTTTAAATAATAATGGTGGCCACAAAGCGTTTGCAAAGACACCATTATGAAAACCACAATGATTATATTTCATGCCCATTAAGGTGGCTCCTATTAAAAAACAAAAGAGAAAATAGTGAGTGTTGGTAAGGATACAGAGAAGTAGCAAATGTTATATGTTGTTGGTGGGAATGTAAAAAATAAATTACAATTAGAATTACCATATGAACTAGTAATTCTCCTTCTATGTATGTATCCAAAATAACTAAAAGCAAGAGCTCAAGAGACATTTGCTATTGATAGCAGCACTTTTTACAAGCAACTCAAGTGTCTGTCGACAGGTGAATGGCTGAAAAAACATGGTTTGTGCATGCAATGGAATTATTATTCAGCCTTAAAAATGGAAGAAAATCCTGGCACATCCTACTACACAAATGAACCTTGAGAACATTATATTCTAAGTGAAATTAGCCAGTCATGAGAGGCAAATGCTGTATGATTCCAGTTACATGAAGTACCTTGAGGAGTAAAGTTCATGGAAACAGAAAGAAAAATTGTGATTGTCAGGGGCTCTAGTAGGGACGGATGGGGAGTTATGTCCTGGGGATTGTGTCAGTTTTGCAAAGTGAGTTTGAGAGATTACACAAAAATGTGTATATACAGGCCATGAAATAACTGCATTTGGAAATGGTTAAGCTGGTTATAGAATTTTCATGAGACCTGAAAAATAACTATGAAAAGAAAAAAAAGCTTATAAAAATATCATCAGTCACTATGTGATAGGCATTGACACTTATAAGATAGGCATTGCCACTTTCTGTGTATCATTTAATCTTCTTAATAATCACACAACAGCTGTTGAAGCAGTGCTTGTTAGATGAAAGGTGGCTATGCTGTTTTTTAAATAATTTATTTTGTTTAAGGAATATACCTCCATGCATTTAATATGTACAAATTGGGAACATGATGCTGCTTCTTCCCTACCTCCCTCCCACCCATACTCCCGCCCTTTTTCTCTTTCCTCTTCCCTTCCCAGAGATCAATTTCAGTTAACTCTTATACTCATAAGATTAGCCCTACACCAACAGCCCTAGCCTTGACTGCAGGGGAACGATGTTTTCCTTGTTTGTATACTGTTCTGGAAGAAAATGAACCAGCCCAGAGGATCCTACAGGTTTGTATTGGAGAATCCTGACACCTAGTGGCTGTCTCTGTCTGTACCACAAAACCCTTCTAAGCGGGTTAAATCAATCATCTCTAGGGAAGCTCCCAGACTTTAATGAGAAGTGATGGTACAAGTTTCACTTTGGCAAGAAATCGACACATACAGGCAATGTGAATGAGGATTAAGGTGATTTAAAATTAGTGACCATGTATTTGATGGAAAAACAGCACCTGGAATACTGAGACATGGAGCTTAGAGATACTTGCAGCCACTTTACAACATGACTCCCTTTTTTCCTTGCCTTCTTCACAATGCTTGGTATTTTTACTGTTTCCTTTTATCTTGCTCAGTCAATTTGTTCCTTTCCCCCCTTTCTCCATTTGTATGCCTGTCTGCTTTGTCTTACTAAGTTTCTGCAGCAACCAGTAGGCAGACAGCTGAGAGGCAGGAATAAAACGAAACAAACAGCATTGGAAATCTGCTGGGGATGATTCTTCAGATGAGTTAAGTAGCCACAAAGGAAATTAATGACTTTAAAGGCTGAGTTGTTAATTGGAAAAAGGTTTCAATTATGCTAATTTAAATCAGGCCTGAAGATGAAAGGTTCTAGACCCACAAATTATCTGAGAGCCAGGAGTTTCACTGTGATTTTACAGTGTTTGTGCCTTTCAGAATATTTCAAAGGGTAGTGAACGACCAGAAGATTTTCTGTTTAATTTAACATAAAAGAAGCGGGACTCTCAAAGTCAGTGCATGGCCTTCCATATATTTTGAATGGAGTAAGACTGTTCTTTTCTCTCCAGGCATTTGGCAGACAGAACTGCTGAGCTGGAGCAAGTGAGCAGAATCAACCAATGCTTGCAGGAGGACTGGGAACACAGTACCGAGATGAAGAAGCAGCGGGACCTGGAGGAGAAGGCTTTCGAGCGGTAAACTCTGATTGGAACCAGAAGTTCTTTGATTACAGAGAACGTCCCCTCTGTTCCTTGTTTGCTGTCCTTTAATCCTGGGATGGCGCTTAGATTTCAAGTACCAACCCCAGTTGATTAAAAGTGGCCTCCTAGACAGCTCAGTGGAGAAAGCAAGTCTGTGTTCATCGGGAAATACTACTGTGATTGATTAAGAGTGTCCGTAATGGTATTGGAGAAGGTTGTGTTGTACGGTGGATGCTTACCAGCCCTGCCCTAATGTTTGCCCCTGTTTAGGGTGGTTTTTATTTTATTTTATTTTTTTTTTATCTTGCTCAGTCACTTCTTTTCCTTTCCCCATTTCTCACCTTGTAGAGGGTGGGAATTCTCTTTGAAGATAATTAGATGGGAGCAGAGAGAGTGAGTTTCTGATCTGAACACTTCCAAAGCTTGTGGAATGATTGCTTAAGAGTCAAGGGATTGTAGATAAGACTGACAATTTAAAAAATGAGATGCCTATTATGGAAGAACCAAGAGCATCTACTTGAAATTTATTAAATCTTCTGTCCCTTTGTATTTGCAATATAAGAGTGAGGAAATCTGGGTTCTAGTCCTGGCTTTGATAATTAGCATAACTTTGGAGAGAAAGCTAATCTTTTTTAAAAATAAGATTATATTTACTTGCTTATTTGATAGGCAGAGTGACACACAGAGAGGGAGAGATCAATAGATAGAGACAGATCTTCCATCTGCTGGTCTACTTCCTAAATGGCTATAGCAGCAGGGGCTGGGCCAGGCTGAAGCCAGGATCCTGGAACTTCATCCAGTCTTACATGTGGTAGCAGGGACCCAAGTACTTGGGACATCATCCACTGCTTTATCAGGTGCATTAGTAGGAACTGGACCGGAAGTGGAGCAGCCAGGACTCCAATTGGCATTCTTATATGGGAAATGGTGTCCCAGGCATTAGCTTAACCTGCTGTGCTACAACACTGGTCCCTTTTTATCTCTTTTGTTAAATGGGAAAGCAAACACTTGCCTTAGCAAAGTGACACAGGAGTTTTAGGAATCAAATAAAGATATGGGAAAGTATTATACTTTGAAAAAAATTAAATATGTTCCATTTATTAGGTATGATTTCACAAACCCTTAAAAATTTAATTAAATAGTCTATATATGCAAATTATTAAAATCTAAGTCTACAAAAATAATAGTTTAAATTACCATTTCTTTTGTAGCATAATTTTTGTTAAAATGGATCTTGGTCTGTAATCCTTTTCCTTGTAGTGTTTCTTGTATATCATTTCTCATTTGTCTTTCTTTTTTTAAAATATATGTATGTTTATTCATAATTGACACACATAATTGTACAGTGTGGCATTTCAATGCATGTATACAACATGTTATGATCAGATTAATTAGCATATCCATCACCTCAAAAGTATGTCTCTTGTGTTGGGAACATGCAGAATCCTATTAGCTATTTTGAGACACTAAATTAACTGTTCTGAATCAGTGATCTCATTGTGCTGCAGATCATCACATTATTCCTCCCACCCAACTGTACCCTTGTATCCACTGACCATGTTCCTCCCACTGTTCCCTCCTCCCCTTTCCAGCATCTTGTAACCACTATTCTACTCTCTACTTCTATGAGATCAATGTTCTAAGCTTTCACATGTAAGTGGGAACATGTGGTAGTTTTCTTTCTGTGCTGACTTGTTTCACTTGACACAGTGTCCTCCAGGCTCATCTGTGTTGCTGCAAATGACAGGACTGCATTCTTTTTTTGGCTGAGTAGTATTCCATTGTGTATAAGTAACCACGTGTTCTTTATCCATTCATCTACAAATGGAGCACCTAGATTGACTCCATACCCTGACTGTTGTGGACAGTGCTACAAAAAACATGGGAGTATAGGTATATCTTCAATATCCTGGCTTCCTTTCTTTTGCATATGTACCCTCAATGGGATTGCTGGATTATGTGATAGTTTTATTTCTAGACTTTTGAGGAAACTCCATACTGTTTTCCACAAGGTCTGCACCGATTTGCATTCCCATCAATGGTGGATGAGAGTTCCCCTTTCTCCAAATTCTCACCGGTATTTGTTGTCTTTTTGTTAACAGCCATTCTAACGGGGTGTGCTAGTATTTCATTGTGGTTTTGATTTCCCATTCCCTGATGATTTCATATACTTGTTGATCGTTTGTGTATCTTCTTTTGAGACATGTCTCTCAGACCATTTGCTCATTTTAAAAATTGGATTATGGGGTGGAACTTGTTCGGTTGAGTCCTTTCATCATCAGCTGAACAGCTTGCAAATATTTTCACCCATTTTATTTCTGTGAAGAATGTCATTGGTATTGTGACATGATTGCTCTGAATCTGTAGATTAATTTGAGTATTATGGGCATTTAAAAATATTGGTTCTTCAAATACATGACCATGGGATAACTTTCTACTTTTTAGTCATCTCTTCAATCTCTTTCACCTCCCTGTTTAAATTTATTCTGTGATATTTTCCATTTTTTGCAGTTGTTATTGTCAATGGGACTGTTTTCTTAATTTCTTTTCCATCTGATTTGTTACTAGGGTATTGAAATCCTCCTGATTTTTGCAAGCTGACCTTGTATTCTACATTTTTACTGAATTCATTTATCGGTTCTCTTTCAATTTGGAATAGTTTGAGAAGAATTGGAGTTAGTTCTTCTTTAAATGTCTGATAGAATTCAGCAGTGAATCCATCTGGTCTTGGGCTTTTCCTTTTGGGAGGATCTTTATTACTGTTTCAATTTCTGTCTTGGTTATTGGTCTGTTTAGGTTTTCTGTCTTCATGGTTCAATTTAGGTAGGTTGTATGTGTCCAGGAATGTATCTATTTCTTCTAAGTTTCCCAATTTGTTGGCATACAGCTCTTTGTAGTAATTTCTGATGATTCTTTTTTATTTCTGTGGTATTTCTGTGGTATATTTCATTGTTAGTTTTATTGTTTTTTTTAATTTTTTAATTTTTAATTTTTAATTTTTTTTGACAGGCAGAGTGGACAGTGAGAGAGAGAGTGAGACAGAGAGAAAGGTCTTCCTTTGCCGTTGGTTCACCCTCCAATGACTGCCGCGGCCGGCGCGCTGCAGCTGGCGCACCGCACTGATCTGATGGTTAGGAGCCAGGTACTTATCCTGGTCTCCCATTGGGTGCAGGGCCCAAGTACTTGGGCCATCCTCCACTGCACTCCCTGGCCACAGCAGAGAGCTGGCCTGGAAGAGGGGCAACCGGGACAGAATCCAGCGCCCCGACCGGGACTAGCACCTGGTGTGCCGGTGCTGCAAGGTGGAGGATTAGCCTAGTGAGCCTTGGCACAGGCCTATTGTTTTTTTTTTTTTTTTTTTTGGTTAGTCTGATCAATGGTTTGTCAACTTTGTTTATTTTTTTCAAAAAAATAGCTTTCGTTTTGCTGATCTTTTGTATTTTTTTCAGTTTTGTTTACTTTTTCTCTAATTTTAATTATTTTTTACTCCTACTAGTTT
Source organism: Oryctolagus cuniculus (assembly GCF_051225735.1). Classification (NCBI taxonomy): domain Eukaryota; kingdom Metazoa; phylum Chordata; class Mammalia; order Lagomorpha; family Leporidae; genus Oryctolagus; species Oryctolagus cuniculus. The sequence goes on from NC_142867.1 coordinate 77,662,898, forward strand.
TGGGTTTGGTTTGCTGTTGTTTTTCTAGGTTCTTGAGATGCACTGATAGCTCATTTATTTGGTACCTTTCCAGTTTCTTGATGTAGGTACCAATTGCTATAAGCTTTCTTCATAACACTGCTTTTGCTATGTCTCATAAGTTTTGATATATTGTATTGTCATCTTCATTCATTTCTAGAAATTTTTTGGTTTCTCTTTGATTTCTTCATTGATCCACTGTTCATTCAGGAGCATGTTTTTCAGTCTCCATGTGTTTGCATATGTTCTAGAGATTGTAGAAAATAGGTTTCAGAAGAGTGGGGTCACTGGGCCAGAAGAAGAGGAGTTGGGGATTTCAAGCCACTTGTTCAATGTTGTAGGCATTGTAGGAAGGCAAGAAAAAGGCAGTGAGAGTAATACCAGGGAGGTTTTGTTGTCTTTAGTAGGAATGCTTAGTCAACATGGTGATAACAGGTAGAAGAGACATAGGAAGTAATGTTGAAGAGCAGGCTAACAAATCTGCTCCAGGAACATGCAGAGAAGACCTGTCACCCGGTGTCCCAGGCCAGGTTGTCATCAGGGATTCAAGCCGAAAGAAAGAATTGGTGGGTGAAAAAAGAAAACAAAGCAAAAGCAAAACTAGGCTTCACATGTATGCGGGTAGCATGCCTGTGCCATTATCTAGGTAAGGCAGAGAGGTCTTCCCATGCTCACTTCAAGGTTACTTTTTTTCTTTTTAAGGTTGCTCACAATGGTCTTTTTTTTTTTTTTTTTTGACAGAATTTCGCTTATGTAGAACTGTTGATGGGGTAGGGGAGCACATCAGGGATTGTTCTTGCACAACAACAAATACAAAAATGGCCCAAGTGGCAAATCTGTCATGGCTGACCCCTCATCTCTGCTCTAAGCCACTTTTGTCCTCCTCCTCTTTGTCTCCACTTTCTCTCTTGCCCTTCTCTCCCAAGGCTCTGGTCTCTTGGGATTGTTCATTGCCAGTCTGTTCTTAACTCTGTACTAATGGTAACCAGCAGCTTCCTGGTCTGATCTCCTTCTCAAACACTGCCGAACTGCACACGTGCCAAAGCAGCAAGCACAAGCTTTGGGGCAAGTCCTGTGCTCTCGGTGGGTTTGGATGGGTGTGTCTGGGGAGGAGCATAAGGCCAGGCTGTTGTGAAGGTCCCAAGCATAGGCCTCTGTTTAGTAGAGAAGAGGAGACGGTGGAGATTTGGATGCAGGGGTGCCGCGAAGCGGTAGCAGAGCGGAGGTGAGAGACCGCAGGTGGGTTGTCAGATCCTTGAAAGCAGGACCTGGGTGTTGGCTTTTGTTTCTGTCCCACCACCTGCTTCTGGGCTAGGCCTCCTGCTGATGACTGCTTTTGCTCTCCTTTCCTTAGGGCTTCTGACAAGCTATTCCTACTGGATCAGTGCCAGAAGTACCGGCGCTGCAAGCAGTGCCAGAGGCGCACCTCCAATGTGGGCGAGAGCAACCTGTGGCCCCTGAACAAGTTCCTGCATGGTTCCCGCTTGCTTGTGTAAAACTCAGATTGGACCTATGTTTCCTGGGGGAAAGTTTTTATCTTTTACATGTATGGTGTGATTGTGAAACTGCGTATTTGTACCTCAGAGAAAAAAAATATTATTTGGGTTTGCTGCTTTCAATAGCTTGCTCTTTAAGCCCTTACAGAATTCACATTGGCCAGTTTTCCCCTCTTGCGTTCTTCCCACTCCCACTTATTCTCCCATCTTGTCTCTGGTGGCAGCGAAGGTATCTGAATGGTCCTGAGGACCACAATCCACTGAGACTGCAAACGGAACCCAGCTTTATTCTGGCTGCTGAGGTGCTGCAGCCCCAGCCCTGCCACTCTCTCTGTGTCTCGTATAGGAAATACCAGCTGTTTTCCTCCATATGGATGATGTCATAATAAATATATTCTAAAGGCCTGGCTGTGAATGGCAATTCATGATGGTAAATTTTACCCCCTCCCCCAACCCTAGACTTTCCCAGGGAGCTTTATGTGCGACATCACAGAAGTCGTTCAGGCCATTTACCCCAGAGGGTCGTAGCCAGACTTCTAACCATTGACACAGAGGGGCTCTGTCGGGGTCCCAGGGGATTATCTTTTCCCTTAATGGCCTCGTGGTCAACCATTCCACTGCCCAGCCATTTCTACACCCTGATTGTGTGTGTGCTGTGGGGACATGTGTACTGTGGCTGGGGTCTGGCTGGTTTGGCAGGTGCCATCTTCTCTTACTGCGTCACTTGAATCTGTTCTTCAGCTGTTTATTCCATGGAAGAGAACTTACCTGCCTGACAAAAGATAGATTCCCATTTACGCTATGGGTGCCCTCAACCAAAAGCTTTCTTCATTTATCTTCATTCATTTACATCTCTTACCCCTACCTGTTCTAACACCTCAGGTAAAACAGAGTGGAATCTAGATTTCTGAAATACCAAAGGTAGAAGGGAAGTTTCTGAGACTGTTTGCATTCTGCCAGTCCACATCTTTCCCTTAGAAAATGAGAGAGCACAAAGTTACTCAAAAATGTTCATGGGGGTTTGGAATTAAAAGATAAGTTCATTTTGGTGCAAAAAATAGTTTGAAATCTGTGCATATAAGGGGTCTTCAAAAAGTTGGTGAAAAATTCATGTTATGAAAAAACTATGCATGGCTATAAAAAATTGAACCTGTTCTGTTAAGCAGGCCATTGCTAATGTTTTTCTAAGCAAACAGGAATACCCGTTATTGGCTGGAGTTATATGAAACCTCTTCCTGAATCTTCCTACATTGCTGCTTCCTGCCATTTCCTCCAAAGATCACTTCCTAAGGTCTGATCATCATCAACCAATATTTAAAGCAATCGCCTCTGCCAGGACCACCTGACTCGCCTGAACCCCTACCTGCTATACTCCTGGGGCATGTTTCAGTCTCTACTGTATATGAAATTACTGTAACACTGCTGTAAAAACATTTATTAAAATACAGACTGCTTTGTTAAAGAAAAAAAGACTTTCGGCAATTTTGGTGTGTTCAGGTGAAGAGAATTTTAAGAAACAAACCTTGTAATTTGCTATATCAATAGCAGTACCAACTCTGTGTGCCAAGCACTAAACTAACTTTTGCTGACTTGAAATTTAAGACATCATCAGTACTTTCCTGCCTTCAGAGTACTTACTGTCTCGTGCAGAGGTGAGGCGTGACTGGGAAATCTAGTCTGGACCAGGTAGAAATCTTATAGCACTGCATGTTGGTTTTTATGGAAGAGCAGCTGTAGCAGTTTAGCCTGCCATGGAGAGGAAGAGCTTTTGGAGATGAAGCCTAAGCTGAATTTTAAAGCTAAAGAGGAAATATTTGGGTGAAGAGAGACAGGGGGTGATAGAGACAGAGGTCTATTAAAATAAAAACAGGATGTCTATTAAAGTGAAGATGGAGGCCTGGTTACATCTGTTCAATAGGTGAGACCTAATGTGCCTTCTAATCATTCAACCGTTTTAAGAACAAAACTTTATTGTTGTCCTTCATTGAAACAGCATATTTCATGGGGCCGGCACCGTGGCTCACTAGGTTAATCCTCTGCTTGCCAAAATCAAGGGGGGGCCTCACCGAGTCCGACACACTGTCTCTCAGTCATGTTGACATGCCAGATGTTGAAGTTGAATTCGTTCTGAGAGGAGGAGCGCCGTGGGGGCAAGAGGCGCTGAGTCACCACACAAACTCCAGGAGTCGGGTGAAAGCAGGCCAGAGGCGAGCAGCCTGCAGACTCATTTATTTCAGTTGGTACAGCAACTTATATAGCCAACGCAGCCAATCTGGTTAAGGGGCGGTCTATGCCCTAACCAAGCACAGCTTGTTGCCAGGCAGTTTCCGTTGTCATGTGGTTTCTGAAGCCATCCAATCACAGCCTGTTGTCAGTCAGGCTCCATTGTCATGTGGTTTCTGAAGGAGGATGAGGAAGGGTGGGAGCATAGATGGAAGGAAAGGTAGGGTAGGAAGTAACACTATGTTCCTAAGTCTGTATATATGAAATACAAATCTGTTTACATTAAATAAAAACAAAGGAAAAAGATTATTATGATTTTATGTTAGATTTTGATGCCAAGGTAATGCTTGCCTCCTAAATGAACTACAGTGTTTCCTCTCCTAATTTCTGGAAGGGATTGTATAGAACTGAACTTGTGTAGAATTCCTTCCTTAAATTTTAGGTAAAATTCACTAACAAAATCACCCAGGTCCTGAGTGTTTCTTTGTTTTGAGGTTTTAAACTGTGAATTAAATTTTGATAGGATGTGTCAAGGAATTGGTCACTTTTAGCTTTTGTTGAACTCTAAGTACATGGAATTGCTAACATTATTCCCTTCTATAATTATAATAATTATAATTATGTTATATATAATTATAATAATATGTAGGGTCCTCAGTGAAATTCCTCTTTGATTCCTGATATTATTAATTTGTGTATTCTTCCTCTTTTTACTTGGTCCTTTTGGATAGAAGTTTTTAAACTTTATTGGTCTTTTCAAAAAATCAGCTTTTGCTTCCACTAATTTTTCTTTTACCTATCTATCTATCTACCTACCTACCTACCTACCTATCTACTTATCCACTTATCCCAGATGTGATTGATTTCTGCTCATTATTATTTCCATTTTTTTCTTGATTTGGATTTTTTAAATGTCTTTTTTTTTTTAAAGATTTTATTTATTTGAGAATTAGAGTTACAGACAGTGAGAGGGAGAGATGGAGAGAAAGGTCTTTCGTCCGCTGGTTCACTCCACAATTGGCCGCCGGCTGGAGCTGCGCCGATCCAAAGCCAGGAGCCAGGTGCTTCTTCCCAGTCTCCCACATGAGTGCAGGGGCCCAAGGACTTGGGCCATCTTCTACTGCTTTCCCAGGCCACAGCAGAGAGCTGGACTGGAAGAGGGGCAGTTGGGACTAGAACCGGCACCCATATGGGATGCCAGCACTGCAGGCAGAGGATTAACCTACTGTGCCATGGAGCTGGCCCCTTGATTTGGATTTAATTTGCTCTTTTACTAGTTTCTCAAGGTAGAGGCTCATATCACTGATTTTTAAAAAATTTATTTGACAGGTAGAGTTACAGACAGTGACAGAGACAGAGAAAGGTCTTCCTTCCGTTGGTTCATTCCCCAAATGGCTGCACCGATCTGAAGCCAGGAGCCAGGTGTTTCTTCCTGGTCTCCCATGTGGGTGCAGGGGCCCAAGCACTTGGGCCATCCTCCACTGCCCTCCCAGGCCACAGCAGAGAGCTGGACTGGAAGAGGAGCAACCGGGACTAGAACTCGGCACCTATATGAGATGCCGGCGCTGCAGGTCGAGGATTAACCAAGTGAGCCATGGCGCCGGCCCCGATATCATTGATTTGAAGTCTCTCTTCATTTCTAATATTAGCACTCAACCATAACTTTCCTTCCCTGTAGGCGTTGCTTTAGCTGCATCCCATACATTTTGATATGTTTCATTTTTATTTTCTTTCAGTTAAGAATATTTTCATGTTTTTGACTTGCTCTTTGATTCATGGCTTATTTAGGAGAATATTGATAATATCAATAGATATAGGTCAGCCATTGTATCTTTTCTGTTTGTCCCTTCTGTATTTTCTTCTTTTGATACCTCTTTGCTGTTTCCTTTTGGATTATTTGAACATATTTAAGTATTCTATTTTAATTTACCTCTTGAGTTCTTTTTGACTATAAACTTTATATTTTGTTTGTTTTGTTTTGGTAGCCTTATGGGTGAATCCTCACTTTTCACAGTCTGGAGTTAATATTTTACTATTTCAATTAAGATGGATAAAGTTAACAACAATAAAGCTCCTTTACCCTTCCTCATTCTTTCAATAAATATGTCATATCTATAAGACTACATACATTAAAAACACCACCAGACAATGGGAGAGAAACAGGAAAATTATATTTGCCTAGATATCTACTATTTCTTTTGTTCTTCCTTTGTTCCTGGAGGTCAAATTATTTTCCTGGTATCATTTGTCTTTGGCCTGAAGACCTTCCTTTAGTATTTTTGTATGGAAGATTTGGTAGCTAAAGAGTCTTTTGGTTTTCATTCATCAGAGAATGTCTTTATTTTGCCTTTATTCCTGAAGGAAATATTTACTGAATATAGAGTTCTGTGGGCAGTTTGGTTTTTTCCCTCCCATAATTTTAAAGATAGTATCCTTAATCACATAGCCACACTTAACTGAAAGAGGACCCAAGAAATGAAGCCTGTAGCTCAGTGGCCATATGTTCAGTGAAATGCTTAGGGGATGCTGTTAGTAAGCACAGGAAAAATGGATCTTGTTGGACAACTGTTAATCTGCTGCATCTTGAAATTTGGGGGGGGGGAGTGACAAACACTTAAAAATGCTAGCTAAAATATTTTGAAAAGCTCATTCAAATGTATGGCTGCAAGAAAAATCTCAAGAAACAGAATCCTGACAGCAAGCACCAGCTAATTACTATGAACTAGGTCTTTTAAAAATTACTGTCAAAGATAAATTTTTATTTTGAAATAATTTTAAATTTACACAGAAGATTCAAGAACAGTAAAAATAACTCTCCTCTCCCTACAACTATATGAAAGCAAGTTGCTGACATATGTCCTATTATTCCTTTTAGTTTATGATATGCTGCCTTATGAATAAGGATATGCTTCCTAAAACACCATCATATAAACATCAAAATCAGCAAATTAACAGATTAATTCAACCATGTAATTCAAAAACTCTATCCAAAATTTTCCAGTTATTCCAGTAATGTCCTTTTTTCCCAGATACCTCACATATTATTACTGAATTAATCCACTAGTCACAGCCCTAATCAAACATGTCCAGTTGTCCAGACGATGGTGGCATCTTCAGCTGGATGTGGTTAAGAAGTGATGCTAATGCAGCATAAATATGTGTGCCTTCCATTCAAGAGCAATTCCTTATAGACCCAGCTTGGTTCTTCTCCAATGTCTCCTCTTGAGTTATACCTGATCTTATCACCAATTTTCATAAGAATCCATTGGGGAATGAGGTGATTTTGGTTTTGCTTGGTTTTGGCCAGGAATCTCTTGATTCTGAAGGTCTTGTGAGAAGACATGGCTAGGAAGAGTCAGGTACGCTCACCACGATGGTGGGAGAAGGGAACCAGTATTGTCCTTTTAAGCAAAGGATCTTGTGTTACCTTTAGTAGTCACATCTCTTTAATCTTCTTCAATCTGGAAAAGTTCCTCAGCCTTCCCTTGACTTTCATGGCTGACACTCTTAAAGATTACAGTACTTAAATTAGATTTATCTGATTTTTTCCCCATGATTAAATTCCAGTAATGTATTTTTGGCAGGAACATCACAAATGTGAGGCTACAGTTAATGCATTCCATTCTATCAGGTGGTACATACTTTAATTTTTCCTATTACTGGTCATCTTTCATTTATCATTTCATTAAGAAGATGCTTGCAAGGTTTCTCCACTATAAAGTTACTGATTTTTCTTTAGTAACCAGGGTTTTTTTTTTTTTTTTGACAGGCAGAGTGGACAGTGAGAGAGAGAGAGACAGAGAGAAAGGTCTTCCTTTTGCCGTTGGTTCACCCTCCAATGGCCGCCGCGGCTGGTGCGCTGCGGCCGGCGCACCGCGCTGATCCGATGGCAGGAGCCAGGAGCCAGGTGCTTTTCCTGGTCTCCCATGGGGTGCAGGGCCCAAGCACCTGAGCCATCCTCCACTGCACTCCCTGGCCACAGCAGAGGGCTGGCCTGGAAGAGGGACAACCGGGACAGAATCCGGCGCCCCGACCGGGACTAGAACCCGGTGTGCCGGCGCCACTAGGCGGAGGATTAGCCTAGTGAGCCGCGGCGCCGGCCGTAACCAGGGTTCTTTTTAAGGTAGATACTTTTGAAAGTAAAAAAGAAATGCCATTCCTCAACTATTGCCCACTAGTTTTGGCATCTCTTTTTTTTTCTAAATTATAATAATGATGATCACTAAATAGAGAGTTATCTAATTCTACCATTCCTGCTAGATTTATTTAGTTAGCATTCTACAATAAGGCAAAGTATTTGCATATCCCTGTTTATATATATCAGTATAGACTCATAGATTTCTGTTTTTTTTTCAAAGAATTGTAATTCTTTTCTGTTATTATTTTAATATAGAAATTGTGACCCATGGAAGCCCTTCTAGCTGATTTCTATTTTTTTTTTGCTTTAAGTGAATAAAAAATTCTAGAATGGGTTTAGATTAATAGAAAAGTAGCAGTGATGTTAGAAATTTCCTCATTCATGCCATACCCGCTTTCCACTATTGTCAAAATCTTATATTACTATATTTGTTACAACTAAGGAATCAACATTTTTATGTTAACAAAACTTCATACTTTTATTAAGACATAATCAATTTTTCTCTAATACCCTTTTTATATTCTAAGATCCCATCCAGGATAGCATATATTTAGTTGTCATGTCTCTTTAGCCTCCCCTGATCTGTGTTCTTTGTCCTTCTGTCATATTCCCATCATTCTTTATTTTAAGATTTATTTTTATTTATTTGAAAGAGTTACAGAGAGAGGTAGAGACAGAGACAGAGAGAGGTCTTCAATCCGCTGGTTCACTCTCCAGATGGCCACAACGGCCGGAGCTGAGCCAATTCGAAGCCAGGAGCCAGGAGCTTCTTCCAGGTCTCCCACACGGGTGCAGGGGCCCAGGGAGTTGGGCCATCTTCTACTGCTTTCTCAGGCCATAGCAGAGAGCTGGATCAGAAGAGGAGCAGCCGGTCCGTGTGGGATGCTGGCGCTTCAGGCCGGGGCTTTAACCCCCTGTGCCACAGCACCAGCCCCAATTTTTCTCTTTCTTGAACACTTCCTTACTTTATGTTATAACAAGATATTCGAGACTACTCCTGAATCAGTTGTTTTCCCACAGAGCCTTGTTTTATCATAGAGTAATATTTTAAGACAAACCGTGATGTGGATGCTTGTACCCACTGCCATTGAGAAATCACTGCTTCAGGCCCATTCTGTTCTCTGTAGGTGAAGCTCAGTGATACACACACACACACACACACACACACTTATATAGACATTACCAGTTCTAAACAGTGTTTTGCAAATGATGAATGCACACAGATACCTCTTCCAATAAAAAATCCTAGAATTGAGATTCCATATTTGTAACTCCTAACAGTGAGAAGCCTGATTCCCATTATTCTCCACATATTACTGGAGAAACTACCGTCCCCCTTCAAATCCTCTGCCCTGCCACCATGTTTGTGCCTCTCCACTCTGCTTAAACCCCGACTACACCAGGCTGCTACTGCCACTCCCAACTGTTGCTTTAATGTCTTTCTCACCCCCTCCAATTGATCTCCTGGTGCTGCTACCCCTGTATTCTCACCTCTTACACAGACCACTACATTGCTCAGCCCTATCTAGTGAACTGAATTATGAAAAAAGAAAAGGAAAGAGGAAGAAAGGTGAAGATATAAAGAAGAATCAGGAAGAAAGAGAAAGAAGGGAGAAATAGAATTGTATTGTTGCAGAGGATACATAGGCCAGGAAGCAAAGTCTAAACACTTCAGAAAACTCTACCAGCTATTATAGAACCTGAGAACAAGAAGTAATTTTCTAAGGGCTTAGAGAAAAGAAATGTCAATGTAGAATTGTGTATCCAGCAGAACAAGTAGGAATGAGGGCAAAATAAAGGAATTTTAGAAAATAATTGATTAAGAACAAACAACAAAAACTCCAAACTGCTTATCAACAATAATGGACATGCATTCAACAATGAGTTAATGTATATTTTCAAGCTATATGAAGCATTTATCAAAGTTGATGTATGCTAGGAGCTAAAACTCCAAAAGATACCTCCAGTTAAAGGAAAATACTTCAGAAAGAAGGATGGGGAGGTACGAAGGAATAGTGAGCAAAGAAATTGATAACTTGGATGAACTGAAATATTTTTATAAACAATGTCTAATTCATGGTGTTAACAATTAAATGCTTGACAACATTAATTGTTAAAGGAAGCTGAATCTTAAGCTATTTAAGCACTAAAAGAATAGCAATGGGATGTATAATAAACTATATGTATTAGGTAGGCTCCAGAGCTAGAATGCAGAATTCAAATCTCAGCCCTGACAATTAGTAGTTGGGTGATTTTGGGGAAATTATTTAATGCTTCTAAGTCTACATTTTTAAAATCAGGACAATGGAAATACTAATATGTAATTCATAGGGTGGTTGTAAAATTTAAGTAAAGCTATTTAAATGTAGAACAGTGCCTCACCTAAAGTAAGTGCTAAAAAAAAAAAGGTGTCAGTCACAATTACAACTTCCAAAACAGGAAGGGGAAAACATAAATATATGGGGGGTTGGGAACTTAACTCCAAAAGAAATGTAAAAAGATTCCTAAAGTATGGATATAGGAGTCAAATAGCACAAAATAAGGAAATATGAATCAAATAGCACAAAATAAGGGGCCAAAACATCATGTACGCAGTTTTAAAGTTAAAAGACAAAGGTTGTCAGGAAAAAAAAACGCTACTGTGCTGTTTATGAAACATGAAAGAGATGGGTAAAAGTGCAAGGTCAATAGGCTAGTCGGGGTCAATGCTTTGGAATCTTCTAGAACCTTCCTTCCCCTATGCTGGTCTCCGTCTACCCCCATGTTCCCTTCAGCCTCTTGGAGGTTTCCTCCTCCACCATCCCCATCCGCGTACCCCTCCTCAGCCGTCTCTGCTCCCCAGAGGCAGGCGGTGACTGAGACTCCATGGCCTCTCCCTTTGGCCCTGAGTTCACACCAGCGGCACCCATGGCAACCATCGCCCCGGGGAGGGCCTCACGCCCGCGCTCATTGGCTCTCAGTCAGCCCAGCCGCTGCGGTTGGTGAGGGCGCAGTGCCTACGCCGCGCCGGCTATTAAAGGAGCGCTTGTGACGCAACGGCGCCTTGGCGCGCATATTGGCTCCCGCCAGGCTCTGCCCGAGCTGCTTGGCCACGGTGGAGCCTCGTGTCTCGCCTCTGCCGCCGCCCTGTGACGGCCACTCCCGCTCCTGGACTTGCCGCTGCCGCCGTGTGTGTCGCCGCCACGGGCCTGGCTGTATGAGTAGGCCACAATCTTTCATGAGTAAACATATTCCTTTCTGTGGGGTTTTTGGTCACGCATTTATGGAGTTTCTGAAGGGCCCTGGAGATTACTGCCAGGCACAGCATGGCCTTTATGAGGACAAGTGAACTTGAGAAAGTCACTCTACTCCAGCAGGACGTCCCCATCAGAGAGAATAACCTGGACACAGACGTGTTGAATTGAAAGCATCGGAACATTTTACAAGAGTTCTGACCCGAATGGGGTAAACCTCTGTGCACTTGCTTTCCACCGACTCGGCATTATTAGTGAGTCGAAGAACAGCTGCTGCTTCTCAGGAAATTCATCTCATTTTCTGTCACCTGCCTATCTGAAGTGCTGAGAATTTCAAGTGGAGTGTGTTGAGGTGGACTTCAGTTTCTTGACATCATTTCTGTATTCAAAAGCTTTTAATTTTTTCGTGACCGTATTGAGTGGTTTTAAACGAAATTAACATGGCTCCGATGAACCGCCCGGCTCCTGTGGAAGTCACATACAGGAACATGAGATTCCTTATTACACACAACCCAACCACTGCAACCTTAAACAGGTTTATAGAGGAACTTAAGAAATTCGGAGTTACCACAATAGTGAGAGTGTGTGAAGCAACTTACGACACCGCCCTCATGGAGAAAGAAGGTATCCAGGTTCTGGATTGGCCTTTTGATGATGGATCATCTCCTTCCAATCAGATTGTTGATGACTGGTTAAGTCTTGTAAACATTAAATTCCGTGAAGAACCTGGTTGTTGTATTGCTGTCCACTGTGTTGCGGGTCTTGGGAGAACCCCAGTGCTTGTTGCCTTAGCGTTAATTGAAAGTGGAATGAAAAATGAAGATGCAGTGCAGTTTATTAGACAAAAGCGGCGTGGAGCTTTTAACAGCAAACAACTTTTGTATTTGGAGAAATACCGTTCTAAAATGCGGCTGCGCTTCAAAGACTCCAGTGGTCACAGAAACAACTGTTGCATTCAATAAAACTTAGCTGCCTGATGCTATTGCCTTGGAAGTGGAACTTGAGACTGGATCTAATTTTTCAGATCTATTAGCCAACATCTTAGTGAATAAGTCTAATGAAGCTCCCATAGGAATGTTGAAAAGCCACAAGCTTGACAGAATTGCCACTTCTGTTTTGCTTACTATTTATTATCCTATGCCAAAAAACAATATATAAAAAGTATAGTGAGATTAGATGCCAAGATACCCAGTACAATATGTGTTTATTTTTAGTATCATACAGAATTAAAATCCCAGGAACTTTGAACAGTACTCTAGACCTTACATCATTTATTCTTTAAGTCCTTTGAAACATTATAATAGGGCTTGTATGGTTATTTGCCTGTTCCTTTATGTTCACTACCCACAAGTGTACTGGTTTGTGCAACAAGTGATTTTGTTGGATTCTTATCAAGTCTTATGGTGATTATTTAGTCTTTCTATAAGTTCCTGTTAGGGAAAACTTTATTTTGAGAAATTAACCTCTGGTTTAAAGTTCATGCAAAATTCTCGTTGTGCAAGAAACACATGTGTTTAATTTCATCAGACAAAAAAGTCTTACCTTTGGGGAGGCAGAATGGGAGGAAGCTATGAAATATTTAGAGTAAAACACCTCTAATATGGGATATAAAATAGGCCCTTTAATTTAGTGAAAATTATCTTGAAAGGTAGAGATCTTCATCTTTTTAGCTAAAACAATTTTTAGACACAAAATTTCTGAAAATCTTGTAATACTTCTTACCTATTGGAAGTTGCATATTTTTATTTGAAATGTGACATTTTTTCCTTTGTCTTCCTAATCAAAAAAGAGTGGGTTTTACCTAATGAAATGATCAGGTACTTGCTATTGTATATGCTTTTTGAAATGCATATCTTAATATTGGGATACCTAATAATTTTACTACGAAATTGATAAAAAAGTTGATATTTAATAATCTTTTTAAAAAGATTTATTTATTTATTTTGAATGTCAGATTTACAGAGAGAGAGAAGGAGACGCAGAAAGAGAGAGAGAGAGAGGTCTTCCATTCGCTGGTTCACTCCCCAGTTGGCTGCAACGGCCAGAGCTGCGCCGATCCAAAGCCAGGAGCCAGGTGCTTCTTCCTGATCTCCCATGCGGGTGCAGGGGCCCAAGGACTTGGGCCATCTTCCACTGATTGCCAGGCCAGAGCAGAGAGCTGGATCGGAAGTGGAGCAGCCAGGACTTGAACTGGTGCCCAGCACTGTAGGCAGTGGCTCTACCTGCTGTGCCACAGCGCCGGCCCTAGATATGTATTAATCTTAGTACAACTATATAGTCATACTGTCTGGGAATTTAATGTTTAGTCGTACTGTCTGGGAATTTAATGTTGCGGCCATTTAGGGAGTGAATCAGTGGGTGGAAAATCTCTCTCTGTGCCTCTCCCTCTCTCTCTCTGTTGCTCTGTCAAATGAATAAATAAATCTTTTTAAAAAATTTGAATTCAATAGGAAATTATAACAACTCTAAACTATATATACCCAATAACATTGCTTCAAAATATATAAAGCGAACATGAACAGAACTACAAGGAAAATTGAACATTTTACTATAGCACTTGGAAATTTTACTGTTTATTCAGAAAAAGATAGATAAAAATCAGCAGGAATACAGACTTGAACAAAACAACAAACTTGATCTCATGAACCTAAAAAGGGCATTACATCCAACAATTGAGAATACATATTCATTTTAAGAGTACATTAAATGTTTTGTTGAATTCGGCAATGTATTTGGCTTTAAGCAAATTTTAAAATGTTCGGATAACATAACAACTCTTCTGACTACAGTTAAGATCCATACATTCTGAATTTTGGGAGTCTGTGTCTAGAGACTTCCATTTCTAGATAGGATGTAATAGTCAAATAAGCCCAAAACACTCATTTCAGCAGAAAGACATGGAAGAAAAACTACAAGTCTTATGTTTAAAGATAAGTGACAGCTGTGAAAGCAGTAAGTACCAGATGTATAGGATCCAGAGATGGAGGGATTCTCCTGCAGTGGATGCTTCTTTCTGATGTAATTGACTGATTCTGGACATGGACTAAAAGAAATCAGGCTTGGTCCATGCAAAAGGACTCTCCTGAGGTCAACAGAAAATTATTAAGCCTTTTGGAGGTCATGTAGGGCTGGTGTATTGGATTAGAAAACTGAAAAGCTTGACCAATTTCCTCTACCTGTTGCAAATTGAGTTCCATAGGAAACAGACAATGAATCTGAGATTTGTATTCAGACATTTATTGGAGGAGAGTGTTCTTAGGGAATAACACCTGTTTTAGAGTGAGAGAAGGAGGATGGGCATAAGAAGTCAATTGGTGGTACATACACTTGCAATAATAGTCTCAGCCAATCTGTGGAGTTCTGAAGATAGAATGTCAATTTAGAGATGTCTGCAATTGAGACCAGGGGCTAGATTTTCAGACTCTTGAATCAAGGAGTCATTGGATGCAGGCTTCCCTGGCGACTATGGCATAGCCTTGGGTGAAGCATCTTTCTTCAGTCAGTGGCAATTCCCTGAGTGGGATGCAGCTGGTGAAATGAATTTCAGACCTGAGTAGGGCTGTGCAATCACAGCCACTGTACTTAAATGGCATTTACTTAATTCTTGGGCTATGTATAGGAGGTTAGGAAGTTAGAATGAAGACTTTTAGACTCGCTTAATCTCATAGTGTTTAGGAGACAAAGATCTGCTAGAGAAACAGTTTCCAATTTCTACACATCCCTACCAAAACATAATTTTCAGTAGAGACATCTGGTGAGTGTGAAGTGGATTCCCATCGTGGTTTTAATTTTCTTTTCTTTTCTTTTCTTTTCTTTTCTTTTCTTTTCTTTTCTTTTCTTTTCTTTTCTTTTTTTTAACTACTCTTTCATTTAATTGACTTGGTTATTAAGAAGCCAACATGGGAAGTGAGATACTCAGCAGACTCATAGAATGGCGGATGTCCTAAATAGCACTCTGGCCTCAGAATCAGCCCTAAAGGCACTCGGATCTGGCTGAAAAGCCCATGAGAGTATTTCAGGCATGGAAAGCCAAGACACTCTGGCAAAAAGATCTCTGTGAGTGAGATCCCAGTGGAAAGAACAGGTCTTCAAAGAGGGAGGTGCCTTTCTCTGAAGGGAGGAGAGAACCTCCACTTTGACTATGACCGTGTCTAAACAAGATAAGAGTCGGAGAACTCAAGGGGCTTCCATAGCCTTGGAAACTCATGACTGGTGCATAGGGAGATTACTGATGCCATAAACAGGAGTGTCAATTTGTAAAGTCAACAACAGGAGTCACTGTGCACTTACTCCTCATGTAGGATCTCTGTCCTTAATGTGCTGTACACTGAGGCTTAATGCTATAACGAGTACTCAAACAGTATATTTCACTTTGTGTTTCTATGGGGGTGCAAACGATTGAAATCTTTACTTAATGTACACTAAACTGATCTTCTGTAAAAAAAAAAAAAAAAGAAATTATCAATTCCCAACTTGACTCTCACTGGGATTAAACATGACAATAGGTCTGATCTGATTTCATCATCATTTAAAAAAAATCATCTATTATTTTTCACTTTATGTTTCTGTGTGGGAGCAAACTGTTGAAATCCTTACTTAAGGTATACTAAGCTGATCTTCTGTATATTAAGATAATTGAAAATGAATCTTGATGTGAATGGAAGGGGAGAGGGAGTGGGAAAGGGGAGGGTTGTGGGTGGGAGGG
This sequence comes from Oryctolagus cuniculus, assembly GCF_051225735.1. Lineage (NCBI taxonomy): Eukaryota > Metazoa > Chordata > Mammalia > Lagomorpha > Leporidae > Oryctolagus > Oryctolagus cuniculus. The sequence goes on from NC_142867.1 coordinate 77,678,711, forward strand.
ACGGTATGGGGGGGGAAGCCATTGTAACCCATGAGTCGTACTTTGGAAATTTATATTCATTAAATAAAAGATAAAAAAAAAAAGAAGCTACATAGAGGCAATATATATGCAATCATACTGATATTCAAAATAAAAGTAGAAAAATAATAATTAACAGTCTGGTTAATATATCCACTGTCACATGGCATATTTTTTTTTCATTTTCAATTCTCTTTATATACAGAAGATCAGTTTAGCATACATTAAGTAAAGATTTCAACAGTTTGCTCCCACACAGAAACATAAAGTGAAAAATAATAGATGATTTTTTTTTAAATGATGATGAAATCAGATCAGACCTATTGTCATGTTTAATCCCAGTGAGAGTCAAGTTGGGAATTGATAATTTCTTCTTCTTCTTTTTTTTTTTTTTTTTTTACAGAAGATCAGTTTAGTATACATTAAGTAAAGATTTCAACAGTTTGCACCCCCATAGAAACACAAAGTGAAATATACTGTTTGAGTACTCGTTATAGCGTTAAGCCTCAATGTACAGCACATTAAGGACAGAGATCCTACATGAGGAGTAAGTGCACAGTGACTCCTGTTGTTGACTTTACAAATTGACACTCCTGTTTATGGCATCAGTAATCTCCCTATGCTCCAGTCATGAGTTTCCAAGGCTATGGAAGCCCCTTGAGTTCTCTGACTCTTATCTTGCTTAGACAAGGTCATAGTCAAAGTGGAGGTTCTCTCCTCCCTTCAGAGAAAGGTACCTCCTTCTTTGAAGACCTGTTCTTTCGACTGGGATCTCACTCACAGAGATCTTTCATTTAGGTGGTTTTTTTTTTTTTTTTTTTTTTTTTTTTTTTTTTTTTTTGCCAGAGTGTCTTGGCTTTCGTGGTTTTAATTTTCACATGACTAATTATTTAAAATATCTTTTCATGTGCTTATTAGCCATTCACATATATTTTGTGCATATTAAAACTTTGGCTTTAATTTTACTGAATTGTGTTTTTTATATATTCCGGAACCAATTCCTTTATCAGATATATAATTTGCAAATATTTCCTCATACTCCACTGCTTGTCTGTTCCTCCCTTAATTATATATTTTAAAGCACAAATTTTAAATTTTTGTGAAGTGGAATTTACCTTTTTTCTTTTACGAATCATGCTTTTAATACTGTATCTAAGAACTCTCCTCAACCCAAATCACAAATATTCTTGCTCTATTTTCTTCTAGAAATTTTACAGTTTAGCTTTTCTACTTAAGTCCGTGATCCATTTCTGTGTACAGTGTAAATTATCTGAGTTCTTTTTTTTAAGATTTATTTATTCATTTGAAGGACAGAACGAGAGAGAGAGAGAGAGAGAAAATGAGTGAGATAGATTTTCCATCCACTTGTTCATTTCCCAAATGGTTGCAATGGCCAGGGTTGGGCCAGGCTGAAACCAGTAGCCTGAAGCTTCTTCTGGGTCTCCCAAGGGATAGCGGGGATCCAGGGACTTGGGCCATCTTCTGCTGCTTTCCCAGGCACATAAATAGGAGCTGGAACAGAAGTGGAGCAGCTGTACTCAGACTAGTGCCCATATGGCATACCAGCACTGTAGACAGCTCCACTGCGCCAGCCCCAATCCGTGTTCTTTTTTTTAAAAAAATTTGTATATCCAGTCGTCCCTGCACTATCCTTTCCCTCACTGAATTATCTTGGTTGTTTTGGTAAAAATTAATCACTTTACCATAAATGTAAGAACTGATTTGTGAACTTTTCTGTTTCATTTTTCTGTATGACCACAGTCTTGATCATTGTATGTCTATCGTAAGGTTTTGAAATTGAGTAGTCCTTTTTTTTTAAGTTTTAAACATTCTTCTGTTTATTTAAAAACATTTTAAGATTTTTTTATTTATTTGAAAATCAGGGTTATAGAGAGAGGAAGAGATAGAGATCTTCCATCTACTGGGTCACTCCTCAGATGGCTTTAACATCCAGGGCTGGGCCAGGCTGAAGTCAGGAGTCATGAGCTTCATCCAAGTCTCTCACAAAAGTGGTAGGGGCCCAAACACTTGAGCCATCTTCTGCTGCTTTCTCAGGCCATCAGCAGGGAGCTTGATTGGAAGTGGAGCAACTGGGACTTTACTGGCATGCATATGGGATTCTGATATCCTAGGCTATGGCCCAAACACTCTTCATTTTAAAGTTGTTCTTTTTTTATGTTTGCTATTCTAGGTCCTTTGAATTTCTACATAAATTTTAGGAATAGTTTGTCAATTTCTACCCTCCCCAAAAGTCCTATGGGTATGGCATTGGATGGGGTTTGAGTTTATAGATCAACTTGAGGGGAATTACATTCTTGACAATATTGAGTCTTCAAAGCCATGAACATTGAATATTTATTATTTTGATCTCTTTAAGATTTACATTTCTTTATTTCTGTATATTTTTTTCTTGTTGAAACTAGGGTGAATGAAATCATTTATTTTGGGGACTGTTTCCTGCTAGCATGTAGAAATGCAACTGAGTTTTATACATTGACTTTATATCTAGTGATCTTTATATATTCACTTATTAGTTCTAATAGAGACAGAGAAAGGTGGAATGTCTGTGTTTGATGTTTTCTACATGCAGGATTACATTATCTGTGAATAAAAGCATTTTAAAGAATTCCTTTTGAGCCTTGAAGGCTTTAATTTCTTTTTCTTCTTTTATTGCATTGGCTAGACCTCTTTGCTGTCTAGAAGTGTTAAAAACAACATCCTTGCTGGTTCCAGATCTTAGGGAGAAAGTATTCATCCTTTTGCCATTAAGTCTGGTTTGATAATAAAGGCTGTTCTTTATAGATGCCCTTCATCAGGTTACGGCTATTCTTTTCTTACTTTGTTGGTGGTTTGATGATAAATGGGTGATGTTGTCAATTATTTTTCCCACATCTGTTGGCATAAAATGTGTAGTTTTTGTCCTTTCTCCAATTAATATACTGTAATAAACTGATTATCAAAAAAGATTTATTTGAAAGAGTTACAGAGAGAGGTAGAGATGAGAGAAAGGTCTTCCATCCTCTGGTTCACCCCTGTATGGCTGCAACGGCCAGAGCTGAGCTGATCTGAATCCAGGAGCCAGGAGATTCTTCTGGGTCTCCCATGTGGGTACAGGGGCCCAAGGACTTGGGCCATCCTCCACTGCTTTCCCAGCCAGGACTCGAACCGGCACCCATATGGGATGCCGACTCTAGTCAGGGCTTAAACCTACTGCACCACAGTGCTGGCCCCAAATCAAGTGATTTTTGACTATTAAGACAGCATTGCATTCCTGGGAGTAAATCCAAGGAATTGTAACTTTTATGTGATGTTGCTACGTTCTATATGTTAGTGCATTTTGTTTATGATTTTTGCATCAATGAGGGGGCTTCAAAAACTTCATGGAAAATGCTTATCATGAATTTCAATTTTTTTGCATCCAAAATAAACATCTTTAATTTCTATTTTTTTCCACAAACTTTTTGAAGTCCCTTAAATACTCATGAAGGACATTCATTGGTCTGCACTTTTCTTGTGGTGTCTTTGTCTGGCTTTGAGATCAGGCTAATACAGTATCACTGAATGTTTTAGGAAGGACATACCACCTCCTTTATTTAAAGTGTGTTTAGGATTGGAGTTATTTTTTCTTTCAATATTTGATCTGTGAGGCTGGCCATGTGGCACAGTGGATAAAGCCACCACCTGCAGCGCTGGCACGTTATATAGGCACCATTTTGCATCCTAGCTGCTTTACTTGCAATCCGGCTCTCTGTTAATGTGCCCAAGTGTTTGAGCCCCTGCACCCACAAGGGAGACCTGGTTGAAGTTCTTTTTTCTTTTTCTTTTTAATTCGGTCACCATTTATGCAGTGGGGAAACTGGCAGGGATAAGACGTGCAACACCTACAGAAGCCTCGCCCTAGAGTCTTCACGTCAAGCCTTCACCTGTCTGTCCTTGTCCTCGAGAATGAACGTCAGCAGTGTCGCAGGCTCAGCCTCACATTCCTGGCACAGCATAGCAAGGTGTCCAGGAGCCCTCACGCCTGCGGCCCAGGGCCTTGTGCCAAGACCAAACCCAAGCCCGAATCGGTCCTTGACTTGTTTCCGGGGTCCCAAGAGGTCCAAGGGCCCACTGCCAGCCAGGATCTTCTGAACAGCCTTCAAACTGCCGGAAATGGCCACGAGGACAGAAGCCACGCCCATTGCCTGCGTCATCGGTGTGTCCCTTCCGTCAGCGCAAGCCCCGCCCAGCGTCACCTCAGTATTCTCACGCCTCAGGCGGTAGAGGCCACGTGTACCGACCGCTCCTCTTACACCCTTCGCCCCTGCGTTCACCCCACAGAAGGCATCGGTGGCCTGGAGCCCTTGGAGGCCCATTGCTGGAGACACCAACTCAACGGGGAAGCTGCTGCGTGTGAAGACCGCCACAGCAGGGCCCAGGAAAGGGAGGCGGTTTGGCAGGATGGCGCTGAGTAACAGTGTTTCCAGAAAGCAGACCTATGTCCCAGCCTCAGAACTGATGCTCAATGGGAGGAAGACGTGGGAGCAGTGCGCAGCAGCTTCCTGGGAGGAACGAGGTAAGGAAGGGCGGAGGCCGTGGTGCGAGGGGCTGGAAGGAGTGGCCAAGGCCCCAGCGCATGCGCCCAGGCTGGTCGGGTGCAAGCCCCAGGTAGCACAGCCTTCGGGGCGATGCCCAGGGAAGGCATTGACTTGGGCGGTATCAAATGCTATCTGCCCAGTCTCTTAAAGAAATGAAGCATTTCCTTCTGTGCATGGGCATATGAGAGGCCTTCCACTTTCTAGCTCACGGAGATCTGCCAGGTTTTGATTTCACCTTCTAGGAGCTGGAGACATGCCCCTACGATCCTTGCCCCTAGTGTCTGCAGATTTGGAGGAGGCACAGGGCCCCCCTGGGGTGCTGCAGCCTGGGGGCAAGCGAAGGTGCCTAGAGGCCCAAGGTCTGTGTCGGCTGGAAATCATTAGTTCCCTCATTTGCTCACTGAAAGTTGGTAGTACAAGGCCCACTAGGGACTCTGGGTTTTGAGTCCTACCAGTCTTTTAAAAATGAGTCTTGGAAAAATGAGTCTGTGGTGCACATTTTCTCGTAACTAGCCTTGTTGCCTCTGCTTAAGATCGCATTTGGAAAAATTCTGCCCGCACTGCTGAGATTCATATTAATGACCTAACTAGAGGGGATTTTCAAAGTGAATCTGCCTTCCTACGAAGGTCAAAACAAACTTTGTGTCTTTCGTGCTTCCATGTGACTTTTAGCATTGTGTTTCCTAGTTCTTTGACGAATGGTACTGGTATTTTGATGGCGTTTGCCTTGGGTGGTGTTGATATTTTCATCATATTAATTCTTCAGTCGATGAACATAGAAAGTCTGTTTGTGTGTGTGTCCTTTGTGTGTGTGTCTTCCATTTCTTTCATTAGTTTCTTGTAGCTTTCATTGTGAAAGTCTTTCACATCCTTTGTTAAATTTATTACACAGTACTTTTTTGTAGCTTTTGTGATGTAATTGCTTATATACTCTCTTTCTCAACTAATTCAGTGTTGGTGAATAAAAATGCTGTTTTTTGCGTGTTTGTTTTTTGTGATACACCTTCTATTTTTTTCTGTTATTGATTTACAATTATTAACTCTTCCTAGGTGAGTCAGAAAGACTTCATAGACCCAATTGCACTTGAACTCCAAGGATGAATGATGTCTCCAGACAGAATGCTGTGGCCAATTGAAATTTAATTGGAGCCGGCCGCGGCTTACTAGGTTAATCCTCCGCCTTGTGGTGCCGGCACACCGGGTTCTAGTCCCGGTCGGGGCACCGGATTCTGTCCCGGTTGCCCCTCTTCCAGGCCAGCTCTCTGCTGTGGCCAGGGAGTGCAGTGGAGGATGACCCAAGTGCTTGGGCCCTGCACCCCATGGGAGACCAGGATAAGTACCTGGCTCCTGCCATCTGATCAGCACGGTGCGCTGGCTGCAGCGTGCAGGCCGCGGCGTCCATTGGAGGGTAAACCAACGGCAAAGGAAGACCTTTCTCTCTGTCTCTCTCTCACTGTCCACTCTGCCTGTCAAAAAATAAAAATAAAAAAAAAAAGAAATTTAACTGGAAAGGGTGGGGAATGGGAGGGAAGGCCTTCACAGGTAGAAAGCCTAAGCATGTGTAAGAACACAGGCTTGAATGTGCATATTCTTAGTGCTGGCAAGAAGTATTTGAGTTGTTCTATATTTGTAAATGTACTTTAAAAAAAATGTCTTGGGCAGTATACCTAAAGTTTGTTGATTTAGTTGACCTTTTCAAGGAACTTATTTTTGTTTCATTAATTTTTTCTATTGTTTTCCATTACATTGATTATAAAGGAAGTTGTGTTAGTCTGTTTTCTTCTTTTCTATTTTTTAAAAGATGTATTTATTTACTTGAAAGGCAAAGTTACAGAGAGCAGAGGCAGAGAGAGAGAGAGGGAGAGGGAGAGGGAGAGGGAGAGCAAGGTCTTCTATCCTCTGGTTTGCTCTCCAAATGGCTGCAATAGCTAGAGCTGGGTGAATCCAAAGCCAGGAGCCAGGAGCTTCTTCTGGGTCTCCCACACAGGTTCAGGGGCCCAGTGACTTGGGCCATCTTGCACTGCTTTCCCAGGCCAGAGCAAAGAGCTGGATTGGAAGTGGAGCAGCTGGGACTTGAACTGGCACCCATTTGGGATGCTGGCACTGCAGGTGATGGCTTTACCTGCTACGCCACCGTGCTGGCCCCCGGTCTGTTTTCTTTTGTTGTACAAAATACCCAAAGCTGGATACTTTATAAAGAAGAGAGGTTTATTAAGCTTACAGATTTGGAAGCTGAAAATCCCAGATCAGGTGGTCTTATCTGTTTGGTCTCTGGTGAGAACCCTTCTGTTTATATCACAACATGGCAGATAGTATCATGGTGGAAGCACGTTCTGGAGGAAGGGATCATATCACAAGAGAGGAAGCCAGATCCAGTCAAAGGGTCAGACTCTGTCTTTTAACAACCCACTCTCATGGGAATTCAGCAGAGACCCTTGATAACTACATAAATACCTTTCAAGGGTGATGCTTCCTAATGACCTAATTACTACCTGCTAGACCCCACCTCTTAAAGGTTCAACTATGCTATCACTGCCATACCACAATGGGGATCAAGGTTCTAGCATGTGAACTCTTAGGGGACAAATCATGGCAGAAGGGCAGTAGAGGTACAGAGGAAGTCGAAGGACATGACACAAAAAAGATAGCGTAAAACATTCCCTGGTGTTTAAATTGTCACTTCATTCTTCAAATCATCTTAATAATTTCTTGGCTCTGTGAGCCCAAGGATTATAGAGGAGAGATGTTTTCTTAGGATATTCTAGGATGTGCTTGAGCACCAAGGAAGTAGCTGTGATAAGAGCTACTGAGATTGAATTTTCAGCAGAATTATACCCCAGAGATCAGAAGCTACCATCCCAACAGGTCTTAGTAACTCCACAGTGTTTTTGCAGGGGGCTGAAAGCTTTTTCTGCACACCAATCATCTATGTTGTGGGATCTGCTGCCATGAGAGAGTGAAGATTTTTGCTGAACTTGATCTACAAAATACCCAGGATGGATCATTATAGAATGGATCTTATAGAATAGATCATGTCTGTAAGAAAGTTTCTCTGGGTCACTCAAATACTCCAGTGAGTGAGTGAAGGATGAGAGGCAAAGTGTGTTTCAAAGCCAGAGGATGAAATTAAATTTTCCTAAGAACTCCCTATGGTACTCATCACTTCCTTGCCTGTCCCTTCTCACTCCTTGACATGCTGATCCTCCTTGCCCACATTTCCCTGGTTTCCCACTTAGTAATAACTAAAAAAGAATATCTGATATTCAGTAGCACATGAGGAAGTGACCATTCTTGACTGGAGAGCTGTCTGCTGCCACTCAGCCTTCATACCATGCTAGATATTGAAGGCTATGTGTTCCTCTGACAGGAACTGAATTCTCTGATAGGTGGGCTATATAGGCTTTCTGGCTATAGGCTGTGTTCACGGTTCTGTTCTCCTTACCATTCCCTTCCTCCTTCACTCTTGGGACTCCTTGCAAACAGTACTCCCTCTGAAGCCTTCTCTATGTCCTCACAGGAACTACACTCTTCCTTCTGGAAGGGCCCTTGACTTTTATCTGCACTTCCTATATGGACTTACCACTTTCACCCTTATGGCAAAATGAGTTGTTCAATGTCCTCTTCCAGACCCTGAGCTCTGTAAAGATAGGATTCTGTATTTCTCAGAAGGCCTGGCCAATACTTTGTAACTAATGGATCAATGTTCAAAGAAAAAAAAAAGCACACAACAAAGATGACCATTTTGGAACCAATTTGTATTGTGGGTGTTACTCTGGTCTTCATCAGCTCCACAGCATCCCTTGAAACTACATCAGACTGTCTGAACACTCATGGCTTCCTTGGGCCAAGTGTAGCTGTCCAGCGTGAAGGAGTCATAGTCTGGAGTGTAGACCAGGGATCTCACAAAAGCCTCCTTGTCCTTGGGCTCTGGGTAGTAGGAGGCCAGGTTGTGTTTGTACGCATAGTTGAGGACCTAGAGACAAAACATGGTTTCTGAGGAAGTGGTTCTAAGAGGGACCTGCCTAAACATCCCTGCTTGGGATCCTGGAGAAGGCAATACCCTTTCAAGAATCAGATGCCTCTCTTTCATGAGTCATGACCCACAAAGCCACTGGATAAGAAAGATTTTAAGCTTTTTTCCTTTACAGGCAGCACTGTGATATTGCAATGTACTATATATTATGCCAGGGTCAAGAGGTCTCAATCTTAAGTTCTCCCTGCTTCCAACTACTTGTGGATCCTCTGTGGTGAAATTATCCTTGTTTCTTCATTTGTAAAGCAAGGATAATAAAACCTTTCAGTGGAATAATGAAAGGATACAATTGGATGGCAGCTAAAAGGATCTAGTACCTGGTATTTTTTTCACCTCCTGAGTATGAGAAATGAATTGAATGAGCAGGCTCAGGGATATTAGGGGTATTCTCTGGGTATTAGACATGGCTTTAGAAAAGAATGAATCTAAATATCCCCAAAAGGAAGGACCTAGATGGGGAAAAACTGAGCTTTGACCTGGACAGTTTATCTTGCAAACTAATTCTCAGTCCTGCTCTGAACAACTCATGGGAGTGTATTATTACACAATGTATTTTGTGAAATTATTTATTAAAGTTATCACTGAAAATGTAAAACACACACTAAAAGAAATAATAGTATAGTAAACTCTCATGTATTCATTATCCAGCTTCAACAATTATCAGTGTTGGGCTAGTATCTGATTCTTTTAAATCCATAACCTCTGCATAGTCTTGTAAGTTGGACTATTCCATGAATCTGATCATCTCATGACTCAGCAATTCTGAGAAAGGGAAGAATGACCATCTATTCTGGCCAGGCTGTCACTGGGTGTACATCTCTCTCACTATTCTCTTTTAATCTCTTCCAGCACTCTGGGAGAGGAGAATTACTGGCCCCTTTAGAAAAGGAGGAAACAGGCTTAAAAGGAAATGAAGTGATTGGGCCAAAATTGCCACTGCAGATTGGCAGACCAGGGATTTCAAAACCTGGGCTCTTTCCATGATACTGTGCTAGCTGACTTTTCTAATGAGTGGGCACTTATGATTCATGTAAAAAAGTTCTACCCACATTCCAGTCCATAAGACAACAGACTTTGATGGGCTCACGTTGTAGGCAGGAATTTGCCATCCAATCTTTGGGTTGCATGCAATGTAGCCCAAGGAGCTCAAGATGTCTCCACAGTTGCCAACCCCTTACTCCTCCTAAGGTCACAGGCAGAGAATATGTTGCACCTCACTACCCATATTGCAGTGGTAGGGTGCCCCTTACTTTGATGGCAATTCTCAGAGACACATCTCGGATGGTGCTGAGGGGTGGGTACAATCTCCCCTGGGACAGATGATGCTCAGAGACCTCCTGGGCAATTTGCTGGAGAAAGAAAGAGAAAACCGAAAGGAACAAGTTGCTGCCTTCCCAAAACAAGCCCAACCCATTACCCTGTACCCTCTGCCCCATATGTGTAGTCAAGCCGTATGGTCCCCACTTTGCCATCTCTTATCCCCAGGAGAGTGTAATGCTTGGGCCTAAGCAAGGATACACTCTTTCTATAATGTGAGACTGGCTGAGGTTTAAAACAACATGAGGCTCTCTGAATTCTAAGGGGGAATCACTACGAGCAAAATGAATAAACCTGTGGCCTGAAAAGCAAAGATCATGGGATCTCTGGGCTGTTGCACTGGGATTCCTTTGCCCCTTCCTGGATTATAGCCTCCTCTGCATGCTTTTAACCATCTTGGAGGCCTGTATAGGTGATGTTTTCTGTGTTCAGGGCTCCTTGAACTCTGCCTTCCAGGCTTGATTCCAATCCAAGGAATGCCTTTTCACCAGCAAGTAGATATATCTGATGACTTATCTAAATAAGTGTGCCAAGAACACCTTCCTGGGAACAGAACCTCCTACGGCTTCTCCCCCAGATTCAGAACCTACCTTTGAGGGTCGAGCCTCATCCTCCAGCCTCAGGTGCTGCTGCTCAGCCAGCCTTGCACATCAGCCTATTTCATGTGGTGGCTCTGAGTCTACTCCCAACCAATCTTCTGGTGTCTACTTTAAGCTTGGAGAAAGCTGGGAACTGTGTGTCCCAGAAGTGACAAGGCTAAGGAGTTGGTCTTGCCTCAGAGTTGGTAGACATTAGATAAGTGGGGGCTGTTCCCCTCTGCCGCCTTCCACGTTCTCATCTCATCTCTCCTTTCCATTCATTTATTCAAATATCACTGAGCTCTGTGATATGCTGGGCTCTGTGCTAGGTGCTGAAGATCCATAGTGAAGAAGTCATTGACCTTTCCCCCTTGGAGACTGGTGTCAGTGGACAGTTAGCAAGAGAAATTATAACACAATGGGTGAATGTGGAGAGATGGGGATTTAAAGGCATAGGGGAAGGCAAGGTCTTGTCTACCATGTATAGGAAAGGTTTCCCAGAAGTAGTATCACAGACTGATAGCTGAAGGATAAAATATGAATTACTTGAAAAGGGGAAAGGGAATAGCATACACAAATGTGTGGAAGTGACAGAGCAAGACAGAGCATGGATGCAAGACTGAAAATAGCACATTGGATGGGCTAATAGTATGTAGAGCGTAAAAGTGAGGCTGGAGAGGAAAGGAGAAATGGCGATGCCGTACCATGTATGGGAGCTGTGGTAAAGAGTTTGGACTTTATCCCATAAGGACCAAGGAGCCACACAGAAACCTGAATGAGGAAAGAGACTTGACCTGATCTATATATTGAAGGGTTCTCTTTGTGGAGGTATAGAATATGGATTGATAAGAGAGAAGCAGCATTTCCAGGGCTAGATCTATACCTAGAAAAGTTATTGTATGAACTGGTAGATCACAGTCTGTGTGGCCACTTCTTACATGTTGGACATTGGAAATACTCTGCTGCAGCATAGAATCAAATTGGTGGGATCTTCCAGTCACTGACATTCACAAGCCCAGGGACCTTGGGCAAGTTACTTAGTCTCTGTGCTTTACTTTACTGCCTGTAACACAAGGCTGTGCACAAATAGCTATTTTACAGTGTTATTCAGGTGAAATGAGATAGTGCATGTCAATATCCTAATGCCTAAATTAATTTTCCAAAGGAAAATAAAATTCAACTTAAGCTCTCTTAACTAAGAGTACCCTTTTCAGAAATGTAACTTGCCAGGCCTTCAAAGGCCAGTCAGCTCCTAAAGGTAGGGGGCCTTATGCAGCTCACAGAAGGTGCCTGATAAATAGGTTGAGGAGAGTTCCTCTTTAATTTATGGATATTGTGAAATGATGGAGATGAACTCTCTGGGGATGGGCATATGGACATCTCATGGGATTACACAGGCAAGACTCTAGCAACTGTGTTTCTGCACAACAGGAAAATTTGCTTTTGTGCTGATTCCAAGCAGGAAATGGTTCTTCCCATCCAGTGGGTGTTTCAAACAGCTCTGTCCACAGTCAAAGGACAAGGACACTCATTATATCAATGAGAAGAAACAAACACATAATAGGCAACATGCACTGAAGTCATAATTAGTGTGCATTGGAGGCGGCTGAGATGACTTCAGGGCACATTACTTGCATGGCCTTGCAGAAGCAGTGCTCAAAGACTAGGCATAGTAAGATGGGACTTGGAACATGAGGCAGCCCACTGTGGGACTCACAGAAGTGAATCCAGACAGGGAGGCATGGAAGCCAATCCCATGTCTCATTGTTTTCAGGCTCTGCAAGGAGGAAATACAAAAGGATGTTAGAAGTCTCAGGAGAGACTTTGGAACTCATAGGGTATAAAGCTGTTGAACATTTGTGTATAGCTGTGATTAGCTTAACCTCCCAACAGAGACATTTCTATGCCTAGGTTTCCTGAATGAGGATAAATGTCAAGTGTCTGGCACTTAGTAAACACTTGATAAATCACGTCAGCCATAGTAACTGTTATTAATAACCATTATTATGAATGTGGGCTGTCATTCTTTACTTTTTAATAATTTTTTTATATTTGAAAGCAGAGAGAGAGAAGAGAAGGAGACCTGTAGACAGAGATCTCCCATTCACTGGTTCATTTCCCCGAATGATCCCAACAGCAATCGTTGGGCCAGGCTAAAGCCAGGAGCCAGGAACTGAATATAGGTCTGCTGAGTACATGGCAGTGACCCACTTACTTGATCCATCACCTGCTGCTCCCCAGGGTGTGCATATGTAGGACGTTGGAATCACGAGCATAGATGGGACTCAAACACAGACGCACCAAGGGATGTGGGCATCCCAAGCAGTATCTTAACCACTACACCAAACACCTGCTTCATAGACTGTCATTCTTAATGAATTCTTTCAGTACTGGGCCCAGGATAAAACTCTTATGCGAGATTTTCTAACAAGATTCTTGGAACCGGTACATCCTAACTCCTCCCACATACTGGTGCTCAGGATCACGGTAGGCAAAACCAGGCATACAAACCACCACCCTCCCCACCCCACTCCCTTACAGAAGGCTGTCCTAGTGGTGTTTACTGCAGTCAGTTTCCCTAGTGAGGTGGCTGAGGCCTGTGACTGGAAGACGCTAACACCTGTCATGGTCCATATACCCCATTTTCAGGTGTTTTTATGGCATCTCCTTTGTCTCAGCATCTAGATGGCACTGCTTGGAGGCAGCGGGCAGTATGAGATATGTCCCTAACTGGTGGTACCTCCTTAACTATTCCCCATACTTCTTCAAAAACCTTGTATGTAATTGGAAAGAAGGCCAAGCCTCAAGCTGATTTTGAGAGATACTTGTGGTTCAAGGACTTTGGGAATCCACTGCAAGGCTTAGGGGCAGGTGGGTAGAAGAAGTGAAAGGAGGGGTGCTGGTGTTGACACACAGGCCTTCCTGGGAACATTTGAAGGAGCAAGGATGGTAATACCTCTGCTGTCAGGAGGAAGATCTCGTCTGGAATGTGCCGGATCCCGCCGGCGATGACTCCCAGTGCCACTCCGGGGAACACATAGGCATTGTTTCCCTGCCCGGGAATGAAGGTCTTGCCATCTTCCAGAGTCACACTCTTAAAAGGACTACCACTGGCAAAGATTCCTCGGCCCTGGAGGCAGGAAGAAAACCAGAGATGGAGCTTGGAGACTGCTTTAGCATGCAACAATGGTGGTCCAGCCTTATCTCCCAAATTTTGGGCCCTACTTCATCCTCTCCCAACTGCCAGCACTGAGCTGAGAACATGGCAGGTGCTCAAAGCATACTTGTTTATTTGACCAGAAAGCTCAGCCCCCACCTGAGTTACTGAGAGTTAAGAAAGTGCTGGATGCTGATGGAGTTATGGTAGCTTTTTCACGTCACCTCCTGAGCAGGCCAACCCAGGACATGACAGAAATTAAAATGGCCTGGAGTCTACAAGTGCCTCAGGTCCTGGGTTCTTCCAAAGCTCTTTTCTACTTAGTGGGAATCCTGACAGTATAGCATAACAGTGGGAGCATGGGTTTTTGAATCAGATCTGAGTTTGAGGACCAGTTCCACTTCTTACTAGCTCTGTGACCTTGAAAAAGTTACTTAATCTTTCTGAACATCAATTGGCTCATCAGTGATATAGGAATTTTTTCAGCTTTATAGGGTTATTCATAGTTATTGTATCCTTTCAGCCAGGGGAAGGAAGGACTCCCCTCTGACCTCCGTGACCTGGTAGCACTTCTCAGCTGTGCACTCGGCTTTGCTGGTGGGGTTGCTCAGGGCAAAGATGATAGGGCGCTCGTGGAAGGAGGCCATGTCCCTCAGAATCTGCTCCGTGAAGGCTCCTGCGATGGCAGCAACACCTACAGGGAAAAGCGTGGGTAGTGGGGATGCCTGCTCTGTATAAACAACCCATTCCTCTGCAGGTAGGGGGGATCAGGTACACTATGAACAACTCAAGAATCTTGGGGATGGCATCTGCCACAGGGACTGAGGGAGCACAAGGGAAAAGGGTCTTCTTGCTTGAACTGAGACCTCCTGTTCATTCCTAAGGTACCACTGGCCCTCTTCAGTTACCTGTCAGTTTAGATGCATCTGGGAAGGAATCCTACACATTGGCACTGAGAGTGGCCCAGTTCCCCAGTTGGGGAGAGACACCAGGGTCTTGCCTTAGGGCAGAAGTACTCATATCAAGTTGGTTAGCCCTGTGTTTTTCAATTGCTTTGTGTAATTCTGCACCACCAAACCCCAACTTTAGTGCCTTAGTTCTATGGTTTTTATAGAGTAGTCATTCATCAGAAGTTTCTGGCATTGAAAAGGACAAGGGATAGGGGACAGAGCTGTGTTTCCATGGGCTGAGCCCCCATCTCTCCATCTGCAAGTCAAGAGGGTTAAGTGGTCGAGGCAGTGGGTTGCCTTCCTGCTCCTACCTATGATGACTGTAGGCTTCACCAGCCTCACCACCTCCTCTAGGGAGTTCACTTCAGGATGGTCTTGGGCAAACATCTCCTTCTCATGGTTGAGGTGGCTCCTTCCCTGTGGGAAAAGAAGGAATACGAAGCAGCTGTAGTGGTAAGGGCCTGTTGGGCAAGGGAATGGATGCATTTGGAAACTCCAAGAATATTCCCTGATGGGCCCACTCTAGTCTTAAGAAATCAGAAGCCTTAGGGCCTGTCCTCTGGGTCAGATTTCCTGGTAAAACCTAAGGTGAAACCAAAGGTGTGTGTGTGTGTGTGTGTGTGTGTGTATGTTCACTTAATCCAGACTACATAGGGAGAATTAATAAAGAATTTCTAGCTGGCGCCGTGGCTCACTAGGCTAATCCTCCACCTTGCGGCACCGGCATACCCGGTTCTAGTCCTGGTCGGGGCGCCGGATTCTGTCCCGGTTGCCCCTCTTCCAGGCCAGCTCTCTGCTGTGGCTAGGGAGTGCAGTGGAGGATGGCCCAAGTGCTTGGGCCCTGCACCCCACGGGAGACCAGGATAAGTACCTGGCTCCTGCCATCGGATCAGCGTGGTGCGCCGGCCGCAGCGCGCCAGCCGCGGCGGCCGTTGGAGGGTGAACCAACGGCAAAGGAAGACCTTTCTCTCTGTCTCTCTCTCTCACTGTCCACTCTGCCTGTCAAAAAAATAAAAATAGTAAAAAAAAAAAAAAAGAATTTCTTTGAGCTGTTGGGGATAAGGCCTCCTAGGCCTGGACAGAAATGGTCTCAGGAAATGCCTCATTAAGTCCTTTGGTCCCAAGGCATCCCATACTAGGCTTAGTTGAGAGATGGGGCGTCTGAGCTAATTTGAATGTATTTTACAAAAGTCATTAACCTTCCTGTGAATGATACTAAATTGAGATCCAGGACAGGCTTAGAATGGTCAGCTGTGCCCAAACAGCTCCAGCTTTCTTCCATTATTCAAACAGAAGTCAGTGGGTAGCAGGCTGGCATGAGTGCTAGTAACTGGGTACAGGTGTTTCTGATGAATCCTCATCTGACCTCATGAGAACCAGAGTGAAGATTTCAGATTTGGGAGCTCCTTGGGAAGAGATGAGCTCAGCGGGGTGAGAAAAATGAATATGGAAATATGGGTAGAAGGGAATAAATAGTGATGCCTCTGACAGCTTATACTTGTTGGGACTGTGCTCTGGAATGGTCTGGGATAGGAAAAGGAATCTTTAGGCCCAAGATCTTAACAGCAGGAATCTATGTACCTGTGGAGCAAAAGAAAGGCCAGTTTCTGTTGAAGGTCTCTGCTATTCTTGGTCAATGACCCCATGTACTTCCCTGTTTCCATCTCTACCATTGTTCCCCATCTCCCACTAACTTTCTGTGTTAATGGAATTATGAGAATTAAATCATGGCACGCTGAATAAAGTCCCAAGGAAGGGGGTCAGCCAGTTGTGTCCCTCACCACATTCTGTTAAGAAGTTGGACTATTTCACTCTCATCCATTCTTTTACTCATACTTCACACATTGTGTGCTTAACATGTGCTAGGTACTGACACTGAGACTACAGTATGTAGCCTAGTAAGGAAACAGGCAGGTAAAGGGGAAACTGCCCTACAAAGTGGAGAGTGTAACATAAGGAGGGGAGGCCCACGTGAATATAGATGTAGGAAATTAATTGTGACCCAGATATACAGAGAAAGCTTCTCAGAGGAGGTAACATTTGCTTTTAATAAGAATATGAAACAAATAATAAATAGTGGAAGCTGGGTGTGGTTCATTAATTGTGACAAAGATATTAATATGAGATGTTAATAGGAGAAATGGGGTGAGGGATAAATGGGAACTCTTTGTATTCCTACATCATAATTTTTGTCTTGTAAATTTAACACTATTCTGAAATAAGAAAAACGAACCAATGAAAAACTTTTAAAAGAAGATAAGGAGAAAACTGGGAAGATATTAAGGGTTTTGAGTGGGCACATGGAAGGAGAAAGATTATTTCAGGTAGAGGAACAAAATGTGCAAAGATATGGGACAGAGAGCATAAGACTTTTGAAGAATTAAGATTCAATATGGAGGTTAGTACAAGGCAGGAAGTGGTGGGAAAAAAGACTGAAAGGAGGCACACACACACATAGATTCAAAACTTCTGTTCAAGAACAATTAAAGCTATTTTGGGATATTTGCTTTGAGACTTAGGCCACTGCCCTCTTTTTCTTTATTCTGAACAGTTTGCCCCTTGGAAACTTCTTCGAGTCCGGTTTGTGGGAGCTGTAGGTGTCAGGAAACCTCCAGGTCTCCTGACTGGCAGTACCTTGACAATCAACCCCTTGGAGTCCACCATCCAGATCTTCCTTGTGGCCTCTGCCTTGGGTACACCTTCTTTCTCTAGGGCCATGACAAGGAGATGTGCAATGCCCATAGCTGCCTGGAAGATATCATAAAGAGAATGTTCATACACAAGGCAAATAGCTGTGCGACATTTATCAGATGCTAAATGAAAGAAGTCATTCTTTTCCCCAACTCCCCGCTCCCAGGAGACTCAGTTGAGTCCTTGCTCTTGAGACATCCAAATTTTGGGGTTCAGGAAGCTGCAGTGATCGCAATGTTTTACTTCTTCTTCACACAATAGCACCTATCCCATGGTTGATACTTCTCTACTTATTTTCCCACTGGTACAACAGTAGGAACCCCATGATGGCACCTACCTCACCAGCACCTTGGAAAACAAATACGTGATTAGAGAGCTTGTTCTTGGTGATTCTCAGAGCAGCTAGGATCCCTGCCACAGCAACAGATGCTGTGCCTGTAACAGAATGGTCTGTGATCAATCTCTGGTCATTTGTACTCAGTATCCAATGGAAGATCCTTGGGAGAGTTACCACACTTAGGACCTATGGGGGAACATGAAATTTTCCTTAGTCATTACAGGAGTCAAGTCTATAGGCATGCAGAATTTGGAGCAAATCCATGCTTTCATTCATAGGTAACTATTCTTCGTCTGAGAAACAGCACAGGTTGTTAACTGAGCCTTGGAGAGAGGATTGGATATTCAGGTGCTATTACCACCATCATTCATAAGTGAAATGACAGTGATGAATATAATATAATAGAAGCCAAAAAGAATGTGAGCCTTGGCCAGCGCTGCGGCTCAATAGGCTAATCCTCTGCCTGCGGCACCGGCACACTGGGTTCTAGCCCTGGTCGGGGCGCCAGATTCTGTCCCGGTTGCTCCTCTTCCAGTCCAGCTCTCTGCTGTGGCCCAGGAGTGCAGTGCAGGATGGCCCAAGTGCTTGGGCCCTGCACCCGCATGGGAGACCAGGAGAAGCACCAGGCTCCTGGCTTCGGATCAGCGTGGTGCGCAGCGGCTGGCGTGCTGCGGCCATTGTGGGGTGAACCAACGGCAAAGGAAGACCTTTCCCTCTGTCTCTCTCTCTCACTGTCCACTCTGCCTGTCAAATAAATAAATAAATAAATAAAAGAGTGTGAGCCTGCCTCACAGAATGATTTGTTTAGGGGATAAATGGTTTAAAACACATTAAAAATGAGAACACAGGCCAACCATAGACATTAAGTAGCCATGTGATGTGAGCTGCCCACAGAGTCATAAGGATCAGTGTACCTGGAAGCAGGTCATCATCAAGTGGCTTCAGCGTGTCCAAAAGGGGTAGGTAAGCTGCGTGAGCAGGTGGTTTGGACTCACTTGAACTATTGCTGCATGACTTCTTCCTCCATATTTAAGGCCTCACTAGGAATTGCTTAAAACCAGCTGACCCAGGAGAAGAAAAACATGAGGCCTGGATTGCAGATTATTCTCAATTTCACACCAACTAGAAGTGTAAGGTTTCGGCTCCACAGTCCCTAAATTGTGAAGGACAATTGACATGACTTCATGTAGTGAATTTGGTTGTGCATTTTGGCCCAAGAGATGGCTAGATCTACACATATTCATGAGCAGTTGCTAATGATTTAGCTGTGTGGTCAGGGACTTGAAATGAACAAAACAGTAAGGTTGGTGATGAGGAGGTTTGAGAAAGGGATATGTGTATAGACTTCTTGGAATAAGTAAAGGAGATGAAGATATTTTCTCCCTACCAAAGGACATAAAGCTCACCAAAAGACATAATGAGAACAGAATCTTAATAAGGATAACAAAATGGCCACGGCACCAGTTTCTGGAAGGACTGGTCACTGTGTGAATGATTACATTGGACTCTTTCTGTCATAGGCAGGAAAGAGAGATCTTTCCCACTGGAACAGATACATATTCTGGACACGGATTTGTCATCTATAGAGCATCTGTTTGGAATGCCTACTCAACATCCTTATCTACTCCAGACTACATGACTTCTAATCAAACAATTCATTTTAGAGTAAAAGAAGTGGAGCAATGGGCTCATGCTATGGAATTCACTTGTTTTAATGCATATGCCCTATCTAGGGGCAACTGACATAATAAATAAATAGAACAGCCTACTGATCACTTATCTAAGTCTTGAGTTGAGGCAATATTCTTTGGGATTATAAGATTCTGCCTTACAAGAGGCAATATCTGATTTGACTTAGTAAACCAAGTTTAGAATACATTGTGTTATTCCCCTAGAGACAGAATATGTGATCTGGAAATCTAGAGGTAGAAATGGGATGAGCTCCTCTCACCATTTCAACTAATAAACCACTTGTAGAATTTTTGTTTCCTATCTCTTCAACTTTGTGCTCTAATGGATTAGAGGTTTTAGTCTCCAAAAGGGAAATGTTTCAATTAGCATTTAAAGTGTGGTTCTATTGAATGGGAGACTGCCACTTGGCCATTTGGGGCTCTTCATGCTATGAAGCCAGTGGGCAAAGAAAAGGGTTATTCTTCTGACTGTGGTGATTTGTCTGAATAGCCAAGGGGAAATTGGGAGCACGGGGAACTATATGTGGAGTCCAGGTGATCCTTTGGGTGTGTTTTACTCCTTTCATGCTCAATATTCATGAATATTATTACAGCTAAGGAGAGTCAAGACTACTGAGGGTTCAGATCCTTCAGAAATGAAGGTTTGGTTCACTCTCCTGGGAAAAGAACATTGTCTAGCTGAATTCCTGTCTGAGGACAAAACAACAACTGTGACACTGAGAAAGATACTGATAAATACCAACTGTGGGGGCTGGTGCTATGGCGCAGTATGTTAATCCTTTGCCTGCAGTGCCAGCATCCCATATGGGTGCCAGTTTTAGTCCCGGCTGCTCCTCTTCTGATCCAGCTCTCTGCTATTGCCTGGGAAAACAGTAGGAGATGGCCCAAAGGCTTGGACCCCTGTACCTGTGTGCAAGACCAGGAAGAAGCTCCTGGCTCCTGATCAGCTCAGATCCGGCCACTGTGGCCATTTGAGTGAACCAGCAGATGGAACACCTTTCTCTCTGTCCCTCTTACTGTCTGTGATTCTACCTCTCAAATAAATAAAAAAAAATTTAAAAAATATATCAACTGTGTCCTCATGACTGATTATAGAAATGAAGAATGTAGCAGCATACACCCTTAAATTTTCTTCCTTGCTTATTACTATATATAGTGGGATAGTTTATTTCTTTTCCCTTCTCTTTCTCATTATTTAAGTTTTTTTGTTGAAGGTTAATTCCACACTTTGGTCTTACTGCCAAAAGGTGGTGCTAGAGAGAGACTGAAAGACAACACGAAGGACACAGAATACTTTTTTTTTTCCAGCATCACCCCAATCTTGCAGGATTGCTAGATAAAATGTCGAACACTTTAGAGAAATTTGAATTTTAGATAACAGTCTTTTTTAAGTATGTCCCATGCAATTTTAGTATAAATATTCTAAAAGTTATCTATTGTTTATTTAATATTCAAACTGAATTGGGTACCCTGCATTTTGTTTTTGCTAAATTTGGCAGCCTCACAGCCTTGGTTCTTCATCAAGCAGCAGTTTGCTCCTGGAACAATTCTCGTTTAGAGAACCAGTCTCATAGCACACACCTCAGAGACATCAATGGTGGCCAGCTGGCGCCTCCTCTTTCCTTTGTTCCCTCAGCCTTGGGGTGCTGGCAGAGCCTTTGTGTTTCTTTTCATCTTTTCAATTCCTTAATACATAATTAAAAATTGTTTATATTGCATTCTCTGTGAAAGCAACTGATATAGGCCTTGACTGATAGAGTTCACAGTAATCACAGTTGGCAAAGTAATGCCTCCAGGATGGTCAAAGCAAAGGAAATTCAACTGGGACTGTCTGTGGCTTATTGAATTTGTACAAATTAAGAAAAATTGATGTTATCCAGGGCTATTGAGGGAGCAATGGAAAGTAAAAAGTTCTAGTGTACTTTGGATTTTAAAGAGCTATAATTTTTTTGGAAAACTATTTCCCAATATAATCAAAAACATAAAAAAAAATTTTTGCCCTCTGACCTCATATTTCTACTTCTAAGAATCTGCATGGAAAAAACCCAAAATCTATGCACTAAGATATTTATAATAATGCTATTTATAATAAAGATTGACTGGAAATAACCTTGACACTTAACAAATGAGTAGCATGATTAATGATAATTAAGTATTAATGCTCATTAAGTATTAATGCTAATTAAGATTCAGCTATTTATTTGAAACTCTGAGTTACACAGAAAGAAAGAAAGCCAGACAGAGAGTACTATGGACACTGAGTGGAAATTTTACAGCACCTAAGAATGATCATTATGCTGGTGCTGTGGCATAGTGGGTTAAGCCGCTGCCTGCAGTGCTGGCATCCCATATGGCTGCCAATTCAAGTCCTGGCTGTTCCACTTCCAATCCAGCTCTCTCTCCTGGCCTGGGAAAGCAGTGGAAGATGGCCCAAGTCCTTGGGCCCCTGTACCTGTGTGGGAGACCTGGAAGAAGCTCCTGGCTCCTGGCTTTGGATTGGCGGAGTTCTGGCTGTTGCAGTCAATTGGGGAGTGAACCAGCAGGTGGAAGACCTCTCTCTCCCTTTCCTTCTCTCTTTGTGTAACTGACTTTCAAGTAAAATAAATAAATCCTTTAAAAAAAAGATCATTATCAGAGTCGGTGAACTCAGGGGGCTTCCATAGCTTTGGCAGCTCATGACAAGAGCCCAGGGTGATTACTGATGCCATAAACAAGAGTGTCAATTTGTTAAGTCAACAACAGGAGTCACTGTGCACTTACTCCTCATGTAGGATCTTTGTCCTTAGTGTGCTGTACATTGAGATTTAATGCTATAACTAGTACTCAAACAGTATTTTTCACTGTTTGTTTCTGTGTGGGAGCAAACTGTTGAAATCTTTACTTAATATATGCTAAACTGATCTTCTGTATATAAAGAGAATTGAAAATGAATCTTGATGTGAATGGAAGGGGAGAGGGAGTGGGAAAGGGGAGGGTTGCGGGTGGGAGGGACGTTATGGGGGGGAAGCCATTGTGCTCCATAAGCTGTACTTTGGAAATTTATAGTCATTAAATAAAAGTTAAAAATAAAAAAAAGATCATTATGAAGATTGTGTAGCAATACAGCATATGCTATGAAGTTACTAAAATCAACTACCATGCCAAGAGCCTTATATTTCTTAATTTATTTAATCCTCACTATCACCATTCCCATGTTACATATTGGAAAAGTGAGGTACAGAGTAGTTTGCTCAGTTGTTCATATCAGAACCTGGAGAATCAGGTTCTAGGGCATGTGTTCTTAACACTAAAACATTCTTCACCAAGTTAGTTGGAAGAGAAACTTAAACAGTATATCTGTCTGTCTATCTAATGATTCTGATTGCAAAGAAACACAGAATTCAGAAGGAACTATCAATACTAATGGTTCCAAATGAAAGTATGAGTGAATTTTCTATGTTCTCTATTCAAGAAGGTGCTTGTTTTTCACTGGCTCTTGGGTGAGGCCCTCTCCCAAAACACAGGTTGGATTTATGTCTGCCTAGAGGCTGTGTATTGGGCTGAGGTAGAGGGCATAGCAAACAGTTGGAGCTCAATAAGTACACATTCATTATTCAGGGCATCAGAAGGTAGGACTATAAACAGGAACACACTCTCTAGGAGATAAGGGGCTAGTGCTCCCATCTCCACACAGCTGTGGCTGCTGAACTGTCAGTTGGGTCCCAGAGGCAGGACCAAGGACTATTGAGAATCCCCAAAGTGCTCAATGTTTGTTTACTGATGGCCTACCAAGTGACAGACAACATGCCAGGCATGGTGAAAGACACAGATGAATCAAACTTGCCATCAGGTAACACCCAATTTATCAAGCTGTGGGCACAAATGATATAAGAAAATCAGTAGTTAAAGGTCATTGGAAATTCCTTCCTTTATTTATTCAGCATCACATATGAACCAGACTCTGGGGTACTGAGGATATCTTTGTTAACAGAATAGACCAGGTTATCAAATGATTGCAAGTTTGGTGACCATTATGAAGTTGTTTTTAATATCTTTCTTAGTTTTTTAATTTATATGTAGAAAAACTATGAAGGTGTCTGAAAAGTTTATGGAGAATGAATATTATGAAGAAACTATGCATAGATTTTCATTTTTCTGCTCCCAAACAACCCTATCTTTTAATTCCACTATTCCACAAGGTTCCAGATATCACCACTATCAACCGAGCTTTGCAAATTCATGCCTCCCTACACACTCTGTGTACCCATCATGTTATTCATGGTCCCCTAAACACACCATGCACTTTTTTTTATTTATTATTATTATTTTTTTTGACAGGCAGAGTGGACAGTGAGAGAGAGAGAGACAGAGAGAAAGGTCTTCCTTTGCCGTTGGTTCACCCTCCAATGGCCGGCGCACCGCGCTGATCCGATGGCAGGAGCCAGGTACTTATCCTGGTCTCCCATGGGGTGCAGGGCCCAAGGACTTGGGCTATCCTCCACTGCACTCCCTGGCCACAGCAGAGAGCTGGCCTGGAAAAGGGGCAACCGGGACAGAATCCGGCGCCCCAACTGGGACTAGAACCTGGTGTACCGGCGCCGCAAGGCGGAGGATTAGCCTCGTGAGCCGCGGTGCCAGCCACCATGTACTTTTACACTTTTGTGCTTTTGCCCATTGTGTTCCCACTCTGTAGGACCCTGTTGCAGTCCATGATTTATTCCTTAAGACTCAGCCCAACTGATTGCCTCTGTGATTCATTGCCTGCTTCTCCCAGGCATCGTTAACCATCCCTTATTTCCCCGTATTTTCTTATTTAACCTGAAGAAAGCTGGGCTATGTCATAGCCAACCTCATCTCCGAATTACTTCAACAGAAACTCCAAACTAACACCCAGGAAAGCATCAAAAGCAATCTAAACAATTACTTAAATCTCTTAAAATGGTGCCAGGAGAATTACACTGTATGACCATCTCCTAAATCCCCAATATCCTTTGTTCATCATTTTCACCAAAGTCTATTTTGGTGCCTACTTGCCACTTCTTTGTCTCTCCACAAGGAATTCCAGACCTCTTACTCTACCTCTCAATACTCACTTTCATTTTGTTTCTAATGGGTCAGAATCTGTACTTTAGAAGATCTCTAGATGAATATATGTGCCCGTTCAAGTTTGAGACACACTGAACTAGTGACTTCTCTAGGTGCAGTATTCTTTTCTGCTCATCCAATTCTTTTTCAGGCCTATGAAAAGCATGTGCCACTAGATGGCGGTGAAGGTGTTCTACCACAGATGTTCCCAAAGACACCATACTTTTGATGGGCCTTTTCTTTTTTGGGATATCAAATGTCTTCCAGAGTTAGAATCTGAGAGTTGAATCCACTGGGCTCACCTGCAGACACTAAGAACTGGATGTGGATTGGAGATCACGCAGTCCCATAATTGTGCAGATAAGGAAACAGGGCCAGAGAGAGAGGATGGCTTGCCCTAGTCAGTCACACAGTTGGAAGCAAACGCAGGAAAGCTTGAGGCACAGCTTCCACCCTTCATGGTCTGTGAAGCTCAGACAGCCTGTCCTGACTGGAGCTGAAGGCAGTGGGAGGGACATTGTTGGATTTCACTGTGTTGGAACTGAGCTTGGGCAATGGATATCACTCAGCTATGACTCTGGGAGGGGTGGGAAATCTGATAGGAAAGAGTTTCAACTTGTTCTGAAAGGATGTGCAGGCAGCCGCTACTTACTGACCACAGTTACTGTGACCTGTGCTATGTGCCCACCTGCATTTGTTCATCTAATTCTTTACAACAATTCTATGAAGAAGGTACTAATGTACTCCCACAACTGTGGTCTCTCTCTATTTCTTTCTCTCTTTTTCCCTCTCTCTCTTGAAAAGCGAGGCTCAAAGGAAGTAGAAACAATCAGGAGAGAACATCTGAATCCTCTCATCATCAAGTCTACCAACCCTTTGCCTCTGTTCGTATACTTTGCCCTTTCTCCGTTGGCATCCATACATTCTCCTTGCTCCTAAAGCCACCTCTGCTTGTGTACTAGATTCCATCATTTTTCCTCTCAAGGAATTTCTTCTGTTATTTTCTCCCATTTCCTGCAGCCCTCAGTTTCCCCTTCTCTAGTGCATCATTCCCATCACTGCAAATATGTTGTAAAGTTTCCCTGTTTGATAACCTCTCCCTGGAACCCATGTATTAGCACTTTATTCCTTACTCCCCTTTATTGCCAAATTCCTTTAAAGAGCGGAATATACTCCTTCCATGTTCTTCCTTCTCAGTCTGCCGGAAACCCAGCCAAATGACATGACTTGCCTCCACCATGTCAAATCCAGTGGTCACTTCTCATCCTTCCTCTCAGCACCAAGTAACAGTGCTGCTCATTCTCTCCTTTGAGGAACTCTTTCTGCACTTGGCTCCTGGAATGTCACACTCATTGCTTACTTCACCAACTATTTCTTCTTTGTCTCCCTCTGGGATCCTCCTTGGAGGCCATGCTCTGAGATGGCAAGCTATCCTGACTAAGCAAAAAGTAGAATTCAGCAGGAAGAATGGCAGTTCTTGAGTCCTAGTTATAAAGTTTGGCAAATAATGTTGTCATCTCCATCATTAACATTCATTTTTTTGGGTGGAGGGGTGGAGGAGGTAGGCTCTTGGGTTATTACTGGGGATTTAAAAACAGGGAGGAAGGGGGCTGGTGCCATGGCTCACTTGGTTAATCCTTCACCTGCAGTGCCAGCATCCCATATGGGCGCCGATTCTACTCCCGGTTGCTCCTCTTCCAGTCCAGCTCTCTGCTGTGGCCCTAGAGGGCAGTGGAGGATGGCTCAGGTGCTTGGGCCCCTGCACCCACATGGGAGACCAGGAGGAAACACCTGGCTCCTGGCTTCGGATCGGCATAGCCATTTGGGGGGTGAACCAATGGAAGGAAGACCTTTCTCTCTGTCTCTCTCTCTCACTGTCTAACTCTGTCAAAAAAAAAAAAAAACAAAAACAAATAAACAACAACAACAAAAAAAAAAAACAGGGAGGAAGAAAGCTTAGGTCTTGGAGGTAACCATCCTGAGAAGCCCTGGGGATCCAGAGATGCACTGGGATATGTGGCTTGTGTCCCTGAATGCCACAGGCAGCTGAAAGCATGACTGGTTGTTGCCATTCACAATGAAAGGAAAACAAGTGTTCTTTTGCAGAGGGACTTTTCCATAATTATATTTCCTGTAAACTGAGTACTTGAGGCTGTAGGTTTGGGAAAAAGCACAAAAGGACAAACTAAAAATGTAGTCTCTGCTTTTAATGGTCACATTTGACAGTATCAAAGGTGTTTCCATGCTGAACAACAGATTATTAGAGGAAAGGGAAAGAAGTCACCACTTTATCAAGTGATGGCAAAACTGCTGACCCAGACGGAGAGGCAGGCAGGAGAGTTAGGCTTGGAGTGGGTCTGGTCAAGGTGGCTTGGGAGGCCTGGCCCTTGCAGGACTGAACAGCCTCTCCGATAATGTCAGCCCTATTTCCGTGATCCACAAGAGTCACCTGTGCCCAGCAGTCAGCAGCTGTTATCATTTTGTCTTCAGCGTCTTTTGAATGCCTGTTCAGAGCATTCTCTGTAGTAGGATGTGAATGTATCAAGACTTAGTTGTCAGCACAAGTGTTCATAAAATCCAGGCCCTCTCCTCCCCATCATCAAAACCTCTTTGTCTCAATTCTTAACTCTTACTTCCTCCTTCCCATTCTGTGTGTCCATAGCCTACTATGCACCAAAGACATTAACAACAGGAACCATGTAGTGAGCACTACGCATGCCTCTCCTCATACGTGAACAATGTTCTTACGACAACTGAGGGCTACAGGCAGGACACTGCTGGAAAACACTTAACAGAGAACCAGGGGCAGCCTCCAACCACTGAGAGTAGAAGGCCCTATGGAAGCACCCTGTCCATTCTGGTGGTGCAGGCTGGTGATCCGTCTTGGCTGCTAGTACTTTTATATACTTTTCACAGGTAAGGAAAAGAAGGCTCTGGGAATTTAAGCCATGTGGTCACAGAACAAAGAAGGGAAGTAAGCATTCAGACTTGTCTCAATGGGTGACTGTTAAGCACTTTAGCTCACAAATTAACACTTAAATTATAGGGGTGACAATGGCCTGTCCCAGCACACAGGCACCCGACAAGCTTTCTGGCCCTAGGATGTGGCAGGACTGGGGGCAGTGCAGGTTTAGGTGAGGCTGGGGTAGGTGGGTATGTGCAGGATGCTCTGAAGCTGAGGCATCAACTGGACTTTGCTGTCTCCAGGCTCACTGTGTGGTCAGCCTGTAGGCAGAGGTCAGGGGCCTGGGGCCACTAGGCTGGTAACATCCTGGACCTGGCGCCTGCGAGTCTCCTTCCCTAGGATAAACCTGGCCTGGCCTCCAGCATGACCACTCCCATTACCTTTCCCCTTCCAGGTCTTTCTTTCGTCCCCCAAAAGCTCAGATGCATGTCTGGTCCCAGCTGAAATAACAAAGTCACCTGAGCCTCTGCCTTTTCCAGAATTCGTGTGACGAGTCAGTTCATTGGCAGCCAGTGATGAGTCAGTTCATTGGCAGCCAGTGATGAGTCAGTTCATTGGCAGCCCTGTCCTGCATGGACCAGACTGGCCTGGGCAGAGGCTTCTGTGGGTCTGAGGAAATAATCAGAAGCCCTGGGGAACTATTCTCCCTTCAAGTGCTGAGGCTCTGAAGGCTTAGTGATTCTGAGGGCTGGCTGGGAGGCAGTTCAGATAATGTGCCCTGAGCTCCTTCCAGCTCCAGGCAGTTGCCCTGACCTCATGAGCTTGGGCCTCTGAGGATATCAGTTATGTCTTTCCTTGTCACACTGAGGGTATGAGGCTGGGCTAGTGTTCAAAGCTAGCTGCACTGCCCCAATCTCATTTTCAAGGGGCCACTGGGTTGCATCTCTGCAGTTGTGGCTCCCAGGGAGATCCTCAGAATCTATCCCCAGGTCTTACTGGGTGGCCAGGGCCCATCTCAGCTCACATCATTGGTGTAGTTTTGGTTTCTGCATTTCACTGCTAATCCTCTTGGCTAGCATTTCTCTTCTTTTCTCCATCTCTCTCTCTCTCTCTCTCTCTCTCTCTCTCTCTGCTTCATTCACAACCCTCATCCCTTCTGTTGATAGAGAACTCCCCTGCTCTTTTTGAGCCTTGCTACGTGATTTTGTTTCATTTCTCCTCGTTTAGGATTTGGAAGTTAGAGAGGACACTTCCAGAATGGATGAGTCTTCTGTGGTCACGGGACTCCTCACCAGTCATCCACTATCCGCAGTGAGCTGGTACTGCCCACTTATCTATGAGAACACACATCCCAGGTCCTGGGCCCATCACTAACCATCCTGTGGCCATGGGTGACCCCTTCCCCTCTCTGGGCCTCACTCTCAGGTCTGAAGACTATGGGAGTTAGAGGAGGGAGTAGCAATGATGGGGAGGAGAGGGGGAGAGCAGCAGAACAGTGGGGAGCAGCAACACCCACCCTCAGGTGGGGTCTGCAATCTGACTCTTACCATGATGGGAAGACCTGCTCCATCACCTCATACACACGGGTGCAATAGCAGCGCCGTGTCACGGACAGAGTGGAGAATTCAGAGTCAGAAATAAGTGGCTTCCACCTTGGTGCATGTCTGGCCAGGTGACCTTGAGTGAGCCTTCACCCCCTTGGACTTGTGTTTTCTCATCAGTGACACAGGGCAGCCTTGAGTGTCCCCTCAGAGGGGCAGCAGGGCGTTGCAGGAACTGGTGAGATAGTGTGACTGAAAACTGCTCTTCAGGCCTAAGGTCTCCAGTGCATGCAAATGTTCCATCTGGGTCCCCTGGAATGCATAGTCTGCAATCTAACAGAGTGCTCGGGGTGTTTTTAGGAAGTGTGCTTGTGGAAAGAAGGGGAAGGAAGCAGATGGGATGGGGGCAGTTGAACTGAAGTTGAGCTGTGATGGAGACTGCAGAACCTCAGCCAGCTCTCCAGAGACTTCGGTCCTGCATGGAGCCAACAGCAGGCCTTGCGTTCCCTCAGCCCTGGCAGGAGAGGACTGTGGGTGAGGTGGGTCTCTGTAGCAGAGGCTCTGCCGACAATTGGGGCAACAAATCTTTCCTGGAAGGAGCCTCTTGGTCCACCCCTTTATTGTTACTTGTATATCACACCTGGTGTCAGACTGTGCTTTGCAAAGGCTGCAGTGGTATTACAGGGCTCCTGTCATTCTGGAACTGCTTGCCAGTTCTCCTCATGAGTTCTAGAATCATGAATTTAGTTTCTGGGAGAAAAATGGGAAATTTCCCTTTCATTTGCTGTGGGACCCACAAGCCTCTTATATCAGATTTTGCCTGGAGGGTCTATAGGTAGGACATAAAAAATGAAACAAATGAATTGCTTTGCTTTAAAAAGTAGCTCTGTATTTCAAAAGCTGTACCTATAAATTTATATTTATTAAATATAAGCTTTCCAAAAAAGTAGTTCTGTGTATAAGCATGCAGACATGCACATGTAAATATGCACATATATGAGTGTCCGAGCACAGGTGGGGTTGCAGTTGTATGTGCGTATAAGTATGAGGATCTGAACAAGAGACAGGCCATGGGGGCAGGCGTCCAGTGTAGTCACACCCACATGTGTGGGTGAGTATGCTTATGTGACTGGCAGTTTGTGTAGATGTCATTCATTCACTCTTCAAACATTTATAAAACATTTATAATGTGACCTGGGAGGGGGCACAAGCAAAGGTGAGGCTTGATTCCCACTCTGGGAGCTTCTTATCACCTCCTTGGGAGGCAGGCAGCACAATGGAGGTATGTGGGGTACAGTGAGGTAAGAGAAGTGAGAGGGGAGCAGGCGGGTGGGTGCTTCACTCAGATTGGGGAGCACGGGATGGTGTGGGGGCTTTCCTGGGCTAAGAGACCCTCAAGCTGCGTGTTGAAGGGTTAGCAGGACTTAAGCAGACTAAAATGATGGGAAAGTGTGCTGGGCAGAATGTGCACATTCAGAGAGAAGCGACTGGTCACGAGGTCGCAGGGCTAAAAGTGAAGGGAGGCTCAGGGGGCAGAAGAGAGACCCCTGCAGCCTTATGCCTTCAGGGAAGGAGAGTAGACTCTCTCACAAGGAAAAAGTGGCAGAGTCGCTATACTTACATCTTAGAGGCACACTCTGGCAGCAGTGTGGGGGTGGACAGGGTTGCCTGCTGCATGGCCTGATACGTTCTATTGCATGATCTGTGAGGATGTACGCATATGGGGCTGTCTGTGGCTCATACATCTGGAGCCTGTGCGCCAGGTGTGCCGCCCACATGCACTTATTTTCCACTTCCATCCTCTGGCCTTGGCAGCCCAGGGGGTCCTAGGGGGTGGCCATCCTGCTGCTGATTCATGGGTATGTGGTGTGACGGGGGAGCTGGTCAGGGGCTGGCCAGCAGGTGCTTCCTGCAGGACCAGAGGCACACCCCAGCTCACTGGGCTGACGTTGAGGTGATGAGGACAGTGGAAGAATGCTTCCCTTCCCCAGCCAGTCCTCCTGGATCGCACTGGCCAGTCTGCAGAATGTACTTGTTTGGGTAAGCCTTGGCTGGCTGAGGCCCTGTCCCAGGCCCAGGCATCAGGGTGAGGGGAGGTAAATGAAAGGCTAGGAGTTTCCTCTCTCTCTCTGGACACCTACTCTTCAGACACTGGAGTCATGTATTTTGAACTTCATCATCTAACAGTGCTATCCCACCTCTTGAAAATTCAAGACAAATACCAAAACATTATTAATCACATTTCTTGTTCCCTATAATGTGGACCACAAGGAAAGGAAGGGGCACTAGGTTTTGTAATGAGTATAAGACCTGGGTACAGTATGATGAGTGGTAACTAACTTGGGATTTGGAGTCCAAGTGCCTGGGGCTCAAGTCTCAACTGCATACTCAATGGCTATGTAAGTTACTTACTCTCTATGCCTCAGTTTCTTCATTCATAAGACCGAGGAGCTAATATCTCATAGTGTTAACTATCCTCAGTGCTTGGAACAGTGCCTACCTAATGAATACTCATCTGTAAACCTTAGCTGTATTGTCCAGGTTTGAGTCCTCTGGAATGTGTTCCTAGTTCATTTGATGACAAGTTGGAACTTCTCTGGGGTTGTAGAGGAATATTCTGTGAAATGAGATGTAGTCAATCATTTATTTCCAAGGACAAGAACTGTCTCCCACCTGCTCATTATGTTTATCTTACAGATCTTTACAGATCTTTGATTTTAAAGGATTTTGTTTGCCAAATTTCATTTATTAAACTATAACTTATGCTGCCTCACAAGGTGTCTCTTGAATATCTCAAAATGTTCCATACCGAAAACTCCTGAATCAGGTGAGATAATCCCTGACAGGCCACTTTCCATTCCAGCTCCGATACTGGCACCTCCATGTCAGGAAGCAAGTGCCTTCTGCTGTTTCTGGGCTCTAGGATAGGAGGTGACCAAGTGAAGATGCTTCTTGTGGGATTTTTTTTTTTTTAAGTTTAAGTGGTAAACACGCACACACACACACACACACACACACAGGAAGCTCTCTGCTGATTCACTCCCCAAATGCCCGTAGTAGCTGAGCCAGGAGCCAGGAGCCAAGAGCTAATAACTTAATCCAGATCTTTTCACATGGATAGCAGGATCCCAGTTACTTAAGCCATCACTGCTGCTTCCCAGGGTCTGCATTACAGAAAGTTGAAGTCAAGAACTGGAACCAGAACTCAAACCGAGGTACTCCAATACTGGACGTATGTATCATAATTATAGACTTAATTGGTAGGCCCAAGCCCTCCTTCACATTGGCTTTTAAAGTGTTCTACGTTCCTGATGCTAATGTCTTTGAGGGTTATCATTCTCAGCAGTACACATTCCAGCCGTGATCAGGGAAGAAATTGTCTTGATTCCTTGCTAGGGATAAACCTTGTGTTGGGAAAACCCAAGAGTAAGTTATTATGGGCTGTGGAAAGTCATTTTAATGGTGACTGATGTTTTGGTCTGATGAGTCCCATGCACTGGTACTTTCTATATGAGTGTATTTACTCTTTGAATTTTCATAATACTCTTTCAAGGCAGTGATTATTATGTCCGTTGAATAGATGATGATACTGTAGTTAGAGAAGTGGTTTGTCCAAGCTCAATCACCTAGTACAAGAGCGCATTGTTTAGAATTTCTTACATACAGTAGTAAATTACAAAATTCTTACCTACCTCTGAAGTAGTAGTGATGTTTTCCGTTTTGTAGATAAGGATCCTGAGGCTTAGCAAAGTTAAGGGACTTGTTCAAAGTTACAGGGCTAAGAGTTAGCCAAGTGGAGGTTGAATCCAAGTTTGATGTTCTTTCTTTAACAGCTGCTGGCAGCCAACCAGCTATGAGGTGGTACCCCTCCCCCACTTTCACATGCAAATGAGTCTTGTGAAAAGGCATTCATCTTCAGGCTTTGTCAGGTGGGGTGGAAACTTACCTTGGATGTCATCATTGAACATGCAGTACTTGTTGCGGTATTTGTTGAGCAGGCGGAAGGCGTTGGCATTGGCGAAGTCTTCAAACTGGATGAGGCAATTTATTCCAAACCTAGTGGGGAGAGTGGGGAGAACCCATGATTGCCTCTCCAAGGCAGATCTCTGGCAGATCTCAGCCTGCCCTGGGAGTGGAGAGGTGTTGGCCAGGGACGAGAGTAGGATGACTTCTTCGTGTGGGCTTTTTGCCACCTAGCTGACTCTGGAACTCCTGTGTTTGGAACTCTGCCTGCCCCATCATGGATGAGGACCAGGAAGAGGGAGAGTAGGGGACACTGGATTTGGTGGTCAGCTAGGCCACCATCACTGTATCTAAGTGGTTCATGGCTCCTATGGGCTGCCATGGCAGAGCCAGGAGTGCTGGGAAGGCTGAGATGGGCCTGCCCTCTCTGCAGCCAGTGGCCTTCCAAGAGCAATAGAAGGCTTACTCTAAAACCAAGTGTTTGCAGGCTGGCTGGCTTCCCCTGTGCGGGTAGCTGGGGAGCCTCCACAGTCTCCAGATCTCTCCCTTGCTGGACTGTGAGGCCTGAACTTCCACCATTAGACTGTTCCATGATGGGATACAAGATTGGGCAAGGCCGTGGCATGACGTCACTGCCATGTGCTATCTCGGTGAAGGTGTTTTTCCAAGTGCAGGCTTACAGAAGAAATCAGCCAGTGAGTTTTTTAAAAACGCTGATCACATAGACCCGCTCTCAGTGGAGTGGGGCTTGGGAATCAGTGTTTTTTGTCATGAAACCCAGGGGGTTCTGATTCTGACAGTCTGGAGAACTCTGAGAGACACTGTCTTTCCTAGTATACTACTTGCTATGCCTTAGTTAAAATCAGGCTTAGACAGCTCCAGATTTTACAGTTTTCTTAAAAAATGACGGGCTCATTAGAGTTTTGTAACCAATTTTTCCTTTTGACATTTGCTGTCTGTTAGGCAGCAGAGCATGAAGGCCACTGCTCACTTGTACCAGGCCACCCCAGCCAGGCTTTCCTGCCCACATCTTTCTGGCTGTTTGCTCCTGGTATTTGATTATTTTGTTGCTGTCTCTTATTCTTTCTGGAAGCAAACATGGTAGTAATTACTAAAAAATTAATTAACACATGCACAGAAAAACAGGTTTCATCTTGTGGGCCACTACGTAATTGAGAAACTGCCATCTGGTTTTTTCTTTTTCACATTTTTCCTGCTCACCGAGGGAAAATGTGTCCTGACTGATCCACAAGGGGTGTCAGGGCAGGGGTAGGGAGAAGTGCCTGCCATTTAAACCTGGTATGAACTTCAGGCTTGCTGCCAGCTTGTGACTCGCCGTGGAAAGATTTATTACTTTGCTAGAAGAGGGGAGGGCCACGCACTTGGGGGCTCCTTTCCTCTCTCTTTTTAAAATATTTATTTACTTATTTTTATTTATTCAAAAGGCAGAAACTCAGAGAGAGAGAGAGAGAGAGAGTGAGAGTTTCTTTCTCTGCTGGTTCACTTCCAAATGAGGGCTAGGCTGGGCCCAGCCAAAGCCAGGAGCCCAGAACTCAATCCAAGTCTCCCCCATGAGTGGTGGCAGGGACCCCTTAGCACATGAGCCATTACCTGGAGTCTGCCAGAGAGCACATGATTATGGAGCTGGAGCCAGAAGTGGAGCTGAGATTCAACCGCAGGTACTCTGAGATGGGATGTGTGTGTCCCAGGTTGCATTTTAACCTCTTTGGTAAATGCCCACTCCTGGGCATATCTTTCTGATGTGGCTGGTCCAGGAAACATTTTTGCTAACCTAATAATTTTGTGCATGGCTTACCCTGTGGGCAGAAATGGCACTGGACAAACAACTCTTTGCTCCTGCCTTGGTCCTTCCAGAGCCTTTGTTAGTCAGTGCTGCTTCTGATGAGGGAACATTTCAGGGGCAGAAACAGAGAGGTAGTGACCTGCCACAGCCCAGTGCTAGTAGGGCTGGACTTGGGTCAACATGCTGGTAGGCCTGACCTGGCTCTCCACCTACACCTGAGTGACCTTGCACATGTCTGTTACCACTCTATTCTGTTAATGGGCACAATAATACATGCCGGCCAACTTTTGTGAGAGGTTGAGAGGATTAAAAGCTGAGGGTGGAGGCCAGTGTTGTGGTGTAGCAGGTAAAGCTGCCACCTATGATGCCAGCATCCCATATGGGCAGTGGTTCAAACCCCAACTGCTTCACTTCTGATCCAGCTCCCTGGTAATGGCTTGGGAAGAGCCGTGGAGGATGGCCCAAGTGCTTGGGCTTCTGCACCCACGTAGGAGACCTGGATGAAATTCCCGGCTGCCGCCTTCAGCCTGGCTCAACCATGGCTTTTTCAGCCTCTAGGGAGTGAACCAATCGATGGAAGATCTCTTTCCATCTCTCCCTCTGTCTCTGTAACTCCAACTTCCAAATAAATAAATACGTCTAGTTTTTAAAAAAGCTGAGGGTAATTTTCTCTAGCTTCATTATTATTTTTTTGAAGATTTATTTTATTTATTTGAAAGAGTTACACAGAGAAAGAAAGAGAGCTTCCATCTGCTGGTTTATTCCCAAAATGGCCACAATGGTCAGGGTTGGCCTAGGTCAAAGCCAGGAACCAGGAGCTTCTTCTGGGTCTTCCACGTGGGTGCAGAGGTACAAGGACTTGGGCCATTTTCCACAGCCTTCCCAGGCATATTAGCAGGTAGTTGGATCAGAAGAGGAACAGCCAGGACTTGAACTGGTGCCCGTATTGTATGCTGGCTTTACCTGCTAAGCCACAATGCTGGCCTCTCCAGCTTTACTGAGGTATCATTGACAAAAATTATAGATATTTAAGGTATACAATGTGATGATTTGGTAAAAGGACACATTGTGAAATGGTGACCGCAGTCACACTATTTAACTTATCCATCATCTCTCACTCACATAGTTGTTTACATGTGTGGTATGGGAACCTAAGATTTCTTCTCTTAGCAAATCTCAAGTATATAACACTGTATTATGAACTATACTCTGAGGGTGATTTATAGACTGTAAAGTGCTAAGTACAAGTGTAATTCTGGGGACAATTCATATTCACAATCACAGAGTAAGTGCTGATGAGGGTGGAGGGTAAGGCAGGGGGCTCACTGTGTTTCTTGCCCCACCACCCAGTCCTCTTTTTTATACTAGGAATATAAATGATAGATAAAACCATGCAAAAGTATAACTCCATGCTTGCCAAGCCAACATTTACAGTAAGTGTTTTTCATGGTGTGAATTTCAAGTATTTAAATTGGGAGAGGGGAACAGAATGTCTTTGGATGCTGGTGACATTTTGTTATAAATAATTCCCACAAGACTCCCAGTGCTGTTCTGGAACAGGCCTGGAGCTAAAATGCTGAAAAGGTCAGAAAACAAAACAAGTCATGCATGCTTTTATTCTCTCTGCCTCTGTCTCTGTCTGTGTTTCTTTGACACACACACACACACACACACACACACACACACAAGCTTTAAGCAATACCACCACTCATTTGCAGAGATTAAAATAAAGTTAGAATTATAAACAAATACCTTTGTTCAGTGTATAATTAATGTTTAATATTTAATTCAGTTTTAAATAGGAAATCTCTCTCCCAACCCATGGAGCAATTTGATGCCACATTGAAGAAAACCTCATTAATGCAGATCACTTTAATCTTTACTTGAAACTGCATAAAAGACCTTGTGGACCACCATCCAATCACCTGGATGGAGAGATCCTAGAGCTCCTTGGATTTAAGAACCTCCAGATTCCTGTCCATCTTGGACACCCATGCCCATGGCTGCTCTCTGGATCTTTCATAATCAAGAAGCACTCCTAATCTAGATTTTCACACTGTTCCCTTTCAGTATCTGACCACAGCCTCTCCTTCTACTTTCCCTCACTGCTACTTCACCTACTCTTTTTTTTTTTTAATTTGACAGAGTTAGATAGTGAGAGAGAGACAGAGAGAAAGGTCTTCCTTCCATTGGTTCACCCCCAAATGGCCATTACGGCCGGTGCTGCACTGATCCAAAGCCAGGAGCCAGGTGTTTCCTCCTGGTCTCCCACACAGGTGCAGGCCCCCAAGCACTTGGGCCATCCTCCAGTGCCTTCCTGGGCCACAGCAGAAAGCTGGACTGGAAGAGGAGCAACTGGGACTAGAACCGGCGCCCATATGGGATGCCAGCACTGCAGGCAGAGGATTAACCAAGTGAGCCATGGCGCCGGCCCCTTCACCTACTCTTTGTTGGCATCAATACACTTTGCCTTTTGCCCTGTTATTCCAAGTTCTCAACCTCTCTCTTGTGGCCTTTCATGAAGCTGAGCCACTATCAAGCCTGAATCTAGGGTGGTTACTTCAGTCACTGTCTTAGTACCATCCATCCATTCATTATCCATCCACCTATCTGTTTGTTCATCCTTCATGGATCCATCCATCCATCCATCCATCCATCTTTCCAAGGGTATCTGTTGAGCGCCTATGAGGAGCTGATACTGCAGTTCAGTAATGCTTTAGGAGGGGGTGGATTCATGAAGGAGCTGAGAGGAAACACGGTGTTGTAAGTTGGTCTGACAACTTGCTAAACTAATTAGAGGCCGGCATCTCGGCTCACTAGGCTAATCCTCCGCCTGCGACGCCGGCACACTGGGTTCTAGTCCTGGTCGGGGCGCCAGATTCTGTCCCGGTTGCCCCTCTTCCAGGCCAGCTCTCTGCTGTGGCCAGGGAGTGCAGTGGAGGATGGCCCAAATGCTTGGGCCCTGCAGCCCATGGGAGACCAGGAGAAGCACCTGGCTCCTGCCTTCGGATCAGCGCGGTGCGCCGGCCGCAGCATGCCGGCCGCGGCGGCCATCAGAGGGTGAACCAACGGCAAAGGAAGACCTTTCTCTCTGTCTCTCTCACTGTACTCTGCCTGTCAAAAAAAGAAAAAAGAAAAAAAAGGCCGATTAGAAACAAAAGTGAAAATCTAAATTTCTCTTAGCTGAGAAAAACTTTTCTCAATTTATCCGTGTATATTCAAATCACACACAATGGTTTTTCACAGCAATGCTAATTTATGTCATTTATGAATTTCCTTATACATTCATTAAAACTCTAGTAACAATGGTAATAAAAACAGATAACCT
The DNA here is from genome assembly GCF_051225735.1 of Oryctolagus cuniculus. NCBI lineage: Eukaryota > Metazoa > Chordata > Mammalia > Lagomorpha > Leporidae > Oryctolagus > Oryctolagus cuniculus. The sequence continues at coordinate 77,716,665 of NC_142867.1, forward strand.
TCGGGCTGATACTATGGCTCAGCTGATTAAGTCGCTGCCTGCAACACTGGCATCCCATATGCGTGCCGGTCCAAGTCCCAGTTACTCTACTTTCTATGCAGCTCCTGGCTAATTTGCCTGAGAAAGCAGCAGAAAAGGCCCAAGTCCTTGGGTCCCTGCACCTACCTGGGAGACGGGGATGGAGTTTCCTTCCAGGCCCCGGAGAGTGAACTAGCAGATGAAGGATCTCTGTGTGTGTGTGTCTCCCTCTCTCTGTAACCCTGCCTTTCAAAGTAAATCTTTAAAAAAATAGCCTCTATTGAGTGTTTATTACCTGGTGCACACCATGCTAAACTCTTTATACACACTCTTTCAATTAATCTTTGTGTGACTTATGAAATGGATGCCATTTCCAGAGAAGGAATCCTGAGTTACAGATGTTATTTGCCCAGGGGGCTATTTACTATATTGCACTTGGTAAGTGGTGGAGATGCAATTTGAATTTGGCTCCATTTGACTCTAAAACCTACCTTAATTTGCTTTTAATAACAACACATAACAACATGGATTTATGAAAGATGAAACTAAATGCTTAATGAAGCTGAATTAGTTTTTCCATTGAGATAGAGAACAATTTTCATGTGGTGAAGAAGACACTGAACACGGAGACAGAAAAATCACGCTCTTTCTCTGTTTTTGACAAACACAACGAGTCTTGGCTGAAGTCCCCTTTCTTACTCTGAGTCTCTATTTCCTTGCCTGAGAACCTTGGGGGTACTTAACGTATATGGGGTTGGTGTTGATACATGGAGAGCATCACTCAAATATTTCTGTAAGTCCAAAGCAGGGACGTGACCATTCTTAGCAAAAACAACCTGGTGTAAGAAAGCCTGAAGAGTTTGTGCTTTGGAGTTCTTCAGGTGCTTACACAAATCAGGCCAGCTGAGGGAACAGGGCTGCAGCAGCTACCTTCCCAGGACACACTGTTGGAGCAGCAGTGGGCCCCTCACAGACCCATACCCAGAGCTGGGATTTTAGCACTGGAAGTGTCTTTCCTGTCCTCTGTCCCACCAGAGGCCATCCCCTACCCAGCAGACTCCTGTTTATTTGTCCCCTTCCGCACTTTTGAACTCTTCACCCTGTAGCCCTGGCAGCGGCAGCAAAACATCTGATGATTCTCCAGTGAAGAATTCCTGCAAAGGAGAAGAGGCAGCTCCCCAAGCCACACATGGAGCTGCCAGGGAAGGCATTCCAAGGCCAGAACTCACTTAAATCACAAGGCTGATGGGTGGATATTTGATTCATTTTTCCTGCAGTGCTCAAGCAAGGGGAAGTCTGCAAATGGGGACCTGTGCCTGGAAACCTGACAGTGACACAAAACCTAGACTATGACCAACAGAACCAGGCACCTGCCACTCGAGATACAGCCTCCCCAGGGGAGGTGACTGTTCTGTCCTCCCCCCGAACAAGCTGACTAGATGCCAAGTAGGGGGTGTTAGACTAGAACATCCCAGGGGCTGTAGACCATTTCTTTGTTCTGGAGGTCAAGACCTGCCATTCTTTCAAACACCTGGGTCTGACCTCTTTCAGGCCTGAACAAACAGGAGAGACCTGAGAGGAGCAGGTGAACTTGCTCAGCCAGTCTCCAAACAGAATGACTCAAGCCACCACACATATTTCCATGGGAATCTTCTCTGTTTCCCCAACAAAACACACACTTCCCACTGTTGAGTGTTCAGTGAGAGTATCAGCTATTACCCAGCAGAAAATTATTTCTTTATTATTATTTTCCTTCCAGGAACTAGAGTTGACAGAGTCATGAAAACTCCAGGCATTTTGCTATTCTATATATTCCACTACACTTGAGTCCTGTGAGGTGCTATCACAAAGAGGTTCAGTGGTTAAATAAGTTTGGAAAACTCCAGGAATTGCATATAGCATATACATTGCATATTAAAGCCTCTGAAAAGTCCTGTATTAAGAAACCTATTTAATCTGACACTTTATATAATTTTATTTGGCCAGAGACCTTACCCTGCTGCCTTGGCAGAGTGTGGTTGGAGAGACATGACTCTGTAGCAAGAACTTGTATAAGATGGGCTGGGTGGATTCAGGGTGAAGCTATCTCTCCCCATAGTTACTGCAATTGCTGCTTGCCATCAGTATCCCGGCTCTCACCTCCCTTTCTCCAAACTATCCTCTGCATCTTTCTAAACACAAATCTGTGCAAATTACTTGTTTCCTGAAAATTCTCAAAAGACTTCCACTGCCTTTGGAGTTATGTTCAAATTCTAGCAGTGTTCATTATCATTGAACATCTACATATCTTTGGATGTTCCTGGTACATTTTACTGCTTTCCAACCACCATGGGCCCTTGTTTAGTCCCATGTTTTTGCCTAGAATGCCCCTTTTTGCTCAGGCTAACTCCTACTCAGACTGTGAGACCCAGCTCAATGTTACTTTTCTTGGGAAGCCTTACTTGACCCATTGTGGGGAGCAACTCGGACTAGACTGTTACTGGAATTAAGACTTATTTTATGCATCTGCTTTCCCACAATATGGCGCTGGGAGAGGAGAAAACAGCTTCTATGCAGCTGCCTCTTGCCAACTTGAGTGATGACCTCCAGGAGCTGATCCTGCTCCTGATTGGAGGAGAGCAGCGTACTCGGCGTGTGGGCAGCCAAGTTGGGATTGGCGGAAGAGGACTATAAAGGAGGAGAGAGACAACATGCACCAGGAACATCTAAGAGGAACACCTGAGGAACATCTGAGCAGCCCCCGAGAGAGCCGGCCGGCGGTGTGCCGCTCCCCCGCGGAAGTGGGGAAAGTGGCTAGGGGGAACCGCCCTTCCACGGAGGTGGAAGGGACGGTAGCCAACCTGGGAAGAACCAGCAGCAAACCGGGGGAGGGCCGAGCAGACAAAAGAACAGCGCAGGGTCCTGTGTTGTTCCTCCACGAAGAGGGGGAGCGACATAATGGTGCCGTGACTCGGATATGAAGCCTAGGCAGGGTTTAGTGTCGTTCCTCCATGAAGAGGGGGAGCGACATAATGGTGCCGTGACTCGGATATGAAGCCTAGGCAGGGTTTAGTGTCGTTCCTCCATGAAGAGGGGGAGCGACAACCCATCACTTTCTCTACCCTTAGGATAATGCTAATTCTTTTCTTCTATAGGTTTCCATGATATTCTGAATATATCTATAATAACATATATCACACTATATATAACAATTATTGAAATATCTATTCTAGTTCAATTAAAGGAATGTATTAGGTAGGGTAGTTCCTCTGTGCCAGGAATTATACTAGGTACAGTATAAAAATTTAATTTAATAAACATATTCACTCTGAATAAGTGGCTGTCCTTGCTAGAAAACAAAGAGAAAACCAAATATGGATGTGGATAAGGAAAGACATGCAAACTTACACTCAGGTATGCGCATGCTGAGTTCGAGGCACTGAAGATATTCAAGTGTACATGTTCATAAAGCAGAGGGCTATGTGTAAGGTTCAGCAAAGAGAAAGGCAGATCAGGGCATTGTGAATGGTTGAGGTCATGGGACTGGATGACAGTCCTCAGGTAGCATATGTGTAGTGAGCAGGGAGCAGGGCCTAGGACAGAAGCCTGGAGCACACTCACATATAAGGAGCAGAGAGAGGCCTGAGAAGAGAGCCCAGCAAAGAAAACTAATTGTTGCAAGACAGAGTGCAGACAATAGGCAGGAGTTCCTATTGGTGTCAGCATGGGGAAGATCATGGGTGACGTTTACAGACTACCTACAGCAGCATGGTGGCAGGGAAGCATATTGCATGGCGTTCAAGAACAAATGGAAGGGAAGCAAATGCTAGGGATTTCAAATTTCAAGGTCAGCCATGAAGTAGAGGAAGGTGACTGCTATTTAAGAGCAGTAGGATGGAAAGATAGATTTGTTTTGCATGTGGGAGGTGTGTATAAGGAATAGAAGAGCCAGTATGGAAGAGAGAGGATGGGGCTGGGAGTGGGGAACCTGAGGAGCTGGGAGGAGGTGGGAGTGAAAGCCCAGCTGGAATGTGAAGCAGACACAGGCAGCTGTTGTAGACAGATGTGAGTTGTCACACCCCAACTCAGCCAACTCAGTGACTCACTCTGCTGGGGGTGAAGAGGGCAGGAGCAGAGCAATTGTTTGGTAGGTGAGGACAACAAATATCAAGGACTGGAGAAAGAGGGGGACATTGAGCCTGGCGAAGAGAAGGGCAAGTGGAGTGATGCCCAGTGCTGTATTTACACATATGAAGGGCTGTTCTGTGGATAAGGAATTCAGTGCTTATTTTGTGTGGCCTTGAGGGAAAGAGCAGACCAATGGAAGGAGGCAGAGGGCCCAGATTTCAGTGTTTTATAAGGCAGAGATGTCAAACACAGAATGGGAAGATGAGGAGATTCTGTGGTCACGGGAGCTCCACTTGGCATAGAAGTTGCAGAAGGAGTTTCAGTCCAGAGGTGAGGGTGGAACTCTGAGGCCCTTCCCTTTCTAGCCCCACACTGGGAGGTTCCCTGGAGTGCTTGGGCCTGCAAGCCAGACTGGCGGGCTCCTGTGACTGGCATTCTTGCCCAAGGTGGAAATCTCCATTGACTAGTTAGACAGTCACAGGAAGCAGCAGTTTCTAAGCAAAAGTCCCATGATAATATGGTCATTCCTCAGTCACTGTTCTGATGGCAAGCCCAGGCCAGACAGAAAATACTTTAGGAACGGTTTCGATTTCCTCCTGAATTTCCGTGTTTATCTGAGTTCTGGGGAAAGCACGCAAATGGCACCAGAAATTCCAAGACTGGGAAAAGAATGGTAGCTGATCTGCTGCCCTCTTGACCCCTCAAAGGTGGGGTCAGTGGTTAGTACTGACTTTTTCCTTTTGGGACAGCAACTCACTCTTCAACATCCTATATAAAGCCCATGTTATTTTCTTAGTCATCAACACATCATCTGGCTGGGGGGACTTCAGCATTGATGTCTGCTCTTTTTTTGCCCACAGATCAAGTGTGTTGAGTTGTCACGAGGCCATGAATGTCCTCCAGGAAGCTTCTCTGATTAGTTTGTCCCATCCCAATCACTCTGTTTAGCTGTATTACTCTAGTGTTTGCACTATGCAGGTTGTCAGGTAATCAGATCTCAAATCTCTTCAGATTATAAACTAACCCTCTCTTAGAGAACTGGCTAAATTCTGCCCTGAATGATGACAGACTCAGGTGGAAGATGGTAGTATTGGAAAACCCAGTTTGTGTTTGTGAATATTAAGGACCTAAATGAACCAGTGTTACAGAGAGGAAGAAAGGAAAGGGGCTGGCATTGTAGCTTAGCTAGGTAAAGCCGCAGCCTGTGATGCCAGCATCCTATATGGGCACCAGTTTGTATCCCAGCTGCTCCACTTCTGATCCAGCTCTCTGCTAGTGGTCTAAGGAAAGAAGTAGAAGATGGCCCAAGTGTCTGGGCCCCTGCCTCCCATGTGTGAGACCTGGAAGAAGCTCCTGGCTCCTGACTTTGGACTGGTCCAGCTCTTGCTGTTGCAGCCATTTGGGGGAGTGAACCACAAGATGGAAGATCTCTTCTCTCTCTTTCTGTCTCTCCTCCTCTCACTGTAAATCTGGCTTCCAAATAAATAAATAAATAATTCTTAAAAAAAGAAAGAAAGAAAGGAAAAAGGCCAGCCAAGATTAGGCAATGGACTGGATCTGATTTCCAGTGTGTGTCGTAACAGCTGAAGAATGAGCTCTAACTACTCCCTTTCCTGCCCACTGCTCTGGACAAGTCAGTTTTTGGTTCACTTTGAATGACTAAAGATGCCACTGTAAACCTGGTGCTCTGTGTTTGCCTAGCTCAGTAAATATTTGTTGAACAAAGTAAAGCATGAATGAAAGAATGCTAGAGAATAGTCTCTCTCACAGGAGTACCCAGTGGTGTGCATCCCGTATGATATCACCAGCACCCTGTGGAGCCACACTTCCCTCTGCTAGAGGCCACAGTGGTAAAGCAACTCATTATCAAAGCATCTGAGACTGCTTCCTTTTTCCCAGGATTCAAGTTAACAAGAATAGGTACCACTACGGGAATGTCTTCCCAGCTAGGCTGGGAAAGTAGCCAAGTGGAGGGTCCATAGTCAAAGAATTCAGGTTTTGGATAAAATCTAGCTGAGTGAGTTTGGGTGAGTTACTTAACCTTTCTGAACTACTGTTTGTTGATGTCTAAAGGGTTGCTGTGATTCTCAAATGGAAAGCAGCCACACAGTGTTGGCACTCTATAAAATCAGGTGCTAGCTCTTTCCTGGAAATCAGGCTCTGAATTTTTAAATCCAATTAAATGTCCCAGGTCCGACCATCTTATGTCCCCTGTTGGCCTTCATCAGCATGGCAAGCAGGGCCATTAGCTAGGTATTTGTTCAATGTAAAGAAACCCAGCAATAATTGTTGAGAATATCCTCCCACTTCCAGCAGATTGTAAGTTCCTTGATAGCAACACTTATTTCTGGATTCTTGTTTAATAAATATCAATGAATGAATGGATAGATTTATATATGAATAAATTAAAAAAAAATCAAATAACTGAACACTGTCTTGAACCATTTTCTTACTATTTTATTTGTCCATATTAAAATCCCAGGGAAAACTGAATTCTTCAGGATAGATCTTTTCTTTATATTGGCCATGATGTAAAGCAATACAGAGAAGGCACATGATAAATACGGGCTGAGTGGAAACTTGGAGAAATTTTCATGAATTTTGTGAGTGAGAGCAAGTAACTGGATAGATTTTCTTTAATTTCCCACTGCTTTTCTCATTCTCTGACCTTGGGGAAATAATTTTCACCCTGGGCCTTGGTTTTCCCATCTATAAAATGAGGGAGCTAAATCCAATAAGGAGATTGTTTTCTGCTTAGGTATTCCAAGGCTGTGAGATTTCAGACCTATAGTGGGAAGGGGTGGGGAAATGGGTTAGAGTAAGATGGAGACTGAACCACCGAAGGCATTCCTGAAATTCCATGTATGTCAAAATCCAGAGCAGGGACTGTCTGTAATGACAGGGACTCAGCATGTGACCACCCCCTTGAGACACTGCAATCAGGGATTACAGCTACCAGTGTGATCTTTTTACAATATTTTAAAATTAAAACAAAATCCTCCAACTTTCTTTGTAGGGTGATGCCAAGAGCCTGGGGATTTTCCTTCATTTATATTGCATTTAAACCAACAGGAGAAGTTTGGAGCCAAAGAGCCTTGGCTTTTCTCCTGGAGGTGGGCTTCCCTGGTAGGAGCTGAGTTCTAATGAGAGGTCTCTAAGGAGTGGGGGTCCAGCTCTGGTAAATGATGATGCAATGGGACAACTGGCTTTTATGCAGCTATGAAGGAAGAAACCAGGAAGGGTCAGCCAACTCACGTGGATGATGGTGAATTAAGAGGATGACTGTTTTGATGCTGTAAGCTAGAGAGCTTTAGATTGGCTGCCGAGAGCTTGTATATCTCAGTCCTTCCTTTTCTTGTGGTGAGGGCAAGTGGGACATTGAACAAGCTGGGAAAAGACATAAGTGAGCTCACTAGACTAGTTTTACAAGACCTTCCTACCATTTGTTATCCTGGTCTACTATATCAAGATGAGCCTAGCATATGTTGGACTATCTTTTCTTCATGTAGGAGAACAGCATAGTGGGTATCCAATTTAGATGGTGAGTTCTAGAGTTAGACCACCTAGGTTCATAGCTTAGCTCCACCATTTATTAAAGGCATAACCTTGGGTAGGTTCTTAACTGTCCTGTGCTTCAGTTTTCTCATCTACAAAATGTGCATTCATTCAATAAACACTTACTGAGAACCCACACTGCATGAAGCATTGTTCTAGAAGCTTGAGAAATAACAGTGAACAGAGGAAATAAAGATCCTTCCCGGAACTTATATTTTAGTGGCAAGGGCAATAACTGTATCCACAGAATAGGATTGTTGTATTAAATGAGTGGATGTTTGATTCGCTGTGTTGTCTATAAAGGAGCCCAATACTGAACTCACAAGAGGGTGAAGGCTGGGGAGCTTGCTTACTTTTTAATTATTTACTTTGTGAATGATATTATTGTTGCTTTGTTTTGTTTTTGCAAACAATTGTCTCTGGGCAAGAATTACTGCTGAACTAATAATTTTTTAAAAATTGATTGGGTTTTCTAGTTACAAAGGAAATGCTTGCATATAAATACACATTATAGAAATGAATGACTTGGAAAGCAAAAAAATAAAAAAACCTTGACAATCTCACCGCTTAATACTTTGGTGTGTATAAATCCAGGCATTTTTCCCTTACATGATTTATCTTGATGGAGTCATTTGTTCTTATGATTTTTCCCACTTATCCAACTGTATTAAAAAGCAATCTGGGAAAGCCTGATAAAATGAACTAAGAGTAAGAAAAGATTGTGCATATGTGTATTAATAAGACATGAGAGAAAGAAAAAGAGAAAATGGGAATAAACACACCATTCCATAGGATTGTTGGGAATTTGCTCCTTTCTGACCAGACTTGGATTTGGGGATTCCAGTCTTATCCATCCTTTCTTTCCCTCCAGAAATGCTCTGTTCTATGGAAGCACCTTAGTAAAATCTTTCCTGATAGAACTTCTTGTTCCTTTCTAGACAATGAGGAGTAGAAAAAGGGTCTCTCTGAAGTGCCTACAGATGGTCATTTGTGGAGATGGGCTCTTCTGTTGATATCTTGCCCTGGAAATAGTGTATTCTTTTGGATTCCCATGACTCTGTTTTTCATTTTCAGAAGTTTTGTTTATTTTTCAAAACTCTCTGCCATTTTTTTTTGCAGTCTTGGTTACTTTCCTTATTACTCCATTCTTTTCTTTCAACCATGTCTTTAATGAATTTAAGTTTAACTTTTTATAGTCTCCAAGAATAGTCCTTTTTCTTGAGGTTCTAATTCTTCTATTGTGTATCTTATTTTCTCACATTGAGGATTTTTTCCATGTGGAATACTATACATAATGAATTCATTTTCACTGGGGGATTGAATCTTACACTGCATGGACTATAGAAATGGCCTTTCAGAGATGTTTTACTTTTCCTTCTGCAGATTTCCCAGCAATATTAATGGCAGGGGACAACCTTGTATCCTCACTTTTTATGGGGATTTTTAAACCATATAACTGTGAACTATAAATCCACATTTGAGTTTCTTCCACATCCTCCCCCCCACCCCCACCCCCCAAGCTCTTTGTCATTTCCTTGGGCTGGTGAACAAGCCTGTAACTTCTTCAAGAAAGGTACAACCTTTGGCTTTCCCCATTTTCAGGACTTTCAATGCCCTGCCTTGTTCAGACCACCACACTTGACCCTGCCTGAGTGTGGACCCAGGCCTGAATGGTGAGAAGGGAACAGCCATGTAAATGGAAGGACATTCAAGGCTGGGGAATTAGCGAGCACAAGGGTTCTGCCGCTGTTAACACAGGTCATCCAATCTGTTTGAGGAGCAGCAAGGAAGAGAAGGGTAGGAAGCGAAGCTCTCAAAAAGATTCCCTTGCAGCTCCACAAGCAAAATACAAGGCTGCTCTATGCATGACCGCTCAATAAATCACTATCAGTGGGTTGATCTTGGGGAAGTTTCTGTTTCTCATTTCTGACAATGTATCTCATAAAAAGAGATGTGGTTGTGCCAGAGGACAATTTGTCTCAGAGCATTGGGTCTCTGTGTCCCAAACAGCACTCAGCTGAAACAACTGCAGACAACAGGAGAAGACTTCACCGCTGTGTACACACAAATACTCACAAGGCTTCTCCAATGCTGGGTTGGTCGCGGGGGAGTGGGATGGGAGGGAGCAAAGTATTTACTAATTATATGCTCCAGGGACTGAAAGTGGAGATAGGTCACACCCAGTGCTGTTTTACCTTTTTCCTTCGTAAGTTCATTGGGGAAAAGAGGGAAAATAATACTGGAATGGAGAGGATGGATGGGAGGGGACTGTGGAAGGCAGTGAGGGATATAAAAATGGATGTGCTAACTCAAGCTTGAATGTGGGCACCATTAATGTACTGCTAAAGGTGACTTTGGGACTTGCCTAAATGAACAATAATATCTAATGGTAGTAAATAATATTTGAGTGTTTATTGTCATTCAGGTAATGTTAAACATTTTACATGGATGGTCTCATCTATCCATATTAAGTGCTCTGTCAGTTAAATCTTAAAAATGAATGTTAGAGATGAGGAAACCAAGGTATAGATGAATTAAGTAGTTAATAAGTGTTAATAAATATTTTTTTAATAAAAGATTCAGGGGTGGGCATTTGGCATAATGGTTAAGCTACCACTTGGGACACTGGCATCTCATATCAGAGTGCCTGAGTTTTAGTTCTGGCTTCACTCACTAATCCAGTTTCCTGCTAATGTATATTCTGGAAGGCAGCAGAGGGTGGCTTAAGTAGATGGGTTCCTGCCACCCATGTGGGAAACCTGGACTGAATTTCCAGGTCTGGGGACTTAGCCTGGCACAGTCCCTGATGTTGCAGGTATTTGCATAGTCAACCAGTGGATGAGAGATCTGTGTTTACCTCCCATTCTGTGTCTCTTAAGTAAAATTAAATAAATAAGTAAATAAATTTTTTAAATTGAGAGGTTCAAACATAGATACTTGAGCTCTAGAATCAGTGCTTTTAACAACCATAGTTAGTATTTGGGAGTCTTAACAGGGTCCCCTTTCTTAGGCAATGTATTCATACTTTATAACCTTCAGTTTCTCATTTATTTTTTTATTTTTTCTATTTATTTATTTATTTATTTTTGACAGGCAGAGTGGATAGTGAGAGGGAGAGACAGAGAGAAAGGTCTTCCTTTTGCTGTTGGTTCACCCTCCAATGGCCACCATGGCTGGCGCGCTGTAGCCGGCGCACCGCGCTGATCCTATGGCAGGAGCCAGGTGCTTCTCCTGGTCTCCCATGGGGTACAGGACCCAAGTACTTGGGCCATCCTCCACTGTACTCCTGGGCCACAGCAGAGAGCTGGCCTGGAAGAGGGGCAACCAGGACAGAATCAGGCGCCCCGAATGGGACTAGAACCCGGTGTGCGGGTGCAGGATTAGCCTAGTGAGCCGTGGCGCCGGCTCCAGTTTCTCATTTCTTAAAATGAAGTTACTAATAGTACCTACTTCACTGGGTTCTTTGGAAAATTACATGAATTAATAGTTACATAAACTTCTTATGCCAGTGTCCATACATAGTAACCAGTTAGGTAAATAAAAATTGTTGTTATTGTCACTATTACTGCATAGAGGAGAATTGGAACCTCCCTGGACACCCTTCTATTCCTTCCTCTCCTCTACCATAATGCGAAAGCTTCAGATCTAGTCATAATTTTGTTCCTATTCTTTATACCTAGCAGTAAAATCAGGCAGCTAAGAAAAAATGAAAACAGCCAGCTGATGTCACCAAATCCACCTCCTCAGCCATGAATTTCTTCCAGAACATTTTGGTTTCTTCAGTCCTGAGGCTGGACCCTAACTCATGAACTGCAAGCCCTCTCAATTGTTTGGTCTGTGTGGCCACTTTGATACAGTCTCTCAGGCCTTTCTGTGACCCAAGACAGAGTCCTTGCAGGCCTGGGAGTCTATCGCCATGCAACATCTGGCTCTTATTTGTATGGGAACATGTTGGAGCTGGACTGCCAGCAATTAGCCAAGTCAGGCTGAGTGGAAAATGCCCTGCTGTTTCAGAGGCCAGACAAGCTAAAATGAATGAGTTCCAGAGTTCCTTCCCCTGAGCTTCCTCAAAAGTGGTCCAACTCATAGACTTCAGTCCATTTTAACTGATAGCGGGCCTGGTGAAGGCTTTTCATATACCAACAACCCGCCAATCAACCAGCTGGTCCCAGTCTCACTGGTAACTGTGGGTGCACCATGAGGAAAGCCATGCTCCCTGGAAACTACCAGCCTAGTAGAATCACTACAGTCAGAGACCTTGAAGTAGGAGTGAACTGTAAAACTCATTCTCTTGGGGCAGGAATTTGGCCTAGTCATGAAGATGTTAGTTAAGATGCCTGTAGCCCACATCAGAGTGCCTTGGTTTGCTAGTTGCCTGTGGCTCCTGTTTCCATCTTCTTGCTAATGCAGACCCTGGAAGGTAGTGGTGATGGTTCAAATAATTGGGGTTCTTGTTACTCACCTGAAGACTTGGATTGAGAACTCAATCCAAGTTCTTGGCTTCAGTCTGGCCTTGAATCTTTGCAGGCATTTGGCAGAGTGAACTAGCAGATGGGAACATTATCTGTCTCTCTCTCTCTCAAATTAATTAATTCATTAATTAACACCCACTCAGACCACATCAATATTTGAACCCGTTTATAACAGTCCAGGTAGGTCTTTTTCGAGTCTCTGACTGTGAAAGGTTAAAGACCAACAACAGTTTTAAAGGAAAAGTGCTAAAGGAAAAGGAAAACTGCTATTATAAAATAGATGTCACAATGCAGTGCATGATTAATTGGCAAATCAACTGTATGGTCAATATGTTTACAAACAGGAAAAGGGTTTCCCTATGGAAGGAGGAATTTGAATAGGGCCATTGCTATGGCTTCTGCCTCTAATTTCCTCCCAGATTCTGCCAATTTTAAGCAATATAAGGGTGTTTTTAAAAGTCCACAGAAAATTTGCATTATCTTTTAAAAAATATTTAAAATATAGAATGACAGGGGATGGGGTGGGGAGAGAGAGAGAGAATGAATATGAATATTCCATCTGCTGGTTCATTCCCCAAATGGCTGCAACAGCCAGGGCTGGGCCAGGTTGAAGACAAGAACCAGGAACTCCATCTGCTTCCCACATAGGTGGCAGGAACTCAAGCACTTGGGCCATCACTTGCTGTCTACCAGGGTAACCATCAACAGAAACTTGGATTGGAAGTGAGGAGTAGTTGAGACTTGTACCAGGCATTCCAATATGGGAAGCAGATGTCCCAAATGCTGGCCTAGACCACTATGCCACAGCATCCACCCTCACATTACCTTTTTAAAAAAAAAAAAAAAAAGATTTATTTATTTATTTGAAAAGTAGAATTACACAGACAGGCAGAAGCAGAGAGAGAGAGAGAGAGAGAGAGAGAGAGAGAGTCTTCCATCCACTGCCCAGATGGCTGCAACAGCCAGGAGCCAGGAGCCTCTTCTGGGTCTTCTACATGGTTTTGGGAGCCCAAGGACTTGAGCCATCTTCTACTGCTTTCCCAGGCCATAGCAGAGAGTTGGAATGGAAGTGGAGTAGCTGGGACTTGAACCAGCACCCATATGGGATGCCAGCACTGCAGGTGGCAGCTTTACCCGCTACACCACAGTGCTGGCCCCCACATTACCTTTTAATCTCATATTTTCCACTAAATTTTTGAAGTCCTTTTTTACTTCTGTTGCTCAGGAAAGTACAATGTCTAACTGTTATTCACTTCATGAAGTTTCAAATGAGATATTGGGTGGATGGCTAGGCTTTTTTTTTTTTTGCAGAAAAATTCTTTAATTAATGAAATCTTGAGAGGAAACATAATACAGAAAGCAATTTAGAATGACAAAGTGTTTAGTAATTTAAATCTTTTATGGTTAGTATAAAATATTTTATTTCTAGAACTCAATGCCCATCTGTAGAACTGTGGGCTTAAGGAGCTTGATTTCAAAACAGGTTAGATGATTGAAATCCTTTTACTTACTTTTTTTTCTTTAAAGACAGAGTTACAGAGAGAGAGAGAGGGGCCTTCCATCCACTGGTTCACTCCCCAGATGGCCGCAATGGCCGGAACTGCGCCGAACTGAAGCCAGGAGCCAGAAGCTTCTTCTGGGTCTCCCATGTGGGTGCAGGGGCTCAAGGACTTGAGCCATCTTCTACTGCTTTCCTAGGCCATAGCAGAGAGCTGGATCAGAAGAGGAGCTGCCAAGACTAGAACTGGTTCTCGTATGGGATGCTGGCATTTCAGGCCAGGGCTTGAACCTGTTGCGCCACAGCGCCAGCCCCCAAATCCTTTTTACTTTCCAGCTCTACTAATTACAACCTTGTGCCTGGGTCTGGAGACCTATTAGAGTGATGGTTAATTTTTGATGTTAACTTGCCTGGGTTAAGGGGTACTTGGGAAGCTGATAAAGCCTAATTTCTGAGTGTGTGTCTGAGAGATTCCCAGTGAGCCAGTGAGGAAGGGAGCTCACCCAAGATGGACGGGTATCCTCCAATCAGTTGAGTGACCAGATAGAACAAGACGGTTGAGGAAAGGTGAAATTGCTCTCTCTTCTGGGTAGAGCTGGGGCACTGATTTTCTCCTGCCCTTGAACATCAGAACTTCAGGTTCTCCTGTCATCTGACTCCAGGACTTGTGCCAGCCCCCTCCCATCTTCTATATGGAATGCCATTCTTTCTGCTATTGCTTTCTCAAATTCAGCCCCTACAATTTTATCTCTTCCCAGTCATCTCTGATTACTCTTCTTGCTGCATTTTCATCGAGTTGAAGGTCAACACCAAAAAGTTAAGTATATAACTTCCCTCTATTTTCTATTCAAAATTTTGTCTTTTTGGGGTAGGTCTGGTGGTGCAGATGGGTTAAACTGCTGCTTGGGGCACCGCCATCACATATCTGAGTGCCTGGTTCAAGTCCTGATCACTCTACTTCCAATCCAGCTTCCTGCCAATATGATTCTGGGAGGCAGCTGGTGATGGCTGAAGTGGTTGAGTCCCTGCCATCCACATGGAAACCTGGATGTAATATTCTCTCTCTCTCTCTCTCTCTCTCTCTCTCTCTCTCCTCTCTGTTGTTCTGTCTTTTGAGTGAATAAATAAACTTAAAAAAAAAAGTTGTTTCCTTGGAAGGGCTTTAAAGTTCTTTTTTTTAAAAGATTTATTTGAAAGGCAGAGTTCCAGAGTTCCAGAGAGAGAGGTCTTCCATCCACTGGTTCACTCCCCAAATGACCTCAATGGCCGGAGCTGAGCCAATCAGAAGTCAGGATCCAGGAGCTTCTTCTGGGTCTCCCACATAGGTGCAGAGGCACAATCACTTAAGCCATTTTATACTTCTTTCCCAGGCCATAGCAGAGAGCTGGATCTGAAGGGGAGCAGCCGGGACTCGAACTAGTGACCATATGGGATGCCGGCACTGCAGGCCAGGGCTTTAACCCACCGAGTCCCAGCACCAGCCCCTGGCTATAAAGTTCTTGAGGGTGCAGCCCATGTCTTACTTCTTTTGACTCTCACTGCAGTTCCTAGGAGTGTTGGGCATACAGCCATTATTCAAAAGCTCTGGAAATCAGATATATGATTTGCTTATGCTGCTCCTAGCTCGCTCAGTGCTTATGTAATGAGTTTCTCTGTGTCAAGAATGAAAATAAAGCTCAGTTCCCTGAGTTCTGGTTACAGTACCTACTGTTCCCATCTCTTTGCCAGCAAAATGGATCCCCTTGTGGAACAAGTTTACTAGTTCCAGTTTAAAAAGTTAAATTTCAAAAAAAACCAACATATGTTTTTAGAGGATGATATGGTTCTCTATTTTTTCACAGGAAACTTTTTAGAAGAAATTCCCTGAACAAAGCAGTCACCACTGTCTTTACTTAATTAATGTTTTCTACATGTCCCCTTTCCTAGCTCCTTAGTTGTCAGGGAGTCAAAGCTGAGGACAAGGAATCAGGCTTGGGCACAGGTTAGCTTATAGGGAAAGGTAGGATTGACTCCAGCCCATGATCTATCTTTCAAGTTGGGGTGTCCAGATGTGTGGGAATTTCCCCTACTGGTGGAAATGCAATTATGCCAGAAGCAAAAGCAGCCCAAGTTCCTTAGGATAAAGAGGATTTCAATAGAACCAGGGGGCACAAACCCCACTTGGGATGGTTCCAGATAGGAAAGGAAGCTGCTTGTGCAGCCAGTGTATTGTGAAGATGGAGCACCACAGTAGGATGAGCCCAGAGCATGGGCCAAGTCTTCCCTTCTGTAGGTCCCTGTTGGTAAGACCAGTGGATAGTCTTTGTGTGCTGGCTTACATAGAGACCAGGAACATTTACCTATTGGAGTTTAGATAACCAGACCCTCTATGCCTTCTTAGCCTCTCCGACTGCAAAGCTCTTTAAAAGCAGGACTGCTTGTTTCTCTGCAGATGGCTCACTATGCTTGGCTAAGTGTCTGGTTTGCAGCTGGTACTCTGTAAAAATGTCCTTCAATTTTATATGGCATATTTCCTCGCTAACTTGTGTAACTGTTATGCTTTTCTCTTCCCTTCTTGAATTTTCAGGTCACATCCTCCTAGAATGCTGGCTGCTCCATTCTTTGTCCTTCCTATGCTGGATGGGCTGTGGTCATTTGTTATATTGATGGCCTCCTCAATGAGCCAAGCTTCTGGTATTTGTATTCTTGTGCTACCTCTCAGCGGCTTCTCTTCTGATCCAGCTCCCTGATCATGTGCTTGGAAAACAGCAGAAGATGGTTCAAGTATTGGGCTCTTCCACCCATGTGGAAGACTGGATGTAGTTCCAGGCTTCTGGCTTTGTAGTTCCAGGTCTGGCCCCGTCCTGGGGACTTGGGGAGTGAGCTAGTAGCTGGAAGATCTCTCTCTGCCTGTGTCTCTCCCTCTCAAATAAATAAATAAATCTATCTTTATAAAAAAATTTGAGAGGGAGCCAGAGAGAGAGAGAGAAAGGGAGAGAGCATCTTCTATCTGCTAATTCACTCCCCACATGCCCACAACATTTGGGGCTGGGCCAGGTCAAAGCCTGTAGGCAGGAATTCAATCCAGTTCTACCATGTGGATGGCAAAGAGCAGAGATGGGGCAACTAATCTTTGCCATGGAACAGTGCTCTGTGTCTTTGCTTTGAGAACATTCCCAACTATCTATTGCTGCTTTTTGCAGACCTAAATGGAGATTCCTTCTGCCCTAGTGGTTCCTCCTCAGTGGCCAAGCTCCATACTGCGCCATAGAGAGTTTTGTTGAGACCAAAAGATATCAAGAGGACACATCCCAAGTTGTGGGTGGGGCAAGAAGGTGGAGCTTTTTAATCAGCAGGATGTTTGGGCAGAGACAAGGATGTTGAAGGCAGGAGTCAGTGTTTCCAAGATTCTTTCTTAAAATGCATGGTGATTGGTTTTAGAGCTCCTGATCCACCCCTGGGACAAAGCACTCCTTTTTGGGGCTACTAAATTTCCAACAGTGCTTGGGGAGATCAGTTCACTCTGCGCCTACAGTATCCACAGAAACATCTGCTTTTGCTTACTAGAAAGTCAAAACCATAGACGTCACCCATCGCCTTTCCCACTTAAGGACACATTCCTGTTGGCTGAGTCATGCCTCCACCAAGGGTTCACCCTGGACTGCCTGTGTGTGTTTTTGAAACTGTGAACTGACTTTGATGATAATTTGAAGAGCCGTTTACATCCTAGTTTATTTAACCTTCTCACATGAATAGCAAGACTTCTCTTTGGGGAATCATGGGATGACTACTGCTTCATTAGATAAGCAGTGAACCCTGGAAACAGGAAGCTAAAAATGGACTCTCAAGGCCAATTTCAACCCCTTCTCTTCTCATCTACAGGTAACTTGGCATTGCAGAAAGCAATCTGGATTTGGAGTTAGCAGACCAGGGTTCAACTCACAGTCTTGCCAGGTACTGTGTGACTGTGTGTTAGTTTTCCATAAAATTGGAATAATGATTCCTATCCTGCCCATGACACAGGTTCTTAAGTCAGAATAGAATAATGAAGGGGGTGGGTGGGAAAGGCATGTTATAGACCATCCGATGTCTGAATTCACTCTTACACCACACCACACAACCTACTCTTGAATTCTTTCTGTGACAGGGAACTCATTCCCACAGAGAGTGCAGAACATTGCAGGGCGGGGGTGGGGGATGCTGGCTGTGACTGATTTTGTTTCAAATGGCATTCCATCAACTGGTTCTTCCAAACGTAGATCTACAGAAACAAGTCTAATCCTTTTCTGCAAGAACAGCTTTCAGATGTCTGGAAGTAGTGCCACATTCCTGATACAGACCGACCAGTCTCTGAGTTTTTCTCCACCAAGTTAAGCCTTTGATTTTGATCACTTCCATGGTTATTGTTGCCCAAAGGTGCTTTAGGTAATTTATAGTATCTAGTCTAGAACTGAATGTGGTATTTAGGATGGCCTGAAAGGGAGGCAATGAAGTGGGACATTCACCTCCCTTGTTCTCAATGCTATACTTCTAGTAATGCAGTGGACTCTTGAATGGACTCCTTTGGTGGTCACATCTCAATAGCAGTACTTCCTCCATAATCTCAGCAGTGAATATGCAGCTTGCTGATCATCTCCTTTCTTCCTAGCTCATTCCATCAAGAACCCAACTCAATCAATTTCAGACCTCATCAGAACTTACTATGCATGAATCCTACCACCTTTCCACTATCCCTTAACCCTCTTCTCCATCGTATCTTCATGTACCTCCTTACCCAGCCTAGACCTCATGACACAGCATTATAACCATTCTCTCAAATATTCAACTCCTTTCCTACTCTCTCTTGCTTGGCAAAATCCTAACTCTGGTTACACTCTACTTTCTACCTTTTCCTGACCTGCCCCTGGATAATTCAACCTGGCAAGAGACAAGAGGTTCATTGACTTTAGTTAAATTCATGACCACTAACATCAGGGGGGGACCCAGAGCTGCTCAGTGATCATTCCCTAGTTCCTTAGCCTGGGATTCTATCACTCATCTAGATAACTAAGTCACACACACACACACACACACACACACACACACCCCGCCGCCATCGTCAGTCTTACCTGATGACCTTGTCTTCATCTAGGACTCCCACATGTTCCCACCACCATATCTACCTGCCTGCCCCATCTGCGCCTGGAGCTCTGGCTCCACTGCCTGATCTACAGCCCTGCCTATGATTTTCTGTGTGCTTTTTTTTTTTTTTTTTTTGGACAGGCAGAGTGGACAGTGAGAGAGAGAGAGACAGAAAGGTCTTCCTTTTTCCGTTGGTTCACCCTCTAATGGCCGCTGCAGCCAGTGCACTGCACTGATCTGAAGGCAGGAGCCAGGTGCTTCTCCTGGTCTCCCCTGCAGGTGCAGGGCCCAAGGACTTGGGCCATCCTCCACTGCCCTCCCGGGCCACAGCAGAGAGCTGGCCTGGAAGAGGGGCAACCGGGACAGAATCCAGCGCCCCAACCAGGACTAGAATCCGGGGTGCCGGTGCCACAGGTGGAAGATTAGCCTAGTGAGCCATGGCACCGGCCCTTTCTGTGCTCTTAAGACTAAGCTCTCCAGGTATGCACTAGATGCTTTCTCCTCTCACTTACTCAAGAACTCTGCCCCTCATTCTGTACTCCATCATTAATGTCCTCTTTTCTTCAGGATCATTCCCATACTGTATGGCCACATTATTTTTTCCTCTCATCTTAAAAAACAAAAATAAATACAATAAGAAGAAAAATACTCATTTTTTTAAAAACCCAGATAAAGGGCTTGGAAAGGTATGGTAAGCTGCCCAAAGTCACATACATGTAAACTTTGGAAAGGTCAAGGGTCAAATACATTTTGCCCACCCCCCCCAAAGACCACTCAAATGAGGCTTAATAGGCTGTAGAGGCTAGAGCAGCTCTTTCTCCAGCCCACTGTTTGGTCCAAGTGGCTATGGCTGAGCTTGGGTAAGGGAGTACTTTGCCGAGGACAGGAGGGCAGCTCTGCCATTACCTGGGCATAATGGGACAGCAGGAAAGGCTGGAGATTTTCAAGTAAGAATGGGACCTGCATTGTCCTCAGAGGCCTGAGGAGCTGCTGAATCTCTAGTTTGGTCAGTTTGCATTTCAGATGAAACATGGGTGGTTGAGGGCTGTTGCATGCCAGCCATAGCAGAGTGATCAGGTGGCTGGGGTGGTGGACAGGAATGGATGCTGCAATATCATGCGCCTCAGTGAAAGCTAACACCTCATAAATCTTGCAGGCCTAGTGCCCGTGTAGTCCACTTCAGGGGCTCATTAACACTGTCTCGTCCTCACAAGAGTTGGGAAATGATGAAAAATATGACAAACTGCCTGCCAAAGCCATTTCATCAGAAGGGCACACATGTTTCCACCTCTTCTTGAGACAACCCTGTTCATGCAGAGAACCCTGAAACAGCTCAAGCCAAGGGGCGAGGGGTTCCTCTTGGGAAAACAGATATTTCCCTACCTCTGGGACACAGAGCCAGCAGCCATCAACCTTCTTTTCTCTCCTCTTCCCTCAGCTCCCAAAGACTCTCCCAGAGAATGAGCTCATCTAGTTCCTAATCTTCCAACCAAGTACTCTGATTCCCCTTGGAATTTTCAGACTACCTGGAAAAGCACACAACTGCCTCTTATTTGTGTATCTGCCAAAACCAGTGTTGACTTCAGTCCAGGTATCTCTTAAGAGTCCTCTCTCAAGCCAAGACACTCTGGCAAAAAAAAAAAAAAAAAAAAAAAAAAAAAAAAAAAAAAACACCTAAATGAAAGATCTCTGTGAGTGAGATCCCAATGGAAAGAACAGGTCTTCAAAGAAGGAGGTACCTTTCTCTGAAGGGAGGAGAGAACCTCCACTTTGACTATGACCTTGTCTAAACAAGATAAGAGTCGGAGAACTCAAAAGGCTTCCATAGCCTTGGAAACTCATGACTGGAGCATAGGGAGATTACTGATGCCATAAACAGGAGTGTCAATTTGTAAAGTCAACAACAGGAGTCACTGTGCACTTACTCCTCATGTAGGATCTCTGTCCTTAATGTGCTGTACATTAAGATTTAATGCTATAACGAGTACTCAAACAGTATATTTCACTTTGTGTTTCTATGTGGGTGCAAACTGTTGAAATCTTTACTTAATGTACACTAAACTGATCTTCTGTAAAAAAAAAAAAAAAAAAAGAAATTATCAATTCCCAACTTGACTCTCACTGGGATTAAACATGACAATAGGTCTGATCTGATCTCAGCATCATTTAAAAAATCATCTATTATTTTTCACTTTATGTTTCTGTGTGGGAGCAAACTGTTGAAATGTTTACTTTCTGTAAACTAAACTGATCTTCTGTATATTAAGAGAATCGAAAATGAATCTTGATGTGAATGGAAGGGGAGAGGGAGTGGGAGAGGGGAGGGTTGCGGGTGGGAGGGACGGTATGGGGGGGAAGCCATTGTAATCCATAAGCCGTACTTTGGAAATTTATATTCATTAAATAAAAGTTAAAAAAAATAGTTTTTGAGTAATGCCTAAAAAAAAAAAAAAAAAAGAATCCTCTCTCAAAAGGTCTGGCCCACTTACTTGTCTGTCACGGCCTGCATGAACTCATCCAGCAAGTCGTCGTACTCCTTCCCGCGCACGCGCCGGTGCTTCAGGCCGATGTATAGAGGGTCTCGGAGCAGCTCCTGGAACAGACAGCACCTGTTTACTAAAGCTGCTCCCAGTGCTTCTGTTTCACTTTTTTCGACAATTCTGCCTGTTTAGCGAGACGAACTGGGGGTGAGGCTATGGGAGGAGAGGAGGGAATAGGAAGCCAGCTGGACCTCCCACCTTCACACCTTTGCCCAGGAGGTGGTATCTCTCTAGCAGTCTGCATTTGAAGAGAAGTTTCCAGCAGGCAGTTTGGCCTGATAAAATACAGGGTACTCTATTTAAATGGGAATCTCAGGTAATAATTTTGTTATTTTTGAAAGAATTTATTGGGGCTGGCGCTGTGGCATAGCCAGTAAAGTCGCTGCCTGTAGTGCCGGCATCCCATAAGGGCAGTTTTAAGTCCAGGCTGCTCCACTTTCAATCTGGCTCTCTGCTATGGCCTGGGAAGGCAGTGGAAGATGGCCCAAGTCTTTGGGCCCCTGCACCTGCATGGGAGACCTGGAAGAAGATTTTGGCTCCTGGCTTTGGGTCGGTGCAGCTCTGGTTGTTGCAGCCAATTGGGGAGTGAACCAGAGGATGGAAGACTTCTCTCTTTCTGCCTTTCCTTCTCTCTGTGTAATTCTGACTTTCAAATAAATTCTTTTTTAAAGATTTATTTATTTGAAAGGAAGAGTGACAGAGATAGGGAGACAAAGAAAGAAATCTTCCATTTGCTGGTTCACTCCTCCAAATGGCTATAGTGGTCAGGGCTGGACCATGCTGAGGCTAGGAGCCTGGAATTCCACCCAGGTTTACCACATCGATGGCAGAGGGCCAAGTACTTTATCTGCTACTCTCCCAGCATATTAACAGGGAGCTAGATCAGAAGCAGAGCAGCCAGGACTCAAATGGCACTCCAACATGGGATGCTGATGTTGCAAGTGGTGGCTTACCCCCTGTGCGACAATGCTGTTCCCTGTTATTATTATTACTACTGTTATTATTTTTAGTGCAAGTTCATCCCAAGCGTTACATGGGGCATAATTATGCTGAAAAACCAAGTAATTGCTTATCTGAACATTTTTTTTTAGATTTTATTTATTTATTTATTTATCTGAGAGGTAGAGTTACAGACAGTGAGAGGGAGAGACAGAGAGAAAGGTCTTCTGTCCGCTGGTTCACTCCCCAAATGGCCGCAATGGCTGGAGCTCCGCTGATCTGAAGCCAGGAGCCAGGAGCTTCTTCCAGGTCTCCCACGTGGGTGCAGAGGCCCATGGACCTGGACTGTCTTCTTACTGCTTTCCTAGGCTATAGTAGAGAGCTGGATTGGAAGAGGAGCAGCCAGGGCTAGAACCAGCGTCCATATGGGATGCCGGCACCGCAGGTGGAGGATTAACCTACTTTGCCACAGTGCAGGCCCTGTTTATCTGAAATTTGAATCTGACTGGCCTGCTGTACTTTTATCTGCTAAATGTGATAATCCTGATAACCCTATCAACAGAAGGAACGTAAAGCCAGGAAGCAGTGTACAGTCAAGAAAGGGGCACTGTGGTCCAGATGCTGTCCTCTGAGCATCATTGGTGTGTTCCAGAAGGGACTCAGGCTTTGGAAGTAGGTGGACCTGGGTTTTAATTCAGATGCTGTCACTTAACTACTTCTGTCACTTTGAGCAAGGCATTTCACGTATCTCGGCATCATTTTTTTCTCTGTTAAGCAGGGATGATAATTAGCTCTATCATATAAGGCAAGATCTTTGAGGAAAGGATCTACCGCTTGTTCATTGGCATTTCCCCAGAGATTTGCATTTTCTGATGGTAAGCCTAACTAAAGCATTTGTGGTTATGAGTTGCAAGAGTCCCAGGATTGGGCTAAGGAAATGTTGAATTAAGAACAAAGAGGTCTTTGGAAATCAGTTGGTCAGCTTCCTCCTTTGAGACTTGGAAGGGTTAAATGAGTTGCCTAAGGTCACAAAATACACTAGTGGAAGCAACAGGGCAGAACACATGGTTTCTAAAACAGGAATTCTTCCCAGGGTGGCAACCTGACTTCAATACTTCCTATCTCTGGTCTCCAGCTGGGTGCCTAGCACATAAATATTAATAGAGGGACTAAATCTTTCATTCTTGTTATTACAAACCCCCCTGAAACTAAGTAAGTTAGTGACTATAATTTTCAGTGAAAGCATTTATCCAAAGCAGGTGAACCAGAACTTTCTCCTCTGCCATGGGAGTTAGAAGGCTGACTACTCCCTGTGTGGCTGGATGCCCAGTTCTGTCTTCCTAAGGTTTTTCTTGGAGATAAAATGTCATAGAAGACAGATGAGGAAATTATCCTCCTCTTCACCAGGCATATCAGTGAGCATTGGATGTACGCTGGAAAATAAATAAAGCTTCTGCTTGAAAAATATTTATCTTGCATAGCAACAGGCATCCTAAGATGTTATTCAGGGTACCTGTGGATCTGCAAGGCCATGGGTTTGGGGTCACACTGTGGACACAGCGTCCTCCCCTCAGAGTGGCAGTTGTGCCTCCCACTCCTCTTTCTGGAAGATCAGTTAAGCTCAGTGGTAGGCTACAAAGAAATCAAAAAGGGCATCCTCATGAATCACACATGTGCAAAGAGTAAGTCCTCTGATGGCACTACAGGGTGAGTGCTGAGTAGTTACTAGTCACAGGCATGATAATCTGGCATGGTAAGGAGAAACTTGTAACACCCAGCTTAGATACCAGCCCCATGCTCATTCAGCAGTCCACCTCCTCCCCTGAGGCAATGTGACCAGGCTGCGCCCCTGGGTTTGCCTCTCTGAGCACATGCTTCCTGCTCCTCTCCAATTAGTTAGTTCCAAGGCATCACAGAGAATCTCTTTTGCAAAAGGAATCATAGAGGCTCAAGGCTCTGCCCGGAGAAGGCCATCAAGACACAAGAAGGGCCATTTGAAAGCCATGGCCTGTGGGGTGCCCTTCAGAATCTCAGCATAGTATGGAATGAGCATGGGCCATGGGGTCAGTCCTTAGGAGAGTCATTTCTGCTCTGGGCCTCTGTACCCATGTAAAATAAGGTTGTTGAATGAGAATATTTCAGTCAAACTTTCAACTTAAGTGTGAGTGTCTGGGAGCTCGTGGACAAAACAAAATGCAGAAACCAAACCGTATGTATCCATAGCTGGGAGGAGTCTCCTACGCCATCCCTTTCAGAACTTAACCATGGGTTGTTACTTCTTTACAGGAACTGCGTATTTAATTTTCCAAACCTCCTTGGTGTTGGCAGGTAGAAGTGACTCAGAGTTTCAGGGCTGTAGACAGGTATTTTCCTTCAACAGGAAACCTGGAGGGTGTTTCCTTCGACTCTGATGAAAGCTTCTGTTGGCTTCGGAGATTTTATAGGGATGTACACACAGATGGCCCAGCTATTCTGGTATTAGAAGCCCCCACAACAGCATCCTTCCCTGCACCGACGTGAGAGACAAAAGTTTCGAGGTGGAACCTCTGTCTCCTGCAGTTCTGGCTTTGCTCTGAGCAAAAGATGCGCTCCAAGACTTCTGGAGGGAAATTCTAGCAAACAGACTCATTTTCTGAAAAAAAACTATAGTGCAGGGGATTACATAGTAAATCTACTTATAAAGAGATAAATCACTGTCTTCCACGTGTTGGTCATTTTGTAACTCTGGATTTGTGTGCAGATGGAACACATGACCATTAAAATGATCAAGTAGGTGGCATTGCTGAAACGCTGACAGCTAGGATATTCCACCCAGGCCTGGCTCTCATTTATCTCCCTCGTGCCTGGAGAGTGCCTGACACCTACTAAACACTCAATAAACTTCTATGAAATAAGCGAAGAGAAAGTGTTCACAAAATAATCTTAATTGGAAAAATTAGAACAGAATATGGGCACATTATGATTACAACTAGGTAATAATTCCATCTATGTGTAGGCAGAGATAAATATTAAAACACACATATAGCATTGTGGGAGAAATGCCATTTCCTTTTGCCTTTAAACTTTTGGATAATATTTTAATGTTACTTTTAGTCATAAAAATTTTAAAGTCAAGAAGTGATCTTTACTGAGAAAACAACAGAAACTCAGGTAAGTGAGTGATGTGGGAAGATGAGCACAGGCTCAGATTAGGTTCTGCCACCTGCAGCACATCTTTTTGGTGATTTAAACTCTTTGGACCTCAGTTTCCACAAATGTAAGAAGAGAATAATGATAGATGTGCCACTCATAGGGTTATTAAAAGGCTTTCACCAGATGGTCTGGGAAAGGGGGCTTGCCCATTATTACCACTGTTCCCAGCCATCTTTTCTTGTGGAATTGTTACAAGTTGGGGTCTGCCCTAAACATCAGCTCATCCTTGCTGGGTATGGGACCTTCAGTGACAAAGTATATAATGCACCTGCTAGAGGCCACCAGCATCTTTCTAGGGGATGAAGTGTTCTCAGAATCAAACTCAAGATGTTCCAGTTCTTGCATAGGGTCAGATTTTAGCATGGAGAGTGAATATCTCAATTAAATGCAGTTGGAACACAACTACACTCATCAGTGCATACAAACTCTTTGAGGTGAAGGGTAATTTTTACAAAATATTTATTTATTTATTTGAAAGGCAGCATTACAGAGAGAGGGAGGAAGAAGCAGAGAGAGATCATCCATCTGCTGGTTCACTTCCCAAATGGCCACGATGGCTGGAGCTGGGCTGATCCAAAACTAGGACCTAGGAATGTCTTCCAGGTCTCCCACGTGAGTGCAGGGATCCAAGAACTTGGGCCATCTTCTGCGGCTTTCCCAGGCACATTAGCAGGGAGCTAGATTGGAAGTGGAGCATCCAGGACTGGAACCAATGCCCATATGGGATGCTGGCATTGCAGGCATAGGCTTTATCTGCTATGCCACAGCACTGGCCTTGAAGGGAAATTTTAATAATGCCTGGTGTAAACCCAGACATCTGGTTGGGGGAAGGGAATGTGTGCAGAGTAAAATCTGAGCATTGGTGTTGATGAGTAGCTTTAATACTGATGTGGAACATGGGGAGAGGAAGAGGTGGAAGGACATTCCAAATTGTGCCTTCTCTTTGTACCACAATGGGATCAAGTTCAAAGAGGTACAATAACTCATCTGACTCATCAGTGGTTCTGTGACCTCAGGCCCTTGCTTATCACTTTAGTGCTGTTCTTCCTCCTCTTTCTTTCCCTCTTCTTAACTACCCCCATAATTTCCCAGCCCTTAATCAAGATCCTCCCACTGTTCCCCCATTTGATGGGATCTAGGGATGAAGCCTGAATAAGAATCCTTCCTCGTTAGGAGCTACAGTGCCCATTCTTATTTAGAAATGGAACATATGGTGTCTAGAGAAGAGGAAGGCCATGCAAAGAGCCTTGGCAAATTTGCCTCAGAAGATCAATGCAGAATCCAAACAGCTATTAATTTTTTGACAATGCAAATCAAGAATCTAAAAAATGACTTTTTCTGCCTTCGTATTTCAATATTAAAGAATTTATCCTAAGGAAATAATCAGAGATGGTAACTAAGAATCATCTGCAAAAATGGATATTAGAGTATGATTTAGAAATAATCTAAGTGTACAATTCTGGAGGATTTCTTGTGTAAATTATGATATACCAAGCGTTTATTTTAATGGCATTGTGAAGGAATGACCAATGACCATGGAGAAAATTCATGCAGATAATAAGTTTTAAAGAATAGTGTTGAAAGCTGTATATGCAATGTGAACCCATTTTGGCTTTATAAGTGCTTTGGGCAGAAAATATTGGAAGGTAACATATCAAAATGTAAACAATGATTAGCACTGATTTCACAATGATTCCTTGGATTTTCTCAGCTTTTAAATGATGATCATGCACTGGTCTCAAACTCAAAGATAAATGTCACTAGTAAGGAATATCTGGATTTTTTTTCATGTGTTCTTACACAGAGACACAGAGCTGAAAATTGCAGAAATGCACAAATACTGCGGTGCCTGCCCAGGAAAGACAAACTCTTGGCTGAGTTGTGAGCTTCCCGACTCACAAAGCCCCTGGAAATCTGCAGTTGCATCTCACCTACAGCTTAGCTCAGTTTCTCTCACTGAGTTTGCAAGGCGCTCATCTGTCTGATTCAGAAATTTTAGCCCCTGGCCTGGTGCTTTGAGTTTTAATCCTTCCATGGGGGCAGCTTGCCCTGATCTTGCTTAAAAATGCAGCCCAGTAGTCACTCCCACTCCACCTGCCCTTTCTACAGATGGCTCAGAGTGGCCTTGATGGGAAAGGAAGCTGTGTGGGGTCATGGATACAGGGAAGAACATACTCAATGGGGCTCATCATTTACACCTCATGGAGGTAGAGGAGCAAGGGGTCCCAAAAGAGGGAATGACAAGAGAATGAGGTTAAGGTACCAGAGAGGGTTGCCAGGCAGGCAGAATCTCCTCTGTGTCACAAGTGCATAGGGGTGTGCTCTTGTCAAGGGGACATCAGGAAATAAATGGTCCATTGCTGTATAGGTATAACCCTCCCCCCTCCTCCACACACACACAAAGGTATTTCCTCCACCCTCCACTCTCTGGCCCCTTCTGTACCTAAAGCTTCTGGCAGGGGCAGGATGTTACCTCGTTGTTGGTGCCGACATCCAGCAGGACAGGGAGGCACTGCTGTGGGTTCACCCCTCCGCATGCTGTGTACAGGGCCAGCTTGCCCACAGGAATGCCCATGCCATAGCAGCCCAGGTCTCCCAAGCCCAGGATGCGTTCCCCATCAGTCACCACCACAGCCTGAAAAACACAGCAGGGTGTCGTCAATCAAGGTCTGCACCTCCTGTGACAAAGGGCTCCTTTTAAAAGCCCTAGCTGTAGCAGGGGCTAACACCTGCAGTGCTGGCATCCCATATGGGCACCAGTTCGAGTCCTGGCTGCTCCACTACCGATACCTCTCTGTGCTATGACCTGGGAAAGCAATAGAAGATGGCCCAAGTCCTTGGATCCCTGCAACTGCATGGGAGATCTGGATGATGATCCAGGCTCGTAGTTTTGGATATGCCCAGCTCCAGCCATTGCAACCATTTGGAGAGTGAATCAGTGGATGGAAGACTCCCTCCCTCCCTCCCTTCCTCCCTCCTTCTCTCTCTCTCTCTCTCTCTATCCCTCCCTCCCTCCCTCCCTCCCTCTGTAACTCTGACTTTTAAATAAATAAATAAATCTTTAAAAAAAGCATAGCAATACAACCCAATGCCTACTGATTTTCCTGGGGCTGGCACAGCTTATTTAGGATAAAGCCAAAGGATTTATTCAACAGCAGGTGACCAGTCCTTTCTGGCAGGTGGGAAGAAACTCCACTGAGGTGAGATGACAGCAGACACCTGCCCTGCATACTGAGATTCAGGGTCAGGGGAAATCAGAGAAACAGAAGAGTTGGTAGATAACTGCTACTATTCACTCACCCTCAGAGAACCTCAGATAGGGTCAGCCTGAGACTTGGGTGCAGGGAAGGCAGGAAGGGAGGAACATCATGAAAGGAACAAATGAAAAACAGTGTTTGTGTTCCTGCTGCAGCTCCAAGGTTTAGAAACCAAACCAAGTGCTCCTCAGCCTGCTCCAGTCCAATGTGCAAAGGCTGTAGCTTCTGTGACATCTTCTAGGATCAGTTTTATGGGAAATCAGGAAAAGCCTCATACTGAGCTGGGAATACCTTTTGCATTTGGCAAAAAATAACAGAGGGCCAACCATGTATGATATATAGTTCACAGCCTACCTGAATTAACAGCTGTTGATGAAACTGAAGGAAAGGGCAGCATTTATCACATGATTATGATGGATTCATGTATTCATTCACTTAGGACATATGAAGGCACAGGAAAGAAGGCACATGAGGAGGCACAGGAAAGAAGACTCTTTCACAGGACTTTTCATGTAGGAAAAAAATCGGAAGTTGTGCAGGAGTCAGACTGTGAATGGCCTTAAATGTCAGACCAAGGACATTCTGTCAAGAGGGGCAGTGAAATTGTTTGTACTCATCCCAACCTGCTTGCCATCAGGGGTTCCCTCCATCTCTCACCCATCCATCCACTGGAACTTGGCTTTGGGTCAGGATTAGAACCAGGTTGGAGCAATGGATGACGTGGTTGGCTCCAAGCATGGTGCCCAAGGATTTCATCCATTCCATTAAAGGATGATGTTGGGAACTGGAGATAAAGAGATGAAGACCCATTCTGGCTCTAGAAGAGTATATGACTAAGTACTCAAAGGGTCCATGGATGGTATCTTCCCACTTCTCTGTCTCTCTGGGATGACAGCACACATGGGCTGGTGCTGCCTTTTTACATAAATAGGTACAGAGATCTTAAGAACACTTCTCCACTTGCAGAAAGGGCGATCTGGAGAGTGCAAGAAATTGTTAAATTCATGCTATTCACTCCCAGATTGGAACACTGCCTCAGTGGAGAGACTGCTCACAGATGTCTCTCAGCTGATCTTTCCCAGGAAGGGAGGTAGGTCTGAGACTGTTGTCCCTGTCTCACAGGTGAGCAAACTGAAACTTGAAGTGTACATGTTCTGCACATATTTAAGTATCAGCCTCATGCCAGGCACTGAGCTGGATGTTTGCACACCAGTTATCACAGAAAGATTAGATGACTTAACATGGTCACCTTGCTTGTGTATGCAGTAGGCTAATATTCCAGCAAGGCTTTGGGTTCCTGGTTCAGGGCTGCTCTGCCACCCCATTGGGCTGGACTAAAGCACCTGTGCTCCTGGCACAGTCTTGCTCTGCCTGGGCATCACCCTTCCTTAACCTGCCTCTGGCCTCCTTTGGGCAGCTCTCCCTGTTGGAGCCAGTATTACTCTCTCCTTGCCTCTGAAGACCTCTGGGATGAGGGGCCCAAACTTGGCACTTTCCTGCTATCCCACCTATTCAAAGCTTCCTTAGTGTGGCTCCCATTATTTCTGCTGATGGTGGAGTGAATGATATGAAGTGAAAACAGGAAACCAGCTATTCCCCTGATACCCCAAGATGGGGACAGGGCTCTGCAATGCTGCCTCCCAGCCTGGAAATGTACTGGAGCATTCGACTGTGCACCTGTCTCCTCTGAGGGAATGCCTCATCTCCACATCTTGTCCCTCCTAGATCCTAGCCTATTTGTTCTTGCAACAGTTTCACAATCAGACCCTTTACCTAGCTTCTTTCTTTCTTGCAATGCCCCCTGCTAACCAACATCAGATTCATTGAATCAAAAGGCCATTTGATTTAAAGACTTACAAAGACTTCTGTTTGTAGAACAGAGCCCAAAATGCTTAACTCTAGAATGACCTGGGCCCAATGTACCCCTGAAGCTCACCTTCTACTACAGGACTCCACACAATTGCCCCTTTCTGGCAAACTGGCTTCCTCACACCTCCAAGATACACTCCGCATCCTCCCACAATCTCTCCCTCTCAGCTTCTGTTTTCCTCTCTTCCAAGGGACTTTATCCCCATTCTCCAGCAGTGCCAACCTTACCCATCACAAAGCAATGTGATTTCTTCTTCCCCTGAACTGCTAGTACTTGTTATATGTACTACATACTTCCTGTTGCCTGCCTGCTTCCACAAACATTTACTGGGTACCTACTACATGCCAAGACCCATCAAAGATACTACTTAAAATTTGATGGTGATAGCATATGTATTCTTATTTAACATTTTTTGAAGGCACATTTCATCTCACCCAACAGTCAAAGATTAATGACGAGGGCTTTGGAGTCTGCTACTGGTACTTGAATCTAGGGTCCTTGATGAAATACCACATGAAGTCTTGGGCAAGTCTAAGCTTCCATTTTCCATGAAATGAATGTAATAATAATAATAATAATACTGGTATGCAACTCATCAGGTTGTTTAAAGATAAAATAAAATATATTTCATTTTACCCTGGTTTCTTACACAACGTAGGGTGACAGTGAATGGTTGCTGGTATAATAGTGATGTTTATTATTTAGGAGTAGTTATGATCATGGGCTGCCCACAGCACTGTCTATATAACCCTCTCCTCTTCTGTTTCATCATCCCCTCTCATCTTCCCTTTTATCCTCCTCCTCTGCTTCTCTCCCCACACCATAAATAATGCATACTCCTTAGTTTCAAATCTTGGTTCCACTCCTCACTTGCAAAGAACTCAGCCTTTTAGCTTCCTTGTCTATCAAATCCCTACCTCTTACAGAGCTGTCAGGAGAATCCAATGAGTTAATCTACATAAAGCACTTGGCACACTACCACATGAAGTGGATATGGTGATGTGTGGCCCATATTCCACTTCAAGAATGAAGGACTTATTTACTCAGCTATATCCTCAGCTATCAGCCCACTTGGGAATCTCCTTGACTGAAGACAGCTGCCTTGCCCAAAGTCACAGTTTCTTCCAGGAGTGTCCTGCAAATCATGACTGAGAAATTCAGGGATGCAAAGCTCTGCTTTCTTGCCCCACCTCCTCAGACCTGGAAAACCAGCTCCAGAGCCTCATGGGGTCTGCCAAGTCTTTTTGGAGACCTCAAGCAGCCTGCTCTCTCCTTTGGCTGTCTTTCTCTCTTCCCTTCCACAGATGTTGACCTAAGAAAATGCCTTACATGTGAATTTCTATATCAGAATATCTGAGGGAATCCAGCCTCTGACATGGAGCATGGTGTGAAGTTAGTGCAAAGGGGACTTGTGCCTCATAGGCAGGCAGTAAACACTGGCAGTCTGGTCCAAGTTTAGGCACCTAAGTGGCTGGTGCCCAGTGGCAGAAGATGCTCCCTTGACCCTACCCCCAGCTATCTCTCAGAACCTCTCTTCCCAGAGCATTTGGCCTGAGTGTTGGAGAGATTTAGGAGCTTGGGAAAATGGTTGGGGAGGGAGAAGTTCTCAAATAAGCCTTCTTCTGGCTCTGGGCAATGGCTGCTGTGGGAGAGATTCGGAAAAGCAGTTCTCACTCCTCTTTGTGATTTATGCTGGACAGCTCAGGGTGGCCTGGCCCAGCCTGGCCTGCCTCCTCCTCTCAGAACAAGAGGGGCCCACAAAAGCTCATGGTCTCCCCAGCCCCCTTTTCCTCCCTCCTATTTCTCTTATCTCTCAGTCTGCATCTTTGCTTTCCAGCTGGGAAATCACAGAAAGTCTTTTTTTTTTTAAAAAACTTCCATGTTGATTCTTAAGCTCTTCTGCATTCCCTCTTCTCACCAGCTGGACAGCTAGCATTTTCAGGGCCTGAACCTACCTGCACCTTGAAAAGCTCTATCTTAGGCCAGTGCTGCAGCTCACTAGGCTAATCCTCTGCCTGAGGCACCAGCACCCCGGGTTCTAGTCCCAGTTGGGGCTCCGGATTCTGTCCCGACTGCTCCTCTTCCAGGCCAGCTCTCTGCTGTGGCCCGGGAGTGCAGTGGAGGATGGCCCAAGTGCTTGGGTACTGCACCCGCATGGGAGACCAGGAGGAAGCACCTGGCTCCGGGCTTCAGATTGGCACAGTGCGCCGGCTGTAGCAGCCATTTGGGGAGTGAACCAACGGAAGGAAGACCTTTCTCTCTGTCTCTCTCACTGTCTAACTCTGACTGTCAAAAAAACAAACAAACAAACAAACAAAAAAACAAAAAAAAAAAACACTCTATCCTCACCCTCATCAGCTGGGGACTGGTGGCTCAGCAGCAAGGCTCTGGCTTGGCACCAGCCCTTCATGTGGGTGGCGCCAGCAAGTCACTTAGCTTGGATTGCTTACCTGAGAAAAGATACACTCCTACCCAGCTTCAAGACCTGTCTCAGGGGTTCCCAAAGCAATCCTTATTCCACTCTGATTAAGGGACTGCATGCATTAAATCCAATAGTGAAGGCATCCCTCATCAGTTCTGAAGGAACTGAGAGGGACAATGAGCAGAGACTATCCAGTAGGGGGACCTTCCTCTTCACTTTTCAAGGCAACTGGAGAGAGCACATCAGGACACAGGGAAGACTGGGGCTTGGGCATGGAACACTCTGAACCTTTGAAAGATACCCTGGGGTGTGGGTGGTGGGTGTGGTGGGGAACCTCCAGAAAAGGCAGATGAGTGGAGCAGGGGCTAGTCAGGGCTGTCCAGTCCACTCCAGTGCTCTTGTCCCCATGGCAAACATTAGGCTCAATATTTAGAGCTTCTGGTTTTTGCACAGAACCTGAAGATCCAAGTGTTTTGATATTTATTTATTAAACAAAGTCTCTTGTTTAAAAATGTTGCCCATTAATTCAGAAGTTTTAAAACCACTGAGGGCCAAATCAAATATAGTTAAGGGTACAAATCATCTGACTGCTGATTTGGGAAGCATGATCCCCAGGTCAGGGGATCCACAGCTGCACTTAAGACATGCCACGGTGTGTGTGCCACATCCATCTCTGCCACCTTCAGTCATGACCGTGTCCCTTCAAGTGCCCTTCAATGTGTATAGGCTACATCATGGTTAATCCTTACAACAGGAAAACAAAGCTCAGAGAGGTTATTTGCACACACAGCAAATGAGTGGAAGAATGAAGACCAGAACCCAGATCTGTCTCACTGCAAAGCCAAGGCTGGTTCCTCTACCTAATCACTGGGACCAACCCCGTGTTTCTCCAAAGTGAGATAGGAATAAAGGGTGGCAGTGACCCCAGGCATTCACCTGCTCATGCCAGGGTACTGCAATGTGGCTGGCAGCCAGTTTCCTGTCTGTTCCTTATCCTCTGGGCTTCTTTCTTTGGCAGCACCAACACTGTGCTGTCACTGTTTCCAGCTCAGTCTCTTTAACGAGATTGCAAGCTCCCTGAGTTTGGGCCTATGTGCCTTCTTTATCCAACCCCCAGGGAACTTTAACAGAATAGATGTTTAGTAAATGATGGTTGCATGTAATTACATTGGATGCCACCAACTCAGATCTGCTTGGGTAACTTAGGTTAATCTTAGAGGCTTTGTAAGTCTGTCTCTATTATATGGGGACCTGCTTGGGTCCCATTTACTGCTGGATAACCTCAGAGCCCCTGTTTCTCCTCCTCTAAAATCTCAGTGGTTGCCGTGTCCTTCTCTCTGACAATTAGCCCTCTGGTATTTCGAGAGTTCTCAAGACATGTTTATTACATTCAGTTAAGGAATATTTAGTTCCTAAGGTCCTATTTGGAATGCATATCATGGTTTCCCAGGTACAATATGAAGTAACTTGGAAGCAGGGTCCACGTTTTTTGAATTTTTTACCCCTTGCAACAGGGCCCTGGGTACAGTTGTGTTAAGCTGCGCCCTGATGAGAGGAGCAACTGAAACCTGAAATCCAGCCTATGAGCTTCTCACCAAGGTCCTGTGCCAGCTTGGAGGAAGGGGTAACTTCTCCTTTACTCTGTCTCTAACTTCTGATCTTTTGCATGCTTGTGGAGACTCAGTTTCTTTGTTCTTGGTACAGTTTCCCGCACATGGAAGATGCTCAACACATCTGTATACTGAGTTTGTTGCACTCAGCAAGGATCTGCTGAGTGCCTACTATGCGTACCTGTGATTGACCTGTCCACAAATATAGGAAAGACTTGTTTTCAGGACCTCAGCAGCATGTCCACTCAGGTTAGCCTGGAGTTAACTCTTCATCGAGTGAGCTGGCTTTCCTAAATATTGTTGAGATTTTATTATAGTTTCATCCTAGACACACCCTGGAAACTTGCTTCTCTGGGACGGGAACTAATCCTGCAGGGCCAAGGCCTGCACATAATTGGAGTCTGAGCAGATAAGCAGGAAGGAGAAGCAGAGAGCAAATCACACTCAGGCAGAGATGTACAAAATGATGGCCAGGACTGAAGTCCATTGCCTTGGCTGTGGCTCAGGCCTGAAGCCTGAAAGTCAAGGTTTCTGTCCCCTGCTCTGTTTCTCAGTGTTCATACTCCTGCAGAGAGCCAGAACTCAGTGGAACAAAAAAGAGCTATGTAGGAAAAAACTGTATTTGGTGTCCAGCAAGATGAGTGGGGAGGCTCAAGGAACTGGCGGGGAAGGAGGGAGAAGGCTCAGGAGGGAGAACAATGGTGAAGTGCGTCAGCCTCCCAGGCAAGGCGGGGTGGTGTGCGTGCTGGACCTGAGAGTTACTTATATACTGTAGCTGGTCAGCTCCAACTCCTCTCCAGGACATGTGCTCCAAATGCCCCAGCAGCCAGCAGGTATTTCACATTTTTGCATCACTCGTTTTTGTTTCCAGAAATGACAAGAATCTTAGATGCCAGATACCCTTAAACTCTTCCATAGAAATTCTGATAGTAGGGAAATATCTGAGGAGTTAGTCATAAGCTGATAAATTTCTACAAAGCCACATATTTTATATTTAAAAAAATACAACTTCTATATTCCATGACATATCTTGTTTGTTATATACAAATGTTTTCTCCATAAGATTTTTTTAGTAAAATCAATTCTCCAATAAAGGGTGTTGGGTTTGTTATTCTGTATATATACTGCCCCCACCCTCACTGTTTAGATCTGGGGTGAACATACCCAAGTGTGAAGATACTGTGTATCATCAGCTTTTCCTCATGGTGCAGGATGTCTTCACTTGTAGTCTAGTCTCTCCTATGCCTGACTATCCAAACTCTGTACCTTAACTTAAGGTCTAGTCCAATGTCACTTCCTACATGAAGTCTTCCCATATTCCCTTCAAGTCATCTTTGCCTCTTGGAACATTTTAAACTCTTTTTACATATCTCATCCATCTCTGATAAAGTTCCACCCTATCAGTCATTAGTGTCTCTGTCTTATTTTCCTCACAACATGTCAGCTTTTTGAGAAGAGGATCTACATCTGATTGCTCCCTCTATCTACCATGAAAACTGGCACTGTATATTTAGTAGATGCTCAATACATGATGGACAAGTCTTTATAATAATAAGAATAAGAATAAAGAATAAGCCAATTTCTCAAGAGGGCTTGGCTAATGCAAAAACTACACTGTGGTATGTTTTTGCTTGGCTGTAGAAAGTCCATGATCTGGGCTTAGGATAATGGCTCATTTTATGGCTGGAAATTACTGTGGTGCAAGTTGAAAGGATCCTCTCAACAATAGAGCCACAGCAATGAAAACAGAATCATCTCCCCCCCCCCCTTTTTTTTAGAATCATACCTTAATATTATCTTCTGGCCAAGAGTTCAGCATTGTTGCAAGGTGACCCTTGTCATGGATAGTGATAAACAGCCCACTAAGAGAAAAAAAAAAAAAACACATACAGAGTAATCAGGCAGTTAGATCAGGAATAGAGCCAAGATCATGGGTACTGTATCACCCTATCATTTAATTTTACCCATAGACCTAGAGGGGGAGAGATCCCTGCCTGTTATAATTTGAACATTATTTGTTACCTGAACTCATGCAGGACTTTAAATACCAAAGCCATAAGTCAATGGTACAAGAGGGTGGAAACAAACCAATTCTGGTGTTGGCAGAAGGTTTTTAGGTCACTGGGGGAGGAGGTGACATCAGAAGGAATTTCTTGTAAGTGGATTTTCATAAAAGCTTGAATTTGGGCTCAAGCTACTTCCTTTGTTTCCTGGCTTGCCATGTGACCCTTCCTCCACATGTACTCCACCACTGCCATCTGCAGCCTCACAGAGGCCCAGTCATTGGGGTTACTTGATCTTGGTCTTGAACTTTCAGAACTGTAAGCCTAAATTAACCTCTTTTCTTTATAAAGTAGTTGCCTCAGTTGTTTCGTTATAGTAATGAAAACCTGATTATCACATTACTCAAAGCCCCTGAGCTTTGATGGCCCTGATCTGGAACTTCCTCCAATTGCTCCTCTCCACAGGTCAAGAGTCCCTGGGATCAAGAGGTGTGCCCACACAGAGGCTGTGTACACCAGAGTTGTTGTCCTCTTCCCTCCCTCTAGATCAGGTAGTAGGGCCCCACAATCTCCTTACCAAATGGCCCCATGATTGCTTCCTGGAACCATGGGAACCTCTCCTCCAGTTCCTCCTCCTGAGTACAGACTATATTGCATTTGCTAGACCTTCAGATCTAGGGCTGAGACTGTAACACATGGATTGTGATGTCTAGACATGTGCATGAGGTCCCTGCAGTGGGGGATGGAGTTGGCAAGGGAAGAGAGGTAGGGTGCCAGTCATGAGCTAGTTTTCTCTGCACCCCTGGAGTCTGCAAATTTCAAATTCAAAAGTGACCTTCCAGGCATCCTGAGGGTATATTTGCAAAGAAGGTTGGTGCAACATATTTTATTTGAGTTTATTAGATTGATTTAGCACTTTTAATATTTAGATCTAATTATGTGAACCCGAGTCTTAAGGGGTAAGAGAATATGTGTATGTACCTGTCAGAGGAGGGATAGTGATACTAAGGCAGCAAGTCATTTGTTCCACTTCCTTCTTTCCCTTTTTGTTCAAATTTTTTTGTCCAGTCCATCAAAGACACAGGCTTCTTTTGCTCATGAAATGTCCACAGTTAAATCGATTTGTCTGTGTTAGGTATAGAGTTATGTGGGAGAAGTTTCTTCCTCATTTAGGTGCTTATCTAAATCAGAGAGGGCTTCCAAAGACTGCTTTTCATGGCTTCACAAAGTATTCAGATTTCGTGAGTTACTATCCCAACAATGCCCTAGTGAATACTGACACATCGCTTGGTCAAACTCTTTGTTCTCATCAGTCTCCCCGAGCCCAATCCTGGAAAAATGCCTTTTCTGTTCCCCAAGAGCCTGCACCTGAGTACGCAAAGTTAACTGAGAAAGAACTCAGTTAAAACTCACAGGGCAAACTGATTGATACCACCACAAATTCATCAAGGCAAACCTGGTAGACTCCCAATACTGGTCAGTCTTTGTTCTTAGTTTCTCTGGTCAATTCACTGTTTTCTATTCTGCAAAACTTCTCTGTGCTCCTCAAACCTACAACTGCCTCACCTTCTTTCTCACTCCATTAGGTGAATTCTCTGTCATCTCCCACCAACAAACCTACAGACCCTGCAACTTCAGCTGTCCCCATCGTTTCTTTTGTTCCAGGAAAATTGCAGGCTTTACATGGTTGATTATCCCTTCTACCCCACTGTACCTTCCCTGCCTTCATTTTTCCTAAAACATACCTAAGTCTTTGTCATCCTAAAAGTAAAACCAGACTTCTGGTAGCAACAGAATAACTTGAACAGAATATCCTTCCTGCTGATCACATAATAAGATTATTTATTTTGGCTGGCACCATGGCTCACTAGGCTAATCCTCCGCTTGTGGCACCGGCACCCCAGGTTCTAGTCTTGGTTGGGGTGCCGGATTCTGTCCCGGTTGCCCCTCTTCCAGGCCAGCTCTCTGCTGTGGCCCTAGAGGGCAGTGGAGGATGGCCCAGATCCTTGGGCCCTGCACCCACATGGGAGACCAGGAGGAAGCACCTGCCTGCTGGCTTAGGATCAGTGCAGTGCGCTGGCCTTAAGGCGCCTCTGTAGCAGCCATTTGGGGGGTGAACCAACGGAAAAAGGAAGACCTTTCTTTTTTTTTTTATTTTTTGACAGGCAGAGTGGACAGTGAGAGAGAGGGACAGAGAGAAAGGTCTTCCTTTGCCGTTGGTTCACCCTCCAATGGCCGCCGCGGCCGGCGCGCTGCGGCCGGCGCACCGCGCTGATCCGATGGCAGGAGCCAGGAGCCAGGTGCTTTTCCTGGTCTCCCATGGGGTGCAGGGCCCAAGCACCTGGGCCATCCTCCACTGCACTCCCTGGCCACAGCAGAGAGCTGGCCTGGAAGAGGGGCAACCGGGACAGAATCCGGCGCCCCGACCGGGACTAGAACCCGGTGTGCCGGCGCCGCTAGGTGGAAAATTAGCCTAGTGAGCCGCGGCGCCGGCCTAGGAAGACCTTTCTCTCTGTCTCTCCCTCTCACTGTCTAACTCTGCCTGTCCAAAAAAAAAAAAAAAAAAAAAAAAAAAAAAAAAGAATCTAGCATTCTATCTTTAAAAAATTATTTATTTTAAAATAATTTATTATTATATTATAAAATGTGGATATAGGTGAGTCTATCTGCCTACCTATCACATACACACACACACACACACACACACAGGAGCATCAAAATGTTCATAGAAAAATGGAATTAAAATAATGTGAATTTTCTTGAATTTGTTGAATCTTCTTTGTACATAGATATAAAATATGTATTATATACCAGGGCACTTCAGAAAGCCCATGAAATAGACCACAAAGATAAAATTATTGTGGTGCAAAACGTTTTTAAATTCATGCATATAAGGGGGTTTCAAAAAGCTTTTGAAAAACATAATATCATGAAAAAAATCCATGAATTTAAAAATATTTTTGCACCAAAATAAACTTTTTTTTTAATTCCACCTTTCACTGACTTTTTAAAGTTCCCTTGAATATATAGTCAAGACAATGGAGGTTGGCCAAAAGCAGGCAGCGGCTGAAGAGGGATCTACCTTCGAAAGCAGGAATTATATCATAAGATTTGATAGTTTGCAGCTTTTGGCCTGAGGGCAGCCCGATCTGCAAGCAACTCATGGCAGCAGAAAGTCAAAGTTTTACTAGCTTGAGGTAACAGAGAACAGAGTTGGAACCAGAAGAGCAGCCAGGAAGTTTCATGAAAGGAAGGAAATTCTGGAATCAATAGAGATGCAGAGGAGATGAAGTCCCAAATCAGTGCAGAAAACCTGCCCAAATCATTGACTGACCATTCAACTATGCACACACAGAGGAGCAGGGGGGAAAAAAGCTGCAGCTGGAAGCTGAAAGAATACAGCCGAGATTAGAAGAGACAGAGCTGGAATCTGAGTCCAGCCAAATTAACTCCCTTCTGGAACAAAAATTAGTTTTTTTGAGAAACAAAACAGAATCCAGAGTCCATTGAATCCCAAGTGCATAGAGGTCCGTTATGATAGTTTACTTTATATATCTTTGAAATTTTCCATAACAAGAAAATGAAAACAAAATAAAACATCAACAAAAATACCACTGGACCTCAATCTACTCTCTTGACCTCTACATTCCTTGCTGAGACTGTTCTTTTTCTCTCCTCCCTCCCATTATCAAACTTCTTGCAAACTTTGTCTACACTAGCAGTCTCCATTTTTTTTCATCTCCCACTCATTCTTTGATCCACTGCCATTTGTCTTTTCTCAGCAACCTGCTACTAAAACTGCTCTTGCTAATCTAACAGTGATCTTCATGTCCCTAAATGTTGGGGTCTCTTCATTCTCCATCTCCTTTTGCTTCTCAGTTAGAACTTGACACTTTCAATCACTCCCTCGCCCAAACTTTGGCTTCTGAGACTCCAGTTCTTTGAGTTTTCCAGTCCCTTATGCTGGCATATCCAGCCATTACATGTTAAAATTCCTCGAAAGTTTGTATTATTTCATTTTCCTTCTTACTCTCACTGTTTCTCTATGTGATGTCATCAATGCCTAAGGCATTTGGTCAATGACTCAGATATCTGTAGACCAAAGTTTCTCACCTTTGACACTGTGGACATTTTGAGTTGAGTAATTCTTTGCCGTTGAGGGGTAAGATTGTCTTGTGCACTGGTAGGATGTCTGGCAGCATCTCTGGCTTCTACCCACTAGATGCCAGTAGCACCCTATTGTGATAAACAAAAATGCTTCTAGACACTGGAAAACACCCCTTGAGGGGACAGAATCAACCTTGGTTTTAGAGCCATTGCTCTAAACCTTTATGTTTAACTGCCTAACTGACATGATCCTTTGAATGTGTCAGACTTAACATCTGCCCTTCAAACTTGAACATTCCTAAGATCAAATTTATGACCTAATCTTCTAGCACTTTGACTCAAAGACAAGACAAAACAAAGATCCATTCCTCTCATTCCCTGGTTGTCAGCCACGCTGGCCTTTTATTCCTTTACCAGTTCATAGACTGTTCTCTCTGCCTGATATAACCTGACTTTATTTAGTGAATTTCTACTCATTCTTTTGATTATTTATTTCTAAGCCAAAGTAGGGACTCTCTGTTATATATGCTCAATATACCTGATTCCTACACAAACAAACTTATAATTATTCATGTGGCTATTCGCTATTCAGTTAATATCTTCTTAAAAAAGATTTATTTATTTGAAAGACAGAGTTACAGAGAGACAGAGGCAGAGAGAAAGAGAGGTCATCCATCTGCTGGTTCACTCCCCAGATGGCCACAATGGCTGGAGCTGTGTTGATCCAAAGCCAGAAGCTAGTAGCTTCCTCTGGATCTCCCACGCAGGTTCAGGGGCCCAAGCACTTGGGCCATCTTCTACTGCTTTCCCAGGCCATAGCAGAGAGCTGGATTGGAAGCAGAGCAGCCACGACTTGAGCCGGCACTCATATGGGACACTGGCATCGCAGGTAACAGCTTTATCTGCTATGCCACAGCACTGGCCCCATAGTTAATATCTTTCCACCTCATTAGACTGTAAGCCTTTTGAAGGCAAGGTCTGTTATATGTTTTTTTTGATAATATTCACCATGATATTCCCAGGCTTAATCCATAAAATATGCTCAAGACATCATTTTTTTAATAAATGAATAAATGAATGATGATGATAATGCTTGAGGGATAAGAATGAAAAGTGTTGAATAAGTTGGATGAGAGTTGAAATAAAGGCAGTGTGTGCGTTATGTTGTATCCTGCTCAAGGCATGCTTCCGGCTGTGTGGGGTATGCTGGACTCTGTTGAGTCCT
Organism: Oryctolagus cuniculus; assembly: GCF_051225735.1. NCBI lineage: Eukaryota > Metazoa > Chordata > Mammalia > Lagomorpha > Leporidae > Oryctolagus > Oryctolagus cuniculus. The sequence continues at coordinate 77,758,580 of NC_142867.1, forward strand.
GTGGCTTGGAGTGGAGAAATGAGCACTTGGCATGTGGTGGATGGGCAGAGTAAGTATTTGAAATAACTCACTCATAAAATTGAAAGCAAGTTTGTCACCTCCAATAAGTCTCTTTAGCTTAGGTATTATTTTAAACTTAAGGCCATTGAGAATGGCAGGCACAGGAAAAATTCTAAGACCAGGGGCACAAATTTTCCTTCTGTGGGAGTGATTTATATTTATCAAAAACATTTTCCATTTGTAGGAGATCTCCCCCTTCCCCCCCTACCCCCCCAGGAAGAAGAGGACTCATCATTGGAGAAGGCATTACCTTAAATCTGCATTTAAGTCAGACCAGGAAACCGTGTTTACTATACTTCTCATGATCGCTTTCTTAAGATTTTCTCTCCCCTCACTCCCCAAAGCCCCAAACTCCATTCCTTTATTTTAGCTTAAAAAATTTCTTTTAGCCCAAGTTCTAACCATCCCTTTGGGTTACCCTTTGCTGGGTGCTCCTGTGTGGACACGCATGCTGCACATGTTCAATGTCTTGCTTTTCTCTTAATATCCTTAGCTGGTCTAATTTATTCCCTCTCTGTATCATGACAAAATGGGTGGCTCTAAATCATTAGAAATTCTTACCAATAGAGAAGGCACCAAGTTAAATCTATATACTGTTTTTTCCCTGGCTGTTTCACCAGGACTGTGTGCTCCTCAACATCCTTCTTTCTTTGTTTCAGCTGAAGATGGTTTCAAAGCCTGACCTCAAAGCCAAGACTGCATGAATTACTTACTCCCTGAGCATCTCATGCATACATGGGTATACACATTCTTCAGATTTCTGTTTGTTTCTCACTTTTCAGTCTGTCTTTTGTTATAATAGTCCATCCCCAAGAACTAGAACTTGAACTAAGAACTAGGAGGGGTCGAGAGAGAATTTTTTTTCCTCCCACACACGAGGAAGGAGGCAGATTCTTTTAATCAATTCTTTTAATCTAGAAGAATTGGGCCCCAGGCTCAAACTCACTGATGACTCACTGAGTGACTTTGGGGAAGTCACCGAACTGACACTAACTAATCCCTTTGACACCTCCCTGGCCTCTTAATGCTCTTAGCTTGGTCCTGTTTTGGAAATGTCTCATCCAAACTGCTCTGGTTCTTATCATCCCCCAGACGCAGCCTCTGTAAGATACATAAAAACAGCCTCACATATTTAGGGGTTATATCAATTTTCTATTGTAGACTTTAGCAAAGCTCTGGTGTGGTTAATTCTAAAAACAGGAAAAAATGTGGTTACTGAGATTGTCTGGTACAATAAGATGAGAAAAAGGAAAGATACTTAAAAGGAACATTTTTACATTCAAATTTAAGCTACTAAAATTTCAAAAGACCAGGGGCCAGCGCTGTGGCTCAGCAGGTTAAGGTCCTGGCCTGAAGTGCTGGCATTGTTAGGAAAATGGCTCAGTCTTATCTATGGCGTGATCTACACCCTGGCACCATCCTAGGCTCTAGCCCCCTCTGCCATTGCTGGAAGCCTGGTGGCCACATGGCCCAACCACCAGTGTCAAGCTCCACCCCCATCCTAATGGGATTTGCTGTCCCTACTTCCCTGCCCACCCTCTGGCAAAGTTTTAAAAGAATCTGTTCCTGAACACGTGGCTCTCTCCGGCTCGCTTGCTCTCTCTTGCTCCTCTCTCTCATCTCTCTCTCTCTCTCTCTCTCTCTCGCTCCCCTCTCCTCTCCCTCTTCTCTCTCCTCTCTTGTCTCTGCTCCTCTTTCCTCTCTTTGCTTGCTCTCTCACTCTCTGCGCTCTCTAGCCTCCTCTTCTGTCTCTCTCGGCTCCTCTCTCGCTCTCTCTCCTCTCCATCTCCTGATCTCTCTCTTGATCTCTCTTAGACTCTCCTTCTCCCTTTTTCTCCTTCCTTGCCCCTTCCCTCCAGTCTGCTGGGTTTTCTACAATACACTCTTTTCCTTACTCCGGTGCTTAGTGTGTTTTGTGGCGACCTTACATTGGTGCCAAAACCCGGGACCTTACAGGCATCCCAATATGGGCGCCGGTTCTAGTCCTGGCTGCTCCTCTTCTGATCCAGCTCTCTGCTATGGCCTGGTAAAGCAGAAGATGGCCCAAGTCCTTGGGCCCCTACACCCAAGTGGGAGACCCGGAAGAAGCTCCTGGCTCCTGGCTTCGGATCGGTGCAGTTTCGGCCATTGCAGCCATCTGGGGAGTGAACCAGCAGATGGAAGACCTCTCTCTCTCTCTTTCTCTTTCTCTCTCTTTCTCTCTGCCTCTCCTTTCTCTGTGTAACTCTAACTTTCAAATAAATAAATAAATCTTTAAAAAAAATTCAAAAGACCAGTCCTCATTTTTTTGCTTGTATTATTTCATGTTTTGCAGTGGTCACACTGCAAAAACACCTTCTGAAATGTACTAAGAGCTTTTAACCACTTCTCAAAGTGCTTTTCTCCAAATGAACCTAAAATTCACTTACAAATGGCTCCAAAAGTGTTGTGGTGGATGGGGATTTTGAAATGTCCAAAGAACTCATTTTATAAAAATGAAAGGTGAGGTCCAGAAAGGCTAGGTGACTTGTCCCGGGTCACATGTCCCACAAGCAGCAGCACCTGACTGGACCAGGGTCCTGAGTTTACTTCTCCTCCCACTGCCCCAGACCGCCTGTTCTGACAAACAGCTGAAAGCACAGAATGAAGTGCCTAGCAGAAATGCATATTGGGAGCATTGATGAAATATTTTCTTTGGTGTATGTTGGTGAGGAAGCAAAATGTGCAGGGCCAGGGATTCTGCTGATGAATGGATCACAGGCCCTAGCAGGACTGTAGAGAGAGCTGTCTAGTGCATCCACCCATCCCTTGGCAGAACCACATCTAGATAACTCAGAAAGAGGATACTCCCAGGGAAGAAAACCTCTTTTTCCATGCCCTCTGCAACCTAGTCTCGGGTTTAGCAACCACTCACTTGGGGATACAATTCTCTCCACTGGTAACTGATAACTGGTGATGGGATTGGTTCTTATCTGTTTGCACAAGGTTGTAATCAAGTGAGGAATGCAGACACTCATTCCTCTGCATTCCTTAGTGGCTTCAGAGAGATATGAGGGGGTCTTCAAAAAGAAATGTGTATTATGTGTATAGAAAATGTGTATTATGAAGAATCTGCATGCATTTCAGAAAATATTTTGTACTAAAGTTAACTTTTTTTTTAAATTCCATTTTCCATGAACTTTTTGAGGGTCTCTTCTCTCCAGAGATCCCAGGAGTGCTCCTCCTAGGCCTGCTGAGTCCTACCCTGAGACCTCAGACTCACATGCTTCCCTGAGAGTAGAACGGAGATTTTCAAGTTATTTCCAGGAAGAGAAAGCTCTGACCAGGGATAAGGCTGACAAGGTTGCAACAGACTCAAGTGAAGTTTCAGAGGAACTTCCAAGGGAAGATAGCATAGACCAGGTATTAAATGTACACTGCAAACACAGCACCTGGCCTCAGATCCTGGCTCTGCCACTCACTGGCTATGTGGCTATGGGCAAGTTACTTCCCTTGTTCATGTTCCTCGTGTGGAAAATGGAAGAAGGGAAAACACCTGCTTCATGCCTTTATTGCAATGATTAAAGAAGGCAGAGCACAAGTGCAGAAGAACACTGCAGTGTCTGCTGGCATATAGCAAACACTCAGCAAATGGTAGTTTTTAATATTGTTGATTTAGTTTGTGTTTAAGAATGCAGCTTGGGGGTCAGATGCCTGGATTCAAATGCTGACAAAATGTCTAGCAAGGTACCTGGCTCATAGTTAGAGCTTGATAAAGTAACTCATTGTGCATCAGTTTTTTTGTTTCCACGCACCAAAATCTGACACAGACAATGGACAGGCATCCTGTGCTCATAGATTGGAAGAATTAATATTGTTATTGTGATCTCCAGATTCAATGCAATACTTATCAAAATCCCAATAGCATTCTTTACAGAAATAGAATAATAACCCTAAAGTTATATAAAATCACAAAAGAGTGTATCAATTTTTTAAAACTAGAATTATACCTCACCAGTGTATGTGATTGTCAGGAGCCATGACTTAGAGTGACATGTTCCTTCTCCTGGTGGAATGGGAAGATGGTTGTAAATAAAATCGGGCAGGTAGAACATCTCCCATTATGTGGTTCAGATAAGGGGCACAAAATGAAAGGGTCTTTGGTGATGCACAACTGGGGTGAAAATCTTCCACGTTCCCTGCAAGAGCTAGCAGTATCCAAGGAGGCCGAAAGGCAACAAGTCGTAGAGGGAAACATTCATTCATTCATTCTTCACTCAGCGAGTAAGGCCTTCTGGGGCCCTGCCCTCTATGTGCATTACGGTAATGCGCAGGCAACACTTGTGGGCGGGCATCATCACAGTGTTACAGCTAAATCGGGAGGTAGTCTGTGAGGGTGGAGACTTCTTGGATTCAGATACAGGTCTCTCGGGCCTCGGAAACATGCCCCTTTAGACGTGTGATGTGAGTGAGTCACTTCACCTCTCTGTACCTTAGTTTTTTCATCAGCAAAATGGGGAGCATGGCTTCTCCATTAGAGTGACTGTAAGGCTCAACAGAGGCAAGTTCGCGGGATCCTTGCATGCTGTACAGCCCTGCTGACACACCAAGCTTAGTGTTTCTCTGACCTTGCACAGTATGGTAAGTCTGAGAGGGGGTGGTAAAGTGAGGCTCTTGGATTGCAGCCAGCTCTGGTTTCCTGGCAGCTCTGTACGGGCAACTAGGGTGGTAGTTCAGGTGCCAAGGCGTGCTCTGTGTTCCACAGCTGGGTCTATTCCAGTCATCTCTCCTTGAGCAGGAGCCAGTTTCTGCCCCTGGAATGAATGATGTCCTGCAAGCTTTTCCTCTGACAGCTGGTGTGACGTGTTCAAAGGCCAATGTTATCATCTCTCTCTGAGGCACAAAGGGAGGCAGGAAGGTGGGAAGCCTCAGGAAGCCTGGGCCTGGCTCTGAGGCACAGAGACACTTCCAGCTTTTGAGCCAATTGCAGGCTGCTGGAGATCCCCAGGTGCTGAATATCCTGCTGTGAGCTGATGCAACCTAGCACTCATCCCGGCTGAGGGGCCTCTGGATAATTAATGAGAACAGTAAGATGGGCATCTGGGACAGAAGCAGTCATGGGATTCTGGCTGCTAACAGCTACTGATTGGAACAGGATGAAAACAAAACCAATTTTAGCTACTGATGACTTCTCTCAAGTTTTTTTCCTGTTAACTTCCCAGGAAGTAATTTTGGAACTTGAGAGGGAAGAAAAGATGTATTTATTGACTATGGCAAGCTGCCTACTTATGGAATCCAGGGTTTAAATGAACAGATGCCTTGCTCTACATAAAATTCAGTATGTTCCTGAGAAGTTTTGAGTAAATAAAATATTTACACCCAAAATGGCATTTTTGGCACAACATGGTATTACATATGTGCTTGGGAGAATGCTGTTTAAAAGAAGCTTGAAGGGCATTGCAAGGGGACACACATCGCTGGCCCTGCTTTGTGGCTTTCAGAAGTTTGGGCTTTCCTACTGCAGCTAATAGAAACAAAACACAACAAAGGCACTCTCTTAGCTTGGGCCACTGACCAAGGCTAAGGGGTAGTGGCGGGAGATGCGTGCGATGTTGCTCCTCCTGCCTGGGAGCTTTGAGGCAAATACACAGGGAGGGAAAGGAATGGATTTGTGTTTAACAAAAATCGCACTGGGCACCTAATGATTCTTTCCCATACTTAGTTAATAGGCAGATTTGGCGTGGACTGTTAATCCTGACACATGATTCAAAGTCTTCTTCCTATCCACGCGTGGAAGCGATGTGTCCTATTTCCCATCTAGGTTCTGTTCCCTCTTCCAGGCATTGGTAGGCTGGCCTTCCATGATTTTCTGAAATGAAGCTGAGCCTGAGGACCTGCTCTGGCCAATGCGTCTCATGAGGAAGCAAGATGGCCCTTGTGGGTAGAAGTGCTGAAGGACCAGTGTGTGATTTACCGATTTCTTCTTTTTCCCTTTTGCCTACTTCGATAGCCTGTGTCCTGGAGTGAGGGTGATAGAGGTGGGGGCAGGAGCACATGATGCAGAATCACAGGATGAACCTTGTTCTAATCATTCAGGTTGTGAGGTCGTTTGTTCTTCAGCATAACCTAGCTAGGGGTACACTTTGTTCAGCAAAATGTTTCAGATGCCCAATATGTGAAACACAATATTGGCACCCTGGTTAGAGCAGAGGTGAGGACTGCACTTTGCCTTTGAGTTCACTGCTCACTGCTTTTCATCTCCGCAGCCAGTGTTAACCAGAACAGAATTCTGGCAATGACAACAAAGGGAAATGTTCCTTATTGGAAATGGTGTTGGCATTGGGAGGTAGTCATTGATGTTTAGGTTATTTATTATGTCCCCGAAGCACGTCTCCTCTTACTAGACTGCATGTTGCATGAGGGCAGGACAGCATCTGTTATACCCACTGCTGTAACCCAGGGCTCAGAATGGCACCAGGCACACAGCTGCCATTCCACAGGCAATAGATATGTTAGGTTTGGTAATTGGTTCAGAGCATGAGTGCTGAAATTGAGCAGCTCTGGAACTTTATGTTTGCGGTTATAAAACTGTGCATATAATGATACTTCAAGGTTTCTGTGAGGATTAAATGAAATCAATCTAATCAGGTTCATGGCACAGTGCATGGCATGTATAAATGCGTCATAAGTGATCGTTATTTACACTAGAGACGATGATGTATTTAAATATTTCTGGGTTATAGAAAATCCCAAGCCATTTGAATTGTGTTCTGCTAAAAAAAAATGTTGAAATGCTAACCCTAGGTACCCATGACCTTATTTGGAAATAAGTCTTTGCAGATGTAATCAAGTTTCCGTGACATTATTAGGGTGTACCCTAATCCAACAGGACTTCTTAGATGTCCTCCTAAGAAGAGAAAACAGAGATACACAGAGAAGAGGGCCACGTGATGCTGCAGGTAGCGATTGGAGGTATTCACCAATACCCAAGGATTCTTGGAAACACCAGAAGCTGGCAGAGGCAGGGAAGGATTCTGCCCTACAAGTTTCAGAGGGAGGATGATCCTGCTGACACCTTAATTTCAGACTTGCAGCCTCTAGAACTGTGAGGCAATACATTTCTGTTGCTTTCAACCCCTCAGTTTGTAGTATTTTGTTAAAGCATCCCCAAGAAGCCAGTACACCGGCTATGCATTTTTTGGTGTAGTAGCCATGGTAGTGGTGATCACAATTCCTTCCCTGTACATTTCTTAAAACTCAGAGGCTGTTGGAATTTCACAAGGGCAAGTGCAGGTGAGGTTTCCTCCCCCCAACAAAGGCCTGTAAATTACATCACTATCTCCAGTTTCCATCAGGAGCCAGAAAAATTCTCTTGAATTTTAGAATTCAGTTACATGAGAAAGAAAAACAAAGATAATGTTCACCTAGAAGAATGTTATTTCTTGAGAAAAAGACTCTTAACCCTTATCTGTGCTTGCAGAGGAGCAACCTTTAGAAATTTCCTAAAATAGAACTGGAAACAAAGCAAAACAAAAAACCCCACTGAAACTGAAACGTTCATTTAAGCTTCTTGGCACCCAGTCCAACACAAAAAGAGGGCTTAATTAAAGCAGGTCAGTGACATTAGGCAAACTACTGTGGCCCTGCTCAGGAGGAGGGACACGCACTTTCAGCTCAGTAACAAAGGCTCACTGTTGCCCACGAAGCCAGCATTCTACACATTTTTGGCAGGACGGGAACCTGTCCTATGAAAACGTGCAAAAGGCTATTTTTAAAGCTTGGCAGCAATCTCCTGGAATCAACAGTACCCCAGGAGAAAGAAGGGCTAAGCAGCTCAGGAAGTAGACCTAAGAAATTTCCTAGGGCTCAGCAGGCCAAGGAGCTGGAAATGGAGAGCCCAGAGGGCCCTTAGAGACCAGGAGAGGTGATTGCCTGGGCCTTGGAGGGGCTTAAGAACCACATCCTACACTGCCTTTTGTGAAACATCCTCAGGGCAATGTGACTGAGTTGGGGATGGGTGTCCATAGATAACTCAGTGTGTCAGTGCTCACAATCCTCACTTTCGATCCTGGGAACATCTTGACTATTTAAATGCAGGGAACAACCACAGCTAATTTCCTGTACCTTGGACAGCCCATCCTGTTTCCATTTTGTTTCCCTCTGAATGTGCCCCCTCCCTGCTCAGTGGAGGTCCCCCTTCCTTTTGACCTTCTCAGATAACAAGTGGATGTGGAGTGTGCCTGTCTTTGGAATGAAGTTGAAAGTGTGGACAGTGGTGTCTGTCTGTGTGACTGCATTAGTGGGACCTCAGAGTGGGGAGGGCTTCCCGAATTTCACACGCTTGAGGTTAACAATCGCCTTGACTCTGCATGGGCTTCCTGCATTCTGCTTGGTTCCAGGCGTTGTACTGCACATACGGGAAACAAGGATGACTACAACTTTTTCTCTGATCTGGAAGGGCTTTCTGACTTAGGCAGACCAAAAAGCAACACAGTACAACAAGCTAACAGAAACATTATTGGAGGCCCGAGGAGAACCACAGATTAAGGAGGTCCAGAACGGCTGAATCACAGAGAAGAAAGAGGCAGAGCTGGGTCTAAAGGATTCTGTCTCCCCCCTTACTACTATGGGATGATTTTCCCAAATTATACTTCAAGCATTGGAAGGACAGAAAGCACATCCTCCACTCAGAGAGGTTAATGAGTTCCCCAATATAGCTCTGTTCAACGATTTCTGAATAGATGATCAATTCCTTCTTTCATTTCCTTAATGTGAGAATGGACATAGCATAAGGGCAGTAGAAATATTCTCACTACTATATCTAGCTGTGTGATTTTGAGGTTACTATATCTTTCTGAGCCTGTTTTCTTACCTTGAAAACAAAGGAAGTTAATCAGATAACCTCTAAAATCCTATAATTCTATTATTTTAATCTAGCAAGACTCACAAATATTTGTAGAACAATTATAAGAACATAGATTTAGAGCTACACAGAGCTGGGCTCAAATCCCATATCCAACCCTTACTTACTATGCAGTCTTGACAGATTACTTAGTTTCTCATTACTAAAATGGATTTGTTATAATGAAACTAAATTGGTATTAGTCTTAAGTAAAATAATACATGTGCAATGTCCCTTATAAAGTAGCCTCTTGATAAATTTTAAGTTGGAAATATAAGAGTGGGAATAAGAGAGGGAATAAGAGATGTACAATTTGGGACATGCTCAAGCTGACTTGCCCCAAACGGTAGAGTTAGAAACATACCAGGGGATTCCAATTCAATCCCAATCAAGGTGGCATGTACCAATGCCATCTCACTAGTCCAAGTGATCAATTTCTGCCCACAATTGATCATAATGATAGCACTAAGAGTCAAAGGGATCACATAAACAAGACTAGTGTCTGCAAATACTAACTGATAGAATCAAAAAGGGAGAGAATGATCCAACATGGGAAGTGAGATACACAGCAGACTCATAGAATGGCAGATGTCCTAAATAGCACTCTGGCCTCAGAATCAGCCCTAAAGGCATTCGGATCCGGCTGAAAAGCCCATAAGAATATTTTAGGCATGGAAAGCCAAGACACCCTGGAAAAAAAAAATGACCTAAATGAAAGATCTCCACGAGATCCCAGTAGAAAGAACAGGTCATCAAAGAAGGAGGTACCTTTCTCTGAAGGGAGGAGAGAACTTCCACTTTGACTATGACCTTGTCTAAATATGATCAGAGTCAGTGAACTCAAAAGGCTTCCATAGCCTTGGCAACTCATGACAAGAGCCTAGGGTGATTACTGATGCCATAAACAAGAGTGTCAATTTGTTAAGTCAACAATAGCAGTCATTGTGCACTTACTCCTCCTGCAGGATCTCTGTCCTTAATGTGCTGTACATTGTGATTTAATGCTATAACTAGTACTCTCAAACAGTATTTTTCACTTTGTGTGTCTGTGTGGGTGCAAACTGTTGAAATCTTTACTTAATATATGCTAAACTGATCTTCTGAATATAAAGAGAATTGAAAATGATTTTTTTTTTTTTTGGACAGGCAGAGTGGACAGTGAGAGAGAGAGACAGAGAGAAAGGTCTTCCTTTGCCGTTGGTTCACCCTGTGAATGGAAGGGGAGAGGGGAGGGTTGCAGGTGGGAGGGAAGTTATGGGGGGGGGAAGCCATTGTAATCCATAAGCTGTACTTTGGAAATTTATATTCATTAAATAAAAGTTAAAAAAAAAAAGTTTGCCAAAGGAATGAATGTCAATTCCCTCTCCTTAACACTGAATTTTGTTCCACATTCACATCCTCTGGCTTCCCTGTGTCTCACACAATTATTTTCCTTTTCACTCTCCAGAACTCACTGATCTGCATGTTTAGTCTATTAAATTCAATACTGGTATGCTTCCAACTCCACCACTTGGGGTAAGTCAGCCTGAGCATGTCCCAAATTATACATCTCTTCCCTCTCCCATTCCCACCACCATGTTCTGGGAAAGCAGTAGAAGATGGCCCAAGTCATTGGGAGACCGGAAGAAGCTCCTGGCTCCTGACTTTGGATGGGCTTAACTCCGGCCATTGTGGGGGAGTGAACCAGCAGGTAAAAGACTTTTCTCTGTCTGTCTCTACCTCTCTCTGTAACTGTCTTTCAAATAAAAACAAGAAAACGAACAAAAATCCAGGATTTAGTTCTCCAAACACATGCAGATGTTTAAACTCTGAAATTCTACATTAACAGCTGAAGAAGGCCAGTGCCATCCACGTGGGAGAACTGGGTGGAGTTGGAAGCATACCAGGGGATTCCAATTCAATCCCATCGAGGTGGCATGTACCAATGCCATCTCACTGTTCCAGGTGATCAGTTTCAGTTCACAGTTGGTCATGGTGAAGGGACTGGGAGTCAAAGGGAGCACATAGACAAGTCTAGTACCTGCTAACGCTAACTGATGGAGTAAATAAAGGGGAGAGTGATCCAACATGGGAAGTGAGATACTCAGCAGACTCATAGAATGGCAGATGTCCTAAATAGCACTCTGGCCTCAGAATCAGCCCTAAAGGCATTCGGAGCTGGCTGAAAAGCTCATGAGAGTATTTCAGGCATGGAAAGCCAAGACACTCTGGCAAAAGATCTCTGTGAGTGAGATCCCAGTGGAAAGAACAGGCCATCAAAGAAGGAGGTACCTTTCTCTGAAGGGAGGAGAGAACCTCCACTTTGACTATGACCTTGTCTAAACAAGATAAGAGTCGGAGAACTCAGAGGGCTTCCATAGCCTTGGAAACTCATGACTGGAGCATAGGGAGATTACTGATGCCATAGACAGGAGTGTCAATTGGTAAAGTCAACAACAGGAGTCACTGTGCACTTACTCCTCATGTAGGATCTCTATCCTTAATGTGCTGTACATTGAGATTTAATGCTATAACGAGTACTCAAACAATATATTTCACTTTGTGTTTCTATGGGGGTGCAAACTGTTGAAATCCTTACTTAATGCATACTAAACTGATCCTCTGTAAAAAAAAAAAAAAAAAAGAAAGAAAGAAATTATCAATTCCCAACTTGACTCTCACTGGGATTAAACATGACAATAGGTCTGCTCTGATTTCATCATCATTTAAAAAAAATCATCTATTATTTTTCACTTTATGTTTCTGTGTGGGAGCAAACTGTTGAAATCCATACTTAATGTATACTAAGCTGATCTTCTGTATATTAAGATAATCGAAAATGAATCTTGATGTGAATGGAAGGGGAGAGGGAGTGGGAAAGGGGAGGGTTGTGGGTGGGAGGGACGGTATGGGGGGAAAGCCATTGTAATCCATAAGTCGTACTTTGGAAATTTATATTCATTAAATAAAAGTTTAAAAAAAAAATTCAATACTATGGGCATTTATGGATACCCACCATGGAAACTCAAGCTCATTTCTTTGGTGGCATTGTTTTGAATTTTTCCCATATAATCGTTGGTTAAAATTTTAATAACAATATGAAGCATCTGCAGAGTGGCTTCTTTCACCTAGTCTTTTGCACTCCATGAGTTTTTGGTACAGGCCACAATGCACTATTTGCCACACTCTAGAGAGATCATTTTGAACACAGAGGATGGGGCCTCAAAGGTGTTAGAATAGTAATCCTCAGGCCTGGACTTGACTCCTGGAAGCCCTGATCTTTGGCTTCAGGTAGATCATGTCATTATTAACTTAGCTGCCAAATGCAAAATGTAGGAAAGAAAGAAAGAAATAAAGCCAACATTTATTTGGTTCCAATTGGGAACATTTTACACATGTTACTTCATTTATTCACTGCCTAAGTCAGGAAGTCAAACACTGTTTCTTTCTTTCTTTCTTTCTTTCTTTCTTTCTTTCTTTCTTTCTTTCTTTCTTGACAGGCAGAGTGGACAGTGAGAGAAAGAGACAGAGAGAAAGGTCTTCCTTTTTTTGCCATTGGTTCACCCTCCAATGGCCGCTGCAGCCGGCGCGCTGCAGCTGGCGCACCGCGCTAATCCAATGGCAGGAGCCAGGTACTTATCCTGGTCTCCCATGGGGTGCAGGGCCCAAGGACTTGGGCCATCCTCCACTGCTTTCCCTGGCCACAGCAGAGAGCTGGCCTGGAAGAGGGGCAACCGGGACAGAATCTGGTGCCCCGACCGGGACTAGAACCCGGTGTGCCAGCGCCGCAAGGCAAAGGATTAGCCTAGTGAGCCGTGGGGCTGGCCCAAATACTGTTTCCATTTACACTTAAGAAGAGTGAGGCTCAATGAGATGAAATATTATCACTTGAGATAAGAAGCAGCCAAAGTGCGGGAATGCAGCTTAGATGCCATTATGCCTTCCTGTCTCTCTTAAGTTTTGGGAAACATCTGTAGAACACTGAGGCTTTGGAAAGACAGGCTTGTAGTAACATAGAGAAAAAGCAAAAAACGTGTCTAATTATTTTTACTCCTTTTTCTCCTTCTGTAATGTGCAAATATTATATCCTGCTCCAGTTGATTTGTCTATTATGAGATGCTTTTTGGCAAGAGAGACTTGCTGGAGTCGAATTCCAGGGTTGGGGGAATTTCTCTATCTGTTCTCTTTTAATATGAAGAATCCTGATAAGGTATGCAAATAGTTGAAGAGGTAAGTACAGCTTTCATGAAAAGCATGAGTGTATGGAAAGGCTGATGAAGAGTGCCCTGTATCTTCATCACGTCAGTGGTAGATTGAGCATGTTCTAATCCGGACGGCAAAGACAGATCCCATCGATGGAAATTTCAGCTGACACGGACACCTGTATCCAAATAGGAAATCACTTTGGAATTTGAAAGTTCAAATTCCTGCAACTCACAGAAGCTTCCAATTAGGACACAGAAGGTTCAAACAGTCTCAGCTATTAGTTGAAACATTAACATGTGCCAAGAAACTCAGACAGAGTTGGTACAAAGGAGTTTCTTTTCTACTGAAACATTTACTCCTCCAGAAATAATAATCCGAGAGGCTTCGGGTTCCCCTTTTCCCTAAGAAGTCACACTTAACACTCTTCACCTTCGTTTATGGCTGGGAACATGGCACAGACTCACACATGCCTCCACTTTGTAAAACAAACACCCTCCTGCCATCCAGTTGGCCTCTATTTAATCTGGGTCCCTGGGCAGTAAGTTCTTTGGAAGATACCTCTCTTTTAACACAAACTTCTAATACCCAAGGCAAATCATCGTCAAACCCGAAATTCTGAAATTGCTGTCCCCCTGACTCAGCAGCACTGCCGGTGAGTCACTTGTTTATACATATGGGAAAGAAAGGAACAGAAAAACATCCTATCTGCTTGTTTTTCCACAGCAGCTTTGATTAGGCAAACATATTTTTTCCTATTAAGTCATAAATCTCTGCAGCCTCAGTTTGAGAAATAGGCTAGGGGCTCAGGACCATATAGAGACACACGGAAACAATAGGCTTCTAATTCAAGGCCGAGCTGAAATTGGAAAAGCTCAAATTCATTTTGTGCTAGCATTTATGAGGCAATTCAGTGGGCAAGCATCTGAGTCCTATCTTGAAGCAATTTGTAAACGGAAGACCCTGCCCACTTTAATTTATCACATAAACATTTCTGGAGCTATCATCGCATGTTAGTCATGAAAACTGGAATTTAATAAGAGAGAACAGAATGCAGTTTTCAAAGAGGACAAAAGTTCACTTGGAAAGCATATGTTTAAACCTCAAGGATACTGATCACAGGGAGCAAATGTAAGAGACAGTGACGTGCTCCAAACCAAAGGTCTGAAAAAGCCACTCATCAGATGCAATGAAGCAGGGGGAAGCAGAGGACACATTTGACCTAATTTATTGTTTTGACTAAGTTTAATCTCAAAACTATCAATAGCTTTAAAGGAAGGAATTTCAAAACACTCAAGATCAGGAACATTCAAGGCCAAGAGGGTATTTGTATTGGAATGCTTATGTGTACATTTCTGCTTGGGAATAAGTCTCAACTGGACCCACTCCACTTTGCAAACATTGGTGTTATTGCAGAGGCTCAGATAGACTTAGATCTAAATTCCAGGTCTTCTGGTAGTAGAAGAATGACCTTGGCAAATGACCAAATTTGAGCCTCAATGTCCTCATCTGTAAAATAGGGATAATGAAACACTTCTAATAAATGTGTATGTGGTAATGAATAGATGAAATATGAAAAGTAGTGATCTCGGTGCATTTGGATTGAAAGAATCTAATTTGAAATAAAGATTCAAGTATGCCACTATAGAAAACCACAAAAACACAAAGAAAAACAGAATACAGGAGGAAGAGACCCACAAAATAGCCAGAAAACTATGTACAAAATGACAACAAGATTCAAACAAATAAAATCAGAAATTCATGTGGAGACACTACAGCTGACACTAGAGAAATAAAAAAAATATCATATGAGAAAACTATGAAGAATTACATGCTAACAAATTGGATGACCTAGAAAAAATGGATAAATGCCTAGAAACATATAACCTGCTAAGATTGGATCACAAATAAATTGAAAATCTAATGAGTAAGAACAGCAAATCAGTAGTAAGTATCCCATCAAAGAAAAAATCAAGACCAGTGGTTTCACTGCTGATTTCTACCAAATATTTAAAGAAGAATTAATGTCAATTTCTTTCAAATCTTCATAAAATTAAAGAGGAGAGAATACTTCCAAACATGCATTTTAATAGGTCAGCATTACCCTGATACTAAAGCTAGACAAAGTCTGCAGGAAAAGCAAATTACAGGCCAATATCCCTGATGAACATACATGTTAAAACTCTCAACAAAACACTGGCATCCAAATTCAATAGCACATTTAAAGAATTATTCAGGATGGTTCAACACATGAAAATCAATAAACAAGATTCATCACACTAAAAGAATTGACAAAAATCAACAAGTATATCTCAACAGATGTAGTAAAAACATTTGAGAAAATTCAATAAATTTTCATGATTACCTCCTTCCCCCAAATTATGTATGGAAGTACTATTTCTCAACACAATAAAGGCCTATTGACAAGGCTATAACTAAAATATTTCAATGGAGAAATCTGAAAATTCTCCTTCTGAGATAAGGAACAATACAAGGATGCCCACTGTCAACGCTTACATTCAACATAGTCCTGGAATTCCTAGCCAGAACAATTAGGAGGAAAAAGAAATAAAATAGGGGTTGGCATGTGGCACACTGAATTTAGCCGATGCTTGCACCACTGGGATCCCATATAGGAGTGTTGGTTTGAGTCCTGGCTACTCAGCTTTCAATCCAGCTTCCTGCTAATGTGCCCAGGAAAGTAGCAGATGATGGCCCAAGTGGGAGACTCAAATCGAGTTCCTGGCTCCTGGCTTTAGCCTTGGCCTGGTTATTGCTGCCATTTGGGAAGAAAACCAGTAGATGGAAGATCTCTCACTGTCTCTCTCATAAATAAATAAATCATTAAAAGATAAAAATAAGGGGGCTGGCGCCGTGGCTCACTTGGTTAATCCTCCACCTGTGCCACTGGCATCCCATATGGGCGCCAGGTTCTAGTCCCAGTTGCTCCTCTTCCAGTCCAGCTCTCTGCTGTGGACCAGGAGGGCAGTGGAGGATGGCCCAGGTACTTGGGCCCTGCACCCACATGGGAGACCAGGAAGAGGCACCTGGCTCCTGGCTTCGGATCGGTGCAGCACCAGCCGTAGCAGCCATTTGGGGAGTGAACCAACAGAAGGAAGACCTTTCTCTTTGTCTCTCTCTCTCTGTCTATAACTCTGTCAAATAAAAAAAAGATAAAAATAAATAAAATGCACCCAAATAAGAAAGAAAGAAAGAAGTAAAATTACCTCTCCTTGCTTATGCCTTGATCCTATATGTAGAAAATTCTAAAGATTCAACCAAAAAACTTACAAATAGTAAACAATTCAATGAAGTTGAAGGATATTAGAAACATACAAAATCAGTAGCATTTCTATGCACTGGTAACGAACTGTTTAAAAAGAAACCAAGGAAATGGTCCCATGTATAGTAGCATGAAGCAAATATTTAGGAATAAATTCTACCAAGGGGCCAGTGCCGCGGCTCACTAGGCTAATCCTCTGCCTTGCGGCGCCGGCACACTGGGTTCTAGTCCCTGTCGGGGCACCGGATTCTGTCCCGGTTGCCCCTCTTCCAGGCCAGCTCTCTGCTGTGGCCAGGGAGTGCAGTGGAGGATGGCCCAAGTCCTTGGGCCCTGCTCTCCATGGGAGACCAGGATAAGTACCTGGCTCCTGCCATCGGATCAGTGCGGTGCGCCGGCCGCAGCGCGCCGGCCGCGGTGGCCATTGGAGGGTGAACCAACGGCAAAGGAAGACCTTTCTCTCTGTCTCTCTCTCTCTCACTGTCCACTCTGCCTGTCAAAAAAAAAAAAAAATTCTACCAAGGAAGTAAAAGATCTGTACACTGAAGAAAACTGATGAAAAAAACCGAAGATGACACAAATAAATGGAGTGCCTGACACGTGTATTAAGTTCTTAACTAATGAGACATTTTTATTGTTGTTATTCCAAGTTAGCTGTCCTATAGATTGTTTTACATCCCAGGCTAACATATAGAAGAATATAATGAGTACAGTTAGGGAAACAGTTGACTTGATCTACACTGTGTATGTGTAAGCTGCATGCTTGCAATATTATTGCTTTTTCTCGATTAGAATACTTTAGGTCTATACAGCTAGATTCCAAAATATTCAGTGACAAAAAACAAATGGGGATCTCAACCTTAATCTGCTGATAAGACTGAGACAATATTGGTGCTACTATGAAAAATTTATACTAATACGCTGGGAAACATAAACCTATTCTTTCATTTTCATTGGCTGGTGTAAGTTAAAGCACTCATTTATTAATTATTTCAATTAATTATATATTAGATCACTCTATGTGGTGGTACTGTTCTAAGCACTTGGCATATTTAAATCAGGAAAAAAAACCAGAAAAGTCTGCTCTTATGGAATTTATGCTCACTCCTTTCATTTGTTTACTCATTCATTCATTTTACCATATGGCAAATGCCATAATAGTAATTAAAGAAAGGGGAAAAAAACACAAAGATTCAGCAGTGAATATCTGTGAGCTCCTTGACAGAACAGAGCGATAAAAAAGATCTGTAAATAGCTCTTTTTTTTTTTTTTTTTTGACAGGCAGAGTGGACAGTGAGAGAAAGAGAGACAGAGAGAAAGGTCTTCCTTTGCCGTTGGTTCACCCCCCAATGGCCGCCGCGGCCAGCGTGCTGCAGCCGGCGCACCGCGCTGATCCGAAGGCAGGAGCCAGGTGCTTCTCCTGGTCTCCCATGGGGTGCAGGGCCCAAGCACTTGGGCCATCCTCCACTGCACTCCCTGGCCACAGCAGAGAGCTGGCCTGGAAGAGGGGCAACCGGGACAGAATCTGGTGCCCCGACCGGGACTAGAACCCAGTGTGCCGGCGCTGCAAGGCAGAGGATTAGCTTGGTGAGCCGCGGTGCCGGCCTGTAAATAGCTCTTGCACATACTATAAGGCAATTAATTCTATAATACAGTATTAGGAGAGGCCATTGTAGACTGACATCGAGAGGGAACAAAGTATTCTGCAAGTGAGGGCAGGAGGACAGAGACCAGGGAGGTGCCGACAGATGAAGGCATTCTAGGTGGATTTAAAGAGTGAGCAGGGTTTGTCTTTGGATAAGATGGAAGGCTGGCATCGTGGCTCACTTGGCTAATCCTCCGCCTGTGGCACCGGCACCCCGGGTTCTAGTCCTGGTTGGGGAACCAGATTCTGTCCCAGTTGCTCCTCTTCCAGTCCAGCTCTCTGCTGTGGCCCGGGAAGGTAGTGGAGGATGTCCCAAGTGCTTGGGCCCTGCACCCACATGGGAGACCAGGAGAAGCACCTGGCTCCTGGCTTCGGATCTGCGCAGCGCCGGCCGTAGTAGCCATTTGGGGAGTGAACCAAAGGAAAAAGGAAGACCTTTCTCTCTGTCTCTCTCTCTCTCACTGTCTAACTCTGCCTGTCCAAAAAAAAAAAAAAAAAAGATGGAAGATGAGAATCAGGCAAAGAAAACAACTACTGATTTCTGTTAATTGATGAAGTATACGGTAGACTAAGATGAAAAGAAAGTGCAAAGTATAAACTAAAGTGGCATATTTGGTAAACAACTGTTATTAATAACTGATGAATTAAACTTTGTTTTTGCTTTGTTTTTAAGCTATGCTTAAATAGATAGCAGGCTTTGTTCTCCCTAAGCTTTTCCATGAAGTACGAAGAGTGGAGTGGACTCCAGCTTGGGGTTTTCTCTGATGCTTTATGTTTACCCAGGGTTATGTCCATAAAAATATAGTCCATCTGCTACCTGTGTGGTCCAGAAGCTTCCTGCAGGAGAATAAATTATGGGTAGCATTTAAATGAAGAATTTTGCACCCCACTCCTGACACAAGGAATTGGAATCTGGGGAAAGGGAATATGAGTCTGTAATTTGTTATAAGTAGACTCTTAGAAAATTACTACCACTGGCCTATGTAGATGTTTACTCTCAAACACTGTCCTCTTGATTTGATCATTAGGATCATTTTAATTATTTTTTATTTTAATTATTATAACCAGCACCTTACTTGCATTTGTTCTGCTATTATTTGAATTCAAAATTTCTGAACCTTTTTTGTCTAGAATGAATTTCCTCTGCTTCTCACTACTGGCTTCTTCCACTCCACCCCCATACAATCCAAAGACTTACTCTAGCTTCATCTATTCTTCCAATCAATAAAAAGTTACCATGACAACTTAACATCTATGTCTCTCCACTAGTCTACACATCAGAGGCATTGATTGGCTCATCCAGGGTTCACCCTGCACCGGCAGGCAAGGGCAATCTATTGAACCTCATCTGTGATGAAGAATGGACGTTGATTCAAATTATCCAGATCCAAGGATTCTGGAAGTGCATATTTTGATCTCATTTCACTCTTGCCATTGATTTTTTTCTCAATAGTTTCTAGATTTACAGATAAACCCATATCATAAATAATGGACAAGGCCTATTCTTTAATTATTTTAGTAGCATAGAAACTCTTTGCAGTTACTTTTAACTACCAATCCTAGCATTAAATTCAATTATATTTCAGAAACCTTTGTTGAGTGTCTACTATGCCTTGTGAAAGTCTTATTGCTTAAGATTCTTAAAGGAATCAAATTCCTTTTTACATTAATTAAAAAAAAACATTTAAGAGGCCGGCGCCGCGGCTCACTAGGCTAATCCTCCGCCTTTCGGTGCCGGCACACCGGGTTCTAGTCCCAGTCGGGGCGCCGGATTCTGTCCCGGTTGCCCCTCTTCCAGGCCAGCTCTCTGCTGTGGCCAGGGAGTGCAGTGGAGGATGGCCCAAGTGCTTGGGCCCTGCACCCCATGGGAGACCAGGAAAAGCACCTGGCTCCTGGCTCCTGCCATCGGATCAGCGCGGTGCACCGGCCGCAGCGCGCTGGCCGCGGCGGCCATTGGAGGGTGAACCAACGGCAAAGGAAGACCTTTCTCTCTGTCTCTCTCTCTCACTGTCCACTCTGCCTGTTAAAAAAAATTAAAAAAAAAACATTTAAGATACTGTAGAAGTTATAGAGTTATAGCTCTTTGTGTTAGATAAGGAGGCATTGATAACAGAAGCTCACTCCTCTGGGACTCTATTTGAAATCATCAGGAGAATGTTCCACACTTCTGTCTCCACTGATCATTCCTTCTAGTCTCCCTTCCATCTAACAAGGACCATTTGGCCAGCCCTGTTCTGAGGGCTAAGTATACAATGGAAATAAAACTAACATGGCTCCTGTCCAGTAATAGAAAAAGTCCTGGGCAGCAAGTGAAAAACTTCAGGTCTTAGGTTCAGTTCTATCTCTTACTATTTGTACAGTATTGAGGAGGAGTCACTTACTTAACACTTTGAATTACTGTTTTCTTGTGTGAAAGAAGTTTATATTGTTGGTTTTCACAGGTAATTGGCAGGTATTTGAACACACCTTAAATATCTGAAGTATTATATAAATCTAAATGATAATCATGAGTTAAGTTTGATTCAAACAGTGGAGGAAATATCTGTCTCTGTGCAAGTGGAAGGGTGCAAAGAGTTCAAAAATAGGAAGCCAGAGACCTGAGTTCTAGTCCTCCCATTTCCACTGACTTGTGTCTCTGGTGGGCAGGGTGTAACTTCCCCTCTTGGCTTTGGTTTGAGCTGGTTGATTTACAGCTCCATGATCCTGTCACTGTATGCTGCAGAGGGAGGTAAACCTGCAGAAATGCAGAGCTCATGGGTCTCTTAAAAGCTAATAAATTCCATCTGTTCACAGACAGAGGCCCATATAATGCTTCCTGAAGATATTTGACTTTGTTTTCAAGCACTTTTTAGGAGGCAAATGCCTCAGTCTATCTTGGCACCCAGTGCAAGTGCTGTCTGGAAGTGTTTTGGAGTGGGCTGCAGGGGGCACATAGATAATATCTGCATTGGCTAGAGTGAGCCACAAGTCATGCAGAGGGTTTTCTATATGTAGAGGCCATTAAGTAGTCCAAAACCGACTCAAAGGAGGTTCATGGGGGCAGAACTCTTATAAGGTGCTTGGTGTCATGATTATGCACCTCAAAGGCCCTTTCTGTGCAGGTGTGAAGCACCTGTCCAAGGTGCAAGCCCTGGCTTTCTCCTTGAGGTTCTTTAATAGAACCTTGGCTCTGCAATTCATACCCCTAGCTCCCTGACTGTAGCCTTGAGACTGAAGCTTGATTTCTTTCAGTGTAGGAATGTGTTTGCTTAGTTGTTGAGAATGGAAATATCTCTGAGAATGCACATGATTCAGAAATAATGATTGTTAACAATGTCTTAGAACTAGAGGAAGTTCCAATAGGGAATGAGGCAGGAGCCTTGGAATTGAATCCTGCCACTTTTTAAACTTACAGCCTGTGGCAAGGCTTCTGCAACTTCTGAACCTCTCATCTGGGGACAGCAATACATTCTGACTTTGAAGGGCTGTTATGGGATTCAGAGATAACAGAGGCCACTTGCCTACCACAGCACTTAATAAAAGGGAGTGGAAGTCGTGGTTGTGGTTATAATCCAGTCCAGTGTTCCATTTCTGGAGCCCAAGTTAAACTTTCTACAACTGCCAGGGCATCACAACACTGTTCACAATCTGACTAATCTTTCGTGTACTTCTACTTTCACATCAAAGTAGTCTCCATTTACTGAAGATTCTTCCTTCTTGGTGAGTTGGGCTTCACTCTTTTCCACATCAGAACCCGACCAGGCTCTTCTTTCCTTGTGCTTCAGTAAATGTAATAGTTCCCCCATGGACTTGCCTCTTCAGTCGTCTGAGAATTATTCTCCTTAGGAAATGCTTTCATTACAGACCTCCCTGCTGAATATCATGATTCCTGACTAACACAACCCAAACTTGTTAAACAAGGAAATTATTAAATGAGGGACATGACAGGGAGAGGATAAAGGTGTGTGATTCTAGACCTGGGTGTGAATAATGTTTTAGATGTATGAGCTTTTCCAGGTTATTTTTAGCTCTTTGTGCCTCAGTTTCCTCTTCATGAAAGCAGGACTCAATGCATTACATACCACAAGAAATGTTATAGGGTCCAAATGAGTTAAGCACATAGAAGAGTGCCTAGTGCATTGGAAGCTCTGGATAAAGAAATGTGAGCTACTGATTTATTAGAGAGACAATTCAAGTATCCCATCAAGAAGGGGAAATCCTTTCAGCACAGGTAACAGAAATCTCTGACTTTACAGGCTGAAAAAAAAAAGAGAGAAATTTATTTCATGCAACAAGAAGTACAGAGATAGGTGGCCCAAGGATTATTTTATTTAGCGACTCAACAATGTCACCAGAGATCCAGGCTCTCCATGGTTCTACGTCATCATTCTTGACCTTATAAGCTTGATACTTGGGCTCAAGGTCCTCAGGGTCCCTGAACAATTATTGCAATTCCAGGCATCCCAAGCAGAAGCAGAAATGTTTAGGGAAGAAGAGAGGCTCTATTCTGATAAGCACAATCTTTCCCTGAAGTCCTTTGGCAGGTCACCTTCAGCTTTTTTGGCCAGAATCCGGCCATATATATACACTTAAATTAATCACCAGCAAAGGAATCAGACCATTATGATTGGCTGAGATTAATTATGAACCATTTCTTGGCTATGAGAAGTTTCAAGACTCCTTCAAAGCACTATTTAGAGGAAGGAGGCTAACTGATTAAAAAATTGAATTATTAAGAAATAGGAAGGGCAAATCAGCAGTGTCTTCCACATTCCCAATTCTCAGAGTCTGCGATACTTTGTTTATTCTAGCCACATGTCTTGTTTATATAGTTCTTCTGCTTGGAACCCATCCAATACATCTTCATATGCCAGGCACTGTGCTGGGTTATCTTTCCAATGCAAATCAAAGTCTCCTCAAGACTTAGATCAAGAATCAGCAATTTAGTGGAAAGATTTCTTACTATAAGAAATTGCCTGAATATTTACAAAGTTTGTCAGACAATCTATACCACACTTCACTGATTGGCATAGAATTGTTCTTCTCAGGTGAGCCATGAATTCCTCAAGGCCAGGAACTATGAATAAACTTTATGACTCCATTTAGATCTTTCATGTACTTATGGTGGCCAACCAGAAAAATGGTGCTAAGCAAATGCGTGTTGAACCTAATCAGAATGCAAACTTTTAAGTGCTATCTCTGGTAGGGACTTGGAAACACAATGCTCTGGAAAGACAAGACTCTGTGGAAAACAAACAAACAAAAATCCTACACACGGAGGATCTCTGTGAGACCTCTGAGGAAAGGAAAGGTCATCAAAGAAGGAGACACTCTTTTCTGAAGGGAGAGGAGAACATCCTCTTTGCTTATGGCTGTGTCCAAATACCGACAGAGTCTATGGTCACAAAAGGCCTCCATAGTCCTGGCAGCCCATGACAAGAGCCTCGGATGATCACTGACGTCATAAAAAAGAGTGCTAATTGTTAAAGGAACAGTAGTCACTGTGCACCTGCTCCCCAGGTAGGACCTCTGTCTCTATTGAATTGCAATAAGAGAATTGACTGAAAATTCTCTCCCCAAACTGTACTCTATATGTCGTGGGTGCACATGGGGGCAAATTGTTAAAATCTATGATTAGGATAGAGTTGGTTCTCTGTATATAAAGTCATACTAAAAATGACCCATAATGAAGAAGGAGATGGGAAAGGGAATGGGAAGTGGGATGAGAACTGGGTGGGGAGCGTGGGGGAAAGAGCCACTGTATTCCTAACATTGTATCTATGTAAAAATGCATTCATTAAATAAAAAATTTTAAAAATTAAAATTTTTTTTAAAAAAGAAACACAATGCTCAATATCGTAGGAAGTGCAACACACAGTCCCTTCCTCCTAAAACTTGTGATCCAGAAGAAGAGATTGTGTCAACTGTGTGAAGCTGGGTAAGTCCATTTTCTACCACCCGTATTATTTTTTGTCCTTTCTGTCTGTGCACTTGCTCTCCTAAATTGATTTTTGGTGCACTGCTAATGACACTTCATTAGGGTAACCTTGTGAAACTTACTTCCCTTTAGAGCACCCCAGATAGGACCTTCACGACCTGCTTTTTCCCATGCCTCTCCCTTTGAATGAAAATCTATCCTTCATAAATCCCAATCCCTGTGGTCATGAAAACAGTGGCTTATGGGTCTCTGAGACTATTTATGAACTGATGCAATTTTCAGTGTTATTCATCCAGAGTACATGAGAAGTTTGAAGGGGTTTCTGTAGATGCAATGGACTAACACCAGGGGATTTTAGGGGTTGCGGCAAACGGTGGTGGGATTCTTCCCTGACAAGGCAGCTTTCATTTTCCTCAAGAGATTCTATGCCAATGCTCCTTTATTCTGCCTTGAGCCCAAAACCTTCCAAAATATTTGCCCTGCTTGCAGCTTCTCCACTTGGTTTGGACTACACTTAGTGTGAGTAAACACAACTTGGGGTTCATTTTGTAGGTTAATGGGAGGTCAATGTTATCTGGGGAGAGGTCTACTCAACTCTGGCTTGTATGTACATATTTCCTTCTCAGGATAAGGAAGTTCTCCCCACACCTAATCTTTTGATCATCATGGCTGGGACTGCCAGCAACAAAGGAGGAAAAGGATAGAGCCAGATAAAAAAGAAACAAAAATCAGTTTGTTTAAATTGTGGGGAAAGCTGCCTTTGGCTAAAGGAAGTCAAACCCAGAACATCCTGTTCTAGTTAGTAAAGTTCATCTGTCTTCAGCTTGAGTAAGGAAAATATACACAATCTTTGCATTTCTGTGAGGCTGTCCAGCCATTGCCAACTGCCCCCAACCTCTTACACCCAAACTGTGAATGCCTGAGAAATGTCCTCTTTCCTGCAGGGCATCTGGATGCTAAAGTCCTAGGCAGGTCATATGCAATTTGGTACAAATTTGTATGTAAACCGCAAAATTCTCTCTGATAATAATAATCCAATTCTCTCAGTGATGAAATCCATGTAATTTGACACAATAAGTGTTCCTTCTCTCAAAATGTTTCAGCAGTGTGGTTCCAGGTACAACTTAACTTAATCCATGTGACATTCATGCCAAAAAAATAACTGAACCACCTCATGCTTTGGAAAGATCCTTATGCCACCTTCGTTAGGCCTATTCCTGCACCAATTTCCAAGCCAGTGTTCCAAACTATCTATGGCAGACCTGGACTGCCCAGCTGGTCTGTCTGGGAATGTGTCCATTTGTGAATCAGAGCTCTCAGCGAAACAATGATACTTCTGCAGATAAGCCTGCAAGCTTTCTATTGACATAAAATGAAAGGCATCTGTTTTATCCTACATTTGACTTTTTCTCTCTTACGTGCCATAAACGCGAGGCAAATTTATAGCCACGGTGCTCTAATATACTCCAAAAAATAGAGGTTATGAGGATTGGGAGGAGTCCCTGAGTTCACCGAGTAAAATCCGCCTGTTTTATGGATGAGAAAACTTAAACCCAGGAAGAGGGAGAGGTTTATAGAAGGTCACAGGGCTAATTGTGATGAGAATAGGGACCAGAACGCATATCCCAAGGTTCCAGGTCTTTCTGCTTATGCCCAGCAGGATCTGGAAATATCTATTCCTGCTTCCTTCACATGGTTTCTCCTCATTTTGCAGTGAGCTGCCTTCCACCATCTTTTAACCCAGCAGTTTGCTAAGTGTGATCCCTACACTGCAGCATCAGCATCACCTGCACCTTGTTAGATGTGTAAATTCTCTGGCCCTGTCCCAGACTTGCTTAATTTATGTTTAAAAAGAACTGCAAGTGATGTTAATGCATGCTAACAACTGAAATAAGGAACTTTAATCTGTTAGCCCCACCTAGTCTATTAACAAGGGGATTGGACACTAGTTAGATCCAGGTCCATCTGATTTCAGAGCTTTTATCTTTTTCTTTCCCTTTTTTAAAAAAAATGTTGTAGTTACCTAAGGCAGGGGTTCACTTACATTAGTTGCCCAAGGCAGGGGTTCACTTACATTACCTCTGGGTAAAGAGGGCTTGTTGTGAATGTGTGAACAGGAATAGGAGTGGAAAGCTGTCATGAACTCAGGCAGCTCCAGGGACCACTCTCTCTCTCTGCCCCTGTTCCCTCCTCCCCCACTGTTCTCCCACGTTCCCTTTTCTCCTCTCTCTGTAGACTCTCTCTGCTCCTTATTGCTCTCTTTTCCTCTGTTGCTTCATAGCTGGTAGTTGCTATTGGTGCACCATGATCTGACTCTAAAGTCTATGCTCTACCATCCTTTCTGCTGTACTTTCTTTCTACGTAACTTTTTTTGTGTTTCAGTTCAAATTCCTGAAAGGGATTTAACTGTCCTGGTTCATCTTTTGTGGCAGGCCACACAGATCACATGGTCACCCAAATGATTCGTCATCCTTGAGTATGATGTATGCTCTTATCTAATCAAGTGCTAGAAAACTATTCCCCCTACCAGGCGAGTAATTCCAGGGCGAGTCAAGCACACGAGAGTGCAGTCTGGAAGAGGGCTGACTTTTCAAGAGGGAGGAGGACAGGAGGTGGAGTCTCTCCCTGCCTCACCCACCCAGTGAATGAGACGTGAGGGAACTTAGCAGTGGGGCTCAATGAGTTCCCTTGTTGAGAGCTGAGTTGAAAAGGAAGACTTTGGTATGTTACCATGATCCCAGTCTTCAAGTATACGTCTAGGTTGAGGTGGCTTGAAAGCTATGGGATGCAGGTTTATCAACTCTGTAACGTCACAGAAGATCCAAGCTGGGAGAGACTTCAGAGATCCCCCAGCTCAGTGGGTCTCAGCCTTGCCTGCCCATTAGAATCTGCTGAGGAGCTTTTAAAATTTTATTTATTTATTTGAGAGACAGAGTTACAGAGAGAGAAGGAGGGACAGACAGAAAGGTCCTCTGTTTGCCATCTCACTCCCCAAACAGCCGCAATGGCCAGAGCTGGGCTGATCCGAAGCCAGAAGCCAGGAGCTTCTTTCAGGTCTCCCATGTGGCTGCAGGGGCCCAAGCATTTAGGCCATCTCCTGCTGCTTTCTCAGGCCGTGAGCAGAGAGCTGGATCAGAAGAGGATCAGCAGAGCCACTAACTGGCACCCATGGGGGATGCCCGTGCTGCAGGTGGAGGCTTAGCCTACTGCACCACAGCGCCTGGCCCTGCTGTTGAGCTTTATGAAAACTAAAGATGCCTGGGCCCCATCTCAGGGGTCCTGATCTAAAGCTCCCCAGGTATTTGTAATGTTTCTTAGTTTTACAGGTGGGCAAACTTAGGCTTGGTCACTCAGTATGACTGTGGATCACTTAAAGATCTCATTTCTTACTTGGTTATAGACTCTGGATTGTTATATGCTAAACTGTTAGAGCTGGAAGAGGTCACAGAAACTGTGCAGCCCAACCTCACCCTTTTTACTTGAGACTAATTTGCAAAGTACTATACAAGTTAACTTAGTCTTCATCTCAGTAAAATAACAAGCACCTTGCATGGATGCTGTAGGGCTTATACATGATGTCCATGAATGACCCAGCCTGGGGCCTGCTATGAGCATTGCAAGCATTTAATGGATGGTAACTGTTAATTTCCTGTATACATGTTGCTAGCCTATGTGCAGGAACTCATCTGCTTGCAGATAAGACAGCAGCTTGGTTCAGGGCCAAGGGCTACTGGGTTTGTCCAGATCCAAATATATTCTCAGATATCTTCCACTGAGCCCCTGACTATGCAAAACGAAGTCCCACTTCCTGGCTTGATCTTTGTAATACATCACCGTCTGCTCTGTTACACCTTGTGGATACTTGCTAATGGATTTGTTAGTTAAATGCAAGGATAGATACCTTAAGTTCTGATCAGACAACAGAGTGTGGTGGTACTTCAGAGGATTGAGATGCTGTCAGTAGAAAGAAGAACTGAATCAGGTGACAGATCATGGAGGTGATGCGTCAGGCTCCTCACAGCTTCTGAGCAACTACTAAGTCCAGGCCCTTTACAATCTCACTGCATCCTCATGTGCAGAGACATCATTCCTATTTTACACATGAGAGGTCTGAGGGGAACCAAAGTAATTGCCAAAAGTCATCAGGAGAGACTGGCGTTGTGGTGTAGCAGGTAAAGCTGCAGCCTGTGATGCCAGCGTCCCATATGGGCACGGGTTCAAGTTTCTGCTGCTGCACATCAGATCTAGCTCCCTACCAATGGCCTGGGAAAAGCTGAAGAAGATAGCCCAAGTACTTGGAAGCCTGCCACCCACAAGGGAGACCCAGATGAAGCTCCTGGATCCTGGCTTCTGCCTGGCCCAGCATCAGCCATTGCCACCATCTAGGGAGTGAATCAGTGGGTGTAAGATCTCTCTCTGTGTGTCTCCCTTTCTCTGTAACTCTTTAAAATAAATAAGTTAATCTTTTTTAAAAAAGTCATCAGGAGCTGAGATTCAAGCCCAATATTACCTGACCTTAAAGTCTGTTCTTTCAGGAGCCGGCACTGTGGCACAGTGGGTTAAAGCCCTGGCCTGAAGTGCCCGCATCTCATATAGGTGCCGGTTGTAGTCCCAGCTGCTCCTCTTCTGATCCAGCTCTCTACTGTGGCCTGGGAAAGCAGTAGAAGATGGCCCAAGTCTTTGGGCCCCTGCACCCACGTGGGAGACCTGGAAGAAGCTCCTGTCTCCTGGCTTCGGATAAGCTCAGCTCTGGCTGTTGTGGCCATCTGGGGAGTGAACCAATGGATGGAAGACCTCTCTCTGTCTCTACCTCTCTCTGTAGCTCTGTCTTTCAAATAAATAAAATAATTTAAAAAAATCTGTTCTTTTACTACTTGTGCCTTATCCTCTGACAAAAACTCCTGTTTGACCTAAACTTTGGTCAGGTCCCTGAGTCCTTTCCAACAAGGCCAGACCTTGGAGTTCCCTTTTTGTCCCTGAGGAGTCAGGGTTGAGGAAGAATCCTGCAAAGTCAGCTTAGTGAAAACCCCCAGCTTTGGGGCTGACCACTCTGGATATCTTGAAACGGTGGCTTGCCTTTAGCAATCACCCTGTCAAGTCAGCTTAGCCAGAAACCCCTTATTCTTGGGGCTTATTCTCTTTTTCATTTTCCATTCACTGACCCTCACCCTACTCCTTGGTTATAAATTCCCACCTATCCTTGTTGGAGTCAGTCTGTCTCCCCTATTGTAAGGCCCTGTTGCAGTGGTCTCTATACCTATTGCCACAACTCCTTGAATGAAGGTTGCGTCACCATCTTTAACAAGTGTCATGAGAAGTTTTTCTTTAATTCCTCCATCAGCCATACAGGTTAGACCTCACACGAAAATTGGGAAATATTATGTATACAGGTGCATATATTATGTATGTAGGAGCTCAAAGCCTAAGAAGATGAAGAAGGTAAAGTGAGGAGGTGACTGAGGAGGAAGAGTAGACACCACATTGGATTCCTCCTCACACTCCAGCTCTTGGTTGAGACCCATCCTGGCCTCCACATATCTCACCCCTGGCTTTTATCTTTCAAGTCACCCACAAATGAACATCAGGAGACGTTCTTTCATGCAAGATCTATGGAGGCACAGGCAGGGGATGTGCCAGGAAAGAGGTAGGAAAGAGGCAAGAAGGGACAGGGGAGGCTTTAACAGAGCATTACCTCTGCTATATCTACCTGCCCAGGGACAGTCAGGTGCCCCCGCGATACTCTGGCATCCAGGTACACTGAAGCCTCAATTTTAGCACCAGCTGGACCTAATTAGCTTTGGTGGAGGGGCCAGGCCCTTTTACAGAGAACTCTATTGTTCTCAGTAACCTGGCAGGAATGTTTATCATTTCAGAAACTGAGAAGGTGCTGGCTCTCTTCCTCTTGGCCTTGGGGCTGCCCTCCCTTCAGATGCTAATCCATAAAGCCATTTGGAGTCAGACCTCAGGGGGGCTCAGGACTGTGGTAGGCCCAGACTCTCATTTCCCTCAGGAGTGAGGCAGGTGTGGAATCAACACCTGGAAGGCAGCCAAATGGAAAACTAGAGCAACAACGCAGAATATCATATGTCAGATAACTTAACTGGGTAGTCATCTGAAGATGGGTTCATGCAAAACAATTAAGGGATGTCTGCATCAAGAGTGTGAGGGACTAATCCAAGAAGATGGCTCAGTCTGCCTGAGCCTGCCTCAGCTCACCCAGTGGCAGGCCCCAGGAGCTAAGGGGATCAATTCCTTCCAGAAGAGGCTCTGAGAATGGCATCTAATTATCCTCACCCTAGACCACCTGGGAAGTCAGGCATTCCTGGAGCTGCAATGGTTGCCTACTTGAATGCCCACCAAAATGTGCACAGACTGAACTATAAGAGGTAGTGGTGTAGTGGTTATTTATCCACACTCTTGAGTTGATCTGTATGTGTTAAGTCTTGGCTTTGGTGGCTATCAAGATGTGACTCTGGGTAAGTTATTTCACCCGTGCTTCAGTTTCCTTATTTGCAAATGGAATAATAGTTCTTAGGTCCTAGGAGGGTTAGGATAATAAGATGAATCAAGATAAGTAAGGATTCTTAAGACAGTACCTGGCCTTTGGTGAGCAGTTGTCATGCTTTCCTCCTACTTTAGTTCGTCTGTGGAGTCCTTGCTAGAGCTATCACGTGCCTGTTTTCCATGCTGTATGCCCAGCTTCCCCAGCACCCTCTCAACCCCACCCAGGGCTGATCCGATTCTTTGGGTGCAGATGGTTGGTAGGGCCCTTCTTCCACCCATGTGGAACCCCACTGTGCTGCCATATCCCTGTCTACTGCTGACTCCTTACAGAACCACGAGTGGAACTGGGACCTGAGTCTAAAGCAGCTCCCCCATTAATTAAGCATCCCTGGGTGATGTGAAAGAGACCAGTGACTTCCTCTCTTGGGCAGAGCCACTGGTCAGTTCTCTCACCCAGCCTCTCCACTCCCCTTGTTTCACCCACCATGAAATCCCAAGGCCATAATTCTAGCCAGGGAGACGTAGGTATGCTTGCATTTCTGTAGACAAATGCTTTTTTGTCTCAATTATTCCCCTTTGTTTATGGTCCAGCTCAAACATCTCTTTGGTGCAGCTTTCTCAGATTCCCACAGTCAGAATTCTGACAAGACCAATTGCTTCATGTATGATCTCAGACAAATTCCTTTCCTCTGACAGCCTCAGTTTCCCCATCTATAAAATGGAAGTATTATAACCGAACTAAACTTGCAGGACATCAGAGGGTTAGGGTTAGGTAAGCCATTGGATGTAAGGCTTAGCTCTCTTCCCTCCTGCTTCCCTTGCTTCGCATAAGATGTGGAGATATTCAAGTGATCTGGCTACCTAGGGTCTACAGGGCCATTCCATGGAAGGTCAACCTTAGAGGACCAGCTTAAATGTCACCTCTTCTATGAAGCATCCCTCCTGCCTCCAGGGAAAAGAGATTTTCCTTTCCCTTGCACTCCTGTAGTCCTTTGTGCCTACTAGATTTTTATTTCCTTTTAACTTCTATTATATTTAACATCATTACTGCCTCCATTCTCTCTCTGTGGTGGTTAATTACTTGAGGTCAAAACTGTATTTTATTCTGTGGGGTGGTCTTACAGTGTCTTACATGACACCCAGCACCTTAGGTTGTCAACTCAGTTTCAATCCTGGTGGGTTCCCTGGGTTTCAGTCACAAACTTTAGAGACAAAGTCTACCTTTATATGTCTGTTGCATATGCAGGGCTCTGATTCTGATACTTGTTTATCTGGAACCAACAACTGAGTCCCAATCTAGCCCAGACAGCCTGTGGAGTGAACGCTTCCACACACCCTGGCAGTAGTGGGTGGCTGCATTTCTATAAAATCATAGGTACAAACCAGTGGAGGTCCAGAGCCACACCACTGAGGGTTAAAGGACCACTTGAGGAAATGGTGGGCTTGGGAAAAGCAAAATAGTATAATACTGGGTATGGGTTACCTCTGGTAGGAAATGCAAGGCCAATGTTTGCCTAATAAAATGGTGTTTTAAGTGGAATCTAAGGCCCCAAGGAAGGTGTATATACTGGTTCTTTGAGTCAACAAAAGAATTCTGTCTTTGGAATCCAATATTTCATTTATCCCATGGCCTAAGGTGGCAGGAGAGCTGTGGGCACTTTGGAGATGACTAGAAAAGGAGCCAGGGTGGTGGGGAAGGTGCAGGTAGATAATGAGAGAGAAGCAACCTGCACTCTGGCAGGCCAACTCTGAGCAACATGATGGGTGTTTATTATCTGGAGGAGGAGAAGACCTGTTTTCCCCTTGCCAGCTACCTTCTCAGCTCATTTCTCTATGTAGGGGGTCAGTTCCCTAAGCAAGCACTTTAGACAAACACTAATAGAGTTGACTTGCAGGATCCCAAGAAACATAGGTGTGGAAAAATAAGTATTCCCATCTATGAGATGCCAACTCCCTGAGTCCTGCCCCACACGTGGCTCACCGAGGCCTGCGGAAGGTCAGGCCGTAGTGCTGACAGGCCAGGCCTACGGTGGGCGTGTACACGATGGGCATGAACTTCTCCACGTCTGACGTCAGTACTCGGTAGAAGAGCTTCTCGTTCCGGTCTTGGAGTGTCATGAGAATGATGTACCTTGGAAAGGGAGAGAAGCAAGGTAATTACAGAGTACCACAGGCCTTTAAAGGTGGGCACATGCAGTGTGGTGCAAAGACCAAGGCTTCCTCTAGTTCATCTGCAAGGAACCATTCATGGCTCTTTGCCCATGTACCCTAAGCATGGACTTCAACATTTATGAAATCTCGAGAATATGACCTTCCTCACTATGCTAATTATTAAACATGCTGTAGGTCCTGTTCTAAATAGTTCCCATGAATTCGTTTAAAACCTCCAATGACCTGTGAGGTAGGTGCTATGATTTTTTGCTGTTTTAAAGACAAGAAGACTAATAACAGCAGAAAATAACTCAAGTTCATGGCAGCGCAGGGATTTGAAGCTAAGCAGTCTGACTCCAGAATCTGTGCACTCAAAACTGAGAGAGATGCTATGATAGGAAGAGAACTCTACTGAGATGGAACAATCTCTGGGTAGAGTGTCAGGGTCCCAAGCTCTAGTCCCAAAAGCTTTGGAGAAGTCTTAGGACTTCTTGGGGCCTCAATCTCTTTTATTCCACCAAAGGCATTGTCCAGAACTAAAAAAAACCACATCTGGGGGCTGGTGTTGTGATGCAGTGGTTAAGCTGTCACTTGCAACGCCAACATCCTGTTATCAGAGTGCCAATTTGAGTCCCTGCTGTTCTGCTTTTGATCCAACTTCCTGCTTGTGCACCTGGGAAAGCAATGAAAGATGGCCCAAGTACTTGGGCCCCTGCCATCTATATGGGAGACCAGGATGTAGTTCTTGGCTTCTATCTTCAGCCTAACCCTGCCCCAGTTATTGCAGCCATTTTGGAAGTATAAACCAGCAGATGGAGGATCTCTCTATATCTCCCCTTTGGTCAGTCTGCCTTTCAAATGAATAAATGAATCTTTTAAAAAGTAAAAGTACAACAGTGTGTTTTGGAAGGTGTTTTTGTGGAGGGAGGATTTACACTCAGGCATGGCCAGCAATCTCAGCTTATTGCTAGTGTAAGGATTCCCTTATCGGGGAACCACTGTGTGCATCTCCTCCCAATTCTACATTCAGTTAGGTTAAATTGGTAACCTGAAATTGGTTATGGTGGGAGTATTTACATGGCAGCAATTGGCAATTTCCTGTCCCCTTATCCCACAGAGGACTCATTGCATATTTACTTACACACCACTGCCCTCACCCAAAAGAAGCTGGGAGCCTTCCTAGCAATCTCCTGAGCTCTTGTTGAAATGAGGGACTCCTGGGGATGAGTGGATCAAAGTAGTGCGCACAGCATCAGGAGCAAGATTCTAGGGCTCCCAAGAATGGGCACCCACTTCTGTCCCTGAGCCTGGAATGTCTTCTCTGTCTTCCCGGGTATGGTAGTAGTTCCATCTAGCTGGAGAGAACTAGCAAGGAAGGATTTGGGATGTTAACTTTGAAAGTTCAATGTGTTTAGGAATGAGAAGTTCACTTTGGACTACAATTCTTCATTATAAATTTAACAAAAGAAAGTTCATATTGTTCAAAGTTATGGCATGTCTCATGTCTTATGTTGTTAGTTGAAGCCATTGTGTAATTTCTGTGATATATCTAGACCCAATTTAGTGGGATAAACAAGGAGAGAATATTTGTCATGAGTTTTAGTATCATTGTGGAGTTGCTGTAAATAACACCCCTGGAGTGTAGGGTTTCAAGAGCAGTGAGTCGGGTGCAGGCTGAAGCTTACTTGTTCACTTCCACTCCGAAGCTGTGTACAATACAAGGGAAGCAAAGGGAGAAGGGTGTGGGTTGACCCTGGCATGCTGCTGAGCTCTGCCCCTAGGCAGACAGCCACATCCTGATGGGCCCATAGTCTTGGCCACTTAGCTCTAAGGATATTTAAAGGGAACCTTCTTCCTACATTTCTGCTAGAGTCTATAGCAAGATTATACATTTATTTAACAAATGTTTACACAGGACCTCCAGTGTGTAAGGCAGTATGCTAAGCACATGAAAAATCTGATGTATTTAATGCTTGTAATGACTCTCTGAGTTAAGTACCCTTGACACATTCATTGTACACCTGGGGAATGACCTAGAGAGGCTGAGTGGCTTTTGTGAATTTGAACTCAGTCCAATACTTGAGTCTAGTCTTGTAGCATTAGCCTATGGTGCTTCTTAACTTAATAGCAGAGAAGTTAATAACATAGACTTTGGAGCCAGTCATCTTGCTGTTCAAATCCTGGATGGGCTAAATCATAGTCATGTTCCTGGGAGGTGACTGCCTTCGTAGCAAAGCTGAGAAAGCTGCCATTCTCAGTTGGGCTTTTGTTGTCTATATTTTCACTGTGGAGAACTCAGAGAGAAGGCAGGATTATTATCACTCAGTATGTGACATCTGGGTCCATCCTGGGTGTCCCCTGTCTATTTTCCCCTCCCCCACCACATACCCCATATTCCAGGAACTCAGGTCATGTACTACATCCATTACACCCCATCTCCACATCCTTGCTCCACCTCTTCCCTCTCATTGAAACGCCCTCCGTGAGCCCCAGTGTTGTCTGCTGTAGCACTGTCACCACTTCCTGGGTTGACTCAGTTCCTATACTTCCCAAGGGCTCTCCCAGATTCCCTGGTCGGAATTATGCTTCCCTGTTGACTATGCCTCAGCTGAAACCAGGGAAACGATCAATCATTCAGAAGCCAGGGCTGGGCCTGGCATCTCTTGGGGCTGGAGAGTATCCGGAAAACCCTCTGTGGACCTCGGCAAACAGCCAGCTCAGCACGAGGATCAGGTGGAGGGGACAGATGTCAGGCACTGACTTGTCCAGGTCACTCTGCTGCCGCTCGTAGTATCTCATGATCCGGAGGAGCTGGACATCCTGGCTCAGGAAGCAAGGGGGGATCAGGCCGTGGATTCCAAGCTGCAGCCTTTCTTCAAGTGTGAAGGCCATCCCCTGGGAAGAACGAGAGGGAAGCACATACATAAGTGCACATACCGGAAACCGAAGTGTAGAAAGAATCCCATCCACAGACAGGCAGACTCAGTGTGACTGTAGATAGGGCCCTGGACCCAAATTCCACCTCTGCTGTTTAAGTAGGGGCCAATCTTACGCTACTTTCTCTGACACTTCAGAGTTTCAGTTTCTGTTTTGGAAAAAATGGGGAAAATATCCATATCATCGGGGTTTTTTTTGGAAAAAATAAGCTTTTTAAACAAGTTTTAGATTTACAAAGAAACTGAGATCATACAGAGTTGTCATATATCCTTTCACCCAGTTTTCTGAATATTAACATCATACATTAGTATGGTACATTATAAGAATTAATCAACTAATAGTGACTTGGCATTTTTAAAAAATATTTTCTATTTATTTGAAAAGCAGAGTTATATATAGAGAGAAGGAGACACCCAGAGAGAGGTCTTCCATCTGGTAGTTCACTCCCCAAATGGCCGCAATGGTCAGGGCTGCGCCATGCCGAAGCCAGGAGCCAAGAGCTCTTCCCATATGACTGCAGGGGACCAAGGACTTGGGGCATCCTCCTCTGCTTTCCCAGGCACATGAGCAGGGAGTTGATTTGGAAGAGGAGCAGCTGGGACTGGAACTGGCACCGCTATGAGACACTGGCATTGCCTTACCCGCTATGCCACAACGCTGGCCTGTGACTTAGTATTATTAACTAAAGCCAATGTTTTACTCAGAATGCCTTAGTTTTGACTTAATTTTTAAAAATTGCTCCAGCATCCCACACTACATTCAGTCATCATGTTCTTAGATTCCTCTTGGCTCGACAGTTTCTCAAACTTCCCTTGTTGTTAATGAGCTTGACAGTTTGAAGGAACACTGCTCAGGCATTCTGTACAATTTTCCTCTACTGGAATTTGTCCAGTGTTTTTCTAATGACTGGACTGGGGCTATGGGTTTTTCACCCAGAGGTGGACTGCCATGTGCCTCATATCAGCTCAATGGTATATGAGATCAGCATGACTCTTCATGTGGATCTGGAACTTGATCACCAGCCTTGGTAATGCATGTCAGATTTCTTCTCTGCAAAATTACTCTTTCAAAATTCTTTTCTGCCAGAGAAATTTGTCTCTTCGCTATCTGTTGTTTATTCAATCACATGTTTATGTTATAATAGACTCATGAATATTTATTTCATAATTTAAGTTATAATCCAGTATTGCTTTGTTTATTTTCTTGCTCAGATTTCTCCACCTTTGGCCACTGGGAGCTGTTTCAGTTGCTTGTGCCACTTTGACATACCCCTGTGATGTAGTCCTCTGTATTGTCTTGCTGAGCATTCTTTTACTTTTTGGCACTACAAGATGCTCCAGGTTCATCCTGCATATTGCCTGTCTTGGTCCTAGAATGAGCCATTTCTTCAAGGTGATTCCTTTTTCGGAGCAAGATATTAGGAAGCAAGATCTGAGCACTACTGTTTGTGCTCCTTGCTTCTGGGTTTAATTGTGTCTTGTCCATCTCAGCTGACAGAGCAAGGAAATATATATGTGCATTCTAAAACCTGTGTATAAACACATACCTATAAACGCTTCTATATTTAGCTATCAAACCTGTATTAAGGCAAACAAGAATCTATCCTAATGTTTCCAACTCTAATCCATTGCCACACTGATCTCTGACACCACCACCTTAATGATCCATAAATTTCCACTCCAATGGTAAGAAACATGACTCTTACTATCTGCCACCTGTTTACTTAATTGCTTAACCCCATTGTAAACACAGCATAATATCAAAATTATTAACCTATATCACCATGGAAAACAACTTTGTAAACAAGAGTACAGTGTTTATATGCAGTTCTTTTTAAAGGACTTACACATTATTTTTGTCTCACAAATTGGTCCATTTTCAAAGTTGCTGAAGTCAGAGTACCTTTTCTCTCCATCCTCTTCACTGAGATTTCTATATACATATGTAATGTACTTAGATTTTGTTTGTCATCACAGTCTGCCTTTCTTCCTGAGATTCCCCCATTCTATTAAATGATATTTAAAAAATATGGATGCATTAAGTTTCACCCTTTGTGCTGTAAAGTTCTATAGGTTTTTGACAAGTGCATAATGTCATGCATTCAGCACTGCAGTAGCATAGAAAACAGTTTCACTGCACAAAAAATTCTATGTGCTTTACCTATTCATCCTTCCTTCTTTCCCCAAACTTCTGGAAACCACTTTTGTTTTTACTCTCTGTACAGTTTTGTCTTTTCTGGAATGTCACACCAGTGGAATCAAATAGTATGTAGCTTTTTCGGCCTGGCTCTTTCACTTAAAGATAAGGGTTTCTGGTTCATCTATGTATTTTCATGGCTTCATAATTCATTTTTTTTTTCTTTTTTTAAAAAATATTTGCTTATTTATTTGAAAGGCAAAGTTATAGAGAAGGAGAGGCAGAAGAAGAGAGAAAGAGAGAGAGAGAGACAGAGAGAGAGAGAGAGAGAGAGAGAGAGAGAGATCTTCCGTCATCTGGTCAATTCTCCAGATGGCTGCAATGGCCAGAGCTGGGCCAGAATGAAGCCAGGAGCCAGGAACTTCATCGGGGTCTTCCACGTGGATACAAGGGCCCAAATAGTTGGGCCATCTTCTGCTGCCATTCCTAGGCCATCAGCAGGGAGCTGGATCAGAAGTGGAGCAGCCAGGACATGAACCTGTGCCCATATGAGATACCAGCATTGAGGCAGTGGCTCTTCCTACTACACCACAATGCCAGCCCCTCCTGATACACAGGTGCTTGCACTCCTGCACCCACCTGGGAGACCCAGGTGAAGCTCTTGGCTCCTGGCTTCAACCTAGCTGTTGCGGTCATTTGGGGAGTGAACCAGCAGATGAAGGATTTCTCTCTCTCTGCCTCTGCCTCTCCCTCTCTGTGGCTTTGACTTTCAAATAAATAAATAAATCTTTAAAAATAAACAAGAAGATATACAAATGGCTGATAGTGCATACAAAGATGCTCAACATCATTAGTCAGTGGGAAATGCAAATCAAACACAATGAGATAAAACTTGACACCCACAGGAATGGCTGTAATTAAATACACACACACACACACACACACACACACACACCAAAAAGTATTGCTGAGGATATAGAGAAATTGGAATCCCTTGTGTACTGCTGATTAAAATGTAAAACTTTGCAGCCTGTATGGAAAATAGCTTAGTGTTTCCTCAGAAAGTTAAACATAGAATTATAAGATGGCCCAGACATTCTATTCTTAGGTCTACATCCTAAGGATTTGAAAGCAGGGATGTGAACAGACACTTACTTGCCAAAGTTCATTGCTACATTATTAGCAATAGCCAACAGGTACAAATATCCCAGGTGTCCATTATAATGAATGGATAAACAAAATGTATATGCATACAATGAAGATTTATCTGGCCATAAAAAAGAATGAAGTTCTTATATGTCCTACTCATGGATCAAGCTTAAAAATATTCTGCTACTTGAAATAAGCTAGATACAAAATGACATATATGGTCCCATTTATATTAAATATCTACAATAGGCAAATTTATAGAGGCAGAAAATAAATCTGAGATTACCAGGGACTTACAGGAGAGGCAGTGATGAGTTACTGCTTTGATGGTTATAGAATTTCTAGTTTGGGGTGAGAAAACATTTTGGGAGTGGTTAGTGGTGATGGTTACAAAAAATTGTGAATATACTTAATGCCTCTTAATTATACACTTAAAAATAACTAAAATGGCAAATGTTATATTTTATGTATATTTGATCACAACTTTTAGTAGTTATTTGTATATTCCAAACTATTGAATTATATGACCATAAGTAGCTGAATTATATGGTACATAAATTATATCTCAATAAAACCATCATTTAAAAAAAGGTTCTTTGCATGTTCTGGATATGCACCATTAATTGGATATGTGTTTTGCAGATATTTCTTCTGATCTTTTCACCTCTCTTAGCAGAACACCACCTTCGAGCATGTGCACTGGCAGAGAGGGAGACGGGCAGTACATAGGTTGTCATGGAATCCACCCTCCGGATTCATTTTTAAGCCCTAGAGAGACAGTGTTAGAAGGCAGAAGTTGCAAGACTGGTCTCATGAGGAACACCTTGAGACATGCGGACACAAGCTGTCCTATCTTTAGCTCAATATCATAAAGCACAACACATGGTGAAAGCAGAGACCCTCTCTGTATAGAACTCAGGGTGGCTCTGCTGAAGTGAGGGCTTCCCTGGCGCTGCTTAGCAGCTCCAGGAGATACCTGCTCAGCTGTCTCACAGGGAAGGCCCTGGCAACAGCAACAGTAGGAAGCCCTTGAGAAGCTTATGGTGGCGAACATCAACAATGAAGGGACTAGAATATCCATGGAGGGATTATGCAGAGGTTAAGAAATTTTTTTAAGGTTTTTAAAAATTATTTTTTAACAAATAAAATTTCATAAGTACAACTTTAGGAATATAGTTATTCTTCCCACCATACCTGCCCTCCTACCATATTCCCACTCCTCCTCCTCTTCCCTCTCCCCTTCCCAGTCCCATTCTCCATTAAGATTTATCTTCAATTAACTTTGTACACAGAAGACCAACTCCATACTAAGTAAAGATTTCAACAATTTGCACAAACTATTTGAGAACTAGTTTTACAGTTAATTGTCATGATACAACTCATTGAGGACAGAGGTCCTACATGGGAGTTAGTGCACAATGACTCCTGTTGTTAATTTAACAATTAATACTCTTATGTATGATGTCAGTGATCACCCAAGGCTGTTGACATGAGCTTCCTAGGCTATGGTAGCCTTTTGAGTTCATAAACTCCGTCATTATTTGGACTTTAAGCAAAGTGGAAGTTGTCTTCTCCCTTTAGATAACAGTACATCCTTCTTTGATGGCCACTTCTTTCTGCTGGGGTCTCACTCACAGAGATCCTTCATGTAGAACATTTTTGGCCACAGTGTTGTTTTAACTAGTTAGTTAATTCTGTTACTATAACCCCTGTTGTATTAAAGGTACTCCTGGGACAACTCTGGCTGAGTTTCTACTTGTAATTAGTCCTAAATAATGCAACCTTCTTCCTAAAGGTGAAGAAGGCTGTGTAAGTGATAAATGAGACCTCAATTATGCTGGCAGCTTCTTGCTTTACCCAGATTCCCTTGAGGAAGGGGGGCTTGCAAATGCATGAAACATTAGAGCTCCCCTCTTTACTCTACCAGCCCAGACTTTTCTCAACTCCAACTACCACAGGTTCTGTCCCAGGGAGTTAATAAACCACAGGGAAAGTCAAACCCATGTATTGATCATCCACACCTTAGAGCCATCATCAGCTCTGACAAAGAGGTTCTAATGAATATCTGATGTCACTCGATACTTTCCATACTACCACATTGTGAGGGAAGTGTGACAGCCTGCTTTACAGATGAGAGCTAAGCAAAAGAGATTACCTAATACTCTTGAAGTTGCATGGCTATTACTTTACAGTGCATTACTTCTTAAGCCAGTATGCATCTTTTAATCTGTAATTACATTTTGTGTGATAATTATTTTATGATTTTTCTCAACTAGAGGTATTTGACAGAACCAAGATTTGATCATGGGTTGCATTGCTGCCACAAGAATATCCAGCCTCCTAGGACTTTGGTAAGGTGGACCTCAGGAAATGTGAAGGTGGTGATGGCAAGGAAGAAGTAGAACAAAGGGAGAAACAGAGAAAAGTGAATGAAAGCCAGAGATGGGCTACTCCCAATGTTCTCTTTTTCTTTTTCTTTTTTGTAACTTGTGGATTTCTAATATGGGCTCCTCTTGAGTTTTTATCACATGGCATTTTTAAAAAATTTTAACTGATACATAATATTTGTGTAAGTTTATGGGATTCAGTATGACAGTTCAATACATGCATACAATGTATAATTATCAAAATAGGGTAATATTTCCAACTCCTCAAACATTTCTTATTTTCTGTGTTGGAAACCTTAAGGTTTTTTGAGTTGTTTTGAAATACATGAAAAGTAGCCGGCACTGCGGCTCACTAGCCTAATCCTCCACCTTGCAGTGCCGGCACCCCGGGTTCTAGTCCCGGTCGGGGCACCGGATTCTGTCCCGGTTGCCCCTCTTCCAGGCCAGCTCTCTGCTATGGCCCGGGAGTGCAGTGGAGGATGGCCCAAGTGCTTGGGCCCTGCACCCGCATGGGAGACCAGGATAAGTACCTGGCTCCTGCCATTGGATCAGCGCGGTGCGCTGGCTGCAGCGCGCTGGCCACGGCGGCCATTGGAGGGTGAACCAACGGCAAAGGAAGTCCTTTCTCTCTGTCTCTCTCTCTCTCTCACTGTCCACTCCGCCTGTCAAAAAAAAAAAAAAAAAAAAAGAAAGAAAGAAAGAAAGAAAGAAATGAAAAGTTATAGACTACAGTTACTTTACTGTACTATAGAACACTAGACCCTGTTCCTCTCATTTAACCCTGTTTGCTGTCCTTTATCCAACCTCTCTCTCCTCCCATTTGCCCACCCCCACTTCCTAGCTTCTGATTCTACTCTCTACTTCTATGAGGTCAACTTTTTAGTTCCCAGAAATGAGTGAGAACATGAGATATTTGTATTTCTGTGTCTGGATTATTTCACTTAACATGATGTCCTCTACTAACGACATCTCAACCTATGAAAATCCTGAAGAATTGTTCCTGCTCCCAGGAGAAGCTGCAGGAACGTAGGAGAGATCCATCTCAAGAGAGACTCTACTCTGAAAGCATGACTCACAGAGACTTCTCAAAGCACTGCACACATAAAGTTCCAAACTTTTTCTTCTTCAAAGTCCAAGGTTACCAGTTCATAAATCCTCGTTGTTGGCCACCAGCTTTGCAAGCAGGCAACAACATTGAGGCCTCAGATCCTTTTGCAGGAAACCACCTCACCCTGGGGACTGGGCACTTTCACCAAACACCATTAGGTAGGTGACTATTCACTGCCTTGGTAAAGACTGTGATTGCTTCTCCTTGGCCTTGAGGACCCCAGGGAGGCCCAGGCATTTAATTATGACATCATCTTTGTTAATGACCACTGCAGCTTTTAATAACAGTCAGCTTCTCTCTACAGGTCTAAGTGTTTCTCTTGGCTGACTGCCACAAGTTCTTTTGTATTTGAGGAAAAAGTATGGCTGTTTAGCAACTGGTAATTTCAGGGATTTAAAGAAACTACTTCTAGAAGCTTCTTTTCATCCTGAAGTAAACGTTAAAGCAACCTCAAATTTACAAGTTTGCAAAACATAAGTGCAGGTAGTTAGGCTATAGCATGGCCTCCCAAATAGGATAGGCACATGCCTATTCACTAGGGAAGAGGGGGAGGAGAAAGTATTAGAATTTATATTTATCTGCAAGAGAATTAAATTTTGTTAATCAGTACTCTGAATCTTTGCATGTATGTTAAAAAGTCACAATTTCCATGAGGCATACCGAGAATCTTAAGGTAAGAATGCAGATTGTACAACATGGAGGAGTTGGCAGTAGGACCCTTATTTATTCTTACCACATTGAGAAGGTATGCCTAGAAAATAGTTATAGATTATATTATCTAGTTTTTAACAAAACCCATAAAATAAGATGATGCTTTTGAAAAATGGGTAACTCTCATGATTGTATTTCTTTTTTAAAATTTTATTTAAGGTAAACAAATTTCATTTATACAGATTTAGGAGCATAATGATACTTCCCATCCTACCCTCTCTCCTGCCCACACTCCCATCCTTCCTCCTCCTCCCTCTCTTATTTCTTCTCTTAATTTTTACAAGGATCTACTTTCAGTTTACTTTATACTCATAAGATTAACCTTACACTAAGTAAAGCGTTCAACAAATAATAAGGATAAAAAAACACTGTTCTTGAACAGTTGAGACAAGGGCTGTAACAATCATCAAATCTCAAAATGTCAATTTCACTCCTATACATTTCATTTTTGGTACTCTATTAGTTATCACAGATCAGGGAAAACATGGTATTTGTCTTTTTGGGACTGGCTTATTTCACTAAGTGTAATGGTTTTCAGTTGCATCCATTTTGTTGCAAAAAACAGGATTTCATTCTTTTTTGTGGCTAAGTAGTATTCCATACTATATCTATATATCTGTATATAGATATATATAATATGCCATGATTATATATATAATGCCATAATTACCTTATCTAGTCATCAGTTGACAGACATATGGGTTGATTCCATATCTTAGCTATTGTGAATTGAGCTGCAATAAATATGGGGGTACAGATAACTTTTTCATATGCAGATTTAATTTCTTTTAGGTAAATTTTAGGAGTGGGATTACTGGGTCATAAGGTATTTTTACCTTTCTGAGGAATCTTCATACTGTCTTCCACAATGGCTGTACTAGTTTACATTCCCACCACAAGTGGATTAGGATATCTTTTCCCGCACATCTTCACCAGCACTTACTGTTTGTTGATTTCTGTATGAGAGCCATTCTAACTGGACTTAGGTGAAATCTCATTGTGGTTTTGAGTTGCATTTCCCTTATGGCTAATGATTCTAAGCATTTTTTTTTCATGTGTCTATTGGCCATTTGAAATTCCTCTTTTGAGGCCGGCGCCGTGGCTCACTAGGCTAGTCCTCCACCTTACGGCGCCGGCACACCGGGTTCTGGTCCCGGTCGGGGCGCCGGATTCTGTCCCAGTTGGCCCTCTTCCAGGCCGGCTCTCTGCTGTGGCCAGGGAGTGCAGTGGAGGATGGCCCAGGTGCTTGGGCTCTGCACCCCATGGGAGACCAGGAGAAGCACCTGCCTCCTGCCTTCGGATCAGCGCGGTGCACTGGCCGTGGCGGCCATTGGAGGGTGAACCCCAGCGGTGGGGGAGGGCCTTTCTCTCTGTCTCTCTCTCACTGTCCACTCTGCCTGTCAAAAAAAAAAAAAAAAAAAAAGAAAAAAGAAAAAAAAAAAGAAATTCCTCTTTTGAAAAATTCGGGTTCAAGTCCCTTGCTCATTTCTTAACTGGATTGTTTGTTTTGTTGTTGTTGGGTTTTTTGAGCCCTTTATAGATTTTGGATACTAATCTTTTAAAAAATTTTTTTT
This sequence comes from Oryctolagus cuniculus, assembly GCF_051225735.1. NCBI lineage: Eukaryota > Metazoa > Chordata > Mammalia > Lagomorpha > Leporidae > Oryctolagus > Oryctolagus cuniculus. Next base: position 77,803,181 of record NC_142867.1, read on the forward strand.
TATTTTTGTTTTTTGGACAGGCAGAGTGGACAGTGAGAGAGAGACAGAGAGAAAGGTCTTCCTTTTCCGTTGGTTCACCCCTCAATGGCCACCGCAGCCAGTGCACTGCGGCCTGCGCACCGCGCCGATCTGAAGCCAGGAGCCAGGTGCTTCTTCTGGTCTCCCATGCAGGTGCAGGGCCCAAGCACTTGGGCCATCCACCACTGCCCTCCCAGGCCACAGCAGAGAGCTGGACAGGAAGAGGAGCGACCAGGACAGAATCCGGCGCCCCGACCGGGACTAGAACCCGGTGTGCAGGCACCGCAGGTGGAGAATTAGCCTAGTGAGCCGCGGCGCCAGCCTGGATACTAATTTTTTATCAGTTTCATGGTTTGAAAATAATTTCTCCCATTCTGTTGGTTGCCCCTTCACTTTGCTTTACAGTGCAGAAGCTTCTCAGCTTGTTATAATCCCATTTGTCTATTTTGGCTTTGATTGCCTGTGTTTCTGGGGTCTTTTCCAAGAAGTCTTTGCCTATGCCAATGGCTTGCAGAGTTTCCCCAAAGTTCTTCTCTAACAATTTGATGGTATCATGTCATATATTTAGATCCTTTATTATTATTATTATTATTATTTGACAGGTAGTTAGACAGTGAGAGAGAGGGACAGAGAGAAAGGTCTTCCTTCTGTTGGTTCACCCCCCAATGGCCGCTATGGCCAGCACTGTGCCGAACCAAAGCCAGGAGCCAGGTGCTTCCTCCTGGTCTCCCATGTGGGTGCAGGGGCCAAGGACCTGGGCCATCCTCTACTGCCTTCCCGGGCCACAGCAGAGAGCTGGACTGGAAGAGGAGCAACTGGGACTAGAACCTGGCTCCTATATGGGATGCCAGCACCGCAGGCGGAGGATTAACCAAGTGAGCCACGGCACTGGCCTTGATTTCTTGAAACAATAAACTTGAGGTGATGAGGAAGCAGACAGGTTGAAGAAGGTCATACAGGGCTATAGCACAACAATATTATCAGTATTTATAAGAACAGCAGTGATGACTTTTATTGAGCACCCTCAGGTTGCACAGGCCTGAGACACAGACACTTGTATTCTTGTCAGTTCATCTAATCTTCACAGTGACCCTGGCAGGAAGATATTAGGAATATTATCCCCATTTTGTGTATTAGGAGGCTGAAAGGGGTAGCATGATGGGTAGCTAACCCAAGGTCACCCAGCAAGTCAGTAGAAAAGCCAGGAGTAGAACCCAGGCCCATATGTTTCCCAAGTTCATACTCTTTTCTCTGAACTAATCAACAGCTTCCCCGGACAAAGTGAAAAATCTGTTGACTGAGTTGGCTTTTTTGGATTAGAGATGGTAATCCTTGTTCTACCTATCAAGCCAGCTGTCTGAATGTTTTCAGTTACTGCTTTTTTCACCTAAGTTTGGCCAGCCCATCTACAAATAGGTGTGCCTGTATCTCTGAGGTTACACAATTGGCCTAAGGCATATATGTAGCCATATTTCCTCTTAGCAGAATCATTACTGGAAGGAGGGATTAGTAGCCACATGCAGTACAGTAAAAGTTTCAGTTCCACACATCATGACGTCATGCTCTCTGCTGACTGCTTATGCAATAAGCGGTTTCCTCCATCAATCTGTAGTAATAGCAGAGAGAGTAGCCATAGCAGGGATGGAGCTGTGGTAGTCAACTCTAAGGCTGCACAATGGGAGCTGATTAGCTGTTAAGGGACCAGAAGGCATTTCCTCTACCTTTTATACATTACTTGTTGACTCTATTTGCTTGGGAATTTTATGAGTTGGAGACAGGAAGTGGGATTACTGATACTGCTATTCTCTCACTGAACCCCAGATTTATGAGGGCTCCTGAGCACACTCCTGGGATGGATATATGAGGGTCTCAGAAACACAAGCCTTGGGAACTCTCTGAAGACACAGAACTGAGAATGGCCTTCCTCCCAGACAGATTTCTGTGATCAGGTACCAAATTACAATGCAGAAACGCATATAAATTCCAGAGAAGGTAGTAGAAGATACATGACTCGTTACTGCCCAGAGCCATCCCTATACAAGTCTTGAGTTCAAAGACTGGACTCTGGTGCCATGGACAGCGCACATGTGGAGGCTGCTTGTTCATGTTCTAGGTGGGAGACAAAGTCCATTTTACTTCCATGGGATTATAACCAGGACATAAGGGTGCTGCACTCACACAGGCAGTATGAAGGAGTGGGAATGGAGCTGGATGACAAAAATTCTCTTCTCAGTTACTCAACTGTCTGTTTGACCCTAGAGAAGTTACTTTATGTCTCTGGAGTCTGATGCCTTCACTGGCAACATGGATGCTGAAATCTTTTTATTAAGTCAAAGGTACGATAAGAGAATGTTTTACAAAGCAGTGATAGCTGCAATTTCAAATCTCTATAGGTTAACAACCATAAGCAATTTAGCAGCTGCACTCCTGCTGTTCCTTTCTTTCATTGTCTCTTTTCCTCAAGTGCAAGGATCCTGTCTAAGTGGTCATTTTGACTAGCACAGTAACTGACACAGAGGAAGCTTTCAATAAATACATAGATAGATGGATAGACTCATTCAACAAAAGACTATTGTTCTATTACGTGCAAGGTACTATGAGAATACTTCAAAAAGTTTGTGGAAAATGGAATTAAAAGATAAATTTATTTTGTACACAAATTTTTGAAATCGATGCATGACTTTTTTTTTTTTTTTTTTTTTTTAAGAATCATTTATTAGCCGGTGCCGCAGCTCACTAGGCTGATCCTCCGCCTTGCGGCGCCGGCACACCGGGTTCTAGTCCCGGTCGGGGCACCGGATTCTGTCCCGGTTGCCCCTCTTCCAGGCCAGTTCTCTGCTGTGGCCAGGGAAGGCAGTGGAGGATGGCCCAAGTGCTTGGGCCCTGCACCCCATGGGAGACCAGGATAAGTACCTGGCACCTGCCATCGGATCAGCACGGTGCGCTGGCTGCAGCGCGCTGGCCACGGCGGCCATTGGAGGGTGAACCAACGGCAAAGGAAGACCTTTCTCTCTGTCTCTCTCTCTCTCTCACTGTCCACTCTCCCTGTCAAAAAAAAAAAAGAATCATTTATTTTATTTGAAAGAGTTACATAGAGAGGAGAGGCAGAGAGAGAGAGAGAGAGAGAGAGAGAGAGAGAAAGTAAGTCTTCCATCTGCTGGCTCACTCCCCAATTGGCCGCAACGGTTGGAACTGTGCCGATCTGAAGCCAGGAACCAAGAGCTTCTTCCAGGTCTCCCACCTGGGTGCAGGGGCCCAAGGACTTGGGCCATCCTCTACTACTATCCTAGGCCATAGCAGAGAGCTGGATGGGAAGTTGAGCAGCTGGGACATGAACTGGTGCCATAAGGGATGCCTGCGCTTCAGGCCAGGGCGTTAACCCGCTGAGCCACAGCGCCGGCCCCAGGCTTTTATTTTTATAAAAGAATTTTTATAAAGCAATTATAAAAGATAGAGAGAGAGAGAGAGAGAGAGAAATGTCCATTCACTGGTTCACTCCCTAAACACTTGCTACAGCCATTTGCTGGGCTAGGCTGAATTTAGGAGCCAAGAACTCCACCAGGTTCTTCCACATAGGTAGCAAGAAACCATGTACTTGGCAGATGATGATCTGCCTTCCCCCCCTTGTATTCTAGCAGGAAGTGGGAAGAAGACTCAATTCCAGGCACTCTTACATAGGATGAAGGTGTCCCAAGGGCCAGTTTAACCTGCCTATTCCACAACACCCATCCCCCTGGATGCCCATTAAAGAAGATTTTTAGAGGAAATCAAGTGGTCCATGGCCTCCTGTACTCCTCCTCAGGTTGGGTGTGGTCCTCAAAGAACCCTATGCACACTTCTATCAGGCTTCAATACGTTGCCTTGCAACTATCAATTTATAAGTGTGTCCCCCTGAACGCAGAGACTTGATGTTCTTTTTGCACCCCAACACAATGCTCACACCAAAGTGTTTGATAACATGCTAAATGAATGAATAGATGAATAAAGTATAAGATTCCCCTTTACCAAGGAAGCTGCAGTAGAAGCACCACTTAAATACAGTGGTTTGTTAAGTAACGCATAATCTAGTGATGTAGGGGCTGAAAGGTGTGATAACTTTCCTCATCTATCATAAGGATCATGGCTGACACTCCTATAACAACAGACAGGTTAACAAGAGAAAAGCACAACAAATTCTTCTGAAATGAAGACCCAAATACCCAGTGAAAAATGTCTGTTTATATGCCTAGGTTTGATGAAGAAGGAGTAGCTGTGTAGAACTATGACTGGACAGGAGGGCATGACCTAATGGTAACAGACAACGGGCAGGCGGAGGACCCAGGAAGGCCTGCCTGCTCAGACTGTTGGCCCCTATGGATAGTATCCTTCTTCTCAGGTATTGGAAAGGACCCCTCTGGAACGAGGCACTTCAAGGGAGAAGGGGGAAGGGAGGAAATGACCTCTGTAGGTTTTATGGTTGGCTTTGCAGGAGAAGCGTTCTAGTTTCTTTGACCCGCCTCGAGGAAGAGGACTTCTAGTTTCTATGATTCTCTGGGTGGAAATGAGAGAGAAAGAGGGAGGGAGAGAAGAGATAACTTTGTTTCTGAGACTTTCCAATCTCTTCAGTTCAAAGTACTCAGAGGGCCAAAGAGCCAAATGTTGGGGCTTTATTTTCTGATCTCCAAAGGTGATTAAGAACTGGGCTTTGGAACCAGGCACTTCTGTATCTGCAAAGCTATAACTTTATAGCTTGTGGCACTGGGCACACTAATGAGCTCTTCAAACTCCAGTAGGCTTCTGGACACAACTGGAATAATAATAACACCCCCGAAGCTGGTTGTGAGGATGACGTCATACAGGAAGCTTCTAATGTCCAGGAAAACCAAGTGATAGTCATTTTTATTCATTCCTTTAAAATAAAGGATGTGATATGATTGGTTCTGTGAGAAGCTTAGGAGGGGTTGGCTGGGGGAGGCACATGACCTCTGATCTAAATTCCAGCAGATGACCGGGGGAAAGAGGCCTGAGAACCTTCACCACACAAATCTTAATGCTAGCACCTGGCATCATAGCCAGCCTTCCCTCTCAGTGCATTTCTGGGGTAAGAGAAGGCCAAGGTGGAGATGAGTGCACCCGCCCTTGGAGCACGCAACCTCTCCTGCCCGCTTTGCTTCCACTTTCCCTTCTCGTCTTCCAGCTGTCAGCAACTGAAGTCTCCGAGGCAGGCTCCCTAACAGAGCCTCCCTTGCGGTGTGACTGCCTGAGCAACTCATCAGAGCAGCTCCTGGGTCTGCAGCCCTTCTTTGTGTGATTTCCCCGCCTTCCTTAACTACACTTCTCTCCTGTTCAGCTGCTGTACCACTGTCAAGCCATCAACAGGCCCAGCCTGACGTCCCCTATGGCCTCCCTTCTTGCTGTGCCCTCTTAATTCAGGCCCCATCAACCTCACCTTTGTGTCCATGTGGCAGACAAGCCATAAGAAACACCTGAAAGCATCCCCAAAGGATGGGAATCCACCTGCGCTGCCCATGAACCTGTATATTTTTAAACTCAGGCAATTCTGGTACTACTCAGATTTTGGAACTACTGGGCTAGGTCTTTTTCTTTACCTGAATTTTAAATTCATTACGCCCAGATTCCAATTGTGCCATTTTTTTTTTCACTTCCAACTAGCAGTCAAGTGTTTTGGATTCCTGTTGAGTTAGAGCCCACGATGGAAAACACCATCTAGTACTCTTCAGTCAGGACTGCCCCTCCTCTGCTCCTGTTTTGTAGCCCATGTTAACCTTCAACAAACATAAGCAAAAGACTCAAAAAACTCAGCTCCAGGTCCATTTTAATCTAGGTCACTGCCAAAGAGATTGTATAGTAGGCAGATCAGAAAAGCAATGCTGGGGGCTTCCCAGGTCCCATGCATACAACTGCTTGAGTCCTCACAGCACTCTGTGGCTCAGGTTGCTATCCTAACAATGATTCCTCCCCTGGAAGACAGGACATCTGAAGCCCATTTATTTGTTCACTTGTTCATTCAACAAATGTTGAATGCTTCTTCTGGGCTGGGTACTTTGAAGGATGCTAAGGTTGCTGCCACTGCCTTCCTAAGATAGCTTCGAAAACTCCAGTCAGCCCAGTACTGATGTTAACAAACTTGTGCTTCACGTAGCATATTAACCAAAATGAATTCTCATTGCTGGGGAAGTGAAAAGTATCTTAATTTAAAAAATGAACAAATATTTATATTCTACATTATTTCTCAAATGTTTTGTTAAAAAAAAATTTCACTGGAGCTGGCATTGTGGTACAGAGGGTTAAGCTACTGCCTGTGACTCTGGCACCCCATACGGGTGCTGGTTCAAGTCCTAGCTGCTCTGTTTCTGATCCAGCTCCCTGCTAGGGAACCTGGGATACCAGTGGCAGATGACCCAGGTTCCTGAGCCCCTGCCAACCATGTGGGAGACCCAGGTGGAGTTCCTGTTTCCTGGCTTCAGCCTGGCCCAGTCCCAACCATTGCCGTCATTTGGGGAGTGAACCAGTGGATGCAAGATGCCTCTCTCTGTCCCCCAACCTCCTGCCTTGTGTGTTTGTTTGTTTGTCTCCCTCTATCTCTGTGCCTTTGCTTTTCAAATATTTTAAAAATTCATTACACAAGAAACTACATGTCTTGCCAAATATGTCCATCTATTCCAATGATAAAAAGACCTGGCATATTTTTACTGAGTTATTGTTTTCAAAATGCTCTCAAAAGCTTATGTCATTTGATACTAGACAGGGCAGTTGTTATTATCCTCTTTTATAGAAGAGGAAATTGAGGCTCAAATGGGTCAATGACAGGCCAAGGGCGTATGGCTAATAAATGCCATTCAAAAGCATGTAAGAATAATGGCTATTTCAATTGTTTTGCCATTGAAAGAGTAGCTTATGTGAAGTTGTTGGATAAGGACCAGCATAGAAGAGAAATGGAAGAATCTGTTCTTGAAATACTTGGCAACTGCAGGATTCTGTCCTTACTGAACAAGGGTACAGAGGTGGATGGTTGGAAAGATTATGAATCACTCTCTTGGAAAAGTTCCCTGTGGCAGTCTGACTGCTTCATGACCCTCTATTCCCAAGAGATTATTATTATTTAAAATTTACATAATATTGTTCTTGGCACTCTGATGGCCCTCTAGGTCAGACGAACTTCAACAAGATAATGGCAGAGGAAGGTTATGGGCAGGGGACCAGCTGAGAACAAGGGAGGCAGCTTCCTCCTTCCTCCATCATCAAAACTGCACTTTGATAGACCCAACCTGGGAGGATTGAGCTAAAAGGTGAACTGTGACCAGAAAGAATTAAGACAAACTCTCTGAACAGGCACTAGACACACATGCTTCATGTGTTTCACATGTGCCAATGGGTAGGCTGATGTGAGCAGACCAAGGACAAATTTATCCAACAGAGCAATTTTTCAGCAGATGATTTTTTAAAGATTTATTTACTTATTTGAAAGTCAGAGTTACACAGATAGAGAAGGAGAGGCAGAGAGAGAGAGAGGTCTTCCATCTGCTGGTTCATTCCCTAAATGTCTCCAATGGCGGAGCTGGGTCAATCTGAAGCCAGGAGCCAGGAGCTTCTTCTGGGTCTCCCAAATGGATGCAGGGTCTCAAGCACTTGGGACATCTTCCACTGCTTTCCCAGTCAATTAGGAGGGAGCTAGATTGGAAGTGGAGCTAGCACTAGGGTGCATATGGGATGATGCCGGCACTGCAGGTAGAGGCTTAATTTACTACACCATAGCGCTCCCTAAATAACCTACTAATAGTCTAAATTAATACTGATTGACTAAATAACTCACTGAGTGATTAATTGTCCCATTATTTAGTAGTCTGGAATTTTAAAGTTGCTTTTACAGATGGAAACTCGGTTTGGGATTACTTCATATTTTATAACAAAAATTAGTAAAGGTCAATGCTACTTTTTTTTAGTGTTACTATGAGACAGAATTGTGGCATGTATTGAATGAAGCAATGTAGTACTTCCATTTTTTCCTTCCACAACATCCTTATGAAGAAGAAAAATCTACCCAAGATTACATAGTTTTAGAGATGGAATGTGAACTCAGTTCTGTGTGCTGCTAAAATCCATGCTTGTAATCACTATGTTGCATAGACTTTATAGCATTAGACTCTGTGCTATGATTTTGAACATTTTATAATAACTTACCAGTCACCTTAGAGACTGATCAGTCTACCAAAGTGCTTCCTGGCCAGCCTTCTCCCACAATAAGCCAGATCTTTACCTATGATAATTTTGCCTAGAGGGAAAGGGACAAGCATGCTGTGATAGTGCTGTCTCCCCAAACATGGGGGAATGACAAAGCCTGAGGATAGACATAGAATATTCTCTCCAGGAGAATAAACTATAACAGTGCTTGTCAAACTCAATCAACCTCCATCTGAGAAAGAGTAGGGAACAACCCAACATTTAAAAGAATTACATTCACTGAAGTAAAAAGATAAGACTGTATCACATTTAGTAAGGATAATTACTATTTTGCTAAATGTTTGCTTAATTATGTGTATATGACTTTTGCTTAATGCATGTGTGTGTATGATATTTAGCTATGTGTACTGGCTTGTGATGTAAAGTGTAATTTTATCTATGTGTACTTTCTTGTGATGTAAAGTGTAATTTTAATTTCAGGTTGTGGTTTAAACATTTTGAGAAATACTGTAGCATAAGATAATAATTATGAGTGATACAGTCAAACTGCTCAAGTTTGAATTTCATCTTGGACTCTTACCAGATACATTACTGAGCTTTTCAAGCTTCATTTTCTTTCTGTAGAAAACAAGAATGGGGGCTGGCGTTGTGGTGTAGTGGGTAAAGATCTGATGCCAGCATCCCGTATGGGTGCTGGTTTGAGTCCTGGCTGCTCCATTTCTGATCCAGTTCCTTGACAGTACTCCTAGGAAAACAGCAGAAGATGGCCCAAATGTTTGGGCCTCTACCACCGATGTGGAAGACCTGGATGAAGCTCCTGGAATCGTAGCTTCAGCCTGGCCCAGCCCTGGATGTTGCAACCATCTGAGGAGTCCACCACTGGATGGATGATGGATGATTCTCTCTCTCTCTCTCTCTGTCTTTCTTTCTCTAAATCTTTCAGATAAATATTTAAAAGAAAGGGAGAGAGAGATGAAATTCGAAAGGTGCGAAAACAATCTAAATATCCCTTGCTATGTTTTAGATATGGTTTGCTTGTGTCTCACAAGTTGGTGCTCAGTGTGACAATGTTGGAAGGTGGTGGAACCTTTAAGAGGTGGGGGCTAGTGAGGGTTGGCTAGATCACTGGAGCACCACCTCTGAATGGGATTAATGTGGTTCTTGTGGGGCCACACTTATCCTGTGACAGTGGGTGTCCCTCCCCGACTCGCGGAGGAATGACACCGGACCCTGCGCTGTTCTCTTTCTCCGGTCCTTCCCGGGTCTGCTGCCGCTCCCCCGCCTCCACGGAAGAGCGGCACCCCCGCCGCTCCCCCCACTCCGCGGAGGAGCTACACCCCCGCCGCCGCTCCCCCCGCTTTCGCTTTCGTGGAGGAGCGGCACTGGCGAGCTCTCCGACCGACTCTCTCAGGGGGGCGCGGCCACGCATGTTGTCTCTCTCCCCCTTTTAAGGGGTTGCGTCAGGAATCAGCTAATTAACGAAACAGCTGTGCAAGATTTGTTTACTCTCTCTCAGCGCCATATGATGGGAGATCAGATGCATAGAGTTAGTCTTAATAGCCTCAGTGGTCAGGAAGGCGCCGCGGCTCAACAGGCTAATCCTCCGCCTAGCGGCACTGGCATACTGGGTTCTAGTCCCAGACGGGGTGCCGGATTCTGTCCTGGTTGCCCCTCTTCCAGGCCAGCTCTCTGCTGTGGCCAGGGAGTGCAGTGGAGGACGGCCCAAGTCCTTGGGCTCTGCACCCCATGGGAGACCAGGATAAGCACCTGGCTCCTGCCATCGGATCAGCGCGGTGTGCCAGCCACAGCATGCCAGCTGCAGCAGCCATTGGAGGGTGAACCAACGGCAAAGGAAGACCTTTCTCTCTGTCTCTCTCTCTCACTGTCCACTCTGCCTGTCAAAAAAAAAAAAAAATAGTCTTAGTGGTCTAGTCTCAGTACTTATTTTGCCATGTTGCGGGAGACAGGCCTGCACCCCACAGATCCCCCTTCTTTCTATTCTTTGTGGCGTTGATACATGCTTGTCTTCCATGCCCCGCAGCACATACTCTGCTCTGCTAGAGTTGCTCGCAGGTGCTTATCGCCCTAGGCAGTCCAAATCCGAGTCCTCTCATTGCCAAGTTGTGGGGAGGCTTTCTTATTTCTGTCTCTGTCTCTCTCTCCCCCACGGCTTTTCCGAATCATGGCCTAGCTTTCGTTTCCCCTACAGCCTAGCTTTCGTCTCCGCTACGGCCTAGCTTCCCTGCAGCTTTTCTGAATCACGGCCTAGCTTTCATCTCTGCTACAGCCTAACTTCCCTGTGGCTTTTCTTTTTTTCTCTTCTCCTTCCTGGCCTTCTCCCAGCAGTCCGTATCCGAGTCACAGAACCACTTGTCGCTCCCCCACTCGCGGAGGAACGACATCGGAGAAAGAGAACAGCGCAGGGTCCGGTGTCGTTCCTCTGGGAGTGGGGAAGCGACAAGTGGGTTGCTATAAAAGAATAAGACTGACCCCTGCTTGGTCCCTAGCATCTGTCTTGCCATGTGATTCCTCTGGAACATGCACCCACCATAATTTCCTCTGTCATGAAGCCCTCATCAGGAGTTGAACACATGAGGTCATGCATTCTTAGACTTACAGCCTCTGAAACTGTGAGCCAAAGAATATCCTCTTCTTTGTAAGTTACCCAGCTTCAAGTATTTTGTTACAGAGATGGAAAACTGACTAACATCTCTCCACAGATGAATGAATTTTTACAAATGTGATATATACATACAATGGAATATTATTCAGCCTTTAAAGAGAAGAAAATCCTGCAACACAGGTAAAACCTTGAGAACATTTTGCAAAGCGAAATAAACCAGTCACAGAAGGACAGTGATTCCATGTATATGAGGTATATAAAATAGTCAAACTCAAAGAAACAAAGAATAAGATGATGGTTGCTAGGGCCTGGGAAGGGGGAAATGAAGAGGTTCCAGACACTCGCTGCACAACACTGTGCCTATAGATAAACTATATTATGTGCTTAGATCACTTAGCTCTAGTAAGAATGCTTGCAAGGAACTAAAAACATTCTGAGTTCCCTGAGATAGCCTAGGTAGGAAATGATAGCAGCTTGTACTGAGATGGTGGAGTGCAGATGGAGAGAAGTAGAAAGATACAGGATGCATGGAAGAAATAAAGTGCACAGTAGCCAATGATAGAAGAGATATGGGTACTGAGTCAGAGAGAGGTCACAGATCACTGCCATCAGAACTGGATGTGTGGTGGTGGCACTGAGACTGGACACTGATTAAGGGACCAGGAATATTTTGGGGAAGGAGTGGAGGGAGAGGATCTCATCTCAAATTTTACTTTACACACATTGAGTTTGCCTTTGAGACATCCATTGGGAGATGTCATGTAGCCAGTGGAGTATTTTTAAGTCTAGATCTTAGAGAGAGGGCTGAAAATGTGAAAATTGGGGCTGGCATTGTGGCATAGCAGGTAAAGCCACTGCCTGCAACACCGCATTCCATATGGTGCCAGTTTGAATCTCAGCTGCTCCACTTCTGATCCAGCTCCCTGCTAATGTGTCTGGGAAAGCAGCAGAGGATGGACCAAGTCTTTGCGGCCCTGCACCCATGTGTGAGACCCAGAAGCTTCTGACTCCTGGCTTCGGCCTGGCCCAGCCTTGGCCATTGCAGGCTTTTGGGGAATGAACCCACAGATGGAAGACCTCTCTCTGTCTCTCCCTCTGTCTTTCTGTGACTCTGCCTCTCAAGTAAATAACCGAATCTTTTTTTAAAAAAGAACCTCATGGGTTAGGGTTCCTGAAGACTTTGCTCGGGAGCAAGGCAGAATCCCTGGCTGCTGCTATTCCATATGGGTATAACTCTTCTCTCTCCTCAGTAGCCCTGCCATGCTTTGGCTCATACCGTCCCTGGTGTCCAACCACCCAGGTAAATCCTTCTCATCCTCAGTTACACCCCTGGAATAAAGCCCTTTGTCACTATCCCAGTTCACATCTTCCTCTGTTCCCCCAAATAGTTTTATTCTTACAGCCAGAATCATACCACAAAAGAAAGCCGGTGGAAAGTACCACCATTCTCAGTTTGTGTTAGCAAGTACCCTCCTCACCCAGGTAGAAAGAGATCTGTTATGGCATCAAGTTAGGATTATGGGGAGATAGCTTGTCTGGTACTTGGAAAGGGGGATAGAACATAAACTGCATTGTTCCTAGGGCACTGGAAACAGAGATTTCCTTCTCTTTGCTGCTTTATTATGAGAAATGAGTGGCTTCAAACTGAAGCATAAATAAGGGTTCTCTTTGAAAGTCCTGGGTTAATGCCATGTCTGTCAATGATTGGCTCTGTGGCCTTAAGCAAATTAATTTGAACCTCAATTTTTACACTTTTAAAATGAGCTAAAAGCACTAATTCCACCAAGTCATGAGAAAATCATGTAAAATCTCCCCTCATGTGTTCATTTTTTTTTTTTTTTGACAGGCAGAGTGGACAGTGAGAGAGAGAGACAGAGAGAAAGGTCTTCCTTTGCCGTTGGTTCACCCTCCAATGGCCGCCGCTGCCAGCGCGCTGCGGCCGGCACACCGCACTGATCCGATGGCAGGAGCCAGGTACTTATCCTGGTCTCCCATGGGGTGCAGGGCCCAAGCACCTGGGCCATCCTCCACTGCACTCCCTGGCCACAGCAGAGAGCTGGCCTGGAAGAGGAGCAACCGGGACAGAATCTGGCGCCCCGACCGGGACTAGAACCCGGTGTGCCGGCGCCGCTAGGCGGAGGATTAGCCTAGTGAGCCTCGGCGCCAGCCCCTCATGTGTTCATTTAACATACTTCTTGTGTATCTCCTATGTGCCAGGCAGTGTGCTAGGCAGTGGGCTATAGAAATGCAAAAGACAGGCACAGTCCTGCCCCCATTGAGCTCCAGACCAAAGGGACAGAGATACAAATAACATCACAATTAACTGTGAGAACACAATATGGGAAGCAGGCATCAAGTGCAATGCTTGCCTCAGTTTTCACCCTTGAAACCCACTAGTTTCCTTCGTTTCTTAGATTCTCTCAAAATAATAAAGCAAATTTGTTTGCTAACATGTAGTAATTACTTATTTCAGAAATTTTCCAGCTCTCACCATAAGTAAAGACTAACTCTGGCCCCCACAAAAATGGGTGAGGAATCCATAGCGAGATGACTGGATTCATGTCCTACAAGGGCTCCTGAGTCAAAGGAGGCTCTGTCAAAAATGACAGCATCAAATCACATATTTCAGTCCCCAAACAGAAAGTGCAAACACATCAAGCTACAGGCTGAGCCATTGTCCCAAGACTTGTGTGCAAGCAAAAATGGCAGCCTCAAGTAGGGTCTTGGAATGTGGCTACAGAGTGCAGAGGCCTGACCCTCTGCACAGCCCTTCCATCCACTAACGTATGGAGGGTGGGGGAAGGACCTTTCTTCTATTAATGGCCTCAATTCATTTCTACTGAAAGAAAGCCTGGGCTTTCCTAAGGTTTCCTCTTGAGTGACAACATTATTTAAAGACCTCTGGGGACAATACTTCTTCTAACTCCCTAGTGGATGGGCACAAAAGAATTGGACAGCCCCTGGCCCTGTGCATTGTGAGGTGGCAGCTGTGTGTCCAGAGTGCTGGAGAGAGATTTCCTCCCCCAGCCTCCCTTGCTCCCAGAGCCTCCTCTGTGCACTCAGCACCTCTGGGAATAATGGCTGAGCTGGCAGGTGGTGGGGCACAGGAGGTGCAGAGGTCCTTAAAAGAAAAGCTTACTCTTTAGTTTTATTCTTGTAGCAGCGGCAGGGTGAGGAATTAAGTTCGCTGGCATTGGGAGATCGGCTAATCTTGTTTCAGGTACTGACTGGAGAATTAATTGCCCTCTCCTTTTTTGGTAACTTTGCTATAAGAGGTAACTGCACAATAATCTAAAAACATTTTTCAGATTAACTGCAAGTGTTTGCTTACAAATCCATCTTCCCATTTAGACTCGTGAGTTTCCACTGGCGGGCACTGTGTCATACACATATTTATTTTTACCTTAGAGCCTGGCATGTAGTAGGCATGGAATAAATGGGGAAAAAGAGAAGGGAGAGAGAATATGATTGAATGAATACGTGAATGAGTGAGTGAGTGAGTGAGTGAACGAGTTTCCAAGGTTGGGCAAATTATTTGGAGATGCCAATCTCGAGTCTGATCCTCAGGGGGTCTTCAGAGGCTCCACAGAAGTGTCACGTGGGGGTAGGAGAGAATGTCATGGCAACAGCCTGGCTCCCTTCCCATGGTGCTCTCATGCAGCTCTCAGCACGCTCATCGTGTTATATGTTGGATTTCCTTATTTGAGATTTTGTTTGAATCAAAGTTTCTGGGTCTAAGAGAACTGTTTGAAAGAAACATTGGGCCACTGGGCCAGGTATTTCTTTCCCCTTAGAGCATGTCCAGTTTAGATAGGCTCATGAAGGGGAAGCACTGCTTCTGCTTTTGACTGCCACATTTTTCTGGATCTCTTTCCTGGAAGGCTGCATAAGAAATGACACAAATAAGGGACCCCACTTGTCAAGTTCCACAGTGTGTTCTATGGTACCAGAACTCTGACAGCTAGGCTACTAGGCGTCCACACATCCCCAAGTCTGCCTCCTTCTCCAGCTCTGTGAACTCACACCTAAGTTTAACGTAGCTGACACTGCACTTTATAGCACTTCTGCTGATTGCCCCAAACCAGGTGGTGACTCGGCCCCTGGGGGACTGAGGTCTTACTACAGATGGGTCAGTCTTGAACAGTATTGAAAGGGAGTTTTTAAATTCATCTTTAAAAACATTATCATCAGAAAACCCAACAACCTCACAGCCTGGACCATTATCAGGGGCAGAGACACTCCCACAGTGCCACCCACCTACCTATTCAGCAGTTGTCTACTGAGCACTCACTTTGTCCAGGGCTATGCAGGGCACCAGCAATATGAAGATGGGGGAGGAGCTCGCATCACAGGGAGGGACACAAAGTTGAGAAAATTCAAGGTGGGCCAGCGCCGCGGCTCACTAGGCTAATCCTCTGCCTTGTGGCGCTGGCACACTGGGTTCTAGTCCAGGTCAGGCGCCGGATTCTGTCCCAGTTGCCCCTCTTCCAGGCCAGCTCTCTGCTGTGGCCAGGGAAGGGAGTGGAGGATGGCCCAAGTGCTTGGGCCCTGCACCCCATGGGAGACCAGGATAAGTACCTGGCTCCTGCCATCGGATCAGCGCGGTGCGCCGGCCATTGGAGGGTGAACCAACGGCAAAGGAAGACCTCTCTCTCTGTCTCTCTCTCTCTCACTGTCCACTCTGCCTGTCAAAAAAAAAAAAAAAAAGAAAAAGAAAAAAGAAAATTCAAGGTGATATGTAGTATGAGCTAGGTGTACTGGGTTACAGAGCAGGAAAAGAAAAATTTTTGTGGGCTGGAAGGAGCAGCAGGGAAGGATTTGCAGAGAAGTGATATTTGAGTCGGGCCTCCCTTTGGATCGTTCATAAAGCCTGGAGCCAGTAGAAGGAAAGAAGTCCAAGAATGGGGGTACCTGCCACAGAGCACCTCCAGAAAGTGGAGATTTGGGGTGCTGGGCCATCTGGTAGATATGACTGGTAGGGCAGGAGCCCCGCAAGCCCTGCTAACTGTATTACTCTGGAGGCAGTGGGCAGCCATGGACAGTTCTAAAGCACAGCTTCACCTGCTGGCCTAAGGAACAACTGCTGATCCTGAAGGCGAGGGGAAGGCAACCTAGCAGGGAGAGACTGTTCCAAGTTTCTCTTTACCAAGCCCTCTGCTAGCTGAGTGGAAGACTGGGGAGCTGAGAGATCCCAAGTAGAGACCCCAAGCAGCATCTCTGTGTTTGCCTAGTTAAGGCCACAGGCTCACACTTCCCAGGATCCCAAGCTGAGGCTAGAGGCCAGGTGGCAGTGATGAGGCTGTCGCCATGGTGGGTGTAAAGGAAGACGATGCAGCACAGGGCTGAGCAGATGTGGTGGAGGAAAAAGGATAGATGGCTCCTTCCTTGTGCACTCAGCAGTGGGGGAAAGTAGGAGACATGCAGGCCTTCTACGTTTCGAGGCTGGGAGACTGGAGCTGGTTCCCATTTCTGTTCCTCAGCTTTGCTTTGGCATCTGCGCTAGGGTCCTAAGGGTCTCTAAGATGCTTTCCCTTCCCTTAGGAGTCATACTAGTGCCATCGCCTGGGAGGGGTTGCTAACATCAGTCCTCAGAGTTTGCTCTGTGGCAACACTGTCGATTCTGATTCTCCCCAGGTCTCTATTATGGTATGAACCGCAACACTCCTTCAAAAAAAGTTATATACTGAAATACTCAACCCTAGTACCTTCAACGTGATTGTGTTTGGAGGTAGTTCCTTTAAAGAGCTAATTAATTTACAATCAGGTTGCTGGGGTGGGCTCTAATCCACACTACTGGTGTCCTTACAGAAAGAGGACATCAGGACATAGACGACACAGACTGAGGGACAACCATGTGAGGACACCACAAGAAGGCAGCCCTCTGCCAGCCAAGGCAAATGACCTCAGAGGAAACCAGGTCTGTTGGCGCCTCAGTCTTGGAATTCTGGCCTCCCCGATTGTGAGAAAATGGACCTCTGTGGCGTAAGTCACCCAGCCTGTGGTGTTTTGTTAGGACAGTCCACGAAAATGAATATACTGTCTGCAAATAGAATCTCACCCGAGTCCGAGCCTGCCTGGCACAAAGGACAGGAGGAACCACCTGCAACTGGAACCACATTCCCCGCTCTTATTTTCCCCCAGGTCTATTCCATTATCACGGTCCTGGGCACCATGACAAAGAGGGGACGTGAGTCAGGGAGAGTCAGTCATTGAACCAGAATGCCCCTGCGTTATTACATCCAGGCTGCTGCTTATTTCCAAAGAGCCGGTGAATTGGCTCACAAAGCTCACAGTAACTCATCTCGCAGCACGAGTTCAAAACCAGTTCCCTGGGTCTTGGGGAGGATGAATATCCCTTTTAAACTTGAACTACATTGACAAAATATCATTTGGAGGAATAATATGAAGGGAATCCATCTTCAAGGAGGCAAAGGCCATCCGAGGGGCCAAGGAGCACTGCACAGAATCCGCTCCCCTTTGGCTGTGGCGACTCCATTCCCACAGGCTGGGAGAGGGAAGTGTGAGCCTGTGGCCTTAACTAGGCAAACACAGAGATGTTGCTTGGGATTTCACAGCTGTCACTTTGCTACAACAGTGGCAGGATGACAGCTGTCATTTCCCACTTTGGTTTTGTGCTTAGTGTTTTGCAAAACTGCAGGCTCTCACATGTGTCCTGTGAACCACCCAATGCGCCAGGTGCACTGGAACCTCAACATCCAATCAGCATACAGGAGAACTGGACCACAAGCCTGGTCTCCCTCTTCCTAAGTTCAAAGGGGATTTTCTAACATATTTCCCAGTTCCAAAGTAACATATGCACGGGGCTGGTGCTGTGTCAGCAGGTGAAGCTACCACCTGCAGTGCCGGCATCCTAAATGGGAGCCGGTTCAAGACGCGGCTGCTCTACTTCCAATCCAGCTCTCTACTGTGGCCTGGGAAAGCAGTAGAAGACGGTTCAAGTCCTTGGGCCCCTGCATCCACGTGGGAGACCTGAGGGAGCTCCTGGCTCAGATCAGCACAGCTGCAGCCATTGCAGCCAGTTGGGGAATGAAACAGTGGATGGAAGATCTCTCTCTCTCTCTCTTTCTCTCTCTCTCTCTTCTCTCTCTGTGTAACTCTGACTTTCAAATAAATAAAAAATCTTTAAAAAGGCAATATTTTTTAAAAAGTAACATGCTTATGACAGAAAAATTGAAAAAATTGCGTCTAAATATCAGTACTGAGAAATAACCGCTGTATCATTTTGGTTTTTTTTTTTTTTTTCCATTCTTTTTTTGATGCTTAAAACAATTTGTTTAAACAAATTTGAGATCATAGTAGATGTAAAATTTTATACTCTTCTTTTTTCTATTTTAAATGAAAAGTCTATGATCAGCATTTTCTCCATACTAAAAATTCAGCCAAAGACATCATTAAAAAACTGAAAAACACTCCAAACAATTATCTCATAATTCCCGTTTTATATAATTGTTTCCAAACTTTCACTATTGTAAATTATACTGTGATAAACACACATACAACTTTGAATTTCTTTGTATTTGTATTTTTGTATATTTAGATTGAACTATTATAAGTGTACTTAAATGACTGAGAAGTCTTGTATTCATTCATCCCACAAGTATTTAATAACTAGCTACTAGGTGTGAACATCATTCTAACCTGGGGAAGAAGTTAAAAAAAAACTGACAATATCCCTGCTTTTGTGAAATTTCCCTTCTGGAGAACTATGAACGATTTTAAATCTCTTTAGACATGCATTGCCAAATCACTTTTAGGGAGGCTGGAATAATTTACAGCCCCACTATCACTGCTTAAGTAGCGGTCTCACTGCATTTTCACCGGCACTCAGTACTGTGATTTACATTTTTTGTGTGACTTTCATAACACTTAATGGCAATGTCGAATTCCTAAAGGGCGTTTCCCCTTTCCGCATGCATTCACCCACTCAAAAACACAAGTAAATTGAAGACATACTTAAGTTCTCATCCAAAGTTTGCTCTCTAAATGGCAAGTTTCAAAGTCCCACCCACTCGTTCCAGTGGGGGAACAATCCCAGGTCCAGAGCGAGGATGGCAGCAGTGACATCACCTCCCGTACTGTGTAAGGCAGCCCGTGAAGGTGGCAGGAAATGCTGAAGACAAATCTGAGCTCTGTTAGAGCCTGGCAAGTCTGGGAGCCAAGTCAGCAGTGTCTCCAGCCAAGCACCAGGACTCCTTGGAGGATATACCAGAACAACCCAGATGGGGTCTTCATGGTGTGGGATGGCATGGTGGAGGTGGTTTGAGGTCAGGATCAAATGAAGCTATTTGCAAAAGTCCAGTAAGCTGTAAAGCACTGAAGAGTAGAAGGGAATATTGCTCTTTTTCTTGGAAGAAAGACGTTAATAGCAATTTATAATGAAGGAGAAAGAATAAATATATGTAGGAGCAGGCATTTAGCCTAATGGTGACGACGCAGGGAGGACACCTGCCTCTCCTTTACCCGCCATGCCACAGTGCCAGCGCCACATCTCATATCTGGATTCTATGCATACGCCCAGCTTCTGACACCAGCTTCCTGCTAACACAGATCCTGGGAGGCAACAGTGATTGCTCAAGAAATGGTCTCCCTGTCACTCATGTGGGAGACCTGGACTGAGTTTCCATCTCTGGGCTTCAGCCTAGTCCAGTCCTGGCCATAGCAGGCATTTAAGGAGTGAACCAGTGAATGGGAGCTCATTGTCTCTCTGATTCTCAAATTTAAAAATATAACAAATTTAAATAAGTAAATAAAATATTAACAAATAAATAAAATAAAACTAAGTAGAAATATTGTTTATAATATTTTGGAGAGTTTATCACATCTTAGACGTTTTCAGGATTTTCTGAAATTCTCTATTTTTCTTTATTTTCAATATATACATATATAAAAATGTGTTTGTACACATATGGTGCTTATTATGTAGTACCAGGTACTGTTTTATGCATTTTTTATTTACGTAATTATAAATCATAATAAGGATATGAAGGTAACACTATCATTTTCTCCATTTGACAGATTAAGAAACTGAAGCACAGAAAGTTAGGCATGTGTAAATTCAGGGTCTGAGTCCCAGTTACTCCGCCTTTAGAATCTATACCCTTGAACACAACCCTATCAGAAGGAAACTGGGGGCTGGCATAGTGGGTTAAGCCACCGCCTGCAGTGCTGGCATCCCATATAGGCTATGGTTGGAGTCCTGGCTGCTACACTTCCAAACCAGCTCCCTGCTAATGTTCCTAGAAAAGCAACAGAGGATGACCCAATTACTTGGGCCCCTGCTCCCACGTGGGAGACCTAGAACAAGCTCCTGGCTCTTGGCTTTGGCTTGGCCCAGCTCCTGCCATTACAGCCATTTGGGGGAGTGAACCAATGGATAGACAATCTCTCTCTCTCTCTCTCTCTCACTCTGCCTTCAAATAAATAAAATAAATACTTTTTTTTTTTTAAAAAAGAAGGAAACTGAGATCAGATCCAATAAGCAATTGTCCCAGTTCAATAGGTCAAGAGGAACTATTGAGTGTCTTCTATGGGACAGGTATTACCCTTTTAGAATCAAAGCTCATGCGTGGGAGGACTGGGAACTTGGATCTGGCTCAAGATCTCTGAATCCAGGCCCTCACTCTTTCTACTACAGCCTGCTTGGGGGAAAATATTTTCTCACTGGGCTTATGTGTGAAAGACAGACTAGCACAGGGCAAAGCACTCTTGCAGCACAATGCCACGGCTTGAGAACAAGAGCTCTCAGGTGTGCTGTGCTTTGGGAGGGTGGTTGTGTTAAACGCACTTCTGGGCAGGCTGCTTGCCATACCTAAGGCCCAGACACCCTAATATGGTCCAGATGGTTCACAATTTACCTCTTAGATTCAGATGCCTCTGTGTAAAGAGTCAGAATCCTTAGGAATTCCATGAGGTGTTCTTACAGTCCTAGGCTTTGGTCTTAGAGTCTGTTGAACCTCCAGTTATTGAAAATTCTTTAACACTTTTCCCTTGATAACTCATACTGCACTTCAGATTTCTTTGATAGCTCCCTTAGCGGTTGCTTTCATATTTCAGAGCCAATGAAATTACATATTTGAAGGGATTATTCATTTTTTTTCCAATGGAAAGCACGCATACCCCACAAGGCTTTAATAATGATAACCAGATGCATTGGGAGGATTTGGACAAGGGGTTTCTTCAGCTAATTTGAGAACATACTGAATTTTAGTCTCTTTCGTGCAAAACTGGACAGAATGTAAAGTGCACTATAAATTTCCCACTTGTGCAATTTTCATATTTTCATCATGGTCAGATAAAATATATTTAAAGCCAACTTTACTCTTCCTCCATTTTGAAAGTATAGGTTCCAAGTTTTAATCAACAAAGTGCAGAATAATGTTTAATCAAAAGGACTAGGTATTCCTAAGCAGTTCCCACCCAAAATTCCTTCAAAACACATCCCAGTCAGTGCTTGTACCCTGGCTGTCTTCTCTCTAACTCTCTAAAGAGCCTAAGAGACTTTGAAAAGATTTCTCACCTACATGTAGAATCCTAAGTTGCCAGGGCTGTATGGGACATTAATGATCACCTTATCTACTTCTTTCATGCTATAGAAGAAACTGACATCTCAGAAAGATTCAGTGACTTGGTCAAAGTAAGGAGGGTTAGGCCTGAGCCTCATTATCTGTGTACTGTTCACTCATTACAGCACTTTGCACCTCTTCTGCTTCCCTTTTCTGTCCCTCCTTGTTCTTAACTCTTTTCATTTCCCTGCCAGAACCAGGTTTTGGATGGTGATGGAATGAGACAAATCAGAGTGTCCCAGATTGTTTCTCAACAAAACAAGCAATTATCACATGCAGAGAGCTCTGGTTTTATGGAGGAAATGCCTCTGTTCTTTCTAATTTTAGGAGATAGCCCCTATGTGACAAGATATACTTTCTTATTTCTTATTTCCCATGTAGCTTTCAAGTTCTCAGGTTAAAAAGCCATGCCGTGGCCAGCGCCGCGGCTCACTAGGCTAATCCTCCGCCTTGCGGCGCTGGCACACCGGGTTCTAGTCCCGGTCGGGGCGCCGGATTCTGTCCCGGTTGCCCCTCTTCCAGGCCAGCTCTCTGCTATGGCAGTGGAGGAGGGCCCAAGTGCTTGGGCCATGCACTCCATGGGAGACCAGGAGAAGCACCTGGCTCCTGGCTTCAGATCAGTGCGGTGCGCCGGCTGCAGCGCGCTGGCCACAGCGGCCATTGGAGGGTGAACCAACGGCAAAGGAAGACCTTTCTCTCTGTCTCTTTCTCTCTCTCTCACTGTCCACTCTGTCAAAAAAAAAAAAAAAAAAAAAAAAAAAAAAAAAAAAAAACCAACCATGCCGTGTCTAAGGCTGCATATGTTCCAGAGTACACATTGCAGAGTTGGGGTAGGGTGAACAAGGAGCTGACAATAGGTTTGTTCTCTGCTTTTAAATATTTTATTTATTTATTTATTTGAGAGATAGAGTGCGAGGGAGATACAGAGAGAAAGGTCTTCCATCTGCTGGTTCACTCCCCAAATGGCCGCAACGGCCCGAGCTGTTCCAATCCGAAGCCAGGAGCCAGGAGCTTCTTCCAGGTCTCCCAAGTGGGTTCAGAGGCCCAAGGACTTGGGTCATCCTCTACTGTTTTCCCAGGTTATAGCAGAGAGCTGGATTGGAAGTGTAGCAGCCAAGACTCGAACCTGTGCCCTTATGGGATGCTGGCACCGCAGGCAGAGGATTAACCCACTGTGCCATGGCGCCGGCCCTGGTTTGTTCTCAAAGACTGCTGGTGTCCCCTTCCCAACAGGATGTGTCACTGCCATAGTCTCTACTTCTATTCACAGTCCTTTGACTGGAAATAAATCACATGGTCCTAATCCAGCTACCAAGAAGGCTAAGATATGGACATATGTGGACTACTTGATGAGCTACAAACTGTCACTACTCTAACTCTTCTGGGAGAATTTAAGGAATTCTAGGCCAGAAGTTCACTTTTGTTGAGAAACAATGAAAAACATGTAAAAGTATTAAATTTATAAGATATATGCATATATTAGGCATTAAGTATCATGTGATATATTATATATTGCTTATTAGACCCTATATATAAATTCATATATAGACATATATAAAAATATGATGTAAATGTAAACAGATTTACATGGATGTAAATTTGAATGAACAGATTTATATGGATTTAGATATATTTACATCTGTAATTCATTTAATCTCAACAAATGAGTGAAATGGATAATATTATTATTCTCATTTTACAGATCAGGAAACTGAGATACATACAGGAAGTGAGAGTAATTGAGAGACAGCTGACAAAAGTAGTTTGAGTACATAAACATCTGGGTAAGCAGATATCTAAGAAAAATATTATTGAAAATTTATATAGCAGCTACTGTAATTTAAGTTGAATCAATCAATTGTGTCTTATCTAACTAGCCATTTTAAACTAAACAATTTTGTAACATTCAGTGCATCCACCTTGTTGTACAAGCACCTCCTTATCTAGTTCCAAAACGTTTCATCACACAAAAAATAAACTCCCCATTCTTTTAGCTACTACCCATTTTTCCTGTTCCCTAAGGCCTGAGCAACTCCCAGCCCTAAGCAATCACTAATGTACTTCTTGTATCCATAGATTTCTCTATTCTGGGTATTTCACATAAATGGAAGCCTACCAAAAAAAAAAAAAAACCCTATTTCTCCCCTGTACCCCTTTTCTAGAAGCTGACTTGTTTCCCTCCCAGTGAAGGATCTGAAAGTTTACTTCATGCTTCAGAGAAAGCCTCACCTTTCTACCCTCCCCCAGTGCTGTCTGAGTTCATCTGACAATCCCAGTAACAATATCTTGTGATCCTTACCTAGCAATGATCAATGTATCACTACCCCACATTATCGCATGGGGCGCTGACAGCAATCCCATACATTAGGCGAGGACTAATCCCATAGATGAGTAGCCTGAGGCTCAGGGAAGTCATTCACCCATGATTACATACCTGGCTTTGAATCACCATTTCCCTTCTGGACCTTGGACCTGCTGTACTGAATGGAATCTGGCTAAAAATCTCAAGGACATGTCTAAGGTTCTCAGCAATGCGCGGGGATGTCTCTAGCTATGTATAACTACACACAAAAGTGCCGCTCGGAGCACTGGCCTGACCTTACACAGTTGATCAGTGGCCGCCTCTAAAGAAACTATTTTCAGGGCCCTGTAAGTGCTCTCACATTCCACTACATAGGCACCCCGCTCTGTCCTATAACCTTGACAGTCCCCCAAAATATCCCTGACAAGCCCAGTGACTGATGTTCACCAACAGTACTTAGGCCTCCTGTTCTCACACGTTGTAATGGAAAATCCTCCATCACACGCTGAATGATGATGGTCCTCAGTGCTAATGACTCTCCCTGTATAGAGAAGTGGAAGAATCTGCCATGGTGTGACTTGGTGCCTTGGGTTGGCTGACAGGTGTTCATTTGGAGATCATTTGTCTGGAAAATCTGGCTTTGGATTAACTGATGCTTACCCTTGCCGTCTTAATCACCCCCCTTTTCTTTTCCTAATCCATGTGTTACTGGAAGAAAGAAATGTAAACATGAGAGGTGGTTGTTTTCAGCAAATTCACTCAGCAGTCAATGCGAGACCAGGCTTTGCCTTAAAACCAGTCTGGCACCACCAGCAGCAGCAGGAGATAGGGTTACATTACTTGTAAATGAACAGCCTGGTTTTCATTCTGGCACATCATGGGTCTTGTTGTTATTGTTATTGCCCTGGACTGAGGAATGGGCTTATTTTCATAGCTGGGCTTATGATTAAATATAGCACTGCTTCTTGAAACAACTTGCTGAATAAATTTTATTCACAGCCATTAAGGAATAGAGCAATATATCCTCCCCTCAGCATGATCTTTCTGAATTGCAAATATGATTGTGTTACTCCATATTTGAGATCTGCTGGTCATGAATTACTTTCCAGACTTACAGGCACGGCTGATATTTACCTGGAATTCCATCAGCACTCTGCATTGGCTGGCCTCCATCTTGGTTGGTTAAGATCTATGCCACACTGGTCATTAGGTAGCTCAAATATCATCCCTACTTATTAACCTCTGCTTCTCCTCTTACCTTTATGGCACCAGGTCAAGACACTCCAGAAAATAAACACATCCTGAGTGGAATGAACAAAGCTTCTTTATCTTTCCATGCCCTTGCTTTGAGAATCCTCAACTTTCTCTAACTCCTTTCATCCTTCAATGCTCCCAGGTCTGTGAAACCTCTAACCCCATGCTCTCACCCTTTTCCCACGCGTGCATTGTTAGTCATTCTGCCCTTTCATTCTAAAGTATCACCCACATTCCCACGAATTAAAGGGCACAGATTTTTCACTGCAGGAGGAAAGTATCAAAAAGAGCCAAGTTAATATCACTGCAAAAAAGGCAAAGTAAGGAAGTAACTCTTTCCCATACTAAATTTAAAGAATCTTAGAGTCAGAGGGATTTATTAGGGTACTTCCTACTCTCTTCAGCAGTATTCCTGATAGATGCTTTTTCAGCTTCCAACTGAGCATGAAAAATACAGGGAAGTTAATGCTTTGTTTTGTCTTTAATAAAGACTTAAAAATGAACAAAAATTGATCTCACAGTAAACTTTTCTTATATGTCCTTGGTCTGCTGTCGAGCTTTACAGAGTAATTTCACTCCCCGTTCTACTCGAAGCCCTTCAGATATCTGGGGGCTCCTGTTTGCCTTCAGTCCTCCAGAAAGAGAATGGGGCCCTGGAATCACTCTTTGTGACACACTAGGAGGTCATGCCATGACTCTCTCCCTAAGTCAACTGTACCTACTGGAAACTCTCCAAGTATGTGGCCTCAGGCTGTTGTTTGAGAAGAGAGTAACTACTGGAAAGTTGAATTAAAAGATAAGTTTATTTTGATACAGAAACCTTGAAATCCATGCACAGCTTTTTCAGAATATGAATTTCCACAACGTTTTTGAAGACCTTCTTGATACTTAAATATCAGGTTACAATGCAAAAACAAAAGCAAAAATCAGACACCTCCCCCAAAGACCCAGAACGTATAAGTATTTCTTAGAAAAATAGGGAGTGAAGGTTCCAAACATTCTGGATCCAGCAGATTCAAGTTCAGCTGAAGCTCATTATTTGTGAAATGTCATTTCTGTTCGTTGCAGAGGGACAAAGAGGCAGCCAAAAGATAAGTATGTATCTCTTGGAGTCCACACTTCCTTGCTTAATTTAGGAAAAATTCCTAGGAGGGGCCACTGCGGGGAGCTGGAGACTCAGCAATGAAACCCAATTCTAGGAAAACTAAGTAAGCAGGAGATGGACGCCATGTAGGCAGTACCTAAATGCATTCTGGGAAATGATCCTGGACTTTTTCACCCAGGATCCACTCAACAATCGTGATGCTTTCAAGTAGGATTTAAAGGCAATTTTGCTAAGAGTCAGAGCAATGGACTCAAATGCCCTCAAAGCTCCCCCTAGAAGTATGCAGCTGCCAGTAGAACTCCTGGACTTGGAAACCTGCTGGTGTACAGCAAGGATTCAGGATGAACACAGGGACTTGATGGCAAAGTCTGTTTGTTGAAAAAATTAAGATGTTTGCAGAGTATAAAGGGCCCTGGGAGACAGCCCATGTCATTTAATCTTCTCATCTTGTTACCTGACCTGTAAGTGGTCTATACAAGGTGCTCACTGAATATTTGCTAAGTGAATAATTTAATTACATAAGTCTCTTCAAGGAACTTACAAACTACTAAGAATGATCAGATTTGTGCACAAAAATGCTCCTCACCCCCATATGACATGAGTTAAAATATACTGAAGCATATCCAAGAGGTCTTCAAAAAGTTCTTGGGAAATAAATATTATGAAGAAACTATGCATAGATTTCAACAATTTTTGGACCAAAATAAATTTGTATTAACTTGTTATAACATGACTGGACAAGATCTAGGTTTGAGGCATTAAGACAGATAAGATATTCATTTGAAAAGACTGCTTATCAGAGCAATCTGAATTCTGCTAAAATTGAAGAAACAGCAAAGATAAAATTTATGGTGATGCTTGGGTGGAGGAATGATGAAATCATTGGGGCTTTATGAAATGCTTATAGGGCAATCCTTGCCATAAATCAGCAATTTACAAATGGGTAACTTATTTTAAGAAAGGATAAGACAATGTTAAAGATGAAGCCCACAGCAGCAGACCATCCACATTGATTTGCAATGAAAAAATTCATCTTGTTCATGCCTAGATTGAAGAGGACTATCAATTAATAGCAGAAACAGTTGGTAACATCATTGACATTGGTTCAGCCTCACAATTCTGACCAAAAAATAAAGAAAGAAAGATCAGCCTTTCTGCTCAACAAGTGTCAAAATTGTTGCACCCAGATCAGATGCAGAAAAAGCTGAGCTGTCAATGGAAATTTTAAACAAATGGGATCGAGATCCTGAAGCATTTCTTCAAAGAATTGTAACAAGAGATGAAACATGGAGAGGAGGAGATTAAACATTTACAGACGTGATCCTAAGGGGAAAGCACCATCAACGTTACGGCTATCCAAGGGTAGAAGTGGTCCAGTCAAAGCAAAAGTAGATCAGTCATGGCAATATTCTTTGGGTGTCTAAGGTATTTTGTTTACTTTCTGGAGGTCAAAGAACATAATAATAGTATCTGCTTATTATGAAGTATCTGCTCATTAAGAAGTTTTGAGGGGGGCCAGTGCTGTGGTATAGTGAGTAAAACCATCACCTGCAGTCCTGGCATCCCATATGAGCACCAGTTCTAGTCCTAGCTGCTCCACTTCTGATTCAGCTTTCTGCTATGGCCTGGGAACACAGCAGAAGATGGCCCAAGCATTTGGGCCCCTGTACCTACCTGCATGGGAGACCCAGAAGAAGCTCCTGGATCCTGGCTTCAGATTGGCCCAGCTCTGGCCATTGCCCCATTTGGAGAGTGAACCAGCAGATGGAAGACCTCTCTTTCTCTCTCTCTCTGCCTCTTCCTCTCTGTAATTCTGCCTTTCAAATAAATAAATAAATCTTTTTAAAAAAGAATATGTTTTGAGGGGTCAGTATTGTGGCGTAGCCCCTAAAGCCACCACTTGAGACACCAGCATCCTATATGGACACAGGTTTGAGTCCTGGTTGCCTCACTTCAGATCCAACTCCTTGCTAGTCCTGGAAAAAACAGTAGACTATGGCTCAAGTAGTTGGGCCCATGCCACTCACATGGAAGACCCAGAAGCAGCCCCTGGCTCCTGGCTTTGCCTGGGCTCAGCCCTGGCTAATGCAGCTACCTGGAGAGTGAACCAGCATATGGAAGATCTCTCTGTCTCTCTCTTTTTAACTCTGACTTTCAAATAAATAAATAAATAAATAAATCTTTTTCTTTAAATTTTTCTAACTATTTCACTTTGAGAATCCAGTTGGGAAATAAAAAGTAACAGCTCTTGCCCAAAGCCCCTGGTGAAGTGACCCAGGCTCTGAGTTATACCATTCCAAATTTTCCAGTCAAGCCAGAACAGTTCAGCAATGTGATCAGACATGGTGAGCACCCATTGTGGCCATTTGGGGATGTGTTGTTAGATTTGATTAGCCAATATTTTGTTGCTGGATGAGTGGTGACAAATTCTTTCAATTTCTGTTTGTTATGGAAAATCTTTATTTCACCTTCATTCATAAATGAGAGCTTTGCAGGGTACAGGATTCTGGGTTGACAATTTTTTTTTCTCTTAAGACTTGGACTGTGTCTTTCCAATCTCTCCTGGCCTGAAGAGTTTTTGATGAGAAGTCAGCTGTGATTCTAATTAGAGATCATCTGAAAGTAACCTGGCATTTTGCTTGTGCACATTTTAGAATCTTTTCATTATGTTTTACTGTGGAATGTTCGATTACAATGTGTCATGGTAAAGATCTTTTCTGGTCATGTCTGTTAGGAGTTCTATGTGCTTCCTGTACTTGGATGTCCTTTTCTTTCTCCAAATTAGCAAAGTTTTCTGTTATTATTTAACTAAGAAAGGCCTTCCAATCCTTTCTCTCTTTTCATGCCTTCAGGAACTCCTAGAACTCATATGTTGGATGGTTTGATAGTATTCTTTAGATTACCAACAGTGTCTTTTAGTCTTCTAATTTCTTCTTTTTGTATTTGGTCTGACTGTATAATTTCCTGTGCTTGTCTTCTAAGATATTCTTTCTTCTGTTTCACTGATTCTGTTGTCAAGGCTTTCCACTGCGTTTTTTATTTATTCTATTGAATTCTTCATTTCATTTTGATTTCTCTTTAAGATCTCAATTTCATAGGAGAAACTTTCTTTCATGTCATATATGAATTTTAATAGTTCAATCCTACAATCTATTTTTGAATTCTGTTTCTGGCATTCAATCTCTTCACCTTCACAATCTAGTATTGAAGTGTTGTTGTGTTCTTTTTGGGAGCATCATGTTGTCTTCATTATTCTTGTTTCTTGAAGTGCTGTATTTATTATTAAGTATTTGTGGAGATACTTATTGGTTCTTTGTTTTCACTGTGATGGCTTTTATCTTTGGACTATTCCTATGTGGCTTAGTGGAATGTCCACTCTTTGAGTGAATACCCAGAGTTGTGTGCTGGGTGTGATCAGTGCTCCAGGGTGAGGGGAGTGTCCAAGGTGCCACCCAAGTTGGGCATGGTAAACTCTCTCTCTTTTTAATCAGATGGGAGGTTTGTTCAGCTCTGTTGGTGTAGTCTCATGATCACTTCCTCTCCTCCAGGGAGATCAATGCAAAGACACTAGCTCCAGTGGGTACAATATTCATCTGTGCCACTACAAGAACCACACAAAGGATCCATGCAGTCCTCAGTGTGAGCACAGCTCCTGCAACAATGACCCTCACCAGGGAATCAGGGAGCCCGGAGCATGTGGATCCATCCACAGTCACTGCCCAAAGACCCAGCCACACCCTATGTCCCCCTCACAGCCACAGTGGTTTCACAGTGCCAGCACACAAGGCTCCCACAGTCACGAGCACTCAGCCCCCTGCCAATTCTCCCAGCCAGACTCAGGTGCTGAGTGTGCGGACATGAGCTGGCACAGCTGTTACATATGTCCAAGATGGTGCCTGCCCTCTCTCAGCTAGTTACAGTACACCAGTGATGGGTGGTCGAGAAGAGAGAAATGTGCCCACTTTGTTTCCTCTAGGATGGCAGGTACACTGTCCCACACAAGGCTCCAAGTCAGACTCACACCAGGCTCTTCCCGAAACTTTATTGCTGGTGGTGTGGGCTGCTTGCAGTCTGGTCTCACCTCTCTCTCCAAAGCTGGTGCTGAGGCTCTCGGCTGCTGGGATCCTGAGTTGTGCACATCCACACCCTCCACATAGGTCTACAGTGTCCCTCTACTTTGTGTGGAGTTTCCTCTGCTATGTGCTCCCTAACTCTTCCCTGAAATGCACCTTCTCCACTTTTTTTTTTTTTTAACTATCTTCCCCTACACTAGACCAGTAAGCTCTTTCCCTATTCTGCCATCTTGGAAACCCTCCATAGCATTTCATAATTAAACACACATCAAATCACATTGTACACCTTAAATGAAATTTCTATTTGTCAATCATACGCTAATAAAGCTAGAGAAAGGAAAAGAAAAGAAATGAAAATCTGGTTAGCACTTTATTCAAAGGAAGTCTGTGTTTAGTCATTGAATGGGAGGACCTAGAAATTCAGTGTGACACAGGACTTTGATTGTGACTCTTCCTTTGGTTCTACATCTGTGATCTTGGATAACTCACTTGGTCTCCCTCAACCTCAGATTATCCATCTGTACAATGGAGGCAACAAAATGGATGCAAATGGGAATCATTATACTTAGTGAAGTAAGCCTGTCCCAAAAACAAATATCATGTTTTCCCTGATCTGTGGTAACTAATATAGTATCTAAAGTGTAATGTATTTGAGTGAAATTGACATTTGAGATTCGATGACTGTTTACTCTCTCTACTGTTGAGGACCAGTGTTTCATTCTTCATACTATTTGTTGAACCCCTTATTCAGTGTAGGGTCAACCTAATGAGTATAAAGTAAACTGAAAATAGATCTTTGTAAAAATTAAGAATGGGAATAGGAGAGCGAGGAGGTAGAAGTGTGGCAGCATGGGTGGGAGGGAGGGTAGAGTGGGAAGTATCACTAGGTTCACAAATCTGTTTATATGAAATACATGAAATTTGTATATCTTAAAAAAGATTTTAGGCCAGCGCCGCAGCTCACTAGGCTAATCCTCCACCTTGTGGCGCCGGCACACCGGGTTCTAGTCCCTGTCGGGGCTCCGGATTCTGTCCCGGTTGCCCCTCTTCCAGGCCAGCTCTCTGCTGTGGCCAGGGAGTGCAGTGGAGGATGGCCCAAGTGCTTGGACCCTGCACCCCATGGGAGACCAGGATAAGTACCTGGCTCCTGCCATCGGATCAGTGCGGTGCGCTGGCCGCGGCGGCCATTGGAGGGTGAACCAACTGCAAAGGAAGACCTTTCTCTCTGTCTCTCTCCCACTGTCCACTCTGTCTGTCAAAAAAAAAAAAAAAAAGATTTTAAAAAGAATAAGGTCCATTTTCAGCAACAGGCATTGTGGTGTAGCAGGTAAATCCACCACCTACGATCCTAGCATCCCTTACAGGTGCCAGTTCCAGACCCAGCTGCTTCACTTCTGATCCAGCTCCCCTGTTAACGTACTTGGAAAAGCAGAGGAACTGGCCCTAATGATTGGGCCCCTGGACCTAGCTGGGGAATCCAGAAGAAGCTCCTGACTCCTGGCTTCGGTCTGGTATAGCCACGGCTGTTGCATCCATTTGAAGAGTGAACCAGTGAATGGAAAAATCTCTCTCTCTCTCTCTCTCTCTCTCTCTGTGTGTGTGTGTGTGTGTGTGTTTCTTCCTCTCTCTGTGACTCTGATTTTCAAATAAATACATAGATATTTTTTAAAAAAATGAAAGTAATAGTGGAAGCCACCTTAGAGGGTTGCTGTGAGAAAATGGGACAATATATCAACATCTACCATTTATTAGTTGTTCACTCTGTGCCCAGTTCTATGTCCAACACTTTGAAATAGAATCTCACATAATCTTCCAACCACTCACAAGAAAGATCTGGGGAAGAGAAGGTTTAAGGATTTGCCCATCATACAGCTAATAAATTGTGGAGCTGGAATTTAAACCTAGGTATGCTTGGCTATAAGATTACTATAGCACTGAAGGCTGCACAGTGCTTTAATATGTTACTTTCAGTACTCATGTAGAAACTACAATCTTGCCTCAACTAGCTGAAACATTCTTTCTTGAATGGCCTGATTTGGAATTAACTTAAACTCAAAATACACGGGCTGAGTTATGCCTGTCCTGTGAGCCCACTATGTCCCTTTTGTCCATATGGGCAGACTAGGGACCTGTGTTCCTTTCTGTCTGGGACATTAAGGGCTCTCTGAAGCAAGGGCAACCTATTTTGGGGAAACCAGTTCTCCTGATTACCTGGGTGGTGTTCTAACCTTGGATCTCAGTTCCTTATCTTCTCGACTTGGCAAAGGCCACCCACCAGGTGCTTACGATTTTTTTTTTTTTGTGATCTCCCAAAGCTAAGTCCTCAAACCCCAAATATTCACCTCATCTGCCAAACACTAGGTTATAAATGGGTGAAGTTATTTCTCTGATACTGGTATTATTAATATAGTATTAAATATTAATATAGTATTTAATATTAAGCATTTTGCATTCTAATTCCATACCACTTACTGATTCAAATAAATTGATGAGCTGCTTATTTATAAAATGTTTAAAATGTTAACTCATGTCATACGTGGCCACAAGAGGAATTTCAAGGTTTCTGGCTATAAGAAAACACCCAATCTGACAGAAACAAATACTTTTATTTTTTCTTAATTGTCCAGCACAAAAAACCCAGAGCTATGCTCTTCAGCCGGAGGTCCTTTTGGGACACTCCTTTCTGGCTTTCAGAAATCAAAGCACTTATTTATGAATGATTCTTCCACATGAATATGTGTTAGTTTCTGGCCACATTTGGACCCCACAAATATTTTTCAGGGTCACGGTTTGAGCAGCTATAGTCCCTGCATAATTGGAATTATGCCATTTTAGTGCTGGAAGTTGCCTGAGAAATCAGAAATCATTTAGTACAGGATTCTCAGACTCCTGGTCAATAGGAATTGACTATTCAGTCATAAACCACAATATTATATACCATTCATTGACAACCTACTTCATGCCAGGAACTGTTCTAAGCAGTTTATATATACTTAAATATACTCCAAATATCATAAGGCACACACTCTTGCTATTTTCATTTTATAGATAAAGAAATGGGGGCACAGAGGATTAAGTGACATGACCAAGTTTCAAATCCAGGTGGTGGCACTCTTTATACTGCCACTTACTTGAGATAGAAATAGAGGCTTTGAGGTGCAATGAGTCATTCAAAATCACGAAGCTAAGTGCAGTCTACCTCTGTTTGAGTATACACCTTGCCTTTTGAGGGCTGTTGCGGTGTGGGAGGATGCATATGTGGGAGTTGGAAGAAGGTGAGTAGTCGTAGAGCACCTCCTTCCTCTTTTCAACTCCCCATCATCACAGAATGTTAGCATCATGATCTTGAGGAGGCAGAATGAGGCCCAATTCGTGAGTCTTGCTCTCAAGAATTCTTTTGTATAACCACTGCTTGAAGTCACAAAATATTCTTGCAGTGGCTTAAGAGCATAGTCCTTTGATAAGAATTAAAAACAACACAAGAAAACAAAAATTATTATAATCGAATGGAATGTATGGAAAAGTAGAAAGAAGAAAAGCTTAAATCTCACCACCCATGTGGTGTTGACATTTTCTTTTGGTTACCTTTAGACAATTCATATACTGTTAGCTGCAAATCTAAAAAAAATCACAGTGTTATATCCTGCTTATTTCAATTAAATACTGACTATATTATGACTTACTTTTGCAGGCACTTTTTACTTATTTTCCTGTAGATTTATTTATTAATTGAAAGGCAGAGTTGAGAGAGAGAGAGAGAGAGAGAGAGTCTTCCATTTACTAGTTCAATCCCCAAATGGCCCCAACAGCCATGGCTGGGCCAGGTCAAAGCCAGGAGCCTGGTACTCCAACTGGGTCTCCCACATGGTTGGCAGGGCCCAAGTACTTGGGCCATCTTTCCCTGCTTTCACAGACACATTAGCTGGGGAAAGGATTGGAAGTGGAGCTACTGGGACTTGAACCATCACCCAAATGGGATAGAATGAGTTTCAGGTAGCAGCTTAATCTGCTGCACCACAATGCCAGCCCCAAATATCTTTTTAAGGGCTGTAAAATATAACATTAAATTCATATACCATAATTTATTAGTCATTCTTCTGTTAAGTTTTTATGCTATTTTTAAATGCTTCATTATTATAAATTACAGTAAAGAGGGTTTTTTCAAGTATAAAATTCCTTTTGTGATATTTAGGCTTACTTTTCTTGGAAACATTTTTAACATTGAAACTACTAGAACTTTTCATCTGACACATCACTTCATTAGAAACCTCTCAGTGCTGACATTAATTCTCAACTGTCAATATGGAAATAAGTAAGTCACCATGAGATCTTAAATTATTTTATCTTCTTAAATTAACTACAATTTCCTAAATTATACAAGAACTATAGTTTATCTTTTGGAGGAATGGCAACTAGAATGGAAAATACAAACATCCTGCCCATTTGCAATTTAGGCATGTCCGAAAGTGGCACAGCAACCGTAAGTGGTTAACAGCAGGGTTCTGCTTCTGCAACCTACCTTCAAAAAACTCACAGTCCCAGGCCTAGTCCAGAGAGACACCAGAGAAATCCAGTTGGTCTGAGGGAAGGGACATTTTATAGAATGCCTGGCCAGTACTCCTCAAAGACTGTCAAGGTCATGAAAAATAAGGAGATACTGAGACAGTGTCATAGACCAAAGGAAGCAGACAGACATGACAATTACATGCAATGTGGTAGCCTCAATAAGATCCTAAAACAGAATAGAGAAAAATGGCACTGGGGGCGGGGGAACTGGTGAAACGCTAATTAATTCTGGAACTTTTTTTATAAGAATGTATTACGATAGTTTCTTAGTTTTGACAAGTGTGCCATAGAAATGTCAACAAGTAGGGAAACAGGGTAAAGCATATACATCAACCCTCCGCACTACCTATGCAACTTTTTTTCTATAAATCTAAGTGCTCCAAAGTAAGTTTACTTAAAAAAAAATGAAAGTCAAGGGTTCTGGAGCAAGTCTGATCTGTTTTTGATTCCTGGATCTGGCATATATTACAATGGAGTAACCTATTATATATGAATAAAATTACCTACTACACAGTGTTTTAGGTTCTTAACTATAATGATGCAGATAAAGCACTTAGCATTATTTCTGGCACAAGGTGAATGCTCAACAAACAGAAACCATATGCTTTTCTAATTTAGTTTGAGGAATCTTTCAGATTCATAGTTTTCTCTAAAGTAATTAAGAATTTTATAAAACAGAAGTCTACAGCTATGTATAAAAGTAAAAATTAAATAGGCTCATTGAAATTTTAAACTCAACCAAAAGGAGACAAAGCTGGAAATAGAAACTGATACGAGCTTTTGGGCCATTGCTATTTTTTTCCAGTGGTTTTGGGGTCATTTCTTAAGAGTAGGTATAGTGAGAAGATGCAAGATTTTGTAGACTCTACATTCTAACATTTTTTGGCCAAAGTAACCAAATTACCAATGCCCATTGCAGGGAATGGGAATCCTTTCATGTGAGCTGCTTAGAAAAACAATCTCATAGAGAACTGAAAATGGACTGTGCTTGGCCTCTACCCAAAGACAAATTATTTGCGTATGAAAGTCTAAGGAAAATAATTTAGACACAAGCTATGTGGATAGGAAAGGAAAAATAACCAAAGGATAGAGAAAAATACACTCCAGCTCTTTCATATATAAAATTTCCTTTTTGGGTGTTAAACACCAGCACAGATATGCAACATGATCTACAAGTTAGGGTCTAAATGACAAAGGGAAAATAAATAATCCAAATCTAAAAATATTCTGCAGTGATATTAAACTGCAGTCAAAGCCTATGAATCGGCATGGCTCAAACCCATTTTTCAATACCACTAGACTTTAAGTTATCTGGGACCTGAGTTCAAATCCACTTACTAGATGTAGGGTCATAAGTTATCTAACGTAAGTCATGTTACCTAGGTTAGGTTTCCCCCCCTCCAAAAATTGTGGAAATATCTACATCACTAGGTTGTTGTAGTGCTAATACAAGGATTAAATGAGGTATATATGAAAAACAGCTTGCAGAGGGCTCACAAAAAGCAGGCAATGAAGAAATATTATCTGAATTTAAGTCTAACCATGCATAGCACTTAGCTGGCCACAAAATAGGACTTTTTAGTTGGTGAAAGAAGAGTCACATGAAAAATTGTAGAACAATACTGGAACAGCACAATAAAGTGTTAAGCTGAGGATTAAAAATATGGTGCTAACTTCCATTTCCTGTTGGCTGCCAAATTCAACCTTACATGTCAACATAATACTCTTTGGAAATGAAGAGAAAGGAGGGTTTGGATTAAATAGCATACATTAATTAGGGCATCAAATTTATCCCCTGAGTGTGAGCCTGGTTAGCTGGTTAAGTTCTTCCAACTATGGAATTCACAATAACTCAAAACACCAAAACTAATCCAGGGAATGAGCTCTTTTATATAAGCAAATGTTGTATGTAAATAATCTTACCCTCTTACATGCTAAAATTCCAATATTTTTGAACAAAAATGAAAAATTGAATTGTTTCCATTGTGGGTTTCACATTGCAGACTACAAACCCTTGTCTTAACTTTTCTTTAATTGCTAAGTGTTAGCACAGGTCCCGGCACCTACTCAATGCTCACTATATGTTTCATTAAACTGAAGTGTCTGACGCATATTCCTACTTCTTACAAATAGAGTTGATGAATGTGATTCAATCTTACCTTAATGCCTAGTCACTATTCCCAATACAGTAACTGCATGGCATTTCACGTGAGTGAAGTCCTCTGATGCGCTCTACTTTAAAAAAATGACCTCAAACACCTGATCTTTTTTTTTTTTTTTTTTTTTTTTTTTTTTTTTTTTTTTTTTTTGACAGGCAGAGTGGACAGTGAGAGAGAGAGACAGAGAGAAAGGTCTTCCTTTGCCGTTGGTTCACCCTCCAATGGCCGCCGCGGCCGGCGCACTGCGGCCGGCGCACCGCGCTGATCCGATGGCAGGAGCCAGGAGCCAGGTGCTTTTCCTGGTCTCCCATGGGGTGCAGGGCCCAAGCACCTGGGCCATCCTCCACTGCACTCCCTGGCCACAGCAGAGAGCTGGCCTGGAAGAGGGGCAACCGGGACAGAATCCGGCGCCCCGACCGGGACTAGAACCCGGTGTGCCGGCGCCGCTAGGCGGAGGATTAGCCTAGTGAGCCGCGGCGCCGGCCTCAAACACCTGATCTTTAACCAGCTCATTTTAAAAGTTTTTACCTAGACTCTTATTGAAAAAGCATCAGCCCTCACTGCTAACTGTTGCCATATTTCCTCCTTTTAGGGCCAACTCATTTCTAATATATTGTGTCCTAGAAAATCAGAGTCAATTCATTAGGATGGTATCAAAAAATAAGAGTAAATAAGCTTTATACAAGGGATTTCATAGTTGTGTCGGAACAGATCCTTGCATTGCAAATATACTCCTTTCCTACCACTTCATGCAGCTGTAGAGAGAATGCCACCACATGGAAGAGAACAGTCATCCAAGGGTGGTTCTCACAGGATGCATTTGCCCATTCATTCTGTTGCTTACAAAGGAGTTACTTTAATTCCTTCCAGAAGCTACAGATCCCTCTCCTAGGTAACCTACTTTAAGGCGTTAGTTTCAACTACTTGTATACCTTTACACAATACATATTTTTC
Source organism: Oryctolagus cuniculus (assembly GCF_051225735.1). Lineage (NCBI taxonomy): Eukaryota > Metazoa > Chordata > Mammalia > Lagomorpha > Leporidae > Oryctolagus > Oryctolagus cuniculus. The sequence goes on from NC_142867.1 coordinate 77,840,999, forward strand.
TTCTTTTTAAAAAGATTTTATTTATTTGAAAGTCAGAGTCACAAAGATAGAAAGAGGAAGAGACAGAGAGAAAGGTCTTTCATCTGTTGGTTCTCTCCTCAAGTGGTTCCAACAGCCAGGGCCAAGCCAAGCCAAGGCCAGGAGCCAAAAGGCAGGAGCCAGAAACCAGGAGCTTCATCTGGGTCTCCCACATCAGTGGCAGGGGCCCAAGCACTTGGGCCATCTTCTACTGCTTTTCCCAGACCATAGCAGGGAGCTGCACGGGAAATGGGGGGGGGGGGGGGACAAGAACCAGGGTCCATACGGGATGCTGCATTGGAGGCGGTGGCTTTAGCTATTACACCACAAAGCTAGTCCCATTATATCTTTTTCCTTTCCAATATCTTAAAATTCAGACATTTTGCTAAATCAGCCAATCTCTCTGCCTTCCAGGGCCTTAGTCCAATGTCCTGAGGTTTTACAAAATGGGCTCCATCTGACCTATGTCCACTTCTCTTGGTGCATTTTCCCGTCAGAGTTTAAGGTTTCTTGTGGCTGTGATTGGTTAAATAATAAACATGGTCTAAGCTCCTGACCCAGCCTCCACCGAAGTAAAGTCTGGGTTTGGATCCAGAGGACAACTGATGTTGAGGGAGCTCTTCCAGGCCTCACAGGGAAGTGTCCAGACCGAAATATTTCTGTTTTGAGTCCGGATCAGAAATCAAAACCCACCTATTCATGCCATCTCCAAACTTCTCCGAGAAAATTGTTTGCGTACTTGAAATACTCATTCCCCATCCTGACACAATGTTCTTTGAGGTTAATAAGAGAGAAAACCACCATTTTCAGCAATTTCAACCCAAGTCTAAGGCCAATGAAAAGAAAGCATTGTTTTTATTGGCAAAGAATTCATGGAGTTTAAGAATAATAGTGGTCAAATGCACCATATTTTTTGAACTTTTTCCTGACTTATTTTGACTAATTTGTGAGCATGATTCCAAGATTCTAAAAGAAAAGAAAAATGTAAAACTTTGAATTATTTACAATTGGCCTGAGAATTTCTCTTGAGTAATAACAGGGCAGGACCAGTTTCATCACTTCAGAAAGTTTTAATTTATGTTTTATTTTTTTCTGAAGTATTTTTAAATTCAGAAAGTACTTTAAACTTCTTTATTTTTCTTTCTTTAAATTTCTTTCCTTCTTTCTTCCTTCCTTCCCCTCCTGCTTTCATTCTTAGAAAATTCTCAAACTTGAAATTTGTTTCTGTAAATAGGGCTATTTTCATATTCAAGCTAATCTTATAATTTATATTATATTATTTATAATTTAGTCCAACTTCTTAGCATAACAGTGAGAGAGAGAGAGACAGAGAGAAAGGTCTTCCTTCCTTTGCCGTTGGTTCACCCTCCAATGGCCGCTGTGGCCGGCGCGCTGCAGCCGGTGCACCGTGCTGATCCGATGGCAGGAGCCAGGTACTTATCCTGGTCTCCCATGGGGTGCAGGGCCCAAGTACTTGGGCCATCCTCCACTGCACTCCCTGGCCACAGCAGAGAACTGGCCTGGAAGAGGGGCAACTGGGACACAATCCAGCACCCCGACTAGGGCTAGAACCCGGTGTGCTGGCGCCGCAAGGTGGAGGATTAGCCTAGTGAGCCGCAGCACCGGCCTTTCTTAGCATAATTTAATAATGAAGATTTAGAGGCTTTTGAGGACAAGCAACACTCAAATCATAATTAAAATGTAGATTGCAATAATAGAGATGGGGAATGTTTGCATGATACTCAAAATAAATCAGAACATACAAATAGTTGTTGAATAAATTTGAGTGATATACGTGAAAATGAAAACTGAAGCAAAAAACAAAATTACTGTTTTCCTTTAAGAGAGCCACATGTTTTTAGATATCACATGAGCCTTATGGGATCCCAAGAAAATTTCAACTGGCAGCCAACTTCGCACAATTGTTAGGGGGTGCCTGGGATGCTATGGTAAATGTTGTATTGGGAAGCTACATCAAAGCTCAGCAGAGAGTATCATGACTGATTAGCAACGTCTGCCACGTCAGGCCATGATGGGAGCAGCTGCAGGACTTGTGCAAGGACATGAACAGAAGCACATGTCCCAGATACCTGTCACTGGTCCAGTCCGAACTACAACCTCGACGGAGGGGAAATCTTAGACCGTGAAGAATTTAAGTATCTGCCAATGCTCACAAAGTTTGTGACTGAGCTAAAATTAAAACTCAGAAGTTTGGGTTCTTGTTTGAGATCTTCCTATCAATGAAATCACTAAGAAACACATTATACACTTCTCTATGATGGATGGATTAAAGGAACACACGCCATACCCAGTGAGGATCAAGGGACTAAGGGAGTATATTATTTAAAGGCTGTTTGCTGCTCACTCAGTCCTCTCTTGGGATGAGAATGCCTAATAGCATTTGTTAAAACATGTGACCCTCTGGCAGATGTGAGACAGCTCTGATTCAGTCCAGGGTGGGGACTCAAAGACTGTATTTCTCCCAAGAGTTCAGAAGGTCTATGGGCCAGTGTTTGAAAAACCATGGAGGTGGTGTCCCTTTTCTTCTGGGTATTCTATAGTTTTCCCATTTCACAATGTCCTTCCCATCACCTGGTCTCTCTCCCAGTCTCTTTCTTCTTTTGTGCATAGTTGTAGGTGTTTCCTTGTCTTTCCTCTCACCTCTTAGTGCAGCTTCTATTTTGCCTGGCTCGGCCTTCCATCATCAGGCAATGAACGAAAGTCTTATTCATTTGGTGAATGGATAAACCTAGAGCATGTTTGCCGTTCGCTCTTTGGAGTCCTTCAGTTATTTCCAACCACTCCCGCTAGAAGCTTGTTTTATGTACTGTTAAGAGTAGGTACCCTGGGACTGGCATTGTGGCATAGCAGGCAAAGCTGTCACCTGTGACATCGGCATCCCATAAGGGCACCTGTTCATGTCCCGGCTGCTCCATTTATGATCCATCTCCCTGCTAAAGGCCTGGTAAAGCAGTGGAAGATGGCCCAAGTATCTAGGCCACTGCCACCCCTGTGGGAGACCCAGCTGAAGCTCCTGGTTTCTGGCTTTGGTTTGGCCCAGTCCCAGCTGTTGGGGCCATCTGGAGTGTGAACCAGCAGATGGACATAATTTTCTGTATCTTCCTCTCTGACTTTCAAAATAAATAAATTAAATCTTTTATTTTAAAAAGTAGGTACCCTAAAAGTAGACAGCTTGAGTTAAAACTCTGCCTCTACCTCTTATTGACAATGACAAGGTAACCTTGAATAAATGACTTCACGTCTGTGTGTCAGTTACCACATCTGTAAAATGGAAATAATGATGGTAATTTTGATGTATCAACTTGATCTTATCAGCTAGCAAGTAAAACATTCCTGGGTGTGTCTCTGATGGCGTGTCTGGAAGAGATTAACATTTATATCAGTAAACTGAGTTAGGAAGGTCTGCTTTCAACAATGTGGGCAGACAACATCCAATCCAATGAGGAGTCACCCACATAGCAGAAAAAGGGAGAGGAAAAGCAAGTTGTCTCTTTTCTCAAGCTGGGACATCCATCTTCTATCCTCTGATATTGAAGCTTCAGGTACGTGGGCCCTCAAACTCCTGGACTTCAAACTCCATTGGTTCCCTTGGTGTGCATTTGGGCTAAATTACACCACTGCTTTCTTGGGGCTGCAGCCTGCAGCCTTTGTGCCCTCTACAGTCACATGAGCCAATTCCCCTAACAAATCTCACCTGATATATCTATGTATGTCCTATTGGTTCTGTATCTCTGGATAGTCCTAATATGCTACCTTATGGCTCTATGGTGAGGATTTACTTAAGTGAATAAAAAAATTAATTAGAACTGAGTCTAGTGTAATAAGGTGTTATGTAAGCATTTGCCGTTTTGTTTGTTTGTTTATTTGTTTTTTAGTTTCATACTGTTTGAGGCTACCAGACAGTCAAGGGTGAAATAACCAAGGCATAGGGGCCGGCGCTGTGGCTCACTTGGTTAATCCTCTGCCTGCGGTGCTGGCAACCCATATGGGCGCCAAGTTCTAGTCCTGGTTGCTCCTCTTCCAGTCCAGCTCTCTGCTGTGGCCCAGAGGGCAATGGAGGGTGGCCCAAGTGCTTGGGCCCCTGCACCCGCACGGGAGACCAGGAAGAGGCACCTGGCTCTTGGCTTCGGATTGGCGCAGCGCCCGCTGTAAAGGCCATTTGGGGAGTGAACCAACAGAAGGAAGACCTTTCTCTCTGTCTCTCTCTCTCTCACTGTCTAAAACTCTACCTGTCAAATAAATAATAAAAAAGAAGAAATAACCAAGGCATTGTTATAGGAATAGCATCATAATAGATATAACAGCTTAATTAATGGCCCAGACAATCACTCATTTCACAGCCCCTTCTAATTCAGCAGCAAGCAGTTATCATGCATATTGTGTATGCCCAGATGTGTTAGGGAATACACATTTCCGTCTGAGGGTTACAAATGCCTTTCCTTATACTGTGCACATCTTTGGGATGGCTTCCCAGCTCAAACTCACCACCACCACCCTCACCCATACACGGCTACCCTCCAGCAGCAATGATGATGCATACTGTGATTCCTTCACCCCAGCCACTGATTGGGCTGGAAGTGCTAGCTGAAGTTCATCCAAACCATTCTTTCTCTCATAATTTAATTCGGGGACCAACAGACAGTGGAACTGGAATGTCTTTGAAGCTGGAAGCTCAACCCAAACTGTGGAGCTGTGGGGGCAGTCACGTCGCCCTCAATGAGAAATTGAGAAACACAAGTTGGCTTATTGGCAATGAGAGAAAAGCTAAAGGATTTTGAGGGCTGGTTAGCCCCGGGTTCCAGCATTTCTCTGGCCTGCCTGGATTCCACTCTCTGGGTTTGTCAGACAAACCCACAACCTTCCATTCCCAGTGTTTCTTAATCTACAACTTGTTTCTCTTCTAACCAGGAGAGATTTAATGATAACAATATCTGTGCATTTCTGTTTAATTACTCCAAGTCAACAAACAGAATCAAGTAAGTCAATATGCTTGGCATACAAATAGGAGTATAGTTCAAGACCACTCCTCATCCTCCTCCCTGATGTCCCATCTAACTACATGATTGCTGTAGGACACCCCCAACATGGAATTTCTACAGCTGCTATTTTTCATAGGGACATCTGAGATAAGTAGTCACAGGAAACTGCCCAAGATTGATTTTTATTGATTGTGAAGCAGCCCATGCTGAAAACTTATCTGTAAACAATGAAGGGATTAGAGTTGATCAGTTGGGTAGAAGGTAAACTGAGAGAACAATTGTTGGTGAAACCCACCACCCTTCTGCCTTTCTCTGCCGTTTTCCTCTAATTCCTCAGAACTTCCACTCTGGCATCAGCAGTGGGACAGAAAGGGCAAATGAACTCCTTGATGGCTTCCAATGGACTCGTACTGTTGTTGGAATTCTGGCTTCACTCTGACGGCAAGAACATTGCAAAAGGCACAGAGAAAAAAATTAAGCACAGCCTGTGGAGCCCTGCACGTATATGATGTGGTAGAGACAGGAGAACACCAGGGAGGGAGGGAGGAGTCAGAAGAGGACATGTTAAACTGAGCATATTGCCCTGAAGTGATCGAGTGCCATTTAATGTTGTTCAAATCTGCTAGGAAAAAAACACTTATCTTGCAGCAGTTTAAATAGAACACCATTTTTAGTATGCTCCTTGTAAGACATTAAAATACTTGAACAGTATTTATGGAATAATTGTACAATCCTTCCCACCCCCATTGCCAAACTCCTCGCCAGACATTTACGGTAGTTAACACAGGGGGTCTCAGAAAGCTTCGCTGGAAGATCCAATTCCTTGGAGTTGGGGCCCATATGGACAGCATGCAGTGATTTTGTTTCATGCTGAATGATCAGGAAATGGAGAAGTATAGCTGATCACACATTCTGAGTAACTTGAAGACCATACTCGTTTGTTCAAAATATAGACAACAGTGAAGAATTGACAGTGCCTCCTCAAGGAAATTATCAGGTCTCTCGAGTATCACTAGATGGCAAATCCCTAACCTACCAGCTCATGTCTGGGAAAAATGTGGGCTCTGGAGTCCAACAGATGTGGGTTTGAATTTCAGCTGGGACAGGTACAGTGGCCTAACCATTTGTGACTCAGATTCCTTCTCCACTTATTCAACCATTAAACAAATATATGTATATTTGTTTAATATGTATATATTTGTTGAATGATTGAATACATGAATAATATATAATGTAACATATATGTCAAGAGCGTTCCGTATGCCAGAACTTATGGCAGGAACAGCAGATTCAATGGTCAGTAGAAAGAGACCCAGGCCCTACAGTCATGAAGTCAGCCCAATGAGAGATGCAGACACTGAGTCAGGATTCAAAACTCAATACTAGAGGCAATATGGTTAGTGTTAAGAACACAGACCCTGGAACACATCGGTGTGAGTGTAAGGTCTGGTTCTTATACTTTCTAGGTGAGTGTAACCTTAAATAACTTATTTTGTTTGTCAGTGTCATCTTCATCACTCATCCAATGAGGATAACATGAGGATTTATCACCACAGGGTCTTGGTGAGCATTAAATGTTGAAAAGTGCTTAGAATCTTTCGGTGCACAATGCTTGTTATTATTTTCATCCGTTGTGTTAAGTGATGTGGAGAAAGATACACAGACGAGTAAAGATACGATGGGAGCATTGGCCATATCAGGAAATTCGGGAAGGGCTCCCTGTGCCAGTTGCTGCATTATTTTCTCTCTGCTCCAAAGCTACCCCCTAAGTAAAATGTGTACTGATGCTAGGGCCAGGACACCGCTCACCACGTTTTTGCTTTGCAACTAGTCTTAATGTTTAGCTCTGCCAAGAGGATACACCAAAAGGGAGTAGAAAGCTTGGTGAGAGTGAAAGAATGTATTCCTTTCCATCTAGTCCCTGAGTGATTTCCATGGTTGCTGGTACATGGAGTGGCACCAGGGCAGCACTTCTTCTCCTGGGCAGCAGCAGTGGTTCAGAAGAGTGTGCAGCTTTTCCACTGTTTGGAAAACCAGCTTCATCAGACCCTATTCACTAGAGCCCCTTCCTCAGAGGTCTGGTCTCAGGCACCTGGACTCCTTCTTTAAGTTTCTACATTTGGAGGATTCTAACTTTTATTTCTACAGACCTAGAGGTAACAGCCACTTCCTATAGTTGCTACCCCTGTTATAAATTAGAGCTGAAGTCAGTAGACTTTTTCTGTAAAGAGTCAGATGTGAGATATTTAAAACTTTTTGGGTCATGTGTGATAATTGTTTCATTTTTTTTCTGACATCTATACAAGTGCAAAAACCATCCTCAGTTCACTGGTTATACAAAACAGTCCATGAGCAGGATTTGGTCCATAGGATGTAGCTTGACAACCCCAGCTTAGAGTTTTCTTTCCTGTGTCTGTTACATCTTGCACTTGTACTCAGTGTCTGTGTGGGATTGGTTCTAGGAGCCTCTGCAGATACCAAAATTCTACAGATGTTCAAATCCCCTCTATAAAATTGCACAGTATTTGCCTATAACCTATATGATCTTCCTGTACACTTTAGATCATCTCTAGATAACTTATAATATCTAACAAAATGTAAATGTTATGTAAGTGGTTGTTTGTTGTTTAGGGAATCATGGCAAGAAAAAACAAGTTTGCACATGTTTAATACTGAGGCGATTTTTTTGCTTTTCCAAAAACTTTTGATCCAGGGATATAGAACCCAGAGATATAGAGGGCTAACTTACTTGATGATTCATTGAATATGTCTCCTATGTTCAAATAGCTTGCCTAGACCCTAACTGACACACTTTCCTTAGGATCTGAAGAAAGAGTTGAGACTAAGTAGGTTAAGGGTGACCAGGGACTTTAGGGTAAGATCCGACAATAGGGGGCTCTCGAAGAGGGAAGCAGGCAAATAAACACCTGGCAGTGGGAGGAAGGGAGGAAGCAAGGCTCAGACAAGAATCGCTGTTGTCAGGGCAGACAGAACCATGGTGGCTTGGGGCCAGCCTCTGCAAGACCTTGAGAACCATATTAAGGATTTGATTTTCTATCTAAAAGCTCTGGAAAGCCACCAAAAGGCTGTAAGCATATGAGTTACAGACTCATCTATGTATTTTGAAAATATCTTCCTGAGTAAAATAGAGTGTGGGAAAGATGAAACAATCTAACACTTACAAAACAACTTGCAAAAATCTAGTAGATGCTTAACAAATCTCTGTCTCCCACTCCTATCCCCTCTCTGGTACCAAGGCTATAAGGACTAATGCTGGATTTTTTGACAATACTGTGACCACATTTGCTTACCATTTGTGGTTTTAAACTTTGGAAGAATGACTTTTCCAACAGTGACAGCCTCCATGCCCATATGCACACAAATATTAAGTGTGTTATTTCTTTATTGTTGCCTTGCCCAAGACCACAATATAATTTTTCAATCAGACCTACAGTGAAATTACCAAAGTTCTGAGAATCTTGTACACAGCAATTTGGCAAGCACATTCTTGGCAACTTTTCTGCTGACTTGTGAAGTCTGCCTCCCTCTTCTCACTTCGAAGGATTTAGTGTCAGCCTCAAAACCATAGCCCTCAAGACCCAGTGAATATTCTCATGGCTCCTCTGCCAAGGCCATTCCTACTAGAAACTTTATTGTGTAACAGAAGTCTGTGCACCTGGATCAAGGAAAGAGCAGAGGAGGCTGAACGTGTGGCAGGAGTCCTAAACACTCACACAGAGAGGGTGGCTTTGGTTACTCCATGCATAAACACATTCCCAATTTCAGATGCAAATGAGAATGGCTTCTGGAATCAATTAACATGAAAATGTCACCCTTTCCAGGGATTTCTATGCCTCAGGCTAACATTGCTTACCACCTCTCCTTGTGCAGTGGCCAGGTGCCAGGCTCTGTGCTGTGCAGCCTGGGAGACTGTGAAGAATAACTGTAGCTCCTGACCTCCAGGGCATGCAGGTTAATGGGGGAAGATGATAAACTTCTTTTGGGGACTGACATTTCAAACTCTGAGGGAGCTTATAATTGATTTGGAGAGTAAAGATTTAAGTACACAAATTAATTATAAGGCAATATACAAAAGAGAGTTAACCTGGGGTGGGTGTTTGGCCTACTAGTTAAGACACTGCACCACCTATCAGACTGGCTGGTTTCAATACCCAGCTCCACCCTGATGCCAGCTTCCCCTGATGCAGGCTCTGTGAGAGTGATAGCTCCAGTGGTTGCATCCCTGCCAACATGTGGGAAACCAGGGTTGAGTTTCCAGCTCCAAGCTCTGAACTTGGCCCAGATCTGCCATTCAGGAGGGCATTTGGGGAAGTGAACCAGCAGATGGGATCTCTTTCTCTCTGTATCTCTCTCTCTCCCCATTCCTCGTTCTCTCCATCCCTCCCTCTGTACTAAATAAAATGAAATAAAAAGCCCATCCTTTGTCTCTTATAGTGGATACCATGGTCAGTCAATGAGTCTGGTTTTGGTCTTGGTTAACCTCTGTTGCTTGCCTCCATCTCCAGCCTCCTCTGAACTCTGCAAGGACCACATGAGGCTGCAGATATTTATTGTCTTCAGTGAGCAGTGGGTCTCAATTTTGGCTGAATATTTGGAGAGCTTTAAAAAACTCTAGTGTCCATGCCATAACTCAGACCATTTTGATTAGAATCCCCAAAGGTGGGGCCCAAGCTTAATATTTTTTTAATTCCTCAAATGATTATAAAGTGCCATCAGAGTTGAAAATCAGGGTCCTACAGTGGTTCTGTCTTTGACTTTGTAGATTATTTGACAGTAAGGCCTACTGGATCCAGTCATCAGTCTTACCTGGAAGCTTTTAATAACATTTCTATTCTGGTCACTTGTCTAGGAACCCAGTTCCTTTTTTATGTAATGGGTCAGGGAACCAAGTCAGGAAATGGAGATACAAACTTTGGATTTATGCAGTCCCGTGTTCCAACCCTTCCACTGTGTGGAGCCTCTGAGACTCAGCTTCTCAGTCCCTCTTACATAAAATACTATAAAGATAAAGGAGAAACTACACAGGAAGAACACTTCCAGATCTAGCATTTTCCATTAGTCTATAAGGAATGGAAAAGCAGAACATAAAAGGGGTGACTGTGGTCATCATATGATTTTTTCCAAGCATGGGGTTCATCTGTTCTTCTTCGTGCTGTCTTGCATTCAGATTCTCTCATCAGATTCTACAAAGAACAGACTGGAAGCCACATGCATGGCACTTGTTGCTGCAAAGGCTAGCTGGTGATACAGAGAATTCAACTAGACTGACTGATGATTTGTCTTGTGAGAAAAGAAAACCCAGGCCTGGAAACTGGAGCCCCACTATCTTTCTCACTGGGGTCATGAGAATGTCTAGCATCTCAAGTTCATGTCCCTGGACTTGTGTTCCTTTGTCATAACATTTGGAGCAGCTGGACTATTCCCAGAGGCATGGCTTTGTCTGTGGGGCTTCAAAACACATTTTGAGAGAAAGGCGCAGAGTTTGTACTCCTTTGTTTGTTTTCTTAAAAAATCCTTAACTTAAAATTTTTTTTAAAAAAACAGAGAAACAATCTACTCAGCTGAAGAAAGAAGGCTGACTAAATACCAAGCTCTGGACAAGACCCTCCCCCTACCTACTCCAGGGACAGAAGATGCTGCCCTTCCTCTTCCCAGGACTAGTGTACTCACAGTGCTCGCAACCTCCTTCATCACTTGGAGATTTGGGCACTGGATGAAGAAAAACAACCACAGAAAGTCTTCCTTTATGATAGGAAAATAGCAGCCGGACTGCACTGTCTTCCAATAGGAAAGTCAACTCTCACTTTCTTCAATGTCTCCTGAGCCTTGGTGTTGCAATGTTTGTTTCCAGAGATAAAGAGTGGTCCTCCATACAGGGGCCGGGATGTTGAGGTCCTGAGCAAAGCACTCCTTCTCACCTAATGAGGCAGCGCACGGCACTTACCAGGCTGGCCAGGATTACCAGCCACCTGCTGCTGTTAGGTGGCCCCCTAGCCAGCATTGATGGGTAAGAAATTGTGATTGAAGTTGAATGTGATTAACAGTCTAAATTTGAACCGTGGAGGCTTAATTCTGCTAAGTCTGCACCATGACGATGAGACAGTCTGAAGCACACAGCAGAGCAAACGAGCCTGAATAAAGCCTAATGAGCACTGGTTCCTGAACTCCAGACCCAGAGGGACTTCAGAGGGCCTGAAAATAATGACTTCCTCGCCACAAACAATAAGAACCTAAATCTCCCTATGAACTTTTCATTGCCTTGATCTGTTTCATGTATAGGTTTCTCAAAAGAGATCTTTTGAAGAAGAGAGTTCACGGCCATGCTAATGGCATATGAACGAAGGGCTTAAGTTCCTCTGTTATCAATAAAGGAAAAAAGAGAAAACAGCAAGTATGGATTTCGATCAGAAGGCCCTGATGGACAACATTCGATGGAGGCATTCTGCAAAGGTACCCAGACCTTGCAGGTGCAGTCTTTCACTCCAGTGAAAGCGGTCCAAGGCAGACACCTGAGTGGGTCTTGTCCCCCATGACTCTCCTGTGTCCCTCACAATGTCAAGTGTTTGCTGTCTCTTGAGTTTCCACCAAACTGGTCACTGGAATGTGTTCCTGGCTTTTTCTTTGCTCTGGAGACAGTTAAACAGCAACTCAGTGCTTTACACACCAGTTTCCAAGCCCCAAAGCAACACTGTAATTTTAGGTAAAACCTTACCTCCTGTAGAGCTTGCCTCAAACAAGTCCATACGCCAAGAGAAATCAACAGGATGAGGCAGATTTGATCCAATCAGGCCCAGGACCTGGAGAAAACCCAGTCCTGGGCATCTTCTCGGAAAACCCACCCCAGTATTTTCCTCGGACACTGCTGCTGCTTCTTGAATAACTGTGATAATGAGTGTGAGTAATGTGAGCTTGCAAGAGATCTGTTTGGATTTGAGAAGGCAGAGCTTAGAGAGTGTGCAGTGCTGCATGGAGTTTGTAGGACACAGGGAGACAGTGTGGCTTGGAGAGAGGGCTGGAAAGGGTTAATCAGGAGCCCTTGGGGGAGACTGATCTGGTCTCCCAGAAAGGAGCAGGGACAGAGACAGCAAGCAGATAGGAAGTGCTCCTGGTAGTCTCATTTCCAACACCACAAAACAAGGATGATGGGAAGGGCATGAGTGGGGGAGATACTGGGTGGAAGGACTGAGTCACAGATGAGACCAGGTCTGGGGCCTGAGGCCCTGGGAAACGGGAGGCTAGAGGAGGGGCAGGATGCTGTGTACTGAATTGCAGGCATTGTGTAATGCAAAATACACTTAATAGGCAGTTAGAAAATGGGGATCCTAGAGTGTGGCTTGGGGAGATTAAGCAATTTGCTGAAGGTCACATAGCCAGTAAACAACAGAGCTTGGATTTGCGATTCTGAAATACGGACTTCTCAATTCCTGTGCTCTCCTGCCTCCCTCTTGTCTGCACGTTGGTGTCCTGGGGGAATGTAGCTCATTAAGAGGGCTAGATAGATTAGAGACCTGAGTCACGGTTTTCCAAAGCTAAGGTCAAGCCCACCTACAAAACTGCCTTGAACTTGAAGGCAATTAAAACTAAAGAACTAGGGCCACACTCATGATACGGTTACTGTGGGCAATGAGGGGGTTTAATGGTTTCTGAATGCAGGCGCATATTAGGACCTCCTTGGGGAACTAAAATATCCCCTAGCTCTTTCCCAGAATTCCAATCAGACTGAATTGTTTACCACCACGCATTTCAGGTAAACCTGATGCATCTGGAACCACTGGCATAATAGAGACATTCTGGGGGGAGCCTTAAAAATAATAGGCAATAATAATAATAACAGAGACTGCACTGCCTATTTTGTGCCAGACACTGTTCTGGGGTGGGGGTGGGAGTTGGTGGCTGTAAGTCTTTTCATTTAATCTTGATTGCTAAAGATTATGGACTAAGGAACTGGATTCAAAGAATCTGAGTCCATTCCCCGTGGTCTGCAGTCCCAGCTCAGGCTGGGCTCACTTCAAGGTCTTTGCGGCAAGGGCTAGATACCCCAACAAGTGATGTGTTAGATAGATGGTGGGAGCAAGAGTGCCCAGGCTGAGCCGAGGACCTCTCCAGGTACAGCGGGATCACCCAGCCTTGCTGCGGAAGTAGAAGGGATGCAGGCTGACCAGGGAGAGCAAAGGGAGTGAGGAAGTGGAACTAGTGGAGCTGGGCAGAGCAGGCTCTGCTAAGCTGTGTACCTGGGACTTCCTTTCCTGTGCCTATCTCTACCTATTACTCAGTCCGTAGCCAAGTATATTCTCTCTCATTATACCGGGGTTTCCTGCAAAGAACACAGACTGGAGACCAGTCTTGAGGGTTCCAGCCCTGGCTCTACTGCTAACTACCCTGCTTCTCTTTGCACAGCCTCCGCATATCTGCACAGTGAAGAGTGCTCTGTACCCCAAGGTGCCTCCCAGCACCACAGGTATCAATTCTCTGACTGTGTGCTGAAGAGCTGGCCAGATCTGTGATGACCTGCTCACCTGCTGTGAAGGAGAACATCACAGAGGCAGAGCTACCCTCCTGAAGCCTTGGGTGGATGCAAGTGAAGCAGGCTGTTTCCTGCAGGTTAACCAGGGGTGCTGTGCAGTTGCATGAACCCCTCTGGGATGGTGCTCCTGCAGCAGAGCTATGTTGACAAGAAACCCACAGGGAGGAAGGGCTTTCAGAGTCTATGTGCCCCCACCCTCTCTTCCTGAGTCAGGCACCACAGCTTAGTCACACTGCCCCAGTGAGCACCACACGAGGAGCCCCCATGCCCTGAGTGCAGAGTCGGGACATGAAGGAGTCCCACAGACCAATGCTGTGGGTTTCCGATACACACAGCACTTCATGACCACTGAGTCACCATCAAGCATGGTGTGGCCTGGCTCAGGGTCTGCTTCTCAACCGCTGGCCACAGAGACTCCTCTCTGCCAAGTATGGGGCGACTCTGCTGTCTGAAGGCAGCTTAGACCAAGGGCAGAGCAAAGTGACAGGTGGACAGTTAGTCACTGACCCTGTGCCATGCAGGCACTGTTCTGAGCACTGGGAGTCTATTAACTCATGAAAATCCTCCTAATATGAGGGTACTAGTGCTAATCCTATGTTACAGGTGAGGGAGTACTGTGCAATATGCTTACATAACTTGCCCACAGTCCCGTGGCTGGGGAGGCAAAACCCATAATTTGAACACAAGTCTTGCTGGGTAGAGCCCCTGCTGGTAAATGCCATGCTGTTCTGTCTACATTAAAATAACTACAGAGGTCAGCACTATGGCATAGCAGGTAAAGCCGCAGCCTGTGATGCCAGCATCCCATATGGGGGCCAGTTCAAGTCCCAGCTGTACCACTTCCGATCCAGCTCCCTGCTAATGTGGTTGGGAAAGCACAAGACTATAGCCCAAGTGTTTAGGGCTCTACACCCATGTGCAAGACCTGAATGATGCTCCTGGCTTCTGGCTTCAGCCTGGTCAAGCCTCAGACGCTGTGGTCATTTGGGGAATGTACCAGCAGATGGAAGATCTCTCTTTCTCTTCTGTATCTCCCCTCACCCAACCTTGTAACTCTGCCTTTTGAATAAATAAATAAATTTTAACAAAAAAAAAAAAGAAAAAGAAAAAAATAGCTAGAAAGAAAATAAGAGAAAGAAAAAGAGGCCAGGAAAGACACTGAAGGATGCTGAGACTTGATTGCTACGGGAGGAGTAGTGCAGAGAGGAACATACTTGCACAGGTAACTTGTGGCAAATCTAGGTTGATCTAAAGCCCCAGTGCATGCTCTCCCCCAGGCCAGAGGGCGGCAGAAGCCAGCACCAGAGGAGGAAGCGATCATGAGGGTTTCATGGGGCAGAAGCACCTGCCAAAGGCTGCAAGATTTTCTAGGCACAGATGAAGATGGAGGTGGCCTGGAGGTGCAGGAGGGGCTTGGGAGGCTTGAAAAAAGGCGAAGAGGCAGAAGGTCAAGAGTGAGGAGTGGTGCTTTCCTGGGTTCCAGAGAGTTTGAAGAGGAGTAGGGGTTGGGGATGGAGTAGGGGTTGGGGATGGAGTGGGGGTTGTGTGGAGCCAGGCTTGAGAGGTCAGATCACAGGAGACCTAAAGCCCATGGTAAGGAGGCTGGATTTTATCGATTAGGCAAAGGGTAGCTGAGAATCTTTCCCAACAGGTGGAGCTTGACAGAGCAAAGCCTTCAGGAACTGTCTTGTGGCAGGGTGTGTGACCACTGAAACAGGAGCAGAGCAGTAAACCGGGAGATGGATCAGGAGGGTACTGGACTGACAGTGGGCACGCAATGACACTGGACATGACAGTGGCACCTGGACCTCAAAAATGAGAGGAACACTGGGAAGGAAGAATGGACAGGACTGTGGGCCAGAGGACACATGGGTAGAGGGCACAGAAGGAATCAATAGCTCAGAGCTGTTCCCTGGCCGTCTAAGTGAGTAGGTAGGAAGAAGGTTCATTTCATTTGGGATATTCAGAATCTTGGGCAAGGAGCAGATCCCACTGATGCAGCAAGCAGAGTGGGTGTGTGGAGCCTGGGGGGCTCCCAGGAGAGAGAACTGGGGCCATCAAAAAAAAAAAAAAAAAAAAAAAAGGAAGCCGAGGTACAGTGAGGACACTACCAGGACCCATCATCTTTCTCCTTGTGCGGCTGTGAACAGTGTTTGTAGGAGAGTATTTAAGAGCACAGACTCCTGCTAGAGTGGGCTCATTCTTTTAATCCCAGCTCCACTTAAGCAAGTTACTTAACCCTCTATGCTTCAGTTGAGATTTACTGTAAAGCGAGTGTAACTCTATCTACCTCCAAAAGGTATTTTTTAGATACAATGCTAAGAATGGGACTTGACACATGGAAAGTGCTACATGTGTCTTCCTTGGTTATAGTTAATATCATAGTGAACAATAATGATATGTTTTTCGAGACATATTCACCTCTGTCTTTTGATTGGGTCATCACGGCCATGCTGTGAGGTTATGTGGCCATACCTAAGCCAGGAACCTGGGCTCCAAGCAGCTAAATGACTGGACCACCATCAATGGCAGAGCTGAGATGACAGCAGAGCCATCAGCTCACAGCACCAGGTGGATTCTCTCACCTCGCTGCCTTTTCAGTCCAGGAGGAAGGAAGGAAAAGAAACCAGAGTTTCTTTTGTGCATTTACTCTCCCATGAGGTCCCAGCCTGCATCCTGACATCCTGACAGTGAGGACCCTGCCAGCTCATGGGCAGCATGCCCCTTGGGGCAGCCTCTTAACTCTAGACGTCCCCGTCTTCTTAGCTCACGATCAGATCACAAGATTTTCTGTCTCACTTGCTGCTCAGCCTGCCTGTCTTAGCAAAGCTGTGGACTTTGGTTTGAGATAAATGATTATGCTTCCAAAAGAAAACCATCCCAAACAACAAAGACTGACTGGTAGCATTTTAGTCCTGTGCCTAAGGCATTATCTACTGTGCACGAAGGCTCAAGTGAGACAGAGGATCACGTTCACATGCTGTAAAATGGTCCTGGTTTTTTGCTAGGTTTTTTTGTTTGGTTATTTATTCTGAAAAATAAAAGAGGGCATAGACAGAGCTAGTCTGTCCATTGTCTTCTCTCTGGGAAATCTTTTGGCAGGTTCCTTTGAACACTATCCTTGGCTTGCTCTCTTAGGACAAACTGAAACTGTGATTGGTGATAAGGAGCAATAAAAGTTAATTTATACAGCATTCTCTATCTTTATTGATTTGTTATCATAGACTAAAAAACAATAAAACTCCCAAAACCCCCTGCAAGTGGCAATTTTGGGTATCACCAGACACTGTTAGAAAATTAGGAACTGCCCAAAGATCTGATGCAGGAGAGCTTTGCAGGTGAGTTCATTATGTCTCCAAAACAGGGGAGTCTTGGTGACAGGACCTACACTCCCCTCTGATTTCAGTCTTCCATCTCTCTCCCCTCCTTGTTTGCATCATAAGGATAGATATTGCCAGGCTGACAGCTATTATAAACTGACTGTTTGTTTCCATCCCCAAATTCATATGTTGGAGTCCTAACCCCCAGTGTGATGGTGTTTGGATGGTGTGAGGTCTTGGCAGGTAATTAGGTTAAGATGAGATCAAGAAGGGAAGATCCTCATCATGGGCTTAGTGCTCTTATAAGAAGAGGACAACACACTGGAGCTATCGTCTGCTTTCCCACACACCAAGGAAAGGCCATGTGAGGACACAGAGGGATGCTTCCTGCAAAGTCGGAAGACGGCTCTAACCCAACCATGCTGGCGCCCTGAGCTCAGCCTTCTAGCCGTCACGGTGGTGAGAATCAGAATCTGAAATTCAGGGTACAGAGTCTATGGTATTTTGTTGCGGAAGCCTGAGCTGGCCTGGATGAGGGCTTTAGAGATTACAGTGAACCTGCCGTGTCCCAGAGGAACTGAGAGATGTTGTTTCATCCATCTTGCAGATGAGGAGATGGATTTACAGAGGTTGGAGGCAAGCGCAGTTCAGTTAAATGGCAGCCCTAGGACTGCAAAGTGGTTGGTCTCTGGTTCTTTGTGGGCTGCTTTGTTTAACTGAGACTCCTGTGTCCTGTGAAAGCTCGAGAAGAGATTTCAGGGGCTACCTACCAGCCTGTAAGGGGTGGAGAAAAGACACCTGGGCCCTTGCAGAGCCCTGAGGCTTCTGAGGAGTTGAAGGGACAGGAGGTAGATCAATGAAGTGGGTAAGACTGCAGGGGTGAGTGAGGGATGTCTGGCCTGAGACTCCCCAGGTTAAGACCCCTGCAAGTCCTCAGGGATGCCTATTCCATTCTCTGCCTTGGGAGGAGGGTGGCTACCTGTAAATTGGGACTGGTTATGGTATTTGCCCGTTAGGGTTTTTATAAAGCATGAAACAAGGTAACGTCTGTGAATTGTGGTTAAGGCATGGCTTGGCATGTAGTAAACATTCACAAGGAGAGGGAGCAAGGTCATGGTCTGGCCGGGAGAGCAGCAGCTGAGCCCTACTGGGCCACTGCAGCCAGCACCGGCTCAGGAGGAGCAAGTCCAGACTGACAACAGTCCCTACACCCAGGGACATGCGACAACCTGCCCACCACCAGCGCAGCCTTCTTTCCTTCCTTCCTGTCCCTGCACTCCTGGGATGATTCAAATGGAGGTTGAAATTCAGAAAGGCAAAGCAGTCAAGCAGAGAACAGGTTCAAGTTTGGAGATCAGGGCTATGCCCCGGCTTTTCAGTTTGCTGTGTGTGGACTCTCAGGCAAGTGACTTAATTCTCAGATCCTCAGTTTCTCCCTCCTAAAAGAAAACAATTGATAAATGACTTCCCCAAAAGGCGTTATTAGCATAAATTAAGAAGCTGTGTGAAGGTGTCTCTCAAAATGTCTGTTTCTGGTTTTATTATTTATTTTTTTCAACCCTGCAGCTGGTGAACAGCAGAGTGGGTCCGAGATCTAGGATTTTGGAGGCTGTAGGGCCACAGGAATGGAGAACGTGAGAAGCTAATGATCTGGGTAAGGGTGGCTCAAGGATTTACTGTTCACCTACCTTCATTCTTGGATCTGTGCAAGGAATTAAAGTATAAAGTAGAGTAAAAACTGAGCAAACTAGTCGTGGTGCCTGAATCCAGAACCACCAGTGTGTTTCATGAGTAGCCGTGGTTGGGTCTTATACTGGTATGTATACATGGACAGTTGGTGAGGCTCCATTAACTCCTTCAAAGAACAAATATTACTAAGCATCTGCTATGTGTGTGTGAGGCCCCATGCGAGGCTCTTGGGGCTACAGAAAATGACAGCAGGCACTGTTCTTGAGGATCATATGACAGTTCATAGGTTTAAAAGCAGCAGGAGGAGTGTGATAAGGGCGTGGCAGTGGAACGCACATGGAGACACGGTGGAAAATGCCCATATGTATTTGGTTTGGAGCTACCAGGGAAGATTTCCAGGAGAAGTGACACTGGAGCTGGCAGAGCTAAGAGAAGCAAGGGATCAGTAGGGACAAAGATATGAGATGAGAAAGCACGCAGAGAACACTTGAGAACTACGTGTTTGGCGCAGTCGGGCACAGCACAAATACTCGTGAATGGAGGTGATGGGGCTGGGTTGAGACGCCCCCTGAGGAGGGCCTTGTGCATTGTGCTGGGGAGGCTGCACTTTGTGCTGCAGGTGCATGGAAGCCATATACAGCTTTTTATGGAGAGTTTAAGTTCTAAATTTTTCATCTGGTAGAGATTGAAGCAGAAATTGGACTGGGGTAAGGAAAAACTGGAGATGAGGAAATCAACAGAGGCGCAATGGAAATGTCCAGCTGGGAAAAGAGGGAGTCTTGAACTACACAATCACAGCGATATAGTCCCTAATGATGACAGGGACTCAAAATACAGAAAATACATTTATGGGTTTGTGTGTGAATACCTGAACATGTGTATGTGCATACTACACACATACACACAGCCGCCCACACACATAGTACTGGCTGATTCTATTTTGACTATGACATGTTGGCATGAATCCCACCTTTCTCCCAGCCCCCCCAGTGGAACCCCTGCTCTCGGCCTAGCTCTGGCTCTCCCCTTCCATGGTTGCCTTAGATATGTCATATTCTCTTACTTTTCTGCTGTGGTAAACCCAAATGGCTTTTCACTTCCACACTAACCTCAAACCCAGAGTTTGAGGTGATTAAATACTGCCTGTGAGGTTGTGGTGCTGGAAACTTCTTCCCCAACAATGTAAGAGCAAGGAGCGCAGTGTGCCTGGACACACACACAGCGTACCCAGGGCTGTGTGGCTAAAGAGCAGCTGCAATCAGACCTTTAAGTAACATGCAATTACAGCTACCAAGGGAAGGGGAAATTAGCATTTACTGTGGACTTTTATAAACAAATGCAAAAAAGAAGAGAAAAAGGTACACACTGAAAAAAAGTACTTAATGTGCCTTTGTTAAAACAAAAACTCTTACTCAAGAAAACAGAGAAATTCTTGTGAAGTGTAGGGTGAATTTGGATGACACATCTTTCAAGTTTCTGAAACTCTTACTAATAGGATGTCAACATCTGTAAAGGGGTGAGGCAGTTAACTAGCATTTACTGGTTACCTACTTTGTGTCAGATAAGGTGGGTAGAAAGCACTTAAAGTAGATATATTATCTCTTTTAATCCTCAAAATAACCTTCGGAGGTTGGAACTGTTATCTACTTTCCATATATAGGAAACTTTAGAAAAGCGAGATCACATAGCCTTCCCAAGATCAACAGCTGGTAAGTGGCAAGGTCAAGATGCAAGGCAGTGTCCCTGGACTTCCAAAGCCTCAGCCTCTTCCATTGCACTGCCTTGTTTATCTCCTTATCAAAATGTGAAAGACCGCATTTCCAGATCTGAAAGGAAAGCCCTCCGGAAGTCACTGTCAGAGCCTGGTCCATGTCTCTAGATAATGTTAGATTGGAAGGGCCTGTGGAGTGATCAACACCAATGCCTTACAAACAGAAGACAAGTTCCCAGGTCACAGGGCTAAGAAGTAAGGCCACCCACTCTACCATTAATGTCTTTTTCTGTCCCTGGGTAACGTTCTTTCTTTTACACCAGGCTAAGGGTATCCTGTCTCAGGAGGTTTCCCACAAAAGTTTGCTGTTATTTTATGGAATCATGATATTTCTATCCTTGCCTGTCTAAAAAAGAAGCTGGAGAAGTGATACTGCCTCCTTTTGCAGATTTATTCCATGGAAATGCATGAGCTGAGACTCCCTAATGCACACAATCTACTTCCACAAGATCCTACCAGAGGATGCATAAGAAGTGATTAAATCACAGCAAAGTGGCTTTATTTACAATTAGTGCTCAATGTCTTGAAACACAAACCTCCCACCCAAATATTTAAATCAAGAATAAACATCTCCCCCACACGTTGCCATAAGCAGTTCCTGCTGGTGTAAAAGCATACATCGAAGCATCTGTGTCCAGGATACAAACAAGGACTCCCCACAAGAAGGGCTCAGAAGACATCTCGGTGTGGTAGTGTCTGTCCAAGATCCTGGACCTGAGCTTTATTCTGAGTTTGAATTCAAAGCCAATTTTCTCTTGAAGGAAAAAATAATCATAAATTCAGGTATGTGGATCTCAATGATGTCTTGAACAGAAACCTCTTCTAGTTTTTTTCCACATTAAAGCAGATCACTTCAAGGTATAAAACACTGAATATCCTTCCAAATTAAGGTACAGAGATATTTCTGCTCTAAGGGTTATGTGAGTCAAAGTCTCCAAGATGGGGAGACAATTTGGAATATAATTCTCCAATATTTTTGTTATTAGTGAGTGACTAGGGGCAGAGTGTGGTTGAGTGAAGGTGGGAGAGAAGTGAGTGAGCAGAGCTGGTGGAAACCAGATTCCACCTCTGAGTGTGTGGACTCAGCATCTGTTGTGGGGCAGAAAGAGTGGCTGTGAGGCCAGAGTTGCTCTTGGCAACTCACCACCCTCAGGTTTCTGACTCCAATTCCACCATTCCCTCACTAGTAAGAAAGGTATACAATTAAATGATAATTGGGTGAGAGCAAACTTTGATATAGGAAGAAAAGAAAAGAAAACAAAAACACGCTGTATGGCACTCTTTTGGTGTTTAGGATGAATTCCTGCAAGAACATCTGGTGCACAGGATCCTGTGATAGGAGAGCTCAAGTCTGGTGGAGAGCCACAGAGCATGTTAGCACAGGAAGCCTCCACAGTATCGACAGAAGGAGAGTGGGGGTTTTCTAAAGCTAAGAGGACTCAGGGTCTGATTTCCTTGAAGTTTAGTGGCCCTGAAGTCCCTTAAGGTGCAGCTATAATGGGTTGTGGCTGTGGTCTGTGGAGGTGAGTGGCTGTGACACCAGTGTTTGAGCGACAGCTCTAGCACATGACTAACACTTGCTCAAAACATTACCTGGTACCACAGGTTCTCTCACTAACTTGACAGGCCATGGTCATTCAGCCGGGTCTTTTATTTTTTTTAAGGAGCTCTTAAGATATAACCAAACCATAACGGCCATTATGTACTCAGCAGCCATTCATCTGATCCTTAGGTACTCAGCAGTCACTCATCTGATCCTGATCTACTACACCTTGCCCACTGCAAACCTCCATCCTCACTCCTCTCTCACCTTTACCTCTCATTCTATCTGCCATGTTATTTCTTGATGTTCTCCAACATGATACACACTCCAATTCTTCTTGACCTTACCACTAGCCAACCTCTCTGTACAGGTTCCTTTCTCCTTTGTTTGGTGTAGCCACCATTGATACCCCAGGGTACATCTCTCCTCTCAGCCCCCAGGATCTCATCTACAGGATTTTGCCCTTTCTCCATTTTCTCAGAGGGAATGATAAGGAGCATTGTGTTTTCAGCTCCCTAGGGCCAACTTGTCTCTATTTCATTGAGATCAATAGAAAACACACATGAGGGCCGGCACTGGGGCTCAATAGGCTAATCCTCCGCCTTGCGGCACTGGCACACCAGGTTCTAGTCCTGGTTGGGGCGCCAGATCCTATCCTGGTTGCCCCTCTTCCAGGCCAGCTCTCTGCTGTGGCCAGGGAAGGCAGTGGAGGATGGCCCAAGTGCTTAGGCCCTGCACCCCATGGGAGACCAGGAGAAGCACCTGGCTCCTGCCTTCAGATCAGTGCGCTGCGCCGGCCACAGTGCGCCAGCCGTGGCAGCCATTGGAGAGTGAACCAATGGCAGAAGGAAGACCTTTCTCTCTGTCTCTCTCTCTCACTGTCCACTCTGCCTGAAAAAAAAAAACAAAAAACAAAAAACAAAAAAAAAAAAAACCACACACACGAGTAGATCTCAAAACAATGTGTATACAATATATATTTAAATCAAGTATAAATTTTAGTAACTCTTACATAATTCTCTAGGCTCAGTACCATGTCCTGATAGTAAATAGAAAAGAAGAAAGTGAGAGGAAAGTCTTCTTCTAACTTATTTGGTAAATATATTAAGAAAGCAACAGCAAAATTAACAACATAAGTTAAGACAGAAATGGAATTATAACACAAAAACCAAAGAGAAGTGCCACAGAAAAGATTAACTGACCAAAAATGCTAGCAGAGCACTTCCTCCCTTAATGGGTTGGTGGGAACTTGCACTTCAGAGACAAACCAATGAAATAAATGCTTCCCCCTGGAAAGTAGAGACCCACGAGTCCCTCAGATCTATAAACCATCGTTAAATGGATGCAAATGTGTTTACAGCCTTCCTTCTTTGAAGCTACAATATCATGAAATGTTTACAGTGTTAGATTCTATTATAAAATTTGCTCTTTTGAAGAGGAAGTGAATTAAAGGAAATCACTACAGTTATACTACACAGAGTAAGTTATACATGATCAAAGACTCAGGAAATCTATAGTATACAACCAAGGATCTTTTATAATTGTGCAAAAACTGTAAGTCAACTATCTCCCAATAATTTATCATTCTGGATAACTTTTCATCATTGGATTTTCCATGATGACTGGTATCATGCTTGGAGTCATACCATGTGACAGACAACCTCACCCAGGTGGTACCAAACAAAGAATGAAAAACAAGAGTAGGCTTACAATGGTATTCTTGTTGCTGATTCTATAAATTTCACCTCTTTTTAAAAATCTAAAGAGTTTTTTGCTTGGACATGTGGCTGACACTGGGTTGAACTAGCCAAGAAAATCATTCCTGCAAGGTTCTGATTTTTCTATTTTTGTTCTTCAGAAATCACAGTTCATAAAGACAAACTAGGACTTGGCGAAGAGAAAGGCAAGCTAAATTTCAATCCAATGGAGAAAGTGACAGCACTTTGCCCATGGAGGGCCAAATCTGTAAAAGCTTCATATTGCATGAATTCCAAATCCATATTTTTAGTCTACCCAAGTTTTCTTTTAAAAAATAAGAGAAGGAAAGGAAAAATATCATAGGAAGGAAATTTTCATCTAGCAAATATACTTTCCAATGTATGAGCATTCTTTTTTTATTTTCAGTGTAAGTGATTATTCTTTCTCTAAGGGTTTGGGGGAAACCACAAAAAAAAAAAAAAAAAAAAAAGAAAAGAAAAGAAAAAGGAGGAAGTCCCTTGAGTTCCTATAGGTGTTAAAATAGTCTAATTTGTGGTACAGTGGGTTAAGCCACCGCATACAATGCCAGCATTCCGTATGGGCACCAGTTCAAGTTACGGCTGCTCCACTTTCAATCCAGCTCCCTGCTAATGCACCTGGGAGGGCAACGGAAGATGGCCCAAGTGCTTGGGCTCCTGCCACCCACCTAGAAGATCAGGATGAAATTCCTGGCTCCTGGCTCCTAGCTCCTGGTTTTGGTCCAGCCCAACCAAGGCTGTTGTGGCTATTTGGGGAGTGAACCAGTGGATGGAAGATCTCTTTCTCTGTCTTTCAAATAAAAAAATAAATATAAAAAAATAGAATTTCACTCATGACTTTTGTATTCAGAGCAGTGATACTTGTTATTGCTTAGGAAGTCGGGCACTGTTCCATAATGTCAAAAACACCAGCTAACACAATCATGTATGTACTCAGCAAGTCTGAGCCTTGTCTCCACTTTGGGAGATAAAATTATAACCA
Source organism: Oryctolagus cuniculus (assembly GCF_051225735.1). Taxonomy (NCBI): domain Eukaryota; kingdom Metazoa; phylum Chordata; class Mammalia; order Lagomorpha; family Leporidae; genus Oryctolagus; species Oryctolagus cuniculus. The sequence goes on from NC_142867.1 coordinate 77,865,603, forward strand.
GACCATTGCTTTGAGAGAACAGAACCAGAATGTAAATGGTTAGTTAATAAATGTCTAGTTAATAAAGATCACTGACACCAATATTTATATTAAAATATAAAAGTTCCCATGAGAGCATTTCAGGCATGGAAAGCCAAGACACTGTGGCAAAACAAAACAAAACAAAAAAGAGGCCTACATGAAGAATCTCTGTGAATGAGACCCCAGAGGAAAGAAGGGGGCCATCAAAGAGGGATGTACTTTTCTCTGAAGGGAGGAGAGAACCTACACTTTGCCTATGGCTTTGCCTAAATACTGACAGATACTGTGGACTCAAAAGGCTTCCATAGCTTGGGCAACTCATGACAAAGAGCCTTGGGTGATCACTGACATCATACATAAGAATGTTAATTGTTAAATTAACAGCAGGAGTCACTGTACATGCACTCCCCATGCAGGACCTCTGTACTAAATGAATTGCACTATGAGATTTAACTGTAAAATTTGTTCTCAGTTTTTTATATTTTGTGTGTGTGTGTGCATGTGCAAATAGTTGAAATCTTTACTTAGCATAGAGTTGGTTTTCTGTGTATAAAGTTAATTGAAAATGAATCTTAAAGGAGAATAGGACTGGGAATGGGAGAGGGAGGAGGAGGTAGAAAGGGAATGGGGGAGGGAGGGTGGGTATGGTGGGGAGAATCATTGTATTCCTAAAGATGTATTCATGAAATTTATACTCATTAAATAAAAGTTTTTTTTTTTTTTTAAAGGAAAACAATAGAAGGGCCCAAGTCCAAAATCCCTCACATTTTCACAAGTTCCAAAGTATCCCTTAAGGAATTTCATGTTTTGAAAAAAGTATGCATTCAATCATGTATTTATTTTCCAATTTTTAAAACACAGAAGTGCCAAGAACTTTTGATACTGGCATGAGATAACCAGTATTAATAGTTTTATTTTGCTTAATTCTGGGCAAAGACAAAAGAATGTGTTAAGCTGTGTAAATTTATGATGAATAAATATAAGGTTTCCATTAGGTGTTTTGGAATATTGACAATAGCTCTTGGATTCCTATTCTTGCTATTATGAAACTCAAGGAATTCTGGAAAGAACTCAGCCTCCTTCCCTAGCCGTCCCATATCCATGTCCCCCTCACTGTCAGTGCTATTAGGTCCTTCTTCCTCATCTCCCTCCTGGGAACTGAATAAATGTCTTACTAGTTTCCCTGACTCTGTTCTTGTCTCCTACCTGTCTAAAGCTCATAGCCCAAAGGGTCACTTTCCAGTGTTTCCTTCAACCTTCAGCACTAAAGTCAAACTCTATGTTCAGGCAGAGAGCATTCTCAACACTCACATCCCATGGCTTACATCCCAGACCCATCACTCCACACCCTCTACCCTCCCTCCAGGGTCACTCTCACTCTCCCACACCAGACACTCTGGGCATCATGGTACTTCAGTATCCTTGGGGATTGGTTCCAGAATTCAGCCTCCCCAACCACACACACACCAGATACTAAAACCTGAGGATGCTCAAGTCCCTTTGATGAAATATCATTGTATTTATATAAAACCTATGTACACCCTCCCATAAACTTTAAGTTACCTCTAGATTATTTATAATACATAAAACAGTATAAATGCTAATTAGTTGTTTCATTGTATGTCTAGGTAATTATAACAAGAACCAAAGTGTATATATATATATATATATGTTCAGTACAGAAACAACTTTTTTTTCTCAAATATTTTCAAGCTGCCACTGGCTAGATGTAGAACATACAGCTGGCAAGGGCTGACTGCATTTGCTAAGAACATCTTTCCCCTACCTTGTCTGCCAAGAGATTTCTGCTATATGTATCTTTTTGGTCTTAGCACTAGCAAGCCACAAAAAAGAAGTCACCCTAGGAAAGAAATTAGAGTTATTTTGTGCAACACATTACTTACATAATTTAACATAGGAATTTAGTCACTCACTTTAAGAACTTTCCTACCTTTCTCTTCTCCCCTCCAGGGTAAAAATTACTTGGACACATTAGGAATCACTTGCCATACACACTAATATTCTGCTTTGTGTGCATGAGTCTGTCCCTTCTCTGGACTTAAACTTCCTTGAGGACATGGATCATGAAACTGGCATGGTGTCTAGACACAGTAGATGCTTAGCTAGTGCTTGTTGAATAAATCAATGATCTCATGGAATCTGGGATTAAGTCTTGCTGCTGCCCCTCACTATCTGGGAGATCATGGGCAACTCAATTCTGAGGGCCCCTCTAGAACCCCTATAAAACAAAGGTAATAATACCTGACTCACAACATTTGTGTTTGGATCAGATGAGATAGCCAATCAGGAAGTACTTAATAAAATCTAATGACAAAATGCAAGTATTTTATCTCCTTATTATCATGAAGTATGCTAATGACATGATCACAATAACCATAATTGGTCATGATTAGATTTCATTTGAGACTTATTTTATATTTTTTATATTTTTATATTTATATTTTATTATTTTGATTTTATATTTTTTATTTTATGTATTTTATATTTATCAAGTGCTTTTTGTGGGAGGTTTTATAGTGGTGGTAATTTTATGAGGAATAGAGAACATGGGGCAGAAAAATAAAGATCAAGCCCTGGTAAATCTGGGGGATTTCTATCCTCTCCCTGACACCCACCACCTCCCAGCCCCCATCTTCTCTTGCTCCTATGACTTCACTGGCTTCAAACGGGTCTTTCTGCTTCCACTTTTGCCCCCGGCCCCAAACCTGCTCTCCACAACAGCTAATAGAAATATCTATTATTAGTGTAGATGAGGTCAAACTACTTCTTGCTTAGAACCATTTAATAGTATCCAGTTTTACAGAGGATGAAACCCATTGCAAATCTCACAAACTCACAGGCTGTATGTTCAACTCACCCCTGAACTCCCTGGGCTTTTTGCAATTCACTCCCTTAATCATTATACTCTTGCTGGACTCTCTATTGTTAGTGCCTAGAACCTGCTGTGTTAAGTTATGTGTTGCCTTCAGACTCTACGTGAACTATTTCTGTGCCCAAACACTTGTCCCAGTTTCTCCTCATATTGGATTCTCTTTCTTAGATATATTCTTAAAAAAAAAAAAAAAAAAAAAAAAAAAAAAAAAAAAAAAAAACCACCTCTGATAGAGGTCTTCCCTTACCATATGAAATAGATCCAATGTTATTCTGTCACACTCTACCCTATTTATTCCTTCCCCACCACCAATAACCATGTTGATAATTTTGGTTTTTTATTTATTTGCTATCTTTCTCACCAAATTATATATTCAAAAAAGAGAAAGTACATAACTGTCAGGTTTACAATGTTATTTCAAATACCTAACAGTGCCTGGTATATGACAGGTGATCAATAAATACTGGATGGCTGGATGGCTGGATGGTTGGATCAATGGAGAGACAGGGAAGGAAGTAAAGAGATGAGATCTAGGACAGGAATCAGGACAACATAAATGAACAAGTCTTCTTAGGTTGGCAGCTCTGAGCAACTTAAGGGTACTATGAAGACCCTTAGGATAGTAATGTGTTAGGAAGAATAGGCCATGGAAACAGGAGGTGAAAGAGCTATAGACAAAGCTTACTTTCTTCACAACACTTCCTCTCCTTGAAAATAATATATGTAACACAACAATAAGAGTACCTGGTAGGTTTGTGTTAGCCTGGCGTTTAAAATGCCAGCTTGTATACAGGCATCCCATGTTGGGGTGTCTGGGTTTGAGTCCAAATTGCATTCCCAATTATAGATTCCTACTAACATGCACCCTGGGAGGACGCAGGTGATGGCTCAAATAGTTGGTTCACTGCATCCATGCTAGAGACTTGGATTGAGTTCTTGGCTCCTAGTTTTGGCCTGAGACGCCCATGCTGTTGTGGACATTTAAGGAGTGAGCCAGTGAGAACAAATGCTTCTCTCTCTCTCTCCCCCAACTCCCTCCTTTCTTCCTTCTTAAACACATATTTTTTGAAAGAGTATCTGATATGGCTAGCATTATGTAAGTGTTTGCTATTATTATTTATTTTTTCTTTCCTTTCCTTTTTTTTTTTTTTTTTTGGACAGGCAGAGTTAGAGAGAAACAGAGAGAAAGGTCTTCCTTTTCCATTGGTTCACCCCCCCAAATGGCCGCCACAGCCGGTGCGCTGCGGCCGGTGTGCTGAGCCGATCTGAAGCCAGGAGCCAGGTGCTTCCTCCTGGTCTCCCATGCGGGTGCAGGGCCCAAGCACTTGGACCATCCTCCACTGCCTTCCTGGGCCACAGCAAAGAGCTGGACTGGAAGAGGAGCAACCGGGACAGAATCTGGTGCCCCAACCGGGACTAGAACCCAGGGTGCCGGCAACACAGGCAGAGGATTAGCCAAGTGAGCCGCGGCGTGGGCATGCTATTATTATTTCTAATGCTATTGTCCTAGGGATTTCAAGTCCCAGACATAGCACTGGTCTTGTCCAATTAACTGATAGAAAATCATAGAACACTGAACAGTTCAGTCCACAAGACAACAGCTAAGGCTGCACAGGACCCTGCAGTGCTGCAGCTGAGGTCGGTTACTGAAGGAGATCGGTTATTGGAGATAACTGGAGGTTCCAGGAGGATCGTCCCTGTGCTGGGCGGGTCCTCTCTCTTGGTGCTACCTATCTGGCTGCCCCCCCCAGGATCTACACCACCATCCCTCCGAAAAGGTTAGGCAGCTTCTGTGGCTCCTTGTATACAGGACAACTGCCAGCAGGCTCTTGGAGTATGAGAATAGAGGAAACGTTTCAGCTTTGACAGGTGGAATTCAAAGCATGTTTCTAAAATTGGATTTCTAAAGTGGATTTTTTTTCCTCCACACCAGTCATCTCTACTCCTGTTTCGCCAAGCAATGACTGCATTACTATTCACTGTCCTTGGGGCCTCAAGTGATTTTCCCAGTCAAAACAAAACTGGACTAGAAGAGACCAAAAATAACATAAGGGAGGTAAGAAAGAAGAGGATGACGTGAGGGTGAGCTTACCACGCCTCACTAGCTGCACTGCAGCAACCTTTTAACTTTTGTGCTAAACTAGTGTGGCAGACCGTGTCTTATCTTGCCATCTTGCTAGATCATCTCATGGGACTTGACAGTGATAGGATGGTGATCAACAGAAAGACAGACTCAGCTAAATTTGTTTTTTTTTTTTTTTTTTTTTTCCAGAGTTAGTTTTGAAAACCTTTGTTAGAATGTGCCAAAACTTTGGGACAAATTCTGAGATTCTTGATGATGGCCCATCTTCAACACCAGGCTCAACTTCCAGAAGTACCAGCTTTTAAAAGAACACTTGAATTTCTCTTGCTAGAGATATTTTTACTTAAGGTTTTTCAAATTCAGGCTCAAGCTCCATCACTGAGGTCTCCACTTAACCTGCTGCTCTCCTGACACACTCCTCTTCTTCACAAATCAGATACAGTCCATGCCCATGGAGAATGAGCTCTGATCCCTCAGTCTTCACCTCTTTCTTTGAAATGGAACTCTACAGGGCCAGCACTGTGGTGCAGCGGCCTAGGCCTCTGCTTGTGGTGCCAGCATCCCATGTGGGCAGCGGTTTGAGTCCTGGCTGCTCCAATTCCAGTCCAGCTTTCTGCTATGGTCTGGAAAGGCAGTGGAGGATGGCCCTGGTGCTTGGGCCCCTGTAACTGCGTGGGGGGCCTGCAGGAAGCTCTTGGATCCTGGCTTCAGATGGACTCAGCTGTTGAGGCCATTTGGAGAGTGGACCAGTGCATGGAAGACCTCTCCTCTCTCTCTGTCTCCCGTCTCTCTGTAGCTCTGCCTCTCAAATCAATGAGTGAATCTTGGAAGGAAGGAAGGAAGGAAGGAAGGAAGGAAGGAAGGAAGGAAGGAAGGAAAGGAGGGAAGGAAGGAAAGGAGGGAAGGAGGGAGGGAGGGGACTCTAAGAGGGCGTGGAACCTATTCAATGCTGCTGTGTCTGTGGCTTCTGCAGGCCATACAAGGCTTCACACTGTGTTAGGAGGGAGCAGGAGCTTTAGAGATGTGGACTACATGAGAATTGATCGGACACTCCCAATGTTCTTTACATACATTTTCACCTCATTATTATAGCAATCTGTCAAGTAGGTTCATTTTATTATCCCCACTCACATATGAGGAAACTGAGGCTCAGAGAAACAAAGTGCCCTTCCCAAGATGCCACAGCGAGGGAATCGAAGGGCTGGGATTGGAATCTTAGGCTTTTTTTTTTTTTTTTTTTTTTTTTTTGACAGGCAGAGTGGACAGTGAGAGAGAGAGACAGAGAGAAAGGTCTTCCTTTGCCTTTGGTTCACCCTCCAATGGCCGCTGCGGCCGGCGCGCTGCAGCCGGCACACCGCGCTGATCCAAAGGCAGGAGCCAGGTGCTTATCCTGGTTTCCCATGGGGTGCAGGGCCCAAGCACTTGGGCCATCCTCCACTGCACTCCCTGGCCACAGCAGAGAGCTGGTATGGAAGAGGGGCAACCGGGACAAAATCCGGTGCCCCAATCGGGACTAGAACCCGGTGTGCCGGCGCCGCTAGGCGGAGGATTAGCCTATTGAGCCATGGCGCCGGCCCTTAGGCTTTTCTGATTCCAAATACCTAAATTTTAAGCAGTGTGCTCGGGCTCCAAATACCTGGTCTTAGGCTACGCCCACTGGCGGTCATGCACGAATGATTCCAGCTGACTACTTTCCTTTTACTACCACCTCCATCTCAAAATCCTTAAGCTATTGCTAGCTAGAACAGGTGTAAATCTGATGTCTTTGCAGGAGCCCAAGGATGAAAATGTATGATGTCATCATGAAGGCACTGTTCTTCAGACTCTCATAAGGAAATGTATTTCCAAAATCCATATTGGTATGATGAATGAATGCCCTTGGATTTCAAATTTCTCCAAGTCCTAAGGACAGTTCTAAGCATATTTTACATGACCACATAGAATCTTCCACCATCTTTTCATAATAGATGGCAGGTGGGGTTGGTGTATTATCAGTCCGGTTTCTGGTCTGCTGAGGAGGGGGCAATGAGGAAGGAATTCACGTATCTAAGTTTTGCTGAGGGAACTGTGAGGACGTTATTGTGCTGGCTACAGTCTCCTGGACCCAAAGGAGGCATAAGTGATGGAGACAGACCCACACACTAATAAATGTGCTGTGAGGACGCATGTGGGAGAGAGCCAAGACCCTGCATGTGCTGAATGCCAATGCAATCCAGAGGAAGAACAAGCTGCATCCATGGGCATTACTGAGGAAGGCAGCATGGCAGAGGCGACCCTGGAGAGCCTGAAGTGTGCAACATACAAGCAAGGAAAAGTATCAGATCACAGATGTTAAGGTTCCAATACTCTGTAGAACTGGGAATTTTAAAATATTATTTGCTTCCCTGTAAATGAGGTCCCTTATAGCTATATTATTACTTAATTTCTGGGCATTCAACCACACAAAAGTAATGGATGGCTATTCTGAGACAGAATGCCATTTTCTCTCTTAGTCTGGCCTAAACAGCTTCTCCGCCTCCACTTCTGCACTGCTGTTGGAAGCATTTCTTCATCTGTCGTCCACAGCACTTACATGAATATCCTTCTCATTATAGCTACCCACTAAAGTGAAACTGTCCTCTTACCAACTGATCCTCGCCTTTATCCTTGATACTCCATAAGTTCTGCAAAGCAGAAGAAGGAATATTGTATCCACCATGGTGTCTCCACTGCCTAAAACAGAATAGGAACTCAGCCAATAACCACTGAATAAATTTAATATATAAACAATGTGTCTTGGGATAATTACATGTATTTAGAGCAGGGGTGGGGAAACTTTTTCCAGCCAAGGACCATTTGGATATTTATAACATCATTCACAGACCATACAAAATTACCAATTTAAAAATTATTCTACTATAGATTTATTGAATTTCTAATCCTGCCACAGTTGCCTTGGCAGGGCCAGACCAATTTATTTCATTGGCCTTATATGGCCCGTGGGCCATTCCCTTTCCCTGATTTATAGGGTGAGGATGAGGCACCCAGTGATCTTTAAAATTCCTCTAACTCCAAGGTTCTATTAATCTAATAGAACCACAGCAGGGAGCAAGGAATGGCTTAGCTACTACCTAAGGTCACAGCACATCCAGCATCAGGCACTCATATCAAGTAAGAGGGAAGAACTTGCACATTCAGAAAAGGACTTGCACACTGGAAGTGGCAATACAGCACAGAGAATGAGGGTGCAGTATTAATACCAGATGGCCTAGATTCAAGACTTGGTTCTGCCAAGTATGCACTGCATGACTTTGGGCAAGTTAGTTAGTATTCTCCTGTCTCTGTTTTTTTTATTTATACCATCAGAATAATAACAGTGTCTCCCTCAAAAGTTGTGTTAGTGTATTAAATGGGTTAATGTACATAAACTACTTAGAACAATTCCTACCACATCACATGTCTTAAAAACTGTTAGTTGCGGGGCGGCACCGTGGTTCATTTGGTTAATCCTCCGCCTGCGGTGCTGGCATCCCATACAGGTGCTGTGTTCTAGTCTTGGTTGCTCCTCTTCCAGTCCAGCTCTTTGCTGTGGTCCGGGAAGGCAGTGGAGGATGGCCCAAGTGCTTGGGCCCCTGTACCTGCATGGGAGACCAGGAGGAAGCACCTGGCTCCTGGCTTTGGATTGGCACAGTGCACCAGCTGTAGCAGCCATTGCAGGGTGAACCAACAGAAGGAAGACCTTTCTCTCTGTCTCTCTCTCTCTCATTGTCTAACTCTGCCTGTCAAATAAAAAAAAATAAAAAAAATAAACCTGTTAGTTGCTATAATTAGTATTTGAGCTCCCGCAATAGTGCTATCAAAAGAAATTCAGTCTAATGGGGAACTGGGTTGGAATTCTCAACAGTTTTCCAAAGCCAGAGCGAGAGAAGGAATAGAGACTGTGTACTGACTGGAGACTAGTCCCATTACATACTTGATGGCCCCTCTCCTGTGTGGAAGTCGCAGGATAGCCCCTTAACCTAAAGGAGATGTTAACTGATGGAGGTGTTTACTTCCTCCTTCTGTTTTCTGAAACAGTGAAGCAAAAGAAAACAAAACAAAGCAGTCAGCACAGACCACTTCTCCAGGATTCCATCTTATAGGACCAATGTATGTATGGTTCATAGCCAGTAAGACAGAACAAGACAAAATGCTTTCTAGAAAGTAATATTCTCAGGTTGCCAATCATTCAACTGTATCCTATCTAGTTCTCAATAGTTACTCTGAAGAAAAATGCAGCTTCCATTTTCTCTTTTTCAAGTTCCTCAAAAGATGATCTTTCCATCAAAAATCCTTCTCAAATGACTGGGTACAGTTTACTCTTTTACTGTGTCCTTTTGGTAGAAAATGTGTTCTAACCAGGCTGCCCAGCAACGCTTGGGTACAAAATGAATGCATGCTTTTAACCACTGACCTCGGCACCCCCAATTGTAGGGTATCAGTCAGATTTTCTTCACACAATCATAGAGCATTTTTTGTGCTCTGAAGCAAAAAGGCCGTTGGATACCACCCCAAAGGACTTCCCAGTGCACTTTCTACACATCAAAGTGAAGACTTTTGAAGCTGACTGTAACCCATGTTTTTTGCAGAAAAAAGAAGTACTGCACATTAGCGATCCATTCGCAATAATTATAAAGTCAAAGGACTTTTCCACCTCTCACAGAATACAGATTTTGAAAGAAAAAAGGCAGACTATAAAAGAAACCTCTGGTAGAAATGACAAAAATATAAACTAAAAGAAAGTCATAAACCTCACAGCTTACAAGGGCCAAGGACACCAAGACAAGATAAACTATAAACAGGGAAAAAAAAAGTGAGCCTAAAAAGTGTCCAAAGAAAGTCTATATATAGAGTCCAGACTTATTAGATTGATTTAAGATGCCAGTTGGCCCAGGTCTGAGCCAATACCACATATTTCTGTATGAGATATGCCCTCCAGTGCTGCTGCTAACATGATCTAGATTTAGCTGTTTACAACTGCTTTTAGAACTGGCAGCAAGCAGATTCTTGTGTTAACATTTTGTTATTACATGAAGCTAAATGTATCGCCTCTAGAAGACAACTAATTGCAAAGCTTGAAATAAGACTACTCTAGAGGGATGTCCATCTATGCATTACATATAGGTCAACTTCTCAAAGTCGGTCTGAATGTTATTTACTTGAGTCTAAAAATTTATTTCCTCACAGAAGCTGTAACCTAAAATTTAAAAGACAATGGGGGCCAGTGCTTTGACATAGTGCGTAGGGCCCTACTTTTAATCCAGCTGTCTGCTGTGGCCTGGGAAAGCAGTAGAAGATGCCCCAAGTCCTTGGGCCCCTGCACCCACATTTGAGACTGGGAGGAGGCCCTGGCTCCTGGCTTCGGATTAGCACAGCTCAGGCCATTGCAACCAATTGGGGAGTGAGCCAGCAGATGGAAGATTCTCTCTCCCCCACCCCCCCGCCCCGCCTCTCCTCTTTGTGTAACTCTGACTTTCAAATAAATAAATAAATCTTAAAAAAAAGACAATGGAGTATTAAAGAAACTTACATAATGGGAAAGTAAACTCCGCATAATCCCATTTTCACATGTTTACTTCCTAGGCTTTTGACAGGGTTACATATTGTTGCAGCAAATTTATGTAATAGATTTCATTTAGTATTTTTCATTTTGAATTTAGCTTTCATTGACATGAACCAACAGTTCCGAAGTCTTCGTAACAACCACCACACAAATGCTTTTTTAATACTCAATGTTATTTTTTTGCAGAACAATTCAGCTATGTATAACAACATGTTTGTGAGAAATACTTTCTGAGCATCAACTCAAGGTTCAAAAACTAGCAAATCTCTCCCTTTCAACTCCTGTAACCCCAGCCCCAGTCTCCTCGGCTTTCAGAAGCCTAGGAGAGGAAGTGTCCCTGATGGGCTTCCCTTGTCTTCCACAGTGGTGTTGCATCACAGGAGCACATAAAGAGCTCAGAACTGGGATGAAGGCACCAAGGGCTCAACACGGAGGGTGAGAGTTATGGGAAGCTGGCGATGGTGATGGGAGCTGGGGTCTCTTTCATCTGGCCCACGTTCTAGATATCTTCCCTTTGGTTTTTGCCTTGTTTCTTCCTTTGGAACCTCTGGTTCCAAGGCACCACCTGGGTTTTCTACCTAGGACCTCCTCCTTCTTCCCTGGGTTCTGTTTAATGCTGGGAAAGCAGGAAACAAACAGAGTAAACTTCTCTGTGCTGCACTTCTCCAGCACGTCACTCTGTGGTGGGCCCCTGGGCACCCACAAGGCTAATGTGAGATGTAGCCACACCCCAGGAGGACATATCAACATCACAAATGTGAGAGGGCAGGCACCAGGCTGAAAGGAGGGGGCTTTAGTGAAAGGAGAGGTGAAGGAAAGGGATGAGAGAAGGAGCCGCAGCAGACAAATCTCAGAACTACTTACTCGTTTAATGAATATCATCAGTTAAATATCTGGAATATAGTAATGAGCGAATAGACAGAAATCCCCATCTAAATGGAGCTTAAATTACAGTGAAGGCATGTAAACAATAAACCAGAGATACAGTAAATTAAATCATGTGTTAGAAAGTGCCACATCAGAGAAGGTAAAATATGTTAAAGAGGATCAAACATGTTGACTGGACTGCTTATGACTTCAAATGGGGTGCCCACAGTAGGTCTCATTGAGAAATGAGAAGCCCTAAAGCAGGGAGAGAGTTAACCATGTGACTTTTTAGGAGATATAGGCTCTAGGAAGAAGGATCAGCCAGCACAAAGACTCTGGGTAGGAGCAGCCTAGAGTGTTTGAGGAAAAGCAGGGAGGCCAATGTGCTTGGGGCAGTAAGGAAGATGGGTAGCAAAAGATGAGTTCAGAGAGAACCAATCATGCATTCACATGAAACATAAGCCAGTGTTTCTGAAGTCTTCATAATGATCACACAAATGCCTATGCAACACACAATATAAAAGCATGACTGTGCCATTGTGTTGAGAATAAGCAAGAGGAGCTAAATTGGTAGGAAAAAGGCTAGTGGGGAGGTTTCTGTTACCCAGCAAAGACATGTTGGGGGCTCAAATCAGGATGGGGCTGTGGTGAGCAGGGGTTGGATTCCAGGTTTAGTCTGAAGGTAGAGCAACAAAGTTTTCTGGTGGGTTGGAAATGGCATTTGAAAGAAAGAGAAGGACCAATGATGTGTCCAAGGTCTTAGTATTCAAAGGGTGCATAATAGACACAGTGGCAATGGTTGAAAAAAGCTGGAAATTGGGAAACCAGTTAGGAAGCTCCTCCATAATCTAGATAGCAGGAGAACACAGCTGGTGGTAGTGGGGATGCAGAGAAACACATGGATTTTAAAGCCTGGGTAAAACTGACAGAGCAAAAGAATGAAAGTTTTAGATCACCATTTTGTGTCAGTATCCTCAATATCCACCCATCTTCCTTTAATGGCATAAAATTTTTAGTTGAATACATAAGCATCCAGCAGAAGATTCTGTTTCCCAGGTTGTCTTACAGGTAGGAGCAGCATGTGATGAACTTCTGGCTACTTGGATACAAGTAAAAGTGATGCTTACGACTTCCAACTTGTACCCTTAGGAGGCATTTCCCTTTTCCTTTGGTTGCTGTGTGGAACTGACAGGGCAAGTAAGAGTAACCATCTTGCACCATAAAATGTAAAATATGCACTGAAGTGGCAAACAAAATCAAGCTACATCCAAAGCCCCAGGTGTCGGCTAAGAGTTGCTCATAAGAGAGAAATACACTTTTCTCCAGTTTAAGCTTCTGTGTTCAGGGTTTGCTTCATTACAATTGTCCATACTTTAGTTTAATACAGGTTCTTCAAGCTATTACCAACACAAAGCCCCAATGCCACATGTTTACCAATCCCACAAAGCTAGAATAATATTCAACAGGGAAGGATTTGATGCCAACCTGCCTCTGCTTGCTTGTTCCTAAAATATCTGAACAGTATGTAGGCTTCAATGTCCTAAGTCATTGCACAAGAGGCCAGGGCTGTAGAACATTGCTGCTTCTGGACCTATTATTTACTTGATAATCCATTGATTCTCTTTTGGTCAGGAGGCCTGATTCTACATCAAATCTGAAGCAGAGGTCTTGGGAGCTATATCATGTTATCTGCCTTCAGGACAGAAAACAGCATCACCAGCACATTTCTAATGCTCCACGCAACCTAAACATCCTCTCCTGGTCAAGCTTTGAGCCAAAGCTGCGTGACACACTCCCCCTTACCAACAGGAGGCAAGATCACGTTCTACAGTGACACCAAACAAAAGCATAGAAACCTTATTTGAAGGGAAATTGTAGCTGGGGGTGGGGGCTTTCTAATTAATCACAGAAGGGCTTCAGCTGAAACCTGCATGGTTTCAGATGTGCAGCCAATACTGCAGCAGTGGCCATCCAGCCTTCACAGGGTCACTGACCTCAGTCTGTGTGGAGGAACCTCACCTGTGCTGCCCTGCAGTGTCTGAGGGCCCACTACATGAAATGTTCTGGCCCACAGTCACAGAGATTTGCCCAAAAATTCTCTTCATTAATTATTTCCCTGAATACCAAGTTCAAGAGATAAAAGAAAATTACAGAGAAGCAGGTAAGGGATTAGTGGAATTTTATGGCAAAACTCACCCTTGGCACATGGGCTGAAGGGGTAGAATTATGCAGTCTTGGAAATAACACACCCCTTCAGTGAACAGCCTAATGATTTGGGCCAAGTAGCTGTATTTCCTCCAAAATGGGTCAAACGTAGGCATTTGTCTAGGAAATGAGAGCACTGGCCTGAAGTCATGACATTAGATTAATACAGTTGAGAGGCAAGGGGCTATAAAATGATTGGGATCTTTTAAAGAGTGATTGCTTATTTGCTCAGGTCAGACAAACAATATCATGTGCAAGACAGAGCATCTGTGTTCACCATGTTCGGGGTCCTGTGTGGAAGACAAACCAAGCAGCCCTTATTGCTCAGTGCCTGAAGAAGACAGACCCCTTAAGCTAATCACATCTCACAGTTTGTGGCTCTCAATCTGAGTAACTCCGCACTAGATCCTCTGTAAGGGTGCTTTCTACCCCAATTCTGGAAGTCGTCCACATGATCACCTAATATTTAGCCTATTTGAAAAGTGAGTTCACGGGGACTATCTCATATGATCCTCACAGAGAAGGGGTGACATGGGTAGAGGAGCTTCTGAGATTCATCACGGATCATACAGCCAGCACATAATGGAGCTAGGACCAGGACCCAGTGACTGCACATCAACAATGCTTGCCTTGTTCCGTAGCTCTTCTTCTCTCAGAGAATTCTGCCTCCTGACCTCCCTCTGACCTCAAACTTCACTTAAATGCCTCTCCTGATCTGTCAAAAGTGGGTGGCAGATCTACTGACCCCATTCCAAGAATGTAATGCCGGTTGCTAGATCTTTCAGGAACTGCCCATCACAGATGGAGGGCAATCACAGTGCATGAAGCCCAGTCCCTGACCCCAAAGAGCTCACATTCTAGCACAAAACAGTCCACCCACGGACCTGCCCACTAACTGCTACCCTGAAGACCCTACAAAGCTGCCCTTCTCTTTTCTTTCCTCATTGTATTGCTTAACTGCTGCAGAATCCTTGCATCTGGATGATGGAAAGCACCAAGTCTTGGGCCTTCTCTGGAGAGTCCCTGAGCACAGGAAGTCAGCAGGACAGTCCAAGACGGGCAGTCCAGTGGGAGAAAAGGCGGCATGCACAGCTGCTCCCTGGCAGGGCTGCTCCTTCCACGGCTTCCTTCTTTCCTCAGTGGTCAGAGAATGGGAGACAAGGTCACCCTAGATGCCCTCATCAACCCACACTGGCATCCACTGACTTCGGGGATGTATAAACGATGCATAACTTCAGAAAAACATGGGGTCCCACATATTTATGGATAGATTCCCATTTATGTTACTTGGGAGTCAAAGATTTACATTATGGATCAGAGTAGGGGTGGGTATGCTTCCAGAGGTCCAAAATCTAGAGTTTAAAACTGGCATTTGAGCTCTGCCTTTATTTTCTTAACTATTCACAAAGAAATAAGTGCTGTTTGGTTAATATGCTGGCACGTCTAAGGGAGTTATTGTCAAAATGCTTAGAGCCTGTCGTGGGAATTTACTGTTTTGCTCTCCAGCATCCATCCGTCCTACCCTGCTAACAATACCCAGATTTATGGTGGGGAAGCCACATCCCCTTTATTTTAATCTAGTTAGTGTAGGCAGCCCTACCTTAATCTCTATCTTTAACTCCATGGGTAGGATACAACAGTGTTAAGTTAACCATAATTAGTTTGGGAATGGGAAGAGAATGCATTCAGAGTCAATAAGAAAATTCACTTCCTTTCTCTTCTACAGGAGCTACCAGAAAAGATGAGTCCCTCTATTCCCGGAAAGTGTGGTGCAAGGACAGGAGATGGGTGGTTGTGGCAATGTTGGGATGAAAGGCTCCACTGGCTGGACCCCAAGGATAAAGCTGACATAGCAAAGGCAGAGCAGAGCAGGGTGCCAGAGAGAACCCACATCTTTATGAATGCCATCTGGACTTCTGGGTCAAGCCTTGCCTGCAAGCCTTCCTCTAAATTTCTAGTTAAAGGAGGCTTTTGTTTACTTAATCCAGTCTGCATTTTCTATCACTTACTGCAAAGTAATTCAAAGTGATGTAAACACCTGGAATACTTTGGAGAGTAGTAGTGTATGAGAAATTAAAGTCTTTGGGGTACAAAAAGAAGGAAGTCGATGTGATAGGTAGAAGCTGAAAGAAAGACTTATTTCCTTAGCTTAATAACATTTTTATTTGGCAGTAATTGCTTATTTATCCAGTACTTTATATAGTTGAAAGCCAAGTTTCAAATTCGATGATTCCTTTGATTGTCACAATAATCAAGTGAAGTAGGAATGGTGAGTCTACCAGAGCATCCATGTTAGGCTGAAGGAAGTGGAGTCTCAAGGAGATGAAATGAGATGCTCATATAAATTTGTGGAGGAAAGGAGGAGGTGAGCCTCAAATCCAGTTCAGTTGCTTCTGTCTCTCTCTGCCCAATCCCCTAATTCAAAGACACTAACTCCATCCCCAGAAACAGACATGTGTGCTCTTAGTTAACACTCATAGGTTAACAGCGGATTGAACTTGAACAGAGCATTGGAGATCTGGACCCAGAGACAGGATCTGCACTATCTAGCTGGTGACCTTGGGCAAGTCCCCACTTGTCTTGTTTTCTGCAAAAGGGGATGTTTGAACTAGAATTTCTAATGCCCCTTCACACTCTAAAATCTCTGCCATTCTAGATCTTGCTGTGCTCACTCTGGAATTAATCTTTTCCCCAAAATAATAATCAAAGCTTTATCTGACATTTATTTTCTCAGAGGTGGCCAGGTACTGTGCTAAGAATCCCACCTCCATATCTCTGCAAATCTCACAACATTTCTAAAACACCTGCATCTCTTTAACAGATACAAAAACTTAGACCCATAAGGGCGATCCGGGTAAAATGAACTGTCCAAGACCAAAAGAACTAATAAGCATCAAGGGGAGATCAGACTGACCATGGTGATCTTACCCTGGTCTATATCGTTATTCCTGAAGCAATTAGGCTCCCTGCATTACTGGTCACCACTCTTCATGAGAAAGAGGAGAGGGGAAAGAGAAAATCAAACCAAATCACACCAAGCCCCTGCAAGGCCAAGCGGAAAACCGCTGGACGGGTGCCCGGGATGAGCCTTCCCAGGCCAGGGGGCGGGGCGGCCTTCCCCACCAGCCACAGGATCGCCGCGGGGAGCCTATCTCTCGGGCCCCTTACCTTGTTGAGATGCGGGTTTCTGGTGACATCGTATCCTCTCTTCTTCAGAGGCACAGGGCGCGCCGGGCTGGACTTGGAGTGGCAGGCTCGCGTGGGTGCACAGGGTGCCCCTCGCGCGAGGGTGCCGCAGGCCTGGCCCGACCGAAGAGCCAGCCGCGCGTTAGTGCCCAGCGCCGCGCCCATGGTCCTTGCGCAGACCTGGCACCGGGGAGAGACCAAGGTCAGGGGCGCCTTCTAGCCAGCCAGGACCGACGCGCGCAGCAGGGCACTGGGCCTGAGCCCAGAACGTGTCCTCCGGGAGAGAGCAAGGGCGCGCCAAGGGTTAAAGGCTCCAGCCCCCGCCGCCTGTCACCACCCCGCCTCCGCTCAAGGCCACCTGCTCAGCTCTCTCTGCTGCGGGGTGTCAGGCCTCAGCAAGTGCCAGGCAAAGAGAAAGCAAGCCCGAAAAAGCAGATCCGTGCGGGTGATAGCCCGCGCCACCCCCGCACTCAACCCGGAGAAGAAGCGGCTGCGCAGCGCGCGGGGGTGCGGGGGTCCCTGCACTCCCAATCCTGCCCGGGAATTTGCCTCGGTGGCTCTTGTCCTGTCTCACCTGCGCTGGTCCCGGAGCTGATGTCTAGGCGGATCCGCTGCGGGGCAGGCGGGGCGAGACGCTGCGGTTCGTTGTTCCTCTCCTGCCAATGGCTGGAGCGCTCCAGCGGCCTCCTGCTTGCGGGGCTGGTGCGTCCTCAATCCTTTCTTCGCAGTGCAGTGCAGTGCGGGCTGCCTTTGAGGACGCGGCAAGTTGCCTCACAGCTGCGCGTGCACCTGCCTCCTCAGTGACAAGATGAAGCTCAGAACGGCCCCCTGGGACTCTGCACCTTGACAAGAGTGAAGGCACCTGGGGAGGCCGGCGTTCAGGGACCTCATGCTGCCTCGTGCTGTCCAGCACAGCAGCTGTGAGCTGCATGCTATTGTGTGCCCTTAAGTAAATTGATTAACTTGGAAGAACATTTTAAAATGCAGTTCCCCGGTCACACTAGCCGCGTTTCTCGTGTTGCAGAGCCACCTGTACCCAGACACAGAGCACTTCCATGTTCACAGTTACTAAGAGTGGTCCTGGGGACTCATTGAGTCTGCCATGGATTATTGGGGCCACGCTGGGATCTCAGGGCCCCTGTCACCCTCAGCTTCATTTTACGCTTTGTCCACAAAGTAATCAGGAGATAACTTTTACAGTAAACATTTCATTCTTTGGGGGGCCTTCTGACTCCTGCTGACTGCTTCAAGTTCATCACACTCTGCTCTCTACCTTCTTCTGGGTTCTAGCCTCACTCGCTCCTCCCTGCTTCCCTACCCCACCCAGGAGCCTGCCACCCCAGGGTCCTTGTGCTTACCATTGCCTCTGTTGGAACACTTACACTCTGACCTTCCAAACGACTGCCTCATTTCCATCCATCTCCACGGATTCCTCAGCTCTAAGACCTTTCCTCTGTTCCATCCAAGGTTGGCCTCCACTAGGGAATATATAGGGAAGGGGGTTTCCTTCATAGAACTTAACACAGGTGGTAATTAGCTTGTTTCTCTGGTTGGTTATTGTCTGATCCCCCACCCCCACCCCCCCATCCCAGAAAGCAGACTTCGTGACCAGAGGCTCCACGTGTAACTCCTCATTGCCTTGCCTGCTGCCTGGCACACAGTTGCACAAGAAATAGTTGTCCGTTGAATGAAGGGAAGTGACAGCCTCCCTCAGGGATTGTGAGCCTTTGGACTGAGTGCCAGACAGGTGCCATGGCCTTCTGCTGACTCCTCTTCAAAAGTCACCTGCCAAGGTGTTAGTTCTGCTCTCTGTCCAAAGTGGGGTTCGGTAACAAGCTCAGGGCTGCTCCTGCCTGAGTTCAGGAGTCCTGCATCTCAGCCACGGCTTTCTCCTCACTCAGTCTCTCCCCTCTCTGGTCTCTATTCCTACTTGTAGTGTGAATGATCTGTGTAGAGCAGGGCTTTCTAAAACAGAATCAGAATTACCTGGTGGGGGGGCAAAAATATCCCATCTATGGGTGTACTCTTGGACTGTCCATTTATTTGACAAAAGCCTGTAAACAATCTTTTCATTTCCTTTAAGCCAGTTTGAGCTAGATTTTTGATCATCTGCAACAAAAAATGTTAACTAATTCCTTCCAACACTTTTTATATTTGCATATCTTCCACAACTCTACAAGCAACTTGAAAGCAGAGATTGTATTGTGTGTGTTTGTGTGTGTGTATGTGCGCACGCATGCATATGCTTTTATCTTGGAACCTAGCACATAGCAAACCATCCAAAATGGTTTGTTGATCAAATCTGCCTGCTCTTGCTCAGTACAATGACCTTGCCTTCACCTCAGTCATTTGAAACTCAGCTAGAAACCAGGATGTAAATAGAGTTCTCCAAACAAGCATATATAATTTTTTATAACATCAATTTACTAAAGTTTGTGCAGTTTACATATGAGTCTCTTTCATGTCCTCACCTGCAGCCCATATTCCCTTAATCCAGACATAAATATAGCAGTGCTGTTTTTTTTTTCTTTTGTGTGTGTTTGCTCTTCGGCCACAATAAAGGAAAAGTGGGGAAGGCAGGTGCACCAGGTGCAGCATCAGAAGGAGGAGGGGCTTCTTGGTTCTAGAGTTGCGCAGGGACCCAGGTTCCCCCTGTCTTGCTGCTCTCTCCTTCTCCAGACACTGTTGTCTTCCGTAGAGAAGCACTGGCACTACACTGGCATCCTAGCCTGCAGGAAAGGAGGGCAAGTGACTCCTTTTAACAAAGTGATGTAGAAGTTGTACACATTACTCCACCTATGGTGTTTAGATAAAAACTGTCACATCATCACATCAAGGGATAAGGAAGGCTGGGAAGCAATGTTGCCAATGGGATGGACATGTACTTGCTCTGCTAAAGCTCAGTAGGGGAGTCCATTACTAAAGGGCTGAAGGAGAAAATGGTTGCCAGGAACCAGTAACTAGAAGCCTAGATTATAATACTTCGCTTTACCCTAAAGTGCTGTGCATGCAGTGGGTGCTCAGAAACTGTTAGCTAATATTAGTATTGACATCTGTGGTTTCCATCTCCGGTTTCAAGGCAATTTCCTTATTTTTAGAGCTGAACATAGGATTTCAAAGATCAGATTCAGAATGATGGAAATATTGCAGAATTGCTTCTTTTTTTTCTTTTTTTATAAACGCTTGTGTCGAGGGCTGACTTTCAATAGCAGAATTTCTTCCAACTGCATACTAGCACTAAGTAAATGAATGAGTCTCTGTAATTTGTCTTGGCCCCTCTCCCTTCACATCCCATTTACTGAATTTTGCCATCATTGTAATGTTCCCTGGGATGACAGGGAAGGAATTCCATTCCATGCTCTCTTGGACAGAGGCTCCATATTCCAAAGTGCCCTTAGTACCTTTGCATTTTTGCTGTGATTATGGAGATTTTCATCTCTACCTGTTGCCCTACTGGGTTGTGAGTTCCTTAAGGACTGGAACCACCGCTGACAGTAATTTGCAACTCCTGTATCTGGGACAGTGCTTAGCACTACAATGCATTCACTTTATGGAATTAAATGAAATTCATGATTCAAATTTGTGCATAATTTCCCAAAGAGTGGACTTAATTGAAACTCAACTTCATACATTGTTAAAAAGATATCAAAAGAGCTACAAGTTAGAGGCTTAATTCAGTCTGCTAGCTTGAAAGAAGATCGTTTGCCTTCTGAATTCAGATTTTATGACCCTACACATAGATTTTTTTAAAATTTATTTTATTTATTTGAAAGAGTTACAGAGAGAGGTAGAGAAAGAGAGAGATCTTCCATCCACTGGTTCACTCCCCAGATGGCTGCAATGACTGGAGCTGCACTGATCTGAAGCCAGGAGTCAGGAGCTTCTTCTAGGTCTCCCACATGGGTGCAGGGGCCCAAAGACTTGGGCCATCTTCTACTGCTTTCCCAGGCCATAGCAGAGAGCTGGACTAGAAGAGGAGCAGCTGGGACTAGAACTGGTGCCCATATGGGATGCTGGCGTTTTAGGCCAGGGTGTTAACCCACTGCACCACAGTACCAGCCCCCATACACATAGATTTTTAGAAGGTCAGCTAAAAATTCACTATTGTTTAGCTAATTTCATTGCTTCATGCATTTATTCATAATACTCAAGATGGCCTCCAAGATAATTCATTAATTCATATTGCTGCTATCATTTTTGTAAATGCTTCAACATAAACACTTGCTGTATCTTCCAGTGAAGTCTTGTTTTTCCTTCACAACTCCCCTCAAATAAGACCTCCTGCCCCATCTTCCTAGCTTCCCCGCCTGCAGCTCACCCTTCCTTCCTGATGCTCCCCAAACTCTGTTGTGTTTCTCCTATTGTGGTTTTGTAATCTGTCTCTCTGTGAAGTGATTTATTAATCTATCTGTCTTCTCTGCTTCTCACAGGGGATCGTGGAGGTAGAAGAACAGCTTTGAGTTCAGACAGTCCAGACTCTCCCAGCGACTAGCTTGTGTGATATTGAGTATTGTGTGTGGCCCTTTTAAGTCTCACCATCCTTGTGACAAAAACCCAGATCTAATACGATTTTTCATATTGATTTTTGGTAGATTTATTTATTTAATTAAAGTATATTTTATTATTTTTCAAATTTGTTTGCTAAGCAGAGACAGAGAGCTGCCATATGCTGTTTCATTCCCCAATTGCCCAGGACTGGGCTGAGACTAAGCCAGAAGTAGCTAGGAGATGGAAGCTTAATTCAGGTATCCCATACATGGGTGACAAGAGTTCCTTGAGCCATCACTGCTGCCCACCAAGGTCTACACCAGCAGAAAATGGGGCCATGTTGCAGTTGATTTCTCAACAATGTTGCAGTGGATTCATTTCTGAGAGGAGGAGCGTGGTGGGGGCAAGAGGCGCGAATCACCACACAGACCCCGGGAGTCAGGTGAAAGCAGGCTTTAGGCAAGCAGCTCGCAGACTCGTTTATTTGAGTTAGTACAACAGCTTATATAGCCAAGACCAGCCAATCTGGTCAAGGGGCGGTCTATGCCCCAACTAATCACAGCCTGTTGCCAGGCAGTTTCCAAAGCTATCCAATCACAGCCTGTTGCCAGGCAGGCTCCATTGCCAGGTGGGATTCAAAGCCGTTCCTGAGTAACTGACGCTCGCTTGCCTGTGGCCACCTTGGCATGGCCTTCTCATTCCACCACAGGGCCAGGAGCCAGAGTTAGGCATTGAACCCAGGCACTTCGTTGTGGGATGCAAGTAACTTAATTGCTAGGATAAATGTCTGTTTCCTAGAGGGACATTTTAAGTGCTTCTTCCTTGCCAGACACTGGTCTAAGCACTTTATAAATACTAACACAACTTCATAATTTTTATAAAATACTGAGTGGTTAGTTCTTCCAATTCCAAATCTATATTTCTATATTTTGGTTTATGGCTTGAGTTTGAATCCTTCAAACTCTTTGGCAATAGGTTGCCTGCTAACTTCTGCCAGTAGGGGGCCATAGAGGGAGGTTCAAGACTGGAGAAGGGAGATTTCCTGCTCTTGGTTCCTTTCAGGAAACCCCAATAGCTGCCCTTCAATCAGCATCAGTTGTTGGTCCCAGAGTCCTTCCACACCGTGGATCCATGCTCACCAGAACTCCTCCCCACCCCCAGACTGCGCAGTGGGTCTCTTGCTGCACGCATCCTGCTTCTGAGGTCCCAGGCTTTCTCTTTGCTCCTTCAGCCTCAGAGATGGGAGCCCCTCCTTTGGTTACCACCTGTGGCTGCCTCAACATTCCCTTCCTTCTCATCCCACCTTCTAGTGCCAGTGAAACCAGTCCTTTATATTAAATTCCCTTTCTGAGATATATCTTGTATGGTTCTGTTGTTTCTGCTGGCCTTGGTCTAACAAAGGTTGGCACAATTATCCCTACTTTATAAATGAGCAAACAAAGCCCAGAGAAGATAAAAGACTTGCCTGAAATGGACTGGGATTGAAAGCCAGGCTTCAGGTGCCATGGTGGTCCCAGGACAGGAAGGGGCCAATTTGTGAAGTGGTCAGCCAGCCTGGTATGTACTGAGCCCTGCAGGGACAGTGGCCCTCTGACCTTCACTCATCATCCATGGTCCTTCCTCATCTCTCTTCAGCCTTGCATCTTACTGGACACCTAGCCTGGGGTTGTGTGAAATCAATGACTGTTGGATTGAGTTGGACTGCACTGACTGGGAAGGACAAAGTAGCTTACAAAGGACTTGAGTGAGGAAAGGACATGGGGAGATGGTGGGGACATGAAGTCACTCTATCCTACCCCTTTGATCTTCTGCCCTCTGGAGCTATTTCCTTTCTCTTTGGAGCATTCTCTTTCTCTCTTTCTTTCCCATTTTTCAAAATTTTGTTTTATTTTTAATTGGCATATAGTAATTACACAAACTAATGTGGTACAAGATGATGTTTCCATGCATGAATACATTCTGTAATGGTCAAATCGGGATAATTGGCATATCTGTCTACCTCTCTTATCCCTCTCCCCTCCTTCCTACCATTTTCCCCCTGTCCTGTTATACCTTGCATTCTTGATTGCAGCTTTCTATTTGTTAAGCAAGAATAAACAGTTTCCTGATGTTATAAAAATACCACAAAGAGAAATGAAAGAACAATTTTCTTGGATAGCAGAAGACTTATTTTTTTTTCTGTAGTATTGTATTCTGCTCTCTGTTCTGTTGCACTGTGGTAATTTTGCTTATTTACTTATTTACTTGATGGAGAGACAGTACACACTCTTGTCTCCTGGTTCGATCCCTTAATTCTCTCAAAAGCTGAGGCTGGGCCAGGCCAAAGCTGGGAGCCAGGAACTTGATCCACCCAACTACTTGAGCCATCACTGCCACCTCCCAGGGTCTGCTTTAGCAGAAAGTTGGAGTTAGAAGCTGGGGATGAAAATCAAACCTAAACACTCCAATGTGGGATGACAGGATAATAATTAGCAGCTTACCAGCTACATCACCGTGTGCCAGCTCCATTGTTGTGATGTTTAATACCTAATTTTAACAAGAAAAAATATGTTTTGCATTACTACATTTCGAATCAAGTGGCCCACTAGACTCAGTTATTCCTATATGCCGACACTGCAAAAACACGTTGAAATTTTAGTTTATAAATTCGTTTGGCCATCTACTCAAGTGTTAGATACATAGATACAAAACTGCTTCCAGACAGAAGGGTGCAACATCCTCCTTTTGTGTTTCTTACCAGCCTCCCTGCCTGGCTCCCAGTTAGTCCTGCAGCCAGGTCTCAACAGGCCTGCTTCCATCCCTAGGCTGGCCTACAGGACCACCTTTTATTTTCCTGGCTGGTCTGGGCACACGTTTCCATCCATTTCATGCATACGCCCACTTCCACCCTGCAGTAGGAGCTCCAAGAACAAAGTCACGTCCTTGACAGCAATGGCAAGGAGAGAACTAATAAGCAATACTTTTGTGTCCTTTCTAGGTCTCCAATTTCCTGGAGGTTGTTTCAAAAATCTATTTTCCGCCCTCCTGAAACACTCTATTCAGACTCTCCGTCCTCGGACAACCGCTGCACCGTTTCTCCATTATGCTCTGGGCCCCTCCGCCTTCTTCCTTACACAAAAGTTAGACAAAAAGGCAACTGTTGGAAAAAGGAAAGACACGGAAGCAGGAACCCATGGCAGCAGCTGCTGAGCCAAGCAGCTGATAAGGGGGAACAAATTTGTGCCCTGAGCTCTTATTTGGAGGTCAGGGCGGAGCCCAGCGGGATGAGGCCGCGGTGTATTGTCCGCGGTGGGATTTGCCCATCTGGGCCGTTCAGCATCCCCTGGACCAGCTGACCCCTGCCGCCGTCTGCTTCACGGGCTCCTCCCAGGGCTCCGGGCTTGTTAAACTGTAATGAGCATATCCTCCAGTTTCCTAATTGACTTTGGAACAGTCTCGACACACTTCCATAAGGGTAAAATCGTTCTTCCTGCTGATGGTCCCAGGTCTTGTTTCACAGTAGGACAAAAATCATTGACCATCTGGAAGAGTCCTGTCTGACGCTCTCACTTTAAGTGTTTTTTAAAGCGTGCCTTTTTTACGTGTATAACTGACAAGAAAAGGGCAGGCTATGCCTAGTGAACCTGTGTTCTCTTCAGTTTTTTATCACTTCAGTGGTTTTTTGTTTTCCCTTCTCACAAGGTTTAGCCACTCAACCCCTCCTCTCAGCTCCTATTCAGCCTCAAATCCCTTTGCCTGAATCAGAGATCTTTCCCGCAAAGAGAAGTAATTTGTTTCCTTTGTGGATTCACAGGCTCAGAGCCTGCTTGTGTGGTTTATTATTGTAATGGATGTTATCTGTGTCATCAGGCAACCCACAGAGCAGGCATTCACTGGGCTGTGAATCTGAATGTGGAGTCACACCAAAAAGCCAATATTTCTCCCTCCAATTGTTCACCAAAGGCACTTCAGTATCAGGAATTATTCATGCATCTAAGAGCAGGTGGGTTTGCTTTTCCTTAGCTTCCACTTTGGGCTTGGCTTCCAATCTTAAAACCTGGCTCAGCACAGGTGAAAGGGGAGACAGATCAAGCCGCAGTCTATGATAGGAGCCGCATCATAATTTCAAGCATCATAATTAACCACACACCTTACTGCCCAGCTTTTCTTTTTCTTTTTCTTTTTTTTTTTTTTTTTAAGGTTTGAGGCTGTTGTTTCAAAGCAGGTTTTGAGAGGAGCTCCATCAGCATGCTCTTTAACACTTTAATTTGCACAATAACATAAAGGATATGAGCCAAGGTTGCCTTTCAGGCTGTCATCTCTGAGCTTTGCCAACATAAATTCCAAGTTCTTTGTATAGTGGTTAGCAGTTTTCTCTTTGAAGTCAGACTATCTGAGTTTACATCCCATCTCTGCGACTCACTAGCAGAGTGATCCTGGGGGATTTACTTGATTTTTCTGAAGCTCAGCTGTATCTATAAAATGAGAATGAGAATAACAACATTTAGCTAATAGGGGGATTGTGAGGATTAAATACCTGGAACACAATAAATCTTCCATAAGTATTCAGTATTACGATTTCAATACTATCTCTGTATTCCCTCAAGGCAATTCTGCACACGTTGTAATTACTGAAAAAAAATTAAATTTCATCTAACCGAATTTTCAAACACACAGCTTTCAAAGGCTCAGTGTGAGACATCAGTATATCCCCAAAGTAAGAAATGGCCAGAGGTAGAGGCTCAGTGTTGAGTCTGAGTTTGGTTGTATTTAAATTATCATAGAACACACATATAAATGCCATGTTAGATATTCTATTAGGTTCTATTAAAATGGCAGTCATGTGACGGTCCCTCACCTATCTCCCATTGCAGGTAAGTTTACTTGCACCACTAGCTTCTAGTTTGCTAGCCCTACCCTCCCACACACATCTATCAAATATCAGGACCTCAGCTCACCCCAGTTTTGTGCCTACCTAGGAGTACACTAAGCAGAGAGGTATTTTATATAACCTGAGTAACAGCTCTGGCTCCTTCGTTCCACTTCTGCTATTGGACCTGTGGCCACATGTTCCAGTCCCCAGCACTGTCAAAATCCTGCTCAGATCTCCACTTATATCATTGGCCACTGTAACTGCTGAAGCCCCCTGGGTGGCTGCTATCTTAGGCCATGCTGTTGGAAACCCGTGCTGTTTTCTTCCTGTCTCTGCATTTCCAAGACTCCCCTATTTTTTTTTCTCCTGCTATGGCAGGAATCTAGAGGTGAAGGTCCTCTCAACATGGCTCTTCCTGACCTTCTACCTTCTTGGAAGAGGGCAGATCCACAACAGAAGGCATGGGACTCCATGGATTCAATTATATCTTTCCTTTTCCCAGAGATCACAAATGGTCCTGAGATGGAACCAGGCCAAAGCGAGTCCCAGGACAACCTCAAACCATGCTCTGAATGTCTGCTTCCTTCTGCTCCAGTCCCTGGCTCTGCTGCCAGCCTATACTGATAATACTTTTGTTATTCTGGGGGGAGGCATTTCTCTGTCTGTATTTGAGTTGCAATAGGCTAACCATGTTTAATAGACACAAATATGTAGGAATATGTCAGCCATTTGGAACTAGGCTCAAGTTTCTCTTCATGAGGTTCCAAGGCCCCAAGTAAATCAGCGATGTGCCCAGACAGCTATGTAAACATCCCAGAGCACTCTGTCACATGAAAGACATTTGTCTGCCTATTATATACAGGGGCCTCCGGAGGAAGCTGTGTAATTCTGCAGGCCCAGCTGAGATGCCCTGTCACATAGTTTCCAAAACATTTGCTGGAACAAGATGTGTGTGACAGAGATGTAGGGAAGATTGAATTTTTTTTTTTTTTATAAATCAGAAGTATTGAAGTTGAGTTGGAAGCTTTCTAAAACTCCTGGTAATTACAGAGTGCATAAGATTACATAATTCTAAAGTTGGAAGAGACCTGAGACCTCATCTAGGTTGTATAATAAATCAGAGGTGCTGCCAGAATAGAAACTTTCCTCCCTGAGAAGAGTTTGCTGGATGCAAGAAGAGACTCAGCAGCCCTGTCGTGGTAGGAGACCTAATGAGACGAACACCTTCTCTTGAGGGCGAATTCTTCCTTACATTTAAATCAGGAGGGTCACATTGAGTAACCTGGCTTTTCTCCTCTTATTTTTCTGCTTTTATGAAACTTCACATGACAGATAGGCATTTTCTCCTTTTTAGAGGAAAGTGAGAGGCTGGATTGATAAGTAATCCAGACACTGAGCTCTGGCGCTAACATAGAAAGTTTCAGGCAATTAACGTACTCTAAGTTTGGAATTTTTAAAGTAATCATGAATCTTGATAAGCTGCTACCAAGCCAAGAAGATGAAAATCCTGGATGGAATAAAAATCATGGATAATAGATGAGAGTTAGGATAAAAACTACCAAATTGGAACAGTATGTTTGCATTTTTAAAGTCTTACTTGCTGTTCTATATAGTGCATGACAGGATATTGAGTGGGATTTTTCTTATTAACTCAGGATTTTAGTGAAATCCCCAAGCTAAGGTCAATAGGTAGTACTCCCACACTTTATAAAGAAACTGAGGAGCCACCAGCCATGTCCTCTAGTGCTCTAAAGGAGTGGCCTTCACATTTTTAACTCCCTTTCCAATACCCTGTTAGCTAAAGACTAGAGTCTACAGCTGGGTGGTGTTGATAGACAAAGAAGTCTCCTGGGCAGCCATGCATGGAGATGAGAACTGCAGTAAGAGGGCCACCTGGTGTCCCAGTCTCTGGATAGATGCTTAGCACTCTGCTCAACTCGGTGGGACTGCCAGAGTGGACTTGCCATGTGGACCACCATAAGGCAGCTTATGAGAGAGCCTGAACAGGTGCCCTAGGAAGTGGAAACTTCTGAAGACAGAGGCTGACTGGAGTATTCAATGGAAGAGATCAGTTGCAGGTGTGATGACATAATGGCCTGGATGAGTGGAGATTCTTGAAGGCCAAGGTTTATCACAGAAAGTGGCTGACCTGAGTCATTTGGAGGTCTGCACTGGGTGAGCTCTTTGAGAGGAGAAAGAACCATACCAGCAAGAGGCTATGGAGTTCATCTCCCCACCTGGGAACTGAGCTGGTCATGAAAGTTCAACCAGGGAGCTCCTCACCTAAGTAGGTCACCTGTAAAGGTTTCCAGGAAAGCCTGTTCTCACATAGGATGACACAGCCAGATTGACCTGGGAAACCATGAAAGAATCACAAAGAGAATAATATGAATAAAAAGGCTTTTTGTGCCTTCCCTCCTTGGACTAATTTCCTGGGGCTTCCATAACAAATTACCATAAATTTGGTATCTTAAAATATCAGAAATTTATTTTCTCACAATTCTGGAGTTCAGAAATCCAACACCAAGGTGTCATCAGAGCTTCTCTCCCTGGTAAGGCCCTAGGGGACCTTCTATCCTTGTCTCTTCCCACTTCTAACAACTCCAGGTGATCCTTGGCTTC
Source organism: Oryctolagus cuniculus (assembly GCF_051225735.1). Taxonomy (NCBI): domain Eukaryota; kingdom Metazoa; phylum Chordata; class Mammalia; order Lagomorpha; family Leporidae; genus Oryctolagus; species Oryctolagus cuniculus. The sequence goes on from NC_142867.1 coordinate 77,894,401, forward strand.
TGGTTGCTCCATTCCAGTTGGTTCCCATGGTGCCATTGCCTCTTCTCTCTCTGTTTCTTTTTTGTTTTTCTTATAATGTTAGGCAGGATATTTAACTTGATTATGTATACAAAGGTCCTTTTTCCCAGATAAATTCACAATCATAGGTTCTGGGGATTAGGATATAGACAAATACTTTTGGGGATTACAATTCAACTTGCTACATTTCTTGTTTTCCTTTCCTCTGGTTAGGTAGGGACCAGAACTAACAGTGAGGTTACATCACATCAGAGTAACTCTGAAGTTTTGAGATTTGCTTGAGATTTTCTCAAGGGTTGTGAAGAGGCGGTCTGGACAGACATAACTGAAGGCAATGGTAGAAGGGATAAGAGGGTGTTTCCTGTTGTATTCCTTCAGTTTCAACATACTTGATATAACGAGTTACACTACTATTAGTAGTTATACACTTCTAACATGAGAGCTCTGGTTTGTTTTTAAAATAACAATTTAAAAATGAAACAAATAAGCCAATCCCAAAGGGACAAATACTACTTGTTCTCCCTGATAGGTGACAACTAACTGAGCACCAAAAAGGAAACATGTTAAAGTGAAATGAACACTATGAGAAACGGTGACTTGATCAGCCCTCACCCTGTTGATGAACAACTTAATATGTTATCCCTCTTAGTATTTTTTTTGTTTGTTCTACTTAATACTTTTGGTTGAATACTGTAATCAATGCACAATTATTCTTAAGTGCTGAAACTTAACTGAAAAGTGATTGCTGTTAAATGTAAGAGTGGGAATAAGAGAGGGAAGAGATGTGCAATTTGGGACATGCTCAAGCTGACTTACCTCAAACGGTAGAGTTAGAAACATACCAGGGGATTCCAATTCAATCCCATCAAGGTGGCATGTACCAATGCCATCTCACTAGTCCCAGTGATCAATTTCTGTTCACAATTGATTATAATGATAGGACTAAGAGCCAAAGGGATCACATAAACAAAAATAGTGTCTGCAAATACTAGCTGATAGAATAAAAAAGGGAGAGAACGATCCAACATGGGAAGTGAGATACACAGCAGACCCATAGAATGGCAGATGTCCTAAATAGCACTCTGGTCTCAGAATCGGCTCTTAAGGCATGCGGATCCAGCTGAAAAGCCCATGAGAGTATTCAGGCATGGAAAGCCAAGACATTCTGGGAAAAAAAAAACTAAATGAAAGATCTCCGCGAGTGAGATCCCAGTGGAAAGAACGGGTCATCAAAGAAGGAGGTACCTTTCTCTGAAGGGAGGAGAGAACTTCCACTTTGACCATGGCCTTGTCTAAAAATGATCAGAGTCAGTGAACTCAGGGGGCTTCCATAGCCTTGGCAGCTCATGACAAGAGACTAGGGTGATTACTGATGCCATAAACAAGAGTGTCCATTTGTTAAGTCAACAACAGGAGTCACTTGCACTTACTCCTCATGTAGGATCTTTGTCCTTAGTGTGCTGTACATTGAGATTTAATGCTATAACTAGTACTCAAACAGTATTTTTCATTTTATGTTTCTGTGTGGGAGCAAACTGTTGAAATCTTTACTTAATGTATGCTAAACTGATCTTCTGTATATAAAGAGAATCGAAAATGAATCTTGATGTGAATGGAAGGGGAGAGAGAGTGGGAAAGGGGAGGGTTGCGGGTTGGAGGGACGTTATGGGAGGAAGCCATTGTAATCCATAAGCTGTACTTTGGAAATTTATATTCATTAAATAAAAGTTTAAAAAATTAAAAAAAAAAAACTAAATGAAAGATCTCCACGAGTGAGATCCCAGTGGAAAGAACGGGTCATCAAAGAAAGAGGTACCTTTCTCTGAAGGGAGGAGAGAACTTCCACTTTGACCATGGCCTTGTCTAAATATGATCAGAGTCGGTGAACTCAGGGGGCTTCCATAGCCTTGGCAACTCATGACAAGAGACTAGGGTGATTACTGATGCCATAAACAAGAGTGTCCATTTGTTAAGTCAACAACAGGAGTCACTGTGCACTTACTCCTCATGTAGGATCTTTGTCCTTAGTGTGCTGTACATTGAGATTTAATGCTATAACTAGTACTCAAACAGTATTTTTCATTTTATGTTTCTGTGTGGGAGCAAACTGTTGAAGTCTTTACTTAATGTATGCTAAACTGATCTTCTGTATATAAAGAGAATCGAAAAAAAATGAAACATGTTGATATATGTTCTCTATGAACACCATATTCAGAAGGGGCTACCTATTTGGGATAAATACCCATAGAAATCCAGATTTCAAAAAATGTCAATCACTGAAGCAAGAAGACTGAGAGAACAAGCAGTTCTATTAACAGCAGGTGTTCTTGTCCACTTGCTTAACCACCAACTCCAGATATGAGTGATTAGGAAAATACAGAAGGATTATTACCTTCAAAATTCTAGGAATCCAGCCTTGTACCACTTCAGAGTTATAAGTGTTCTGTCACACTACTGGCCACATTGAATTGTTATTAATGGAAACTCAAAGATCAAATGAACTGCTAAAGAGACAGTTATCTTCTTAAAAAGTTGATTTTTTTGAGATTACAGTATATTTCAAACTTAAATACCTTTATGTTCTTCCATGCCTTTTAACTGTAATTGTTCATTTCAGCTAATGTTTTCATTTTGTTGCAATCTTTGTTGTGTTGATTCAGCTCTCATTCATAGTTTTGCATCATGAATACATTTAGTAAACTGGCCTTCTGGGACTGCATGAATGGGAACTTTGGGGACAGGACAGATTCAGAGACAGAACCCTGTAATGAGCCAGTGGAAACAACTGATCTAATATTCAGTCAGCTGAAATATCAACACTTAGAAGCTCTTATTAAGTATTTTTAGAGCATTGAAATACTAACAAAGTAAGCTAAAATCAAAGTCATTAAGAAAAGCTTACATGGTAAGGCAGGGCTCAACTACATTCTGCCCAATCCCCTTTCCCTTCTATTCCTATAGTTGCAGGCCTGCAAAGTGAAGATTCACTTTCATTTTAACGACTTTCAATAGTTGTAAGTCAAAAATAAAAGAATAGAGTAATGTATTTTCAAAAGGATATAAAATCCCCAGAAGACCAATTAACTCTAAGCTAACTGGAAAAATCATTGGCCTTCTTTTCTTTGTCCCCAATGATGGTTGAGGGTATTGTGGAAAGGGGACCAGAGAGCAATGAGAATTTAGTAAGAAGGAGAATTGACAAAAGAAGTAGATAATACACGAAGCTTCGAAATGAAGCAACTCTGGAGCACCTGAAGGTAGCTTATGGGCCACACAACATCCATAAATGAGGACCTCATCAAAACAAAGAATGCCATCCATTTAGATGCCACTGAACTGGAATGCCAAGGTTCTGTAACTACCTGTCAGATTTCCTACTGTGTAGAAGTGTCACTCCAGCAAGCATGGATCAATTGATTAGTCATTACGAAGAAAGTGAATGCTGTTGCCTAATTTCGAAGTGGTACCATTTAATTCCATTAATGCTATATCATGATACCAGGGTATAAAGAAGGATAACAAGATGGGAAACATAGATTTGATTGTTTTCTGTGCATATTTTTCATGCTTATATCACACTTAGTTATCCACGCCAGGAGTGGATGCTCTTGACTCACCATTGTTGTTGGTAAATCATTGCACAGACACATGAAAATATGTGGATGCCTCTGCCCTGGGTATCCTGACAGTGCCTGCGATCCTGGACCATATAGCATTTTCCAGGCAGTCATGGCTCCTTGGGAATTTGATCAGAATCCTGCCTGACTCACAAAGCCAAAACTTAGTGTGTCCCACATGCAGAATCACCCAAATGCTAAAATTGGAAAGCAATAAAGATGGGTATATAATGCCCCTAAACTAAAGCTTTGGTTGTCACAATGGAAGGCAATACAGGTTTTCTATGCTGAAAAGTCATAGACAACAGTGAACAGTTGATCTCTGGTTTTCAAGCACTATAAAGCATAAACCAAACTTTGACACTGGATATATTTAACCCAAGTTTATCTCTCACAATGGGATTACAACTTGGTTATTTCCTGAAGCAAATATAAACAACAGAACTTTGGAGAACAGATGTCTAAAAGCTAATGAATATGTGTGTGTGTGTGTGTGTGTGTGCAAAATAGGTATATAAATAGATGATATGTAAACAAGTTGGTGTTTTATTCCTTTTATTGGTCTGTCTGTAGATATAGCTTTATTTGTTGGCAGCCAAATTAGTAGATACCTTACAAACAGGCAGAATATACTTATTTCCTTATTGTGTTATTAACAATTTTATAATTATCTTTCAAGATGTCTACAGTTTGGGTTCATTAAGAAGGGATGTGTCAAAAAACGAATGCCATGGAGCTTCTTCTCTGAGGCAGGAACATGGGACTCATAGCTCCTGGCTTCTCCCACTTTGGGGACCTGAGGATTGCTACTCAGATTTCCCCAGCAGGGCTCTCAACTCTCCCTTCCCTGCTGTTGCGCAAGCATTTACCTCCTCCTGGGCACCCTTTCCTCACTGTTGTCTAAATCATAGACATTGTGCATGTCCGGTTTAAATATGCCACTGTACCCTCTAAGCTTTGCTTGAGATGCCTTTCCTCTCGGAACCCCCCCTACCACTCATCATCTTGGTCTTTCTTCAAGTGAATGAGTTTCCAAATCTTGACTCCCATTCCCCAAAGGTCCCTTCTCCCTTCTACAAATTCCATGTTTTGAAAATGTGCCACCCATGGAAGGGGAGAGGGAGTGGGAAAGGGGAGGGTTGAGGGTGGGAGGGACGTTATGGGGGGGAAGCCATTGTAATCCATAAGCCGTACTTTGGAAATTTATATTCATTAAATAAAAGTTAAAAAAAAAAGAAAGAAAGAAAATGTGCCACCCAAATAAATAAATTTATTTTTAAAAATTTATCTATTCGATAAATGATTTTTGTTTAGGCAGTTATTGTATAATTATCAATAACGTTATTTGGGGAGGTGATGTGATGTTTGGCACAGCACTTAAAGCATTGCTGGGTCAATATCCCTTATCAGAGCACCTGGTTCAAACACTGGCTCTGCTTCCAACTCCAACTTCCTGCTAATGGGTACCCTGGCAAGCAGCAGATGATGACTCAAGCAGTTGGATCCCTGCCTCCCATGCGGGAGATCAAATTGAGTACCCAGCTCCTGGTTTCAGTCTGGCATAGCCCTGGCTGTTGGGGGTACTTGGGTAGTGAATCAGCAGATGAGAAAGATACCTCTCTCTCTCCCCTTCTCTCTTTCTCTGTCTTTCTCTCCCCTTTCTTTCTCAATTCTCTTTCAAGTAAGTAAAAATATAATAAATAAAATATTCAATTATGTCTTTTTAGTTTATAATTATGAATTTCATAATCACATGAGTCATTTTCTTCTTTGTGGCACTAATTACAATAACAAGGGAAACAAAGAATCACCAGTTACTGTTCTAACTCCAGCTGTTTGCTATACTTGTATCCAAGGTTGGGCCTGTTCTGGACATGTTCCCTTGGAGTACTAAAACCACCAAATGTGTGTCAGTAAAACCATGGCACTCCACCCATCGTAGCCTAGAAATTCCAACTATGTCATCAGCAAGTAATCAAAGCTGCAGATGAGCATAAACCAAGCAGTGTTAACACGGAGCCAATAGTATTTCAGCTTAAAGAAGTCTGACCTTTTATTTCAGCAAGTGTGACACACTTTCAGTTTCTGCAAAGTTGAAATTACTTTCAACCTAAACCTTTGCTTTCTAAAATGAGTTCCTGGATCCTGGCTTCAGCCTGCACTAGCCCGGCCATGGCAGTCATTTGGGGAGTTAACCAGGAAATGGAAGATTCTCTCTCTCTCTTCCCTTCCCTTCCCTCCTCCTCCCTCCCTCCCTCCCTCCCTTCCTTCCTTCTTCCCTTCCTCCCTTCCCTTCCCTTCCCCTCCCCTCCCCTCCCCTCCCCTCTCCACTCCTCTCTCCTCTCCTCTTCCTTTCCTTTACTTCACTTCCCTTCTCTCTCCTTCTCTCTGCCTTTCAATTAAGATAAATGTTGAAAAAGTGAAGTAATCAATAAGTTTTGTCATCTTTTTTTAAAATAAATTTTTATTTATACAAGATGAACAAGTGTCATGTATTTCATATATACAGATTTAGGAGCACAGTGACTCTTCTCTCCCACTCACACTCCATTTCCCCCAACAAGACATACCAGGATTTTGTTATTGGCATACAGAATCTTATTTAAATATCAACCCTTCAATGAATGTATAATGAGATATTCATTTCTATGATGAATTTTAATATCAGTATCCTATCAGCTTAACATCTGATTCACACAACTGATTTGTCACAGTAGGTGATGAGTGTCTAGAGAGATGAGAAGAGGAATCACTAACTGAAGAGCTTATAGATTGCTCAATAAACTTACATGTTTCAGAACTCAATGATTCTGAAAGTAATGATGACCATGCAGGGGACATAACCTTTGGTGGTGACTGACAGCACTCCAGCTCATGAAACAAATTCATTAGATGAGATAGGGAGACACTTTCGGACCCAGGACAGGCAGGGCCTGCACCCCTGATAAGCAGGAGGTGCCTATAGAAGATATGATGAATCCATGCCATTCATCATTGCTTTAAGATTAAGGGTCTGGAATCTCTGAGGAGGGAGTGATATGGGCAGGAAGATAAGATTAAATTAATTAGATGCATGAGCTGGAAGACCATACTCCTCTTGCCCCAGCATGATCTCACACCTCTACCTGGTCCCACATGTATATGTCCACCTGTTCATCAGACTACGTAACCACTCCCCTTTTGGGAGTGAATAAAAAGCATGGAATGCGCTGGGCCCTCCTTGGCTCTCCCACGCCTCCAGGTGTATAGCCTTTTGGCCACCCCTCACCTGTTTCGCCCATGTGCCACAAAGTTTTGTGGTCATTCTTGACTGTGTGGTTTCTCCTCTCCGCGTGGCTCTGGCCTATGAATGCCTGCACATGGATCTTTGTCTGCTCTCTGCCTAGTATGGAACTCTTCTCTCTCTTAAATAAAGCCTTCATGTTTTGGTGTATTTCTCCCATTTCCCCAAATAAATTCTAAACTTTGAAAAAAAAAAAAGAGCTCATAGGAAGCATTGTGAAGAGGTCAAAGTTTGAGTCAAGATGGATAGACCTCAATAAACAGTGAAGTAGGTGGGAGATTCCAGTAGGAAAGTTAAGTATAAGCAGAACAATCAAGTCCAAACATTGAAGAGTGTTTATAAAATGGAAGAAAGGCTGCTAGAGTAGAATGAAGAATCATGAGAAATAACATTGGAGAATACCCAGAAGACTGCAAAGATCTAGAAATGCTCAACTGAGAAATTTACAGTTTGTTCTTTCTGCACAGGCAAGCCTGGGAAAGTGGCAATGGAGTGGAAAGACAACAACATACTGGAGCCATTTCTCTGATGCAAGAGAAATACAATGAGGCTGGGGCATGACAGTGGCAATGGGATTGAGGATGTGTAGACCCTGGCAAAGGAAATTCAGACATAGAAAGTTGATAACCAATTGAAGGTGAAGGATAAGAAAGAGTGGAAAGTTGAAAATAGCTTTTAAGTTTGATCCTGGATTAAAATTCAAAGAATGTGGCCGGTGCCTTGGCTCAATAGGCTAATCCTCCACCTGTGGCGCTGGCACACGGGGTTCTAGTCCCGGTCAGAGCGCCAGATCTGTCCCGGTTGCTCCTCTTCCAGTCCAGCTCTCTGCTGTGGCCCAGGAGTGCAGTGGAGGATGGCCCAAGTCCTTGGGCCCTGCACCTGCATGGGAGACCAGGAGAAGCACCTGGCTCCTGCCTTCAGATCAGCGCGGTGTACCAGCCACTGCGCTTTGCCCGCAGCGGCCATTGGGGGGTGAACCAACGGAAAAAGGAAGACCTTTTTCTCTGTCTCTACCTCTCTCACTGTCCACTCTGCCTGTCAAAAAAAAAAAAAAAATCAAAGAATGTTGGTCCATGGTTTTACATGTGGCTACAGGCTAAATTTTGTGTTTTCAAGAACAGTCAGTATGAGCTGCCATTGTGTTGCAGCAGGTGATGCTGCCACCTGTGACTCCAGCATCCCATATGAGCACCAGTTCAAGTCCTGGCTGTTCCAGCTCCAATCCAGCTCCTTGCTAATGCATCTGGGAAAGCACCAGAAGGTAGTCCACATACTTGGGCCCCTACCACCCACATAGGAGACCAGAATGAAGCTCCTGGCTTCATCCTGGGCCAGCCCTGGCCATTGCAGCATGAGCCAGCAGATGGAAGGTTTTCTCTTTCTCTCTCTTCTCTTCCTTTCTTTCTCTCTCTCTCTCCCTCCCCCACCCTCCCTCCAGAGGCAGAGGTTAATTCCATGTAAATTACTCTGATCTTCCATTCGAGCAAAACAGAGGTAGAACTTCTGAATTTTGCAACTATTCCAATAGTATATTCTTTTTCCTGTTTCAGGATTTCATCCAGAGAACCACATTGCATTTACTCAACGTGTCTCTTTAATCTCCTTTTGAAAAGTGTCAATGTCATCAGAAACAGTTTTTGAGTTTTTCTTTATGTTTAATGACATTGGCAGTTTTCAGGCAGGAGTACTTGTTAGGGAGTGGCATTGTGGCATAGCAAGTAAAGCCATTGCCTGCAATGCTGGCATCCCATATGGGTACCTGTTCCTGTCCCTGCTGCTCCACTTACTATTCAGCTCCCTGCTAATGGGCTGGGAAAAGCAACAGAACATGGCCCAAGTGTTTAGGTCCCACCACCCTGTGGGAGACCCGGATGAAGCTCTTGGTTCCTGGCTGTGGCTTGGCCCAGAGCTGGCTGTTGCAACCACCGGGGGAGTGAACCAGCAGATGGAAGGTTCTCTCTCTCTCACTCTCTTGCTCCCCTCATTCTCTCACTGAAACTCTGAGTTTCAAAATAAAGAAGTAAATTCTTCTTTAAAAAATAGAAGAATACTTAACAGGTATTTTGTAGAAAGTCTGTCACTCTATTTGGGCATTTCTAATGTCTTCCTCATGTTCAGACTATTGGTAACCTAAACCATAGGTTTTTGGAGACAAAAATGACAATGAGGAGATGCCCTTCTCATCCCATCCTTTCAGGAGTACTTTAGATCCTCGAAGTACAGAATCATATCGTCTGCAAAGAGGGATAGTTTGACTTCTTCCTTCTTGATTTGTATTCCTTTGATTTCTTTTTCTTGTCTGATGGCTCTGGCTAAAACTTCCAGAACTATGTTAAATAGCAGTGGTGAGAGTGGGCATCCCTGCCTGGTGCCAGATTTCAGTGGAAATGCTTCCAACTTTTCCCCATTCAATAGGATGCTGGCTGTGGGTTTTTTATAAATTGCTTGGATTATATTGAGGAATGTTCCTTCTATACCCAATTTGCTTAGAGTTTTCATCATGAAAGGGTGTTGAATTTTATCAAATGCTTTCTCTGCATCAATTGAGATAACCATATGGTTTTTCTTCTGCAGTCTGTTAATGTGGTGAATCACATTGATTGATTTGCGAATGTTGAACCATCCCTGCATACCAGGGATGAATCCCACTTGGTCTGGGTGGATGATTTTCCTGATGTGTTGTTGTATTCTATTAGCCAGAATTTTATTGAGGATTTTTGCATCTATGTTCATCAGGGATATTGGTCTGTAATTTTCTTTCAGTGCTGCATCTTTCTCTGGCTTAGGGATTAAGGTGATGCTGGCTTCATAGAAAGAATTTGGGAGGATTCCCTCTTTTTTGATTGTTCTGAATAGTTTGAGAAGAAATGGGATTAGTTCTTCTTTAAATGTCTGGTAGAATTCAGCAGTGAATCCATCTGGTCCTGGGCTTTTCTTTGTTGGGAGGGCCTTTATTACTGTTTCAATTTCTGTTTCAGTTATGGGTCTATTTAGGTTTTCGATGTCTTCACGGAGAACTCAAGGGGCTTCCATAGCCTTGGAAACTCATGACTGGTGCATAGGGAGATTACTGATGCCATAAACAGGAGTGTCAATTTGTAAAGTCAACAACAGGAGTCACTGTGCACTTACTCCTCATGTAGGATCTCTGTCCTTAATGAGCTGTACACTGAGGCTTAATGCTATAACGAGTACTCAAACAGTATATTTCACTTTGTGTTTCTATGGGGGTGCAAACGATTGAAATCTTTACTTAATGTACACTAAACTGATCTTCTGTAAAAAAAAAAAAAAAAGAAATTATCAATTCCCAACTTGACTCTCACTGGGATTAAACATGACAATAGGTCTGATCTGATTTCATCATCATTTAAAAAAAATCATCTATTATTTTTCACTTTATGTTTCTGTGTGGGAGCAAACTGTTGAAATCCTTACTTAAGGTATACTAAGCTGATCTTCTGTATATTAAGATAATCAAAAATGAATCTTGATGTGAATGGAAGGGGAGAGGGAGTGGGAAAGGGGAGGGTTGTGGGTGGGAGGGACGGTATGGGGGGGGAAGCCATTGTAACCCATGAGTCGTACTTTGGAAATTTATATTCATTAAATAAAAGATAAAAAAAAAAAAAAACGTGAATCATCTTGGTGGTGTTAACCTTGATCACTTATTTATGGTGTGTCCTCCAGGTTTCTCTGCTGTGAAATTACTCCTTTTCCTATTCCATAATCTATTTTTTGGAAGCGAGTCACCAAGTATGCCCATACTCACAAGGAGATTAATCTCCACGTCCTTGAGGGTGTAATATTTACATATGTTATTTGCAATTCTGTAATCTACTTTTCCCCCATTTGTATATTTATCTCACATAGTGACAGTTGGACCTTCTGTGGGGCAGGTGGGTCGCAAGTGGGTAGAATAAGTGAGAACAACAGTCCAGTTCCTATGGGAGTGGCACAGCAATGAAGGTATTAGCTTGACTGCCACATCCCTGTTAAGCTTTGGAAAGTAAACTCTAGAGGTGTCCTTCTCATGGAAGAGTGGCATGAGCATGTTTCCTAGGAGGAAGATGTTTTCCACACTGGTACTCCATGATGAACATGGAAATACTGCAGATAACTCTGAAATGTCTGTGAACAATGTTTTGATACCTTTGAAGCATCCTGGCTTCGGTTTTCTGTAGGAGACTTTCAGGTTGCAGAAGGTGGTACTGAGGGAAACCTAGGCTGTCTACAATGTTAGCCAAGAGGGGTTCAGCTTAGGGTTTGGTGAAGTTCTACCTCTGACTCTGTTTTGCTTAGAAGATCAGAGTAATAAACATGGACTTAACCTCTGCCTCTGGGCAGGAACTTCCATTTCAGTGGCAGACTAGAAGCGTGGGAATGAGCTGTTTTTATAAAACCTTCCTCTGCTTGACCCAATGTACATTAAATCATGTGTGTTAGCAACAATGGTTTCCTGTCATGTAATTGGTGTATTGGTACTTCCATAACTTCTTGTTTGAAGCTCAAATGTGGTATTTGGCAAGGCTAAAAATCTACATTAGGCTCAAAAACTCTAATATTTTTCATCATCTATACAGAACAATCTCAGGTTTTCAGATTTGCAACACAAAAAATAGAATTATGTAAAGTTGAAACCCAGTAACATTCATATTGGAACTTCTACATACTTTTCATTTTCTTATTTATATAAAGTGAATAAGTTTCATGTATTTCATATATACAGATTTAGGAACATAGTGATACTTTCCACCCTACTTCACCTCTTGAGTCTACAGTCTCTGGTAGATGGAGTGATGGGTTTTAGGTTTATATACACCTATTTACTAATTATTTATTGACTATCTTTTTGTGCCAGGTTATTATATCTTTATAATAAATTCCCCCTTTATATACATCATCTCATTTAATCCTCATAACTCTATTTTACAGATGATAAAGCTGAGCTCAGGGAAGCAAGACACTGTTAGCAGAGTGCTTTCTCTCTCTCTCTCTCTCTCTGGAATTGAGGCCCCATATATAGGAGCTGGTCTATGGAAGCTACTTTTAGACATAGCCTTGCCTCCCTGGTCATTATTGAATGGGGCCAGTAATGATCATATCATCCAAACTGAGATAAGCATGTTCTTTATCTTAGAAATTAGAAATTTGAATCCAGAGACTGTAAGTCTCTGCTTGTGGCTCAAAAACATACAGTAGACAGGCTTGGGGAGGCTGATGCCAATAATGTGGTTGGAGAAGCGTAGGAGGCAGAGAAAGTAACAATGAAGCTGCTGCAAAGAGAGACAGAGCAATGCAGAACAGTCATGACAGCCACCCAACTCCTAGTTTCCATTCCTTGTCATGCTCAGGCTCAAGGAATTTCCAAGTCTGAATTCCACAAATTATTCCTATATCCTTATAATAAATTCCTCTTTTGGCATAAAGTAGATCAAGTTTGCCTTTATTATTTGCACTAAATAAATCCAGCTATTCTAGGACAGAATTTGGACCCAGTTATCATTCCAAGCTATGTTTGTAGTCACAGGACTATATTGCCTCTCTTGGCAAAGACTTGATTAACTCATGGACAGTGTGCTAATTCTGGGTGAGAATATGAGAATAATGCTAGTGACCACTGGTCATCCACTTATTTCAATGGTAAAGGAAGGTTTTCACCAATTTCTAAAGCCACTCAAAAAGAGGCATGATTACTAAAGAAATTTTGGTGGTGAGTTCACTGGCTTGCCAGGAGCAGTTTACTCCATCACTAATCCTAATCCTACTCTCACTATCATTAGTCACACATTCAGCAAGCTAGGCCATATGTGGTAATATACCCTAGAAGACCTCCAAATGGTTCACATGGCATCTGTTATCTTAGACCTTTGCTGTGCAGTGACTTCAGGCATTATGACAGATGCTATAGAGCACTCACCAAACTTGCTCTTCATCATGGGCACAACGCTTTATCATATTTTCCAGACACTCTTGAAATTAGTGTTTGATGAGCCCAGGTTTTACAACGGAATATGATCAGACTTACTTGTAGATCTGGCCCATAAAAACACCCAGTTGCTACCCTCTATGCTCTTTTTCCCTAGATCAACAATCCCGGGATCCATTTGTTGTAAACAAAGGAGCTCCAAGATGGAGGGAGCCTGGACTTTAAAGTTACACCTTAGAACAGGAACAATCACTAAGAAGGAACACCCACTTAAGTGAGTACAAACCACATTTCAATTTGTTTACGCTGTTAATATCCTGGAGTTTATGTGTTGCAGCAGTTAGCATTACCTTTACAGGTTTTATCTCTTCAGTTTATGCCTGGTTAGCACATATCCCAAGACAGGAGGGCCTCTTCAATAGATAAATGTTATAAAGAGACAGTTCTTCCCTGCTTGCAGGTTATGTTTAGAATTTCTCCTTTTAAGTCCTGAGTATGTGCCAGGTCTGCCACAGAAATAGAATGACTCTGGATGATTGACAACCTGAACATTTGGAGTTAGGGAAGAGGGCTGTTTCCTGCCTGTAAATTGATGAATCACATCTTCAGATATTAGCATAGCAAGAAAAACTTGTTCTTCAGTTTCCAGAAGACATTGTCACCACAAGAAGAGAAACTTTCTCATTCCAGCACCCTATTCATTGTTTTTACAAAGATGAGATTGCTTTCAGACTTGATTCAGAGGTCAGGCCATAACTGATTAAGCAGAGAAAACCAAATATGACCAGTGCCAATGAAATACACAGATATGTAGCTGTAGGCCAATACTTCAGGTAATTTAGTCCACATAACAGATTATTGTTATTGATTTATATTTTATACATTGAGGACAGAAGAGCTCAAATAGAATAGGTTATCAACCTAGTAAGAAACACCTCTTATTCTCTCTGTCTACTGTCTCCTTACTTCAAAGTCAGAATGTATGTGACTGGTTGGCTGTGCAGTGGTGAAAGGGTATAATTTTCCTCGCTCATCATAAAGGTCCTGACTGACACCCCTATAACAAAAGACCAATTAACAAGAGACAAGCATAACAGATTTAATCAAAGTTTTATGTGACACAGGAGCCTTTAGAAATGAAGACCCAAAAACAGTTTAGGGAGGACTGTCCTTTTTTATGATTAGATTCAGTGAAGATTCCTGTAGAAGGGTGTTTGGACTAAAGGGGTCTGATCTAATAGTAATAGGCTGATAAGGGAAACTCAGCTAGACCTATTTGTCCTGTTTCTTCCTGTTCCTTCTGTGGTAATTTTTTCCTCCTTGGGCAGGAGCCCCTCCAGAATGAGGGTCTTATGGTCTACAATCAGACAAAGTAGGTCAAAGGATTTCTTTATGGCCAGCTTCTAGACATAACTGTAGTGAAAAGTTAGAGTCATATTTCTACATTGTATCATTGGCTTTGGGAGATGTAGTTCTGGATTCCATGACTGGCCTTTGGGAAGAATTCTGGTTTGTATGGCCTGCCTTGGAGAAAGGGCAGGAGAAGGCAGATAGACAATTTCCTTTTGAGGCCCTTCTAGTGTCCTTCGGCTCACAGGACTCAGTGTGCCAAGTGCCATATTTTGCAGTCTTATTTTCTGAACCTGAACAACTGCAGAGCACCAGCTGGCTGGAGAAAGCACAACTCTCTGCTTTGCTCCTAACATCCTTGCTCTGAGAAGGAAACTAAGCAAAAATGGGGAGAAACAGTGGGCCTCAAACATTGAAAAACAGTATGTTGGGTGGCATTGAATGGTCAAGACCGAAGTAGAAGTAGGACTAGACTAAGAGTTGAGGTGACCTGCAGTGGGACGGAGCAGATGACTGGGGTGAAAACCATTGTTCAAATGCCTCTTGTTAGATCTCTAAGCTGAGGTTAAAGAATAAAATTCCATGATATACGCAAGTAGACTTTAAGGATGTAACAACTCAGCCACAGGGAGTGTGTATGCAGGGAAGTGGACAGCCTCTTCAGCTTCCCCAGTACCCTGTGCACACCCTGTGCATAGCCCTGTCCTAACTTTTCTCTTCAGGTGCTTTAATTGTGTTTTTCCTGTGGTGATTGTGAGCTATGAGGGTATCAATCACAACTTTCATGAAAGCCAATTTTAAAATATGTCAGTTGATGGGACAGACATTTAACCGAGTTCAGGTTCTGACACCTGCATCCCATAAAAGACAACCTGGTTTCACTTTCCAGCTCCACTTCTAATTCCAACTCTCTGCTAATGTGCACCCTGGGATGTAACAGGTGATAACCCAAGTAGCTGGGTCCCTGCCACCCACATGGAAGACCCCAGTTGAATTCTTGGCTCTGTGATTTGGTTTGTCCCAGCCCTGGCTGTTGGGGACATTTGGGATGTAAGCAAGCACATGAGAGTGCTCTCTCTCTCTCTCTCTCTCTCTCTCTCTTTTGCTGTCTCTGAATTTCACTCTTACTCTTGTGCTTGGGCATGCTCTCTCTCTGTGCCTCTCAAATATATAAAAAAAATTTTTAAATGTAAAGTGTTTTTAAATAAAAAGTAAGGTATATCAATTGCTGATACAAAACAGCTCAATATCTTCCCAACTAATGGTGCTATAACAATTGGAAAAAACGTACTCAACCTAAATCTCATATCAAATATAAAAATTAAGTAAAAAATGGAAAGTGGATCGACTGTAAAATAAAACTATAAAATTTGAGGAAAAAATAGGAGAGCATCTTCAAGATTTGGGACTAGGTAAAGTGTTACTAGACATTATACCAAAAGTACAATCCTAAAAGCAAAACAGATAAATTTACTTTCATGAACATTGAAAACCTCATTCTGCAAAAGAACCTCTTAAGAGAAGATGAGAAGACAGGTTAGTGAGTGGAAGGAAACATTTGAAAATCACCTGACAAAGACTTTCTATCTCAATATATTAACAAAGAAGCCCGTAAAACTCAACATTTAAAATAAAATAAAACAAAAACAATTAGGAAATGGAAAAAGGGAAATATGAATGGCAAAAATAGGACATGTGTTCCATTAGGGAAATTAAACTTGACGTATGAGACATCACCAAAAAACCTACAAGAATGGCTATAATAAAATATAGTAATGGTACCCTAAGCTGGGTCATACATCGATGGCGAGAGTGCAAAATGGTACATGCACTCTGGAAAATATTTTGGCATTTCCCTACTAAACTAAACATGCTCTTGCTGTAAAACCTAGCAATCACACACTTGGCATTGATCCCAGAGAAATGTAAATTTTTAATCATACTGAAAATTATACACAAATATTCATAGCAGCTTTGTTCATAATAGAGAAAATGAAAAAAAAATAGTCATTCAATGAATGAATGGTTGAACAAACCCTGGTACATCTGTACAATGTAACACTACTCAGCAATAATGAGAAGAATGAACTATTGATACATGAGCAATATTTTTTAAAGATGAGAGCTCTTTTTTTAAAAAAGAAATTTATTCATTTATTTGAAAGGCAGAGTTACAGAGAGGAGAGGCAGACAGAGAGAGAGAGAGAGAGAGAGAGAGAGAGAGGTCTTTCATCTGCTGGTTCAGTCCCCAAATGACCACAATGGCAGGATTTGCGCCAATCCAAAGCCAGGAGCCAGGAGCTTCTTCTAGTCTCTCACACAGGTGCAGGGGCTCAAAATTAAAAAAATTAAGTGCTCCTCTTTCTCTGCTTTCCCAGGCCATAGCAGAGAGCTAGATCAGAAGTGGAGCAGCCAGGACTCGAACCGGCACCCATATGGGAGGCCTGCACTGCAGGTGATGGCTTTATGCCACAGCGCCAGCCCTGAACAATTTTTACAGACTTCAAGAGAAATACAGAAAGCTAAGGGACTTTACACTGAAAGATCATGCAATTTGACCTCCTTGAGAAAGTGATGTTTAAATTAAGTTTTACTTTCCTTACCCCTAACAAAGTGTCTCCCTTTTTTGTTGAAGGAATGAATGAAATATAAGGAGACTGAGGTGACTTCAAGTTAAACAGCATGAGTGACAACTTGCTGAGATAGGGAACCATCGCCATGGGCTTTTCACATTACTCTAAATCAGGGAACTAATTGAAGTGGTTGGAGCTACAAGCAAATGAATGCCACTGGATTCACTTGGAAAAGTTGGAGAAGACTGAGTCCATGGTAGAGCTGGAAGCCAGGCAAAGAATGCAGGATTATCGTTTGTCACACTATTTTTTGTTACACACTAGCACTTTTTTACACAAGGGATCTTCAGAAATTTCACAGAAAATGCATATTATGAAAAGTCTGGGTGTGGGTTTCAAATTTTTTTGAGGTGCCTTAGTGGCTCAGTCCGTTAGCATGCAATTTAGTTCATGATAACCTATTGCCTATTTTATGAGCAAATCGATGAGAGTTGCTCAGAGGCTCCGAAGATGAAGTAATAACAAGGAGAGGATAATGTTACGTACCCTGATTTGATAGTACAGCCGTATATACTTGTCGAAGTGGCACAGTGTACCCATAAATATCTACAATTAGTAAGCATTAGTCAAAAATAATTTTAATGTTTGAGATGGAAATACTAATCTGATTCAATCTTCACACACTGACTACATGTATTGAATTGTCACTCTGTACCCCACAAATATGTGCAATTAAAATAATAGAAGATTAAATTTGTAAAAATCTTTGCACCAGAGTAAATGTACTTTTTAATTTCATTTTTCTCAGCCTTTTTGAAGTGGATTTTCAAACTTTTATTACTTCTATCAACCTGTTTCAAATAATCACTTATCAAATTGACACATATGAGATTGTCAGATTCTTGTTCACAAATTATTTGATATTGGCCGGCGCCATGGCTCACTAGGCTAATCCTCCGCCTAGCAGCGCCGGCACCCTGGGTTCTAGTCCAGGTTGGGGCGCCGGATTCTGTCCCGGTTGCTCCTCTTCCAGTCCAGCTCTCTGCTGTGGCCAGGGAGTGCAGTGGAGGATGGCCCAAGTGCTTGGGCCCTGCACCCACATGGGAGACCAGGAGGAAGCACCTAGCTCCTAGCTTCGGATCAGCACAGCTGTGGCGGCCACTTGTGGGGTGAATCAACGGGAAAGGAAGACCTTTCTCTCTGTCTCTCTCACTGTCTAACTCTGCCTGTCAAAAAATTAATTAATTAATTAATTTTAAAAAACCCAAATTATTTGATACTGTGTGTGTGTGTGTGTGTACATCTTTTTCTCACTAGCTAAACTGGAACTCTCTTTGGGGCAGAAGTTTATTGTTTTTGTTCTTATAATTTTTTTATCCACAACTTCTAGCATGGTGCTCGCTTTCTTTCTTTTTTTTTTTTTAAGATTTATTTTATTTATTTGAAAGTCAGAGTTACAGAGAGAGGCAGAGACAGAGAGAGAGGTCTTCCATCTGCTGGTTAACTCCCCAGATGGCTGCAACAGCTGGAGCTGCGCTGATCTGAAGCCAGGAGCCAGGAGCCAGGAGCCAGGAGCCTCTTCCAGGTCTCCCACATGGGTGCAGGGGCCCAAGGACTTGGGCCATCTTCTACTGCTTTCCCAGGTCATAGCAGAGAGCTGGATTGGAAGAGGAACAGCCAAGACTAGAAATGGTGCCCATATGGGATGCCGGCCAGGCCAGGACTTTAACCCGCTGCGCCACAGCACCGGCACCAGTGCTCGCTTTCTTAAAATGGGCATACATAGGAATCTGGACTCAACCTTAGGACACAATTTTAATTCTCTCTGTTCCCATTCATTTTACAAATGATAAAACCAAGACCCAGAGCCAGGAAATATCTTTATTAGTCTCTCTGTTTTATAAACTGTTCTTTTTTGAAGATGCTGATCATGGA
The DNA here is from genome assembly GCF_051225735.1 of Oryctolagus cuniculus. NCBI lineage: Eukaryota > Metazoa > Chordata > Mammalia > Lagomorpha > Leporidae > Oryctolagus > Oryctolagus cuniculus. The sequence goes on from NC_142867.1 coordinate 77,913,106, forward strand.
TTTTGAAGGTGTTCCTATCAGAGAATATTAGACCTGGAAGGAGTCTTCAAGGCCAAGGTTGCATAAACAAATGATGAAAGAATCATGGAAAGAACTGCCTCCCAACTCCCAGTCTGGTTTCTGTGACCTCAGACTCTGTGGTTTGCTTCATAGTCACTATTGATTGATTGTTGATTGGTTTGCAATGGGTGACAGTTGTTCCTGGCAAGACAAAATTCCTGCTCCAAATGGGGAAGCCAAATGCTATCCCCCCAAGGCCACTTGTTGACTTACCATTTTCAAGATGTTATTCCTACTGATGGGAACTTTAAAATGGATGTTTAGAGGTTTGACAGGCCTGGGCTGTTCTCCTTGCTACACAATGGAGTAGTATTCAGCCATGAGAAAGAATGTAATTCTGACATTGCAGTTAAATGGACAGAACTAGGAATCATTATGTGAAGTAAAATAACCTAGACCTAGAAAGAAAAATACCATTATGTCCTCTTCCATATATAGAAGTTCTATTTTAAAAAAGGTAGTCTGGCCGGCGCCACGGCTCACTAGGCTAATCCTCCGCCTAGCGGCGCCGGCACACCGGGTTCTAGTCCCGGTCGGGGCGCCGGATTCTGTCCCGGTTGCCCCTCTTCCAGGCCAGCTCTCTGCTGTGGCCAGGGAGTGCAGTGGAGGATGGCCCAGGTGCTTGGGCCCTGCACCCCATGGGAGACCAGGAAAAGCACCTGGCTCCTGGCTCCTGCCATCGGATCAGCGCGGTGCGCCGGTCGCAGCGCGCCGGCCGCGGCGGCCATTGGAGGGTGAACCAACGGCAAAGGAAGACCTTTCTCTCTGTCTCTCTCTCTCACTGTCCACTCTGCCTGTCAAAAAAAAAAAAAAAAAAAAAAAAAAAAAAAAAAAAAAAAGAGAAAAAAAGGTAGTCAATCTGAACTTAGAACAGTGATTATTTGAGGTTGGGGAGGATGGGAGAAGGAGGCTAGAGGGAGGTTGGATAACGGGCACTGAAATACAGTTAGAAGTAACAAGTTCTGGAGATCCACAGCACAGTGGGGACGACCATACACACTAATGTATTAGACACTGCATGAAGAACTGGAAGAGGAGCTGATAGGCTCCAACCACAAAGCAAAGATAAGGAAATAAATGGCTAGTTGCCACACTTGAACTGCTAATGTTGTGTATAATGCATTGAAATATTGCACTGTACTCCATAAAATGTACATGTATTACATATTAATAAAAATAAGAAAATAATTTATTAAAACCCAGGCAAGTTTCAGCAGCAATCATTTCTGGGATTACTGGCTGCCAGAACTCTGGCCTGGCATGTTGTGAAAGCCATGTGTACACATGTCCGCAGCTGCGTGGCGGGTGGCATATGGGACTCCCTTCCAGTGGAATAAAAAGAAATTCATTAGTTTTGCATTTACCAATGTGCCTGACTACAGGCCCCATCATGACATTTCCCCTAGAGGTTTGTTTTCCAGGTTTTACTGGTGAGAGAGAGGAGAGGCTAAGTACTCACAGGATTTAGAATGTGCCAGACTTTCACTGGTGCCGAGATGCTTTTGTGCAATTCTGTTTTCCATTTGCCTAGGGCTTAAAGCTCTTCCTTCCTGGAACAAGCTCTTGCCAAAGGCACTCAGATTGAAAGATCAGTTTAATTAAAATGAAAAAAAAAAAACCTAAACATTAAAGGGTCTTATGTGTGTGTGTGTGTGCGTGTTACATACAGTTGGTCAATTTGCTAAGGGTAGTCAAAAGCAACTTTGTATTGGCTAAGATGTGTAAACAGTTAATTCTAGCAAATTAATCAAATTGAACAGTTTAATTGGACAGATAAATCAAATCAGCTAAAATCTCAAATTTACGTTATGTTTAGCTCACACCAGTGTCAGACCAAAGAAATGAGTTGCAAATAAAAACCTTCTCAACCCACCCCATTTCACCCAAAGTGGGGAGGGGGAAAGGGTAAGCGGAGGGGGAATGACAGAACAGGAAGAAGGACTCAACCAGAGAGATTAAATTGATTCATATAGCATAAAAGTCAGATACAGAAAGTAGAGGAGATACGAGAGTGTGAATGACTGAATTGGGGGAGATTTTAGAGAGCGTGGAATGGGGGACAGGAGAAACTCTGTGGAGCAAGTTACCATGCACAAGATGGCAAAAGTGCATGAAATGGGAAAAGATATGTCAAATAATTTGTAGTTTTCAGTACTTCCCATTTAGTGCTTTCTGATAGACTTCAAATAAAATTTTAATTTCTCTTGGATTATTTTGGATACAGGACTAAATTGCTTCCAGTGTCAAACTGTACAAAGATGCAGTCAATAGGTAGTTGAGACTTGAATGTTTTACATATTGAATAATAAATTTCAGACTTTTTTTTACAATAACTATCAGGTACACATCCATAGGCTTTCATGTACACACACATTGTTTAGCCTGACCAGTTACCTAATTTCTGATATTCCAGGGTAACTGATAAATGAGAGTGATTGTGTTGGAGCAAGTCCATTCTCTCTACTAGAAGAAAAAATTCAAAATACCCTCACTCCATTATATTTCAGCAAACAAAAGACAATTCTTACATAATAACAAAGAGTTTAGATGGGATGTTAATGACAAAGGGTAGGTGAAATAACCTGCAGAGAGCCTTACAAAGAGAAAAAAATGTGACTAAAAACGTGGACCACTGGGCTGGTGCTGTGGCATAGTAAGCTAAGGCTCCACCTGCAATACTAGCATCCCATATGGGTGCTGGTTCATGTCCTGGCTGCTCCTCTTCTGATCCAGCTCTCTGCTGATGGCCTGGGAAAGCAGTGGAAGGTGGCCTCAGTGCTTGAGCCCCTGTACCCACGGGGGAGACTTGGAAGAAGCTCCTGGCTCCAGATCTGCTCAGCTCTGGTCGTTGTGGCCATTTGGGGAGTGAACCAGGGATGGAAGACACCTCTCTCTCTCTCTTTCTCTCTCTCTGCCTCTCAAATAAATAATTTCTTTAAAAAAAAATAAAAAAGTATGGACCATGTAACTCATTTCACACTTTTAAAAATGAGGAGTGCAATGCTACAATTACATATAATTAGTACAATGAGTCTTTCTGTTCTGTGTATTTGCATAGCTACGCCTCTAGAAAGTTCTACAACTGTGATCTTAATCATTGGCTGGGTCAAAACACCTTTGAGCCTCAAATGAAAGTTGTGGACTATTCTGAGAAAAATGCACATGTACAATAAATATATATCTCTCGTAATTTTACAAAATATTAAGAACCCTATGGAGGCTGGCTTAAAAAATCTTACATCTTTCTAGAATCTCAAAAGCCTACAACATAGGCGACCTTGTGCTGCCATGAGTATAAGCTGGCAAAGAAGAATACTCTTATACACAAAACAGAGGATGAAATTCTTGGATGAAAATTCTGCTCACCCAGTCCTCACAAATGTTACTACAACATGTAAATTAAAGTTCAATTTTTCTGTGCTGTAACATCTTGAGGCAAAGGAAGACTACTTAGTACTCTTAAGTAATTGAAAAAGAAAAATATGGAATCCTACCCACACACGAAGAGAAAGCAGGCCAAAAATCATGAACTAGCATATGCACTTCTTTAGGGTTGCAATTAATTATTTCACTGAAGTTTTAAAATGCTTATCTCTTTGTTCCATACCCTTAGGGAAAACTTAACCAAACTATGGGGTTAGAAGATCAAACTACAAATCAGCAGCAGGAATAGATTTTTTTTTATTGAATTTAAACACAGAGATTTTTTAATGGAAAATTTTAAGTTTATAAAAACTACAAGTTTATAAAAACTTATAGAATGTACTCCTTGAGTTCAAGTATGGAGTCATGACTGTAATTTATTATCTACCTACCAGCTGTGCTACCAGAAAATATTTGTCATGGAATTTAAATAGGAGAAGGTAGGCCTTTAGCCTAAGGGTTAAAGACCCTAATTAAGATGCCCTAAGTTCTACATCAAAGTGCCCAGGTTAACCAGCTCTGGTACCTCAGTCCAGCTTCCTGCTAATGCAGACACTGGGGGGCAGTTGGGTTTCTGCCACCCATTTGGGAGACCTGGATTGAATTACTAGCTCCCAGCTTCATCCCAGCCCATTTGGGCATATAGGCATTTGGGGAATGAACCAGAGGGTGGCAGCTCTCTTTTTCTGTCTCTGCTCCTGAAATAAATAAGTAAAAATTTTAAAAGATAAAGTAAATGAGTTATATACAAAGTTTCAGCCCAGGATTTTGCATGCATTAATAAATGTCCATGTTAGGAGGCTCTCCTAAGGCAGCTTCCCTCCACCCCACCCCTTTTGCCATCATTCTGCAGATGGAGCTACCACTGCTAATGATTTTTGGTGGCCTGGCTGCCCAATACAACCTCTGACCCATGGCTGAAGCAAAGAAATCACTGAATTCCAGTGCTTGATGTATTCATACTTTTGGTGTCTGGTCATACAAAATAGCACCAATATCATATAGCTCCTCATCTCTGATGGAGAGAACAGGTATATATACCTTCCTTAAGAATTCCTGCTATATATATATTTTACATGGCAAATTTCACATTCAGTCCCTTGGAAGCAGGCAAAAGACCGCTCAAGGAGATAGTCCGAGCATAGTGTGATCATATTCACTGGTTGTGGTTCCCCTTCCTTTTCCTTTCAAAGTGGGCACAGTAGAAGGGAATTGGCAGGTATATAGACATCTAGGAGCCTGCAGCTTGGGCAAGCCAGCTCAGAAAGCCCATAGCCTTAGGCACTTATTCCCAACTGTGCGTGCTGACACACCTACTCTGGTTCAGCAGCTAAACTGGTCATTTCATACTCTTCCTCTTCCTTCTCCTCCTCTTCAAGGCTTAGGATGTGCTTTTCTATTTGAAGTCCTTCATGAAGTCATGATCTACATTTGCAGACTCATTTTCCACTACTATCTTCCTCATACCTTACAGCTCAGCTAATTTAAATATCTGTTTTCCCAAAGTTTAGCTTGAGTCTCAGCTTCCCTCCTGAATTCCAGACATGTACATCCAACTGCCTAAACAATTTCACCTGGTTGGAGAATAGGCAGTCTCAAACTAATTACATACAATAATAAACTAATTTTTCTTTATTTTCTTATGAAGTTTCTCTTATTGTCTGAAAAAGTGAAGTATCTGTTACATCTTAGTAATTTCCCATGCAAGTGGGTATGTTTGACTCTAGACCTGCAGTGTGGGTCTTGTTCAGGATAAGAGGTTTCCCCAGTTGGAACAAGTGGATTTGTCTCCACTCAGTGTCACTTGCCTTAAGGTGTTTCTTTCATTGCCTGGCCAAATCTGGCTTGTTCATTATGTCACAGGTTATTTTAATGTCATTTCATTCATTCAGTCCTCAAATACTTTAGTGCCTTCTCTTCTCTAAGGGCTGAGTGAGAAGCTGGGGATGTACCTGTGAACAAGGGTCCAGTCCTTCAGAAACTGTGTATACAAAAGTAGGAGAAGTTTCTACAACAAAAAGTAAACTAATATATGGAATCATTCCAGATCATGAAAAGCAATAAGAAGTAAGGGTCAACACCAGAAATCTGTGTGTTTCTGGAGGTGGAACTACCATTCTCTTCCATTCCTTTAGATACCTTCCATCCAGGGGCACCACTCAATCAAATTTAATAAATTTCCTATCCCCACTCCCATCAACAAAAAATAAACAATTGAGCATGCCTTATTTTTATTTATTTGAAGAATCTTGGCAGTAAGAGAGTACCTACGTAATGTGCAGTCATCATTTGTGAAATCATAGTTTTCTCATAGATTTATTCTCTGTGCTTCTGCTGTCAAAACTCTTGGACAACTTCTTCCAGCTACTTCTGCTTCCATTTGAATGAATCTCCTTAAAAATCCTCCTTGAGTCACAGTCCAAGTTTTTGCCCATCTCTGACCTCTAACACATCATCATAATTATTTGTTGTTTTATGTAGTTTATAAATTCTGTGTTGTTGTTCCAGGCTATTGGACATCCTTTTCTGTCTTCCTGGAATAACATTCCTTCTAGTTAATCTTTTCCTGAATTTGTAAGTCTGACCTAGTAGTCTTGTTTCTTCATGTGTCTCTTCCCAGTGTAAGTACATTTGGCTAGTCCTAGGACCCCTAGGCTAGCACTAGGCTTTTCTACCCTAGATGTTTCTGCCACTATGTACTAATTGCCTGTATGTATATGTGTGTGTGTGTATCTGGAAATGTTACACTCCATAAGATAAAGTTATATGAGTGTAAGTCACTCTTAAATATACATTATTCTGAATGTGGTGATAAACTTCCACCCTTTGTCGATGTCAGGGGTTTAATTTGGGGGTATAGGATGCCATCACATTACTTGTAGCCTCATGTTACTCTTGATTTGCTACAAGGATTTGCCATGGTTGAATTCCTCAAGCTTCTTACATCTAATCATCTAATCATAGCTTCGTCAACAAGGCCTCTTTGACTCTCACCCCATAATCATACACTCCTCTAGTACTGTGTACTTGTCCTTCACTGTGCTTTGCCCATTTGAAGTCACCTAATTTGTTATTGTGTGTATAATCATTTGTCTAAAGGCTGTCACCACTGCTAGACTCTAATCCTAGTAAGGATAAGGATTGTGTGAGCAAGTGCAAGTCCAGGGTCAAATAAAATACCCGAGGCTAAGTAAATACCAGGAAATACAAGCTTACTGACTAACTGATTGCCTTAAATCTTTGTGTCATGAAATAGTGAACAGAGCTGGTGGCCTTGGCCAGCACAAAGGTACACTGCTATTCTGCAGATCATGTCTGTAAATTCTGCAATGACCTTTCATTTAAACTTTCATCAACTGCTAAAATCCAATTATTTGGAAGACCAGGCACTCACATTAGCTTCCAACAAGTACAGTTTGTGGAGTTTCCATGGCTAGATACCACACTCTTGTCACTGTTAATTTTTTTGGCTACTTCACTCAAATTCTCTTTTCAAAAGAACACTGTTCCTGTCTTCTGTGTTTACAAGAGTGCCTATCATCTGCTATAGCTATAATTAGTGCCAAGACTCGGGATTTTTTTTTTTTTTGGAATTCCTCCAACCAAGTAGAACACAAAGAACAGATTTATATTCCTGCCTTGAGCAAAACTGTGAAGGTGGAAAAACTTCATTGTTGATGCTGCCTTTCAACCCCACCCTGTCAGCTGTCTCTCTTTTCTGGATTCTCCCTACCCACTTGGGCCATATTCTCCACTATCACCCTCAGGTGACCAGCTCCCCCATTCTGCACCATGCATCTCTCCTTTTTCCACAGCACCAATTTTAATCCATCACCTGGAGCTCTCTGCTCCAGAGAGCACCAAGCTGTCCATGACCACCAAGCACAAGCTGTTGCTCATGTCAGGGTATAATCAGTTGGCATTTCTGTGTGGCCTCAGGCAGACACAAGTGAACCTGAACATGTAACTCCAACCTGACTGGTAAGGATATCAAGTTGCTAGGATAAAAAAGGAGAGACATGGTGCAGTTGCAGTCCTCCAGGGGTCAGGGAGGAGTATGGCAACTATTCTCACAGGCACCGTAGCCTAACAGACCAACAGTGCTGGGTGCCCTTGAATATTAGACACTTGGAGCAGATAACTTCTATTTTTTATTTTTTTTAACTTTTATTTAATAAATATAAATTCCAAAGTACAACTTTTGGATTATAGCAGCTTTTCCCCCCCATAACCTCCCTCGCACCCACAACCATTCCATCTTCCACTCCCTCTCCCATACCATTCTTCATCAAGATTCATTTTCAGTTATCTTTATACACAGAAGATCAACTTAGTATATACTAAGGAAAGATTTCAACAGACTGCACCCACACAGACACACAAAGTATAGAGCACTGTTGAGTAGTAGTTTTCCGTTAATTCATATAGTACAACACACTCACTGTGCAGATAACTTTTAAAACATCCTCCTCTATCTGAAAAAGAAGATGACTTGCAGTAAACAACTTTAAGATAACTCATTGAATTATTCTACAATAAACATTTTGTCCATGGAAGTTAATTCAGAGAACTCCTTGTAGTGTCCTAACAATTCAGAATCCCTTGGGCACACTTTGGTTGCAGCGTATGTTTCCAACCCCAATAAAAGTGCAGTGGTCTCCCCACCCCACCATTCACAATTTCACTTTCTGTAGTTTCAATTACTCTCTGTCAATCACTGAGAGCATCAACTGGAAAAATCCAGAAATGATGTACCACTCTGAGTAGTGTGATGACATCATATCCATCTCCATACACCCCACTCACTACATGAATCACCCCCTTTGTCCAGTGTATCCACTATCAGTCCATTAGCCACTAGTAACTGTCTCAGTTATCAGCTCAACTATGGCAAATCACTGTGCTTGTGTTCACGTAACAGATAGGGTTTGACACCACCTGAGGTTTCAGGCATTCATTGGGGGTCTTGGAACACAGGACCTATGGATAAGGAGGGGGGACTGCTATACATATTTGCTCTTTGAGACAATAGATTCAGAATAAACAATGATAGCACCATGATTTGAAAAGACAAAAAAAAAAAGCCACTTGCATTCTGTCACCCAGTGTGTTTATTTGGAATGCTTATCTGTTGAAAATTTACAGAGACAGAGTCAGCCTAGTGGGACCCAGGAAGACCTCTCTGGTTCTTAATGTGCATGAGAGGCCACTGCAGTTTTCACACATATTATGTAAAACTCAAGAATAACCATGCAGCAATTGTTTATAAATTCTTAGAGCAACAAAAGATGTTTGGAGGAGGAGTATTTTATCACTGACATTGTTTGGAATTCCCTAAGCTTGACAATAATAAAAAGCAGACCATCATTTATTCAGTTCTGCTGTACTTTTTAAATTGTTCACTGCCCATGCACCCCTTCCTTGCCAGCTTTCAGGGAAGGTCACTCCTATGTCACCCTGGGAAGTCACTGCACATGAGGTCAGAGTCAAATCATGATATGGCCAAGCAAGTCCCTCCCCAAATGACTTTCACTGCCCAGATTGTAGGTTAAGCCAAAATTAGTTCAGTGATTGCTCAAATGAAACAGATCTGGGTTTCCCAGAATCCTCCTGTATCTCTCCAGGGAGCCAGATGTCCAGGCTGATAGACCTCTGTGTGCAGTAGGCAAACTTTCTCCAGTCTCATTCCTTCTTCATCTCATTGCCATGTTTGTTTTGCTGTGTTTGTTGTTAGAGCTCTATGTATTGAACAAACTTTGTAGCCTGTGGGTGGATTTGTCCTGTTCTATTTCATACTGAAAGGCTATTTACATTCTGGCCTTCAGCACTTCTAGGGAACTAGAAATGGATATGAGTCCTGAGCCTCTGGGCTGCAGAAGCTGGAATTTTCTGTGGTCAGAAAATGCAGCAATTCTTATGGACCAGAGCCAACATGAAAGCATCTAAGAAGTTCTGGGTTTGCAACGTGGTCTTCTCCTGGAGAGCAGCAAGGTGCCCTGAGACCCTGGGATCAGACACTTCTCAAAATAACCTAACAATGGGCCTCATCAATTCCAAAGCAAAGAGCCTGTCAATGCTCATATAATATCTTCTGCACCACACATGCTAGACTCCTGGTTCAACTGTTTACACGTTCCTGAATCTCTCTGCGCTTCATCTTTTCTTCCTCTAAAATGGAGCTAATAATACTCCCTTTGGGGGTGGTTGTGGCTAGCAAATTAATCAAAACAGGTAAAACACTTAGCGGAACACCTGACACGTAGTGAGTACTTAAAGTATAGCCAATGTTATGCTATTGGCTCTGTTGTTTATGATTTAAGATTTCTCTTTAGCACTCAAGTTGTTTTCTTCTTTCTTTCTAGTATTCTTCTGCTATAGCAGTGATCAGTTGGCTATTTAGAACACAAAAGCCTCTTTAATATATTGCAAAAAAAAGATTTGATCTTATAATCTTGACTATGCAATAAATATATCAAATTATAGCAAATTTCTGGCAATTCCCTTTATGAGAATTTTTGCCTTTTATGTCTTTGTTATATATATGTCTTTGTTATATGTCTTTGTTATATATCTTTGTTATATATATTCAGTTATATAATCATATTTATTATATATCATATAATTATATTTATTATATATATGAGAGAGAAAAATACAACTGATATCATGAGAAAACTGTGCATGGCTTTCAAAAAATGTTTGCACCAAAATAAACCGTTCTTTAGATTTCATTTTCTCACAAACTTTCTGTATAAAAACCACTGAGATCAGTGATAGGCATATAGTTAACTCTTCATATGAGCCTGCTATTACAGTTCTCATGTGACACAAATGATCCTTTGCCAGCAACAAGAAACTTCTGTTTTCCTCTATGCAAGAGAAAAGAAGATCACTTGGGATCTTTTTTTGGCATACTGTTTATTGTTGAATACTACTAAATATTGAATATATGGAAAGTAAAAAGAGGGTTTTCACTTATCTGGGCAATTGACATTGGTTTGCATATTACATGTAAAGATGGATATATTTCTTCTGATTTTCAGAATTGGATAGCAAGGAAAAAGGGACCAAGAGAGCAGTGGGTGAGAAACTTTGTAAAAATATGAAGAAGACCCCTACTCCTGCCCCAACTTGCAGTGAGAATACAGAGACCCAGAAAGGGAAATCCTAAGTTTCAGTTTTGCAAGATGAAGAGTTCTGGTATAGATGGTGGTAATGGCTACATCATAGTATGAAAGAACGTCATACAACTGAATTTTGCACTTAAAATTATTTAGATGATAAATTTTATGTTGTGAACATTTTACTACAATTTAACATCTACAACAGCAGACTTAAGTTTCTGATTATTATAACATTACTATAATGCTCTTGTTTATCAATAGACTTTCTTGAGGCAAAAGAGAAGGGCCATGGGGACTGGCAGTGTGGCATAGCAGGTAGGGCCACCGCCTGCAGTGCCGGCATCCCATATGGGCGCAGGTTTGAGTCCCAGCTGCCCCACTTCTGATCCAGTTCTCTGCTGTGGCCTGGGAAAGCAGTGGAAGATGACCCAAATCCCTGGGCCCCTGCACCAGTGTGGGAGACCCAGAAGAAGCTCCTGGCTCCTGGCTTCAGATTGGTGCAGCTCTGGCCGTTGCAGCCACCTGGGGAATGAACTAGCTGATAGAAAACCTCTCTCTCTCTGCTCTCTGCTCTCTGTAACTCTGCCTTTCAAATAAAAAGAGAGAGAGAGAGGGACCCTGCCACAGCTAGCACATTGTATATAACCCTATGCATACCAAAGGGAATGAAGGGGTAAAAGAGCAACACCTTTTCCACACCCATCACAAAAGTCATGACTGACACTCCTATAACCAATAACAGGTTACCAAGAGAAAAGTGTAACAAATTTATGAGCCAAAATTTTACATGGTGTGGGAGCCTTCAGAAATGAAGACTCAAAGACCCTGGGGGAACTATATTTTGATTCTTGCATTCAATGGACAGCTGTGTAGAAATGGGATAGGGCAAAAGGCAGGTGATCTAAGGGTAATAGACTTAGGGGAGAATCCAGGAAGACTTGTTTGTTCAGATTCCTCCTGGTCTCTGGGTAAAGGGCAGGGTATCTGTCACATGAGGGGCTTCAGGGGAGAAGAGAAAAGGTCAGGAAGTGTCATTTCTAGGCTTTATGAGCTTGCTCTGGGGAAGAAGAATTATTTCTATAACCTGCTTTTGGAGAAGTATGGTAAGGGGAAAGGGGAGCAGGAGAGATAAACCAGAGAGAGCTTGCTTCTGAGGCCCTTCTAATTCTCTTCAATTCAAAGTACCCACACACCCATACCATACACTGTCCCAAAACCACCTGGCAGTCTCAACTGCCAATGCCTGCCCTGACTACCCTGGCTATCTGTCATAGAATCCTGATGTGTTTCACTGTTCCAGAGTCACATAGTGTAAGTTGTACAGAACTGGAAAAAGAACCCTCATGCCAGCACTGTCCCACCTTGTCCATCCTCTGGATGACATGAAAGGCAGTAATACATAAAAACAGACAAAGCAAGAGACACTGGGCTAACTTCTCTCTGCTCCACACTACCATTAGCTTCCAATATGCTTCCAACAAACTACACAACCATCCCCTCATCCATTCATTTTTTTTAAAAAAAGATTGATTTATTTACTTGAATGGCAGAGCTACAGAGAGGCAGAAGCAGAGGAAGAGAGAGAGCTTTCATCCACTGGATCATTCCCCAAATAGCCACAATGGCTGTAACTGGACTGATCCAAAGCCAGAAGGCAGGAGCTTCTTCCAGATCTGCCATGTGGGTGCAGGGGCCCAAGCAGGTGGGCCGTCCTCTACTGCTTTCCCAGGCAATAGCATAGAGCTGGATCAGAAGTGGAGCAGCTGGGTCTCGAACTGGTGCCCATATATACTGGCACTGCAGGGGGTGGTTTTACCTGCTATGCCATAGCACTGGTCCCCATTCATCTATCTTGATGTCCACCTCAAGCCATATCCTGATCCTCAGCTTCCACACACAAATCTTCTTTCTCTCCCATTTCCTTGAGCTCCCTTTGCCCTTGAAAATTCCTTTGCAACTCAAATGCTCCTGATATGAGATGTATGCATTATATCTTACCATATACTTTATATATAGTATTTCTTGTAACTTTACAACAATTTATTGAGGTTAATACTCTCCTTAATCTTCTTGGATCAGCAGGGAAATGGGCTCATAGCTACCATGCAGTTTGCTCCCTGTCACACTGGTGTTTAATGACAAAACTAGGATTACAGCCTGGATACATGCCAGTTTCTGTAAATCTAGAGCCCTTAATCTCTACATAATCCAACTTCTCTAAGGGAAAAAAAATCATATTGTCAGATAACTACACTTTTACTTTTTCCTAAGCCATGAGCTCCTTTGATTTAATCCACTATTACTCATATTAGTGACATTTATTAAGTGCCTCTCTTGGTCAGATTATTTTCTGGACAGTCCTTAAAAGGCAAGACCTATTTTTCAGTCTTCTATGTAGCCCCAACTGTCATCAGTGCTTGGAATTTTTAGTGTCTTTGATTGACGCATGACAAAATGACTAAGCACATAAGTACCAACTAAAATTCCTAGACAAAGAAGGAAATCAAATAGAAGTGGAGATGTGAAGTAAATGGGCAGTTCACTTTTTCCTTCAGACATTCCTTCCCTGCTGGTCATCATAGGTCTCCTCCTTCTTAATAAGGTTTAACCCTGCTTTCTTTGGTGAGAAAGAGAAACATGCTTCTGATATATCATTTTTTTTCTTCTAAATTTAGCAAAGTGTTGGGTTCCAACTAGGCCATCTACCACAGCACCAACAGCACAGTCTGTCCTCGAGGTGAATCACTCCTGTTACACAGATTTTGAAATGATTAACACATGAGTATACCTGGGAATGTGCCTGATACTCCAGGGCAAAGCAGCTTGCTCTGCACTGAACAGAACCACAGAGATGGCCCTGGTGGTTCAGAGCACACACAGGATCCAAAAGGAATGACAATGCTTTTTTTTCCCTGAGGACTAACAACCATCCCAAAAAAGAGATCTGTGTATGAAATTCCCTGTAATACCCAACACACACTCTTTTTGATCACTTGCCTGGATCCAGCATCCCAAAACTTTGGTGCCCAATAGGATGAAGTGAAATTGATACTAAAGACTGTGTCTTATAGGTCTCTGGGAGGTATCTTGCTATGTCAAGGTGCTAACAAAAGCAGACCGCAGAATCTTCATGGCTTACATACACTTGAAGGACCTGAATATTTCCCTCCTTCCAATAGATGAAGCTCTGATTAGAAGATTTACAAAGAAGCTAATGAAATGAAAGTTTCAGGGCACCTTCTGAGGCTTCTACTTTTCAATTTTCAGTTTTGTATTGTCTTACAAAAGCTCTCCCCCACCCAAATTGTATAATTATCAGGTCCTAAAGAACTTAGGTCTGCCCAACTTTAGGCAGGATTTTTCTACATAGAAAAGCAATGTTGGATTTAGAGGATTGTGACTCAATCTTTCCAGGAGATCCACGAGTTGATGACTCAGCACCATCCCTTGCCACATTTGTGTTTGCCCTCTTTGGTGCTTCTGACACTGATTTCAGAAACCACCCCCAAAGAATGAGATGAATTCCAAGCAGACAGGTTTTTCCCAACTGGAACATCACTGAAGAATGAATTTACCAAAATTTCCTCAGTAGAGACTTTGTTGTGTTCTCTTTGTAATCACTTAGTACTACCAAGTCATCCAGACATATTAGACAAGAGGTATGGAAGAAAGAGAAGAATTCTGTATTTTTCACTCTCTTTAGAATTTTTCCTTTTGTATAAAATTTCTGCTAATAATCCATTAAGAACAAGCTCTTACATCTTGGAGGGAAAGAAGTACCTTTTGCTCATCTTTGTATCATCAATACCTGTCATTTCTATAGGCATTCAAAAAATGTTTACTACATCAGCAAAAGAACAAATGAGTTACTCAATGAGAGGCACACAAAATATTAGGAAAAGAAAATGATCCAAATGTGAGTACAGAAGAAAAGGAGAAATAAAGTTAGGACATAGAAACAATATGTTGAGCTGTGGAAATGAAATTTACGTAGATGTAAGAACGTACTACTTTCCCTTTTGACTTACTGGAAATCACACAGATTTTTCATGCATCTTGGTTAGAAAAGATACTTGTGCCCTTGTGGGAGGCGGTCACATTGTATCCTTTATCTTACCTTGCAGCTTTTTGTACATTCAGAGGGCTTCAGTGCATAACAGACACTTTGCAAATAGGGAAAAGTCAATATTGATCTTAAGATAAATGTATGCACTTTCTTTTCCCTGGAAATTCATCCAGCCACATTTAACTCAAAAATAAAGCTAAAGCTTTGAGAATTAGTTCGAATGATTTGCTTAAATAGAACTATAATGAACATAAATACAAACAGAATCTAAAACATTTATTTTAAAAAACTAAAGTCTTAACTCCATTATATCAGTAAGAATTATTTAGGTCAGAGATTGATAAAATCAACAGATAATTGATATTGTAGGACTTGTACACCCATTCAGCCTCTGCTGTAACTACTCAACCCTAAAAGTAGCCATAAACAATGGGGAAATGAATGAGCTTAATTATCTTCTAATAAAACTTTATTTACAAAAAATAATGGTAGCCAGGATTTGGCCCAATGTTTAGAGTTTGTCTGCTCCTGTCTAGGTTATGCTGTGCTAAGACAGAGTCTCCAAATCTTAGTGGCTTATAAAAATAAAGATTTATTTTTCATTGAGTCACTGTTCACCTTAGTTGGTCTCACTCTGGGACCCAAGCTTATAGAGCAGGAATCACCTGAAACAGTGCCAATAGTAGTGACTTGACAAAGCACAAAGCAACTCATAAGTCCTTGCCTAGAAAGGACACAATGTCAAGTCCACTTGCATTTTATGAACCAAAACAAATTACATGGCCAAGAGGAACTTCAAGGGGGCAGGGAAACTTAACCCTGAGAGGAGAACTGCAATCTGCCAAATGTTTATACTAAAACTCTTCCCTTCTGGAGATGCAAATTTTAACCTTTCATTTTGTTATGAGTTGAATCCTGTTCTCTCAAAATTTCCATGTTAAAGTCCTAAGTTCCAATACTTCAGGACCCTATTTGGAGACTGCATTCTTATAGAGGTAATCAAGTTAAAGCAAGGTCATGAGGGTAGGCCTTAATCCTATATGACTTGTGTCTGTATAAAATGGGAAAATGTGAAGACAGAGGCTCACACATAGGAGAAGACAGGTGAAGAGACGAGAGAGGAGAGTAGCCTGGAACAAATCCTTCCCTCTGAACCTCAGAAGGAACCAACACTGTAGCACCTTAATTTTCCTGGAAAGTCACAAACTACCAACTCAAATATTCTTAAAAAAATTAATTTATTTATTTGAAAGGCAGAGTTACAGAGAGGCATAGGGAGAGAGTTCACTTGCCAAATGGCTGCAATGGCCAGCCAGAGCTGGACCAACCTGAAGCCAGCAGCCAGAAAGTTCTTCCAGATCTCGCAGCAGATGCAAGGGCTCAAGGATCTGGGTCTTCTACTATTGTTTCCCAGGCTATAGCAGAGATCTGGATCCGAAGTGGAGCAGCCAGGACTGAAACCAGCACCCATATGAGATGTTGGCACTGCAGGTGGCAGCTTGACCCACTACACCACAGCTCCAGTCCCCAAAACATTCTTTATAGGAGAATTAACAATAATTCTTCACAAACTCTTCAAAATTTCAGGAAAGAATTTTCTCAAGAATACTGAACAAAATATAAGCAAACCCAAACTAGTAGTATATGTGGCATCTTCAAAATGTTTATGGAAAATGTGTAACATGAAAAAAGATATGTACAGTTTAAAATAGCTTTGTACCAAAATAAACATTTTTTAAAGATTTATTTATTTATTTGAGAGGCAGAGTTATTGAGAGAGAGAGGTCTTCCATCCACTGGTTCACTCCCTAAATGACTGCAACAGCTGGAGCTGGGGCTGATCCAAAACCAGGAGCTAGGAGTTTCTTCCAATGATCACATGTGGGTGCATGGGCCAAGCACTTGGGCCATCTTCTACTGCTTTCCCAGGCCATTAGCAGAGAGTTGAATCAGAATTGGAGCAGCTGGGACTTGAACTGGCATTCATATGGGATTCCAGACCCACAGTCAGAGGCTTACATACTGTGCCACAGAACCAACCCCTAAAATAAGCATTTTTAAAAATGTACTTTTCTATTATCTTGTTGAAGTTGCCAAATATAAAGAGGCACATACACTAAGACCAATTTGGGATTCTTCCCAAGAATACAAGTTTGATTCAATACATAAAAATTAAACAATGTGAAAAAATAGTTTAACAATATAATACACTATATAAGTAGAATAAAAACTTTTTAAAACTACATGAACTTCAGCATGTGGAGATCTAGTTTTCTCAACATCATTTGTTGAAGAGACTATCCTTGTTCCAGGGATTGATTTTAGCTCCTTTGTCAAAAACAAGTTGGTTGTAGATGCATGGATTAATTTCTTGAGTTTCTATTCTTTTCCATTGGTATACCTGTCTTTTTTTTTTTTTTTTTGCCAGTACTAGGCTGTTTTGATTACAACTGCCCTGTAGTATGTCTTGAAATCTGTTATTGTGATGCCTCTGGCTTTGTATTTGTTGTATAAGATTGCTTTAGTTATTCAGGGTCTTCTGTATTTCCATATTAATTTCAGCATCGTGTTTTTCTGTATTAGAAGAATGTCATTGGTATTTTGATTGGGATTGCATTGACTCTGTATATTACTTTCAGTAGTACGGACATGTTGATGATATTGATTCTCCCAATCCATGGACATGGAAGATTCTTCCATTTTGTGTCTGTGTGTGTGTGTGTGTGTGTGTGTCTTCTTCTATTTCCTTCTTTAATGTTTTACAATTCTCGCCATAGAGATTTTTATGTCCTTCATTAAAAATCCACTCAAAATGGATCAAATACTTAAATCTTTCACCCAATACTACCAAATTATTAGAGAACATTAGAGAAATCCTGCAAGACATTGGCATAGGCAAAGACTTCTTGCAAAACATCCCTGAAGCACAGGTAATAAAAGCCAAAATTGATGAATGGGGTTACATCAAATTGAGAAGCTTCTGTACTGCAAAAGAAACACTCAGCAAAGTGAAGAGGCAACCAAAAGGATGGGAGAAAATATTTGCAAACTATGCAACCAATAAAGGGTTAATAATCAGAATCTATAAAGAGCTCAAGAAATTCAACAACAACAAAACAAACAACCCAGCTAAGAAATAGGCAAAGGACTTAAACAGGCATTTTTCTTTTTTTTTTTTTTTTAATTTTTGACAGGCAGAGTGGACAGTGAGAGAGAGAGACAGAGAGAAAGGTCTTCCTTTGCCGTTGGTTCACCCTCCAATGGCCGCCGCGGCCGGCGCGCTGCGGCCGGCGCACCGCGCTGATCCGATGGCAGGAGCCAGGAGCCAGGTGCTTTTCCTGGTCTCCCATGGGGTGCAGGGCCCAAGCACCTGGGCCATCCTCCACTGCACTCCCTGGCCACAGCAGAGGGCTGGCCTGGAAGAGGGGCAACCGGGACAGAATCCGGCGCCCCGACCGGGACTAGAACCCGGTGTGCCGGCGCCGCTAGGCGGAGGATTAGCCTAGTGAGCCGCGGCGCCGGCCTTAAACAGGCATTTTTCAAAAGAGGAAATCCAAATGGCCAACAGACACATGAAAAAATGTTCAGGATCACTGGCCCAACTAACTAAAAAAAGAAGAGAAAAGACCCAAATCAATAAAATCAGAGATGAAAAAGGAAATGTAACAACAGACACCACAGAAATAAAAAGAATCATCAGAAATTACTACAGGGACTTGTATGCCAGCAAACAGGGAAACCTATCAGAAATGGATAGATTCCTGGACACATGCAACCTACCTAAATTGAACCAGGAAGACATCGAAAACCTAAACAGACCCATAACTGAGACAGAAATTGAAACAGTAATAAAGGCCCTCCCAACAAAGAAAAGCCCAGGACCAGATGGATTCACTGCTGAATTCTACCAGACGTTTAAAGAAGAACTAACTCCAATTCTTCTCAAACTATTCAGAACAATCGAAGAAGAGGGAGTCCTCCCAAATTCTTTCTATGAAGCCAGCATCACCTTAATTCCTAAGCCGGAAAAAGATGCAGCACTGAAAGAGAATTACAGACCAATATCCCTGATGAACATAGATGCAAAAATCCTCAATAAAATTCTCGCCAATAGAATGCAACAACACATCAGAAAGATCATCCACCCAGACCAAGTGGGATTTATCCCTGGTATGCAGGGATGGTTTAATGTGCGCAAGACAATCAATGTGATACACCACATTAACAGACTGCAGAAGAAAAACCATATGATTCTCTCAATAGATGCCGAGAAAGCATTTGATAAAATACAACACCCGTTCATGATGAAAACTCTAAGCAAACTGGGTTTGGAAGGAACATTCCTCAATACAATCAAAGCAATCTATGAAAAACCCACAGCCAACATCCTATTGAATGGGGAAAAGTTGGAAGCATTTCCACTGAGATCTGGAACCAGACAGGGATGCCCACTCTCACCACTGCTATTCAATATAGTTCTGGAGGTTCTAGCCAGAGCTATTAGGCAAGAAAAAGAAATTCAAGGGATACAAATTGGGAAGGAAGAACTCAAACTATCCCTCTTTGCAGATGACATGATTCTGTATTTAGGGGACCCAAAGAACTCTACTAAGAGACTATTGGAACTCATAGAAGAGTTTGGCAAAGTAGCAGGGTATAAAATCAATGCACAAAAATCAACAGCCTTTGTATACACAGACAATGCCATGGCTGAGGAAGAACTTCTAAGATCAATCCCATTCACAATAGCTACAAAAACAATCAAATACCTTGGAATAAACTTAACCAAAGACGTTAAAGATCTCTACGATGAAAATTACAAAACCTTAAAGAAAGAAATAGAAGAGGATACCAAGAAATGGAAAAATCTTCCATGCTCATGGATTGGAAGAATCAATATCATCAAAATGTCCATTCTCCCAAAAGCAATTTACAGATTCAATGCAATACCAATCAAGATACCGAAGACCTTCTTCTCAGATCTGGAAAAAATGGTGCTGAAATTTATATGGAGGCACAAGAGACCTCGAATAGCTAAAGCAATCTTGTACAACAAAAACAAAGCCGGAGGCATCACAATACCAGATTTCAGGACATACTACAGGGCAGTTGTAATTAAAACAACATGGTACTGGTACAGAAACAGATGGATAGACCAATGGAACAGAATTGAAACACCAGAAATCAACCCAAACATCTACAGCCAACTTATATTTGATCAAGGATCTAAAACTAATTCCTGGAGCAAGGACAGTCTATTCAATAAATGGTGCTGGGAAAATTGGATTTCCACGTGCAGAATCATGAAGCAAGACCCCTACCTTACACCTTACACAAAAATCCACTCCACATGGATTAAAGACCTAAATCTACAACCTGACACCATCAAGTTACTAGAGAACATTGGAGAAACCCTTCAAGATATTGGCACAGGCAAAGAATTTCTGGAAAAGACCCGGGAGGCACAGGCAGTCAAAGCCAAAATCAACTATTGGGATTGCATCAAATTGAGAAGTTTCTGTACTGCAAAAGAAACAGTCAGGAGAGTGAAAAGACAACCGACAGAATGGGAAAAAATATTTGCAAACTATGCAACAGACAAAGGGTTAATAACCAGAATCTACAAAGAGATCAAGAAACTCCACAAAAACAAAACCAACAACCCACTTAAGAGATGGGCCAAGGACCTCAATAGACATTTTTCAAAAGAGGAAATCCAAATGGCCAACAGGCACATGAAAAAATGTTCAAGGTCATTGGCAATCAGGGAAATGCAAATCAAAACCACAATGAGGTTTCACCTCACCCCGGTTAGAATGGCTCACATGCAGAAATCTACCAACAATAGATGCTGGAGAGGATGTGGGGAAAAAGGGACACTAACCCACTGTTGGTGGGAATGCAAACTGGTCAAGCCACTATGGAAGTCAGTCTGGAGATTCCTCAGAAACCTGAAGATAACCCTACCGTTCGACCCAGCCATCGCACTCCTTGGAATTTACCCAAAGGAATTTAAATTGGCAAACAAAAAAGAGGTCTGCACCCTAATGTTTATTGCAGCCCAATTCACAATAGCTAAGACCTGGAACCAACCTAAATGCCCATCAACGATAGACTGGATAAAGAAATTATGGGATATGTACTCTTTAGAATACTATACCGCAGTAAGAAACAACGAAATCCAGTCATTTGCAACAAAATGGAGGAATCTGGAACACATCATGCTGAGTGAAATAAGCCAGTCCCAAAGGGACAAATACCATATGTTCTCCCTGATCGGTGACGACTGACTGAACACCAAGAGGGAAACCTGTTGGAGTGAGGTGGACACTATGGGAAATGGTGGCTTGATCAGCATAGCCCTGACTGTTAATGAACAACTAAATACATTATCCCTCTTAGTAGTTTTTTTTGTCTGTTCTACTTAATATGACTGGTTTAGATCTGTAATTGATGCACAGTTATTCTTAAGTGTTGAAAATTAACTGAAATGTGATCCCTGTTGAACATGGTGGTGGGAATGGGAGAGGGAAGAGATGTATAATTTGGGACATGCTCAGGCTGACTTGCCCCAAGTGGTGGAGTTGGAAGCATACCAGGGGATTCCAATTCAATCCCATCAAGGTGGCATGTACCAATGCCATCTCACTGTTCCAGGTGATCAGTTTCAGTTCACGGTTGGTCATGGTGAAGGGACTGGGAGTCAAAGGGAGCACATAGACAAGTCTAGTACCTGCTAACGCTAACTGATGGAGTAAATAAAGGGGAGAGTGATCCAACATGGGAAGTGAGATACCCAGCAGACTCATAGAATGGCAGATGTCCTAAATAGCACTCTGGCCTCAGAATCAGCCCTAAAGGCATTCGGAGCTGGCTGAAAAGCTCATGAGAGTATTTCAGGCATGGAAAGCCAAGACACTCTGGCAAAAGATCTCTGCGAGTGAGATCCCAGTGGAAAGAACAGGTCTTCAAAGAAGGAGGTACCTTTCTCTGAAGGGAGGAGAGAACCTCCACTTTGACTATGACCTTGTCTAAACAAGATAAGAGTTGGAGAACTCAGAGGGCTTCCATAGCCTTGGAAACTCATGACTGGAGCATAGGGAGATTACTGATGCCATAGACAGGAGTGTCAATTGGTAAAGTCAACAACAGGAGTCACTGTGCACTTACTCCTCATGTAGGATCTCTGTCCTTAATGTGCTGTACATTGAGATTTAATGCTATAACGAGTACTCAAACAATATATTTCACTTTGTGTTTCTATGGGGGTGCAAACTGTTGAAATCCTTACTTAATGCATACTAAACTGATCCTCTGTAAAAAAAAAAAAAAAAAAAAAAGAAAGAAATTATCAATTCCCAACTTGACTCTCACTGGGATTAAACATGACAATAGGTCTGCTCTGATTTCATCATCATTTAAAAAAATCATCTATTATTTTTCACTTTATGTTTCTGTGTGGGAGCAAACTGTTGAAATCCATACTTAATGTATACTAAGCTGATCTTCTGTATATTAAGATAATCGAAAATGAATCTTGATGTGAATGGAAGGGGAGAGGGAGTGGGAAAGGGGAGGGTTGTGGGTGGGAGGGACGATATGGGGGGAAAGCCATTGTAATCCATAAGTCGTACTTTGGAAATTTATATGCATTAAATAAAAGTTTAAAAAAAAAAATGTTCAGGATCACTAGCTATCAAGGAAACGCAAATCAAAACCACAATGAGGTTTCACCTCACACTAGTTAGAAGGGCTTTTATACAGAAGTCAACAAACAACAAATGCTGGTGAGGATGTAGGGAAAAGGGTACCCTAATCCACTGTTGGTGGGGATGCAGCCATTGTGAAAGACAGTATAGATACCTCAGAAATCTGAATACAGATCTACCATATGATCCAACTAGCCCACTCCTGGGAATTTATCCAAAGGAAATGAAATCAGCATATGAAAGAGTGATTTGTATTCCATGTTTATTGTAGCTCAATTCACAATAGCTAAGATATAGAATCAACCCAGATGTCCATCAACTGAAGACTAGATAAAAAAATTATGCATATGTACACCATGGAATACCACACAGCAGTTAAAAAAATGAAATCCTGTCATTTGCAGCAAAATGGGTACGATTGGAAAACATTATATATACTCAGTGAAATAAGCCAGTCCCAAAAAGACAGATACCAAATGTTCTCCCTTATCTGTGGTAACTAACAGAGCACCTAAAAGGTAATCTATAGAAGTGAAATTGACACTGTGAGATTCTATTACTTTGAACATCCCTTGTCTCCACTATTGAGGAACAGGGTGTTTTTTTTTTTTTTTTTCCATACTATTGTAGAACTCTTTACTTAGTAGTAGGGTTAAGCTTATGTGTATATAGTTAATTAAAAATAGACGTTAGTTAAAAATAAGTGTTGGAATAGGAGAGGGAAGAGGAAGAAGGGTGGGAATGCATATGGGAGGGAGGGAAGGGTGGGAAAAATCACTATGTTCCTAAATTCTTGTACATAACATGCATTAGGTTTGCATACCTTAAATAAAAGGTTCTAGGTAAGAAAAAAACTACATGATATTTTCAGTAGGTATAAAAACACGTTTGACAAATTCCAGTACCCTTTCATTAAAGAAAAAAAAAAAGACTTTCAACAAGCTGGGAATAGAAGGGAATGCCAACTTGATGAAGAACATCTATGAAAATCCTACAGCTACCATCATACTTAATAGTCACAGGCTGAAATCTTTCCCTCTAAGATAAGGAAAATGTCCATTCATGTCACTTCTATTCAACACTGTATTATATGTTCCAGCCATGAGAATTGGGCCAGAAAAACAAACAAAAGGCATTCAGATAGAAAGGAAGAAGTAAAATTGTCTCTGATCTCAGATGAAATAAACTTGGGTACAGAGGCAGGGGGGAAGGGAAGTTGGTTATCTTCTTAGAAGTGTATCTATGAGGGGGCTGGCGCTGTGGCACAGCGGGTTAACGCCCTGGCATGAAGTGCCGGCATCCCATAGGGGTGTTGGTTCTAGTCCCAGCTGCTCCTCTTCTGATCCAGCTCTCTGCTATGGCCTGGGAAAGCAGTAGAAGATGGCCCAAGTCTTTGGGCCTCTGCACCCATGTGGGAGACCCAGAAGAAGCTCCTGGCTCCTGGCTTCAGATTGGCGCAGTTCCAGCCGTTGTGGCCAATTGGGGAGTGAACCAGCAGATGGAAGACCTCTCTCTCTCTCTCTCTCTCTCCCTCTCTTCTCTCTGTGTAACTCTGACTTTCAAGTAAATAAATAAAATCTTAAAAAAAAGAAGTGTATCTATGTAATACATGCAATCTTTCCTATTTATATTAAGAAAAATTTTAAAAATACAAAAAAACAAAATCCTAAAAAAAAAAAAAAGACCCAATCCCTCTTCCCTCAAAAAACTATTATAGCTGAAACAAAGCACAACAAGGCTTCAGGGTGCAAGATCAGCCTATAAAACTCAATTGTGTTATTAGCAATGAACAAATTTTAAATTAAAGTAAGAAAACTCCATTTATAATAGTATCAAAAAGAATAAAGTGTTTAGAAATAAATATAAACAAAAAATGTAAAATAGAATATTAAAAACTACAAAATATTGGAATAATTGAAAGAAAATTTAAATTAAAATCTCCCCATATTAATGGCTAAGAAGACTTAATATTGGGACCAGTGTTCTTGTATAGCAGGTTAAGCAATGCCAGTACCCCATACAGGTCCTTGTTTGAGTCCTGGCTGCTCCACTTCCAATCCAGCTCATGTTAATGTGCCTAGGAAAGCAGCAGAGGATGGCCCAAGTGCTTGGGCCCCTGCACCTATGTGGGAGACCTGGATGAAACTCCTGGTTCCTGGATTCTGACTGCCCCAGCCCCAGCCACCACAACCATTTTGGAGTGAACTAGTGGATGGAAGATTGATCTCTCTCTCTCTCGGTCTATCTATCTATCTATCTCTATCATCTCTATCTCTTCCTCTCTTTCTGGTACTCTCTGCCTTTCAAATAATAAAAATAAGATAATCTCTTTTTAAAAGAAGAC
Organism: Oryctolagus cuniculus; assembly: GCF_051225735.1. Taxonomy (NCBI): domain Eukaryota; kingdom Metazoa; phylum Chordata; class Mammalia; order Lagomorpha; family Leporidae; genus Oryctolagus; species Oryctolagus cuniculus. The sequence goes on from NC_142867.1 coordinate 77,937,832, forward strand.
TAGCTATTGTTAAGATGACAACATTTCGAAACTGATCTGTGCAATCAGTGAGGACAATCCTAATAAAATCTCAGCTACATGTTTTCTACATAATTTGACAAGGTGATTGAAAATCCAGATGGAAGTGCAAGGATCCAGAAAAGGCAAAACAATCTTGAATAAACCAGAACAAAATAGATGATTTCATACCTTCTGATTTCAAACTTACTGCAGAGCTACTGCAATCAAGACCATGTGGAAAGGGCATAGGAATAGATATATAGATCCATGAAATAGAATTAGGAGTCCAGAAATAAATTCTCTTCAACTGATTTTTAACCAAGATGCCAACATACACAACAGAGAAATGAGTCTTTTCAACCAATGGTCCTGAGACCATTGGATATCTGCATGCAAAATAAACTTGGACTCTTTATATCATACACAAAAATTAATTCAAAGCCACCGAAAAATCAAAATGTAAGACCTAAAACTATGAAGCTATTAGAATAAAACATAAATGTAAATCAATGTCACTTTGAATTATGCAGTAGTTTCTAGATATCATGCAAATAGGAAGTTGACAAAAAAATTAAATTAGATTTTATCTACTAAAAGCTTTGAGCCTAATTGATCACTATTAAGGAAATAAGAAGCACAAAATTATATAAAATATATGCAAATTATATATCTGACAAGAGACTAATATTCAAAATATAAAAATAACTATTACAACTCAACAACAGAGACAAATAACCCAAATTAAAGTGGGCAAATGATTTATATTGACATTTCTTTTTAAAGATTTACTTGTTTGCTTGAAAGTCAGAGAGAGAGATTTTCCATTTGCTGGTTCACTCCCAGAATGTCTGCAATGGCCAGGGCTGGGCCAGGCTGAAGCCAGGAGCTAGGAGCTTATTCCAGGTTTCCCACATGATTGCCTTTCTCAGGCACATCAACAGGGAGCTGGATTGGAAATGAACAGCTGAGACTTGAACTGGAGCCCAAACGGGATGCTGACATTGTATATGGAGGCTTAACCTTCTAAGCCACAGCACTGGCCCCTATATATTGGCATTTCTCCAAAGGAGATACTCACTTCCATTCACATTTCTTTGTGAGAACTCATCCACACAGCCCTACTTAATGCTAAAGGACTGAAGGCACAACCTCTCCCTGCCTGAGCCACAACTCTCTACAGTGGAAGAAGGAATCAGATTTTTGGTGGAAAATTAAGCAGGGGTGTCCTAGTAAGTTTACCATCTCACACTGCCATCATTCAAAGCAGAAAACATGTCCTTCTGAGTCTCCCACATGGGTATCAGTGGCACAAGTATGTGGACCATCTTTCTGCTGCTTTTCCCAGGCCATTAGCAAGGAGCTGAATCAGAAGTGGAGCCCAGGGACATGAACTGGCACCTATATGGGATACCAGCATCATAGGCAGCTGCTTTACCTGCTATGCCACAACACTGGCCCCTTAAATTTCAGTTTTAACATTTTCATTTTTTTCAATGGCTAAAAATCTATTCAATCTGAAGCTCACTCCATTTGGTGAGACTCACCTTTGGCGTCCTTGTGTTTGTGCTATTATTCCATCCTGTAAGCCTGGAAATTTTCTCATCCAAGCTTCCTGGTACAGAGGTGACACAGGTTTTCTTTTATCTCATATGGCATATGTAAACTCAGAATAAGAAAAATATGTTTTATGTCATTTGTACATAAAGCATTTCCTCTCTTGGCTAATAAATGGGATTTTCTTTTCTCTCTAAATATTCTTCATGCTTCATGAACCATGATGAAAGGAAATGACATACTCTGACCCCATCTGATTTAGGTGCATGTATATTGAATGTCTTGTCATTAACTACACTTTTGGATTTGTGGTAACCGATGTGATAACAACATTTCTCTTTTATGATAGAAATAAAAGCTCAAGGGAAGAAGGGAAAGCAATGTGAAATCTCCCAGTGCAATTTGATTACATTGGGATTAGCCAGGTATGTGATGATGCCAGTAACAAAAGAGTGACCCAAATCCTAAGCAGGCAGATAATCACAGTTATTTTCAGGATTAGGTGATCCCAAACATATTTGATACCTAACCCTGAAAGTGATAAATATGATTCTTTGAAGTCAGCAAAAAGATAATTATTACAGTTACAAATAAAGTTATTTTTTGCAAATAACTGTTGGTTCTCCTATTGCAATGAAGCAGGACATGTTAATGAATATTTAGTGAAGCACCTACAAGTGCAATGCACTGTCTTAGGCATTGGGTTTCTATTTCTCTATTATTTATGAGGAAGCTGGGGCTCAGAGATGTAAAGTAGTTTGACCAATGTCATAGTCTATGAGATTAGAATCTACTTTTCTTAACGGTGATCCTCTTAGATCAATACTAGGTCCCACGCAGCTGTTGATTACGTGTGTCAGCCAAGGATAGGAACTTTATATACTCAATCTCACCTAATCTTCTCATCCACCTTGTGAATAGGTATTATTTTCCCTAGTTTTATAGATTAAGAAACTGGGCTTGGACAAGCCAGGAGGCTTCCTGAAGTCACAACAAAGCCAGAATCCATAGCTAGGTCTATCTCCCGAGAACACTCCTTTGACTGAGCTTTGCCTTTACTACTCTCCTACCTAATGATTGGCTGTGCCCATGAAACCCTGACCCCATGGGCACAGCTGATTGGAGAATGATTGGCAACTACTACGAGGGCAGCTTTCCTGCCTAAGGCCAGTGCCCTGCAGTACAGCACTCCAAGCAGACTTCAGGGCACAGCCCCTACTGGGAGTTTCAGCTGCTTCCATGATCTTTGCCCATTCAGGATACAAGGATACTGATAAATGTTCATGAAAATTTTTAATTAAAAGATAAGTTTATTTTAGTACAAATTTTTTTAAATCCATGTGAGTATTCTCATAATGTGCATTTTCCACAAACTTTCTGAAGACCCCTTGTATGCATAGATTTAGAACTTTTTGTACCATAATAAAAATCTTTTAATTCCACTTTCAATTAATTTTTGGAAGTACTTCATAGGTCATTGACCTTTTTCTGCTAGGCTCCAAAATTACTTGATGGCTTCCCTTGTCCCCTACCCTGACAACCAAGAAGGACCATGCCTCTTTCCTCCCCTTCTTCTTCCTTCCAGCTTTAATTTCTGGAAATGAGTCTGGTTCAATTTTCTACCAGTCTTAGCAATATAATTTTGGGGGCCAAGTGAAAAATTAAGATGCAGAGTTTCTTGTTCAAAAATTATTAACAATTTCAAGATGGTAACAACGGAACACTAAATGTAGCATAACGTTTTGTTTTTTTTTTTTTTTTTTTTTTTTTTTTTTTTTTTTTTTTACAGGCAGAGTGGACAGTGAGAGAGAGAGACAGAGAGAAAGATTTTCTTTTGCCATTGGTTCACCCTCCAATGGCCACCACAGCTGGTGCGCTGCGGCTGGCGCACCGCGCCTATCCGAAGGCAGAAGCCAGGTGCTTCTCCTGGTCTACCATAGGGTGCAGGGCCCAAGCACTTGGGCCAACCTCCACTGCACTCCCTGGCCACAGCAGAGAGCTGGCCTGGAAGAGGGGCAATCCGGCGCCCCGACCGGGACTAGAACCTGGTGTGCCGGCGCCACAAGGCGGAGGATTAGCCTAGTGAGCCATGGCGCCGGCCTATAAGGTTCTTCTAAGTGTGGGATCCTGTCCATCACAAGGCCCATGAAGGTAGTCAGCTGTTGAACAGTTTTCACTGGTATAGTTAAAATGATCCCTATTCCCACCACAGACTCTCCCTCTGTTTTTGTACAATACTTTCCTCCTCTCCCCTAGAACAGGGTAGCCTTCATCATGGCAGTGTTGGGACTTTTTCTCCATCTGTTGGCTCCTCTCATATTTGCAACTCTCCACCTGATTTCCCCAGTTCCTTCTAACCTGCCTCCCCTCAGGCAGTTCTCTACCCTGACATTCTCATGCATGTCTCATCCATTCAGCTTCACAGGCAGTGACTTTGCAATGTGTACAGAGAGGGACTGATAGCAAAAGAAGACTGTGTATGTTTGGGAAAGTATTTGTTTATAACAATTTATGGCATCTGGTGTGACTTCTGCTTTTTATTAAATATATCTCTGTATTCTGTAGCTGACCCTCAACTTGTCCTGAGCTTCTTGAGGGAAATTCAAGAATTTTTGCCAAACAATAACAGAGCTGCGTAATTATGTTATAAAACCCAGCAGTGTCATCATGGACAACTTCTTTCCTTGGTTGGAACAATTTTAAAAGGCACAGATCACAGCATCCCTCAGTATAGTAAACCACACCCTCCACCTCTTTAATGTTGTTGACAATAGTGGAGCAGAGTATGAAAGTCACATCCAAATGGAAAACATTGGCTCCCATGCATCCTATTGTGAAATACTCTAGCATTGGGTTATAGTTCTGACAACAAGGGAAAAATTAGGAAACATCAAGAGGAAAAATGAAAAAAAAAAAGATTCCAAATGGAGAAGGGACAAAGAAAACCAGAAATTCAAAAGGCTGTAGGCCAGGATATCCTGTGAGTGGTCAAGACTGGTTCTCATAAATCTATACTAGTTAATAATAGCAATCATTTATTAAGTTTATGCCATAGAAAAGGTATAAGTTCATTAGATATCTATTAATCTGATCTTTTCAACAACCTTAGGAAGCAAGTGTTATTTCCTTGATTTTACAGATAAGGAACATAAGGTTCAGAGAAGAAAGGAGCCTTGACCAAAGTCTTGAGCCCTGTAAATAGGCAAGATGGACTATATCTCTGTAGTCTTCTAATCCCACTCTCTGCTGATTGGGATGTGTCCTGGGGATGCTACCCCTATGGCCACAGCTGATTAGATGAGGGTTGAACACTGTACACTGGGGACAGCTAACCCATGGGATGGCTAGTAGGCTGTGACTTGGATGGCTAGGCTCAAAAATGTAATCTGGGCCAATTAGATTCCTCTCTTATGATTTTAGAATGTACAGAATCACAGCCAGTTAACTATAGAAGTTCGACTGAAATCTAGTGAGGAAGACTCAATCAGGGTAGTCATCCAAGGCCATGTGTAGACTAAAGTGAGTAGAGCTACAGGCAGCAGAGAGGGGAAGAGAGTGGACACGTAGAGCAGAAGCAGATATGTCAAGAGGAAGTGAGTATAAATATTAGACCCACCTCCTTTGCTGACAGTCTTGATCTTAGCCCCAGGGGTCCTCAATGCACTGTGACAACTACGGCTGGGTTCCTGTGAGGTCTTTGTATGCTCAGAATAATCCTTTTCTCCCAAGCTCACATGAATGGGCCTCTGCTGCAATCCCCAGAATTCTGATCTCAACAGCTTGGTGTCCAAGTTGTCTCAGAACTTGACTACCTACTGCTCTTAATTTACAATAATGTACCCACCAAGCTCCCTAAGGGCAGTCAGTAAAGCCAGTTTTCACAGGCTGAGCTCCTTGTCCTTGTTGCTTTGGTTAACCTGTCACTGCCAGCATGTCTGAGTGGGTCACTCTCTGCCGGTCCTACCTTCTCTGCATGAGGAGCTATCTCCAGACCTCTCACTTCCATGGCTGTGGCAGCTGCTTTCTCAGGTCACCAGCTCACAGCTCAAGGCAGGCTAAGGAACAGATGGTCAGTCCTGACCATTACCAATATTCTCATTCCTAAAGGTCCCAAAACAATGACTCTCCTCCTCCAACAGCCTAAAGTGGTTTAGTGGAATCCAGTGTTTAATCTAGACATACAATAAATGAAGGCAGAGACAGTTTAGTGAAGAGATTAAGATATGAACAGACATTGGCTTCTTGTCTAGGTTTTCTTCCTAACCAGCTGTATTATCTTTGGCAGGTTGGCTGAGTCTTGGATTTCTTATCTATGGTGACATGGAGGGCTAATGACATGAGTTGAACCTTGACATTCTAAGATCAAATTCAAATGCCATACCCTACAGAAGGGGACCCTGAATTCTTTCCCAGACCTGTGCATTGCTGTCATTCCTGTTCTGGCTGCATGTATCTAGAAAGCAGCTCTAGCTGGGCTGACTAAACGTGGAAAAGGAACTACAATAGCAGAGAAATATGGAAATGCACTAACTGAAGCTTTAGGAAAATGGGAGGGGGAGTCTTATCTGCAAGAGGAGAGTTGTCACCAACAGCCTCAACTGTGTGATGAACAGCTGAGGGGCAAGGGCATGTGCACTGCTGAATTAGCAAGTTTTTAATTCATGGATCACAGCAGGCTGGGTTCTCAGGCTTTATTTAGGTAAAACTCCCATTGAGCATCAGCACCCAGAGCTCAGTCTGACTCAGAGCTTTAGAATCTTGGCCTGTGATGTGATGAGTCATGGTGATGAAATTTCGAGAGAAAAGGACATTCTTAAAATTAGCTTTGAGACAGCAACTGGCTATGTTTTTGCACTGTAAGCGCCTTTACCAGGTTATTTTCGTTGGTCTCCTTTTTAAGGGGACCTCAATCTGCTGGGTGAATTTTTCTCTCATTTGCTTGCCCTCAGCCACTCAGATTCCCAAAACTCCAGAAACTTTCTGTGCCAAGGACTGGGGCACTGACCCATGGGCCTGGTCTGACCTTCATGCTTCCGCCTGTGATCTTGTTGTGGTTGCGAGAAGAGATTCTCAGAGCAGTCAAGGCTAGGACTGGGCAGGGTTGATCACCCTGAAACAGAAGTTCCACCACTGCACAAAGATGGAGTGTGAGGGTCTCCCCTTACTCCACCTAATTCCTCTAACTCTGCACAAGCCCACTTTGTGCCTTTTGACCAAGTTTCCGCTGAGGGCAGGAAATCAAAGCTGACACTGACTTTACAGTCAGAATATTTCCATCAGGCATGAGATGTGGATGAACAATTTCTCCACTGTTCCCCGTACAACAGAGGGTTCTGTTGAAGTGGGGCAAGCATGGCTCAGTTCCCATTTTTCATTTACCCTGATGGATAATTTGTTCTCTTCAATGTCTCCATGCCTCCTCAGGGACATGCTGTCTCATCAGTATAATTGGGATTCCCCTCAACAAATCCAAATGAGCAAAGAATTACCCAGATTTCTAGGGAACATGATTGGATTGGCAAGCAGGAATTATGGGTACAGCCCAGCTGTTAAGATTCTAGAAGCTCCAAAAGTTCTGAATGTATCTTTCTTTTGCCAAATTCTTCCTACCAACATGCATACATTCATTTTGTCATTCATTTATTATGAATTGATTGCATACCAATGATATGCCATCATCATGCTGGGTAAGGAAATATTTTCTTGGATAAGACAGAGCTGCTTCCACAAGAAACTCATGTTTAATATGGGAATACCAGTAAACAACCATTCACAGTGCAAAATAGTATGCTTTCCTAGAAGCCTATACAGAGTACAAGGTACAGAAGAAAGGAATGGAAAGGTGGGGATGTGATCAGGTATGAGACAGGTCAAGAGTTTGTTAGCAGTTAAGAAGCAAGTAAAGAAAAAACAAGTAAAATGTTCCCAGTTTGCATAACCATTAGGTCGAACAAGCATGATGCCTGACATAGTAAGTTTATTGTTGACTCCTCCTAGGTGTTTCTCCCCCACCCCATTCTCCTTGCTGATTCAGATACATTATGGTTAAAGCCATGGGAGGGTGGATAGGTAAGAGGATAGGATAGCTCTGACTGGATCCTGGCCTTTGCCCAAAGAAATCACCCCTTGGGTGGACCAGAAAAGACCTCTTCTTATGGAGCCATTCCATTGGAACTTCCAAGGTCCCTTTCTGGTCCTACAGTTCCTTAGACCCTGAGAGTTACATTCCTATTTCTGCTGCCACTTAGGTTATTGATGAGCAGCACATCACCAGTCTTCCTGCCAAAGCCCCCTTACTCCTCCAGTAGATGTTTTCAGACAGGATCTAAGATGACCTAGCCATAGGTGGCTGAGTGGTGGAGGTGATGGACTGCTAAGATGTCCCAGCCAGAGGATGGTCTTCTTTCCAGGGTGGCCTACAACCAGTACACAGAACCCTACCCTGAAAAGCTCTACAAGTGCCACCCACTCCCACCCAGTAAGGCTGCTGCTTCTTGTACCTAGATAGCAAATCACCTCTGTTTAATCCTCTACCTTTTGGGACCAGACACCATGTCTCAGACGTGGTCTACTCTCTCAGGCATGGCTGGCACAGGGGACATCTTTCTACATTCTTCAGTTCCTCTGTCCTTTCCACTAGGAAAAGAGCAGAAACAGCCCTCCAAGGAACCTGGTCTCTCTATTTTTTTATCTGACTGATGAGCCCTTGTTGAAAATCTGCATGTTGGGGTATGCTGTCATATTCACTTTTGAATCATGATATTTACCATATTGGCTTCTGAGGTGAGCTAGTGACAAAAATCCTATTCCAAACATCTTATTATGTCACACTGTTTACAGCCCATACTGAGAATGCCATCTCCTGGGATGTTCAACTGAGTTATATACTACTTGCAAGCAAACAGAGGCTGAAGACCTCTGGAAGACCCAAATATTCCAAAAATCTAGTCTTTTGACCTCCTGGCTCATATCCCATGTAATTTGTTCATCCCAGAGTTTACCTAGAGGACTGTGAGTAGGGTTTGTCCTGTGTTGACAAGTAGAAACTGTACTAGTTTTCTCAGTATAGCTGAGAAAAGGCAGGTTAAAAGTGAATCTATGTTTCCCCCCACAAAAGATTTATTTATCTACATAGTATGCCCCCCTCGCAGAGAGCTCAGTGCCACAGAGGGCCACCCTCAGTGTGGAGGACCCACATTGAGCATCACCAGAAATGGAGGCCGTACCCATGGTTGAGGCTACTTCTGTTTCCTTGCTCTTGGCCACCCTGAGCACCTCCTCCAGGCTTAAAGCTGAAGGAGAGAAGTAGAGTCTGGTATTCCAGCACACCCTGAACCTTATGACACCTCCATTTAAAGCCACCCCAGGATTCCAACAGTCAACTCTGAGCCCTGCGTAGGCAGTGAAGACTGAGTCACAGGTTGGTGACTCACTGGCTTGAGACCACACAGTGAGTCAGGCAAAGGAAGCCTGGGGACAAACTTTTTTGAAATTGAAATCCTCCAGAGTTCCCCTAGAGAATTACCCTGGAAGGAGAGAAGGCTCCAGGGCAGAAGGGTGTGGGGAGAACACTAGTGGAGATGCTAAGTCCCTCCTCTGAGAAGAATGACATATCTGAGCTTTCGCATAGCTTCATGAGAGCTCAGAGGTTTGTGCAAATATTTTACTGTTTTGCAATCCCTGACCCCTTTTACTGACAGCAAATTGATCCCCTCAGCTCTGCTGCTCTTGGTGACTCCTTACTGTTTAGTACGCTCTGGCAACTGCATGAGCTTCCTCACCTAGGAAACCCTGATGCCAAGAGGCTGCCAGCAATAGTTAAGGGCACAGGCTTGGTTATTAGACAAACCTGGGTTTGAAACCCAGTGCTGCATTTGATGAAATCTTGAGCAAGTCACTGGCCTCATTTCATCTACCATTAAAACAAGAGTAACAGTGCACATGAAGTGCTGTGTAGAGGAATAAAAGCTATATAATTTGTAAATGGCTCAGAATGTACGATATGCCCAATAATAGAATAAACATATTATTCATGATAAATAGATAATATTTATTTCCATTATTGTTATTCCTTACAATTTTGCTTATAACATTAAATATTTACTACAGAATAAAAAAAAGGTTAAGTTTATGCCAATCTACAAAAAAGAAATCAAATAGCAGAGATATAACTACCCATGTGTGTTTGGCACAGTGCTTAAGTTACCACTTGGGACAATTGTCCCGTATCATACTGCCTGGTTCAAGTTCTCACTACTCCACTTTGGATCCAGCTTCCTGCTAATGTACATTCTGGAACACAGCAGGTGATGACTCAAGTACTTGGATCACTGCCAACCATGTGGGAGATATGGCCTAGCCCAGCAGGTGTTTGGAAAGTAAAGCAGCAAAGGCAAGATCTCTCTGTGTCTGTCCCACTCCATTTCTCTTTTTTTTTTAAGTAAAGTAAAAATAAATACATTCAAAATTAAATTAAAACCACATCAATGGCCTGTTTAAAAAAAGAGAGGGCTTGGGATATGTGTTGTGGTACAGAGGGTTAATCTGCCACTTGTGACACCAGTATCCCTTATTGGATTGCTGGTTCCTGCCAGCTGTTCCGATTTTGTTCCAGCTCTCTGCCAATGTTGCAGAAGATCGCCCATGTACTGGGGACTCCTACCACCCCTGTGGGAGACCATTATGAAATTCCTGGCTCCTGGCTTTGGCCTGGTTCAGACCTGGCTTTTGTAGCCATCTGGGGAGTGAACCAGCAGATGGAAGATTTCTCTCTCTCTCTCTGTCTCCCACTCTGCATTTCAAACAAATAAATCTTTAAAAATAATACAATAAAACTTTTTAAAAAGCTTAAAATTTAAGTCTATGTACTAGTGGAGTTTAAATACAACTCATGCTATATTGATTGTCAAGTAAGAGCCAGTTTTGCCAAGAAGAACTATGGGTTCTCCTGTAATTTAATCACACATCAGGAGAAAAAGGGTCCAGGTGGCAACCAGGCCTAGCAAAGCTGAATCTAGAGGGGAGCTGTGTTTCCAGATCTGCTCCATTAGCCAACAGTTGACCGTGGCCTGTCCCAGTCACCATACACACCTGGAAAGGGAGTTTGTGTATGTACTTAGATAGCTCTGCCTCCAAATACACCAACCGCATTGACTGAAGATGTGAACTACTGGGGGAGGGTGACTTACAAGGCACTCTCCTTTTTCCCTTCATTAATGTGGTGGCAGCACCCAGCCTCAACACCAGCTGTAGTGTTGGGCAAGAAACCACCAGCACTGATTCTTGGACATGTGTAAGCTTCCCTGGGGCTTCTCAGGAATGTTTGAGATGGGTTTCTGTCAAAGACTGGTCTTCCAACAGCCAAGTAAGTAAAGGCTCAGTGCCCTAGAGATTTGGATATTACATGTCAACATGATTGCCTTTGCAATGCCTGGGATGTTCGGGTCCTAGAAATGTAAGGTCAGGAAGGATATCCAAGAAATAGATATTCATTGGCTGTGAGTTTGGTATTTAGGTTTCTGTTAGTTTAATTCTTGCTCACTGTAGTGGTAAATGGTCTTACAAACAAAAGCCTGGTTCTCACTTCAGCTGTTGAGCTAACCACAGCTGTCATCTCTTTCCATCATTCAATCCCAGGGTGATGAACGTAATGGTATATCCAAGCAAACCTCTCTGCAAAGCCCTTATCTTCTGCAGATGGCTTCTGGTTTCCTGGGGAAAGGCTGGTGTTTAGCTTCAGACTTGCAGGAGAGACCTTGGGAATTGGGCTGAAACGGACTCCTCTGGGCTCAAAAGCATTCTCGCTTTTGCTCTGCCAACTGGGGTCCACCCATGCTTTCACTGAGGCAGCTGCAAAATATGCGCTGTGGCTGCATATTACACTTCCGCCACAGAGACATCAGGGAGGCAGGGTGACATTGTTGAAATAATGCAGGTTTTAGAATCTGAAAGACATGACTGAATTCTGATTGTGTCACTGAGCAGCTGTGTAGCTTGCATAGTTCACTTAACCTCTCTGAGCCTCAGTTGCATCATTTGCACAGTGGATTGATAACCCCACCTCTTAGGATGAGGATTAGCAATGGTGCATGTAAAATGCCAGCATGGTCGCTGCTCAGGCAAAGTAGTAGAGATAGGACACAGGGAGGAAGGGAAGTTCACTTCAGAGCCGGCCTCTTGGGACTCCACGTGCACTCCTCCATTCCCAGTGGGCCAGGCACCACACTGGGCACTGGGTTCCCAACACCAGGAGCTCAGTCCAGTGACTGTCCAATGTCCTTCCACAGTGGACTCTCACTGCCTCTGGGCTAGGGCCTGTTGTGAACACCCCTGTGTGGGGTTATATTGGGAATGAAGGGTAAGATGGCCGCAGGATGTAAACAACAGACTAGTGTGGGGCTGGAAAGCTATCAACAGCAATGTGAAAACAAGATCTTGGTGGAATCGCTGTACAAATATGCCAGGAACATTCCTCCTGTGTTCTGCAGTTCAGAAGGAGGAGCTCTCACCCCAGATTCTAGGAGTAGAAAAATCTGCTCTTCACTAGAGAGACACGGTGTGCAGAAGGGTCAGCCCTTCCAGGTGGCCCAATAGGCACTATCTGGGTGCTAACTGGCTGAGGCCAACTCTCCCCAGCACTCAGAACCAAGTTCCAAGTATTGGAGGGGCTGCTAATTGTCAGCAGAAATTGTTAGGTCATTCTGCTCTTCTACTCCAGTCATTACATTCTCTGTGGCAGAAGGGCAAGAATCCTGCCCATCATGGCCAAAATTTATTGAATACCTGCTCACCAGACACTGTGCTAAGAGCTCTCGACATCTCCCACCAGCCTTCTCTGTGTTCTTCTAACCTCTACCACCTTCTTTTGCCTGATAGCTTGCTTAACTGTTCATTGAGAAAATAGTTCTATCAGGCAAATGCATTTCACTGACTGCAATGGTTTTGGTCAAAGAATGAAAAGAGAACCATCTTTAGTTATTTCAAACAGACAGAATAAAATATGAGGAAACAGCTAAAGCAAAGATGGAAGATGGGAGAAGCCAAACAGTTGGTAATGAGGCAGCCTGGAGTTTAATCTCAGCAGAAAGCTGATTTTCTGTTTAGCCTAAGGTTAGGAGAAGAAACAGTGGCTGCTGGAGATTTTACCTGAAGAAGGGATGAGTGGAATCACTCTGCTATTCCCTTCCTCACACCCTAAGTTCCCACTTGTACTTTCCATTGACCATACCCCAAACAGTAGCCCCAGACACAAAAGCTGGGAAATGCAGCCTGCAGCCCATGACATAGCCTCAAGCAGGGCAAGGGCATGGAATACCTCCAAGGATAAGCACACTGGGGCATCAGCACTCACAGCACTCTATTTAATCCATATGCAATCATGCTCTCAAGTAAGCATTATTGTTATCCCATTCTTCTGAGGGAGACTGAGGTTTAGAAGGGTTCAAAAATTACTCAGGAGCTGGTGCTGTGGCATAGTAGGCTATACCTCTGCCTGTGGTGCCAGCATCCCATATGGGCACCGGCTCATGTCCCGGCTGCTTCTCTTCTGATCCAGCTCTCTGATAATGGCCTAGGAAAGCAGTGGAAGATGGCCCAAGTGATTGGGCCCCTGCAACCTGCAGGTCCTGAAAAAATGCCCATACACTCTTAAAGTTAAGATATTTTGGTATCTTACCTAATTTAAACTCTGTTTGAACTTGAGATATGCTCTTGTTTTTTCTTTCCTGATGGGAGAGATGGTTAAGCTTTAATGCAAATTAACCAAATCTATCTTTAAAATAAATCAAAGGCTTTTAATTTAATTCTGAAAGCTACAATTAATGGGAAGCACATTAGCTGCAAAGAGCCAACAACTAATAGAACAAGTCTGTGTCCTCCTACAACTTGACTGCCTGTCAGCTTTGGAGAACAAACACAGCTGCACTGTGGCTTGGCAGTGTGGACAGAACACTATCAGGGTAAACTCTGTCCCTACAAGGCTGCCTGAAGTCTGACTGAGTCCCATGAGCATTATGCCAGTGCCCTTTTCTGACAACATTGCTCTGGTGTCCCCAAGCCTGTGTCAGTGACCAGTGAAGGAGCATGGCTATCCCATGTCACCACCATGAGCCCCTATGTCTCTGCATTATTATTTTGACACTCTGGGCCTATGTCTATCACTGGCTGTTCATCAGACTAATCAGCAAATCTATAGCTATTGTTTATTACTTGTCCCTGCTTCTCTCCCATAGAGCAAGCATGTGTACTTACCAAGGGCACTTTCTGTCTTCAATCCCTGTTGCTTGAACCTCAACTCTGGCCTTGTAATCAAACTATCAATAGGAAAGGTTGATGTAACAGAGAGGAGAAACATGGCATATGAAACCCCAGCATGCAGGCAGTCATTGCATCCAATCACAACCTATCTCAGAATGCTATCGTGTCTCATATCTTTCCTCTTGTTTGTTATTCTTAATTGGTTTTCATACTCCATGTGATTTGAGTACTTAAATTTGATTAGTAAGCTGTTCTGCTCTGGGACCTCTGATAGGAAGTACCAGCTTGTCTGGGAGTGACCTTGGAGACTACCATTGCATCAGTGTAATTTCCCACTTAACAAATTGTGGGAAGCATATAAGGATCATGATCTCCTCTTTATAGATATGAAACTTAAGAAATATAAATGGTATGTGACTTGTCAAAGGCCATACAGCTATTAATTGGGTTAACTGGGATTCACACACAGGTTTCTCCAACCCTAAGGTGAGTTCTGCTTTCCAATTTCTGTAAACAAGATGCTCATGCTCAGAGGGTATCATAAAATAACGAGGTTTTTTGTTGTTGTTGTTGTTGTTGTTGTTGTTTTGTTTTGTTTTGTTTTTTGGTGAGGCTGTAAAGACAGGTTGCGATGAAAAATCCAAGGCTGTTCTAAGCAGTGGTATCCAAGACATTGCCCTGGCAAAGGCCTCACCCTGATGGAGCCACATTTACTTGGCATGCTTACGCTGGGTATATCTTTTAAAAAGACTCTCTTGTTTCAGATTACAGTCACCCTTCATCTGTTCCCTGTTGGTTCTGTAAACACAGACTCCTCATGGGCAAGGACTCCAGCCAACAGACACGTTGAGGCCCAGATGCTGTTAAGAATTCAGTCCAGAAAAGGGGAGGCTTGAGCTGCAAAGGGTTCCGTTGTCTTCAGATCCTTACCAAAGCTGGATTCTTTGCCAGACAGCATCAGCCTTGGATATTTGGCCTGTGTGTTTGATCTGGCTTCTTTAACTGTTGACTTTTGGATCAACTCTAGGTTGGCTTGGGTATGAAAATTACTTCCTCCAAATTAATAGTTGACTTGAATAAGCAGTTTTTGGTCTTCCTTCCACTCTCTTCCTCACTATCTTTGAAATCACATGCAAATAAATGTTTCTGAAAAGGTTCTTCAGGCTGTGGCCAAGTTCTTTCTAGAGAGAGAAGGTTCTATAGGGGAGCAGAACTGACATCTCTTCCCCATCCATGTCAGTTCACAAGCTCTTGTGGGAAGCATCTGTCCTCGCATATGAGAAAGTTGGTATGCTTCAATGGAACCTTGTAAGTAGCTTTAAGGAATAATTAAGCTTGAAAATGGCGTGATTTTTCTGTATGTTTTAACTGACTTTGCTCTTGTTTTCATTTCTTCCTATTCATCTGACATCTAATTGCTCACCAAATCACTAGGCTAGAAAAACATCACAATAATTACAATTCATGGTTTCTAAGAACTACAGTTGTTGACATTTAAGGTGAGCACAATACAGTCCTGTATTTGATTTTTTAAAAAAATGTTTGTTTATGTGTGCTTGTGTATATTAGTACAAATGTATACAACAAAGGGAACCAATGGAGGAAGAAACAACAAAATACTTAAACCACTTATGGAGAAATTATTGGTCATTTTTACTTGATTTTTTTTCCTTATAACTTGGTTTTGCATAAATTATGATCATTGCATTTCACTGCTTTTTCCTCTTTTAATTAAAAATTATCTATTTGTATGGAATAAGAGTGACAGGGAGAGAGAGAGAGAGAGAGAGAATGAGAGAGAGAGAGAGAGAGAAACATCCCATCCACTGGTTCGCTCACCAGATGCCTACATCCACTAGGGATGGGCAAAAGCCAGGATCCAGGAATTCAAAACAGGTGCCCCATGTAGGTGAAAGGAGCACAATCACTTGACCCAACACTGCTGCCTCCAAGGGTGTACTTTAGCCAGAATCAGAGCCAGGTCTGAAACTCAGGTACTCTGATGTGGGACAAGAAATCTTAACCTCTAATGTTATATGCTTGCTTTTTTTTTTTTTTTTTAACAGCTACTCTATTTCCATTTTGAATAGAAATGGTGATATTTGACAAGGTCTTTACTGTTACCAAGAGTATATTCTGTAGCTAAATAATCTTAACTGAGCCTCACAACATCCCTGGAAAGTCAATATCATCTTCCTATTCATTTTGTAGATGGCTCTCAGAGACTATTGTGTGCAAGGTTACACAGCTACTCAATGGCAAGACTGAGAGGAATCTACCCTGCTATAGCTGCTCTCTATGGTACTTTCAGCCATGTGTCCCTGGTTTCAATCAACAATTAATCTGTCACATGGTCTGAGAGTTAGGGGGAATGGAAAAGCAAAAATTCTGAATTCTAGGAAATCACAATCTGGAGTAGAGGTTCTTAATTCCAGCTTCTCATTAGATTAAATCTAGGCAGGTTTTTGAAAGTTATTTATTTTTACTTTATTTGAAAGGTAGAGAGACAAAGAGAGAGAGACAGATCTTTCATCTGCTGGTTCACTCCCCAAATGCTGCCAACAACCAGTGCTGTTTAGTTCTCCCACATGGGTGTCAGGGACCCAAGTATCTGAGCCACATCATCTATTGCCCCCTAGGGTATCCATTAGCAGGAAGCTGGATGGGAATCAGAGCAGCTGGAACTCTTAGAGGATATAGGTGTCCCAAGCAGCAACTCAGCGATTGCACCACACAACCTCCCCTATGCAGGATTTAAAACCCCTGATTCCTGGACAACACTTCAGATGTCCTTCCAAACCTCCCAGATGATATCTGATCTGATGAACAGCTAAGATGAACCAAAATGAAAACAACTTAACTACTGGGGAGGTGGCACAGCCATAAATGCACAGAACCTGTGAGAACAACATATACTAAATTATGACAATTTACTGCCTGGTTTCCAGTAGTAGTTTCTTCCCAGCATTTTATGGGTACTTAGTGTATTAATCTCTATTTATAAATATTTACTTTATTTATTTGAAAGGCAGAGTTGAGGGAGAGAGATCTTCTATCAGCTGGATTACTCTCTAAATGGCTGCAACCTCTGAGCCTAGGCCAGACTGAAGCCAGGAGCCTAGAACTCCATCTGGGTCTCCCACATGGGTGGCTAGGGCCCAAGCATAGGCCATCATCCACTGCGTTCCTAGACACATTAACAGGGAGCTGGATCTGAAGTAGAGCAGCCTCGACTGGAAACAACACTCATATAGGATTCCAGTGTCACGGGTAGCAGCTTAACCCTCTGTGCCACACCATCTGCCCCTGTGTATTAATCTCTTTACGTAGATATCATTAAACTTTAACACCCTAAACATCTTTTAGATTTGATCCTTGAAATTAGCTGGAGACAACTTTTTCTTCCCTTACTGTGTGTACAGTTAGGCAGGGCAATGTAGCAAAGGAGAATGCTCTACACGTGGAACACAGAAAACTCAGGTTTAGCCCTGGCTCAGGCTGTAAGGAACTGTGGTTTGGGATAAGTCACCTCTCTTCTCTGGGTCTTTGTTTCTTCCTGTATAGAATAAAGGAATCTTATTAGATGTTGCCTTAAAGTCCCTCTAGCTCAAGGAGCAGACTCTGTGCACAGCAGGTTAAGCAAACACTTGGGATGTCACCATCCTGTATTGGAACACCGGTTCAATATGGCTGCTCTGCTTCTGGTACAGCTCCTTGGTAATGTGGCTACGAAAGCAGCAGATGATAATACAAGTACTTGGGTCCCTGTCACCTACATAGGAGACCCAGGTGGAGTTCCTGATTCCTGGGTTCAGGTTGATCCAGCCCCAGGGATTGCAGCCATCTGGGGAGTGAACAAGCAGATAGAAGATCTCTCTCTCTCTCCCCCCTCCACTCTGTGTGTGTGTGTGTGTGTGTGTGTGTCTGTGGGTGTATGAAAGAAAGAGTGAGAGAGAGAGAGAGAGAGAGAAAGGGAGGGAGGAAGAGAGGGAGGGAGGGGGAGGGAAGGAGGGAGAGACTCTGCCTTTCAAATAAATAATTTTTCAAGTCCTTGTAGTTTGTATTTCATGTTATATGGTATTTAATAATGCATAGCATTAGATTGCTAAAAAGCAGATAGTCCATGATAGATAATTAATTTATGACCTATATATTGTAAATTATCTATTTCTAAATAACAAATCATCCCAAAATCTAGTGACTTTGTTATTTTTTCTGATTCTGTGCATTGACTGGGGTTTCTTCTGCTGGTCTTGTCTGGGGGAAGGAGCTCAGCTGAAATTGGAACATTCAGGATATTTCTTCTGAATTTGCAGTTGATGCTGGTTGTTGGCTGTAGAGTCTTGGTTCTGCTCCACATGTACTCTTATCTCTAGGAAGATAGCCTGGACTTCATAGCATGGAAGTTTCAGCTTTCAGGATGAGAATGAAGCTTGCAAAGGTTTTTGTCATCTAGACTCTAGAATCTCCACAATTCAAACATAATCTATTAGTCAAAGTAAGTCACAAGATCATCTCAATTTTAAAATGGTAGAGAAACTAGACTCCACATCTTCATAATAGGCACAGCAATGATACATTGCAAGGGGGTATGGAGACAAGGATGTGTAATTCATGGGTGGCCAATTTTTTAGAATTTTTATTTATTTTAATTTTATTTGAGAGAGAGAGAGAGAGAGAGAGAGAGAGAGAATCTTCCAACTGCTGCTTCATTTCCTAAATACTTGCAACAGCCAAGGCTGTGTCAGGCCAAAGATAGGAGCCTAGAACTCCATCCAAGTCTCCCACATAAGTGGCAGAGATTCAAGTTCCTGAGCTATCATCTGCTACCTACAAGGCTGTGTATTAACGGAAGTTGTATTAGAAGTGCAGTAGCCAGGACTGGAACCAGGCACTCTGATATGGGATGCAGGCATCCCAGGCAGTGACTAAACCACTGCAGCAAATGTCCACCCTATGAGTGGCTGTTATTATAATGTTCCTCCATGTTATTTTACCTGATGGTACCATATAACATAGTGTTTAAGAACACATCTTTGGTTCAAATAATCTGATGTCAAATCCTACCACTAGCATTTACCGGCCTTGCAATGTTGATCAAGGGACTTTAACTCAGTCTATACCTCACAGGTACATCAGGAAAGATAACGGTGCCCACCTCAAACCAGGCTATGATAATTAAATACCATCATGTCTGTAAAGTCCTGCCACACAGTGAGTTGTCCTTAAAGGTCTCTCATTTTATTACTTTAGATCTCAGCTAAAGGCAACAACCTTGACCTTCCTGTTTGCAAGCACCAACATCAGTTAGACTAATTCTGCCTCCTAAGGGTTTGATATGGAGTCGCTCAGCCTTCTGTCGAGTTCCATTGTACTTGCTATCATTTAACTCACTTGCATACACAGCACTGCTTCAGTGGGAGCCCCGATCTGAAAGCAAGGAATGTGATTTATGCTGTAGGTAGGGGGAATATGCTTCAGCACAAATGACTCCTGTTGGTCCCCGGAAAGCACTGGGTCCTAACTGTCAGGCTGAATGTTCTAGGTGAGAGCATCCCACCACCCCCTGGGAACCTCGGCCCCCTTTGCACACCCTCACTTCCATGATTTAGCTCCCATCTAGACGCACATAACCAAGAATCTGAGGGAGCCTCAGGTACTGGCCTAGACAAGCCTGCTTTTGAGTGCTAGAAGTACACAGACTCCCAAAATCAAAACCTGCCTTGACTTTCCTGCAATATATGACCTTGGCTTTCTCCAAGCCACTTAAAATGTACTCAGCAGTCTGACTCAGGGCTTTGGAGTCAGGCAGCAGATGTCAAGTCACTTACAGCATCATTACTTAGGGCAGGTAGGATAACCTCATTGAGCCTTACTTGTTTCATCTGTAAAATCTGACGGTGTTATTGACCTTGTAAGCTTGCTTTAAAGATTAAAAATAAATATATAAGGCATCTTGCATGGAATGTGGCTATTAATAGGTTCAAACAAAACAAATTATATAAAGTGACCAAGACTGTAAGATACATAATAGGTCTTCCAAAAAATACTTTCAGTATTGGGGTGAATCTAAGCCTGAGGCTTTTACTCATTTACTGATTTATTCAACAAACCACTGCTAACTCTCTGGGATATAAGAAAGGTAAATAAGGCCGGCGCCGCGGCTCACTAGGCTAATCCTCCGCCTTGCGGTGCCGGCACACCGGGTTCTAGTCCCGGTCGGGGCGCCGGATTCTGTCCCAGTTGCCCCTCTTCCAGGCCAGCTTTCTGCTGTGGCCAGGGAGTGCAGTGGAGGATGGCCCAGGTGCTTGGGCCCTGCACCCCATGGGAGACCAGGAAAAGCACCTGGCTCCTGGCTCCTGCCATCGGATCAGCGCGGTGCGCCGGCAGCAGCGTGCTGGCCGCGGCGGCCATTGGAAGGTGAACCAACAGCAAAGGAAGACCTTTCTCTCTGTCTCTCTCTCTCACTGTCCACTCTGCCTGTCAAAAAAAAAAAAAAAAAAAAGTAAATAAAATTCTAAAGTTCCATGAAAACAAGATTTTTTCATTTTAGTTCCTTAATATCGAGAAAGTATCTAGTACAGTGCCTAGAACACAGTAGATACAGAATAAGTGCTTGTTTAAAAAAAAAAAAAAAAAAAAAAAACTAGTCTCTACCACAACTGAGTTTGGATTTGAAGACAAAATGAGGAATATGTACAAATAACTGTAGTTCCAGGTTGATTGATTCAAGTGGTCAGAGGATTATGACAGCTGTGGAAGAAATTATGCCTCGCTGGGTGCTCAGACAAGACTTCAAAAGGAAGCTAGATTTTGAATGAGCTTTGAGCAATGGATAGGATTCTTAATATGGGAAAGAGGGTTGAGGACAGAGTAAGACAAAGCTCAATCCATGGTTGAAATTTTAGAATTAAAGCTGCAAGCATCTTTTTCTATGTCTGTACATTTGAAAGTCTGTAATTCAGAAAGGCCTCCAGAAAACTGTCATTATGTGAGTGGGCAGTATTTTCCTATCTTTGGGTAGGATTACCAAATAAACATAAAATCCCTTAAAGGACTTCACTGTATTCCAATTGGCTTAGAGATAAATAAGTTCACATATAAATTGAACATAAAAGGACTTCAAAAAGTTTGTAGAAAATGGAATTAAAAGATAAGTTTGTTTTTGAGCAAAAATTGAAATCATTCATATTTTTCACAATATGCATTTTACATGAACTTATTGAAGGTCCTTCAGGTTCCAAATTCCCAGAAATAAAGAAAATTGAGCCTCAAATATTTCTAATATTGCTGGAAGCACAGACTCACTGTTGTTGCTATTGCTACCATGTGACTGGGTTGGCAGAGTCCTGGTGGCCACAGCTTGTGTGAGCCTAACCCTGGCTGTGACAGCCTTAGCCTTCAACTTTAATGACAACTTGACCTGTGCAATTTTTCCATGAAATACAGGGATGAGACAAGATTTATGGAAAGTTTTAGTTACTTGTGGCTTATTTGTTATATTTGAGACCAAATTCCTCCAGAGTGAGTGATGCCTTTCTATTTCTTATTGATTTTCTTCTTTCATGGAATACTTTTAAAAAGCTTTTGCAGCTCAAAGGATCATTTGCAAGAAAATTTCCAGCCTCTATTTCTTTCTCCCTCTCTCTCTCTCTCTCTCTCTCTCTCTCTCTCCCTCTCTCTCTCTCTCTCTCTCTCAGGGAACTGGAACAGGTGAAGAGTAGGGCCACAGTTGAATATTGGCCAAATTGAAACACAAACTCCTTGTTGATAAGGTTCTGATTTTTTTCTCTTGCAATTTGAACTTTGCTGCTGGAATCAGTGCAAAGATTCTTCCTGGGTGGCATTATTACAACTGACTCTTAAGGATCATGAGTCTCTGGAGGCCAAGTAAAAGCCAGGGAATTCCATACTCACAGAGATACAAAAGACACTATCCTTCCTTCCCTTCCTCTCTGTCTACAACAACCAGTGTTCCATTTGAAGGAGAAGACACACATGATGGGCAGTGTACTAAAAACAGAACTTGGAAAATAAGAAAAGGCAACTTAGCCTCCTATAACTTAGAGAACATCTGCCGAAAGCCTGACAAGGGAGAGAAAACCAAAAGAAGGCCAGAAAATACATCCTAGCAGATTCTGCATCATTTCTCCACCATGACCTGAATGAAAGAAGAGAGGAGAGAAAGACATCACTTATTCAGCCTTCCTCAAGACCTCTTCACAGACCAGCAAGATGCAAAAGCCTCGCCCAAAAACCTTAAGGTCATCAGACACAGAACCTGAGCCACAAGTTCCCACAACTCAGCCTCCTAGTCACCTTTCCCAGGAGCTTCAGTCTTACTACAAAAGGATATTTCAAAAGCTTATTCATACACAGTCTCCAGACTCCTGAAGGGAGGAATTGGAAGGTGGCTGTCTGTAGTGGTGATCTTCATCTGAACGGTGGTCTTCAGACTGAACCCTTTTAGCCTCTAGAGTTCCTTATGAATGAGGGGAAGGCCAATAGAGATGGATATGCTTCCAATCCCAAGTCCAAATTCAACCAATCTAATTTTATTTGATTTGTATTTTTGAACTTGCAGGTAAAGGTCTATTTGTGAACAGATTCTAATGCTAGGAAAAACTATTTTTAAACCTCTGAGTTGGATAATGCCTCTCAATACCCCTAACCCATCCCTGCACATGGAAAGACTGAAGAAGGGGAAGGGGGTACCTGGTAGAGGCTGGAAATGAGCATTGGGCACCCAAGTTTCAGGTCCCTCTCTAATGTAAAGATCTGTCTTTACTAAAAGTCATAAATAGGAGATGTCCTGCCTCAGTTTATAGCAACCATGTTTTTTTTTTTTTTTAGCAGCCATTTCTTGATAAGGAAATGTATTGCTACTTACCCTGTCCTAGTAAAATAAAACTCAGACTCTCCAGTATTTGGCCTGTAAAGAGAATGCCCAGGTGTAGAATGGTTATTGAACCTAGAACACTTCTTCTGTCCCTCAGGTTTCTGACTCTCACCTTCCTCTTTGGGTTTTCTCAATTTGCTCAGATCTTCTCTCACAATGTCACTCACTATCAGGGGGACTGCTGCTCCCCAACATTCTTCACTCTTCTTTAAACATTGTCCCATTTTTACATAGAATGGCAACAGGTCACATCCACAGATTCCTCAACTGAGACAAGACTGGAACTATCAAAACAATTCAGTGCTAGGTAAAAGCAGAAGGGGAAAAAATCAGAGTACAAATCATTTAAATGATATAACCTCCACAAAAAGTGGGCTCTGATTCTAGCAAAACTGAGTTGTCCTCAGAGATTTTTATCTCTTCCTGTTTCTACAACCTATGAATGGCTATGAGCTGATATCTAAACAGCTGGCTCCACTTCCCAGGGTCTTAGCCAAGGCCCTCAACTCCAAGCTCCCATCCAGTTGCCACATCTACCACCCAGGACTTCTCTTAAACATTGTGACTCTTCCCACTGACAAGGCCAAAAGAAAGCCCCCTCTCCTTTCTATCTAACCTTGATTCTGAGACACATTTCTTGCCAGGAATTGATGAAGATGATGTCATTCTCCAAGGGAGATTGCCCGCTATAAACACTAGTGTGGTTTTACGCTTTTAGTTCAAAGAGCCTACCATTATCTTGATCCTTTTCAAACCAGTTGAGGGAAATTATATACCAGAACTCCCCTTATAAAAAGGATTACATTTGGCTTAAAAGTTGTGTGAGGTGTACTTCAAGAGAGAGGAAGAACAAGAGTAAGAGATCTTCCATCTACTGGTTCACTCTGCAAATGGCCACAACAGCTGGAGCTGGGCCAGGCTGAAGCTAGGAGCCTGTACCTCCATCTGGGTCACCCACATGGGTGGCAGGGGCCCAAGCACTTGGGCCATATTGTGCTTCTTCCCCAGGTGCCTTAGCAGGGAGCTAGATCAGAAGTAGACAGCCAGGACTTGAACTGGTACTCATATGGGATGCTGGCATCACAAGTAGCAGCTAAACCCATGGCACCACAATGCCAGCCCCTTGAATGCTTGAGCCTTGAAGTTTATCTTAATCCCTGACCCTTAATCTAAGTCTGTTTCTGGACAATAGATGAATTTTTCAGTAATAGGAGAACTTGCAGGTCTAAAGGGCAATCCAGGGAATGAAGAGAGATGCCTTTGGTTGGTTGCTTTGTGATGGAAAATTTGGAGAGATTTGCAGTATCTAAAAATGGACCTTGCCATGATGGTTGTAAATCCTTCCTTCAACTGCCCTACAAAATATTTAGTAAAGTCTTCAATGCTCATTTGTACTTCTGTGTGAATGAATTCTTTTTGAGGATTGACTTACATATCTGACTGGGTCATATTTGGTACAACACAAAGCACCACTGGAAGAAAACAAAATATGGGAGTACATAGGCCAGGGAGAACAGGTCCTCAGAAAACAAGTGTTGGGAAATATAGGTGGGGGATGGGCTTTTTACAGCCTGTGAGATTGGAGATATGAGGCAAGTTTAGCTGGATCTTATGGGTAAAGGAAACCCTAGCTGAGTTCAGAACTATAGCACAATAAACTAGAAATACAGTCTTTCAGTAGCTTCCCATTGTCTAACATACACACTCCTTGGTGGAGAAACGCTTCTACTCCAAACACTTTCCATCTTTCTTCAAACATCTTTCCATTTCCCTCCTAAAATGGTAACAATTCCCTACCACAGACTCTATAGCTAAGACTAGAATTTTCAAGGCAACTAAATATTAGGAGAGAGTAAAAAGGGAAAAACATAAAAGTGTAAATCATTGAAATGATGCCTCTTCCAAAACACAGCCCCTTAAAATCTGGCCTTGGGGAAGGTGTTTGATGTAGCAGTTAAGATGCTGCTTGATATGTCCACATCCTATATCAGAGTGCCCAGGTTCTAGACCCAGCTCCACTCATTCCAGCTTCCTGCTAATATACACCCTGGAAGGCAACAGGTGATAACACAAGTACTTGGGTCCCTGACACCCACATGGTAGACCTGGATTGAATTCCTCATTCCTGGCTTTGGTCTGGCCCAGCCCTGGTTGTTGTAGGTATTTGGAATGTGACTCAGAAGATGGAAGATCCCTTCTCTATATGTGAATACATCTGTCTCTCTGCTTTTGAATAAATAAATAATAAAATAAAATATTTCCATAAATAAGTAAATCAAATATGGCCTCCTCAGCTTTCCCTTGCTGTCTCCCTCAGCACTGCTATTCTTCATGTTACATTGCAGCATCATCACCTGTAAGAAGCCTCAATGGCCATGTTCTCGCCCACCATGTAGGACTGATCACTTTTTTCTTTTTGTCTCATTAGAGATTAATGCTGCAACCATTTTGTAAGCATCTATGTATACATGTGTCTCTCCCAATAGATTGTAAGAATTGCTAACTTCAGAACCTAGTAAGTGCTTAGAGTAGTAGAATCTTGAAAAATGGTTGTTAGAGTTTAAATCATTCCAGAGCTAGTTGTTAAAATGGAAGAGAAGCAGAAAGGTTGAGTTGAAATGCCAATCCTCCACTACTGGCAAGAGAATTCTGGGAAGGTTCCTCAATCTCCCAGGATCATCCTTCAGTGATGGCTACTTTGGGAGCTGAAATTTAAAGTGTATAAAGTATCTGGTCCACAGTAGGTACATAATAAGTTAGTTATTGCTGTCATTGGTATCCCAATGGCTTTTGAGATTCTTCTTTTTCAGCAGCGTAACCATTCAAAAGGTGAAATATTTCAAAGAAATAGGTGAGAGGAGAGCTGCTGTAACTTAGAGGTACAACCTCAGAGCCCCATCACTTTAAGTAATTTCCCATATAAACCCAGACCATTCCTATCCCAGAAGAACCTCAGGCCTTCCAGAGCATTGGGTAACATCTATTGCCTTAAACCAGGTAGGAGGCCTAAAACTGGTGGCCTGTGGGATGATCTTAAGTAGCATAAAGACAGAGCATTAAATAACACCAAGGCCTATAGTTTAAAAAGCTATTCCCTCCCCAATTATTTTTTAATTTTTCCAATTCTTTAGGAGGAAAGTCTCAGTTTGAGACCACTACATCTTCATTTCCTCTCTTACTCTTCCTATGCACCAATATTAAAAGGCAGCACGCCATGGGCTCAGAACCTTCAGCAGAAAATATTACCTGGTTAGAATTAATGCTATGGATTTGTTCAGTTCCTGTCTCTACCTGTATCATGTTTTGTTAAGTTTGAACAAATTATCTGAAAAGTTTCATTTTTTTAAAGATTTATTTATTTATTTATTTGAAAGACAGAGTTACAAAGTGGCAGAGACAGGGGGAGAGAGAGAGAGGTCTTCCATCTGCTGGTTCACTCCCCAAATGGCCGCAGTGGTGGGAGCTGAGCTGATCTGAAGCCACAAGCCTTGAGCTTCTTCCAGGTCTCCCACATGGATGCAGGGGCCTAAGGACTTGGGTCATCTGTGGCTGCTTTCTCAGGCACATTAGCAGGGAGCCGAATCTGAAGGGGAGCAGCCGGGACTCAAACCAGAGCCCATATGGGATGCTGGCACTGCAAGTGGCTGCATTATCCTCTATGCCACAGAACCAGCCCCAAGTTTCACATTTTTTATTTGTGAAATGAAAGTAACATTGATTACTTCACTTGTGAGGGTAAACACAGATTCCTTCTAAAAGTTTATTAGGAGTCCTCAATGTGTCCATTAGCCAGGTGGATTAAAGTAAGAATCAGTTAGATGAGATAGCTATCTTCATGGATATTCCAGTCTAGAGGGAGATGCGGATAAACAAAGAGACAATTCGTGTATACCCATGTAGTCTGATAAGTGCCTCTGGGGGCACACAGAATGCTGAGGACACACTCAGAAGGAATGTTCAACTAGGACTTGGGAGTGAAGATAGTTAAAGAAGACATCTTGGGGAAAATGGTAGTACAGTTGAGTTGTGAAATAGAGTATTGGAAACAAAAGAGGAACCAAATGTGCAGAAGATCCACAGGTGAAGAGCAGAGAAATAAAATATGCTGAGTTCTAGTATAAAGTCTGGAACAGAGCTGCTGATCAATGGGCGGCAGTCTAGAGTTACTATAATGCCCTTGGCTTCAAGAAGTGCCAGATTTATCTCTATAGCCTCATTATCAAGCAGTTTCTGGTACATAGTGGATATTCACCAAGTGTTGCAAAGTGAACTACTGAATAAGCAAATGGGTGAATGAATGAATGAATGAATAATTTTAGTAATTTCTGTCCACTGCTGGGGACCAGTCCCTACCATAGGCATATTCTTGCTCAAATGTTACCTAGGATAATCTATCCCCAGTACTGCAGAGAAAGCAGCACTGTATCCTGGTTCTAGACTTAGAGATCACTGGATTCTGCTGGAATCACATGCCCCTCCCCATCACCTCTAGCCCAGCGGGGGGTATGCTTTCCCTCCTTAGGGACAATAAGCTACTAATGAGATCCACACAGCTGATTTTTCATGGAAAATCTGTGCGAATGACATCTATTTATTATTACAGAGAGTTTGGCAATTTTCTATATTGTGAAAAAACGTAACTGGGGCTGCCTTATCTTCTGGAGCCATATCTGAGTATGCCTCATGGACCAATGGAGCAAATTAGCAGGTAGGAAGTTATTAAAAATTTGAGAACGAATTAAAGAGAAGTCTGAGCCTAATACTAATACAAGGAGTAACATTGAGCATGTTCTTTCCACCAAATATCCTGCTCAGTGCTGTAAATGCATAACCTCATCCTTACACAGACCCTTGGAAATGCATACTGATACAGTTCACGTTTTACAGATAAGAAAACTGAGGCTTAGAAAGTGAAGTGGCTTGTAGAGGTCTGAGGTGGCTAGACTCAAACCCTGTTAGTGCCATAGCAGAGCTGGGACTCTTAACCTCTTAACTGCTGTGTCATGGGCAAAAATAGAAGGAGGAGGATAGTGATTCAGCATGATGCTGCACCTGAAACATCCAACAAAATCAGGGACTTGCTAAGAAAATGTGTGCCGGACTTTGTTTTTGTTGTCTTTGGGAGACTCTTAGACCACTGAACAAATGTTTACTTAGAAATTGTAGAAAAGATAAGCAACAGAGTGGAGTAGAGCTAAGCACTCAACTAATATCAACAATAGAATTTTTTTTCCTATTTGAATCACATCATCTGAGACTGCAGCGTGGCATCACCTTTACCTTGATCTGCAGTAAATCAGCTGCCACTGTAGCCACGGGGTCAGTCCCTTAGAGTGGCTGAGTTAGAGTTGTTTTTGCCTCTGGAATTATAACACAGCGCCTTACTTTGTAATTTTTGTCTTATTTGGCAGAACTAACTCTTCTTTCTAAATATTACCCAGATACTTCTTCCCAAATCTTACCTAAACACTAGAAAGCCATGTAAAAACTACCAAGAAAATGTTTTCTTCGACATGTGCTTTCCAATCCCTACATGCGATTGGCCTTCAGATCCATCCCTGCGCCATCCAGCACTTGGCCCCTTTGAACATAGTTGGGCTCTAAATTATTCCCTCAAAATTCATCTTGGGTATAAATAACCTCTGTCACTCACTGAGGGCCTAATCAATGTGTATGGAGCAGATTGAACCAAGTTGGGAAGTTCGTGTGGAGCCACCGGGGTCCTGTGAGAGCTCCTGACCCAGAGCGCGAAGCCACAGTGCAGCCAGGCTGTACTCCCTTCTCTTTGCCAGCTTCACTCTCTATTTCCAAGCTGCCCGGTGTCATTGGAAAAAGTCACCTGCTGTGATTAGTGTGACTCAGCTGGGCCCTCAGTGCCACTCAGAAATCCTGACTGATCCTGGTTGACTCCCTGTCACAGTCATCAGAGCACATTTTCCAACTGCTTCCACTTGTCCTAAGCCCCTAACCCGTGACAGCATCCTTGCCTGTATTTCTTTCTTTGCTTAGAAGGCAAGTCATAGGGGCCAGCACTGTGGTGCAGCAGGTTAACGCCCTGGCCTGAAGTGCATCCCATATGGGCACTGATTCTAGTCCCAGCTGCTCCTCTTCCAATCCAGCTTTCTGCTGTGGTCTGGGAATGCAGTAGAAGATGGCCCAAGACCTTGGGCCCCTGCATCCGCATTGGAGACCTGGAGGAAGCTCCTGGTTCCTGGCTTCAGATCAGCACAGCTCCAGCCGTTGTGGCCAGTTGGAGAGTGAGTGAACCATCAGGTGGACGACTTCTCTCTCTCTCACCTCTCTCTCTCTCTCTGTGTAACTCTAATTTTCAAATAAATAAATTAATTTTAGAGAGAAAGGAAGGAAGGGAGGGAGGAAGGAAGGAAGGGAGGGAGGGAGGGAGGGAGGGAAGGAGGGAGGGAGAGAGGAAGGGAGGGAGGGAAGGAGGGAGGGAGAGAGGAAGGGAGGGAGGGAAGGAGGGAGGGAGAGAGGAAGGGAGGGAGGGAGGGAGGATGGGGCCGGCACCATGGCACACTAGGTTAATCCTCAGCCTGCAGTGCGGCATCCCATATGGGTGCTTGTTCTAGTCCCAGTTGCTCTTCTTCCAATCCAGCTCTCTGCTGTGGCCTGGGATAGCAGTGTAATATGGCCCAAGTGCTTGGGCCCCTGCAACCACATGGGAGAACAGGAGGAGGCACCTGGCTCCTGGCTTTGGATCGGCATAGTTCCGGCTGTTGTGGCCATTTGGAGAGTGAACCAAGGGAAGAAAGACCTTTCTCTCTGTCTCTCTCTCTCTTTCACTGTCTGTAACTCTACCTGTCAAGTAAATAATCTTAAAAAAAAAAAAAAAAAAAGGACAGGTCATATTGACTTCCTTCCTCCCTGTCCTTTAAAACCCCTCTGTTACTTCCCAGCCTTTCCTCTTTCCTTGCGGGGAAATTAGGCACACGAGGCAATTCAAAGATGGTGCCCAAAGCAAGTAAGGTGGGCGGTACCCAAAGTCATTTACGACCAAAGCTGATTGGTTGTGCAGCATCAGGGGCGGTGACGACAACTGATGATGAATGTACAGACATATGATTGGTCCTGTAAAATTTGCCCTGTAAAATGACCTTTTAAGTAATTGGTTGGTCCTTACGCACTGCCCCAATAATCCTGCGGTCTTGTGCTTTAAAAGGCTTTGCTATGCATGCAATAAATGAGGTCTTGCTTGACTTGACTCCCCACTGCCTCTTTCTCTGGCTGGGGGAACAGGCGAGCTGCGTGATTACCTTTCTTCAGACCCAGTCCATCCTCGTTCAGGTGGACTAAGACCCTGCATTTCCTCCCTGTCCTTTCAGAGAGGCTCATTTCCTGGGCTTTGTGAGGCACTTCTTACCATTTAGAGAGAGCCTGCCTAAAAATCAAGCTATGGCAGAGGAGAGGAGAGTTGAGAAATACAATGGAGAGTGGATATCAGAAAACATGTGAGCATTTGGTTCCAGACCTGCCTAAACCCACTTGACTTCTGGAATTTTCTTTTTAAAAGATTTATTTATTTATTTATTTGAAAGTTAGAGTTACACAGAGAGAAGGAGAGGCAGAGAGAGAGAGAGAGAGGTCTTCCATCCTCTGGTTCACTCCCCAATTGGCTGCAACAGCTGGATCTGTGCCGATCTGAAGCCAAGAGCCAGGAGATCATTCCAGGTCTCCTGTGCTGGTGCTGAGGCCCAAGGACTTGGGCCATCTTCTACTGCTTTCCCAGGCCATAGCAGAGAGCGTATTGGAATTGGAGCATCCGGGACTCAAACTGGCGCCCATATGGGATGCCGGCATGGCAGGCAGTGGCTTTACCCACTATGCCACAGTGCTGGCCACAGACTTCTGGAATCTTAATTGCATTAGCTGTTAAATTCCTGCTTTCTTTGCTGAACTAGTTTAAAATAAAGGGTCCTTACTAATATAATGTTATTTTATAATATGGGTGTATTAAAATTAAAATTAACTGAATCCCCAGTATTAAACCTTTAAACTGTTTCAATTTGTCCTATCTTAACAATAGAATAGTAAACCTCTGTACATATAATCCTATGTGCATGACTGGTAGTTTAGAACCCATTCAAAGAAGCACATTTAGATTACATTCTAATGTATTCTTTAGAATACATTAAAGAACCCCACCAATTTAACCCAGTGCAGTCTTGCTGCAACTCTATAGCTCTGCTAAACTGCCTTTTCCTAGGTCACTAAACATTTTCTAATTGCCTGTTCCTATGACTCCTTTTTGTATCCCTGTCCTATTCAGCCCTTATTCATTCCTTTCACTTGGAAAACATACTTAGACTTCAATGAATCTATCTCCTAGCTTCTTGTGCTTCTTCCAGGATTAAACTTGGGTACCAACTCTAAAGAATTGGTAGGACTATGAGAAATGCATTGAGGTGGATTTTTTAAAACCACAACCAAGCTCAGCAGAAGAGTATATGATCAATTAGAGATGAAAAAGGAAATGTAGCAACAGACACCACAGAAATAAAAAGAATCATCAGAAATTATTACAAAGAGCTGTATGCCAACAAAATGAGAAACCTAGAAGAAATGGATAGATTTTTGGACACATACAACCTACTTAAATGGAGCCATGAAGACATAGAAAACTTAAACAGATCCATAACCAAGATGGAAGTTGAATCAGTAATAAAGGCCCTCCCAAAAAAGAAAAGCCCAGGACTGGACGGCTTCACTGCTGACTTCTAAATGCTAGTTCTTTAGTGAGTCTCCTAACCCATGTTTTCCTCAAGGGGTTTTTGGAGCTCACAGTTTCAAGGAGAAAGTCATATTACGTCAATAATTAACCAACCTGATACATGCAATGACATCATAAAGATACAGGAAGTCCCTGAGTGGAAGTACTCTTCCACTGCCCTTCGGGCTGGTCCAGCATGACTCCCTGCTCACTGAGGACGGAGGGCCACCAAGTTGCAAGGAAGTGCAGCTGCTCTCCAAAGTGCAATTCACCCTTTAACCATGTTCTTCCAGCTCTCCCCTATGATGTTCTGTCTCAGCTCCTCTCAAATCCATTCCTTTCTCTCCAGCACCCAGTAAGCCAGCACAGTGCATGACAAGAGGCCTCCCTCCAACTGTGTCCCAAAACACAGAAGTCTGTGACATCTGGAAATTTGCACATTTGGGAAAGAGTACTTGGGCTAACTACCACATTTCACTCAATATTATTTGCCTCTGCCTTCCTGTCTACTGTGGGCCTCTTTAATTACTGTGACTCCATCCAGAACTCCTTATCTTAATGACTATCAATGTTTTGAATTCCTTGCTTTTTTACCCCCCAAGTTTAATGGGAAATGTTTCCTGTCAACATTTCTTCTGTCTGCTCTGCTGCTTGTAACTCCAGCCATTTGGTAATCTTCAGTGAATTGCATTAATAAGGACGAATATTTCTTGTTTCAGGATCACAATGGAGGTGAAATAAGATTGAGCCACAGGTTCCAGCACATAAATGTGAGCCCTCCTATAACACAGCCTAGGAAGTGTAGTTGTATCTGTTCCATGTTATATTTCCACTCTGTGTCTTCACAGACCATATTGGATATCTTCCAAGAATATAATTTGGGGGGTCAGCATTGTGGTATATCAGGTAATGCCTCTGCCTACAACACCAGCATCCCATATTAGGTGTCTGTTCGTGACCTGGCTGTTCCATATTCAACCCAGCTCCCTGCTAATGGCCTGGAAAAAGCAGCAGAAGATGGCCAAGTGTTTGGGCCCTTGCCACCCGCATAGGAGAACCAGATGAAGCTCCTGGCTCCTGGCTTCAGCCTGGCCCAGCTCTGGCCGTTGTGGCTACCTGGGGAGTAAACCAGTGGATGGAAGATCTCTCTCTTTCTCTCTCTCTCTCTCTCTCTCTCTCTCTCTCTCTCTCTCTCTGTCTCTCCCTCTCTTTAAGTAACTCTAGATTTCAATTACATAAATAAATATGTAAAAATATACAACATACAATATGTAATATATAATTTGATGAGTCCAATTCAATGTTCCATTAACATCTCAGCCCTTCTCTTGTTACCCAGTGAAAATTTCTAACCCATGCTTTCCATGGGGCATCTAAAGTTTAGATACTTCTATCTCCACCCATGTGATTGCAAAGAGCATCAGTACACTGCCAAAAACTCCATGCATCTCATCCTAGCATTCAAGGCCCTACAGTTTGATGACCTTTCCTTCTGAGACATGTGTTCCAGACTCAGGTGATTTGAGTTCAAATTCTGGCTCTTACACTTCCTAACAACATGACTTTGAGCAAGATAATTAATATCTATGTGTTTTGGTTTCCTGTTGAGTGTGATAGAAATTGCATGAAGTCATTGAGAGAATTAAATGAGATAGTACATAGAAAGCATTTAGCTGAGTGCCTGACCCATAGGAAGCGCTTGTGGTAGGCAGAATGGTCACTCTAAGATATTCACCTCCTAATGGGAGAGGGAGCGGGAGATGGGAGGGTTGCAGTTGGGAGGGACGTTATGGGGGGGGGAAAGCCATTGTAATCCATAAACTGTACTTTGGAAATTTATATTTATTAAATAAAAGTTAAAAAATTCATATAAAAAAAAAGATGTTCACCTCCTAATCCCCAGAACCTGAGAAAGGAATAGCTCAGCTATAACTAAGGTTAAAACCTTCAAATGAAGAATTTATCCTGGATTATCAGAGAGGTCAAATCTAATCACATGAACCCTTAAAAGTAAAGAATTTTCTCTGGTTAGAAGTAGAAGAGATATAGCAGAAGGAGAAGTGAAAAAGGTTCAAAATATGAGAAAGATGGACTGCTGTGGTCTGAGGAATGGAGTGGGCCACTTATAAGAACTGCATATAGGCATCTAAGGGGCTAAGGGCAAACCCCAACTACCAGCCAGAGCAGAGACTTAGTCCTAAACGTGTAAAGAACTGATTTGACCAACAACCTGAATGAGCTTTGTCGCTCCCCGTCTTCGTGGAGGAACGACACAGGACTCTGCGCTGTTCTTTTGTCTGCTCGGCCCTTCCCGGGTTTGCTGCTGGTTCTTCCCGGGTTGGCTACCATCCCTTCCACCTCCGTGGAAGGGCGGTTCCCCCTGCCACTTTCCCCACTTCCACGGGGGAGCGGCACACCGCCGGCCGGCTCTCTTGGGGGCTGCACAGGTGTTCTTTCAGATAGATGTTCCCCTTAGATGTTCCTGGTGCATGTTGTCTCTCTCCTCCTTTATAGTCCTCTTCCGCCAATCCCAACTCTGCTACCCACACGCCGAGTACACTGCTCTCCTCCAATCAGGAGCAGGTCCTGCTGTTTGTTTATTGGTTGAACTGGAGGCAGCTGTGTAGAAGCTGTTTCCTCCTCTCCCAGCGCCATATTGTGGGAGAGCAGATGCATAGAATAAGTCTTAATTCCAGTAACATAGTCTAGTCCGAGTTGCTCCCCACAGATCCCCCTTTCTTTTTATTTTTGGCGTTGATACGTGCCTGTCTTCGGTGCCCTGCGGCACACACTCTGCTCTGCTTGCTAGAGTTGCCCACAGGTGCTTACAAGCCTTACCAATCAGGCAAACCGAATCCGGGTCCTCTCTTCGCCATGTTGTGAGGAGGTTTTTAGGCGCTGAAGCGTGCCTGTGTTTGGTGCCCTGCAGCGCATGCTCTGTTCTGCTAGAACTGCCTGCAGGTGCTTACAAGCCCTATCAGGCAAACCGAATCCAAGCCCTCTCATTGCCGTCTTGTGGGGAGACTTATTTTTCTCTATTTCTCTATCTCCAGGCATTCCTATTTCTCCCATTTTACTTCTATCTGCCAGCATTCCTATTTCTCTCATTTTACTTCTAAACTTCTGTTTCTCTTATCCCCGCGGTTTCCCGGTGCCTGCCCCGAGGCTGCTTCTTGGCGCCTCGCCCCGCGGCGGCTTCCCCGCGGCGGCTTCCCGCGGCGGCTTCCCGGCTCTGCGCGGCTTGGCTTCACGCGCTCCGTAGTCTCCACGCCCTTCGCACCCGCACCACGGCCTTCACGCCAGCCCCGCGTTCCCTATCTATTCACGCCCCGTGCTCTCTCTGCATGCGGCGGCTTCCGCGAATCACACAGCCTAGCTCACGTTTCCGCCACCAGTATTCAGTCTAAGTTCCCCGGGCTAACCTGG
This sequence comes from Oryctolagus cuniculus, assembly GCF_051225735.1. Classification (NCBI taxonomy): domain Eukaryota; kingdom Metazoa; phylum Chordata; class Mammalia; order Lagomorpha; family Leporidae; genus Oryctolagus; species Oryctolagus cuniculus. The sequence goes on from NC_142867.1 coordinate 77,972,691, forward strand.
CGAATTCAACCTAGCTCACGTCTGCGCCTTTCGGTTTGGCTTCCCGTCTTTTGCTCCCCGGGCTAATCTGACGGATTCCAACCTGGTTCCAGATTTTCGCCCCTTGTTCCCCGGGCTGACTCGATGAATCCCAACATAGCTTACGTCTCCGCCTCAGCCTGCCCCCGCGGCTTCATCCTCCCTAACATTTTTCTCTACCCGGTATGTTTCCCTAAGTTTTCTTCCAACAATATTCCCCTCTCATTTCTCCTGGCTTCTCCCCACAGTCCGTATCCAAGTCTAAGTTTCTTCTAGGTTTCACTTTCACTTTCAACCTGCAGTCCGTATCTGAGTCTAAGTTTCTTCTTCCTTTCACTTTAAATCCTAACTTCTTTCCCACAGTCCATATCCGAGTCTATGCCTAGGCTTTCAATAGCTTCTTCCGGCACCTTTTCCGTCCGGCTTTTCCCTAGGCTCTTTGCTAGTCTCTCTCTCCGGTATTTTCCCACTTCTTCCCGTTTCTTCCCTCCTAGGTTTCCTATCCGAGTCACTGCACCATTATGTCGCTCCCCCTCTTTGTGGAGGAACGACACAGGACCCTGCGCTGTTCTTTCATCTGCTCGGCCCTCCCCGGGTTTGCTGCTGGTTCTTCCGGGGTTGGCTACCATCCCTTCCACCTGTGTGGAAGGGCGGTTCCCCCTAGCCACTTTCCCCACTTCCACGGGGGAGCGGCACACCGCCGGCCGGCTCTCCTGGGTGCTGCTCAGATGTTCCTCAGGTGTTCCTGATGCATGTTGTCTCTCTCCTCCTTTATAGTCCTCTTCCGCCAATCCCAACTCTGCTACCCACACGCCGAGTACGCTGCTCTCCTCCAATCAGGAGCAGGTCCTGCTGTTTGTTTATTGGTTGAACTGGAGGCAGCTGTGTAGAAGCTGTTTCCTCCTCTCCCAGTGCCATATTGTGGGAGAGCAGATGCATAGAATAAGTCTTAATTCCAGTAACATAGTCTAGTCCGAGTTGCTCCCAGTTGCTCCCCACAAGCTTGGAATAGAATTCTTCCCCAGAGCCTCCAGTAAGAAATACAGCCTGGTTGACACTTTGATTTCAGCCTGGAAAGACTCTTGTTAGACTTATCTCATGCAGAAATCTAAGATAAATTTGTGTTGTTTTCACTGCTAGCTTATGGTACTTTGTGATGACAGCAATAGAAAGCTAACACATTGATAAATATCAGCTATTATTTACCAGACACACTCAAGATGCTCCAACTCACCAGCATTCTTCTTCCAGTCTCAGGGAAGTTGCTTTCCTCAATCAGTCACCTTGAAGGCCTTGTTCAAGTCCACCTCGTCCATACCGTCTTTGACGATCCTTCCGAGAGAATCACTCAGCTTTGAGCTTCCAGAGAACAATAGTGTGAGTTTTACTTCTTCCAAAGTTGTTTCTGTTAGAGCTTCTTACTACTAAGCAGCTCTGTATTTTTGCTCTGCATATGAGGGTACTTCAAAAAGTCTGTGGAAAATGGAATCTTTTAGTGCGAAAATATTTTGAAGAGCTGGCATTGTGACACAGCAGGTAAAGCCACCACCTGCGATACCAGCATCCTGTATGGCACCATTTTGAGTCTTGACTGCTCCACTTCCAATCCAACTCCCTGCTAATGGCCTGAGAAAGCATTGGATGATGGCCCAAGTGCTTGGGGCTGCACACCCATGTGGGAGACCCTGACAAAGCTCCTGGCTCCAGGCTTCGGCCTGGCCCAGCCCTTACCATTGAGGCCATTTTGGAGTGAATGAGCAGATGGAAAATCTCCATCTCTCCCTCTCTCTGGCTTTCAAATAAATAAATCTTCAAAAACATTTCTTTGAAACCCCTGCATCATTTTTCATAATACACATTTTCCATGAATGTTTTGATGGCCCTTTGTATGCATGGATTTCAACCTTTTTTTTTTCTCCACCAAAATAAGCCTATCTTTTAATTCTATTTTCCTTCCACAAATAATTTTGAACTACTCTCATATTTATCACATATTCCATTCAGAGATAGCTGGGAGGGGGAAGGAAAACTTTCACTTGTAGTTTTCTATTTCAGGTGCTATGCACATAGATTATTTTATTCAATCCTTATGAAGACTCTGAAGCATATATACACATATTTAATACTCATGAGTGGCTCAGTAAGATAAATTTGTTCAAAGCCCCATGGCCTGTGAAAGGAAAAGAGGTGATTTGACTTCTGGTGAATTCAGGTCTGCCTGATCCTAAATGTGCTGTTCTTTCCATAGTATTATGCTATTTCTAATAAACATTGTCTTGGGCATCATCACATTGGACATTTATATAGTTCTTGAGTGAGCAGCTCATTCTAACAGTTACCCTTTGTTTTATTATCCTAATTTTAAAGTTCAGTCATCGGGAGACACAATTAGATCTGAGCTCTGGATTTCTCACTGCAAAATCACTTTTGCATTCTTCCCACAATACCACATCTAGTTCTAACCAATATTGACAAATTAAACGGGCAGCATCAGGCTTGTGCATGTACTCTCCCTTTCCTAAAATTACTGCAAGGCAGTAAGTATTTCTAGCATCTCTGAGTCAGATTTCAGTTATTTTTCTGTCTTGATTATACACACCACACCTTCCATTGCTGGCTCAATTTAACTGCAAATTGCATTTGTGTCATGCTGACTTCCAGATTACCACACCCAGCTTCTAACACTAGCTTCTGCAATGTTAGGGCCTCAACACATAAGCTAGCTCCAGTTCCCTTTGTTTGGGATCTTTTGGTCAGTTTTAATCAACATGACTTTTTGAAAATTGTGGTAAAATATACACAACATAAAATTCACCATTTTAAATATTTTTTAGTATACAGTTCAGAGGTACTAGTACCTGCATACTATTCATATAACTATTCATCTCTAAAATACTTTCATCTTTCCTTGTCTAAACCCCACATCCATCAAACAGTAATTCCCCTCCCTACTTGCTCCCAGCCCCTGGTTCCCACGTTTACTTTCTGTCTTTTTGAACTTGACTAAACTAAGTACCTCATATAAGTTGAATCACACAATATTTATCCTTTTGTGACTGGTTTGTGTCTCTTCACATAGTGTTTTCCAGGTTCATCCATGCTGGAGCATGCATCCTTTTTGAGACTGAATAATATTCTGTTGTATGTTTTCACCACATTGTATTTATCCATTCACTTGATGATGGGCACTTGAGTTGCTTCCAACTTTTGTTATTGTGATAGTGCTGCTATGAACATAGGCATACAAATATTTGAGTCTCTACTTATTTTTTAAGATTTTATTTATTTATTTGACAGGTAGAGTTACAGACAGTGTGAGAGAGAGAGAGTTGGAGAGAAAGGTCTTCCTTCCGTTGCTTCACCCCCAAAATGGCCACAACAGCCGCAGCTGCACTGATCTGAAGCCAGGAGCCAGGTGCTTCTTCCAGGTCTCCCATGCAGGTACAGGGAACCAAGCACTTGGGCCATCCTCCACTGCCCTCCCAGGCCACAGCAGAGAGTTGGACTGAAAGAGGAGCAACTGGGACTAGAACTGGTGCCCATATGGGATGCTGGCGCTGCAGGTGGAGGATTAACCTAGTGTGCCATGGCACCGGCCCCAAGTCTCTACTTGCAATTGTTGGATATACTCCCAGAGGTAGAATTGTTAGATTGTATGGTAATTATGCACTTAACTTCCCTATAGCATGGGTCAATTAAAGATGATAAAGGAGAAAATCTTGATACTATGACTTCATTCAACTAATTCAAAAACACACTTATTGGGCACCTACTTTGTGTCAATCATCATTCTTGGTACTGGTGGCTAAAGAATTGCTACATCATGGAATGCGTTATTGAGAAAAATTATGAAATTACTTTATTTTCAAGAACTTCAGAAATAGGACAATTTACATTTAGATGTGTACAGAAGCAGACAGGGAGAGATAATGATTATTGCACCCAATGATACCAGGGTGTCCACAACGAAAGACATATCAGAGCCCACTCTGTTGTCCCATTGAGGCAAGTAGGAAGGAGTCATTAAGTCATCTCAGGAACTCACAGAAGTTCAGGGTTGGTGCTGTGTGCTTTTCATCATCCCATCCAATCCCCAAACACTTTTTCAGAACTGTGTCTGTCATCAACAAACTCCTCTTTATCCTCCTTGCTCCAACTCTCCCTCTCCTCCTGGCCTCGTTGAAACTTGCCTCTTCCAGAGACCACTACTTCCCCCCATATAACCTCTCAAGGCCATGTTCTCTCTCACACCAAGTGCATCTTAGGGCGAGGAGGTGGGCTGAGTACTCTTTTTCTCCCATTACTGTTTTAAACCATTTGTCCCTCATCCTCTCTCAAACACTAGAGCTCCTTTGAAGCCCTTGTCTTCTGATCATAAATATGCCCTGTAGTTGTCAAATATCTGCCCCTCCAGTCTCCAGTTACTCATCCTCTGTCTTGCACTCGAGGCTTTAAGTCTATTCTCTTCCCCTAGTTCTGACATCTCAGGGTACCTTCAACACACACATGAACAGACTCTCCAAATCCCCGGCCTCTCTGCTCCTTGCCTTTCTCACCTTCCTCGGACACAAACATCTATTCCCATGGTCACACCCTAGACCTTGTCATCAGTGGCCACTCCACCCTGATTTCAAACACCCTACTCCCTGACAACCACCCTTATCAAAACTGCTGGGCTACTGGCCCTATTGCTTTTCTATTATCCTTCACCTCTGTCCTCACATCCTTCCTTACCTGGTTAAACAACCTCTCATTTGCAATCACTCTCACCCCCTTTCTTCTGAGTCTCTCCCCTCACCTTTGTTTCTCCCCCTTGCCTGCTCCCCATCATTCTCAAGTAGAAAAAGTTCTGCAGACACTGAATCAAGTTATCCGCCTGTCTGTGCCTACACCCGAGCAGCTGAATGTTCTTGGCAGGGGGTGGAGCACAAAACAAATTCCATATGTTTCATACCCACAAACCTCAAGTGAGCACTACCTAAAGAGCCGACAAAACTTCCCAGGAAAAACTCATTTGCCACTCCCAAGCCAACTCATTCATGCCTTTTTCTTTCTCCTTAATCATCTCACTTCCATCCTGTCCACTTTTCTCTCTCAATTGAAGACCCCGACTTGTACTTCTCCGAGAAATTGCATGCTATCATAGAGGAACTTCCTTAAGTCACCTCCAATACAATGTATACTCTCCTTCCTGTTAAAGTGAAAGAACTATCACTTTTCTATTAATACTCAATCTCTTTGCTTGTGCTCTGCACTTTATTTCCTCTGGGCTTCTTAAGAACCACACCCAGGGGCCAGCATTATGGCCCAGAGCTAGGCTTCCACCTGCAATGCTGACATCTCATATCAGAGTGCTGGTTCAAGTCCCAGCTGCTCCCTGCTAATGTGCCTGGGAAAGCATCGGAAGATGGTCCAACTGTCACCAGACGAAAGGCAAAAGGCTGTGAAAGTCATGGGGTTCTTGTCTTCATGCAAGAAAGAATTCAGGCGTGAGACAGAGAGCAGAGTGATAAGGCTTTATTGGGATAGGGCATCCATCAGAACAGAAGGGACAGACAGAGTGCCCAGTCTCTCAGACTGGGGGAGAGCAAGGTTACATGGTTGAATGGAGAGAATACACCTGGGCGGGCCAGGTGGGCGGCTCAGCAGAAAGACAGAGGGCTGAGCCCGCAGTCTATTTGAACTCCCTAGGTTTTTTTGTTTTTCTGTTTTTTTTTATTTTATTTTTTTAACTTTTATTTAGTAAATATAAATTTCCAAAGTACAGTTTATGGATTACAATGGCTTCCCCCCCCATAACTTCCCTCCCACCCGCACCCCTCCCCTCTCCTGCTCCCTCTTCTATTCCATTTGCATCAAGATTCATTTTCAATTCTCTTTATATACAGCAGATCGATTTAGTATATATTAAGTAAGGAAGTCTGTTTACCCACCTCCCCCTTTCCTCTAGGACAAAAGATTGGAAGGGTTTGTTGGGTGAAAATTAGCAAATTCCTCCCCAGATTTGCTGGTGCTGGGCAGAGCACAGGGGCTTCCCTTAGGTCGTGTCTGTGAAGGTTTTATTGCTCCATGTTATCAGGTCAGGTAACCTATTTGGTTCTGGAGAGAGAATTCTCTTGGGAGCTTTCCTTGGAGGAAGGGCTGGTACTACCTGAGAGGTTATCAGGGTCTGAGCAGGGTCTGAGCAGGACTTTTTTTTTTTTTTTTTTTTTTTTTTGACAGGCAGAGTGGACAATGAGAGAGAGAGACAGAGAGAAAGGTCTTCCTTTGCCGTTGGTTCACCCTCCAATGGCCGCCGCGGCCGGACCACCGCGCTAATCCGATGGCAAGAGCCAGGTACTTATCCTGGTTTCCCATGGGGTATAGGGCCCAAATACTTGGGCCATCCTCCACTGCACTCCCTGGCCATAGTGGAGAGCTGGCCTGGAAGAGGGGCAACTGGGACAAAATCCGGAGCCCTGACTGGGACTAGAACCCGGTGTGCTGGCGCCGCAAGGCGGAGGATTATCCTAGTGAGCCACAGCGCTGGCCTGAGCAGGACTTTGAAGTGCAAAATGCTGGGCTTCTGGAGCTTCCACAGTAGGTGCTGGTCTTTAGACCTGTCTCCACACACACATAAGCTAAATTTCTGACTTGTTACCTCACACAACTACTTGGATCCCTGTCACCCACCTGGGTGAGAGACCTGGATGGAGTTCCAGGCTCCTGGCTTTGGCTTTGCCCTGCCTTGGCCATTGCAAACATTAGGGAAGCAAACCAGCAGATGAGAGATTTCTTTCTCTCTCTCTCCTTCCCTTTTAAATAAATAAATAAATAAATAAATCTTTGTAAAGAAGATTTATTCATTTATTTGAAAGGCAGAGTTACCGAGAGGCAGAGGCAGAGAGAGAGATCTTCCATCCACTGGTTCATTCCCCAATGGCCACAATGGCCAGAGCTGCACCAATGCAAAGCCAGGAGCCAGGAGCTTCTTCTGAGTCTCCCACACAGGTGAAGGGGCCCAAGGACTTGAGCCATCTTCTACTGCCTTCCCAGGCCATAGCAGAGAGCTGGATCAGAATTGGAGAGCTGGGGCTCAAACCAGCACCCATATGGGATGCCAGCACTGCAGGTGGCAGCTTTACCCACTATGCCACAGGACCAACCGCCAATAAATAAATAAATAAATATTTTAAAAATACAAAACAAGAAACACAGTTCTTTGGTTATTTCTTGCACCCCCTAATCAGCAGTTCTCAAAGTGTGATCTGAGAATGTCTGGCAGCCCTTCAGTCTCCCAAAGCTGTTCTTCCCCAGCCTTCCCCCAACCTCTGTCAGAAAATGGTACCAAGCTGGGGCCGGCTCCACCAGTGGCACTGGCATCCAATGTGGGCGCCAGTTTGTGTCCCAGCTGCTTCTCTTCCAATCCAGCTCTCTGCTATGGCCTGGGAAAGCAGTAGAAGATGATTCAAGTCCTTGGGCCCCTGCACCCATGTGGGAGACTGGGGAAGAAACTCTTAGTTCCTGGGTTCAGATCAGCCCAGCCCCAGCCATTGCAGCCATTTGGAAAGTGAACTAGCAAATGGAAGATCTCTCTCTGTCTCTCCCTCTGTATGTAACTCTCTTATATAAATAAGTAAAATCTTTAAAAAAAAAAAAAAGAGGAAGGACGAAAGGAAGGATGGAAGGAAAGAAGGAAAGAAAATGGTACCAAGCTAAAGCCTGGAAGTCATCCTTGACTTGACCTTTTCCTTCATCCTGACTTTAAATCCATCACAAAGTCCTGTCAAATCTCTTTACATTGTGAACTGACCTTTGCACTCTCCTCCCCATTCCTAGTCTCAGTCACTATTATCTCTCCCCTGAACTGGTATAATTGTCACCTAACAACTCTCACTGCCTCAGCTCATGTCCCCCAGTAGCCATGCTCCACACCGCAGCCAGGGCAATCTCTAAAACCTCATTTCAGACATGTCATTCCCCCATCTCAATCAGTTGAGTGCTGTCCATGGCTCATGGAAAAAAGCCTCAGGTGTGGCACACTCTGGCTCACGGCATCTGCTCACAGAGCCCAGCCACTTTCCTTCTCTTCTCTGAAGCACTCCAAGCCCTTCCCTGCTCCTGGTTTTCATGCTCATTTTCTCTGCCTGGAATGCCTACCCGCCAACTCCTTAGATAATGATCTTCATTAGCAAGATCTCCCTGACCACGGTATCCTGAGCAGCCTGCCTCTGCAGATTACTTTATACTTATCACTTGATTATTTCCTTTATTATTATTACAATCCACAATTATTTCTTTCTTTATCATCTCTTGGTCATCCCTGAATCTCCAGCACCCAGAACAATGCTTCCTCAGCCAACATTGCTTAAATAAATAAATGGGTGACTGAATGCATTGTTAAATATTTGTTATATGCTATGTTCCTCAAATGCATTATCTCATTTAATCAACATAACCATGTTATCAAGAACTGTTGCTATTATCTTCACTTGACAGAAGAGAGAACAGAGGTTCAGAAGAATTACTTGCTCAGTCACATAACTAGGACTATCTTAGCTCAAGCTGCTATCACAAAATACCGTAGATTGAGAGGCTCACACAATGAAAATTTGTTTCTCAAAATTCTGGAGGCTGTAAGTTCAAGATCAAGGTTCTAGCTAATTTTGGGTGCAGGCTCTCCTCCCAGCTTGCAAACAGCTACCTTCTTGCTACATCACATGGCCTCTTCACAATGCATGCATGTGAAGATAATGAGAGAAGAAGTTACCTGATATTTCCTCTTAAAAGGACACTAACCCTATTAGATCAAGACCCCCACCTTCACGACTTTACTTAACCTTACTGATTTCTTTGAGGCACCATCTCTAAGTACAGCTGCACTAGAGCACATATGAATTTGAGAGGGGACACAATATTGAGTCTCTAATACCCACAGAGCCAGGATTCAAGCCCAGACTTATCCACCCCCAAAGTGCATAATCTTAAGCACTGAATCATGAGGCCATATTGCCTCTGGGTTCTCTAATTCTATTCCTGTCCTGAACCTCTATGTTGCATACATTGTCAGGAGTTGCTTGTCCGGTTTTCTCAAGGTGCACACCTTCTTGGGAGTTAGGAATTAATGGTGGAAAGCCTGGCTTCACTCTTCCTGGAGCCAAGAACTTACCAACTCTGACTGTGCTTTGGTTTCTCCACAAAGAGAATACGGTCAGTAACAGAAAATATTTCTAGGAATTCCTTTCAGGTGATGAAACAGAGAAGAAAGCAGTCCTCAGGGAAGCCCACTAAATGTTTTAGAGCAAAAACATTGCGTGATTTTAATGTCTTGTTGTGGTGAATATATCCCTGAGTAACACTAACAGCTGCACGGATAAGGGTGGGAGAAAGCCATTACAACCCCCAAATGGTGACACAGCCTGTGGGAAAGGCCCTCACATGGCTGTGACCAATATTTTCCCCTTCTTCCTCATGTTGACTCATCATGCTTTTGTCCTGGTCTGTTTGTTTATTTTGCTTTTTGCTCATTTGCTCTATAGGCTGGGAGAAATTACGTAAGGGAATCATTGCAGCAGAACGCTGATCCTGGTGAGGTTAATGTTACCCTGTCTGTAAGTTCTCGGGAATGTAATTTATCCACCTAAGATCAATGGACATCTGAAGTTAGCTTAAAAATTTAATAATAAGAGCTAACATTTAGAACTGTGTGCCAGGCACTGTTCCAAGTACTGCAGGTATATTAATGTCCTTGACCTCTACAACAACCACCCAGAAGTTGACGATTCCCCCAGGTAGATGCTATCAGTCATTTCCACAGCTACTGAAGGAGCCAAGCTGGGATTTGAACCAAGGGACTTTGGCACTACAGCCTGTGCTCTGAACCATGACAATACAAGGTCTCTCCTGACAACACAGAACTCTGCTTGTCCCATAGTCCCAAGTGCTGACAGATGGGGCTATCCTAGAGTACAGGGAAAGGGAGTGCAGGGGTCCGTGGGAAGGGGAAAAGTCAGGGAGCACTGTTCTAGGAAGAGAAATCTGTGGGATCTGCAATTACCACCAAAGAGGGTTGGGATTGGTCCCTGACCCAGGGCTCCCACATTACCTGTGCTGTCCACCCTCTCATAGCACTAACCATCCTGCATTACAAATATTGCTCAATTAACTCCTGCAAGGCAATGAGTCCCTCCAGGACTCCCTCAGGACTCCAGTGCTCCCTCAGCACACACTTTTCTGGAGCAGGATAGGCACCTGGACCATCACTGCACTAGTGAGATCCTGGAGCCTAGAATAATGCACTTCAGAACAGGTGCTCATAAATGAGTAAATGTTGAGGAGATGAGCTTGGGAAGGTGAAGTTACCAAGCTCCCACGCCTTTGCCCTTGCCCCTTTATCACTGTGCACCTGTAGCTCTGTGCCTGTATGGTAGCTGGTATCATGGTAATTGCAGGTCCACTTGCTTGGCTAGCTACCCACAAACCTGTTATGTAATGGTTTGGCTTTGGGCCACTTTTGCCTGTAGGTCCATAAAAGCAACTGGAGGGCATGGCTAAGTGCAGCTGCATGTGGATGGATGTGGACACATATGCAGCTACTGGTGGATATGAGGCTGTGTGTGACTAGGAGTGGATGTATGTCGATGTCCGTGTGTGCGTCTGACCACTGCCATGGACACAAAGGTGGATATCTTCTGTGGTCCCAATGCTGTCAAGGGCTAGTGGCTGTTCCTTGTGTATTTCTTACTGCCATTGTGAGTAAGGAAATATTACCCTACAGACAGCTCCGCATTGTTCTCTGACCTGTAGGAATCTAAATCTGATTGTCTTGGGCCCTAAGCCCTGGGCATACAGTATGAAATAGGCCAGGACACACTACAAAAAACACTGGAATAATGTTTTTTGAATGCTCCTAATTTCTTTACCTTTTTTGTGTTTCCCCTTAGCACAAGGCCCCTTGCTATGCTTTGGTTTTGGTTTTCTTTCTTATTGGGGTTTGAATGTGCCCCCCAAAATTCACCTGTTGAAAAATTTTAATATTTATTTATGTAACTCATTGAGAGGGGGAGGGAAAGTGAAAGGGAGAAAGAGAGGATGTGAGAGAACTCCTACCTACTGGTTCACTCTCCTAAATGTCCATAACAACTGAGGCTGGGGCAGGGCCTTAGACAGGAGCTGAAAATTCAATCTAGGTTTGCTACATGGGTTCAGGAACCCAGCTGCCTCAGCTATCACTGCTTCCACTCAGGTCTACATTAGCAGGAAACAGAGTCAGGAACCAGAGCAAGGAATCAAGCCCAAGTACTCCAATATGGGACAATTGCTAAGCTAAATGCCTACATCCATGTGTTGAAATTTAACACCCAATGCATCAGTGGGACCTTTCTAGTTCATGAAGGCCCAGCCCCAATGAATGGATTAAAATAATTGCCCAAGGAGTGGGTTAGTTGTATGAAAAGTAGACTTACTATATAACAGAGGCCTCTCTTGCTCTCTCTCACATGACATGCGATGCCCTCCACCGTGTTATGACAAAGAAGGCCCTCACTGGATGTGGTCCATTTATCTTGGGTTCCCCAAACTCCAGCACTATGAGAAATAAATTTCTTTTCTTTATAAGTAGTATTCTGCTACAGCAGCAGAACATAGACCAGAACAGTCTTCTAGCAAGACTTACCTGTGGGGTCTGATCAGAAAGCTTGTTCTCAGGCCCCAACTCACTGAGATTCTGAGTCTGCTCACAGGGTTTTTAGAAACATTTGACTGGAATATAAAGTACAACCAGGAAAGTACATGTGTAAGTGTACAGCTTACGGATACTATACAAGCTGGATATACAATGCACCTAGTACCTAGGACGACAGCAACAAAAACCCTCAGAATATTATTAGGACATTCTGGGAAGTTTTAAATACATAAGCCTATGCAGGCCTCCTAAACACTGAGAAAGACTACAGGAGTGAATAGCAGGAGAGATCTTAGAATGTAAATCTCCCACGTGTGTGTGTGTGTGTGTGTGTATAACAAGGACTAGAGAACTAATGAGAGAGTAGTTCTGTGTCCTGTGGGAGCCCCAAGGACAGAATAGGTAACATTGATTTTGGGGTGGGGAGTGGAGAAGGCCAACAGTCACCAGTTGGCCTTCTGGGTACAAGAGAAGCAGAGCTTGCAAACTCCCAGCAGCTGAAGAGGAACCCTGATGACTCAATGGAAGGAAAGCCTATGGATGCCGGCGCAGGCCTTCAGGTTATCAAATGCTAAAGCAAACAAGCTTCCAGAGCAAATCTGACCCTTAGGCAGATTCCTGTTTCCAATAAGACGCATGGCCCTAATACAGGTTCCATCTGAACCAGCCTAGATCAAAGCCTTCAGAGATCCTTCTTGTCTCTTCCTCCCTCTGTTCCTGCCCCTCCCCAACACACACACACACACACACACACACCACCCAACACTTACCTTGGATTGTTCTTTCCCATGCTCTGACTAAAGTCTTGAACTATGTGTCAGACCTACTTCGATTCTTGAAATGCCTCTTTTTCCCTCCTAATTCTCACTCTTCAATTTTTTATCCCAATGTTCAAGCTTAATGACAAAATTAGAAGTTGTGAACCTGACCTTCTACCAAAAAAATTAAAATACTGAGCAATGAATGGGGGAAGAAGAGGCTGAGTTATCCTGATTAACTCTTAGTCATCTGTTAGCAGATTCCCAATGGCTTCTCTATTTTCCCTCTTACATTGCAAGTCCTCTGGAGCCTCATTGATAGGGGGAGTCTACCCTGGTTCAGATGAAACCTATAGGAGGAACAGATGTCCTGTTGCAAACAGATGACTCTGATTAAGGCCCATAGGGCCCCTCTCTCTTTGCTCTGGAAGCTTGTTTGTTTTAGTGGTTTAATAACCTGAGGGCCGGCACCTGGCACCCATGAGCTTTTCTCCCATGGAGTCATCAGGGTCTCTCTCTCTCTCTTTTTTTTTTTTTATTTGACAGACAGAGTTAGACAGTGAGAGAGAGAGAGAGGTCTTCCTTCCGTTGGTTCACCCCCCAAATGGCCAATATGGCCGGTGCTGCGCTGATCCGAAGCCAGGAGCCAGGTGCTTCCTCCAAGTCTCCCATGTGGGTGCAGGGGCCCAAGCACGTGGGCCATCCTCCACTGCCCTCCCGGGCAACAGCAGAGAGCTGGGCTGGAAGAGGGGCAACCGGGACTAGAACCTGGCGCCCATATGGGATGCTGGCGCCACAGGCAGAGGATTAGCCAAGTGAGCCATGGCACCGGCAGGGTCTCTCTTTAGGTTGGAAGTTTATGAGCTCTGCTTCTCTTTTTTTTTTTTTTTTTCTGACAGGCAGAGTGGACAGTGAGAGAGAGAGACAGAGAGAAAGGTCTTCCTTTGCCGTTGGTTCACCCTCCAATGCCCGCTGTGGCCAGCGAACTGCGGCCAGCGCACGGTGGCCAGTGCACCGCACTGATCCGATGGAGCCAGGTACTTCTCCTGGTCTCCCATGGGGTGCAGGGCCCAAGCACTTGGGCCACACTTGGGCCATCCTCCACTGTACTCCCTGGCCACAGCAGAGAGCTGGCCTGGAAGAGGGGCAACCGGGACAGAATCCGGTACCCCGACCGGGACTAGAACCCGGTGTGCCGGCGCCGCAAGGCAGAGGATTAGCCTAGTGGCGCTGGCCATGAGTTTATGAGCTCTGCTTCTCTTACACCCAGAAGGCCAGAATGGGGAAATAGGGAAGTAATTTTGGCATTGGAGGTTTTTTTTTTTTATAAACTTTTGTTTATTTTTAAAATTTTTAGTTCTTAACATATTCAATATAGTTTGTAGATACAATTCTAAGAATATAATGACATTCCCTTCCTCCTTCCCTCCCTGAAATTGGATCTTAAACGGTTTCTCTAGTTTTGTAATGTTAAATCACTAACAATTCCTCTCTCTCTCTCTCTTTTTTTTTTAAAGTACTGTATACACAACAGAGGATTGGAAATTTTTCTGTTTACTGAGTTTGGCTCCTGAATTCTTCTCCAAGAATTTGTTTTCTGTGGGAAAAGAATTGGAAGCATTTCACAATGAGTTTGGGAAAGAGCTTCTTAGGCCACGTAAAGATTTCAGATGAGAAAGTTTCTGCGTAACTACTTGGTCTCCTAGCCAATCAGGAACCAAAATGACAGTCTCCATCCTGTGGTCCTGCAGAGAGCTCAAGCAAAGCCACTGCCAGACAGTCACACGGAGGTAATTTCACATTCTACTATTCACTTACTCACTCATTCATTTATTTGACAAGCTGTTATTGCCTCAGTACTACACATCAGGCACTATGGGAGATGAAAAATCACAAATGCAAGCTCCCTTCCTAATGTCTCCTTTCTGTCTCTTGGTAGGGACACTCTGATAAAAGAAAGGAATGCAGACTTCTAAAATTATCTTTCCATTCTACCTGTCCTCTGTCTCCCCAGTGTCCAGTTAGAAAGCTTCATATTTAAGGAAAAGGTGATTCTTTCCAACCTGGGTCTTCTGTCAGTGTCATTGTTAACATCTTTTTTTTTTTTTTTTTTTTTTTTTTTTTTTTTACAGGCAGAGTGGACAGTGAGAGAGAGAGAGAGACAGAGAGAAAGGTCTTCCTTTGCCATTGGTTCACCCTCCAGTGGCCGCCATGGCCATCCTCCACTGCACTTTCCTGGCCACAGCAGAGAGCTGGCTTGGAAGAGGGACAACTGGGATAGAATCCGGCACCCCAACCGGGACTAGAACCCGGTGTGCCGGCACCGCTAGGCGGAGGATTAGCCTGTTTTCAGGATGACTCTTACGGGCCTAATGAGGGTGAAGAGGCTCCCTGGGCTTTGCAAGTCATATGACATATTGAAGCAAGCCCCCAACCTCACAGGAACTGTGGATTACAGAACCTGTTTATTTTATCAGAACAACCAGCTCAAGCTAACCCGCCTGCTATGCAGAATCAAAAAATCAAGGGCTCCACCCAGATTGTTCTTTCTAGTTTTCCAACATTTGATCTCACTCCAGATTAAATGTTATAGCAGTTCACATCAGCAGGACAATGGTCATTCTGGAAAATTCAAAGAATGGCTCTGCCGTGTGTTGAAAAATAGGTACACAGCACTGTGGATTTTGGTAACAACTTGATTCAGCCTGCACTGTGCCTTCAAACTTTTCACACTGACATTATCTCCAACACACAAACATACCTCAAATTTAAATACTCATGAGATTCAACATTACTCTTTAATGCAGCTCAGGTGTGTGTACCTGGTTTTAAAGCAAATCCAGTATGTGAAAATGGATGTGCCCCCACCCAATCAGGAGCAAGAGATGTACTTTATAGAGGAAGTCTCTACCAAAGGAATTTTCATAGGATTCTCTAAAGGGGATAAGCTTTCCTAGTGTACTTACACATTTTGTAAAATTTTAAATATACTGTTTAGACATCATATTACTACATAAAAAGAAATATCAGCTCAAATCAGGCTTTTTGAGTCTTAACCCATTTCTAATGGAAACCAATGACTTGTCAACATCTGGCTGGCACTCAGTGCTCTGCCTAGATGCTTCTGAAGCAAATTGGCTTTAAGACTTAGGTCATTAGTTACTCATTTGTCCAGCCCTCTCAGACAACCCCTGCCTCTTTCCCAGAGTTGAAATCTTTCTAGAATTTCTGTAATGTTTGTACTGCCCAATTCCAACTCTCTCCTAGAAATGGTCTTGGTTTTCTTCACTGTATAAGTTCATTTATGTGCCAGGCCCTCAAGAAATTTCCTAAAATTATTGCCGTTGACGCGTGGAATGAGAAGAGTTGTCATTGTTGTGAATCAGTGTCTTTAAGTCAGCAAGGATTCATTAGAATAAGATCTGATTTGGGTCATAGGGCAGTGTTTTGTAGCAGCCTGTAGTTAGGGTGTCTTCATGGGTTTATTATCAAAATAACAGTATGAAGTAAAACACCAGATTTAGGTCTAGACCAGAGGGATTGCCCTATGAATGTGCAGGTCAATGAGAATCAGGACATTCTCTCCCTTCTGCTGGACTTCATCCTCAGAAAACATGGTAGTAGCTCCTGAGGGTTGCCTCCAAGTGAAGCCAACACAGAAGAAACATTATGTGATAGAGAAGTCCAAGTCCTGATGACATTTCTTGAGCCTTGGGGCAAGATCTATTTGTAGGACTTTTCAGTTAAGGAACAGGTAAATCCAATTCATCATTCAAACAAGTTTAGGTAACTATTATTTGCAACAGAAAGGTCTCCCCTCTCAACTGGTTTTTTTTTTTTTTTTTTTTTTGCTTCACATATCAAAATCTATGGTTGCTTCCTCCATAATATCTCAGATCCATCGGTCATGTCCATATCAAAATCCATAATCTAGTTCTGGTTCTCATAAATCAATTCTATTGCTTGAATGTTCAATCTCAGTTTGTATCTTGGTCTCCACGTTCTTCCCTCCTGTATACCTTCATGGAAGCAGCCCAATTCATCCTATAAACCATAGATATAACGAAGGCACTCACTACACTGCCCCAAAACTTTCACTTACTGCCCACTGCTTACTGAATAAAGTTAAAATTTCTTCCTCTAACATTCTAGCCTTCCATAATCCAACCACGGTTTCTATTTTTCCAAATTTTATTTTCTGCTATAGCTTCCATGCAATTTATACCCAAGTGTTTCTTATTCTGGTTGGGTATTCAAGTCCTCAAAACAAGTTTTATATAGAACCCAGATGAACCTGCCATTCTCACATCCAAATATTCCAACTCCCAGCTTCAATGACATCTGTCCATGAAGCCTTCCCACATCCCATGACTTGAAACTATCTCCACACTCTGAACTCTTCTATCCCTTGAGCGCTTCACTTCTAAGGATTTTACCCTATTATTTCTTCTTATCTTCCTACATTTTACGATAGCTCCTTATGCATATGCTCCACCTAGTCTATTTTCTGTCATTCTTCCCCCCAAGACAGCCACTGTCCAGATTCAGCAGAGTCTGTTTCAGATTCACTTGCACATGTTCCCTATTCCCTTCCCTGATGCCTAGAATTTCATGTATGTTTATTAGATTGGTAAAAATAAGCAGATGAAGAGATTGCTTAATATATTTTTAGGAAATCTGCTTTGCAATAAATACAAAAAGTAACTCTAAAACAACCTATCCTAACATAAACTAGCTTCTTATTAAATTCATGATGATTCTTGAAAATTGGCATTTATAGTACTAAATTTCATACTTACCCCATGATTTTGCATTATAAATTTGCCAGCACAAAAGTAAATTTTAAGTAAATCTTTGGCATAGTTCTTACAAATTCTAAAATTGTCATATTGATGAGATCAAGTGCCACATTAGAGTGTAATTGGAAAAGTATCTCATGACCAACAGTTCTCTTTGAATCATGTTAATAGAAGCAATGACATGCATTTAAGCAGTGAGTTACAGTTTACAAAATGCTCCTACAGACATGACTTCATTTCTGTTTCACAACAACCCTATGAGATCAGAAGGGTAGGAACCGTCAGTCCCGTCTTACCAGTGAGGAAAAGGTAAGATCTAACAGAGGCTGAGCAGGTGGCAAGTTCCCATAACTAAGCAGACAACAGAACTAGGACTAAAACCCAAGACTTCTGACCTTAGTCCAGAGCACTTGCAACTATTCTATGCTATTTACTTCAGGCTTAACAAGGTAACTTTGTTCCCTTGACAGTAATTGATTTAGCATAAACTTGTGACCACTGACTTTTTTTTTTTTTTTTTTTTTTTTACAGGCAGAGTGGACAGTGAGAGAGAGAGACAGAAAGGTCTTCCTTTTGCCGTTGGTTCACCCTCCAATGGCCGGCGCGGCCGGCGCACCGCGCTGATCCAATGGCAGGAGCCAGGTACTTCTCCTGGTCTCCCATGGGGTGCAGGGCCCAAGCACTTGGGCCATCCTCCACTGCACTTCCCTGGCCACAGCATAGAGCTGGCCTGGAAGAGGGGCAACCGGGACAGAATCCGGCACCCCGACTGGGATTAGAACCCGGTGTGCTGGCGCCGCAAGGTGGAGCATTTGCCTAGTGAGCCGCGGCGCCGGCTGTGACCATTGACTTCTAACATCGCAATACGAGGTGAGGTCTGGAGAGTGGTGAGTATTCCTTGCTCCTAAGAGACATAAAAAGAGAACCCCCTTTTTGATTTCTCATGAATGCAGTCATACAAAGGTCTGCTTGTTATTTCTACTTCCATCTTGCCACAGTTGGCACAGAAGGATAAGTCGACAGACACAGATGGAGCCTTGAGTGCCTCTCACCTAGAAGCACCCTGTCCTTGAACTTCTTTGTATGTGAAATATTTATTTCCTTATTATTGTTTAACCCAGTGTGATCTGGGGTTTCCCATTACTTGCACGTGTAAGCATGACTGCAGAAATTATATGGAAGAATTTATGACATATGGATTTCGGGTAGAGAGTCCTGGGTTTCAGTACCCTCTCCAACACTTCAAGCTTGGAATGTTATTTAACTGTTCTTACTAGGAAGAAGACAGACTTGAGTGGCTACTGCTCAGGGCTATTTGATGAAATGTAAAAAGCAGGGAGTGGACATTTGACCTGGTGGTTAAGACACTGGAACACTTGCATCACGCATAAGACTGCCTGGAATTGTTTCAGCTTTGCTTCTGATTCCAGCCTCCTGCTAATTCACACCCTGGGAAGCAGCAGTGATGACTCAAATTCTTGGGTCCTTGCCACCCACATGAGAGACCCAGAATGAGTTCCCAGCTGCTGGCTTCAGCCTGGCCCTTTCCCACAGCTGTTGCACACATTTGGGGAGTGAATCTGGGAAGATTCTCTCTCTCTCTCTCTCTTTCTCTCTATCTCTATCTCTCTCTCCCTCCTTCTCTTTCTGTATCTGTCTCTCTGCCTTTCAAATAAAATAAGTTTTTAAAATGAGTAGTGGGAAATATTTGGCACATGCTAGATTATATGAAAGGGTCTTCAAAACATTGAAGGAAAATAGCTATTATGAAAAAAAAATCTATGCTCAGATTTCGAAGCTTTTGAAGGTGCGCATTGTGGCACCATCGGTTAGGCTACTGTTTGGGATGCAGTATCCCATATTGGAGTGTTGCTTCAAATTCTGGCTCCTCTCCTTCTGATTTAGTATCCTGCATTAGCTTCTGGGAAAGCAGCAAATGATGTCAAAAGTACTTGAATTCCCTGCCACCCACATGTAATACCCTGAACGAAGTTTTGGGCTCCTAGCTATTGCAGGCATTGGGGAAGTGAATAGAACATATCTATATGTGTATCACTCTGGTTTTCAAGCAAATGAAAATAAAAAATAAATATTTTTGCATCAAATAAATGTATTATTTCATTCCATTTTTCTGTTAGCTCTTTGAAGCCTCCTCATAAATGACCATTGTTGTTAAGATGCACTCCAGTGATACCAATGCCATGAATACTTTAAAAAATATTTCTTAACCTATAACCTTATACAAAACAATTTTATTGGCTTATTCATTCTTTCTCCTCTAGTCAGGCAGGGATGAGAGTAAATACAAGGGGTGATCCTATCAAGTTTAGATCAAGAACACTGAACCTCTGAATGAATTTCATCCCTAAAACTCAGAGATCATTGGGCAGGGTTGGCCAGGGATGAAAGAGTTGATAGTAAAATTATGCAGCTGGACTTGGGAGCTGCTACCAAGACTGGAATTTGCCTTGATGTCAGCAAACAACCCTGCAAAGAATAGTCTTACAAATCAAAGACTTCCCCATTTAGTTGCTGTTACTTTTCCCACAGAAAAGTTTTTAAAGACTTAACAGTTCAATTTTATTGCATTGTAAAAGAGAGAGAGAGAGCGAGCATAGATAATCTCACTTACTAGTATGCTATTTACAATAGTTGCCTCTTATCTGTGAGGGATGAATTCCAAGGCCACAGTATATGCCTGAAACTACAGATAGCACCAACCCCTCTATAAAATCATCTTTTTTCCTATACATCCATCCATACAATAGAGTTTAATTCATCAAGGAGTTGCAGTAATAGATTAGCAACACTAATAATAAAATAGAACGACTAAAACAATATACTATAATAAAAGTATGTGAGGGTGCTCTCTGTTTCTCCCTTTTACCTTTTCACTTGAAAGCAGCACTTGATGGATTCTCTGGTATATTCGAGTTGTCAGCATCACTATTACACTTTGGGGCCACTATTAAGTGAACTAAGGATTATTTGGACATAAACACTGTGATGGCTGAGACAGTTGATCTGATAACATGGACGGCCACTAAGTGACTAACCATTAGGGAGCTCATACAGTGGTAGATACACCAGACAAAGAGACGATTCACATCCTTGGCAAGGTAGAGCAAGTTAGTATGAGATTTCATCATGCTGCATAGAACAGTGTTTAATTTAAACTTATAAGATGTTTACTTCAGGAATTTCCCATTTAATAATTTTGGACTGTTGGTAACTATGGGTAGCTGAAACCACAGAAAAAAAAAAAACCTCAGATAAGTGGGAAGGGGTGGGGTGGGGCCACTACTTGTGCAACTGTGAGGTCATCATATTTTAAGCCATTTAGGTATCCTGAGTCTTCCTGGATGGCCTATAAGTGACTTTTTCATTCTAACATTAAAACAAAAAAAATCATCATTTTGTTGCTAAGAAGAATGTATTTTTATTATTAGAGGCACAATCCTCACAACACTGTGATGGGGCGGGCCCATTGGAGACACAGTTAACAGGGCCTCTGCCTGTATTGAATAAAGACACAAAATGCCTGTGTGCTCTGGGAAAAGCCAGGGGACGCAGGAGAGTGTCCACTTAGAGTGTGAGGCTCATGGACTTAGCGGTTTCAGAGCTGATGGTTAACAGCTTGGGGTTGTGTCTTGGTTTCCCAATGGTAGGGACTTTTGGATCCCACAAGATCTAGGGCCCAGAGTGTGTCTTGTTCTTTTTTTTTTTTTTTTTTTTTTTTTTTACAGGCAGAGTGGACAGTGAGAGAGAGAGAGACAGAGAGAAAGGTCTTCCTTTGCCGTTGGTTCACCCTCCAGTGGCCGCCACGCTGATCCGAAGGCAAGAGCCAGGTGCTTATCCTGGTCTCCCATGTGGGTGCAGGGCCCAAGGACTTGGGCCATCCTCCACTGCACTCCTGGGCCACAGCAGAGGGATGGCCTGGAAGAGGGGCAACCGGGACAGAATCCAGCGCCCCAACCGGGACTAGAACCCGGTGTGCCGGCACCACTAGGCAGAGGATTAGCCTATTGAGCCGCGGCGCCGGCCCTCATTCATTTTTGTCTGCCAGAAACTCAAATAAAAAAAAAAATCACTCCTCCTTGATGGAAGTCCCCACCTGCTCGTGTCAGTATTGGGATCTCCTTCCAGTGTGATCTTCATTGCTTCTGCCTAGGTGACAAAACCTCCTCTTCCTCCAGGACACAAGCACACAGCTCCAGTGGAGGGCACCTGTGCAGCCACCAGGGCTGACATCGTCCTTCCTTGATGGGGTAAGTCCCACCCCGTCCCCCCAGAGCCTAGGGAAGGGCTTTTTCTTAGATCAGCACAGCCTGAGTAGGGCCTCTTTTGTATCCAGCAGGAGAGCTAGCCCTCTGTGGTGCTCTACACGGCTTTCAAGTGGAAAGAACATGAATGATTATTCTTGTGGTTTCCCTAATCTGTGTGCTAAGGGCAGCAGGAGCCAGGTGATCCTGTGTTTGAAATAAAACAGGTTACTTGTCTGAAAGAGCAGGAAGCATCGCCTCTCCCTGGGCAGGCCACCTTTAGCTTGCTTCCAAAGGTGACGAGTGGCTGCCCTTTCTAATGATGGCAGTGGGGTGCTCATCAGAGCAAACTGCCTGGCTTCTCAGCAACTCCTGTCTTCGAAGACAAAGCAAAGAAGCCTCTGCGTCTAAGAAGCACTGGGACAATCTGCTGAAAACTAAAAATAAGATTCAAATTTATCTCATCGTTGTCTGTTTGCAAGACTGAAAAGACAGATGATTTCCCAAATCAGTCAAATTAGCTCCCCTCTTGCCTTGGTCAAAATGTTTCCCATTGCTTATAGCATGATGTCCATTTTCAGCCCTACTTGTCCTGGGGTTTTGTGTTGCATATGGAAGGGCTACCAAATGTGCAATACATGATACTTTCCTCAATTAGCCTTCATACCACTAGCTGTCCATAGAGTTGTTATAATGGTTAAAATAAAAATACTGAGTAGCTAAAATAATATGAGAATCTGATACTGTGCAACATGTTAGCATTTTTATGTATTTGCTAATTTAATCATGATGGCCCTGTGAAAAGGGTATGTTGTCTGCTCCGAGTTTATAAATGAGGAAGCAGGCTTTCCAAATGTGCTGGTTGTTCTCCGTCTGTCCCTGTCCCATCAATTTGCCACCCTTCACTGCCCTGCTGTGTCCCAGGAGGCTAATCCTTATAGACAACACAACTGGCTCCCTCAAGAGATCAGAGGTTAGGAGGAAAAGAGGTCAGAGTGTTTATTTCTCCTCTCTCGGCAATTGCAAGCAGGCTGCTTGCCTTGGTGCTCATGTTCATGGGACCCAGCAACAGCATTCCTGCTCTAGCTAGACCTTGGGTGTCCCCTCTACCCCTGTTTATTCTCTCAGCCCTGTCCTCACCTCCATATGTAGCCATTTCATTAAAGTCTTTTCATTGGAACACACGGTCTAGGGGGAATTGTGTTTCTACCAAGACCTAGACAAGAAAGGAACAAGCCAGAGATGCAAACTTATAATATTCAAAAGTAGCAGAGAAAAATTGTAAACTGATAATAAAAGAAATAAAAGTATAAGAGCCATGAGAACTTTGTAGAAAGTGTTATGAAAAACTAAAGAGCAACAAAATTATTTTGTACAGGACGTGACCCTGTGTTAGGCCTTTAAAACATGGCTAGGATGTGGAAAGTAGATGTGAAGGAAGGAGTTTCAAATATGAACAAAGATAGTGAGGCAATAAAATGCAAACCGCATCTTGGGAATAGAAATGGTTCAGTTCAGTTCCAGAAATGAAGTAAGCATATGGATGGGGTTTCTCAAACATCGTTCTTCAGAGCGCGACTGTCCTATGGAATGTTACCACCATGTTGGAAAAAAGATGCTACCATCAAATGAGATTGGATCGCTCTGAGAAAAATGAGCTTCACCAGATTTCCTTACAAAGGACTTCTGAAAGCATCTGAAATGCTCATATGCATATATATCTGCCTCTGTTTCAGGAACAATGCTTTAACACCTTCCAGAAGTATGGCAGGGAATAGTTAGGGAATCCCACATTGTCCAGTAGGATTCTAGAATCTCGCTGAGCAATTCAGAGCACACGGCAGAGGCCACATTCAGAGTCTACTCTAAAGGGTTCTACTGAAAGTTGACTGAAATGTCACAACTCATGGACAAATGACACCAAAAATGCCATCGTGTAGCCACAGCGTAAGTGGTAAAATGTAATTAGCCAAGTAGAAATTGAATTTGTTATCTTGACCTTAAGGAAATATTGATGAACAGATATCAAACAGAAGTTCAGATGTATATCCTGGAAAATAGCAGAGGCCCAGTGGCAACATTTCCTGTGCAGTGTGCCCTGCTCCAAGTGTCTGGCAAGCCAGACTATTTCAGAACTGATACTTTAAACTGATTTGAATTTTATCAATGAATTCATCCAGTCATTTATTAAATAAAAAAACAATTTAGCCTTTACTTAAATCCAGGATCTCTGCTAGGCCATAGAGAAAAACAACAAAGGAAATCAAGACGGAGTTCCTGCTCCAACGGAGCTCTGGGCCACTTGAGCCTGATCATGTAAACGTATATAATTACAGCATAAGAAAGAATTTCAATACAGTTCTCTGAAAGCAGAGAATGACCTTACTTATCTAGCACTGAGAATTTGGAAGTCTTTCAAGAAGAGGTAATATTTGAACTTAAAAAAATCAGCAGATTTGCAAGAAGGAAAAGGGAAAAGCTCATGAAAGACATTGAGTTTAAATATTCAGGCCTCATATTTAACTACACAAAAGCTTTATCTTTATAAGACAGAATACAGTATTTATGGATAAATAAACACCAGTTGAAAATAAAAGAATTTCCAAGCATGCCTTTTAAAGCAGAGATTTGAAAGAAAACTTAGTACTGTAAAATCTTCATTTCTCCTCCATTCCTGATGATGACACCCAGCACACAAGTACATCAGAGAAGCCCAGTGCTGTTCTCTGGAGACTTTTCAAGTTCAACCAGAGAAAATGAGAAACACTTAAGTTATTTTAAAATGTTTCTAATGTTTCAGTTTAGAATAGTACCCACAGTATACAGGGAATCACGAGTGCCAAAGCCTATTTTTCTTCCTGATAATTTTGGATTGCATATTCTTTTAAGAAGGATTGGGGTAAAGCTTTTCCTTGCAGTACACTTCTGTGGGTCTTGGGATCCCATATGTACCAATGTGACAATTTAGCCCCACAACTATCTTACACGTTAAGCTCTTATACATTGCATCTCCTATATCTATACTCAGAGTTGGCTTACTACTTATACTCTCAAACACTGGAAATGAGTAACCTGTATTTCACAAAAAATAGAAGGTTTCAGAAAGTTTTAAGTGCTATATAAATATGAGGGGGTCTTCAAAAAGTTTGTGGAAATGCATATTATGAAAAACTGCATGAATCTCAAAAATGTTTGCACCAAAATAAAATTTATTTCTTAAATTCCATTTTCCATGAACTCTTTCAAGTTACTTATGCATTTGCTGAATTAACTACTGTAATGATTGTTTGTAATAGTTCATCTTGCTAGCTTTTTAAAAAAAATTATGGGAGTTTGTTATGGTTTTATTTTTTACCACATGAAATTTTTAAATCCATCATTATAAGAAAAGTAAATCTATTTTTCCGTTAAAATGTTGGCAAATATATAGATGTTGGCAAATATAAATGCTGGCAATATTAGCAGCTCAATTGAGGTTTGTTGAATGAATTAATGAATGATGCCATAGAGGAGATCAGAAGAGGAGACAACAAATACAATGTTGATTTTCATTTCAATCAGTAGTATTCCTTGAATTTATTACTAAAAAAACTTGTTGTCTATATACCAGACAAATGACAAAAAGATTTAGAGGTTGAACAGGAATTCTAAAATAAATTTCTTCTTAAAAGATTAGATTAAACTTTTTGGCATTGATGATTATGTTTTATTCATCCATTTATTCAATGATTTTTTTTGAAAATATGTATTGAGAGCTCACAACAGTAGTAGTGCTAATAATAATCGTAAGTAATTCCAATGTAGAATTTATTTCCTGCAGAGACTGTTTCTTGTGCTCTACACTGATTATCTCACTGAGCCCTTACAACAGCACTAAGCTCCACAGAACAGGTGAGAAAAGGGAGGTGCAGAACTTCACACGGTTTGTCCACAGCCACCTTGCATGTAAATGAATTCTGGATTGAATCCAAGTTAGTCTGACTCCAGAATTCCATATACTTTAGCACTCCAGGACCTTATGGTATGAAGTGTGTGTGCCCAAGGGGAAAAAAAAAATGTATGTGTGGATCATCCTGTCATGGGGATTACACTGTAATGCCACAGACCAAGACTGTAAGAGAAGGTCATCAAGGCTCTCTTTTTATAGATGAGAACTCACAGCCAGTGAGGTGATGTCACACAAACACCTTTATGGCTGACACAGGTTTGAATGTCCCCATCCGTAGCATTGTCTCTCATTCCAGTTCTGTTTTCACTCAGGCACAGAGCCACAAGCCCCTAAACTATTGGATCTACATACCATTGCTAGAATCACCAAAAAAGTCATATAGAAATAACCTTTAAATATGCAAGTGTATGTCTTTAGAAATATTTTACACTGATAATTGACAGTTTTCAAGCTGAATGAAACTGTTGAAGCTATATATATATTTATATGAATTTGGTCTCACGAAAAATAGGCAAAAATCGACTTTGGCTGTTAAGAGTTGCCACTGGGTCTCTCATCTTCCTGCCACCCTAAGTTTCTAATTAGTGTTCAGTTCCGCAGCTGCATTTCTTAGTAGAACGGCAGGCAATGTCTCATGTAAACACATTGAACCTGCATCTCATTGTCAGCAAAATGGAGAAAATCAGAGCCCCTCAGGTGTGGGGTGGGTGGAGCAGAGAGAGCAGTGTAGTGTGGGTGAGCCTGTACCTGGCAGGGAGTCTGCCTGCCCTGCCCACGCAGGAGGTTGAGAGGGCATGGCGCACCATGTCTCCTGGGGAAGACTCCCTAACCTGACTGCTAGCAGGCTGCGGGAGCCCCAGGAACATTTCCCCTACCCCACCAATCAGGTAGATGGCTCCTGAGTATGAACCAGGCCCACCTGGAAAGCTACCCTGGTTGTGACCTTCAAGCTGATTGGAGAAGCATAGCAGCGCCAACATGGGCTTCATCCTATAGAATTAGTGTTGCTCTGAATTAGCTATGCTCCCTCTGCTTGCCCTTTAAAAGGTGTGCTTGGTCACTAATAAAGCGGACATGATCACTGAAACTTGTCTCCAGTGCTTCTTGCTGAAGAGTGCCATTGCCCCGCCATGCCTACAGTGTGCAGGCCTCACAGGTTGAGCCCGCAGTGTAGGACAAAAACAAAAAGAAAAGCAAACATTTAGTCTCAGCATGAAGACACCTGCTATTTATTTGGGGCATTCTCAGGAAGCCAATGGACTCTATGGACCTGTTGTCTTTATAGATAACAGAAGATAACAGGTAATTGGTAATCGCGACAATTGGTAATCACGATTACCAATGACGCAGGTGGAATCTTCCCCTTTCACTATAGACAGTTTCAGGGAACACTAAAAGTGTTGCTGATTGCTCAAGCCCTGGCCACTTGTGGGCAGATTATCTGCAGTCAGAGCTCCAGCTTCTGAGGTGTTTGGGAACAGACAAAATAGCCCTGGGACTGGCAGAGGGAGGGATCTGCTCTTGGGCCCTACTATGTTTTAGATTCTCTCTTTCTGAATGATGGGAAATAGTCATCGTGTTCTTCCTGACTTTAACTTGAAACATGACAACTCCTAGGAAGAATAAGCAATAACTGTCAAGGTGAGTTGAGGATGTGCTGGAGGACCATGCTGCAAAGCAAGGTAAGGCACATTCAGTTTTGCTTGATAAGCATTACCAACAGCTAGCTAGTATTTATAAAGGGCTTACCACATGTACCTGTGTATTCATCCTCTCAATTGTTAGACACCTTATTTTACAGAGGAGGAATCTAAGGCACAGAAAAGTGAAGCCAGTTACTAAGTAGCAGACCCTGAAAGGGAGGTGCAGAGTCAAATGTCACTGGCACTCCCTTTATCACATTGCTGCACTGTCTTCCTATGGCCAGGCCTTTAATTTGTGCCCAGGACAATGTATGGCTTGTAATAGGTGCTCAATAAATATTTGCTGGAGTAAATCCAATAAAAGTTAAGCACGGTTGAGAGTCGATCCCTTTTCCACCTTCCTTCCATCTCCATCCCCAGATTCTCTATTAAGTAAGATGCTTTGCTTCTAATGGTGTTTCTCCCTTGGAGATTTGTACTTTTTTTCCCCCTCATTTTTATGGTAAAATATGAGTGTAAATACATTCTGGATCATAGGACAGCCATCTCCTACCAAGTCCTGTGTTAGATATCTGTGCTATTTATTGGCACCAAGTAGATAACAAGTGTGTTATGCTAGTAAGAAAGGAACAGCAGAAATTCCTAAATGATGGATGGAATGAAAGAAAAGAGGAGAGTGAATCTAGTCAGTTTCTGGCACCTCACAGCAGCACACTGGAGCCAACACAGCAGCACCCACACCTCAGCACTCAGTACCACTGTGATGCTGGTAGTAGTTGAGGGAACACTGCTAGCTGGTTTTTTTTTTTTTTTAGGTTTATTTATTTATTTGAAAATCAGAGTTACACAGAAAGAGGAGAGGCAGAGAGAGAGAGAGAGAGAGGTCTTCTATCCGATGGTTCACTCCCCAATTGACTGCAATGGCCAGAGCTGTGAAGCCGGTAGCCAGGACCTTCCTCCGAGTCTCCCACGCTGGTGCAGGGGCCCAAGGACTTGGGGCATCCTCTAATGCTTTCCCAGGCCATAGCAGAGAGCTGGATCAGAAGAGGAGCAGCCGGGACTAGAACCAGTGCCTATATGGGATACTGGGGCTTCAGGCCAGGGAGTTAACCCGCTGTGCCAAAGCGCAGGCCCCCACTGCTAGTTTTATTGCTCGGGAAGAAACTGTTTGATTCGTAAATTTGCTTTGGTTTGTCCAAAAGCTGCAGCAGAAGTTTAGATCTGGGTTTATGTCTTTAATCATCATTGTAATATTCTAAAAGAAAGTCATTTAAGCCAAGATTGGGAAGCCTAAGAAGCATTTTAGAATCGAGAAAATACGTTTCCTTCATGCTTGAGAAATATGTTCACGGCTTTCCTAGTTAAAATTGACTTCAAACACATCACTTAAGGCACGTCAAACACACTTTATATGGCGATCGCGATTAGGCACACCTATTCTGAGAGCAGGCTTTGATTAGGGGGAAGGAAACGTAATGGGCTTGATAGAAAAACGTGCTTCGTTATAAAAATCTACCCTAGTATTCAGAAGCCGTGTGTGACTTCCTAGGAGTTGATAAATGTCTAAATTTCCAGTTCCTTATGGTAAGTAACGGTCATCTCGGGTTTGCGGGAGCCGGGTCAGGCTGCAGCACTAGGTTGTTAAATAGCCAGATCACTGGTGTCGCTAAGACCCTGCGCTGAGAACCCCAGGGAGGCACTGGGGGAAGCAGGCCCACTGGGCGCGGTGGTGACTGCACCACCACCGTGCCCCGACGTAGACACAAGGGTGCTTCGGCCCCAGGCACCCGAGCACCTGGGTGCGGTAGACGAGGCAAGGCGCTGGTGGTCTCGCCACCCGAAGGCAGCTATCAGTCTCTTGGAGGCCCCTGAGACACCGGCTGGGCTGGAAGGCGCACGGTCACCTTCAAGCGCGCAAAATGTAGGTAGGATGAGGAGCGCCCGGGTTTCGCGTCTAATCCTCAACTTTGCCGGGACGGAAGGCGGGTGACCAGATGCGGCCTGGGTCTCCAGTTCTAGGCTGGCCGAGGGACGCGTTGTCCTCGGGGAAAGCGTCGCCTTGGCGAGCCGGCGGCCGAGCGGGTGTTCCAAGGGTGACTGCGGGCAGGTCCTGCGCAGGGCGGCCACCTGCGCGCTGCAGCCCGGCCTCGGGCACTCTCGGCGCCGCCCCTGCCCGAGCCGGAGTCGCGCGGCGAGGGGAGGGGGCGCGGGCCGGGTGCCGAGGGGCGGGCGGCGGCCGCCGCTTCCCCGAGGCCGGAGGCGGGGCGGGCGGGCCTCGCGAAGCGCGGGGGGCGGACCCGCCCGCTGCCGGCTCTGCTCGCCCGCTCGCTCGCATTCGGTGGCGCCGCGGGGCAGGCATGGGAGCCGCGCGCGCCTTCCCGGATCCCACACCTGTCTGAGCGGCGCAGCGAACCGCGGCCCGGGCGGTCTGCTCGGCGCGGGTGAGTGCGGGCGCGGGCTGGGGGCATCCGCCAGGGCGCCGGGGCAGCGAGGCGCTGGGAGGAACGGGACAAAGGACCCGCGCTGGGTGGGGTGACTGCGGCTGCTGGGGGCACCGGAGACCGCACCCGGGCCGCCGTCGGGTTTCCAGGCTGGAACTAGGGAGCTCCAGGGAGACCCAGGGGCTGCAGGGCATTTGGATTCATTTAATGTCACCCGTGGAGCTGCGATCTTAGACGCCAGGCTCTGGAAGGGTGCCGTGAAGGAGCCGGCTCCAGCAGGCTCTCCTCCCGCTGGCAACACCCCCAGCCCCTATGCACACTTCACCAACACTTAGTCTCCTTGAGTTTTGCATATGATGTGATTCCATCAAGCTCTGAGCATTAATTTTTAACCCTAGACACGTGATTGGGAACACGCCTTAGCAAGCAAGAGAAGTTCAGGCAAACACAGGTTAGAAAATAGGATCTTTTCTCCGGAGTTTTTAACTGATGACCATGGACTAACCCTACAAACTACTGTCTGAACTATCAACAAGTTATTGGAAGCAAGTATTTCTCTTCAGCCTGTAGCCATTCATCAAGAGTTATTAGTTTTTAAATAAAAGGGTTTTTACAAGTTTTTTAAAAAAATTTAAAAAGCAGAGTGGATTCACTTAGATAAAGGAACACCACTGCTGTGCTCCAGGAAACAAATCAGGTTTGTTTTCAAGCATCTCTGAGAAAGCAGCTGATTAAAATGCTGTTTGCTTTATTGCCCGTTGGGTGACACCCATGAGAATTCAGACACAGCCCTTGGCTGGTGGGAAGCTCCAGCTTGTTCAGTATCAGGGTTGGAATAGTGCCTGCTTCTCTCAGCTCTGGACACTGAACTTGAAAGGTGCCTGTCTGTCTCTAAGGATCAGTCAGGCCAATGCCAGAGTCATCTTCACGTGGCCACATGGAAAGAGTTGAAACCAGCTGTTGCCAAATCTCTATGCCAAATTAATATCAAGATATTCATTGCATGCTGTTTCAAGATCCTGCTTGTGCATGAGAACATTCAAACCCGGCTTTATAACTACCTGTCAAGAAAACTATTAGGAGTGTACTGGAGATGGAATCAGGAGGAGGAACATAGAAAATAGGACAGAAGTTGCCACATTTAGTTGTGAAAGTGTTTGTGATCACATGCACAGCATCTGCATACGAATAACTTCTTCACTTGTATTTTTTTCCACTTAAATAAAGTCAAGATGTAACTTAACAAGATGCAACTAGGCACTTCTATGCCTAACCTGGTAAGGAAGCATTTTCCCAAGGTTGCTACAATGGATCTCATTTTTGTAACACTGACAATTTATTCAGGTAGATGGTGAATGTGGGCATTTTTATGTCTGTAGTGTAAGTGCCAAAGTGACCATTAGCGTGTCTGAGAACTTGTTGCCCCCAGTCTGCAGTGTGTAATAGTCTCAGGTTCTCCCGGACGTCTCTTCTCACAGGTCCTTTAGGATTTAATCCACCAAGCATTGTTGATGCATAACTCCCACTGACTCTGGGGAATTTGTTTCTCATGGTCTGGCCATTGACAGTTTTACACACTCTGTTCTTTTTCTCCTGCCAGGTTAATGGCAGACTCACTAGGTAGTTGTCTGATAGAGAAGAAGTTAAACTTCGTTTGACTGTGAGATTGTGTCTACGGTTGCTGGACTTTAAAGTTCCCCTAGTTTCCTGTACAGACCGTAATTCCTAAACCATTATATGAGTAAGTCTGTTTTTTGCTTTAACGGGTTCTGTGATTGCAGAGTATTCAGAGAGCTTTGTTCTTTCTTAAGTGTTTGCTTTAGGAATTAGCGCAGTTTCAATGTTCAGTGTCCCTGGCCCCAGATCCCGTGGAAGACCCTTTGTCATCCTTCCAATTGCTGTCCAAAACTTTTATCTTTTGAAAACTTTCCTACTGTTTCTTTCTGTCGCGTCTGTTTATAGCAGTCACAGGAATTCATGTGCCGTACAATGGAGAATGTATGTCCTAAGGATTCCTTTTCCCTCGCCGCCCTTGGCTGTGGGAGTTAAATCACTGGCCCTCTGGAGGAGCTCTGTGTTGTTGCAGGTTTTTTTGAAGATGAAGGTGCTTAACTAGAGACAGCAGTCACAGTGTCCAGTCTCCAAAGAGATTACTGTTGTTTGCGCATATGGTAATGTGCAAAGTCCATCCATTGTATTAGTGGGCTGATGGGGTAGCAGCATCCTCAAAAGTGTAAGTATTTTTAGACAGCAGACGGTGCCTCATACTGAGTGATGGAGCACAGAGTGTGTAACCCTTCTGTGAGTCAGGTGCCCAGAGGTGGAAAAGGAATACAGTTCCTGTATTACTAAGCATAGTGAAAAAACATTTGCTTACCTTAGGTTTCCACTCTGCTTTGTCATTTAGGTGAAGTGATGCATGCAAATACTTAGTTGGAAGTTTTAAAAGATAATTTATGTTTATGAGGAATCTCTACCCAGCAAAGTCTTACTCCTAGAAATGATATAGTGTGAATCCAAATTTTCTTCATCCTGGTTTAGATATAATGAGGATAGATTTGGATATCTTCATTTCTTTTTTTAAAGAGTTTTTCAGACAGTTCAACAAGGATATTGTGATTCATTTGTAAAAGTGAATGAGTTTAGCTGTTACCCATTAGTTACCTCCCCAGTTATGGGATTATAAGTGTTTCTATTGAATCTGTTTACACCCTGGAGTGTTTATGTTCAAATAAACCTAAATGGGCATAGCACACAAGTTTACCTAAAGTTCATCAAAAATAAAATAATGTTTGTCCTCTGAGAAATTGTTCCATTATCAAATGAATTGAGAAGTTACTGCAGAGCTGCCAAATTAATGGCAAAGCTTCACAGACATCCTTGTTTGGGCTGTTCTTGTGGATGAGTCAGGATGGACTATGAATGCCTCAGGGGAAACCCTTGGTGGACAGAGCTGTTGCTTCCTCTCTCCATTTTCTTTGGGAGCTATCCTGGAAGGACCAAGTCATTCCTCTACTCAGCTCTTAAAAGCCATTCCCTATTGGAGTCCTTTGTTACCTTTGCAGACTGATCAGGGAAATCTGATTAGCATGATAAATTTCCTTTCCCTTTTCCCCTGTACCTCCAACCTCCAGAATTCTTTGAGCGGATGCTTTTTTTTTTTTTTTTTTTTTTTTTTTTTTTTTTTTGACAGAGTTAGACAGTGAGAGAGAGAGCGACAGAGAGAAAGGTCTTCCTTTTTCCGTTGGTTCACCCCCAAGTGGCTACTCTGGCCGGTGCATTGCGGCCGGCGTGCTGCACTGATCTGAAGCCAGGAGCAAGGTGCTTCCTCCTGGTCTCCCACGCGGGTGCAGGGCCCAAGCACTTGGGCCATCCTCCACTGCACTCCTGGGCCACAGCAGAGAGCTGGACTGGAAGAGGAGCAGCCGGGACAGGATCCAGCGCCCCGACCAGGACTAGAACCCCGGGGTGCCAGTGCCACAGGAGGAGGATTAGCCTAGTGAGCCGTGGCACTGGCCAGAGCTGATACTTCTGAGCAGTAAGGGGCATGCAGACATCTTTTGTAAATAACACAGTTGTCAATCTGGACTTTTGTGTTCCTAGAAAATTATAAAATTAGAGAATCCTGCACCTGAAAACGCCACTTAAAGAGATCATGTGGTTCAGGTTGTTGTTCAGAATAATTTCTAATCCACCATAAATAAACATTTTGGGGGGAAGCATTTGGCACAGTGGTTAAGACACCTCTTGATATGGCCACATCTCGTATCTGAATAACTGGGATTGCATCTTGGCTCCACCTCCCATTCCAGCTTCCTGCTGATCCACACCCTGGGAAGCAGCATGTGATGGCTCAAGTGGTTGGGTCCCTGCTACCCATGTTAGAAACTCAGATTGAGTTCCCAGCTCCAGAGTTCACTATTGCAATGATTAGGAGAGTTAACCGGCAGATGGTACATCTCAATCTCTCTCTCCCCTCCACCCACCTTTCAAATAAGTAAAACTATATTTTAAAATGTAAAAATTAATGTTTTAAAGTAAATGAGCAGTTGGTAAGGGAGTGAGCAACTTAAGAAGCTTGTAATCTTTTTTTTTAGGGTTTATTTATTTGAAAGGTAGAGTTACAGACAGAGGGAGAGACAGAGAAAGGTCTTCCATCTGCTGGTTCACTCCCCAAATGGCTGCAGCAGCTAGAGCTGGGCTGATCTGAAGCCAGGAGTCAGGAGCCAGGAGCTTCTTCTGGGTCTTCCAGGTGCATCCAGGAACCCAAGGACTTGGGCCATCTTCCACTGACAAGTTGATTCTACAAGTCCTTTTCTCACAGGTAGCTAACCTGGTCCCCATTCTGAGCAAAATTACCAGCATTTAAAGACTGAATTGGTAGTAATGTATAAAATGGGAGATTGCTGTAGCATTCTCTAAAGGTTCTTGGAATGATT
This sequence comes from Oryctolagus cuniculus, assembly GCF_051225735.1. Classification (NCBI taxonomy): domain Eukaryota; kingdom Metazoa; phylum Chordata; class Mammalia; order Lagomorpha; family Leporidae; genus Oryctolagus; species Oryctolagus cuniculus. Next base: position 78,006,662 of record NC_142867.1, read on the forward strand.
CCAGAGGTTCTTGGCATGTGATTACCCATCATTTTGCCAAAGAATCCATTTGGTCCTCTATATTTGAGAGGTCAGAGTGAGGCTATGGCAAGTAAGAGCCCTGCCAACTGCCCAGCACCCATACCCCAGGAGAGGACTCCTCCCCTCTCTCCATACCCAGTAACATCATGAACTGATTTCTAGTAGCATAGTTTCTTTTTGAAACACAAAGTAAAAAAAGACATGTCATGGTGGCAAATGTGAAATGGGGCATGCTTTAAGTCCTTTAGAAAGTATTTTTTAAATAAACAAGGATTTACTATACAGGCAAAGCAGTTGGGAAATTGAAATTAGAGTTAATTTTGCCTGCGACAGGGGTTTAATTCTTTAAGACAAGGTTCCTACATGGATTTTATGTGTGCATATTTGCACTAGTTTCTGATTTTTTTCTGCATTTATCTTCCCTGGACACCTGCCAACAGATGATTTTAATTTTGTGCAAAGGGACAAAGATAAAGGCAGATGTCACCAGAAGAGTTTTGGTGCAGTTGATAATTCAAGCTCTTCTCTCCCAGTATACAACTAACATACAGATTTCAGATGTGGGGTTTGAAGATTCATGTTCTAGATGATAATATGAGCATATCCTATGTAATATGTTCCTTAGGCACACTGGAAATATACAGTACCTACAATTTATGTCTCATCTCCTACACACTCTCCATACTTGCCAACTTGGACCTCTGATTCTGTGTTTTCTGTCTTAAGATAAACCAAAGTGAAACTTGACTTACCATATCTGCTGTTCCATGCTAGCAACAGCAACATTCTCCACATTAGTCAATGGGGGGGGGGGCGGGGGGTATGTGATGAAGAGATGGGCCTCAGGGGTCAGCCATGTGGGAGATGCATGATTCCTCCTAGTGCATGTCACACTTGGCAGGAATTCTGCTGTGAGTGGGACGTTTAATCACCTAGACAACAACTTACAGAGAGAAAAGGCTGTGTAAGCTCTAGATAAGCTCAAGGGCTGGGTCCTTGGCCAGTTAATGAGAATAATCAGAAACAGATCCCTGCCCCGAAGATGCCCTAGAGCATTGCCATAACCACAGCTATTCCATTGCCTTGTCTGCTGGCATCAGCGTCTCCTTCCTAGCCCGCTGACAGTCTTTACACTCAGCAGTGCCTCGACAAGCACACACAAACAGGTGCATACACTTATATATGCACCGCATGATTTCAAGGATTAAAAAAATAATTAAATGTATTTCCTCCCCTGGAGAGGGCTCAAGGACCCTTCCTGTTTAGAAAGATGGGCAGAAGCAGAGAAGGAATCAGCACGTCCCAGGAATTAACTTTTATCTGGGACTTTATTCTCCACCCCTCCATCCCTGTTCTCTCTGACAGAGTGGAATCCAAGAGAAATAGTCAAGAAGAAAAGATTTCAGGGTGGGTGTGGTGCACACATATTTTAGAAATATAGTGGTGATGGGAATGTGATCAGCTGGACCAGATCAGATCGATGGGGTTTTCTAGTTCTATGTAAAAGAAAGCAAAATGTACCCTGAAGTTTCAACAGGTCTGCACCCTCAGACAGGAGAATGAAAATAACGGAGGTTGCCTCCTGCTGGCCTCTTGAGACCCACCCCCTCTTTGTCCTTCTTTGAGGATTTGATTGTGAATGATTTACTTTATCCACTGAGACAGCTTCTCTAGAGCCAGAAAATTAAGGGCCAGTCAATTGCTGCTTAAGCATTTATGAAAGTACTTCCAATTCTCATCTCTGTTTTCCTTGTGGGATGAAGGATCAGGGTCTTTAACACCTTTCAGGACAAAATTCAAACCCCCTCATTTAAAGCACACAGCCCTTCAGAACCTGGCTCCTGCCTGCTGCCTCCACCACCACCACCTCTGCTCCACCCTTGCGGAGCTAAGGATAATTCCTCAAGTGACTCACACTGTTGCTCATCTTCATGCCCCTGCACAGATGCCTGTTCCTCCTCCTCTGTGTCCATTTCTCTCCTATGTTATCCAACTTCCCTTCAACCTTCATGCTCATCCCAGGCATCACCTCCCCTGGAACTGCCTCCCCTATTATCCACACTGACTTCACACCCCCTCTGTGACTGTATCATTCACATGCATCTCCATCATGAGCAATCAAAATGCATCATTCAAAAAAATCTTATACTCACATCACTTATTCATTCTTATATTAACACGAGCATTCCTTGGATACATTTTTTGAGGGCCAGGCTTTTTTTTATTGTTTACTTATTTGAGAAGTAGAGCTACAGACAGTGGGAGAGACAGAAAAAAGGTCTCCATCTGCTGGTTCACTCCCCAAATGGCTGCAATGGCTAGAACTGGGCCACTCTGAAGCCAGGAACCAGGAGCCTCCTCTGGTCTACCACACAGTTACAAGGGCCCAAGCACTTGGGCCATTTTCCACTGCTTTACCAGGCCATAGGCAGAGAGCTGGATTGGAAGTGGCCAGCCAGGACATGAACTGGCACCCATATGGGATCCTGGTGCCGCAGGTGGAGGCTTAGCACACTAAGCCACAGCATCAACCCCGGGCTGGGCTTTCTGTACAGCAGTGCCTGGGTTCAAGTCCCAGCTCTGCTTCCAGTTGCAGCCTCATGTGTACTAAGGGAGGCAGCAAGTGGTGGCTGAGATATTTGGGTCCCTGGCATCCACATGGGAGACCCAGATTGAGTTCCAGCCTCCTGGCTTTATTCTGATCTAGCTCTAGCTGTTGTAGGCATTTGGGGAAGGAATCAGCAAATGGAAGATCTCTCTTGCATGCTCTCTGTCTCTGCCTTTCAAATAAATAAAACAGAAATGTTTGAGTGCTAGCATAGACCCAAATTCAGGCATTTAGACTATGTGGGAACAGTTTCAAACACTTGTAAAAGTAACCAACAGTAACAGTCAGTAGTATTCCTATTGCAAGATTAGAGCTTTAGGCTGGTGTTGTGGCGTAACAGGTTAAGCCACTGCCTATAACACCAGCATCCCACATAGGAGCTGGTTCGAGTCTGGCTGCTCCACATCTGATCCAGCTTTCTGCTAATACAGCTGGGAAACTAGCAGAAAATGGCCCAAGTACTTGAGCCCCTGCACCCATATGGGAGACTCAGATGAAGATCCTGGCTTCAGCTTGGCCCACCCCTGGCTGTGGAGGTCATTTGGGAAGTGAACCCAGTGAATGGGAGATCTCTCTCTCTCTCTCTCTGTGTATGTGTGTATATATATATATGTGTGTGTATATATATATACATATTCATATATATATATATATAAAATCTCTCTCCCTGTGTGTAACTCTGCCTTTCAAATAAACAAAAAAATTTTTTTAAAAAAAGAGTTTTGGGTCTTTGGCAAAAATTCTGCTGGTATAAAAAATAATCCAAAGGAAGAAGAAATATTTTGTTTGTTAGAGATCTTCCTTCTTTGGAACTAAATATATAATAGTAAAGATTACTTTACATTCAAAGCAGAAAGCCTCATGCCCTGAAAACTTTCCAAGTGCATGTCATAGTGAGGATGAGAGAGAAAAAAGGAGAGAAAGGGGGACCAGAGAGCTAGGAGGGGCAGCATTTAGAATTCAGCATGGAGAAGGCTCTAAAGCACGTGGAGATCAGTGCTGGGCAGCAGTCCAGCTGAGAACCCTGGCAATAGGGTGTCCTGAGGGCACCTTCAACACACAAGGGAAGGAACACCTGGTTGCACTTGCGGGCACTCAGCCACAAGACTGATCCCAAGGTTAAGCCCCAGCATTGTAAATGAGGCCATTTCCTAAAGATTCCCCTCCACACCCTGATTCCTGAGGAAGGCGGGCAGACTTGGAAACAATGGCCGGCGCACTGCTGGGCTTCATCATCTGCTGTTGGTGAACTTCAGCCCTTGCCCTCCTGACCTGCCTGTCTTTGTTTCTACAGAATGGTGCTCAGCATGACGGGGATTCCAGGACTCCTCATCCTTCTCTTCTTCCTGCTCTGTGCTGTTGGACAGGTGAGCCCTTACAGTGCCTCCTGGAAACCCACGTGGCCTGCTTACCGCCTGCCTGTCGTCTTGCCCCAGTCTACCCTCAACCTAGCCAAGCCAGACTTTGCAGCTGAAGCAAAATTGGAAGTGTCCTCTTCATGTGGTCCCCAGTGTCATAAGGGCAGTCCTCTGCCCACATACGAAGAGGTCAAGCAGTACCTGTCGTATGAAACGCTGTACGCCAATGGCAGCCGCACAGAGACGCAGGTGGGCATTTATGTTCTCAGCAATGGTGGAGGTAGGGCCCAACGCGGAGACTCAGAGTCTTCGGGGAGGTCTCGGAGGAAGCGGCAGATTTATGGCTACGACAGCAGGTTCAGCATTTTTGGGAAGGACTTCCTGCTCAACTACCCTTTCTCAACATCAGTGAAGTTATCTACAGGCTGCACCGGCACCCTGGTGGCAGAAAAGCATGTCCTCACAGCTGCACACTGCATACATGATGGAAAAACCTATGTGAAAGGGACACAGAAACTTCGAGTGGGCTTCCTCAAGCCCAAGTTTAAAGATGGCAGCCGAGGGGCCAACAACTCGAGCTCAGCCATACCCGAAAAGATGAAATTTCAATGGATCCGTGTGAAACGCACCCACGTACCCAAGGGCTGGATCAAAGGCAACGCCAATGACATTGGCATGGATTATGACTACGCCCTCTTGGAACTCAAGAAACCCCACAAGAGAAAGTTCATGAAGATTGGGGTGAGCCCTCCCGCCAAACAGCTGCCAGGGGGCAGAATCCACTTCTCCGGTTATGATAATGACCGGCCAGGCAACTTAGTGTACCGCTTCTGTGATGTCAAAGACGAGACCTATGACCTGCTGTACCAGCAGTGTGATGCCCAGCCCGGGGCCAGCGGCTCAGGGGTCTACGTGAGGATGTGGAAGAGACAGCAGCAGAAGTGGGAGCGAAAAATTATTGGCATCTTCTCAGGGCACCAGTGGGTGGACATGAATGGTTCTCCACAAGATTTCAATGTGGCCGTTAGAATCACTCCTCTCAAATACGCCCAGATTTGCTATTGGATTAAAGGAAATTACCTGGATTGTAGAGAGGGGTGACATAGTGTTCCCTCCCGGCAGCACTTAGTGGTCTTTGTGTACTTATTGTAGAAGAGGCCACATTTGTCATTGTGTGTGTGTGTGTGTGTGTGTGTGAAAGAGAGAGAGAGAGAGATTAACGTGTCAAATAGTATATTTTACCTAATTTCTTAAAATTGCAAGATGACTGGCTTCATTTTTGTAACTGGTTTGTGCATCATGTCCTATCATTTAAGCAGTTTGAAAACATTCTTTTGCATGGAAATAAGAAAAATACTGATGTTTGAAGCAATGGGGAATACTTGCTAATTAAGTTAATCTTTTATTTTCTGGAGAACTCTGATTTTTATTTCACCTGAACTTGTTTCAGAGGTTTATGTTAAATATGTGGAATACAGGGGATATGAGTTGTTCTCTGTGTATATTTTCGTCTGAGAGTCCTCTTTTGTGTGTTTTCCATGCCTGATCATTAATGCTTCCAGATGGTACTGTGCTCCCCCACATATAACTCGTAGGAATTTTTATAACATTTTTTAGATAGGAAGTTATAATATTTTGGATTTGGGGCATTTACACAGCAGTCCTTGAACAGCAAAATAATTTGAATTGAAACACATTTTAGCCATATCTTACTGTAAACCAGCACTCCCCAGCTGCTTCTGGGTTTGAAAACGGTTTCTCTTCCAAAGACGGAGCTCCTGCATTCTGGGAAGCATACGGCTCTGCCAACTTTGCAGTCACACCAGAGTAATCAAGATCATTTCTCCCAGTTCTTTCCATTTAACAGGATTTCACTTACATTTCTAGAACTAGATGTTTTTCAGAAGACAGTAATCAGGGCCTAATTAGACCAGGCTGTATGGCTTCCCAGCTAACAGTTGTGGTCACATTAAAAACAATCATAGCATTTCACCCGGGGAGTGTAGCACATCTCATGTTTTATCATTTGGTTGGAGTAATTTAAAATGAATTAAATTCCAGAGAACAATGGATGCATTGCTTGGCAGATGGCACAACAGAATAACCACTTGTTTGGAGCTTGGCACTGGCAACAAACCTCATCAAAAATTATTCTGCATGGTTTTCAGCGTGCTCTCAGGGAACTGTGTACTTGTTCAGATTGGAAACCTATCTCTTTTACTATACTTATAGTAAAAATACTTGCAAGTTGCTTTAAGAAAAACTAAGGCTTTTTTAAAAGAGGGTTCCTTTTGCTGGAGTGTTCTGGGCTACAGGTACCTAGAATCATAAATAATGGTAAAAATGAAAATTGGGAAAATGCAAAGTAGATCAGAATTTTGCACTCCAATAAGTGCCTTCAGAAATGTTGTATCAGTATGGTAATCCTAGCATATAAAGGAAATACTTTGACATATTCTATGTTTTCATTTTATAGCTCTCAGTCTAAGTACTGTTTCTAAATGTGTCAGTGAAGAAAACAAAATATGCAAATGAAATACAAAGTAGATATGTTGCTTGCATCCTGGGTGATTTCAACCTATGTTGTGACTGTTGGTGAAGTTATTCAATTATAGCAGTACCAATTAAACATTCTATGGGTGACTTGTTGCTTGTCTTACTTGGGCTTTTCAAAAAGATACTCTTGATAAGACACCCAAGAAACCTACAACCATAGTGCTTTCTTCAAATCACATAAGAAATACAGTGCAGAGTGGGACAATGCAGGGCTGCCAGGAATCTTCTAAGTTCCAGTACAATTTGTTTTGGAATATGACAGGAATCTCACCTGAGGAGTAAGCGAGATCTCCATTTCTACATTTGGTACTTGGGGTTTTTGCTTTTGCTTGGTGCAGAGATTTTGCTGAACACCTAGACCAGGACTGGTTTAAAAAAATAGATAATCTCTTTGTGAAACACCTTGATTTTTTTTTAATTTTGATTTCTTGCAAAGCTAGTCAGTGGCACCAAATCAAAATAGTATCAATATTTTTTTTAGTATCAATGTTTAGTTTTCAAGTAGATGTAATTTACTTTTAAAAAAGCATCCATATGCCATGAAAATGTAATTTACTAAAAATAAAAGTGTCCATATGTCGTACACAGCAAAACTGATAGCATCATAAAAGAAAATTGTAAAGTAATGCAATGTGTCCATATTTTTAGTGGTAATTAAAGCCTAACTGTCATATCTGAAAGAAAGAACTCATTATATTCTTACTATAGCTAGTACTTTATGAGTTATATACATGTATGAGTTATATACATGGTAAGCATACATTTCTAATAGGGATAGTAGAACAAGGCTTCTCAAAGGGCATTTCTTAGATGCTTGTCCCTCCAGATTTCCTGCCAAAAATAAAAAGGGTACTGTGATTAAGTAGGAGGGAGACATCTCTCACTAATCCTTCTCTTTATCAGGTATCACACACCTGTTCACACACTAGGAGGTCTAAGTCCTGCAGAACACATAGACATGTTTGTGTTTCAAAGTTTGCATTTCAACATGCATTTTTAATCGTGGAAACTTTGGTTCTCATCCAATGGCTACGGACAATCTACTGCTCTAATAAATACATTTTGGGGGTAGCTCTGACGGCCCAGTGGCAAACGTGATAAAGCAAAAAATACAATGCACCTGCATAGAATCAGGCATCAGTGCCTTTGGGGTTTAACTAGACCCTGGAAGCAAGATTTGGAAATGTTCACAGAATAAAATGGTAAAAGTTAATTTACGAATTATTTGTCACTGAGAATCAAAAAGTGGCTGGCAGGGGCAGGTGTTGTGCTGCAATAGGTTAAGCCACCACTTGGGACACCCACATCCTGTATTGGAGTGCCTGGTTTGCAAGTCCAGGCTACTTCACTTCCCATCCAGCTTCCTGCTGGTGCACTTGGGAAAGTAGCAGAGTACAGCCCAAATGTTTGTGCCCCTACCACCCACATAGGAGATTCTAGAGAAGTTCCTGACTCTTGGTTTTTGCCTACCTCAATTCTGGCAATTGTGGCCATTTGGGGAATGAACCAGCAGATGGATGATCTCTCTCTCTCTCTGCCATCCCCCCAATCTCCTCTATCTGGGTTATTCTACATTTCAAATAAATGAATAAATCTTATTTTTAAAAAGGTGGCTGAAACAATTTGAGACTTTTTCAGTGGACTTATTGAGCACTTGGAATTTTGGAAAGAAGCTAGTGTAAAAACAAGCATGAGTCAATAAGTGGTAGAGTTGCATATATATATACACACACTTCTCTCTCTCTCTCTCTCTTTCTGTCTCTCATCTCTATCTCTATCTCTCTCTCCCACTCACTCTATGTTTTGGACCAGGAAGGGATTGGAATACCAAGATCATGCTCCTAATTCCCTGTTCTTTGTGTAGCTCAGTGTTCCTGCTCAGTGGGAGATGAAGCCCCCAGTGACACCTGGGTCACATATTTGAGATAGCAGCCTCCATAGGAGGTCTTTAACTGAGAACTGGCTGAGGATGATGAAGCCTGCCCTGGCCTGACAGCTTTCTGTGACTGCCTGCCAACTGAGGGGCAGGAGTACAGTCATGCAGGTGTCTGGAGGAATTCTGACAGCAGTCTGCTGCACTTCCACACCTCAGCCAGGGAAGGCTGGTGGACAGAACTTCCTTCCTGCTCTGCCTCCTGTCCGTGTCTGCCATCTTTCTTTATTCTTGTTATGAACCAAGTTAAGGTTGTCTTGAAGCTCCCTCTGTCTACTGACTGCTATGGTTGTTTGATAGAGTTACCTTTTAATTGGTCATCCAGAGTGGAATTATCTTGAAACTGAAAGGGAAGACTATTAATGAGGAAGTTGGACACAGGTAGAAATCTGGTATGTCCAGGGCAAAGAGGCTTCATGGATCCTCTCAATGATTAAATCCTTCGAAGCACTTTGCAGACTGCAGACTCACAGCAGTCCTTGCTGACCTGAGAACCACGCCGGACTGCAGCTTCCTAGACTTTCACTGTGGCTCCTGCTGTGCCCCTTCTTTGCCTGGATCAGCATCCCAAGGGCCCCCGACAGGGAAAGGCCATTTAAAAATCCTATGTCTAAAGTACATAGGTGGTAAACAAGACCATTTTTAGCAGATGCACAACACATTTATTTTTAGTCTGGTGTTTCCCCAGAGGAGGAAATAAATCCGCTTCCAGGTCAAGAGTAAACAAGGCTGAGAGCTGGGACAGCTCTCAGCTGTGAGAAGGTGACGGCCTTGGGGTTGAACAGACTGAAGCCATAGTTGCCTCTTGCCTTTTGGAGATTAAATTTCAATGCAGTTTAATGTAAAATGTAAACCCTCCAGCCTGGGTCAAAGGTCCCTCTTCTGACCTCCAGCTCCTCTGCTAAAGCAGGAGGAGGGGAAGGGCAGCTATCTTTACCTGATTTGCTGTGGTTATGTCTTCTCCTCCATCATGGCTGCTTCTCAGATAGCCCCACCTCTTCCACCCTTTTACCTCTTACCCTTGGTGATATAACCCTGTGCTTCCTGCTGTTGGGGCACCCTTACCCAGCAGCCCTCTCAAGTGAAGAACCAACAGATGCTCAAGCCCAGTCTTCCAAACCCGCATAACCCATAGGAAACTCGGACTTGCTACACCTGACTGACAGCTGCCCATTGAAAACCTGGGGGTGAAGTGTTTCAAGCTCAGAGAACTGAAATGCACAGGCTCCTAGCAGCATCAAATTTTGTGTGCTCAGGAGATGAAGGCCCATGTGACCAGAGCAGTGTGACTAAGGAAGAGGAGAGGGGATTTCAAGAGCGATTCGGGCCAGCTCAGATAGGAATTCAGGATTCTGATGGGGCTTTGGGGATCATTCTAATTGTCAGGGGGTACAGGAGAAAGACTGTAAGTAGCGGACTTAGCAGAAGGGTCTAACCAGGACCAGCTTTTCTGTGAGGTGCAGTATCTAGGGCCCACAATAATTCTAGGTATTCACAAAAATGTTTTAAAATCAGAAGAAAACAGTGAATGTTTAATTGTAATATAAATTTAGTATATGGTATCAATATAATTATATATATACCAATGCAGTCATAAAATACAACTTATAATATTTTTAATGGAGGAAGGGGCCTATGAAGACAAAAGTGCCTGGGGCCCACAAAAGTCACAATGCTACCCTGAGTCAGATTCATTTTTAACAGCATCTCTTTCGATATTAATTGGAAAATGGATTTTAGGGGGTGAAATGGGAAGAAATGGAGATAACTTTGACTAAGGAAGTAGAGAGTATGAATAGCAGTCATGTGTGGAATAGAGTGTATATTTGAAAACAGAGCCCACATGAATAGGTTGTGGTAAAAAGAATCAAGAGTGACTCCTGGGTTTGGAACCTCAGCACCCTGGTAGATTCCAAGTGCCATTTGCTGAGATGGTAAAGAGAATTAGGCTTGGGTGGGATGAAAGTCAAGAATCCATGTATCTGGATCATGTTGGGTTTTAAAGGTCTACTAGGGGCAGGCTTTTAGCCTAGTGGTTAAGATGCCAGTAAGGAAGTCTGCTTCCCACATCCAGGTGCCTGGCCCCAACTCCCAGCTCCAGCTCATGATTCTTGCTTCCTGATAATACAGACCCTGGGAGGCAACTGTGATGATTCAAGTAATTGGGTTCCTACTGCCCATAGGGGAGACCTGGACTGCGTTCCTAGCTTCAGCCTTTAGCCATTGCTGGCATTTGGAAAGTGATCTAGCTAATAGAAGTGAGGCATCTATCTCTACTTCTATTTGTGTCTTTATGTGTGTCTCCATCTGCGTGTCTGTCTCTTCCTCTCAAAGACAAAAATTTAATACTCCCAAACTCTGATTCCTTTCCAACTCTCCCTTCTTTAAAAAATAAAATAAAATAAAATATCTAGTAGTCACCCAAAGGTCAATGTCAAATGAGCAGTAGACTCTCCAATGGTGAAGTTCAGTAGAAAGACCTCAAGTCTGTGTGTGGATGGTACATAAAATCAAGACTGAGATAACATCAGCTGGGGGGAAAGGTGGCTTGAACAGAGAATAGGGCGGAGGACAGAGCCCTGTTTCACCAGCATGCACAGGCTGAGTTCAGTAGAAGAGGAGGAGGAAGCATGGAAGCAGATAGAAGGAGGTCAGTGAGATCAGAAGAAAATCAAGAAAAGGTGTCCAACAGGAGAAAGTTTGAAGCTATGCTAGGGGAGGAAGGAATAAAGGGTGGGACAAGGTGAGGTTGTGTTGACAAATGTCCCTCTGGCTACTACGGACAAGGTGGGGTGTAGGGCAGGAGATAAAGGGGGCATGTCTATTTAATCCTCCACACCCCAGCCCAGCTCTTTTCATGACAAGCAGGACCTCACTTTATGCATCTCTCAACTCCCCATTGTACAAGCACAGGGCCCTGCTCACCAGGTGTGCACACTCAATACCTATGAATGAACGGTTAATTAACCAAATCCTCTTATGGGAACTTGGGGCAGCTCTGCCCACAGAAAATGCAAGAACTCAGGGCCAATCCCTTCCTGAGGGAATCCAGGTTTTACTGGCCAAGGAAACGTGGACTCAGGCAGGATGACTGCCACCCCCTCCTGCCTCGCCTGACAACCTCTGAGGGGCAGGAAGCACAGGATGACTCTTCCAGGTGGTATTGTGTGTGTGTGTGTGTGTGTGTGTGTGTAAAGTATGTGAAAACACCGAGTGCCTTCCTAGTCTTGATTTATCACTGCCCTTTGTCCTCAGACTATTAAAAGGACGAAGGAATTCTCTTCCAAAAAGAGCAAGGACAGTTTTGAGAAGCCTCAAGTTCCAATCTAATGAAGCAAGACTGAAGTGTTTGCACTAGAGGGAATAAGGAGAGTCTCAGGAAATGAAATAAGCAGAGCGAGTGGCTGAAATCAGAGCCATGGCTGTGGGAACAGCAGCTCCCTTTTCAAGAAGGTCTTCCCTGCTCTCCTCTGGAAGTTCAATCCCCCCTCACCCTGCTCCGACTCATGTGCCTTCTCTGCCTCTGCTGAGCATTTTTCATCATCTCACATACTCTATTACATTTATGTGTCTTGTTTGTCTTTCTCTGCCACTAGAATGTAGTTTCATGAGGAAGACATGTTTATTGTATTTCCACACTTGGAACAATGCCTGACACATTGGTTCTCAATAAATGGTGCTTTCCAAATGAGTAATTGAATGCATGGTCCCAGTGTGTCCATTAATGGTCCTAAAACATCATGACCTGGGATTATGTGGGCTTGGATATTCCTTGAGTCCAAACATATTTGAGAATAAGATACTAGCAATGTCCCAGAGGTGTTGTGTTCTATTTTATCTTGTATTGCATTGCTGTTGTTGTTTGTACATCTTCCTCTCCTATTAGACTATCAGCCTTTTAAGAGCAGGGACTGAATTTGGCTCTTCTCTGTCCTCCAATGTCTGTGCCATGGCCTAGCACCTGGCATATTTAATGTCTTTGGTGACTTTAGTCTATGACCCCTGCCCATGTCCTCCCCCACATCTCACATATGATCAAGTATTGGTTGCTTGGAGGTTCCTACTCTCCAGCTCTTACCCAGATCCTCTGATTCTGCCTCTCTCTTTCTTAAATGACAACTGCAGACTCTGAACTGGATTCTGAGCCCCCTGTCTCCTCAATGGCTTCCCAAGACATTCTGAATAAAAACTTGGTCAAGTCTAATCCCTATGTTTCCTATTAACTAGACTCTGGTGAGGAGGGCACAAAGTTTCCTTTTCAGCCTTGGATCCATGATTCATCTAATATAGTGATCAGGTTTATCCTCTATGGCTCCCCATAGTCACACAACCTGGCCTCCAGCTGAGCTTTACTGAACACATTGGGGTTTTCAAGACACTCTGATGGCTCAGTGCTCTTCCCTATGGCCAGGTTGCCCTTCCCCCATCCTTCAACTATTCAATTGATCAGTGATTCGTTCAGCAAATGCCTTCAAACCCATCTCGATACCCATCACTGTGCTCATCCTGGGACTGCAGAGGTGACTGAGACACATCCTTGTACTCAAGGTGTCTGTTATTTTTATTTGAGGTCATTGTAGTCAAGACATCTGCTCTACCTCCTAGAGTAATGAGACACAGTAACTCCCCTCTCCACAAAAGCTTTTTTGCCACTTTGTAAATTGAACTAGTTGAATGTAACCCATACATTTTAATAAGCCTTTATGTCATTGTCCTGCCTGATTAGAGTGTTTCCTTTCTTGGTGTTATTAATACTTGCTGTGCATCCAGTTCCCTGATGGAAAATGCCATGTTTGGTAAACCAACATAACCCAAGCATGACTAATGTCCCCTGTGGAAAAGCCATTCTGGGACATAAGACATTGTCCTTTAAAATTGACATGTTTAATACTCCAGGATAATTGCCAGATGAGCCAAATAAAGGGGTAGAAAATCCCACAGAGATGCCACGATTTTGTTTTTCTCTCCTAAGGGGAAAGATGTGTTGGCTGACTATAGCATAATATCAGGAAGAATGGGGCTGCTGCTGTGGCATAGCAGGTAAAGCCACTGCCTGCAGTGCCAGCATCCCATAAGGGCACTGGTTCAAGTCCCAGCTACTCCATTTCCACTCCTCCTCTCTGCTATGGCCTAGGAAAGCAGTGGAAGATAGCCCTAGTCCTTGGGCCTCTGCACCCACTTGGGAAACCTGGAGGAAGCAACTGGCTCCTGGCTTCAGATTGGTGCAGCGCCAGCTGTTGTGGCCATTTGGGGAGTGAACCAGCCAATGGAAGACCTCTCTCTCTCTCTCTCTCTCTCTGCCTCTGCTCTCTGTAACCCTGCCTTTCAAATAAATAAACAAATCTTTCTTTTTAAAAAAAGGAAGAATCTATTCAATTTCTTCATATTTTTATCGACCAACTCCTTTATACCTCATTAGAGTCTTAAAGCTGTTAATACCACACATTTTCTCCATTCATCTGCAGCCTCAAGAATGATAAAATGCTATGGAAAAAAAGTTTGACTTGAAAAGTCAACTATTTAGCAGACCCACTGTGTAAAAGGATAAAATGTGATCACACTGAGTCTCCAAATAGTGGCCATTAACACTGATATTCAGATTTCTTTTTGATACATATTTTTCAACTAAACCCATTTTACTTAAAAATATAGTCTTTGGAAGTGAGACAGGGTCTTTGATTTGATTTTTTACGACCTCTGACTGCAGCCTCTGTGTCCCTGGGTGTTTTCTGCATTGTTTATGGCATGTCTTGGATCAGGTTTCTCTGGACTCTGGAGCTCCATACCCCTTCATGTAGCATTTCATTTACATGCCATTTTAAAGCATTTTATTTTGAAATGCTACCAAACTGTTGAGAGACTCAAGTTAATAATTGAGGTATTTTCAGTGGTTATAATTGAAAAGAAGAAGAAAGCAAAGAATTCTGTGAATGCAAATACAACTTTTCTAAATGGTTGGTTAGCATTTCTGAGACAAAACTCCATACTCTCATTGAAACACCCTGATACTTCCAGCTCACTGATTGTCACTATAGTCTAGAGGTGAGGCAAAGGTTTGTCTGCTGCATCTGAACACCAGTTAGAATTTCTTTGATAGAGGATAGCACTATTCAGCTCTCCTGTTCGCTTCTGGAGAGTTCACTTTAAAATTTTTTTTATTTATTTGAAAGAATCATATCTATACAAAGAGAAAAACACAGAGAGATCCCCCATCCATGGTTTACTCCCCCATATGGTTGCAATGGAGGGCTGGACGAGGCCAAAATCAGGAGTCAGGAAGTTAACCTGGGTCTCCCACATGGGTGGTAAGGGCCCAAATACTTGATCCATCTTTTGCTGTTTTCCCCAGGCTATTAGTAGAGAACTGGATTGGAGGTGGGGCAGCCAGAACTCAAACCAGTGCCTATATGGGATGCCAGCATCACACGTGGCAGCTTTACCTGCTACATCAGAACACTAGCCCCTAAAGTTCACAGTTTATAGCCAGTAAAAACCCATCCAAGTAACCTGACATTTCTTCCTGAATTTGTTCTTATAATGAATTTACACTGAGGCTGGCTGGAATTAGATTGTTCGTTTATGGAACTAACAAGCATTAACTCAGTATATACTATGTGCCAGATACGTTTTTTCCCCTTTTTTCTCCCTAGGAATCAAACCCAGGTATTCCAATGTGGAATACAGATGTTTTGCTTTGTTTGGGGTTTTTAAAAATATTTTATTTATTTTCATTTTATTAGAACATCAGATAGGGCAAATGGGGGGTGGGGGAGAGATTTCTTTCATCCATGGCTCACTCCCTAAAAGCCTACAACAGCAATATCTGTATCAGTCTGAAGCCAAGAGGCAGAACTCAAGCCAAGTCTTCCATATAAATGGCAAGGACCCAAGTACTTGAGCCATCACCTGCTGGTTACCAGGGTACACATTAGCAGGAAGCTGGATTATAAGCACAGCAGCACAGTTGCACTCCAAGATAAGATGTGAGCCTTCCAGGTGGCCGTTGAAGATAGTGTTCCAAATGCCCAACTGGCAAACACGTTTATGAATTTCATTATATACAAATTTACTTCTCACTACAAACCTATGAAGTAGGTATTTATTTTTGTCTCTATCTTAGAGATGGGCAAAATGAGCCAAGGTAACTTATCAAAACACAGTTAGAATTGGAATTCCTGGCTGTAGAGTTCCTGCTTTTTTTAATAGCAAAGTGACAGGACACTTGAGGAAGGAGCAGCTAACCACACCTCCTAGCTGGGAGTGGCAGGGAGGACATCAGGCAAGGTGTGATCCTTGATGGAGATGTTTAATCTTCAATTTAATTCTTGTTAGCCACTGGGTAACATATATCTACAACAAGTAAGTATCAGGGGAAAATAGTTCACATGTCTGAAAAACTGTAGTACATACCTAAAACTTTGTATTATTAGTACAAGTAGAAAACAAAGCATGTATGATTCTATTCTCTTATTTTTACTAACCAAATACTCAGATTTTCTTACACTATTGTTACATCATATGCATCACTAAATAAAATCTATTTGAAATGACCAACATTCAGAAGTTCTACCTTAGAAAATATATCAAATTTCTGAGGTCTGTGTAATAAATGTTTCTGACCATTTAGGACAACTTTTCCTCTGTAAACAAAAAAAAAAAACCTGAAAAAATAGACAGTTTGAAATATCACCTTGTTCTGCAAATTTAGACTAAACAATTTTTAATTTCTTCATGTATTGTAAAATATACTTTTCAAGGCCACGTTTCTTGGCCAACTGGACTTTTGTTTGTTCTTGGATCGCCCCCTAGTGGTTCTTTTAACTTATGACTTTCTCAGCCGCTAAGAGGCAACTTGTAGTTGCTTTGAATATTTGCTTTTTTCTTTTATTTTTAAAGATTTTATTTATTTATTTTAGAGGTAGAGTTACATACAATGAGAGGGAGAGGCAGAGAGAAAGATCTTCCTTCCGTTGGTTCACTCCTCAAATGGCCGCAACGGCTGGAGCTGCATCTATTTGAAGCCAGGAGCCAGGAGCCAGGAGCTTCCTCTGGGTCTCCCATGTGAGTGCAGGGGCCCAAGTATCCTCTACTGCTTTCCCAGGCCATAGCAGAGAGCTGGATTGGAAGAGTAGCAGCCGGGAGTAGAACCGGCTCCCATATGGGATGCCGGTGCCACAGGCAGAGGATTAACCTACTGCGCCACAGCACCAGCCCCAATATTTGCTTTTTTCTACTTCTAAGTTTTATCCTTTCCACCCCTTCTCCTATGTGCACAGAGGGACCTCCAAAGAAAGCATCACTCAACAAAAACGATCAATGTAGAAACTGGCTCCGACATTTAGCAGTATCAATACATATTGACAATGATAGCGGCATTCTTTGTGGTCTTGCTTTGCCTTTCTGCTTTGTTTTGTACTTGCCCATCCCTCGCTCTCTTGCCTTTGTCAACATCATACTGGAGTGGTGCCACTGGGGATACAACAGTGATTTACAAGTGGTGCTGTGCTTTGAACATGTCACTGAGGCATGCTGGATGCTGGTGGGAAGAAGCCCATGCTCTCACCCACATAAACAAGGCAGCACTCAGAAGCCTCAGTCAGTCACAGACTTCTTGGCTCTTTCAGGGTAGCTGAGGCTGTGACTCACTGGGTCAGGCATTTAAGTATCATTCAAATAGTACCTTTGTAAAACCTTGGAGGTTTTGCCAAAATCTAGGGAGAGACCTAGGCATTGTCACGGACCTGACCCTCTGCATAACCCTGGGTCCTGATCACCTGCACCGTTTAGACTAGAACCAAAACCTTCTTTAAAAAGCAGTGTGCTTATTAATGGCTTGATAAATGTTTTAAGTAAAATGGTCTTGTCAAAGAATTTTTAAGAAAAAACATTTATCTGAATTTGCAAAGGAGAACTGCTATCACAGAGGATGAAGAAGAGTGAATGGAGAGGACCCTTCTTTACATGCAATATTTTGTCTATACAGTGGGACTAGTGATTTCTTCCTGGAAAGGTGGTGTGGGAATTAGAGAAAGTTAATAACATGGCACAAATTATAAAGCACTCTGTAAGGGGTCATTCACTTGTTCACTCATTCAGCAAATATTTACTGAGCACCTTTATGTGCAAGGCACACAAGAAGTAAAACTGAAAAGATAGGAGCCTTTGTGAAGCTAACATGACAATTTCCTATCCCCAAAGAGATCACTTAGGGGAGAAAACAAAAACCATCTTTCAGAGACTTGAGGCGTGATCTAGGAAAGGTGCTGACTTGTTCTTTGTGGCTGCAGTAAAGAGTTAGGATCCATGGGTGGGCTTTCAAAGTCAACTGTTTTAATTCAATGCATGGAAGACATGGTTACAACCAGTGCTGACTGGCTGTGGGATGACGCTGCCCCTGTGAGCAGATGGGGTGTGGGCTGGATTATTCTGTCAGTAGAATAATAGGGAATTTAGGACCTAGTATCAAGGATCTCTGCAGTGCGGCATGAAGGTTCTATAAGAAATCCATATTCCTTCTGCCTCTAAATTCCAAGATGCTGAGACTGGGATAGAAAACCAAGATCATTGTCCAGAACTAGGACTAAAACTGGCAAGATGAGTAAGAGAGTTTAAATGAAGTATCTATGCTGGCTACAGAAGACCCAGAGCCACAGACTCATCTTCTGGCTTCAGGGATCAAGCACTCAGATCTGGATGTGACCAGCATGAGGTGGGGAGACCCTGTCTGGAGGTGGGAGCAGATTCTGCCCCTTGAAGGGTCAGGAGGCTGTATCTGGCAACCAGACACAAACATAAAGCAGAAGGTAATAGCAACCATACGTAACAATAGATTCATTTCCAATTTCACTTACTTCAGTATCCCTAATCTGTAGAAACACCATAAAAAACTAGGCAGGGGTTAATCTCACTGTACAGATGGAAGAACTGAGAGTCTGAGAAGTTAGTGAACTATCCTATGGCTGTGCAGCCAATTTACTAGTGAAGTCAGGACTTGGACCCATTGTCTCTGTGCCATCTCTATGGCAGATGCCTCCCTGGTGAGCACCAGAGAGACAGACATGCTGCAATCACCCCCGCCCTTGGCCTTGTCATCCGGGTCTGGGAAGTGCGGGGGCAAGTCCACCAATGTCTAAGTCAATTCAATAGCTACCTCTTGAGTACTGACTAGGTTCCAGGACTCCACTGGGAGTAGAGACTCCAGGATAGAGAAGACTGTGGTCTGCCCTCACGGAGTTCACAGAATGAAGTAGGTAGGTCCATAAACAGATCATTGCAGAGCTGTGAACTTGGTGATGCTTAAATCTCTTCATGCTTCCACATGCTGTGATTCATTTCAATGTAGCAAGGCAGGCTCACATTGACTTCTTCAAGAATTCAGAAGTGGTGTGGGCATTTTGTGTAGTGGTTAAGCCACTGGTATCAAAGTACATGGGTTTGAGTCCCAGCTCCACACCTGATTCCAGCATCCTCTTACTGTCCAACCTGGGAGGCAGCAAGTGACAGCTCAAGTGGTTGCATCCCTACTGCCCTTCTGGGAGACTTGGATGGAGTTCCTGGGTCCTGGTTTTGGCCTGGTTTAGCCCTTGCTGCTGCAAGCATTTGGAGAATAAGCTAGTAGATGGGAGAGATCTTGTCTCCCTGCCTTTCAAATAAACATTAAAAAAAAAGAATGCAGAAGCAAGAAGTGGTTGAAGCTAAGAAAGGGCCCTGCCCAAGAGAAGGTAGGAGCAATTGAGACAGGGCCTTTAAGCTCTGCAATTGTGGAACACATGCTTTTCCTGGAGGTCCTAAGCCCACAAAGCCCAATGAGCAATGTCAAGAGAAGGAACATGTTTGGCTTTCTGACTCTTTTGGGCCTGTCTGCTTTATCTGCTTACTGTGATTTAGATGGCACCTTTCTCTACCAGGTCTCTCGTTCCAAATCATACTTTAAATCCACAGCAGGTACATTGGACTGAGACAGGCACATAGGTGCCAGGGTATGGATTTGATTGGATGTGGCTGTTTGACTCTGTGATACAAATTGTCTCTAACTCAATAGTCTATCTTTCTGAGCCTTTGCAGAGTGGGATAGTGAGAAACCATTACTTCCTTCTGTGAGCAAACAGGCTGTGATTACAGCTAAATAGGAGTGGTCTTCAAAAACTTCATGGAAAGTGTGTTATTTCCCATTTCCGTTTTTCCACTTTTTGAACTGCCCTCATATCTACAACCACAGCATTTCTGAAAGCAGATTGGCACATCCAGCAAGTTTCCACAAAAGGAGGAAATGTAAGCCAAGCCCCTCATTAGTTTTTGTTGGTATGGTATAAATTCTTATACAGCATGACAGCTTCTGGCATTTTGCATGTGAAATCTAAATATTTGCCTTAGGAGATTATAGGAAGGCCATTAGATCATAAATGATGTCCTGCTTTTATATTCCCAAGTATAGATCATTTATAGTGCTCATTGAAATAGAAATGGAAATTTATCTCTATTACTCTTTATTCCTTGAAAAAATGTCTTCCCAGATTCCACTTTCCTTGCATCTATCATTTTCTATGCCCTGCTGTTTGGATTTTACAATTTTTACAATTAAGTATCTCTTCTGCTCTGCTCCCATAATAATCCAGATCATCGCCCTCATATTCATGTTTTCTTATGGTTATATGTTGCTTGTCACAGCTCATAAAACATGCACTCATGATCTCATGAATTCTGCAAAAGCTCATGAGGCCAATAAAGCAGCTATTATACATTATACACATCTTACAGATAAGAAAACTGTAAGCTAAAGGAATGAAATCATTTGTTGGGAGGCTACTAAGCTTAGTAGTTGAATTTGGAATTGAATCCAACCCTCCCAATGCTGCACTTTGAACATGAGCCACTAATCCTACATCACAAGGTCCTGCATTTAGGCTGACACACCTTACTCAGGACTTGGATTCTTCTTTCATAAAACTATTTAAAATTTAAACAAATGAATGGTGTGATCTATAAGGAAAAAAATACATATCAAAGGAAGTTAAATGTGTAGATGCTGAAAAAATTATGATGCAAAATGTTCCCTCCCCAAAACCTCCAAGACAGATTAGCATCATTAGTAATTATTTGGTGCCATGCAGTAGGTGCTTGGTCAGTATTACGTTGGATGAGTAGTTGAGTGGGTGGATGGATATAGGGTTAGTCATGTTCTGAGCCTACAAATACAGCGGTGAACAGACAGGCAGGTGAATGAGTGTTCCACGTCACTCATTCAAGTACTAGAGACAAACATCATGCAAGCATGCCTGATGTTATTAAAAGAGGTGCCAGTCCGAGGTACACAGAACAATGGAACCTGACCTACTCTAGGCCAGGTGGGCCTCCTTGAGCATACTGTTCACTTTGAGACCTCCAGGCTGAAAAGGAGTTGTCCAGAGCAAGGAGGTAGCAGGGCAGGGATGGAGCTTCCCAAGCAGAGAGAACAGTACAAACAGCAAGCATGAAGCTCTTGTGGTGAGGAGAATGCCTTGTGTCTAAGGAACACAGAGAGTTTCAGAGTCGCAGATGGGTGGGGAGTGATGGCAGCTGGGTTTTAGACCATGGGCAGGAGCCAGAACTTCACACTGAAGAGACTTAAGCAGGAGACTGGCTTGATCCTGTTTTTGTTTGGAAGTGTCACTGCAGAGAACAGATCTTAGGGGTTAAGAATAGAAGCTTGGACACCATGAGATCAAATCACAGACTGCCTCTTGTAAAAGCAGCAGCTTTGGAATAAACAAACCTGAGAAATGGGAGCAGGGAGGAGGGTGCCCTGGAAGGAGAAGGAGTGTGAGCGAAGGCCCAGGAGGTCCAGAAGTGGAGAGCGGCTCACAGCGCTCACATGTAGGTATGGGGAGGAGCAGGACAGTGTGAGACCAGAAAGGTCACCCAGAGTCACATCACAGAAGGCCTTGAATGCCAAGGTAGGCTTTTTTAAGTTTGGTTCTATAAAGAGTAGGGAGTCACTGACACTATTTGACCAAGGCAGTAGAACAGCTGTATCTAAGGATGACAAAAAGCCATGAGATGTCTTCATAGTTTTCACTTGCATGTTGCCATCCACTACATATCTTCACATAATTGACTTCCTGTAAGCCACAATGTAACTCCACATTGTTAACATTTTTTGTATTTTTAATAACAGCTGCTATAAAGTAAGTGCCCAATAGTCATCTGGCACAGAGCTAGCTAGAGCATCCACCGGTGTTATCTCATGTGATTCTCCTTTCTTTGCAGTATTTTTAATCCCAATTTTAGATGAGAAAACTGAAACTGAGAGCTAGGAAGGGGTACAGCAGGGGCACACAGTGAAAAACAGCATAGTAATGGCCTCACACTAGGCAGAGTTATTTATCCATTTGGCCCATAGTGTTTGAGGCCCCCACAGCTTACAGGGAACTGCAAAAACATTTGAAGCCTACAAGACAACAACAAATACAAAATACAAAAACTTCAAAATACTGTAGGGAATTGGCAAATATGAAAAGAATAAAGGTGTAAATATCTGGAAAATATGTCGACTTGATTAAGCCAACATCATTAATTTTTTTCCTTATTATTTGCTGAAATGTTTATTACCTTTGAAAAATTTTAAGATTAAGTTCTCTCATATTGCAAGATATTCAGAGAAGATAGAGCAGTTCCCAGAAATGCCAAGTAATCTAAAAGCAACTAAGTAACCTGCAATCAAATAATTTCAAAACCATAATCATAAAAATACTTTCAAAAATATACATGATGTGTATGTGAATTTCAATGTGTTTGATGTCGGCTACCAAAAGTGAGACAGTGGGCCATGTGATGGTTAAAACAGCCCCCTGACTGGGGGAACCAGCCTAACTATGAGATTCTCATTTCAGAGAACCACCTGGGCTTTATTACTCAGTTAAGGTATTTATGAGATGGTCTTTGAGATTATGTAACTGAAAGAAGGGAAGGAGAGAGCAAGGAAGAAAAAACAATTTTTTAAAGCCAACTCTGACAGATTTTCTACCATCAGCAACAGCTCAAAGTTTTGCAGGGAAAGAAATGAACTTCCAAGATATGGGTTTGTTCTCAAAAAGCTATGGTAAAAATACATCATTTACTTTTCAAGCCTCTAGCACACAGTGCACTGGCCAGGCAGGCCACATTGGCATTGACATTCATTGAGTTCTTTAAAGTATCCCCTCTGCAATGCCAGGGAAGGTTCATCATAGGATTGTTGTTGAGTTTTTCTCAACAAAAGCGAGTAGGACTGTGGGAGGAAGAGCCTTGGGATGGATTCAGGGAGAGTAAAGAAGCTGTGACTGCTGTCAAGTACAACCCAGACAGCTCCTCATATGGTGAGGTTGGGGATCATAGGGACACAGTCAAGACAGCTAGTGAGATTTGAGTGTGGCCTGTAATTATATAGCATTTCCTAGAGAATATCTATGCTTCTAGGAAAAGGACTCAAGTATTTAGGGGTAAGAGACCTATCCATTACTAGAGTGGTAACAGTGATAGTTCTTACAGAAACTGAACACCCCCTTGCTGGGGGCTGGGGACATGGTGAATGTGGCTGGGGAACTTATATTTCCTGCTCCCTAAAAGCCTAGCAGAAGCAGACTCATTCCTGGCATGGTATGAACAGCTGAGGAAGAGAGTAGGTCGGGATTTTCCAGAATTTGAGGTGGCAACCAGAAATTCAGACATTTAGGACAGTAAAAGTAGGTTCCTTGGCCTTAGCAAGACAGGATTTGTCTGCAGTAGGGACTTTCCTGGGAGTTGAGAGGCAAGAGAGACTAGGAAGTACCTTCCATATGAAGACAACTATCTCAGAAGCACCAGCACCTAAAGGGAAAAATCCATGTTAACTCACCAGCTTAAAGGGGTGGGGCATAAGGGAAGGAGCATTTGATATTGCCCATGGTCAGGTATTGTGCTCAGCACTTTCCTTGCATAGTATCTAATATTTACAACCCCAACTGGCGGATGAGTAGCTCTTAGCTAACTCTGCCAAGTTCAGAGCACTTGTGTATAGCAGAGTAGTGTCTTAACACAAGACATATCTGACTCCTATGTCCAATTCATTCTCACCTATTTTATGTGCGGTGAAAAGCAAGAAGCAGTCAGATGTGTGGTGTAGAACTAGCCTTCAAATATCATGGCAGGGATCCAGAGAGTCCTTGGAAGAAAAACAGGGCTGGGATTTCCCTTGCAGTTTTGAAGACTGCCTAGAACTGAAACCAGCAAAACTGAATCCACAGTGATTGTGTCCCATTGGGAGAAAACAAACCCCAAACATTGGCTGAGACTCCTGTGCGGTCACTGCTTGGACAACTTCCAAGCCAACAGGGTAAACAAGAGCTTGGGTGAGTCCTGTTGCTGTGAAAAGCAATAAGTGCATTGTCAAAAGCATGAGAGCTCACCCTCCTACCCACCTATCCTCTGAGGGCTGGTGAGGTTCATCACTCTGCAGTCCCTAGCCATAACCAAGGATGTCATCCAGGAGAGGGTTCTGTAGTCTAACTATAGCCAGCACCCAACTTATTCATCCATCTATTCATTAATATATTCACCAAACATCTGTGAAGTATGTACTGTGTGCCAAACAATGTAATAGGTGCTGACTTGGAATGTAGCAGCACCTAAAATGGGGCCTTTGTGGCTGGGGACAGGAGAGTAGATCTAATCTGTGATGAAGTGATAATGCAAGCTATAATTAAAAATATATATATATATATATAGTCTCTCTACAACACTCTTAGATACTATTATCACTCCTAATTTATAAATGTGGAACTTCAAGTTTAGTGAGTGAGCCTGTTATTTGTCCAAGGTCATATAATTACTGGTGTACTTGGGTTTGAGTTCTGGTTCTACTTTTCTTTTTTTCTTTATATTTTATTTATTTGACAGGTAGAGTTATGGACAGTGAGAGAGATACAGAGAGAAAGGTCTTCCTTCCATTGATTTACCCCCCAAATGGCTGCCACAGCCAGGAGCCAGGTGCTTCCTCCCGGTCTCCCATGCGGGTTCAGGGGCCCAAGCACTTGGGCCATCCTCCACTGCCCTTTTGGACCACAGCAGAGAGCTGGACTGGAAGAGGAGCAACCAAGACTAGAACCCAGCGCCCAGTTGCGATGCCGGCGCCTCAGGCAGAGGATTAACCAAGTGAGCCACGGCACCGGCCCCTGGCTCTACTTTTCAGTCCAGCTTTCTACTAATGGGCATCCAAGGAGATAGCAAGTGAAGCTAAGTTCTTGGGTCCCTGCCACCCATGTGGAAGATGAGGATTGAGTTCCTAGCTTCTGGCTATGACCTGGTCCAGGCACAGCTGTTGCAGGCAGGCATTTGCAGAGCAAACTTGCAGATGGAAGAGTTTTCTCCCCACCCCCTTTCAAATAAATACAATTAGAAAAATAAAAGCAAGACTGTTTCACTCTAATACCCAAAGCATAGCACTCAGCATGTGGGGACTGAGAGATGGCACCGGGAGTATTGAGGACATGAATTCTGGAGGAAAACTCATTAGGTTGAATGCCAGTTCTGCCATTTCTTATTGCGTAATCTTGGGCAAATTACTAACTTCCCTGTGCCTCACTTTCCTCATCTGTAAGATGAGAACTGTGATGGTTAATTCTGGATATGAACTTCACTGCATGGAGGAAAACCTAGGGAATAAGTCAAGCATCACTTCTGAGTTTGTTCTGAGAGTGTTTCCAGAGAAGATTGTTGTGTGGGTCAGCGATCTGAATGGGGAAGATCTGCCCTTGATATGAGCATACACCATCCTGCTACTACCCTTGGACAACAGACTCCAGGGGCTTTGACCTTTGTGCTCAAGGACTTTCACCAGTGTCCCTCCAGGGACCCTTGTGCCTTAGCCTTGGGGATGCTGTACCACCAAATTCCCTAGTTCTGAGGCTTCCAGCTTCTTGAATGGAGCCACACAACCAGCCTCTCTGGCTCTCTGGCTTGCAGACAGGGGACGTATCAGCCTCTGAGGTCTGTGAACAAATCTTTCCCCCATTTGTCCAAATTCTAGCCATCCTTCCAGACTCAACTAAAAGTTAGGAGTTCCATGCAGCCTTCACAGACATCACCAGCCCCCAGCTATCATTTCCTCCTCAAACTCTAAGATCAAGCCCTCTGTTCCATCAATTCACACCTAATCTTGTATTAGGCATATAGTGTGGGCATAGACAGCCTGGTTCCAAATCCTCACTAGAAGGGTGAGTGTCTAATAAATATTAGTCCCTAGAATAGGTACCCAGTTATGTTGCTAAGAAGACAATTTCTGCCTGTGACATTTCATTTAAGACTATTTAATTTATTTAATTCTGCTACCTTCATAAACCTTTTTTTCTCACTAGATCAAGAGCTCCTTGAAGAAAGCAGCTCAGCGTCAAACATCCTAATTCCCTCATAGCACCAGAGGTACAAGAGAGGCACTAAGTACACAGAAGTACCCAATGGCACTTTCCTCCAGGTTTTCTTTATCAGTCACCTGGAGCATTATGGGTGCTGGGGGAGGGAGGGCAGGAAGTTGAATGCATGTGAGTGACTCAGCCTACTACATGCACTGCCCCAAAAAGGGGTCCGTGGGGAGTTGTTTTTTTTTTTTTAAACAAATATTTATTTGAGAGACAGACTTATAGAGAAAGAGGGAGAGGGAGAGAGAGAGAGAGAGAGAGAGAGAGAGGAAAAAGAGAGAGAGAGAGAGAGATTCCATCTGCTGGTTCATTCTCCAAATGGCTGCAACAACTGGGACTGGGCCAGTCTGAATCCATCCGCATCTCCCACGTGGGTGGCAGTGGTCCAAGAGCTTGGGTCATCTTCCACTGCTTTCCTACGTGTGGATGGAGCTGGAAGGGAAGTGGAGCAACAGGGGCTTGACCCACCTCTCATATTTGATGCTGGCATTGCAGGTGAAGGCTTAACCTGTTGTGCCACTTTTGAATATTGAAGTCACATTTTTCAAATGGCAGAGTTCTAAATCTCAGAATTTAGTGACAGCAGCTCAAATGCCTAGAACACTAAATCCATTCTTTCTTTATTCTCCACTTATAAGATTTCCCTAGACCTGTTTTTTTCCTTCCCAAAATCCCTTCAAAGCCTTCAGATACTTCAACAATCTCCCAAAGATATTTTTAAATTGACTTCCTAATGATTAAAAAGAAAAGGTACAAGCTGTGAATAGAAGAAATAGAATCCGAATTTAATTCTGCATTATAGAGCAAGCCTGCCTTGTAATTCTGTATTGCAGACCCAAAGGAAAGGGCTTCCTTCCAAATACCTGCATGGCTATTAAACCTGAGATCACTTTGGAGCTCATGTCCATGACTCATGTTTCAAGTGTATGATCACAATAATAGCTGTCATTTATGGGGAACCGGCTGCACCTCACACTGTGCAGTGCATTCTGCATAAATCATGAAATTGCTCTGCTAACAACTGCATGAGATATATGTTCCTATTGTCATTCTATAGATGAGATCCAAGGCTGGGACACTGAGAAGTTGGCCTTCCATCTGTGACTATAGCTGTTACAAAAACTGCACAACCTGCATGGGTGATAGTTTTAACTTGAGGGCTTTTTCTCTAACGATAGATAATCCTGACTAAAGGTGGACAGGAGGGATGGCAAAGCCAGTGCTGGAAATTAGAGGGCTGTGACAGGCTCCCACCTTGACGAGAGAGGCAGAGTCACAGGAAGGAGCCATGTCTAACACCTAGAGGTCCTAGAGCACTTGGTGGCAGTTTTTACTCAGTGGACAGTTCCTGGCTTTGGTCCCACTGAGGACTCCATGGGCAGTGCTGCCTAGCTCAAATACCTCCTCCAACCCATTTAAGGCTGCCAAGGTATTCTCAAGCTGGTGGAAACAGCAGGGCCGGGCTAAGAGAACGGCTGATTGCCAATTCATTTTCCATGCATGGAACAAACAGAGAAGGCCAACAGCTTACACACAGACCTTTGAACTGAAGTTGCAAATGCTTCTCACAGAAGCCCACAGGGATTGAATAACCACAGTCAGGCCTGGTAAATTGGTCATCAATTATCCTCTTTTTCCATTTTACAGATGGGAATGTCTAGGAGCCCCGATCCACATTGCTAGAACAAAGAGAAGCCTATTTGCCTCGCCTCTTGTACTGGCTCCTGGGTCTAAATTGAGCTGAGATGTTTCAAAGGTTGAAAATCATTCTAATGTTCTTCTACATGCTCCTCTTGTGTTTAAGAACAGATCCACAAAGTGTAGGACCCTATCCCTCAATGTGGCAAATTGTTTCCAAAACCTCTGCTTGATTTTGCAGTGCAACCCTGTGGACTAAGCCAAATATTACTGCCACAACCACCACAGCCACCCGCAGAGAAGCACATGACCTGAGAAATAAGAGTGAATTGACCACAGAGCTCTGAGTGCAGGGCTATCTTAAGAACAGAGTCATAAGGACAGGGCCTTGCTTTCATCGTCATTGCAAGGCATTTAAACAGAGAAGGTGGGTCAACCACTGGACGGCAGGATGCTTTTATTTCCCAACACTCTGTCAGGAACACACTCCCATCTTCCTCTGAGGCCCTCGGATACCCTGAGCTGAGAAAACACAATTGGGGAGGGAGAGGGGAGATGGGGGCTGTTGCAGCACAGCTCAATTTATGGAAAGGAAGCAGAGGGCATCTCAGCCCAACTCAGCAGCTATTGGCCTCAGCCCCCTGCACCTATGGGCAGCCTACAGCTCTACAATACACAGGGAATGAGCACCTGAGCCAAGGGCCGAGAAGGGGAAGAGAATGGGAGGCTGAGCAGAGAGGTCTGGGGCTTCAGAGAGCTGTGCAAGAGGACAGGAGAGGCTCCCAGGTGACCCTCAGTCAAGGACAAAGGTCCACATGGCTGTGAACTGAGCAGAGTAGAAGAGGCACCAACCATTCTCCAGTCTATGGGATCTTGGTGGGTTCCCGAAGAAGGAAACCTGCCCTCCTCGCCCTTCTGGGTTGCCTGTGGGATGTTAGTTGACCAAAAGCAAATGCGGATGATGGAGACAAGCTGATATATTCTCAGCAGTTAGGGTCACAGAACAAGAGAACTAGATGTTGTTGAAAGAGGTGGGGAATGGCACAGTCCTCCACAAAAAAACTTGGCTGAGACTGGTACAGTAGTGAAGCAGGTTAAGCCACAGCTTGCAACACGGGAAGTCCATATCAAAGTGCTGGTTCAAGTCCCGGCTGCACTGCTTCTGATTCAGCTTCCTGCTAATGCTCCTGGGAAGGCAGCAGAAGATGATGCAAGTGTGTAGGTCCCTGCCCATGTGGGAGACCCAAATGGAGTTGCAGGCTCCTGGCTTCAGCCTGGCCCAGCCCTGGTTGTTGCAGCCATTTGAGGAGTGAACTAACATTGAAGATCTTTCTGTCTCTGTCTCTGTCTCTCTCTTTGTCTTTCAAAGAAATAAAATTTAAAAAAGAAAGAAAGCAAGCTTGGCTGAAGCATCTAGCCCCAGAAGATACAGGAGGTTTTCTCCATTATGATAGAGGCCCTAGGCCTTGGAAAGACTGTTTCACAGCCCCCAAATGACCCCATGGTGGCCAAAGAAGTGCCTTTGAGAATAGTTGGTTGTAGGTCTTTGCATGGTGAGAGCTTCCTTGCAGTCTGCCACATCTCTGCTCCTGGAGGAGGCAGGCAGATAGGGTTAAATTGATTAGATTTGTGAGTTGGAGACCACACCTTCACCCTGCCTTCTTTCATGATCTCATGCCCCTACCTGGCCTCACCTGTACTCCTACCTGCCAATCAGACTATATAGCCACTCCCCTGTGGAAGTGAATAAAAGACCTGGAACACGGTGGGCCCTTCCCTTGCTGTCCCCGAGCTTTAGAGTGTGCAGCCTTTTGGCCGCCCTGCCCTGCCTCGCTTTCCTGCCCACACTACGCTACCTGTGACTGCTCCTAACTGCACGCTTTGCCCCACGTGCCCCCAGCCTGCTCTCTGCCTGGGGTGGACCCAGCTTATGCTTCTAGACTTCTTTCTCCATTAAACAGAGCCCTCACTTCCCTGTGTATTTCTCTCGCTGAATAAATGCCAAAAACGTTAACATATTGCCTGTTTTATTTGAGCTGATATTCAGAATTCTTATCTGAACAGACAGCAAGGACCCTCAACATTAATATTAAAATTATTAATAAAGCTAGCCGATTTCAGTGGGAGTCAAGTCTCTGGATCCAGATTGTGTAGAGAGAAGCAGAACACTTTGGGGTCAGGACAACTGGGATGGAATCTTGCTCTATCATGTCTCAACTTTGAGACTTTGGCTAAGTTTTTCAATTGCTCTGAAGTTCATCTGAAACAATGCAACAAACAACACATAATTCCACTACGAAGGAAAGAAGTAGGTGAACAAATATTATCAAATTTGACAGAAAATGGCCTGCAGTATAGTACACACTCAATTAATGGCAGGCATTACTGTAAAGAGACGGAAGCACCTGATGAACCCGAGAGTCCTGCTGCACACGGAGAACTCTGGCATGATACAGAGTTCAAGTTCAGAGACGCTGGTCCCTGCTTCACGTTTCATTCCATATATGTTCATTCCTCATCAGACATCCACTAAGCCTACCGGGTTGTAAGCAATTGGAAGGCAAGGGTAACACGTCTTTCATCTCTTCAATGAACGTTGAGTACTGACTTCCAGAGTGAATAGTGCCAGTAGAGGTTAACAGACTTGTTCAAAGTCACTTGGGTAATAGTAAGTATCAGTACCAAGACTGTGGGTGGTTTTTTACAAATTGTTTTCCCAGATTGTGAGATGCCTCCATCTAACCAGCAGAGGGCAGGTTTGGATGGTCCTGGCATTCAGAGCCTTTCTCTGTGCAGGGCTGATGGACTTTTCACAAAAAGGACGGGGGGAAAAAAACCGGGAGCTAAGTGTTTTCCAAATTATGCCACCTGTGTCAACATCATCCATGCTGTTTCCTACAGGGTTACCCATAACGTGATTACTCCTTAATGTATGCATAATGGAAGGAAGAGTTTGAGGGACCCAAGTTTCTGTTTCTGTGTATGGTTTCTGAAGCCTGAACCCTAAGCAAGTTAATGACCTGGTGCTAAGGAAATAAAACTGTAACTATATCTTCAGTTTCAAAAAATTGAACTGACAGGTGGATTTTATACATCATCATTTTACCAAAGACTAGAAAAGTTGTCACTTTCCAAGAATCAAACATCTAGGCATTGTCAAAACTGGGACCAAATCCATCATCAGATTTACTTCGTTATGAAGATATTCATGTGTTTAGACATGTGAAAAACAGGTGTGAGGAAATTTGACAATATTTTTCCTGAAACTATTAATCCCATCTGCCTGATGGTAAAAAATTCCGTCTGGTGACTCTTTGGTAAACACAGTCATGGTTAGTGATTTCCCAGTCACTTTAGATTTAAATGTTTAAATTTGGATTTCCACCTGCCCCTTCTCCCCAGGCTGCATCTAGGTTCTGTGGTGTTGCAGGCTGGTAACAGGGGAACTAGTCCCTGATGGTTGATCTCCATTCCTCACTGGTGTCTGCTGAAGGCAACAAGGTTTCTGGGGGGTCGTTGTCCTTCCAGACACCAGCTGAGCTGACAGTGGCCTACTGTTATTTTCTGGTCCATACTGTTGTGTGACTATATTCCCTCACCATGACTGCAGAACCCCTTTTAAACTATCAGCTCTTTCACATTTTTGGAAGATAAGAGGAACAGGAGTTTTGAGTGCTCCTCCATAAACCTCCATCACCTTGGAATGTCTTGGGTCTCTCCCTAATGCCATGCCCCTTCCTGGTCTGTTCAACAATCTCTCCTCTCCCTCACCCTGTGTTCTTACAGCTGAGGGCACATATAAAAGGCTGCTGCATCCAAGAATTCCAAATGGAAAGCAAGATACAAGGTGACACCCTTCATGTGTCCCATCAATTAAATGTGAGAATTCATCATCCTGCCTCTGTGAACATGGCCTTCTTCCATCACTCTTCTTCCATGATGACAGATCTGTATAGAAATAGAGCTCACACTATGTTTAGCTTCCTGGCTCCTTCTCAAATTCTTCCCTTTCATCTGCACAAAATAGCATTAGTCCTCTCTCCTATGGCTGGGATAAGAGTGAACTAGGGAATGTACAGTGGGAAGTTTTTTTTTTTTCAGGAAAAGACTCACTTATATGATAACATGTACCTTTTATCAAGTTTGTCAGGTGTTTGCCATTATTTTTCATAGGTGTTTTTCAGCCTCTCGCATTCTTCAGTAACTCTAATTACACATACATTAAATCCCTTGATAGCACCCCACAGATCAATAAGGCTCTAATAATGTTTTTCATCTTTCTTTGTAAACTTTTTATGCTTATCTATTTATTTGTCATCTACTTGAGAGGTAGAGCAAGAGATAGAGAGACTATCTTCCATCTGCTGGTTCACTCACCAAATACCTACAACAGCCAGGGCTGAGCCAGGCCAAATCCAGGAGTCCAGAACACCATCCAGGTCTCTTACATGGGTGCTAAGGACCCAAGAACATAAGACATCATCTGCCACCTCCCAGGACTCATTAGCAGGAAGCTGGATCAGAACCAGAGCAGCTGGGACTCGAGCCAGCAATCCAATAGGGGATGCAGTTATCCCAAGCAGCAGCTTAATTCCACTGTGCCACAATGTCAACCCCTTCTTCTTTTATTTGTATTTCAAATTCTACATTTCCTTTTTACTTCAAGTTCATTGTTCATTTCTTCTCTTAAACATGCTTAATGAGTTTTCAATTTCAGATGTTGTATTTTTCAGTTATAGAATTTTCATTTGGTTTTCTAGTTCTAATTTCAGTGATGAAATACTTCATCTGTTCTATCACTATACCCATCTTTTTCCTTAAATCCTTTGAACTGTTATAATCATTTTAAAGGCTTTGCTAATTCTAGCATCAGTGTCATCTCCGAGGCTATTTATGTTGAAAGCTTTTCTTCCTGATTGTGAAATACATTTTCCAGTATTTTCTTTTTTCTTTTTTTCTTAAAATTTATTTTATTTATTTGAAAAGCAGAGCTACACAGAGAGAGAGAGAGAAGCAGAGAGACAGATCTTCCATCTGCGGGTTCATTCCCCAAAATGGCAGTGATGGAAAGTCTGGGCCAGACCAAAGTGAGGAGCCAGGAGCTTTCTCCTGGTCTTCCACATGGGTGTGAGGGGCCCAAGGACCTGGGCCATCTGCTGCTGCTGTTCTCAGGTCATTACTAGGGAATTGGATCTGAAATGGAGCCGCCAGGTCTCAAACCAGCACCTATGTGGGATGCCAGCATCTCAGTAGGTGGCTTTACCTCCTATACCACAATGCCAGCCCCCATGGTCTCTTTTCAAGTAATTTTTTATTGTATGCTAAACATTAAATTACTAGCACAACAGAGCGCCTTCTCTGTTAAGCCCCTCATCCCTGTGATTTCGTTTTTTTCCTTTTCTTTCTTTCTTTTTTTTTTTTTTTTTTTACAGGCAGAGTGGACAGTGAGAGAGAGAGACAGAAAGGTCTTCCTTTTGCCGTTCGTTCACCTCCAATGGCTGCCGCGGCCAGCGCGGTGCTGAAGCCAGGAGCCAGGTGCTTTTCCTGGTCTCCCATGGGGTGCAAGGCCCAAGCACTTGGGCCATCCTCCACTGCACTCCCTGGCCACAGCGGAGAGCTGGCCTGGAAGAGGGGCAACCGGGACAGAATCCAGCGTCCCGACCGGGACTAGAACCCGGTGTGCCGGCGCCGCTAGGTGGAGGATTAGCCTATTGAGCCACGGCACCAGCTTTATCCCTGTGATTTCTAATACCTACTGCTTGACAACAGTTGCTTTGTATATTTTGCTTAGTTTTACTGTCATCGATAATGGAGGGGGAGTCTGATACCCGTTAGTCTAGTCTAGATTAAGGTAGAGAGAAGCAGAAAGGAGAAATGGAGAAAAAGAGACATGGAAACATTTAAATTTCTGACACACAGTTTCATCACAGCGTTTCCTGTGATTTGGTTACTCAAAAATTCTTTCATTTGTGTGAAGCTCCTATGTTATTCTGATTCCCATGAGAAGTAGGTTCTAAGATTATAAGGTTCAAGACAATGATTAGGAAAAGTGCCTTTAAAGGAAAATGTAGAAGGAGGCAGAGGAGACTTGGATAGCCATTACACCAAGATGAGGGTCTAACCTTTGTGGAAAAAAATAGAATAAGGAGAGTAAGTTGGGTGGAAGAGTCTTGGATTAAAATGCAGTTCTAAAGGAGATCAGCAAACCTAATGGAGAATCTTCAAACCAATATCACCTATCAGTGGAGTCCCAGGTCTCCCCAGAGCAGCCCACCAGAGAATCCTACCGCATCTAGTCACTGGATGGCACCTTTATAGTGTTGCCAGACTACTGACAGGACACCTGATTAAATTTGAATTTGAATTTCAGATGAGCAGTAAATCATTTTTAGTATGAATAGATCCCAAGTATTGCATAGGCATTCTGTGTTTTTATTTGCTAAATGTGGCACCCTCAAGTGCAAGGAGGATGTGGGCTCAGTGTGAATGCAGTCATGGATGGAAGTGCAGCAGCTGGAACATCCATCAATCACATGCTCAGAGCTGGAGATCTGTGAAGCAAATCCTCCTGGCTGCCATCGTACTCCCTTCAATGCACATTCTAGTATACCTTCCAGCACCCTTCCTCGTAGATTTCTTTTATTCCAAGCTAGTTTTTAGTGTTGTCGCTTGTAACTCAGTAAGTTCTAAGTGATTGCTACAGTTATCTACGGATTTCTAACAAACCATCTCCAACTTTGTAATGTAAAACAAAAACCTTAGGGGCCAGTGCTGTGGTGCATTGGGTAAAGCCGCTCCTTGCAGTACCAGCATCCTATATGGGCACCAGCTCAAGTCCCCGCTGCTCCACTTCCATCCAGCTCTCTGCTATGGCCTGGGAAAACAATACAAGATAGCCCAAGTCCTTGGGCCCCTGCACCTGTCTGGGAGGCCCAAAGGAAACTCCTGGCTCCTGCCTTTGGATTGGTACAACTCCAGCCATTACAGCCATCTGGGGAGTGAACCAGCGGATGGAAGACCTATATCTCTTCATCTCTGCCTCTCTCTGTAACTCTACCTTTCAAGTAAATATATAAATCTTTTTAAAAAAAAAAACCCTTATTATACATACAGATTCTATGGGTCATGAATTAAGACAGATTATGCTGTGTGTTGTGGGGGTTGGGGGCTTATCTCTGCCTATAGAGCTGGAAGCCTCATTTGGGATGAAGCAGCAGAGGATGACACAAATACTTGGCCGACTGGGTCATCTGGAGGCTTCTTCATGCGTATGTGTGGTGCCAGGGTTGGGATGCTGGAAGGCTGGGCTCAGTTGAAACTGCTGGCCAGAATGTCTTCTGTGTGTGGCTTAGCATTCCTCACACCATGACTACTCAGTGTAGTTGGGCCTTTCACATAGTGGCTTAGAACTCCAAGCATTGTTGTTTCAGTAAACAAGGTAGAAACTCCATGGCCTTTTATAACTTGGCCTCAGAAGTCATACGGCGTCAGTTCTGCTGTGTCCTGCTGTCAAAGTGGTCCCAAGCCACATGCATTCAAGGAGAAGAGACCTAGACCTTACCTTTTGATGTGGAAGATTTTGTAGGCATGTTTTTAAGTGCCTAATTAGTTGACCAAGCTCAGAACACTATTTTTAAAAGTTCCTCTTGCCCCTTAATGTCTTGACTTCTTAATGTCAAAGACTCTCCTCTAAAAGAAACTCTGGCTCTTTCACAAAGTAAGAACTCAAATGCTCACTGAGTCTGTGTGTGAAGTACTTTTCCAAATATCTATTCAGTCCATCCTCAGAAGCACTAACAAGACCACATTTCTGTACCAATTCTTTGACTAAATCTTTGATTAAATATTTAAGCAAATGCATAACGTAGTGGGAACATCAGAACAAGTTTATTTTTTCTGTAGACCCAGGCTTCCAGCTTCATCAATTATTCTCTGTCATTTGGCGTGAAGCTGTGGATAGAGGTTGTGACATCTGGGAGGATGTGCAGAAAAGAAATGAAAACAGCCCTTTTCATCTTCAGAGACCGAGGACAGCTCAACTATCATTTTCATGATCAGTTTTTAAAGATTTTTGACAACCTGGAGATCACTAACAAAGCAGTGGTTGGTTGAAAGCATTCTTCAATGTATGATGTATGCAAGGCTCTGTAATTTAAAACAAAATAAAATGCGATAGACTCCTTTATGAGGCAGATGTGGATTTAAATTCTACCTCTTGTTGTTGTTATCTAGGTTGACTTGTACAAGTCACTCCACCTCTCTGAGCCATAACTTACCCACTGGGCCACACAAATAATAACCTACCTGAGACAGTGTGCGGAGTATAATAATAAATATAAAATAAAGCAACCACAGCATTTCCTAGTGGCTGCTGGAATATAAGAAGAAAACTGGGAATAAAGCCCCATCAGAGGCTTGCCATGTACCTAACACCACACTGGAAACTGCAGGGGACACAGTAATGATGCAGCCATAGTTCTTGGCACCAGAAATATCACATCAATTCAATGAGCACCATATCTGCTATGAAGGAATCAGCCTGAGGCTGCGCTCTAGGCAGAGTGGGTTCCTAGCTTTCTCTCACTGGTTTATACTGGCCAGTGAGAGTTTCCTCGTTGATTACAATGTTAATAATAGTCCCCACCCTGCATACCTCACCGGGTTTTGAGTGTTACCTATGTAAGTAGGTGTTTGATAAACTTTAAGGTAGTAAAGATGTGTTCTCCCCTCAAGTGTGGTACATGGGCTATCAGAATTGGCATCACCTGGGAGTTTGTTAGAACTGTTAACAAGGTCTCACTCCATATCTACTGAATTAGAATGTAGTTTCATAAGACCGCCAGTGCCAGTGATTCCTATACGTATTAACAGTTGAAAGGCAATCATCTAGCAGGACAACGTTCTGATTTTTAGAATTCCCTCTTCTGGCTGTTTTGATATGTAAAGTGCATTATTAACCTGTGGCTATTTAACCATAACCACTACCCTGTATAATAGAACACCAAAACCTTTCCTTCCTATCTAATTGCAAGGTTTTTTTTATTTTTTAATGTAGGTGTTTATAGTTATAATTTCCCTGTAAGTATTGCTTTGGTGTGCCCCAAACATTTTGTTATGTTGTGATTTTGTTCATCTCAAAGTATTCTCTAGTTTTCCTTGTGATTTTTCTTTTAACCCACTGATTATTTGGAAGTGTGTTATATAATTTATACATACTCATGAATTATTTTTGAGATTATTTATTTTGAAAGTCAGAGTTACAGAGAGACTACAAGACACACACACACACACACACACAGGTGGGGTGGAGGAGGAATCGTCTATCTACTGTTTCATTTCCCAGATGGCTGCTATGGCCAGGGCAGGGCTAGGCCAAGGCCAGGAGCCAGGAGCTTCATCTCAGTCTCCCATGTAGGTGGCAGGGGCCCAAACACTTGAGCCAGCTTCCATTGCTTTTCCCAGGCCATTAGTATGGAGATAGACTGGACAGAAGTGGAGCAACTGAGACACCAACCGGTGCCCATATGGGATGCTGACCTCACAGGTGGTAGCTTCATCCACTAGGCCACCACGTCAGTCCTATATTCATGCATTTTAATCATTTGTATGCTTCCCAATCACCTATAACTGAGCAGTTCAAACCAGAGTTAATGTTTCGATATCTCCTCTCTCTAGCACTTTGCTTCCAATCCTATGTTTCTTATCTTTTTGATGTGCATCACTATTCACCTAACTTCCAAGACAAACCCTGGAGACATCCCACACTACTTCTCTCTTACAGATATTGCCAGCAAATCAGTTCATTTTATTGCTTCTTGGCCCTATCTAAAGCCTTCAAGATACGGCCACTGTCTCCCTAACCTGCTTCATGTCTTACTGTTCACATCTTACTGTGTCCATCCAGAAAGTGTATAATTTATTGGACATGCCTTGTGACTTTCATGTTTATGATCCTGAATTTTGTTATGTCTCCTATAACTCTCCTCTCAAACTGGGCATCTTTCCAGTGCCAACTCAAAATCTGCCTTCTGCCCTGTTTCCCCAGACATACCCTGGTCCCTCTCCTATATTCACAACACCCTTTGTTTTCACCTCTAGTAATTGTTTCACTATGTTATGCTTCATGGGAGTTTATTTTCTAATTAGAAACTAGCTTCTTGGGTGTAAGTATTTGGCCCAGTGTTTAAGATACCAGGTAAGACATCCATGACCCATATCAGACTGCCTGGGTTCAAAACCCAACTCTAGATCCCAAAGCCAGCTTCTTGCTAACACAGGCCTTGGGAGGCAGCAGATGATAGCTCAAGTAGTGGGCCCCTACCACCTACATGGGAGATCTGGATTGAGTTCCCAGCTCTTGGCTTTGGCCTGGCCCAGACCTGCTCATTGCTAACATTTGGGGAGTAGACCAGCAGATGGGAAAGTGCTCACTTGCTCTCTCTTGCTCTCTCTCTCTCTCTCTCTCTCTCTCTGTGTGTGTGTGTGTTTCTGCCTTTCAAATAAAAAATATATGGTTTCTTGAAGTCAGGACAATGCTTGATTTACTTCTGTATTTCCAGTATTAAAAGTCAGTGTAAAACTGGTGTACAGTGGCTGAAGTTACCATTGTTCAGCGCCTACTACATGTGATCTCACAGCTTTCATTCACTGTCACCATCAGTGACTCAAGAACGTCACTGGGTTTACTGTTTTATCCAAGGCATTTTATAGACAAAATTAGCAAAGGAGCCCAGAAACCCCAAACCCATTTCCATTCTGGTGTTCTGTTCCACAGTAGAAAAAATGTAGACAATGACACTGTATTATGTCTTTCTCTTTAGCTTAAAAAAAAAAAGTGAAAGAAAGAATTCTAAGTATTTTAACATTAAAGAATGTTAAACACTTGAGGAGTTAGATACGTTCACTGGACGTTACTTAGTGTACACATATATAGAAACATCACATGGTACCCTGTGAATACATACAATTTTTAAATATATTAAAAAGAAATGGGAAGAGAATAAAGCCCATTTCCAGCACTGAGACTGCATAATGTGATGCACACCATATAACTTCCTGATTCCATAAATTATAGGTGAAGTCTCCTATTCTCTCTTTTGATGATTCATTTTGTGTTTCAGCTTGGCTGGACCAAAACGCCTACATGCTCAGTCCAGCATTACTCCATGTCTTTCTGTTGGGGTTCTTTTAGGGCGAGACAAACATTTTAATCAGTGGGCTGTGGTGAAAGCAGGTTGCCCTCCTGGTGTGGACATGCTTCACACCATCTACTGAAGACCTGACTAGAACAGACTCGTCTCCCTCAACTTAGAGCAAACTGCTGCACCCAGGCTTCAGGCTTGGACTGCAATGTCAGCTCTTAGTGGATCCCCACACTGCTGGTCCAGCTTGTAGATTTGGACTTGCCAGCCTCCATAATCACAGAGACAACTTCCATAAAATAAATCTCTCTGTCTATACCTATATATTCATACACCCATCGGTTCTTTTTTCCTAATATACCCCCTAGGAACCTTTTCCATTGGCATGCGCATTAGATCACTTATGATGCTAAGAGGTAGTAGATTGTTTTTTCATTTTCTTTTTTAATTTATTGCAGAGGCAGAGAGATACAAAGGCAGAGAACTCCCATCTGCTGATTCATTCCCCAAACGTCCTTGATAGCCAGGGCTAGGTCAAGCCAAACTAGGAGCCAGAAACTCAATTCAGTTCTCCTGCATGAGTGGCAGGGACCCCACTATCTGAGCTACCACCTGCCATCTCTCAAGGCACACATTAGCAGGAAGCTAGCACTGGGAGCAAAGCTGAGACTCAAACCCAGACACCCTAATATTGGATGTGGGTGTCCTAAGTTGTGTCTTAACTGTTAGGTCAAATGCCCACCTCATTAGTAAGTTATTTTAAAGAAATAAGGTAGCCGCCTTTAGTGTTGGCATCCATATGGGTGCTAGTTCCAGTCCTGGCTGCTTCAATTCCAATCCAGCTCTCTGGCCTGGGAATGCAGTAGAAGATGGCCCAACTTCTTGTGCTCCTGCACTCACGTGGGAGACCCGGAAGAAGCTCCTGGCTCCTGGTTTCGGGTGGCTCAGCTCTAGCCATTTTGGCCATTTGGGGACTGAACTGGCAGCTGGAAGATCTCTCTCTCTCTCTCTCTCTCTCTCTCTGCCTCTCTGTAATTCTGCCTTTCAAATAAATAATTCTTTCTTAAAAATAAGTCCATTGGCTTCTGTACAAGTGGAGCAAATTATGTTCTTGCTGGCAAAATGGCAGATGTAGAATATTTGGAGACAATTGATGATAATGACAACAATAATAGCAGCTAACATTTGCTTAGCACTTAATTTTTGACATGTGTGTGCTAAGTGTTTCTATCACATGTTACCTCATTTGTGCTATCAGTGCTTTGAGGAGTGTCACCCAGAGCTGTCATCCCTTCCCAACTTTGCAAGAGTGCTACCTCTCCTTTCAGGGAGAAGTCAATACTTTCCAAGTATGGCTCAATGCAGCACTCAGCTGAGTGAGGTTTGAGTCAGGAGCCTGGAGCAGAATCCTGCTTCCCTCCAACCTCACCACAGTATTAATGTACAGAGTGACCTCTCTTACCTGGGCTTTTCCTGTGCCAACCTGATGCTTCTTCCCCAAAAAGTGAGTGCTCATGGTGACGATAGGTCCAGGGGAGCAATCACCCTTCTGGGGAAGAGGGAACAAGTCAGAGCTCTGGTCGACCCCTGAGATTCAAGGTATCCCACATGTGCTTTGACCACCTCCTAGGTCTGAAGATATTTTATACAGTGTCAGGCCCCTGAGTTCAAGGACAGGGATGAGTTACCTTCTTTGCTTCTGGGACCCCATGCTTCTTGCTCAGTACCCTCTCCAGTTTGCGTTGGGAGAACAGAGTCAGCAGTGGCAGTTGTCCCCTCTCCCTGGGGATATAAAACCCTTAGAGATTGCCCCGAGAGTGTCCCTCCCTGCCAGGGGAAGATGGACCCCTCTCTTGCTCAGTGCCACCTGTCCAGGCCCCTCACCCCAAAGGGTTTGTATATACATTTTAAGCCCCACCCCTCCCATGCTACATATATGCTGTATTCTGCAGCTAAAGTGGAGCCCTTCCTTTTACAGCTGGCTCTGCCTTCCCTTCTGGCTTAGCAGATGAATGAACTATAGCCTCCTGTGTTGCAGTGAGCTGCCAGATGGATTCTGTGGAGGTAAGAACAAGGGCACTGAGACTCCATAGCATTAACAACTCCCAAATACTATCTGTGAATTTGAAGCTGCATTTATGTTGTAGTTTTACTTTAAATGCACATATTTTGCGGTTATAGGTTTACTTGCCTAATTTTGTTTTCCTTGGCTTGTCCTTGAATGCAAAATGATGACAACTGATTACATTTACACATCACCTCTTTGAGCTTTCCAAGCCCTTTTACAACTCTTAGCATTTCTCTCACTGGGGCTGTGAGGTCACTAGAGCTAACAGCATTGTCTTTTTGAGTAGAGGCCCAAGGAAGGGCCAGCATTGCAGTATAGCTGGTTAAGCCTCAACCTGCAATGCTGATTTCCCATATGAGCACCAGATGGGAGATTGAGTCTCCAGCTGCACAACTTCCAATCTAGCTCCCTGCTAATGCACCTGGAAAAGTAGTGGAAGATGGCCCAAGTCCTTAGATCCTCACAGTCACACAGGAGACCAGGATGGTGTCCAGTTCACTCTCCAAATAAATGCCATCTAACAACCAGGGCTGAGCCAGACTAAAGCCAGGAGGGACCTCGGACCTCATCCAGGACTCCCAAGAGGGTAGCAAGAACTCAAGGACTTGAACCATCCTCTGCTGCCTACCCAGAATATTAGCAGGAAGCTGGGTCTGAAGCACAGAGTAGCTAGAACTTGAACCAGGCACTCTGATACAGGATGTGAGTGTCCCAAGTGTTAACTTAACCTGTTACACCATAACACAGGCCCTAACAAAGGAGAAACTTAAAACCTGTGAGTTACTAAGTACCTTCCATATGCCCAGCCCTGTACTAGGCCCACTGTGGCCACAGCAGAGAGGCCAGTCCTACTCTTTAAGTCTGTGGATAGGGGAAAGCTGATTGTTTTATTC
This sequence comes from Oryctolagus cuniculus, assembly GCF_051225735.1. Lineage (NCBI taxonomy): Eukaryota > Metazoa > Chordata > Mammalia > Lagomorpha > Leporidae > Oryctolagus > Oryctolagus cuniculus. Next base: position 78,048,286 of record NC_142867.1, read on the forward strand.
CTAGCCACTTCCCTTTTTGTGTGTTTGGTGGACCTCACTTATCCCAAAACCAAATAATCATCATAGTTTATTGTCGCTCCCCCTCTTCATGGAGGAACGACACTAAACCCTGCCTAGGCTTCCTATCCGAGTCACGGCACCATTATGTCGCTCCCCCTCTTCGCGGAGGAACGACACAGGACCCTGCGCTGTTCTTTTGTCTGCTCAGCCCTCCCCGGGTTTGCTGCTGGTTCTTCCCGGGTTGGCTACCATCCCTTCCACCTCCGTGGAAGGGCGGTTCCCCCTGCCACTTTCCCCACTTCCGCGGGGGAGCGGCACACCGCCGGCCGGCTCTCTCGGGGGCTGCACAGGTATTCCTTCAGATAGATGTTCCCCTTAGATGTTCCTGGTGCATGTTGTCTTTCTCCTCCTTTATAGTCCTCTTCCACCAATCCCAACTCTGCTACCCACATGCCGAGTACGCTGCTCTCCTCCAATCAGGAGCAGGTCTTGCTGTTTATTGGTTGAACTGGAGGCAGCTGTGTAGAAGCTGTTTCCTCCTCTCCCAGCGCCATATTGTGGGAGAGTAGATGCATAAAATAAGTCTTAATTCCAGTAACTTAGTCTAGTCCGAGTTGCTCCCCACAGTTTATATTTCTTTTTCCTTAAAAAAAAAAAAATAAAATAAAGTCGGGGCCGGCGGCGTGGATCACTTGGTTAATCCTCCGCCTGCAGCACCAGCGTCCCATATGGGCGCCTGGTTCTAGTCCTGGTTGCTCCTCTTCCAGTCCAGCTCTCTGCTGTGGCCCGGGAAGGCAGTGGAGGATGGCCCAAGTGCTTGGGCCCCTGCACCCGCATGGGAGACCAGGAGGAAGCACCTGGCTCCTGGCTTCGGATTGGCGCAGCACCGGCCGTGGCGGCCATTTGGGGAGTGAACCAACGGAAGGAAGACCTTTCTCTCTCTCTCTCTCTCTCTCTCTCTCTCTCACTGTCTATAACTCTACCTGTCAAATAAAAATAAAATAAAGTCAAATTTCCCTATATAATTTCACTATAAAAGAAATGTAACTGTCTTAGGAGTCACACTCAGTTCCATATGTAATATTTACTGTGCACTTATGCAATTCCTGTCTTCTGGGGGCTCATGGTCCAGCGTACTGGGAGTCAGCTGGGATGAGGGATGTAGGCTCACACGCTGAGCAACCACACATTTGCCAGTGATGCTTGAGCACCAAGTTAGTGGAAACCAGAAGGCACAGTTATTTCTTCCCAGGAAGTCCCTGGAAGGCTCCACGGAGGAGGTGACATTCGAACAGGGCTTTGAAGGGTAACAGGGCTCTCTGTACTTAATCGGGACTTTTAAAGAGTAGGCTACTTTCCAGAGGGAAGAAAGAATGCATACTACTGCTTGCTTTTCTCCAGTGTGGAGTCCTCCAGAAAGAATAATCGTTGCATTGTCTTACAGTAGATAATGGGCACTTGGTGTTTTCTGTATTTCAACAGCTAGGGTAAAATCCTCTGGGAGAATCACTGTAAATCCAAGCACTTCACCCTTTAAAAGGCTTGTCACTGGGCAGAAGAAATGGTCCTTTGAGTTCACATGTCATAAAAACCCAGCAGGAGCAACATGTGCACACGGAAGGCAGCCTGTGTTTGGGGGAGTAACATGTAGGAAACAGATGTTCTGCTGTATTCTGAGAGATTGTTGAGAGATTGTTCAATCATTTCTGAACCATGACCCCTAAGACTAAAAGGAGAGGCCCATCTGTAAGTCCTAGTAGCAGGCGCTTGTCTAGACCACAGGAATTCTATCCTCAGACTCCAACACTAGGGTGTTTGAAACTGAGAAGGTAGCTCCATGCTGACAGCACAGTTACCAACCAGATGCTTCAAAGCTGGAGGAGCCAACTGAACTGCTTTAGGAATGGTTTTCTAGTTTCTCGTGCTGCCTAACAGATGGCAGGTTAGCACTTGGGAAACATTTGCTGCCAGGATGAAGTCATGTCTTTTTGCAGTTACCATCTCATTATTTTTAATGAATGTTGATGTGATGCACCAATGCACCTTGGAAAGACCAGGTAACTCATAGTGGGGATGTGCTGGCCCTAATCCTTGGGAGGGTAAGCTTTAAGGAACCAAAAGGAAGTGGAAATGATATTTGCTGCCCATCTCTGTCAGTGGTAAGTGGCCTTTGACAAGATCTTTGATAACTCAAACTTGGTGTGGAGAGTGGGCATTGCTGGAACCGAGGGCTGTTTCGTGCAAGTATAATCCCTTCAAATAAGGGATCCACGAGACCCAGAGATAGGAGCAACCCGGGCCCTGCCCTAGTTTGTTCCTGCTTCTCTAACAAAATGCCTGAGACTGGGTAGTTCATGAAGAACTAAATTTATTGCTCATGGCTCTGGGGGCTAAAAGTCTAAGATCAAGGTTTGGTGTCTGGGAGGTCCTGGTCTCTGCCTGATCCAGAGGAGACAAACACTATGCCCGCTAGCATCCCATAGAAGGGATAGAAGGGGCCAACTGCGGGCTGCACTCACTCCCTCAATCCCTTTCATAAGAATTCAATCCCACCCCTGAGGCAGAAGCCTCATGACCTAGCCACCTTCCAAAGGCCCCACCTGTACATACTGTTACACTAAGGATTAAGTTGCAACATGAACTTGGGAGAGACACAGCCATTCAAATGTCAGCAGGCTCCTCCTACCTAGAACTGTGGAGGAACTGGCTGAACAGCCATGTAGCCTCACCTGTCTCTCTAATACGTATCTATCACATCCATAACACTCTGGGTGTGACTGGAGACAGAAATCTCCCTCCCTGCTGTGTGTCTCTCTGACATGCAATGCTTCTGCCCATTAGAATCATCTGGAGAGTTCCTTAAAATTGTCAGTGTTAGGCCAATGTCATGGTGCAGTGGGTAAAGCCACCACCTGCAATGCCAGCATCCCATATGGGTACCTATCCAGGTCCCAGCTGCTCCACTTCCAAACCAGCTCCCTGTTAAAGTGCTTGGGAAAGCAGTGGAGGATGGCCCAAGTGGTTAGGCTTCTGTACCCATGTGAGAGATCTGAATGGAGCTGCTGGCTTCTGGCTTCAGCTCAGCCCAGCCCCAGCCATTCCAGCCATTTGGGAAATGAACCAGTATTTGGAGTTTCTCTCTCTCTCTCTCTCTCTCTGTGTGTGTGTGTGTGTGTGTGTGTGTCTCCCTCTTTGTGTCACTCTTCCAAATAAATATAGAAATCTTTTTAAAAAGGGATTTAAAAATGCCAGTGTCCAATGGTTGTTTGTTGCCATGATTAAGATGTTGCTTGGGAAGCCATATCTAGACTGGAATGTCTGGCTTTGAGTGGGTCTGATTCCAGTTCCATCTTTCAATTGATGTGCACCCTGGCAGGCAGCCCATTATGGATGATTTATGTAGTTGGGTCACTGCCACCCATGTGGGAGACCTGAATTGAGTTCCAGGCTCCTAGCTTCAACCTGTTACATCCCCAGCTGTTGCAGATGTTTGATGAGTAAACCAACCAATGGGAAATCTCTGTTTCTGTCTCTTTGCCTTTCAAATAAATTCTTAAAATAAAAATAAGGGGCAGTGCTGTGGCATAGCAGGTAAAGCCGCCACCTGCGGTGCTAGCATCCCAAATGGGTGCCGGTTCGAGTGCCGGCTGCTCCATTTCCCATCTAGCTCTCTGCTATGGCCTGGGAAAGCAGCAGAGGATTGCCCAGGCCCTTGGGCCCCTGCACCCACGTGGGAGACCCAGAAGAGGCTCCTGACTCCTGGTTTCCGATCGGCACAGCTGCGGCCATTGTGGCCAGTTGGGGAGTGAACCAGCAGATGGAAGACCTCTCTCTCTGCCTCTTCTTTCTCTGTGTATCTCTGATTTTCAAGTAAAAGAAATAAATATTAAAAAAAAAGAAGGAAGCGGTCAAAAGTACCATTTTTGACTACTCCTCCATGTGTCTCAAGGTTTAAAATAAATAAATAAAACAATGTCACAGCAAATACAGTAAGCTATAAAATGAAAGAACCCATTATAACAAGGACTATATTTAAAACAAATTTAAAAATCAACCAATTTAAACAACACCAATGTTAGGACCACTACTCCAGAGATTCAAATGCATTCCTTTTGGGGTGGGAACTGGGAAATTCTCTGTTCTTTGAAAGCTCCTCAGATGAGCCTAATGTGCGACTAATATGGATATTTACCCTGGAATCTCACAGCTCAGTATAAAGTATGCATTTTTTTAATCCAGCTTTATATCAGAATAGAAATTTACATCAGTGGTTGATACCACCAGTGGAGAAATGGCATTACTACTAATTGCCTCTATGGCACTGGCTAGTCATTTACAGCTTGCCATTCTCAAAATGCCCCTGGGTTCAGTGAGATAAGGCAGCTAACAGGAGTAAGCAAGTAGTATCTGGCAGGACTTGGTCCCAGCATCCAGATTTTCTAGTCATTTGAGCTGAAATCCTTCCATGGTTTCTCCCTGACTCTCCAATTACCATGCCTGTTTTCAGTTATCAAACTGTTTGAGTCCATGAGACCCAGCTGGCCTCCGCCACCAGACGGCCCTGGAACGTTGAGGTAATGATCCGAGTAATTCAGGCAATGGCAGTTTATTTTTCCTGAATTACCTGGATAATTACCTCAAGCCTAATAAGTTGGAAAGAAGCCAGAGCCACATTCTGATGGTTTTATGGCCCCTCCACAATGTGTTCTTATTGAAAGGTCCTGATTGGGAGAAATGAGCTGTTGAAGATTGTGACTTCCTTATTTCCCACAGGAGGCCCCATTAGGCATCTGGGGAAGATAACGGTTTCTAATGGTCAGGCTCCTGCGACTGTTGAAAGCTCCTCCAGGCTGAGGGACACAGCTGTCCTGGATTCCTGACCTGTTCTGCGTGTCTCTGGGAGTCGTCACCCGGCTAATGAGGTGACAAAGGGGAAGGCTTCTGGGTGCTGGGCTTTTGTTTCTGCTTTTCTTTTTATGCTTTCTAGTGTTTCTTGCTTAAATTAAGGCAGCAAACATGTTTCAGTCCTTCCTATTTTCCTGTGCCAGGCCTGGCCTGATCTGTAAAAAGCAATGCTTGATCCATGGGCAAGGTCTGGCCTCTCTTATCAGGGTTCATGGCCAGAAACCGGGAACCTAAGCCAACTGAAGGAAGAGGAACTCCCTGGTTCTGCCACTGTCATTATTTGCCCTGTCAAAATGACGAGTGTTTTCAAGAAAGTGGTGTCTGCCCCCTCTCCTAAGGAGAAATCCTCCTGGACACTTGGCCATCTCTGGGTAGATTCACTTCATCAGGCACTGCTCCCTCTCATCTCTCTTCAATCTTTGCTCTCCACTAGCTCTTTCCTTTCTGCCTACAGTAGGATTAAGTCCTCACCAGCTCTGTGTAACTAGACAGCAGAGCGTAAATGAGATTAAGTGGGAGCTAGACACAGCCAAGAGCTGATGGAGTGACAATATTAGGAGATAAGAAGAGGAGAGAAGGCAGAAAATGGAGCCAGATTAGATACCCAGATCAATACAGTAATATGGAAGCCTGGGGAGTTGAGATTTTCAAAGAAACATGATGTACTAGAAAAACAGGGATTTGGGAGTGAATCCCAATTCTTTCATTTTCTGGTTACCTAATAATCTTTAAAACTGCACTATTATTAGAACCCATCTCCTGAAGCATTATGAGATTAAAATTGTTTATTGCAAGTAAAATTACTTGAATAAATGTCTTACTAATTATTAAATTTTATACTAATTATGATTCCTACTATGAGGGTATTTTTAAAACTTCATGGGAAAAGACAAACTTATTTTGGTGCAAAAAAATAAAATCTATGCATAGTTTTTTTCATAGTACACATTTTTCATGGACTTTTTGAAGGCCCATCATATATATATCTTACACAGAGGGATGAATAGTGTTCCCCCAACTTCACATCCACTCTGAATCTTGAACTGTGGCCTTATTTGGAAATAGTATCTTTGCAAATGTAATTTAGGTGGTCAAGATGAAATTACACCACGTTAGAATGGGCCCTAAATGCAATGGCAGCATCCTTATCAGAAACAGCAAAGGACACAGAGGGAGGCAACGTGAAGATGGAAGCAGAGATTGGAGTTGTGCTAATGCAAGTCAAAGAATACCAGGAGTCACCGAAAGCTAGAAGAATCTAGAAAGGATTTTCGTCTTGAGGTTTCTAAGAGCTAGCACACATTGATTTCATACTTCTGGCCTCCATATCTATGAGGGAATAAATTTCTGATGTCTTAAGCCACCCATCTGGTGGCAATTTGTTACAACAAACCTAGAAAGCTAAAACAGATATGTATCTAAATTCAAAACGTCACAGATTGTACTTGCTATATGCAATGCACTTCAGTATTTTCTGTTCATGCTAGCTGTGACCTATTCAATTGATTTTGTGACCCTCTGATGAGTTGTAACCCAAAGTTGGAGAAGACACTGTTCTACTTGTTCTTCATCTCTCACTAAGGTTGGATGATGACTAAGAAAAAAACTTGGAGTTGATAATTAAGAGTAAATGCTGACCCTCAAAGAAATCACTAGTGTAGAATGGCAGGTGCTGTCTAGCTAGGATTAAAATTTGATTATTATAACAAAGATCCAAAATAGCAGTGGCTTAAACAAGATAGAATTTGATCCTTCTTGTTAAAGAATAATTTTTAATAAACGATAAACTTCATTCTCATAAAATATAAAATGAATTACATGTCAAAGATTTTAACTTATTAACTAATGAAGGAAACAGTAAGAGTTATCACCAGTTCAAAGGAGAATTAAAAATATTGCACCTATATAGGTCAATCTAGAATTGAAATAAATTTACAAATACTCATAGATGTGAAACAGTCTTTTTCCATGGAGCAGAGGAGATGGAAGACAAGGAATTCGTCTGCTTTCCACTGGATAGAATCTGTTTGCATTGCTATTAGTTATCTACAACTCGCAGAGTTGTAAAATAGTTAAGATAGTGAATTGTGGAGATAAGCTCACTGGGTAAACTCAGGACAGTTAAGAATCTTTATGTTGTACCCTTTAAAATCTTCCACTATTTTTACTGACACTTTCCTATTGTCATATAATAATTGAGAGTAATATTCTAGAACTTCTATGGCAGCAACCTACCCTTTTTGTCTTATTACTCATTCATTCCTAGAGTAATTTATCTCCATGGACCAAGATGGCTCAACAAGGCCACACCACATTCCTATATATAGGAAGAGTGAAAGGAGCAAAGGAATGCCCCTGCACTTTAAGGATACAGCCTAGAAGATACATGATCACTTGTGATCATATTCCATTAATCAGAACTTATCATCTGTCCATACCCTGTTGCAAGAGAGACTAGCAAATACACTCTTAGCCCATGTGACCATATATCCAGGTAAAAATTGAAGGTTTGCCCCCTAAAGAACACATGGAGCACAGAGATTAAAGGACAGTTAGCAGTCTTAACCAAAGGACTTAAGGCTTAACCAAAGAATCATGGGTTTAAGGATTAAGAAATAATAAAGAAATGGAAGTAGAACATCTGTTTACTTTTTTGAGAAGTTTAGCAATGAAGAGTAGGAGAGATTGACTAGGAGCAAAGAGGAAAAGTCTGACTGAAGGAAGGAAGGACTGACCTTTACTAGCAATCTTTAACTCCACAGCTGGCAGTACAAATCCCATCTCTTCCGTGCAGCCTTGTTTGATCACCACTCCTAGAAATCTCTTTATCCTCTAAACTCGCATATCCCTTGATGTGGGCCCTTCTTCCACATCATCAACTATGCATGATCTTTCCTGTAGACTCCAAGTCTGTCATGCATCTTGTTGATCTTCACAGCATCCAATATGCAAATTATTGTGTACAAGACACCTAACTAACTGCTCATCTTTTTGTAAAGTGGGTACAGTGGGGATTTGTTTATGGCAATAGAAGTATAGCTTTTAAAATCTGCCTTCATTTCCACTTGGGAATAGGGATTGTGTTAGACTTCTTAAAACAATAAGTCTCGGCCGGCGCCGCAGGTCAATAGGCTAATCTTCCGCCTGTGGCGCTGGCACCCCGGGTTCTAGTCCAGGTTGGGGCGCTGGATTCTGTCCCGATTGCCCCTCTTCCAGTCCAGCTCTCTGCTGTGGCCCAGGAAGGCAGTGGAGGATGGCCCAAGTCCTTGGGCCCTGCACCTACATGGGAGACCAGGAAAAGCACCTGGCTCCTGGCTTCAGATCAGCGTGGTGTGCCGGCCACAGCGCACCAGCCATAGTGGCCATTGGGGGGTGAACCAACGGAAAAGGAAGACCTTTCTCTCTGTCTCTCTCACTGTCCACTCTGCCTGTCAAAAAAAAAAAATAAGTCTCAGAGACCTCGATTAAAACTACCAATTAAGTTTATACTTTCTCTTTTCCAAAGGCAATCATAGGGTAGACATTTCAAGATATAAATAAATGATGAAATTTTAATAATTTTGTTAAGACTTAAGGTATGAAATCAAAAAACTTCCCATTCCTTCCAGTCAGGGGTGGTGGTTGCAAAAATAAGGAATGCAGAGAGGAATGACTTGTTCAGCCTTCCCATTCTTTAATAAGTCATTGACCTTTGTCAAAGAAAACCCATATACACACGCACACAAACAGGGACCCCATTTACCCTATTTTCAGATTTAAATTATAGTATCCGGTCATTCATCTTTGTCACAATCCACCAAATAGTTTTTGCAAGAACATGTTTCACAAACAAGCTCTCCTTTCAGCATCAGCCAGGAAGGTTAAGGTTTAGATCCTGTGATAGAAACCCTTTTTGTAATTCTCCCCCAAACATCTGTTCAGTCGCTCATCATTAACATCTGTCACCCATTTCTAGACTCAGCCCAGACAAAGCTATGTTTTTCTAACAAACTCCATTTCAAATTGTTACCAAGTGATTCCCCCTCAGACTAATCTTATACGAGGATTGAGAAGATGTCTTATTGGATCAAATTCGTCTTCCACAAATGCATCATCTACCCTGCAGCCTTGGCAAAAACCCAATGGCTCAGAGGAAGGGAAATTCCTTATAACCTGCTAACACTTTCCTGCCTTGAATTGTTACACTGAAAACTTTTAATTCTCTTTAACCCTTCAGGGTTAGCCAAACATTCTCTACATCCTCTACACACATTTATCTTTAACTTCAGCTCATTCATTTACCCTATTCCAGCCTTAGCAGAGTTGCTTTGCAAATGCACTGAAATAAGAACATATAAAATATTTTCCGTTACTTGGCCCAATTATTTGCACAAAATAGACAAGAAATATTGGCTCATTTGGAAGGCCAGCACAGTGGTTAAAAACATGCAGAGAGACAGGAATTGAGATCTTGGAAATTTCATTTCTAAGTCGGTTAACTTTGGACATTTTAGTCACTGACCCTGGGCCCTCACATACTTAAAGGAAAAAATGTGTACCACACAGGATTATAAAAATTAAATGGCTATTCCAAGTAAAGTACTTGGTGCAGTGTCTGGCCATCATTATTATCATCATCCTTGTCAAAGGAAAATAACAGAATGGCTTTGTCTCTCTCTTTTGCTTTCAACATGTCCTCCTCCTCACTTTTAACCAGCATTTACTGAGAGCCTCTTATGGACTCAAAAATATGCCAAATATCAGCATGAATGAGACAAGGTTCTTATTCTCAGGGAGCCCTCCTCCATAGAACAGATCTATAGATCCAGGATACTCCAAATCAGGCTGTATGTTAAGTGCTATAGAGTTGTAACATTCCCCTCAGCTGACTGGAACGTGTTTTAACACCAAATCTATGCTTTTCTTAGTAGAAGCCTGTAATTGAGGGCTCATCTTACACAGTAATCTAGAAATTTAAACCTTGGGGCAGACCTTTCATTTCAATAAGAACCTAATGATTGCAATTTAGATCAATGTTTGTAATGTCAATAGTGCAGTAAGGAGGAGGAGAAGGGTTTTCACCTCTACTTCCATGAATGATTAAAAAGATAATAATGAAAAAGTGCACCAAGCTGAACCAAATGGGTCTACTGAATTATTCTAACTTACTTATTTCCTTCATGAAATAGGGTAGAAAAACTCTATGACTTTATAGCATAGCAGGTTAAGCTGCTGCCTGCAGAGCTCAGCTGCTTCACTTCTGATCTAGCTCCCTACTAATATGTCTGGAAAAGCAGTGGAGGACAGACCAAGTGCTTGGGCCCCTGCATTCATGTGGGAGAGCCAGATGGAGCTCCTTTCTCTGGGCTTTGACCTGGTCCAGCCACATTTATTCTGGCCATTTGGGGACTGAACCAGTGAATGGAAGACCGATCTCTCTCTCTCTTTCTCTCTCTCTCTCTCTCTCTCTCTCTCCGGTTGTGTGTGTGTGTGTGTGTGTGTCTCCCTCTCTGTAACTCTGCCTTTAAAATAAATAAGAAATCCAAAAGAAAAGAAAAACAGAACTCTATGAGCAAGGAGCATGATTCATTAGAGTGCATATTTGATATCTAGCAGTGCTGAATATTAATATCAACATGCATTCTTTTCCTGGAGACGAGAATGCTAGGGACTCCAGTGTCCATCAAATGCAATAGTAGGGAAAGAGTCCACTAAGAATTGCATCCTGGACATAGCTAATGGGACATTTTACCCATTCTCTAGGGAACAAACTAACAAAGCTGATCACCTTCCAGAGCTACATGCCCCTACTGTTGTTCCTTCATGGGTCCCTATCCTGGGGGACATGTATCTTGTGTGGTAGATAATGTGTCACATTAAAGATGTGGCTTTTGTGCTGAGACCATAAAAAAGAATGTGAACTCATCAGTAGAGGAAATATGTGGGAGGAGTGAGCTTTCCACACAGAGGGAGCTGCATGTTGGGTGGGGGTGTAGATGTAAGCCCATGAGGAGAAGGCGGATGGGGACAAAGCATGACAGATTGGGAGGAATGGGCCACAAGCACATGTTTTGAGTTTACTGGAACAACTTACTAGGAACAGGTGAGATTCAAGGTCAGTTCTATAGACTGCATGAGTGCTCACTGAAGGTCTCATGGGCTATATAATGCCACATGTCTTCATGAAGTTTTACAAGTTACAAATTGCATTGCTTTATCATGCTATCACAGAATGATACACATTACTCCCCTCTATCAGCCTATGGGAAAGTGAAGCTCACCAGCCATGAGTCTTTGGGTATGTCATTTAACTCTTGAACCTTCTTGTCCTGAGCTTTTAATGGAAAAAACAATGTCCACCTCTCTGAGTGGCAAGGAGCGTGCCCGTGTCTTATCTGGTAGTTAGCAGCACTCACCTATGTTCATTATTTGTGGTTCAGACTTACTTGACTAGGCAGTGATTAGAATTCAACCTGGGTATTCTGACCACTAGATCATATAGGTTCCAGGGCATCATTCTATTTCCAGGCAAGACTGGCAGATCAAGTCCATTCCATAAGTGCCACTGATCTGCCACTATGTTTACAGTGTGAATATGGGAAGAGTTTGTCCCTCACCCTTCAACTCCCACTCACTCCAACAAATCCAGGCCTTGCTAGCACTGATTCCTGCACTGATCCCCTTCCCTAACCACCACACCCCCCCACTCACAGGGAGCTAACAGAGGAGAATCAAGCTCATTCTGACAAAAGAAAAACCATTCCAGGGAGATTTAGTTCATAAAGTAAATTGGAAAGGAAAACTAATGACAAGTAAGCACTTTAAAAAGGCCAGAATTTTCAAGATGTTTTTGCTTGTCTTAAAAAAAAAAAAAAGGCTAATCAGATAACCAAGGAATGCAGGATCTGTGAGGAGGGAAAGTAGGAAATTGAGTTACAAAAGGGAAGGAGGTGACTAAACACCACTTTGAAAATAGAGATGTTTCTACATCAATGGGCCCTAAGGACATGTTGCCTGAGAGAACTTCTAGCCAAACGTGTTCCTTTCACTGAGAACCAACTTGAGACTGAAAGCTTGTTCTTTAAGTTGCTGAGTTTTTTTTTTTAACTTGATTTATTGTTTCCTCCGCACAGCCTTCCTCTTCTGCAATTGTATACACTTTGTGCTGAGTTTTAAGATCTGCAAGACAAGCCCTGCCTCCCACGCAGGATATTTGAGGAGGGATGCAGGTGAAGGAGATGCTTTGCATGTGCCCAGGATATTCCCAGCCTCTGTGCCCACCTTGCCATAGAGCTTGGAAAAGTAAGCTGCCAGGTGCAATGCAGGTAAGCAATGTATGTATTTAATGACTTGGACTGCATATGGGTTTTCCTAAGTGTATATCAGATCCATTCTACACATAGGATTAAGAAATTTTATATTTGAGAGGCAGGGAGAGGGCAAACTCCTAGCCGCTGTTCACAGTAGGACAAGGGAGCAGAGGGAAGGAGGCCAGGAATAGGATGTAAGGCAGGTCTCATACATGGGTTTCAGGAACGCAAGTGCTTGAGCCATCACCTGTTGCATCCCAGAGTCCACACTAACAGGGAGCTGGAATAGGTAACAGACCCAGCAAGCATCTTAACCAGCATCTTAACTGCTAGGTCAGACATCTAACCAGAGATCTTTATTGCTGTAGACAGATCATGCTGCTTCCCTGCTCACAGTCTTCCTGTGACTTCTCATTGCACTGCAAGATGAAATCCACTCTTTCCCAGGGGCTACAGGGCCTTGTCTGGTCTTCTCTAGGCCAACTTGCCTCACTAATTATTTTTTAGAAAGATTTATTTATTTATTATTTGAAAGGCAGAATTACAGAGAAGCAGAGGGAGGGAGGGAAGGAGTAAGCGAAAGCGAGCTCTTCCACCAGCTGGTTCACTCCCCAAACGGCCACAACAGCTGGAGCTGGGCTAATCTGAAGCCAGGAGCCAGCAGCTTATTCTGGGTTTCCCACATGAGTGCAGGGTCCCAAAGACTTGGGACTTGGGCCATCTTTTGATGTTTTCCCAGGCGCATTAGCAGAGAGCTGGATCAGAAGTGAAGCAGCTGGCCTGGAACCACTGCCCATATGGGATGCCAGCACTGCAGGCGGCAGCCTTACACACCATGCCACAGCACCAGCCCCTCACCTCACTAATTTTATGCCACTCTTCCCACCCTATGCACTTGACCACTACATTTGCCTTCTGCAGCTGTCCTTGCCTTACTTTTCATCTCTGAGTCTGTGCACAGCCTTCTTCCTCTGCCTGCAGTTCCTCCCCCAGAGGCTTGTCCACTAATGTCCACTTTTTCCAATCTCAGGATTACTGTCTTTTATTGCAGAAGCCTTCCCTGTCTCACAGTCCCAGTTAGGTCCTTATGGGGGTTATTTGTTTAATGTCTGATGTACCACCCCCCCCCCCAGTAGAGTACTATGACCCTTACACACCTATTTTAAGTGGGTGGTAAATCAATAACTAACCTGGCTCAGCTCACCGCAAGATGAATGGAGAATGAACAAAGAGCTGGCCTTGAAGTAGATGCCTAGATTACCTGCTCTGCAGCTGGGGTTGGAAGAGGTTAGGTGGCCTCCAACCAAAATTGTCCCCAATAGACCTGCAAATTTTTAAAAGTGTCTGAGTCCAAATTGGACCAGAGTCCAATTGGTAGGTTGGTGAGCTGTCTTCTCCTGGGCAAGAGACTGCTCTAAAGGGGAATCACTGGTCTGAAAAGTTACGAAGCATTGTGAGGAAAACCAAGGCCCACTTCACAGCAGGAAGCCTCTGGTGAGAAGTCTTGTTGGGGAGCTGGTTACTCTAGTTCGGTGTCAAACTCTCACGTTGATGCCAAAATGTCAGATTCAAGTTGGCATTTAAGATATGCAGCTGAACCTCCAGAGAAACCCAGACTTTGTAGATCCCTGCTCATATGGGAAAGTGCTTTTCCAGGGTTATCCCAAGAAGCCCAGCTGTTCCCACAATGCAAAGCAACTTCCGGTCATTCCAGTTTTCCACCTATACAAATTACTACAATGGTATAGCATGAAAAGCCAAGGTCGTTTATGAAAAACAGGACACTTCCAGGGAAAAAAAGATTTAAAAAGAAACTCATGTCTCCATCTGCTGAGTCAGGACTGGAGATCCTTCAAGGAAGAAGTTAGTAGCACAACTTTATTTGGGGCCTAGAACAGTGCTGAGCACAGGGTAGACCATCAGTTAATGTCTGCTGGATGAATATATGACTAGCACGTGGATAAGGGTGTGTCTAAGCCATATGTGGGGTTTTGTTTCTCTGAAATAAAGTTGACTCTTGCAACATCCATTCAAAAAGATGCTGGGGACCAGTGTTGTGGCACAGCAGGTTAAGCCACCACTTGTGATGCTAGCATCCCATTTTGGAATGCTGGTTCAAGTCCCAGCTGCTCTGCTTCCAATCCAACTGTCTACTGATGAGCCTGGAAAGGCAGCAGATGATGGTCCAAATACCTGAGCCCCTGCCACCTATGTGGGGGATCAGGTTTGAATTCCTAGTCCTGGCTTCAGCCCTGCTATTGCAGCTATTTGGAAAGTGAACCAATGTATGGAAGATCTCTCTCACTCCTCTCTCTCTCTCTCTCTCTCTCTCTCTCTCTCTCTCTCTCTTCCTTTCCCTCATTCTCTATCACTCTGCCTTTCAAATAAATAAAAAATATTTTTTATGAAAAAAAGATGCTGTACTTACAAACTTACCCATCATTGCTTAGACTCTGTAGGGAAATTCTCTACAAGCTCTAAAACCTCATCTCCTTACTTCCAAAAATGTTATTGACTTGTATCCTTGCACATCAAAATGCAGCCCACCTGAGCAGCCACAGTATCAACCGTCTCCTCCTGGACCTTGTTAGAAATGAAAGATTTGTAGCCTCACTCTAAAGCCATAGTGTCAGATTTTGTGGTTTACTGAGATGCCCAGGAAATACATATGAATGTTATGGCTTGTATCTTACATTATATTATCTCCATCCCATATGGAGAGCTGGGTTTGAGTCCTGGCTTCACTCCTGATTCTAATTACCTATTAATACAAACCCTGGAGGCAGCATGTGATGGTTCAAGTAGTTGGGCCCCTGGGTTGAGTTCCCAGCTCCTGGCTTCAGCCTGGCCTAACCTCAGCTGCTGCAGGCATTTGGACAGTGAACCAACAGATAGAAAATCTCTGTGTCTCTCTCATTGCCTTTTAAGTTAATTAAGTTTTTAAAGAAAAAACATTGTTAAATGATTTTGTTCATTTGATCTTCAATTTTATAAATTGTTTGCATAGGTGTTCTTATCTTCATTCCTACAGGTGAAGAAAAGAGATTGGATTTAAGTGACTTTCCCGGACATATACCATTTAGTGTCAGCTCTTAAAGCCCAAGTCCCTGATAAAGAAGCTACAGCTAAATCCAGCCTAGCCACAACCAGACTGGCCCTGCGTTTATGTGCCAGGCCTTCCTCCACATGGCCTGATGTGGACCTCCCATGCCACCTACACTAGGTTCCACAGTAAGCACTTCACAGACCATACTCTGCAGGAGCCGCTACTTCAGGAAGAAGGAGACAGGTGGAGTCCCTGAAAACAGTTCCTTCTCTGCAGGACCAGCATTGTGGCATAGTGAGTGATGCCAGCATCCCATAAAGGCACCAGTTTAAGACCAGGATGCTCTACTTCAGATCCAGCTCCCTAATAATGTGCTTGGGAAAGCAGTGGGAGATAGCCCAAGTGTTTGGGCCCCTACACCCATGAGGGAGACCTGGATGAAGCTCCTGGCTCCTCTTGGCTTTGTCCTGGCCCAGCCCTGGCTGTTGTAGCCATTTATGGAGTGAACTAGCAGATGGAAGATTTCTCTCTCTCTCTCTCTCTCTCTCTCTCTCTTTCTCTCTCTCTTCTTCTCTCTGTGTAACTCTTTCAAATAAATAAATAAATCTTTAAAAAGCACTGCCTGCAGCCCTGGCATCCCATATGGGTATGGGTTTGAGTCTCAGCTGCTCCACTTCTGATCCCCCTTCCTGCTAATGCACTTGAGAAGCAGCAGAAGATGACCCAAATACTTGGGCCCCTTCCATCCACATGGGAAACCCAGAGAAGTTCCTGGCTCCTGGCTTTGGTCTGGCCTAGCCTTGACTATTGTAGCCATTTGGGGAGTGAACTAGTGGTTGGAAGAGCTTTCTGTTTCTCTGCCCCTCCCTCTCTGTAAATAAATATTTAAAAAGAAAAGAAGAGAAAAGAAAAGAGTGGGAGGTCCAGGACTTTCCATAGTCCCTGTTGGCAATGCCTTGAATCCAACCCAGAAGGCCTATGTCTGTGACCACCTGGAGTAATAGAGATGAGGAGGGCTACTATCCATCAATTTGAAGTCACCTTGGTTCTCATTTAGTACAATCCCTGGAGAAACAGACCCAGAGAAGTGATTTGATCGAAGCAACAAAGCAAGTTCGAGTCAGAGCTAGGCAGATTGGCTTGGGTGACAACCCAGATGTTGGAATACAGGGTGATGTGACTGGGAGCACTGTGAGGGCACTGAAAGAGGAAGAAACTCCCCATCCTCACCAGGTAGGGAAGGAGCAGGGTTGTCCAGGTGCTCCCTGCAGAGTAGACCTGTTGCATCCTCCTGTAATGACATTGTATCATCTGTGTATACTTCTGATCAAAAGTTTATCCTAGAGGTGGGTGTTTAATGAAATAGTTAAGACACCAGTTAGGATGCCCACATCCCATACTGGAATGCTTGGTTTGAATCCCGGCTACTTTATGCTTCTGACTCAGCTCCCTGCTAATGCATCTGGGAGGCAGCAGATGAGGACCCAAGTACCTGGGTCCCTGACACCCATGTGGGGATTCTTGGCTCCTGGCTTCACCCTGGTCCAGCCCTTGCTGTTGCAGATATTTGAGGAATGAAACAAGAGATGAGAGATCTCTCTCCTTCTCTCTCCTCTCTTCTTCCCTTTCAAATAAAATGAAAATAAAAATTTGAAAACAGAAGTTTATCCTAGTGCTGCACACTCTTTGCTCCCCTGTCCTGTGTGCTCTATATCCTCAGATACCTTTACCCTCCTCACCCCACTAATAAAATAGAATAAGAGGGGCCAGCGCTGTGATGTAGCAGGTAAAGCTGCCGCCTGCAGTGCCAGCATCCCATATGGGCGCCGGTTTGAGACCCAGATGCTTCACTTCTGATCCAGCTCTCTGCTATGGCCTGGGAAAGTAGGGGAAGATGGCCCAAGTCCTTGGACCTCTGCACCCATGTGAGAGACCTGGAAGAAGCTCCTGGCTCCTGGCTTCGGATTGGCACAGCTCCAGCCATTGCAGCCAGTTGGGGAGCGGACCAGTGGATGGAGGACCTCTCTCTCTCTCTCTTTCTCTCTCTCTGCCTCTCCTCTCTGTGACTCTGACTTTCAAATAAATACATAAATCTTTTTTAAAAAAAGTAAAATAGAGAAAGAACCATTTGAAACATGAGTTTAAAGAAAGAAAATTAACCCTTTGAGTGAGAGGGAGGAGGAGGAAAGGTAGGAGTGTGTGTGTGGGGGGGGGGGTGTCACTATGTTTTTAAATCTGTATACATGCAATACATGAAACCTGTATAACTTAAAATTTTAAAAAATACAAAATACATACTTTTAAAAAATCCAGTAAAAACACAATTGTATTGCACATCCACAATGTGCCAGGCACTGTGCTTCTTATAAACATTCTTTTATGATTGGGAGGCAGGCTTCTTCAAGAGAACAGAATTGCATAAAACTGTCAAAATGAAAAAAATAAAAATATCCCCCAAAATTCAACTAAATCAAATTAGTCTCCAAGAGGATTTCTAGGCCGACGCCGCAGCTCACTTGGCTAATCTTCCGCCTGTGGCGCCAGTACCCCAGGTTCTAGTCCCGGTTGGGGCGCCGGATTCTGTCCTGGTTGCTCCTCTTCCAGTCCAGTTCTGTGGCCCGGGAAGGCAGTGGAGGATGGCCCAAGTGCTTGGGCCCTGCACCGGCATGGGAGACAGGAGGAAGCACCTGGCTCCTGGCTTCGGATCGGCGCAGCACCAGCCATAGCGACCATTTTGGGGGTGAATCAACGGAAGGAAGACCTTTCTCTCTGTCTCTCTCTCTCTCTCTCTCTCTTACTGTCTAACTCTGCCTGTCAAAAAATAAAATAAAATAAAAAGAGGACTTCTATACAACCCATAGGAAAGAGGACACCATTAAAAACATGATTACTTACAGGCAAATGAACAGATGAAATGGTAATTCATATTGCTTGAGCTCAGATTGTTCATCTAAGATCTGCAGAAATTGCATAACAGGCAAGGTTTTATAGAACGTTATTTCATCAGGAGATAATAGCAGCATCTCATAAGACTAAAGGGAGATGATAGATGATAGAAGATCAATTTTCATTACCGCTCTTCTCTGTTCATAGTAATACCCTGTGCTTTCTCCAAAGGACACAGAAGAAAATTAATACTGTTTTCTAAATAACCCCCAAACACTGAGGCAATTCAATGCTTTACAAAATTGACCAAGAATCGTTTGGCTTCACAGAGAGACTTAACTGCAAAGCTTACTTCTGGGTGGAAAGGGAAGTCCCTCTAAGAAGACTGATAATTACCATCTAGCAGACAAAAAGGATCCAGCCAGAAGGAACATTAGGGGAACAGTGTACCAGGCAGAAGGATCTGAATTATGAAATCCTTAAACATGTAAGAGCTAGGAGGCCACTTTGGTAAGGAGGAAAGTGAGATAAGCAAAGGCTGGAGAGATGGGCATGTAGCCAGATCAGGCAAGATCTTGTAGGCCATGGTAAGGAGTTTGGATTTCACAAAAAAATATAATGAGAAGCCCATAAAAGGTTTGAAATGGGGATTAGCATGGTACAGGTTATGTGTTTAAAAGATCACTCCAGGGTGCTGGCATTGTGGCAGAGAACATAAAGCCACCACCTGCAACACTAGTATCCCATATGTGCACCAGTTCGAGTCCCGGCTGCTCCACTTCTGATCGAGCTCCCTGCTAATGGCCTGGGAAAATCAGCAGAAGATGGCCCAGGTACTTGGGCCCCTGTCACCCACATGGGAGACTGGGAAGAAGCTTCCAGCTACTGGCTTCAGCCTGACCCAGCACTGGCATTACAACCATTTGGGGAATGAATCAGCAAATGGAAGATCTCTCGCTCTCGCTCTCACTCTCACTCTCTCTTTGTCTCTCCCCTTCTCTCTGTAACTCTTTAGGAAAAAAAAAAAAAAGAAGGGAAGAAATGTCTTAAACAGCTTCCTTTGTTTCAAAGAAAAATTGTATCTAGAAATTCCCTTGCTCCTGTTGCTGGAAGCCAGGACATGAATATCCAGCCAGTGGAGCTTTGAGGTTGTCTAGAGGCTTGGATCAAGCCTGGCTCAACCTCTGACCTGGACACATTGTCCCTGAACAAAATCAAGGTTCTGTGAACCAGGGAGAAGGCAGAGAATAGCTACAGGCTGGACAGCCAACCATGCCTGACACAGACAGGTGTGGAAGGAAAACATCAAGATTTCTGATCTGTGTGTGAAGTTTCAAAACATCTTGAGTGTGAGTGCCAATCAGACAGCTCCGCCTAGAATTCAAAAGGAAGTTTTAAGCTTTCTGTAATTTTTTTTTTCAAGCTTAGTATTCTGTTTAAAATGTGGTGAGTTGTTAAGAGCATCTCAGATCTTGGACATTTTTGAGAATATAAATGGGAATTCAAAAGGGGCACAGATAACCACGAAGGCTTTGGTGAGAGTATCAGGATTCAGTCTTACAACATGCAGACGTGCTTGACCTCACGGCCTGCCTGTCTGAGAACAGCTGAGAACGAAGGCGGAAGACAACATGTGGCGCGGCAGTTGGAAATCATCAGTCGCATGAGCCCAGCTGCCCAGTATCTTTAAAATGGGGAGGATTTAACTGGAAAGGCTTGAATCTTACTAAGGGGCCAGCAGATCCTTGGTGACATAACAGGAGTGAGACCAGGAGTAGGATTTTTGGACAAAGAAGAGTACAAGAAAACTCTTCCAACACAGGCAGTGATGCTCTGGGAAGACAGAGGCCTCGGCATAGGCTAGAGAGAGCCAAGTATACCCAAGAGCTGGCTGAGGGGTTGGAGACCTGAGCTCCAAACCTGGCTTTGACTTTGAGATGGCCCTCTATCCTTTTTGAATCCCAGTTCCTTCATTTGAAAAAAAAAAAAAAACATAGTGAGAACGTCCACTCTGGAGGTTTATGATATAGAAATGAGAAAACATAAGGAAAGAGGCCAGCGACGTCTCTCAATAAGGCAACAATCTGTTTAGAGTTGTAGTAATATAATAGCCAAAACACAGGAGAAAAATGTCAGTGTTCAACAATTGATCCATTAAATACAGAGCCACAGTATGACATGTTATGTAAACATTTAAAATTATGACTTAAAGAGCATAATTAATGGGGGAGGCTATTTACCATATAGCATCATATGAGCAGAGCAGGATAAAATACATATAAATATGATTTTCATTTCTTATTTATTTATTTGAAAAGCATAGTGATAAAGAGAGTGGAAAAATGGGGGGAGACAAAGGGGGAGTGGGAGAAAGAGAGAGACATCTGCTGGTTTATCTCCATATGCCTGCAACAGCTAGGGATGGGCTGGGCCAGGCCAAAGCCAGAAGCCCAGAACTCCATCCAGGTCTCCCATCTATCTGGGTGGCAGGAACCCAGGTATTTGGGCAATCATCTGCTGCCTCCCTGGCACATTAGCAAGAAGCTTGATTGGAAGCTTGTGATAACTGGGTCTGAAACCAGGAACTCTGATATAGATACAAACATTCCAAAGGAAGCTTAACCCATCATGCCATGATGCCTGCCCCTAAATATGATTCTTAAAAAGTAAGTATATACATCAACATAGCAACAGTTATATTTTACTAGGGCTGAGAGATTGATTATTGGTGATTTTGGCTTCCTAAAAGACAAAAACAAATTTTTGTGGTGTTATGAGGTTTCTATGATGAGAAGGAATGCTTTTATAAGAATATAGACATTTAATAGGAAGGAATAAATAATAGATATTTTAATGTACATGATTATTACTCTTATTAGTGTATTATTCCAATTTGCTGTTTCCCAAATCTACCCTGAACTAGGCCCTGGGAAAATGGCAACACTCCAGCAAAGACCACAAATGTGTACCTACAGGGATTAAAAGGATTTTTTTTCATTTGCTCTGGGTGGTTTTGACTGGCTGGGTGTGCCTCATTCACAAGGAAGTGTGTGTCACCAGAAAAGAATTTAATTCTTTGCAGCAAAAAAATATGGTTGTGAAGACAGAAAAGAGCTCTCCTGTGTGTTTTTCACAGATTCTGCCTGATTGGGTCAGATCCACTCTCCTTCCTAGCTGGAGGGACCACCCTATTGTAACAGGGCAGGGTGTGTAGGGCCTCCTCCTGCTCCAGTTTTGACTCCTGACCTATAAACCTGGCTTACACGCTTGCAAGAATTGCTACCCTTCTGAGGCTCAGTTTCTCAAATGTAAAACCCTACACATCTGCCGCCTCCATGGGGAAGTGAGTCCCTCTGAGGGCAGGGACTATGCTTTATTCTGTTCTGGGTCCACAGGTCCTGACCCACACCTAGGCTGATGAAAATGGCACAGTTGTTTTAAGTGGCTGTTTAAATGTACCATCTGGTACTTGCAGTTAAATCTCTGAGCATGGCCTTCCAGGGCATATTGATGTTTTATTTCTGTGGAAAAAAGTCCAGAGCAAACCTAGGAAAGTTAAGATCTGATAAATCTGGAGGGTGGATACCTGAATGGACCCACGTAATATCCCTATGAGTCTCTTTGATTCTTGTTTCTTTTTCATCTGCAAAATGTCCACCTCATTGAGTTGTGTTGCGCCTTTGAACAAGTATTACATAAAGTGCTTAACACAGGGGTCTGTATTGTGGCACAGTGGGTTAAGCCACTGCTTTCAAAGCCAGCATCCTATATCAGAGCACTGGTTGGAGTCTCGGCAGCTCTGCTTCTGATTCAGCTCCCTGCTAATATGCCTGGGAAAGCAGCAGCAGATGTCCAAGGTACTTGGGCCCCTGCCACCCATGTGGGAGATCCAGATGGAGTTCCTGGTTCCTGGCTTTAACCTGGCTCAGCCCTAGCCATTGAGGCTACTTGGGGAGTGTGAGCCAGTAGATACAAAATTCTCTCTGTTTCCACTCCCACCCGTTCTGTCATTTTGCTTTTCAAATAAAATAAGGTCAAAATTTTTAAAAAAGTGCTTAGCACAATGTGTCTTCATTAAATGTTAATTTTCTTTCAGCTTGAGGAGTGAAAGGTAGCTCATGGTTGGTCATGCAATTCTAATGCTAAAATGGGACTATTTGATTTGAAGAACCTGACCAATTATCCTGTCTGCCATCCTATAGTCGTTGTATCCCATAGTGATACAGGTTTTTCACTGGAGATATATTGGACCCCATTAGGACACAATATTGATCTCAGCCAATGTTGGAAGCTTTCTACAGTAATTATGAAGTATAATTGACCACCTATTCATTTTCCAAACACTCACCACATCATAGGCATTGTACCAAGCACTAGAAATTAAGAGATGACATAATACCTGACTATAAAGAACTTTTGGTCTAGTAGAAGAGACAGAAGCTGAAATAAATAATTACCATACAATGCAGTAAATACTAGATTAACAGCCAGGAGAGAAAGTGAAACATACACCCACACCTAATAATGAAACAAAGCTATTTCATTTTAGTAATGAGGCATCTAGCTCTCATATAACATTGAAGTCTAGAAAACAATAAGAAGATCATGTTTGCTGGGGCTGGCACTGTGGTATAGTAGGTTAAGCCTCCACCTGCTGTGCTGGCATCCCATATGGGCACCGATTTGAGTCCTGCCTCTCCTCTTCTGTTCCAGCTTTCTGCTTATGGCCTGGGAAAGCAGTGGAAGATGGGCCAAATCCTTGGGCCCCTGCACCTGTGTGGGAGACCCAGAAGAAGCTCCTGGCTCCTGGCTTTGGATTGACTCAGCTCTAGGTTCTGGGGCCATGTGGGAAGTGAATTAGTGAATGGAAGATCTCTCTCTCTACCTCTTTCCCCCTCTGTCTGTAACTCTGCCTCTCAAATAAGTAAATAAACCTTTAAAAAAGATTCTGTTTGCTAAAAATAAAAAAGCATTACCTTCACAAAGGATGGTTTCATCTATGTAAAAAACTAAATTGGTGAGTATATACAGAAATGATTGTAAATGCAGGGGCTAAGAAAGGGAACACATTATTATCGCAGTTTACTTGGAGGGAGGAAAATGTGATAGGAGAGGGTGAGAGAGTCTCTTGTTACCTATTTACATCTATATTATTTGAAGATTTCAAAAGTTAGTTATTTGACAGAGAATGGGGGAGAAAGAGAGGGAGAGAGAGAGAGAGAAATCCTAATACTGGTTCACTCCCCAAATGCCCACAAGAATCATGGTTAGGCCAGGTCAAAGCTGGGAGCCAGGAACTCGGGTTAAGTCTCCCACATGGGTGGTAGGGACACAACTACTTGAATCATCTCCATTGCCTCCCTTGGGTGTGCATTAGCAGGGATCCTGAGTCAGGAGTTGAAGCCAGGCATAAAACCTAGGACTTTCTATATGGCACACAATGTCTTGACTGGTGTCTTAACTGCTAGGTAAATGCTCCCCCCACTTGAAGATTTTAAATTAAATATGTAGCATATATTGCTTAGGTTGTAATTGGATTATTATAAATACACAGGAAACAGGAAGAAAGAAAAAGTCCTTCTTCAGGTAGAACACGGTTTCTACCTCATCTACTTCAGATCTTCAGATGTCACTTTCTGAATATCCCACTTTAAAATTACCACCTCACCCCCATTTAAAGTCCCATCCCCTTCTCTGGTTTGCCTTCATAGTTCTTATCACAGTCTGACATCCTAAATGTTTTAATTTATATATATATATATATAAAAGTATATATATAAACATATATATATATATATATATATATAATCTGTCTTCCCCAACTAAACTGTAGGCTCTGTGAGAGCTGAGATGGGTGTGTGTTGGTTTTACTGCTCTAAATGCAGTGCCAGGGACATCTGGTAGCAGTTCCACAGACCAACTGCCTTAACCTATGCAGTAATGTGTTAATAGTGAGTGGTATCTTTATTATTGTAATGAGTACATATTAGTTTTTATTATCTAAGGAAACTCTTTTAATTAAAAAAAATAGTTACCTAGGAGGTGAGAAAGGTAGTCAACCTCAATAGAAGCCACAATGGGAGGAGTAAGGGAACCTTGTGAGACACCTGGTGGGGTGAAGACAAAGCCCCTCCCTTATGCTTGCTGTGCTCCTGTGTTCATTCCAGACACTGGGACAAATGCCTGGTCAGGGGTCACTGACTCACAAAAGGTCTTCTGCCCCATAGATTCCCATCCACAAGCAGTGGGGCCCAGAAACTTACCCTCATCCTCCCATCCAGCAAATGTTTTTATCTGGTTCCTACTTAGGTTTCAGCCAATTCTTTGTTGAACCACTTGGCTTCTTGTTTTCCTTGGGAACCAGACTCTTTTTAAGTTGAAGCCATAAAAAGGATGAAATACATTACCTGATACTTTTCTATTCAGCCATTCAAGCCATGCCACAGATGGAGCCCCTGTGTGCCACACTTTCTCATTGTGGCCCATGGCATCTAAACCCAACACTTGGATAAGACACATGTGAAAGTGAGAGCTGAGCTTTTTTCTTTCTCCATTTTCTCTTTCTTCTGATGCTAACTGAAAGCCATTGTCTTGAGTGAATGATTATAGACAGCTTAATCCTCATCTAACAGCCCTGCCCTGGAGCCTTGCCCCTCGGTAGCCATGCTGGTCCCAAAGTTAAGGGACTTGGGTCTTCCTCATAACTGCTCTGCCCCTAACTTACTACAGGATCTTAGTCAGTTACCTATCTTTGCCTCAGTTTCTTCGTCTGCAAAACAAGCGTCATTCAAGTGTTTCAAGTCCCTGCCAAATCAGTTTTTGTTTAACCAAGGACCAACAGTGACACCTTGTGGTTTCTTCTGAGCCACGTCTGGTTTTTCTAGCTCATACCCTTGGTCTGTTCCCCTCCCTGGGCCACTCACCCCATGTTTCACTTAGCACTGCCCTAGCTTAGTCTCCCATCAGACACAGAAAAGTCTTCATTGAACCTGGTAGATGCTGCCAAAATCAAGATAAAATAGAAGGGAGAGCTGGAGACAGCAGTAGAACAATCTCTGTGCTCCTGTGGTGAACTTTGAGGTTTGATGTGGATGTGAGGGTTTCAGCCCTAGGTGACCTGTGGGGCTGGCAGTGCAGCTCTAGAGAGGACCTGAAGCATAAGGACTTTGAGATTTTAGTGTTTGCAAAAGATCTTCCTACTTTTTCAAATTATCAGTCTCCAAATGGTTCTATCTATCAGTTTCCTCATGCAAAAATATGAGGAAGTTGCTTTTAATACTGCCTTTAAAATCATATGTGTATACATATGTATATGTATTCCATTCATTCATCAAATATTTAATGAGCATCTGCCCAGTGTCAAGTTCTAGGCACCTACCTGTACTAGTGATACAACCTTGCGAGGACACTGTCCCTACTCTTTAGGAACTTGCTCTTGTCTGCTGGAGGATAGGAAAAACTTCCATCACCCTGCAAGACGGTACGCTGTAAGGTGGACATTGTATGCAGAGAACGGCATGGGAGTCGGGACAGATATTTAACTGGACTAGGGGAGACAGTCTCTCAGAGGATGGTACACTTAAATGGATCTCAGAGAATGGGTAGGAGCTTTCTAGAGGAGGCCCTCCAGGAAGAGGGAACAGAGTGGGATGAGCACATAAACATGACCTGTATGCCTTATCTTAAAATCAAAACTCTCTTGACAAAATCTCATACCCTTCTAGATATTACCCCCATTTCTCTGCCTCCTTTTGTAGCCAAAATTAAAAAAGAATATTCATGTTCTGGCTTCTTTCTTTTGTACCTGTTCAATGGGCAGAGAAACCAGCGCAGCACCATCCGGAGACCACACCCATCGTCTTGCGTGTGCCACAGTGAGGTGCTCTTTCCTTTCTGAAGCACTTTTCTCTCTTGGCTCCTGTGGCAGCTACCTTTGTTTTTAAGCTCCCAGCTCTCTGTCTGCTCCTTCTTGGTTTTCCTTCTCAGCTCTTCCTACTTTACCTGACATTCAATGTCAATCATGCTTGTGCTCAATCCTGGGCCTCCTTTGGTTCGTTCTACCTAGGGAATCTTATTCATTCACATGGTTTTAAATATCATGCATCAACTCCTAGATCTCTCTATCCAATTCTGACTTCTGAGGTCCAGACTTATCAACCATGGAGATCTTAGCTTCAACACTACCCAGGAGCTGGGTGGCCTTTCCTGGCACTTTCTACTTTAAAGGGGCCTCCTGCTAGGCTAGGAACCCCCATGTGGGAAGATCTATCTGATTTTCTTAAAGTCATGTGTTTAATTACCAGAAGAGTTGTTTTCAGGTATTAAAAGGTATTGGTTGACTGAATAAAATTATTTCAAATCACTGAATAAATATGCGGCTTGGTTTCAAAAAAAAAAAAACAAAAAAAAAAAACAAAAAAAAAACAAGCTTTCGTCAATCCAGGCAAGATCAACCAGGCAAACCTCACAGGATGTCAGTAGCTCAAGGCTTCAGAATATGATCTGATTCTTAACTGTTTCACCCTTTTGTACAGCCTGGTTCCAGTTGCCCCATTATCAACTGTGTCCCATAAGTGGTTTCTCCATGAAATCTCCCTGGCGATCTTGATCAGAACACTTCATTCTCCTCAGTTGTTCTGGGTTCACAAACTTCTTCATCCATGACCATCCTGACAGTTGGTATTTTTTCAGGAAACACTGTAGCTGTAGCAGGCCATGTTCCAACTCAGAGGGTATGCACATTCTAGGTATGTTTTTTCAACACACCCGGTTTCCAAGTGTCCAGGAACAAGAGACAGAAACCATGGCCCACAATGTGAAACAGGGGACCCTTGGTCTGGTCCCTCAGCACGCTGGCAAGGGGAAGCTATGGGCAACAAACCCAATATAGAGAAACAAGGCAAACCATCTTGGGGTAAACTTGGGCCTGAGATCCATTGCAGCTGGGCGGCCTCAACAGCACAGAGCAGTGCCCAGTGGATTAGGGCAACCGAGACAAGGAATATCCTAGTTTTCTCTTCTCAGCAAGGGCCTTCAAGCAGTAGGAGCACTGGTCACCTGAGATGGGAAGTTGTTATTAAAATAAACCTCCAGTCAACACTATTCAGGAAGCTTTGGGAATATCTATAAATAGGCAGAAGCAGCAAAGGTCAAGAAACATTCTTCTCTCCCATGCTTCCACAGTGAGACACTGACCAAGTCACACATGATTAGTTTCTGAGATTGAACCCCGGTTCCACCTCGCATAAGCTGGATGACCCTGGGCCAATTACGTAGCCTCTGAGCCTTTATTTCCTCACGTTTAAAGTGGGCAAAATCATGTCCTCACACGATTTTGGGGATGATTAAATTGGATAATGCCTGTCAAATGCAGAGCAAAGTATCTAGGACTCTGCAGGAGCTCAGCAAAAATAAATGCTTCTCTAGCCCATGAGACCTGAACAGAAAAAAAATGCCCTGGAGATAGAGATCATTTTTCTGGAGACCATTCTTCTCTACTTGCTCAACCAACTGTGTGGATGAGTAATCCAGCTGTCTACATGGGGAGAGGCTCTCAGCCTTGGACTATGATTTGTGGTTCCCAAAGTTGTCTGCCTATTCCCCTGATGTGTTTGTTCACCTTCATATCTCTACATCTATTACAGTGCTTGGCATAAAACACAAGCATAACATGTTTGCTGGCTTGCATTCAACCAGACTTGCCCTGTAGCCACTAGCCACACGTGACTATCAAGCACCTGAAATGTAGCTAGTCCAAAATGACAGGACTGTGAATATAAAATGCATATCAGATTTTGAAGGTTTAGCAGAAAACCTTAAAGCATGTAATTAGTAATTTTTATATTGATTACATATTGAAAAATACATTGCATATGTTGGATTAAATGAAATATATTATTAAAGTTAAGATCTGGTGTTTTTACTTCATTAATTTACTTATCTTTATATATTAACTATTCACATTTCAATTTTTAAAATTTATTTTCATTTTATTTAAAAGGCAGAAAGAGAGAAAGAGACAGAGACAGAGACCTTCTACCCACTAGTTCACTCCCCAAATGCCCACAACAGCCAGGGTTGAGTCAGGCCAAAGCCAGGAGCTTAGAGCTCCATCCAGGTCTCCCATGTGGGTGGTAGAGTCCCAAGTATTTAAGCCATCATCTGCTATCTCCCAGGGTGCACATTAGCAGGAAGTTGGATCAGAAGTGGAGTATCTAGGACTTAAACTAGGCACTGAAATATAGGACATGGGCATTCCAAGTGGAGACTCAAACCACTGCATTGAACACTTGCCTCTCTACTTTTTAATATGATTACTAGAGATTTTTAAATTGCCTGTGGCTTATTGATTATAATTCTACTAGTCAGAACTGAATGAGACTATAGACTACCCACGGATTGAATCATTTAATATATCTCAGACTTCTATCTCTGGACTTGTTCAGTTATAGAAGACATAAAAGCTCTATAAAAAGCTTTCTAGGTAGAGCATCCTATGATTTTATGAACTTTTTGATAGCTTTTTAAAATTTATTTATTTGCATGCATCTCATAAATACAACATTAGGAACATAGTAATTCTTCCCACCTTACCTGCCCTCCCACCCACTCTCCCACCCCTCTTCCCTTTCCCTCTCCTGTTCCCTGTCCTGTTTTTCACTAAGATCTATTTTCACTTAACTTTATATTCAGAGAGTTAACTCTATTCTAGGTAAAGGGTTCAATGCTTAGTCTGATAAAGAAAAAGAAAAGGAAAAAAGAAAAAGAATAAGAAACAAAGAAAAAAATAGCAACAGCAAAAACTGTTCAACAGTCCAGACAAGGGCTGTTCAAAATTATTGCACCTTGAAGGTGATTTTCTTTTTTTCTCCTTCCTCTTTTCTTTTCCTTCCTCCCACTTGCTTCCTTTTAGAAACTTAATTATCCTTTTTTTAAAAAACTTTTATTTAGCAAATATAAATTTCCAAAGTACAGTTTGTGGATTACAATGGTTCCCCCCCAATAACTTCCCTCCCACTCACACCACTCCCATCTCCTGCTCCCTCTCCCATTCCATTCACATCAAGATTCATTTTCAATTATCTTTATATACAGAAGATTGATTTAGTATATATTAAGTAAAGATTTCATCAGTTTGCACCCACACAGAAACACAGAATGTAAAATACTGTTTCAGTACTAGTTATAGCATTACTTCACATTGGACAACACATTAAGGACAGATCCCACATGAGGAGTAAGTACACAGTGACTCCTGTTGTTGACTTAACAAATTGACACTCTTGTTTATGGCGTCAGTAATCTCCCTAGGCTCTAGTCATGAGTTTCCAAGGCTATGGAAGCCTTTTGAGTTCACTGACTTCAATCTTATTCAGACAGGGTCTTAGTCAAAGTGGAAATTCCCTCCTCCCTTCAGAGAAAGGTACCTCCTTCTTTGATGGCCCCGTTCTTTCCACTGGGATCTCACTCGCAGAGATCTTTCATTTAGGTCTTCTTTTTTTTTTTTTTTTTTTTTTTTTTTCCAGGGTGTCTTAGCTTTCCATGCCTAAAATACTCTCATGGGCTTTTCAGCCAGATCTGAATGCCTAAAAGGCTGATTTTGAGGCCAGAGTGCTATTTAGGACATCTGCCATTCTATGAGTCTGCTGTGTATCCCGCTTCCCATGTTGGATCGTTCTCTCCCTTTTTGATTCTATCAGTTAGTATTGGCAGACACAAGTCTTGTTTGTGTGATCCCTTTGACTCTTAGACCTATCAGTGTGATCAATTGTGAACTGAAGTTGATCACTTGGACTAGTGAGATGGCATTGGTACATGCCACCTTGATGGGATTGTAATGGAATCCCCTGGCACGTTTCTAACTCCACCATTTGGGGCAAGTCCGATTGAGCATGTGCTGAACTGTACATCTCCTCCCTCTCTTATTCCCACTCTTATATTTAACAGGGATCACTTTTCAGTTAAAATTTAAACACCTAAGAATAATTGTGTGTTAATTGCAGAGTTCAACCAATAGTACTAGAATAGTACTAGAACAAAAAAAAATACTAAAATGGATAAAGTATTACATTGTACAGGACAAGAGCTGATCAAGTCACTGTCCATTTCACTTCAACAGGTTTCCCCTTTGGTGCTCAGTTAGTTGTCACTGATCAGGGAGAACATATGATATTTGTCCCTTTGGGACTGGCTTAATTCACTCAGCATAATATTTTTCAGATTCCTCCATCTCGTTGCAAATGACTGAGTTTCATTGTTTTTGACTGCTGTATAGTATTCTATAGAGTACATGTCTCATAATTTCTTTATCCAGTCTACTGTTGATGAGCATTTGGGTTGGTTCCAGGTCTTAGCTATTGTGAATTGAGCTACAATAAACATTAAGGTGCAGACAGCTTTTTTGTTTGCCAATTTCATTTCCTTTGGGTAAATTCCAAGGAGTGGTATGGCTGGGTTGAATGGTAGGGTTATATTCAGGTTTCTGAGGAATCTCCAGACTGACTTCCATAGTGGCTTAACCAGTTTGCATTCCCACCAACAGTGGGTTAGTGTCCCTTTTCCCCCACATCCTCTCCAGCATTTATTGTTGGTAGATTTCTGAATGTGAGCCATTCTAACCGGGGTGAGGTGAAACCTCATTGTGGTTTTGATTTGCATTTCCCTGATTGCTAGTGATCTTGAACATTTTTTCATGTGTCTGTTGGCCATTTGGATTTCCTCTTTTGAAAAATGTCTATTGAGGTCCCTGGCCCATCTCTTAAGTGGGTTGTTTGTTTTGATCTTGTGGAGTTTCTTGATTTCTTTGTAGATTCTGGTTATCAACCCTTTATCTGTTGCATAGTTTGCAAATATTTTTTCCCATTCTGTTGGTTGCCTCTTCACTTTCCTGACTGTATCGTTTGAAGTACAGAAACTTCTCAATTTGATGCTATCCCAAATGTTAATTTTGGCTTTGACTTCCTGTGCTTCCGGGGTCTTTTCCAAGAAGTCTTTGCCGGTACCTGTATCTTGCAGGGTTTCTCCAATGCTCTCTAATAATAATAATTCTCCTTCCTCTTTTCTTTTCCTTCCTCCCACTTGCTTCCTTTTAGAAACTTAATTATCTTTTTTTAAAAAAAATATTTATTTATTTATTTGAAAGGCAGAGTTACAGAGAAGCGGGGGTGGGGGCGGGGAGAGAGAGAAACTTCCAACCCCCGGTTTACTTCCCAGATGGCCACAATAGTTGGAGCTGTGCTGATGGGAAGCCAGGAGCCAAGAGCTTCTTCCAGGTCTCCCACATGGGTGCAGGGGCCCAAGGACTTGGGCCATCTTCTACTGCTTTCCCAGGCCATGGCAGAGAGCAGAATTGAAAGTGAAGCAGCTGGGACCCAAACTGGCACCCATATGGGATGCCAGCAGTGCAGGTGGTGGTTTTACCAGCTATGCTACAGCGCTGGCCCCAAAACTTAGTTATCTTTAAAGAAGAACCCAAGCATAATACATCTTTTGTGAGCTCTTAGACAGAACTATAACTTACAAGAAATAAGAATAACCTCCACTTAATACACTAAAAGGAAGTAATTCTTGAGAACCAGTTTTACTATTAAGTATCATGATACAACTCTTTGGGGACAGGGGTCCTGCAAGGGGAGTTAGTGCACATTGACTCTTGCTGTTTATTTAACAATTAACACTCTTACATATGACATCAGTGATCACCAGAGGCTCTTGACATTAGCTGCCTAGGCTATGGAAGCCTTTTGGATCCACTAGCTCAACAAGGCCATAAGCAAAGTAGAAGTTCTCTCCTCCCTTCAGAGAAAAGTACAGCCTTCTTTGGTGGATGCTTTATAATAGCTTCTTAAGTATGATTACTGACTCGCTCGTTACTATGAGCCAGACATTTTCACATACATTGGCACTTAGTCTGCATGAAAATACAACAGGGAAGAATAATTCTCCTCATTTTTTTGTAAAGGAAAAAAAAATACCCACAGAAGAGACTGAACTAAATCACCTGGCTGGTAGGTAGCAAAGCCAGACTGCAATCTTCATCCCTTTTCTCTGATTCCTTATAAGAATTATAGGAGAAAACAAGATTGAGGAGTCAGTGTGGGTGTTCTGGCTCAGTCGTTGGAGCCTAAGATGCATTTCCTCCTTTAGAAAAATCATACATCATCAGGGGCATTGTAAAAATGTACACAGGAGGCTCCATGAAGACGGGAGAGGAAGCCTAGGTGCTTGTCAGGTTTGGTAGATCATTGACACCCTGCAGTAAAGTGTTGGGAGGCTTTTAAGGAGAGAAGATCAAGAGCGGGGCAAGTAGGAGAGGCCAGTAGTTAATTGTTCACCAGTTTCAGAAGATAGGGCTGAGAGGACAGCAGGGGGAGTGAAACATTGACCAGTTCTGATTTAGATGCAGGAATGTTAGGGAGGCAGGGAAAGGTCAAGGGAGCAGTCGGCACCTGAGACAGCTCCCATGGGCAAAATTCCTCTCTAAGAGATTAGGAGAGGAAAAGGGAATGTGCTCAGAGGGGAGGAGAGAGCCTCTGGCCTCTCAGGGCACAGTGATTTTGCCAACTCCTACGCCATGTCTAAGGCCAGCAGGAGAGAGAACCAACGATGAGGTCATGGCTGACTTTTTCAACCCACCGAACTCTGCTGCATTCTGGAGAGCTGGGACCAGGGAATGAAGGGCAAGAAAAACAAAGATGAATAAGTAAGATACAGCCCTCGCCCGCCCGGGAGCCAAACTGGAAAATGCAACAACTGGGCTTGGCTCTTGGACCTGGGTTCAAGCCTTGGCTTCATCTAGCCATGTAATCTCAGGCAATTTAATTATTCTCTGAGTCTCAGTTTACTCAACTAGAAGAGAAAAGTAATAAAACTTACCTCCAAGTGTTGTTATAGTGATTATGACATGATAGTGAGAAGGCTCCTGATTCCTAGTTCAATCAGTGTTGAGTTGAAGAGTAGTAAACACAATCATCATTCTTTAAAACTGTCCAAGGGCTCCCCACAGCCTGAGGGAAGAAGTTCAAGTTTCTTTCCCTCTTCCATCAGACCCCAGCTCAAGTCCACAGCACACCTCCCATCCCCAGCCCACCCATGGAAGCTTCTGATCTGTGACACTTAGAACCAACATCCTGAACGCTGAGGCTCAGTGTTTCGTTCCTTAGCATTTTCTGAAACCTTTAAGTCACTCAGGGGAACTGACCACCCTCCTTCAGCACAGCCCTGCCAAAATGCCTCGCTCCTTTCCTGGGGTGAGCCCTTAACTCTCAGCGGGGCTGTGCTTGATCAACGCAGACATTACTTGACAAGGAGCACGTTGTGTTTCTTTCAAAACACAAAATAAAGCTGGCTGGCTGGCTGCCCAGTTTCTGTTATGTAGACCCAGATTAAATTTCTCTTCAGCTAGGTTACAGAGGCCCTGGATGCAGGATTGAAAAGTGATTTACATTTTCTCTTGGCAGGGAATTACCCAAGTGAGGTCTTTCTTGAAAACAGAACTGTCTCACTGAAGTGTGTGTGTGTGTGTGTGTTTTGTATATAGATACATATATACACATGCTCTGGTCTGGTCAGGTTCATGAGCTTCTTCTCATTGGCAGACAAGCTTCAGAAGGAGAAAATCAAGATCCAGGGAAAAGCGCTTCAAATATATCAGCCCTGGTGGTAACATGTGCCATAGTTTAGGTTGGATTCTGGCCTGGCCATCAGGTAAAAGGGGAAATGCAGTGAGGCCTGTAGCTCCCATTAATTGCAAGGAGGATCTTCCTGACCCTTCTTCAGAGCACTGAGAAATATTATCCTTTACCAAGCACTCTCTATGTGGACAGGAGCATGTTTTGTGCTTTTGACAATGATTGGGTTTTTTCTTTTATGAAAGAGAGAAGGGAGACTCACAAAGGTGATGACTCTTCTCAGACTTCCCAGATGGTAGGGATTGGAACCTAAGTTACTACCCAAAGATATCTGGCTCCAGCCACTGACCCACACACTGTCTTCCTAAGCTGTGATAGACATGTCTTCAGCAATGTTTTGATAGCAAAAATATACTTTTTATGGTTATCTGACCTTCAAGTAGAAATTTCAAAACTTGGAGGCTTGTTCAGTATCATGTTCAAACTGAAAATCAATTAAGTGACTTAGACTCAGAGCTTAGCCCCATCTCCTTCCCCAACAATCAATCAATCAATATTGAGTCCATATATTGAGTCCACTATGCTTTGGTCCTATGTTCATTTCTCTGTTTAAACATCACAAAAATCATGTGACAAAGTCTTTTTTTTTTTATTTGACAGGTAGAGTTAAAGACAGTAAGAGAGAGACAGAGAGAAAGGTCTTCCTTCTGTTGGTTGACCCCCTAAATGGCCGCAACAGCCGGAGCTATGCCGATCCAAAGCCAGAAGCCAGGAGCCTCCTTCCAGTCTCCCATGCAGGTACAGGGGCCCAAGCACTTGGGCCATCCTTCACTGCCCTCCCAGGTCACAGCAGAGAACAGGACTGGAAGAGGAGCTACCGGGACTAGAACCTGACGCCCATATGGGATGCAGGCGGAGGATTAGCCAAGTGAGCCACGGCGCTGGCCCCCGTGACAAAGTCTTAATAAAGAGTATTTGCTCCCAGTAGCAAGACCCAAATGAAAAAATTTAAATACTGGGGACACAATATTACAAAGAATGTGGTTTACTTCAAAGAATTCAAGGGCAAGAAGGATAGCTGGACCTGGGAAGAAAGATAAGTAGCTGGGAATTCAGAACCAAGACAACTGTAGCTACTTCTAAAGAGTATTGTCGCTTGACCTTGTTCCTCTCTGAACCTCTGTGTCAGAAGAAAGCTTCCTGCTTCCAGGTACAAAGCTCTCCATCAAGGTGACACTCTGGAGTTTGATTGATGAATTCAGGAAAAGGACCTAGCATTCATAGCTCATCCCTTTCTCCTCCCTTCTCTTTTGGAGGCTCTGAAGAAGCTGGATCTCAGTCTCTCCATCTGTGTGGGTGGTAGTCACCTATTCAGGGTTGCCTATGAAAAGTTAGTTTCCTCATGGCTTCAGCATTGCCACACCAAACCGCGTTGTTCTACAAAAAGCTGATGTGTTTCTTTTGCTTCCATAAAAACCTCATCTACCCCCTGATTCAGAAATGAGGCAAGGAACGGGAAGACCACTTGTTGAGCCTCAAACTCTACCATGTCATCAAATGGGGTTATCCAGGCATGGTCTCGCCCCACTTCCCAGATCAAGAATTCACAGAACCTCTAGATTCTATGTCAAATTCTTTTGAGAGTCCATCTACCTAGGGTCCAGCTAACTGTGCCTGAGGAGACTGCCAGAGGGAAAGAACATTGAACTGCCTCGAGGTTTCCATTATAGGTAGTTGTTGTCATCTCCTTTTCCCCAATGAAGAAAGGGCATCTTGGAGAGAAGACAGTCATACAACTAGGATCAGAGCTAAAATTCATACCCAAGTGTGATTAGCCCTAAAGCTTATGCTCAACACAGAGCTATTAGAACTCAGAAGCTGGCACTGAACTGGACATTGATTAGAACACCTGAAATTATTTGAATAGTAATACATCAAAACAGAGCTAAGATTTTTACCTTCCCATTTTTAATGATATGTTCTTTTCATTTCTCCTTCTAGACTACACTAGAAGTGTGGAGTTGTAGAGACTAATAGAAAATGTAAATAAATTTAAAAAAAAAAAAAAAGGAAAGAAAAGGGGCTGGCGCTGTGGCTAGCAGGTTAAGTCTTTGCCTGTGGCATCAGCATCCCATGTGAGCACTGGTTCATGTCCCAGCTGCTCTTCTTCCTTTGTAGCCCTCTGTTTATAGCCTGGGAAAGCAGTGGAAGATTGTCCAAGTCCTTGGGCCCCTGCACCTGCATGGGAGACCTGGAAGAAACTCCTGGCTCCTGGCTTCTGTTCAGCACAGCTCCAGCCATTGGGGCCATTTGGGGAGTGAACCACTAGATGGAAGACCTTTATCTCTGTCTCTCCCTCTCTCTGTCTGAACTCTACCTCTCAAATAAATAAATACATACATACATACATACTGTGCTTGGTGCCGGAAAGTCTCCACTCACTAGCTCTGTGTCCTGAAATCACATGGAATTCATCTCAAGCTTCCTGATCATCATTAAGTTATATAGAGCATACAACAATATATCACGTATTAATACATAATATATAATAATATAAAATTATAATATTATTATATTAACATGTAAATTAAACATCTACCACATTCCAGGCACTGTGCTAAGTAATTAAAAATACAACAATTTCTACCAGATACTTAGTTTCTGCTGTGAGAAATGCAAATTAAAACTACCCTGAAATAGTATTTTTCTGCTTTTAGATTGCCAAATGTCCAAAAATTCTGCAAAACATGTGGATATTATAATTGTAGCATTGGTTTAAAATATCAACAGATTAAAAACAACCTAAATGCTCATCAATATAGGCCTGGATTCACCACAGAATAGAACACTATGCATCAGTGACAAAGAATGAGGAAGTGCCCCAATTTCCAAAATGGAAACTTGCCAAGATACATCAGCTGTTGGAGAAAACAATGAATAGAATTTTGTGTAGAATGTGCTACCATTTGTATAAAAATTAAATATAAAAATTACAACACATAATAATGTAGTAATACTAGTAGTCTTAGAATTGTATTAGTTATATATCAGTATAATGTATACTAATGGGTAATAACATTAGCATAATAGTATACTATTGTGTGCATTTGTATGTATATACAGTAGTAATTATGTGTGTATAAAATCTTGCATTATAAATCTCTGGGAAGGAAAAAAATTCTTTTTAAAAATTTATTTGTTTATTTGAAAGGCAAAGTTACATACACACACAGAGAAAGAGATCTTCCATCTGCTGGTCCACTCTCCAATGGCTGTAATGGCTAGGACTGGGCCAGGTTGAAACCAGGAGCCTGAAATTCCATCCAGGTCTCCCACATGAGGGCAGGAGTCCAAGCACTTCAGCCATCTTCTGCTGTTTTCCCAGGCACATTTGCAGGGGGCTGAATGGGAAGTGGAGCAGCCAGGACCCAAACCAACACTTACATGGGATACTAGCATCACAGGTAGCGGCTTTACCCACTGTGCCACGATTCTGGCCCCAGGAAAACAATTCTAATATCAAGAGGTTCTTAATTATACTATTCTATTCAATTATTTGCATTTCCCTTTTGAAAAAATAGTGACAGTGTATGTTGATTACAGAAAATAATTTAAAAATCACTGTTCCAGGCTGCTCCACTTCTGTTCAAGCTTCCTGCTGATGGCCTGGGAAAGCAGTAGAAGATGGCACAGATACTTGGGCCCCTGCACCTACATGAGAGACCCAGAAGAAGCTCCTGACTCCTGGCTTCAGATTGGCTCAGATCTGTTCATTGAGGCCATTTGTGGAATAAACCAGCAGTTGGAAGCTCTCTCTGTCATTCTCTCTCTCTCTCTATCTCTGAAACTCTGACTCTCGAATAGATATATAAATCTTAAAAAAAAAAAAAATGGGTGGCAAATGAGGAAAAGGGTAGGAATGAAACATTTGGCCAAATATCTTTTGAGAGTTTTTGAAACACATGAGTATACAATTTATTCAAAAAATTAATTACACAAAAATTTATTACACAAAATTAATTAATTTTGTTTTAAAATATAGAATTTTATTAAATTATTTTTATATCGTTATTTCATTTAGTTGAAAAGGCAGAGAGCCAGAGAGCTTCTGTCTTCTCATTCACTTCCCAAATGCTTTAGAAATGGGGCCGAAGCTAGAGCCAGGAACACATCCAGTTCCCCCATGTGGGTAGCATTGACCCAAGTACTTGGGCCGTCACCTGCTGCCTCCCATGGTGTGCATTAGCAGGAAGGTGGGCCAGAAGCAGAGCTGAGACTGAACCTAGACACTTCGATATGGGGTGCTATGGTCTCAAGCCGAGCTTTAATTGCTGTGCCAAATGCTTAACCCATAAATATAATTTTTAAAATTAAAACAGTGCAATGAATATTAGGAAGGAGAAGCCTAGGGCCCTACAGGGACAGGGGGATCGAACTTGGTCTGCAGAAGCTGGGGGATATCACTGAGAAAGGAAACTTTAAATTGAGTCTGGAACAATAGACAGGCAAAAGGGTAAATGGGTCAAGAGGGGGCTGTTCAGGAATGAAGAGCCCATGTACAAAAGCCTTAAGCAGGAAAGAACTTCCCATTCAAGACACAGAAACGCACCCAGGATGGCTGGATTGCAGAAAACAAAGGCCTGGGGATGGGAGACATGGTAGCTGAAGACAAAGTGAGGGACACATAGTGCAGACCCTGTTAACAAAGTCTGGACTTTACCCTAAGGGCAGTAGGAAGCCATTGAAGGGGTTTAAGCAGGGAAGTGATTGGATGAAGCTTAATGTTTTGAGTAGATTGCTCTGGAGTCTACCAGGAGAAATGAGTAGAGGAAGCAGGAGTGGATACTGACAACTCGCATAACTGATAGAGCACTTTAGAGAACTGCTTAGTCGTTACTTATAAAGGTAAACCTACTCTATATCCCAGCAGTTTCATTCTTAGGTATTATTCCAAGTTAAATTAAAACATATGTTCACAAAAATATTTTACAAGAATTTTTAAAGCAGCTGAATTCATGGTAGTAAAAATTATGAAAATACCAAATTATGTTTTAAAAATTTATATATTTTCATTTTAGTTGAAAGGCAGACAAAGAGTCTTTCACCTGTTGGTTTACTTCTCAAATGGCTGCAACAGTAAGGGCTGGGCCAGACCAAAGTCTGGGAGCCCAGAACTCAATCCAGGTCTTCTACAGGAGTGGCAGGGACTCAAGTATTTAAGTCATCGCCTGTTGCTTCCCAGGGTGCACATTAGCAGGAAGCTGGATCAGAAGCAACGTGTTTGGGAGTCAAATTATTCTTGGAGTTCAAGTTGGTTCTTTGTCTCACAGGGACAAAAAATTATGATCCAGACAATGAGAGGGAGTAAAAGTAAGGTTTTATTCATGAACAAAGACTCGTGCTAACCAGGAGGGGACCCAAGGGAGGGTTCTGGTAAGTTCTAGATATGAGAGTTTATATAGGGAGTGCCTATTGATTGATCTATCCCTTACATAGTTTCTAGGCATCAGGGTT
Source organism: Oryctolagus cuniculus (assembly GCF_051225735.1). NCBI lineage: Eukaryota > Metazoa > Chordata > Mammalia > Lagomorpha > Leporidae > Oryctolagus > Oryctolagus cuniculus. The sequence goes on from NC_142867.1 coordinate 78,087,555, forward strand.
TCAGGTCAGTTGAGAACCATTTATCTTACATACATTTCAGAAGTGGTCATGATGTCTGATCAGGTTATCTGTCTACTGAGGTCTGGTCTGTCATCAGAGGTCTGAGTTTCCCATCAGTTGAGGAATGTTTATCTTATATATGTTTCAGAATTGGTCATGGTCTCTTATCAGTTGAGAAATGTTATCTTGCTGACCAGAAACAGTTGACAGAGTCATCTCGCTGACTAACTCAGAGAATTCACAGTTGAGAAATGTTGCTGACTGGCCAAAAGTGTATGTGGTTTGGTCTGATGCCAGAACCTGGTTTCTCATAGTTACTTGCGGGTGCAGGACTGTTCCCTATCTCAGGACCCATTGTTTTCCCCTGGTAGTTCTCATACTGCCTCTTCACAAAATCAGGAACTCCAATATGGGATGCAGGGCATCCCAAGTTGCAATGTAGCCACTGTACCAAATGCCCACCCTAATTTTCTACCAAGAGAGGAATGAGTAAGTGAATGATGTGGCACACGTATTTATATCATGGGGTACTATTCAGTAATGAAAAGCAAAGTATATTTGATACACACAAGAACATGGATAATTCTTAACACATGAAGGAAAAAACAGGCACAGATATGTATTATAAGATTCCATTGACATGAACTGAAACTAAAGCCATGAACAGAAAAATATCCATGGTAAGAGAAATCCGAAAGTAGTTGCAAAGAATGTTCTGCGACAATGGAAATGTTTAATGCATTTTGTGTAGCAGTTACACAGTGTATATACTTGCTCAAAACTCATCAAAGTGAATATGGAGTTGTGCTTTTTATTGTCTGCTAAGTATACCTCAACTTTAAAAACAGACACTGAGAAAGACAGGAGGTGATTACAACAATCTAGGAGAAATGTGATGGTAACCCAGGGGCCTATCACTGGGATCAAATAAAATAATGTTCATAAGAGGGCAAACTGTAAAACTGTAGGCACACTGTGAAGCTCTGTGAAAAGTGAGGGCTTAGCTTGACTTAACCCCTACCCAATTCTGGAGGTGATGTAGATTTCCCAAAGGTGCCCCAGAGGCAGTCCCATTTATTTGCAATGAGGAGCTTAGAGTGATTAATCACGATTTTCTTGTTGGTTTGTCACAGTTTGGCAGGAAATGGATCCAATGACTGCTGAGATTCATCAGAATACTTGACCTTGGGGCAAAAAAGGGCGGAGGGACAGGAGCTGTTTTCGCTGGGGGAAATTTTCTACTGAAAATTGGGCTTTCCCAAACAAAAAATGCATTCAGCTGCTGGGCTTGAGTCTTGAATTTTTTCTTTTCTTTTTTTGAACAATTAGGGTTTGCAGGATATAGCAAAAAGGAAACAGACTGTCAGATCCTGAGTCAAGGAGCATAACGATCAATGACACGGCCACCCAGCAATGGTGCAGAAGAGTTCGCTGGGAGCTGAGTGTGTGGGAAATATACATGGGCTGCTTGCAAGAGTCTGCTTCTGAGTGCAGACAGGTTTGGAGAAACAGCTGCATGGAAATCAGTCAAAAGCCATCTGAATTAACAGGTCACTCATCATTTAACTTTTTCATGCACTTTCCAACATGAATTAATCTCTAGTAATTTGCTTTAATTTATGTTGCTTTTGTTTTCTCATAACCACTTTGCATGAGTAGACACAGCTGGATCTTCCCTATCCACACCGGTGGACATTAAAAAGCCCAGGCGCTGTACTTGGGCCCTTTGCCCATGAGTAAGAGACTTTGCTGGACAAGGCAGGGCCCTAGATTCCATGACCTCCTCTTTTAAGTTTCAGTAATCATTTGTTGTATTTTTATTATCTGGTTTCTCTCATTCAGTCTCTCTTTGTAAGAGCTGATGACTGTTGTAGTGGCTTCTTTCAGTGTGAAGTAGGACCCACTCTTTCACTTCAAAAGTGAACAAGCTTGGGGGCCAGCATTGTGGCATGGCAGGTAAAGCTGCCGCCTGCAGTGCCAACATCCCATATGGGTGCCAGTTCAAGTCCTGGCTTCTCCACTTCCAATCGAGCTCTCTGCTATGGCCTGGGACAGGAGTAGAAGATGGCCCAAGTCCTTGGGCCTCTGCACCCCCGTGGGAAACCCGGAAGGAGCTCCTGGTTCCTGGCTTCAGATTGGCCCAGCTCCAGCTGTTGCAGCTATTTGGGGAGAGACCAGTGGATGGAAAACCTCTCTCTCTCTCACTCTCTCTCTCTCTCTCTCTCTCTTTGAAACTCTGCCTTTCAAACAAACAAATAAATAAATATTTAAAAAAAGTGAACAGGCTCACACTCTTGCACTCCCTCACACTTACACACACACAGTCACATACACGCACACATTCATCCCTGGACCTATCCCACTCTGAAGATGGGCAACTGACTTGGACTCAGCCCACCAGGTGGTCTTCCCTTGAACCATGAATCTCTGGGGAGCAATACAAGAACATAGAGGTGTACGTGATTATGAATGGAAACAGCCAGAAGTAATCTGTTCAAAGAATGGTATGCTGGCTAGCTGACCAAATGACTCCTCCCAAGGCACTTTGGCTCTCCCCTAATTTCTGCTATTTTTCTAAGCTTAATTCTCTTCTGTCCAATAAATTCCCTTCGATTAAAGTTACCTAAAGCCTGTTGTCATTGCTGACACCCAAGATGGCACACAATCATGAAATAGTGATTTCATTTCCTTTGCAGCCTTTGAAGAAATGCTCTCAAGCAGTATCTCTGGCCCTCAGATCTAAGACTTTCCTTTGATGATAATGGAAAGACACCTGAGTGAATGGGAGTGTGAATGAGGTTAGAAGAGAAGAAAAGAGGAAGGGAGAGAGAAAGTGCCACATATTTCACATCTACTAGGTTCTTTTTTTTAACTTTTATTTAATGAATATAGATTTCCAAAGTACAGCTTATGGATTACATTGGCTCCCCCCCTCCAATGACTTCCCTCCCACCCGCAACCCTCCCCTTTCCCGCTCCCTCTCCCCTTCCATTCATATCAAGATTCATTTTCAATTTTCTATATATACAGAAGATCAGTTTAGTATACATTAAGTAAAGATTTCAACAGTTTGCACCCACATAGAAACACAAAGTGAAAAATACTGTTTGAGTACTTGTTATTCACATCTACTAGGCTCTAGGACAAGATACAGCCTGGAGCAACACAGGCTGAGGCTTCAACAGATACCAAGCCAGCTCTGCCCTTTCCACTACAATCAGCTTCTGAGACAATGGTGGGCAAACCATGTGCTGCGCTTTCTTTTCATGCTTTGATTTCAATGTTGGATCCATGATTTGGAATGGGTCCACCTGAGCCTAAAGATGCACTGAGATGATTGGATTAATTATGTGTTTGTTTATTTTAAAAACACAAGGTAGAATACTTTCCCAGGCCCATGAAATAGAGAGCTGGAGGCACACCGAAGCCTGTTTTGATTTAAGTGAAATAGATCCAGTTTGAGTGTAAATTCAAGACTGTGTTTGCTTGTGTCACACTCTATTTTTCAAATTACTTTCATATGTCCCATTTCATTAATTTTCCCCACTTTTGGGTGGGAAAACTGAGGCATGGGACTTGGAATGGCATGTTCGTGTTCTCAGGGTAAATCACCATCAGACACAGGATTGCAACCCATCACATTTCATCGTGCCCCACTGCTGCTTTCAGGGCACATGAATTATTATTGTACCAACTCAGCTTAACCAGGTCACTTGGACTGGTTCACTCTGCTGATCTGATGCAGCTCCTAGAATTATTCCAATAAACATTAGTTCCACGTCTCCTTCCAAATGTATTGAGTACAGATTTTTTTTTTCTGCGTTCCATCCTTCCTCCCTCTTCATTCCTCCCTTCCTTTCTCTATTAATCTCTTTCTTTTCCTTCCTCCTCTCCACTCCTCCCCTAACCCACAAAAACTTTTGTTTGTCTTACATAGGGTATCATGTGACAGAATGGCTGAAATAGAAGCACTTTTTACACTCCTGGAAGCAGAATATTTTCTTATGGATTTTGTTATTGTTTGGATTGTTTTGCCAGTGTGCTGGAAAAAGACTCGGAGGTCCCCTTATCTCAGGCCAGCTATAGGATGCCTTCAAGTTTTTGTTTTTGTTTCCAGGCTGGTTCCTTACAAATGCGTTCAGAAGGTCAGTCCCAGGTCCCCAAGATAGTGGTGGGTAATCCATCACAGCCGGACATCAGCCTCACAGCAGATAATCTCCTGAATGGGAGGATTCGGGAAGGTGAAAGGGGAGTCTGCACTGTGCCAGCCTGGTGTGCTCAGCAAAGGTGGCTGCGGATTGCCTTTTCTGGAAGTTCACTGGAACAGCCACAGGTATTGCCGGCTTCAGTAGCTACGGTTCTCTTCTAGTTTCTACCTCAAACATAAAAAAATATCAGCATCTATAAAAGGCTCAATCATTTCCCAGATCATCTGATAACTGCAGCTCAGCAAGCAATAAAGACTATTTTTAACACTCCAAGGTCTGGGTCCACACAGGGCCCCTCAGCAATAACCAATCCCTTTAAAACTAGCAGAGAAATCCCGGTCCTGGCTTTGCCAAGGACAAGCTTTTGTAAGCTTGATTGAGGCATCTAACTTTTCTAGGCCTCAGTTTCCTCAGCAACAAAATGATGAACTAGTTTCTTCTTTCAAAAAAAGCATCTTCTTTGTGACAAGCCTTGTGATAGGAACTGAAAAAAAAAATTTAAACACACACAGTGCCTGTCTCAAGGGGTCTCAAAGTTTAATGGAGGAAAATAATGATAATATAATACATTTATTATTTTAATTTGAATTAGTTTCTAACAGATTCAATGTGATTTGTAAATACAATTCTAAGAACATAATGATATTCCTTTCTTCACTCCCTCCTTCTCTATCCATCTCCTTTCCACCCTCCTTCCTTTTCCCTTTGTCATTTTTTTAGTTTTTGAGAGAGCATATTTTAAATTTACATTACAGGGCCGGCGCCATGGCTCACTTGGCTAATCTTCTGCCTGCAGCACTGGCATCCCATATGGGTGCCGAGTTCTAGTCTCGGCTGCCTCTCTTTCAGCCCAGCTCTCTGCTGTGGCCCGGGAGGGCAGTGGAGGATGGCCTAAGTGCTTGGGCCCCTGCACCCGCATGGGAGACCAGGAGGAAGCACCTGGCTCCTGGCTTCAGATCGGCGTAGCTCCGGCCATAGCAGCCATTTTGGGGGTAAACCAATGGAAGGAAGAGCTTTCTCTCTGTCTCTCTCTCTCACTGTCTAACTCTGTCAAATAAATAAATAAAAAAATTTACATTACAGTGAAAAGGCTTAATAATGTCATTGAACAAACAATTTAACAAGTAAAAAGCAAAAGTTTCCTAGTTTAGTGGGAATAGAGACAACAGCTATAGACAATTATTGAATGAAAAATGACCATTTCACCCATATACAGTAAATCAGTAAATTTTAAAGTAATCACAGATCATTTAAACTAGAGTAGTATAACATTCTTAAACATTGGTTTGACAGAGATATAAAACAAAATTTTACAAAACTATAATTGCAGCAATACTGATACACAATTTTTTTCTTTCTTTTTTGTTTATTTTAAGAGGCAAAGTCCCTTTTTTTAAAAAAATTTTATTTATTTATTTATTTGAAAGTCAGAGATACACAGAAAGAGGAAAGGCAGAGAGAGAGAGAGAGAGAGAGAGAGGTCTTCCATCTGCTGGTTCACTCCCCAATTAGCCTCAATGGCTGGAGCTGCACCAATCTGAAGCCAGGAGCCAGGAGCTTCCTCTGGGTTTCCCACGTGGGTGCAGGGTCCCAAAGACTTGGGCCATCTTCTACTGCTTTCCTAGGACACAGCAGAGAGCTGGATCAGAAGTGGAGCAGCTGGGTCTTGAACCCCATATGGTGCTGGTGCTTCAGGCAGGCCAGGGCGTTAACCCACTGTGCCACAGTGCTGGCCCCTTTTTTGTTTAATTTTTTAAATGTTAACTCCCATATATAAAGGAAAGCATGCAGTATTTGCGTTTATGGATCTGGTTTATTTCGCTCAACATGATGTCCTCCAATTGCATCCATTTTGCTGCAAATGGTGAAATTTCATTCCTTTTTATAGTTGAATAATATTCAATTGTGTATAAATACCACTTTTTTAAAATCCATTCACTTGATTATGGTTGGTCCAAATTTTGGTTATTGTGAACAGTGCTGCTATAACCATGGCGGTGCAGGTATCTCTTTGGTACAATGTATTCATGTCTTTTGGGTATATACTCAATAGTGGGTATATACACACTGGATCATATGGCAAGTCTATTTCTAGGTTTTTAAGAAATCTTGGGGCCTGTATTGCAGCAGAGCAGGTTAAGCATCTACTTGCGATACTTGAATCCCATACGGGTGCTGGTTCGAGTCCCGACTGCTTCACTTACAATCCAGTTCCTTGCTTATGTGCCTGAGAAAGCAGCAGAAGATGGTTCAAGTGCTTGGGGCCCTGAATCCACATGGGAGATCTGGAAGAAGCTCCAGGCTCCTGGCTTTGGCCTGGCCTAGACCTGGCCCAGTCCTGGCCATTGTGGCCATTTTGGGAGTGAATGAGAGATCAGTCTCTCTGTCTCTCCCTCTCTCTCTCTAACTCTGATTTTCAAATAAATAAATAAATCTGTAAAAACAATTTCCAGTTGTTTTCCATAGTACATTCCCACCAACAGGGTATATAAATGTTCCGATTTCGCCACATCTTTGCCAGCATCTGTTACTGTGTTTTGAATTTTAGCCATTTTGACTGGGATAGGTGATATCTCATTGTGGTTTTGGTTTGCATTTCCTTGATGGCTAGTGATGTTGAGCATTTTTTAATATATTTGGTGGCCATTTGTATTTCTTCTTTTGAGAACTGTCTACTGAAGTCCTTTGCCCATTGCTCAACTGGATTGGTTGTTCTTTCTTTGTTGAGTTTTCAAAGCTACTAATATGTTTGGATATTAATCCTTTGTCAGATGTGTGGTTTGCAAATATTTTTTCCTATTATGTTGGATGTCTCGTCAGTCTATTGTTTCCTTTGTTGTGCAAAAGCTTCTGAATTTGATTCCATTTGTTTAGTTTTGCTTTTGTTGCCTGTGTTTTAGAGGTCTTGTCCAAGAAGTTGTCCTCTACACCAATGTCTTAGAGTGTTTTTCCTACATTGTTTTCCAGTAACTTCATAGTCTCAGGTCTTAAATTGAGGTCTTTGATACATCTTGAGTTGATTTTTGTATATGGTGAGAGGTACGGATCTAACTTCATTCTTCTACATCCACTTTTGCCAGCAACATTTGTTGAAGAGATTATACTTACTCTGCTTTATGGTCTGAGCACTTTTGTCAAAACATCAGTTGCCTGTATGTATGAGGATTAATTTCTGGTCTTTCTATTCTGTTCTATCGATCTATGTATCAGTTTTTATGCCAATACTAATTTTAATTACTCTTTTAATTACTATAGCTTTTTATAACCATGGTGGTCCAGGTATCTCTTTGGTACAATGTATTCATGTCTTTTGGGTTTATACTCAATAGTGGGTATGTACCCACTGGATCATATGGCAAGTCTATTTCTATAGCTTTGTAGTCTATAGCTTTGTAGTATGCTTTGAAATCAGGTATTGTGAAGCCTCCAGCTTGGTTTTTCTTTCTTTTGTTCAGGATCACTTTGACTATTCGGAGTCTTCTGTGATTGCATATGAATTTTACTATTTTTTTCTGTAAAGAATACCATTAGTATTTTTATAGGGATTGCATTGAATCTGTATATTGCTGTAGGTAGTATAGACATTTTAATGATACTGATTCTTCAGACCCATGAGGAAGGACTATCTTTCCATTTTTTTTGTGTGTTCTTGATGATTTCTATCATCAATTTTTGATAATTTTCATTGTAGAGATCTTTCACTTCTTTAGTTAAATTTATTCCTAAATATTTGACTTTTTTGTGTGGCTGTTGTGAACAGGATTTCTTTCTTGATTTCTCTTTCTGTGAGTTCATCACCAGCATACAAAAAAGCTACTGTTTTTTGTATGCTTATTTTATAACTGGAACTTTACTGAATTGGTTTATCAGTTTTAACAGATTTTTGGTGGAGTTTTTAAGTTTTTCCACATAAAACATCATGTCATCTGCAAACATGGATAATTTGACTTTTTCTTTTCCAATTTTGATGCTCTTTATTTCTTTTTCCTCCCTAACTGCTCTCTCTGAAATTTCCAGTACTATATTGAATAAGAGGGGTGAAAGTAGACATCCTTGTCTTGTTCCAGATCTGAGGGAAAATTCTTTCAGCTTTTCCCCATTCAGTATGATACTGGCTGTTGGTTTGTGATACACAGCCTTTATAATTTTGAGTAATGTTCTTTTTATACCTAACTTATAAAGGGTTTTCATCATGAAGGGGTCTTGAATCTTATGAAATGCTTTCTCTGCATCTATTGAGAATACCATGTGATTTTTGTTCTTCATTCTATTAATGTGGTTTATGACATGTATTGATTTGCAAATGTTGAACCACCCTTGCATTTCTGGAATAAATCCCACTTGATCAGGATGTGTGATCTTTTTATGTAGTTTTAGATTTGATTCCCCAGTATTTTGTTGAGAATTTTACATCTATGTTCATTAAGGATATAGGTTTTTGTGTTGTGTCTTTGGTTTTGGTATCAAAGTGATGCTGGCATCATGAAAAGAGTTTGGCAGAGTTCCATCCTGTTCAATATTTTGGAATAGTTTAAAGATCATTGGAGTTACTATCTCTTTGAATGTTTTGTAGAATTCAGTAGTAAAACCATAAGGTCCCAGACATTTTCTTGATGGAAAACTTTTGATTACAGTTTTAATCCCATTGCTTGTTTTAGATCTGTTTAGGCTGTCTACATCTTCTTGATTTAATCTTGGTAGGTTATATGGATCCAGGAATTTATCCATTTCTTTGTGGTTTTTCAGTTTATTAGCATATAATTCTTCATAGTAGTTTCTTATGATCCTTTGGATTTCAGTGCTGTCAGTTGTAATGTCTCCTTTTTTATCCCTAATTTTATTTATTTTCTTTTTCTCTTTTTTAGTCTGGCTAGAGGTTTATTTTGCTTATATTCTAAAATAATCAACGTTTTCTTTTGTTGATCTTTTGTATTATTTTTTAGTTTCAATTTCATTTCTTTCTGCTCTGATCCTTATTATTTCTTGCCCCTGCTGACTTGAGGTTTAGTTTGTTCTTGTTTTTCTAAGTCTTCATGATGCATCATTAGATCTTTGAGACATTTAATTTTCAATGTAATTAATGCTATAAACTCTCCTCATAACACTGCTTTTGCTATACCCCACAGGTTTTGATATATTCCATTTTCATTTTAATTTATTTCAATAAAGATTTTGATTTTCATTTTAATTTCATCAGTGACCCATTGATCACTCAGTAGCATGTTCTTTAATTTCCAAGCATTTATGAGTGTTCTATTGTTCTTCTTATTGTTGATTTCTAGTTTTATTCCTTTAAGGTCTGCAAAGATACCTGGTATGATGTCAATCTTTTTGAATTTGCTGAGACTTGATTTGTGGCCTAATATGTGGTCTATCCTAGAAAATGTTCCATGTGCTGATGAGAAGAATGTGCATTCTGTAGCTGTTGGGTAAAACGTCCTGTAAATGTCTGTTACATCCATTTGCTCCATAGTGTGTTCCAACTCCAATGTGTCTTTATTGATTTTTTGTCTAGATGATCTATTGATGACAGTGGGGTGTTGACATCACCCACTATTATTGCACTGGAGTCTATCTCTCCCTTAAGGGCTAATAGTATTTTCTGTATATATCTAGGTGGTCTTGTGTTGGGTGTTTATATATTTATGATTGTTATGTCTTCTTGCTGAATCAAAATACATCAAAAATATCAAAATATAATTTTATCAAAATATAATGTCCTTTATCTCTTTTAACAGTTTTTTATTTAAAGCCTGTTTGATTTAAAGTCAGGATAGCTACGTTTGCTCACTTATGGTTTCCATTTGCCTGATATATTTTTTTTCCAATCCTTCACTTTCAGTTTGGGTGTATCTGTGTTTGTGAAATGAGTTTCCTACAGGTAGCATAGAGTGGTGTCATGGTTTTTTTTTTATTCATTCAGCCAACCTAAGACTTTTGGTTGGTGAATTTAACCCATTTACATTCAAGGTTAATATTGATAGATAAGAATTAAGACCTGCCATTTTGTTGACTGGAAAATGATTCTGCCTGCTCTGTTAGTGAATTTGGTAGAGTCATGTGCTTTCATGACATGTTTTCTGGTGGTGACAAATTCTCAGCTTTCGCTTATCTGGAAAATAATTTATTTCTCTGCACTTTTAAAGGATAGCTTCACTGGGTATAATATTCTTAGTTGGAAGTCTTTTTATTTTAAGACCTTGAATATAACATCCTACTCTCTTACGGCCTATAGAGTTTCTGCTAAGAAGTCCGATGTTAATCTTAGTGGATTTACTTTATATGTAACTTGTCACTTTTCTCTTACTGTCTTTAGGATTCTTTCCTTGCCTTTAACTTTTGACAATTTGATGACAATATGCCTTGGAGAAGACTGTTTTGGTTGAGTCTGCTTGGAGTTCTTTGAGTTTCTTGTATCTGGATGTCCATGTCTCTTTCAAGACCTGGGAAATTTTCAACTAGTATTTCATTTAACAGATTCTCAATGCCTTTTTCCTTTTGCTCTCCTACAGGAATACCTGTAATATGAATATTTGCTTGTTTAATGGTATCCCATATTTCTTCCTTCTCTTTAATTCTTTTCTCTTTAGTTTTATCTGATTGGGTTATTTCAAAATTCTCACCCTCAAGGTCAGAAATTCTTTCCTCCACTTGGTCTATTCTACTGGTAAAGCTTAAACTCTCAATTGTAGTTTTTATTCCACTGATTGAAGATTTCATCTCTAAAATTTTTATTTGATTCTTCTCAATGAGATCTATCTCCTTAGTAATATTTTCATTCATGTCACCCATTGATTTCTTCATTTCTTTAATCAGTCTATCTGTATTCTCTTGCATTTTATTGAGTTCCCTTACAATCATTATTTTGAGTTCTATATCTGTCATTTTATAGATTTCCTTCAGTTCGGGATCTAATTATGGAGGGGCATTGTGTTCTTTTGGGGACATCAAGCTATTTTGCTTCTTCAAATCTCCTATGCCCCTGCATTGACATCTGGTGTACTTGCCCCTTTTTCTTTATGGAGTAGGCTTTATTGTAAGAGTTTATGGGTTAGCTGGACTGCAGCATACCACTTGACTTGTTGCTTTAACTATGGTTCTAGGTGAGCCCAGGAGTATAGTCTCTGAGTGATTTCTTTTGTCTTAATCAATGTCAGCCGGGTCTATAAGTGACACAGTGAACTAGCCTGCTGCAGTTCATAGGGATAGAAGTGTGGCTTTGAGGTGAATAAGGGTTTCCTCGGGTGTGCATCTTCCATCCACAGAGAATTCAGTGCCAGTCTTTCCGGTGAATGCAATAGCCAGGGCCTTGTTCTTGGAGCTGAGGGAGACGGAGGTGGCTGCTCTCTTGTCCTACTGCCAAGCCTGAGTGATGCCAGGGCTTGTGGCACCAATTGCTGTGGCTCTAGGACTGTGTGATATAGATGGACACTGATAATACAGTACTTTAGGTGCTATAAAAGTACTATTGTAAAGTGCTATAGAAGGACAAAGGCAGAAATAACTATGCCTTGTAGCTTATCTCTTGTCCCCTCAGCTGTAAAAGGCTATGGTTATGGCTTTTTTCTTTTATTCATTTTGTGTTTTTCTATTTTCACACTAATTTATTTTGTTGTCTCCTGACTAGTTTTTAAATCATTGTTTCCATTGTCAACCATTACCAGGGAGGGAGGGAGGGAAGAAAGGAGTGGGAGGGAGGGAAGTGTGGGGAGGGAGAGAGGGAGAGAGAGGGAATCTGCTTGTTCACTCCCCAGTTGATCTTCGGCTGGGTCAAGCTGAAGTCAGGAGCCAGGAACCACACTCGGTCTCCCATGTGAGTGACAGGAACCCAAGTACTTGATGCATCATCTGCTGCCTCGCTGTCACATTAGCAGAAACTTAGATAGGAAATGTAGAGTAGCTGGTACTAGAATCAGGAACCTAGGAAGAGACAGTCCCAAACAGCAGCCTAACCCAGGGTGCTATAAAGTCACCCAAAAAATATCTAACTTTAAAACTTGCTGGGCAGTTGACAGTGTATGAGTGACAGATGTTGTGGTATAGCAGGTTAAAGTGCCACTTGGGATGATCATATCCTATACTGGAGTGCCTGGGATTGAGTTCCACCTCTGTTTCCTTTCCAGCTTCCTGCTAACATGCCTGGAAGGCTGCAAATGATGGCTCAGGTACTTGGGTTCCTGTTATCCACATGGGAGACCTGGGTAGAATTCCTGGCTCCTGGTTTCCACCTAAGCCAACCCCAGCTGTTCCAGGCATTTGGAGAATAAACCAGTGGATGGGAGATTTGTCTCTCTCTCCTCTCTCTGTGACTCAGCCTTTTTAATAAATAAATTTTTAAAAAAGAAAGATATTATGATCATGGTTTTGATATAAGAACACTGAAGCCTGGAGAGATTAAGTAACCTACCCAAGCTCACCCAGCTAGGAACTTACAGAACTGGGATCTGAACCCCCAACCATCAATTCCAAAGCTTGTGATCATTACACAACATGGTGGAATTCAGGTATATGTAGCCACTCAGGATCAGCAACATAATTTACAGGGCCAGATGTGAAATAAAAACATGGGGCCCTAGGGCTGGCACTGTGGTGCAGTGGGTTAATACCCTGCCTGTGGTGCCAGCATCCCATAAGGGCGCTGGTTCTAGTCCCAGCTGCTTATCTTCCAATCCAGCTCTCTGCTGTGTCCTGGGAAAGCAGTAGAAGATGGCCCAAGTCCTTGGCCCCTGTACCCACATGGGAGACCAGGAAGAAGCACCTGGCTCCTGGCTTCGGATAGGTGCAGCTTCGGCTGTTACGGCCATTGGGGAGTGAACCAACGGAAGGAAGCCTTTCTCTCTGTCTCTCCCTCTCACTGTAACTCTACCTCTCAAATAAATAAATAAAATCTTTAAAAAAATAAAAACATGGGTCCCTTTGTTTAAGCATTATTCAGAATTTCAGCATCAGATAATTAGACAAAACCCAGAGTCCTGAATGACTACCCAGGATGCACACCCCTGAAGCCAGCTCTGCCAGCCACAATTCATGATGCAAAAGGCATCTCCCACCAAAGAGGAACCACTTCAGAGCATCTGCAGGTCAGGCCATGATGGCAGAACTTTTCAGCAATCATGCTGGGCACTTAGGTTTCCACTGCTCCCCAGAAGGTTCAGAGCAGATCACGTGGACAGAACTTGAGGGCTTTGTGCGGTGGGCGGGGTGGGGGTGGGAAGCATCAATGTCACACAAAGAGAACGTGTCCAAAAGTCTCTTTTAAAAATAAATAAATAAAATTTATTTGCTTTATTTGAAAGGCAGAGTTACAGAGAGAGGAGAAACAGAGAGAGATCTCTTCTATCAACTGGTTCACTCCCAAGATGGTCACAACAGCCAAAGCTGGGTCAGGCTGAAGCCAGGAGCTAGGACCTTCTTCCAGGTCTCCCATATGGGTGCAGGGGCCCAAAGACTTGAGCCATCTCCCACTACTTTCCCAGGTGCATTAGCAGAGAGTGAACCAAAGTGGAGCAGTGGGGAACCAAACCGGTGTCCATATGAAATGCTGGCATCACAGGCAGCAGCTGAATCTGCTAAACCACAATACGGGGCATCCCCAAAACCTTTTCTTTTCAAACAACAGAGAAGGGCCTATAGGTATCCCCTAATGAAGGACAGCAGGAGGAAAGAACAAGGACTTTCTGTCTGTTGGATTATATACCTTTCCCGAGGTATACAAGAGGCTGCTAAATAAGCACTACTCACCCGGTAGAGATTAAATAAAGATCACTGATTCTCAATCACTGGTATTTCGTTTTCTTAGATCACAGACTCCTTCTAAGAAAGGTACAGACCACATCCCCTGGACACATGTACACATAAGATGCTTTGCATACATCTGTAGACTCCCTGCCATGACCCTAGATTTTTTTAAAGCCCTGTTTCAGATTATGGCTTCCCGAGTTAGATTCGCACAACATTAGAATCAGACAGAAATACACAGATTACTTTGTGTGAGACCTCTTTATTCCTCAGGGAGTGAAAGCTGAGACCATTTAGGAAAATAAATAGTTCTGCACATTTTCAAAACTCAGTCTCCTGGGGCCGGTACTGCGGCATAGTGAGTTAAGCCTCTGCCTGTGGCACCAGCATTCCATATGCTCACCAGTTCTATACCCACTGCTCCTTTTTCAATCCAGCTCTCTGCTTATGGCCTGGGAAAGCAGTAGAAGAAGGCCCAAGTGCTTGGGCCCCTGCACTTGCGTGGGAGACCTAGAAGTATCTCCTGGCTGCTGATTTTGGACCAATCGGCTCAGCTCCGGCCGTTGCGGCCATTTGGGGAGGGAACCAGCAGATGAAAGATCTCTCTCTGTCTCTCCCTCTGTTTGTAACTCTGCCTGTCAAATAAATAAATAAATCTTTAAAAAATAATAATCAAATAAAAAATCAGGAAAAACACACATTATAAAAAAAAATCAGTCTCCTGATTGCCAACTCTACCCTTGAATTAGTTGCTCTACTCCTAATTTACTCCTATCAAAACCTTATAGCCAAGAGGAACAATCTAATACCACACGTGGCTGATACCACAGCATTGGCAAACATCTGTTGGGAATCTGGACAAGACAGGGTGTTAGGCACAAGGACAGTTGTGCCTGTGTCCCTGGAAGCTCAGAGTCATCTAGAAGAGAAACGCAGAAACCAGAAAGTGTAATATGACATGTGCAGTTATGGATGCTTGAACTAGGTTCAGAGGTGACCTAAAGGAAGCCATGGTGCTCTGCTTGGACAGATGATGAGAGGCTCCCAAGAAGATGAAGCGTCTACACTGGGACAGGAAGAACGAGCAGAAGGGACATGGAGGAGAGGAGTCTTCTGGTGAGGGAACTAGCATGTGCAAGGGCAGAGCAGGGCAGAGCAGCACAAGGACAGAAAGATCTGGAAGTGGCTGGATTGCCCAGAGCCTAAGGCATGTCTGAGGGGCTGGAAAAGAGGGGAAGAGTCAGGTGATGGATTTCTGGGTCATGATGCCAAGGAAGAACATCGGTGCAATGGACAGAGGAGTCCTACTGTCCCAGACTCTCAGGCTTTTGCAGGGCAGGGGTGGGGGTCAGACAGCCACTCTGAGATCTCATAGCACTTTCTCTCTCTCTCTCTCTCTCTCTCTCTCTCTCTCTCAGATTTATTTATTTATTTGAAAGTCAGAGTTACACACAGAGAGAAAGAGATGCAGAGAGAGAGAGGAGAGAGAGGTCCTCCATCTGCTGGTTCACTCTCCAACTGGCCACAATGGCTGGAGTTGTGCCAATCCAATGCCAGGAGCCAGGAGCTTCTTCTGGGTCTCCCATATGGGAGCAGTTCTCTCTTTAAAAATCAGTGGCTGCCAAGCTCTGGGGAACACAAAAAGGCCCTGTAAAGCCTTCAGCAACAACAGGCAGGCAGCCTGAAATACATCTCTAAGCCATCAGTGAGACAGGGCCACTAAAACAGGACCACACAAATGGGAAGAGGCCTCAAAAAAAATGACTCTCCTGATATATTGGTGTTTCCTCCATGGGCCTTCCCTTTTTCTTCACTCACTCTTAAAATCGAGCCAGTTTAGTCCTAGGAGGTGAGCTGACTCGGAGGAAGCATTAATCAAGAGAAAGGAACATCGCCAGAAATGCATAGGGTTTCTAGGCACTAGGGATACTCAAGGACTGTGTTTTCTCTCAAGCTAAGGCATACATAAAACAAACCCCACTGCAGCGTTGAGTCAGCATCCGCCCTGCAGCCGTTCTGCCCCTATTTACCACTAGGTGTCATGAGAACTCTGTTTTAAAGGAAAACCTTCAAAAAATGCAGATTTCAAGATAACAATTTTCAATAGTATTCAGTAAAAAAATTTTTTTCTCAGTAAAAAATATATTTTTAATAGTTGTTAAAATTGCAAAAATTCACAACTTACCTCCTGAATAGCATATCTCTTGAGGATTACCACAATTACAATTCCTCAAACTATTTGCAAATACGATGGGTCCTGCAGGATCCCAACAAATAGATTTTTGTTAAAATATCCCTGTAAGTGTACATCTTGCAGGAAATTCCTTTGCGTTTACACTATTTATTTAATAGAAATAATCTCTGCGATTATTTGCATTTATTTCTGAAGGAGGATGTTTTCCCTTCCTCAGAATAAGTTCAGGAAATGGGTGAAATGTTCAGGAAGTTAGCTAAATGTTGATGTAAATCCAAAAGGAAGGTCTGTTGTTTAAAAAGGGGAGGGGGCACCAAAACCAGCTAGGAAGTGGCTTTCTCGTTCACTTATGGAAAATGTTATACAGAACCTCTGGTTTAAAAGGAAGAGGACTGGGAGAAAGGTGCACACACGTGATATCTTTTTCCGTGGAATCCAGACTTTTTCTGATAACAGCAGCGGGTGAAGAAAATTGTGTCAAGAAAGGAAATCTAGATGGGACACACGAGTGGGGTTGGGTTTGTCCTCGACGAAGCCTTCACTATGGAATTTGTGTTTTCTACGGACTTTGTAGCAGCTACTCTGGAAAGTCAGTTGAGATAGGATACTGTTTGTGCCGGGGAGCTGGTGGGGCCTCTTAGCACTACATAAACAACTAACTGCTAGCCTCCCCTCACAGCAACCCTGTTCCTTCCAGCCACTAACAAATGGCGTCAAGCCGACCTGCTCTCTGCAAGGGAGAGAGTCTCGGGCAGAGAAACTGTAGATCCCAGGGCCAGTTGGTCAGTGTTGCAATCCGCGGTGGCCCGTTGGCGTTATTGCTCTCTGGCTAGTCATGTAGACTAGGTTTTCTGTATCAGGTGTACAGAGCAAACAGGAACTCCTTGCCTCGGAAGCACTGGCCTTTTAGAAACACAGATTCGGCTCATTGAGCAGAGCACAGAGGAGGATCTCGTGTAGTCAGTTGTGGTTCCTGTAAAAGTCACCCCCTTCTTTCTGAACCTCTACTACGGCCTTCATGTGCGCCTTCATGGTTTCCCATCCAAACTGATCTTCCTGCCTCCTGCTTGCCTTCTCTCCAGCCCACAGGCCACACAGCTGCCCAAGCAAAACCCAAAAAACCACACTGGTAAAAACATCAATCTGGACACGAGCTTTACTCTCCTTGCAGATTTTTGCAGACTTTTGCCAACTCTCCTGGGCCCGGCGCAGGAGACAATACAACCTCCAAGGCCTTGCCGAACTTGACCTCAGCCCACTTTCCCTCCCACTCAAGAATCGCAGGCTCCAGTTACACTAAACGACCGGCTGCCCTACACCTCCCTCCGGGCAACTCACAGCCAAGTTTTTGTGCACACATGTGTCCTCTCACTTCGGGTAAATGAGGGCTGACCATGCACTTCTTTTCGCTTGCAGTTTCTGTGGATTTCTAGAACTGTGACTTGATAGGAGCAGGAGAAGAAGGTTCAGATGGCACAAGGCAAGCACACCTACATAAACGACCTACTGGATGCAAACAGAAATCAACACATGTGCCTAGGAAAGTCATTCAGATGGAGAGGGCTGCCTGGGTCTGATGGTTAAATGCCTCTGAGGTCACCTCATGAGTACGTCTTAATTGTTTTACATATTGAATTCACAGAATAGTTCTGACTGGCAGACCAAGGCTGCAGACTCATGGTTCCTGGGATTCACACGTCTCTCCTTCCTTCTTCCCTGTGTCCTCCTCACACACTCACACGAGACACACGTGTCCTTTTGGGGTCAACTGGGGAGATGTCAACAGCTTAGGAGTTGTTTTCCCATTATGCTTGGTATGCAGAAGCTGTCCTATCTGAGCTAAACCAACAAGGCCCAGGGACTTGGGCTGGGAAGTCACATAGTGTGGCAGCACTGGTAGCACTGACTCTTTGGGGAGGCGGTGGGAATGGAGGAAGGGGAACAAATTGCGAGGCGACTTCTGATGGAAAGGCAATGACTTCCCCATCTCAGTGTCCCCTCCTGTGCCTCCCCAGGACCAAGGTCAACACATGATGGACCCTCGTCCAGCTCTTCAACAATATTTACTAAGCAGGAGAGGATTTGTTTTTCCAGGTTTAGAGTTTTAAGCTTGTTAATAACAGCCAAATTCTTTCTCCATTTGTCATCCGCACTTTGAGCTCTCGGTTGGACTTTGTCTTTCATGGTTTTTTATAAATCACTCCCTTTCCCCAGCCCACTCCAGTGCTCAACATACAGCGGACTCAAGACAAGTATCTTTGGGAGGTAGGAGATAAAAGGGGACGGGAGACAACTCACACTAAGCCACGCGAGAGGGAGACGACTGTTCTCTAGCACATCCTTGAGGCTACAGAACATTCTCCGAGGAAAGTTCTCCCATTGTCAGTGTTGGTTCCCTTCCTCTGCTGGCCACATCTGTCACTAAAGCCCCTAAGTGTCTCCACCTAACAAGGTAACACTTCATCCCACCTTCATCCTTTCCTCCTCCCTTCTTCTCTACCGCTCTCTCTTCCACGCTTCCTCTCTCCCTTCCTGCCTTCCTGAAGCTGGCACTCCGTGCGGGGCTCCGAAGGCTCACAGATGGGCAACTCTGTGTGCTTAGGGTCATGCTCGGGGAGCTGTCTAGTGTGGCAATGGAAGCACGCACAGACCGTAGCAGTGCAGTGAAGGCTGCCAGAGGTGAGAGCACAGAGCTTTCAATTTCCTATGAGGAGTGGCAAGCAGGAGGTCAGGGAAGTGTTCCCAGAAGAGATACACAGGCCTTTCATGATCATGATCATGCAGGAGGAACACACATAACCTACCTGAAAAAAAGGGGAAAACGCATTCCAGGCAAAGCACGAAAAATGCAAAACCGAGGGGGTGAGAGGAAAATGATGAACTAGAAACACAGAAAACTGTGACTTATCAATTCCATCTCATTGCTTTATATTCTACCCATTTACTTCATATTGAGTGAAATGCTGCAATCCCCAGGAATTTTAGGAAATTTAGAAAACCAGTCATTTAATCTCTTAAAAAGAAAGGCATGGATCGATTATGTGGGCTACCTAAGAGATTAAGCACATTCTTAGGTAAAAAGAGGATTGGGTGCTTATAGCAAACCATGGAGGGCCACTGACGGGAAATGTAACACATTTAACTTTCTATTCTTTCTCCCTGGAAACTTGAGAAGTTGGAATCCTTTGCCAAGAGGGCAAATAAGGAGCAAGTATTTAATCTAGCAGCAGCTAAGGCACTGGTTAAGATACCCATGTCCCATGTCCCATAACAGAGCACAGGAGTTCAACTCCCGGCTCTGGTTCCTGATTCCAGCTTCCCGCTAATATGAACCATAGGAAGCAGCAGGTGATGGCTCAAGTGATTGGGTTTCTGCCATTCACAAGACAGATCCACGCTGAGTTCTCAACTCCTAGCATGGGCTCTACCCAGCTCTAGTCTTCACAGGTATTTCAGACTAAGCCAGAAAATAGGAGCGCTCTCTCTAAAGATTCCCCAAAAAGAGGGCAGCTGAATCCATGGGCTCCCTTAGCCTTACTATGAAAAAGATTGAAAGAAAAAGGGTGATTCTAGGAATTTCAAGCAGGCTCAAGGTCCCTTTGGAAAACTATACAGACTAAACCTTTGGAGGTCCAACACATTTTCAAAACATTCAGTGAAACCTTCCTAGTCCTACCAACTCAGCTGTATTGTGAAGGAAAACGGAGGAGAGGACAAAGCCTTTATCCCAGTATGGTTTATTTCTGTTCACGGAACCTCTAAAAACAGAAGGCCAAGGCTGACCTCTTCAGTCAAGAGTCAGCTCAACTTTAAAATTATGATTGCATGTGAAAGCTAAAATGGGAAAGAGAAAAATCGGTTCTCAGGACAGAAATGCTAAAACCCTTGGGCCACATTCCAGTTAGGGTCCTCGCCCTGTACACAGAGCTCCCATTGCGGCTAGGAAACCAGTTAAGACCAGTTCAAATCAGTAGTGTAGGCATCATGGGGTTTTCTCTAGAGGTGTCCAATTTACAGATAAAGAAATTTACTATATTAATTACATTCATATAATCCTTCAAAAAGCTCATGGCCAGGTCTTGTTATTGAAAGCAGTGCCTGGCCGGCGCCGCGGCTCACTAGGCTAATCCTCCGCCTAGTGGCGCCGGCACACCGGGTTCTAATCCCGGTTGGGGCGCCGGATTCTGTCCCGGTTGCCCCTCTTCCAGGCCAGCTCTCTGCTGTGGCCCAGGAGTGCAGTGGAGGATGGCCCAGGTGCTTGGGCCCTGCACCCCATGGGAGACCAGGAAAAGCACCTGGCTCCTGGCTCCTGGCTCCTGCCATTGGATCAGCGCGGTGCGCCGGCCGCAGCGCGCCGGCTGTGGCGGCCATTGGAGGGTGA
Source organism: Oryctolagus cuniculus (assembly GCF_051225735.1). Taxonomy (NCBI): domain Eukaryota; kingdom Metazoa; phylum Chordata; class Mammalia; order Lagomorpha; family Leporidae; genus Oryctolagus; species Oryctolagus cuniculus. The sequence goes on from NC_142867.1 coordinate 78,108,076, forward strand.
ACCAACGGCAAAGGAAGACCTTTTTCTCTGTCTCTCTCTCTCACTGTCCACTCTGCCTGTCAAAAAAAAAAAAAAAAAAAAAAAAAAAAAAAAAAGCAGTGCCTGCCTAAAGCATTTGCGTCCTCCTAATGATCCACTTGACTTAAAGAAATCAAAGGGATAGAGAATGTATTAGTTTCCTAGGGCTACCACAACAAATGATCACAAACTGGGTAGCTTAAGACAACAGAAATTATCTTCCACAATTCTGCAGGCTAGAAATCTGAAAAGGAAGTTGGTTCATCCTGGAGGCTCTGGGGAAGAATCTTCCATGCCTGTCTGCTACTTTTGAGAGGTAGCCAGCAATCCTGGGTGTTAGCTGCTTGAGCAGCTGCTAACTGCTGTCTCCGCCTTCACATGGTACTTCTCCCCTGTGTCTTTTCTAAATTTCCCTCTTATAATGGTATCAGTTAATGGAATGGGGCTCACCCTAATGTAGTATGAGCTCATTTTAAACTTGACTGCATCTGCAAAGACCCTGTTTCTAAAAAACACTATTTCCTATTTAAAGGTATCAAGGGATAGGACTTCAAAACATCTGAGTGGAACAAAATGCAACCAAGGAGTGTAAAACAAAACAAAGACTGTGTAAAATAATAATAATAATAAAAAAACCAAAACAATTCAGTAGGTTAAGCCATCAGCAGGGACACCCTCATCCCATGGTAGAATACTGTTCAAGCCCCAACACCTTGGCTTCCAGTCCAGCTTCCAGCTATCGCACCTGGGGAAGCAGCAGATGTTGTCTCAAGTCCTTGAGCTCTGCCACCCACGGAAAAGATTCAGATGGAGTTCCAGGCTCCTAGTTTTGGGCCTGGCCCAGCCCTGGATGCTAACGGCATTTGAGAAGTAAACCAATGGATGGAAAATCTCTCCCCTGTCCACTTTCATCCCGTCCCCCTTTCAAGTAAATGAAAATAAACATTAAAAAAAAAAAAAAAAGCACTGAGCTAGGCATAAGACCTGGTTGCCCAACCTACTACCTCCTCGTTGGGGGTCCCCTTGCCCTCTCTAAGTCTTGGTTTCTCTCTCTAAAGCAAGACAATGCTTACCCTACTTCAGAAATGCCAGGAGAGTAAAATAAAATCATACAAATGAAAGCATTTTCTATTGGGAAAGTGTTCCTACAAGTGCAAGGGATTATTATGAATTCATTCCAGATTGTGTTGACTTTTCCTTAACTTCATAACTACTTAATGAGTAGGTAATAGAATGAGAAACACAGCCTGTCTTACAGGGAAGAGAATTTAAATTATATGCCTCTCTTCATTTAGGATTTGAGATAAAAGTACAATAGCAATCTCCAGATAAGAAGAGGAGTATTGCAGATCCTTGTTCACTGGGCTTTTCACTCATCCCCAAAGAGGGTGGTATTTAAACGAAGTTAAAGGGTAGCAAACCAAGAGGGCTGACCTCATCTGGAATATCCAGACGTCTCCAATGGCAGTTGCTCGTTCCCTCTGTCTGTGTGGTCCATAGTATTATTGGCTCCCATGATAGTGTCCTGATAATTGCTTTGAATTTGCTTTGTCCGATTTTTCTGAATATGGAGATACAGACCACCCAACTTATAAAATGAGCTAAAAAGACATTTTCCTGACTGATGTGATATAGTCTCATGTCTATTACACAGAAGAATCATTGTGTAGCCAGAAAAAAAAAAAAAAAAAACTGATGTTAAAAAAAAAAAAGCTCCCATTTCCCTTTTTAAGAGGTCTGAAACTCTAACAGTAATGGAAAACATTTTTTAGGTCACCCATATTAAGTCAAGGGGACTTGCAAGGTAAAGATGGCCATCCATATTGAAAATGCCAAAAAGAGATCATCAGGATAACAGCTTGAGAAACACAGTCATGTCCCAGGCACCCCGTGACCATGAGTTACTTGAGTGTTACTGATGACCACAGTAGTGATAAATTCTGTTGACCTTGGTTTGTGGGGATTAGCTGACCCAGGAGAAATCCCAAACGGGAAAAAGGACCAGCAGAAAAGAAACAAAGCAGCTCTCAGAAATCTGTTCTCCATCTGCCCTGCTAACTGGAACCTCTACTTCTCTCTGCAGAGTATGTACACCTTCCAGGGGCTATCACACACCTTCAGGAATATGCCAAATCACACACTGGTTAATAAACAAAACTTTATTTTCCTTTAATACAAAAATTAAATAGCAAAGTCGTTTTTTGTACAGTGATAAATTAGAAATTTACAGTACAGACATCAATGCAGACATACTTTTGTACATCCTAAAAAGCAGGGCCCATTTCCTTTACGGTTCAGCAATTCATTCAGGGCACGTGTAGCAGGAGTTTGCCTGGTACCTCTATGCCAAACACCTGAAAGTCCCCCAGGTTGGCCTCCAGGTTCCTGGCGCTGTGGCATGGCGGACAATCCAAGAAAAGGCCAAAAGCAACCACCGTGACTATGCCCAGAGCAGGGTGTGTCACATTTTATCTTCACAGATATTTACTCCACCTGCCTTACGAAGAGCTCAAGGGGCCTTCACCCTCTAACCTTCCAAAGCCTCACAACATCCCTGTGAGGTAGAAAAGATTCAGACCCACCAGCATACCCCACTGCGAGAGACCCAGAAAGCAGCTAACTTCTCCCAAAGCCCCCAGGGCAGGCAGGGCCTGAGCCGATGCGCACGATTTGGAAACTTTCCCCACCTGGGGGAGAAGCCGGACTGACTTTCGTGCGGGCAGGGCTGCTCCTGCCCCTCTTTTCAGAAGCCTTCTGGGATGACGGTGGTCATGTACTGAATATTGCAGGAGATCAAGGAGATACAGACGCTTTAAGGACATGGCTCATATAAGACGCAAACAGGTCCTCTACAAATCACCTGGGTGAGTACTGGGGACTTGCTGATGCAAAGAAGACAGAAAAGGCAAATCTGGAACAGAAACAGGCTACTGTCAGGGCAACTGGGCTTACCAAGGGGAAGAGGCCAGTCAGGGGGATCCACAAGTCACCTCGCTCCTGATGTTGCTAAGTGTGCCGTTACTGCACATGCACATGGCAACAGGCAGCAACAGAGATCTATCCAGCTACAGTGAAACTAAATCCATTAGTGAAAGCTCTAGAATCTGATCCTTGATAGGAGCAAAATACTCTGAGGAGTTTCCAAGATCTGTGACCTAGCCCTGGAGTACAAAATGATAACCCAGGTCCTTTGCCAAATATAATGCAAACTCAGACAGGGACTCTGAACCCAAATATAATAAAGGAACACAATTAATTGTCAAGAGTCCAGTGACTCCACATGATTAGCTGGAATAACAACCCTCTCCAAGGCCCCCCATCAGAGAATGATGTTCAGGGTAGGCAGAGATGAAGAGGTTCCTTCCAGAGTCTGTGCTCTAGGACTCCCTTTCCTAACTGCTGCTCTGGCTACCTCACCAGAGCCAAAGGCTGCACTGTCCTGCTGAAATCCCTTACACCAAATCTGTACCTCCTGGGCTGAGGTTGCCAGATTCATCACTATGTCCTGAAGCCCCAGCCTGGGTCCCAACACAAGGAGCACTGAATGCCATGAGCAGGAGCTGAGGGTGACCTGGGAGGGCAGAGTGGAAGGTGCTGGATAGAATCACAATTCAGAATAGAAGGCAGAAGCTCCCCAGATTCTGGGTTTGGGCAGTACAGGTGAGTGACGCAGGAAAGTCAAGTCTGAGTGTCTCAAGGAAGTAAAAAGTGTCATTGCTTCTCCGATTTCAGGCCTCTGAGCAAGCTGCCAGCTCAGAGGCAGTCTCAGAGATCAGGAAATGGGCCTCCATAAAGGAAAAAGGATATGAATCAACCAAGTCGCTCAACCAGATGGTTCTGGCCAGTTCCACCCTGCCTCTTGTTCCTCTGCCCTGAGGTTTGGCCTTTAGGAAGCAGGAGCAAAGAGCCTGCCAGAAAGAAAGTTGGACAGAGATGCCCTCGGGCCCTGGTTCATAAAAATCTCTGGGGGCTAAGGGATTTTTATAGAAAGCTTCAATCGTACTACTTACCTAGATTTCAGAAAAACCACCCTCGCCTTTTCTCTAGCAAGATGCTGTCTGTCCTCCAATACACCTAACACAAGTCGCATGGAACATCCCAAGCCCTGAACTGCCTTGTCCCCAAAGAGGCAGAAGATGCAGGCGCTTGTGTCCTTACAGTCTGTTCTCATCATCTTCCTAGGGAATTTCTCCAGAGATTGTCACGAAATAGACCGTGTGCATTCTGTAAAAACTCCTGTAATTGATTTGAAGGCATTCTGGGAAGGGGTGAGAAATGTCTTAAAGACAGAAACCTGGGAAGAGGTTCATGAAATGGAGGCAATGAAACAGACGGGAATTTGAGGAAGCTCTGCTCCGTCACAAAACCAACAGCAAGGTTCAGCAGACTCAGGTATTACCTACCCTAGACCAGCTAGAAGAACAGGGTTTATCTCTCATAACATCCCTTCATGGGGCTTTACACACAGCTGGCACTCCATACACGTGCTGCTGATGCTTCACTTAAAAAAAAAATTCTAAGAGGTGATGGAGTCGCTTGAAGGTCATTGGCAACTGATTCCTCAGACACAAGTTCCTTTCCTGAAACCAAACACTCTCCATTGTCTGGAATGTGAACAGAAAGTCCTATAACCCCGTGGCATTGCTAAAGCTGATATGATCCAGTCTGTACCAACAGCCCCTTCTGAGCAAATACATCTTCTCCTGAGAAGGCAAGAGGTTTGCGGGACAGACATGGCAAGCCCCAAAAGTTGTCAGAGCACTAGCTCTGGTTAGTACTAGCTCAGGTAAGTAAGACTCAAGTGCTCTTTCATTGTTATTATTATGATTTAATCATTGACAAATATTGAGCACCTACTCCATGCCCAGCCCTCTGCTAGGTACTGCCTTGGTCACACAGTTACTGAAGCATTACAAACTCTTACAGTCCAACTGCAAGGCCAGTCCCTTCCCTTCCTGGAGCAACTCCCAAAACACCAGAGTAGAGCGTGAGTAAGGGCAGGCTCCGCCCCTGGGTGCATGCTTAGAGCCCTGCATAGCTATGGGAAATGTTGGAAGACAGCACATTTTACATTTCGTAAGCAACGCAGGCCCCGATGAAGTGAAACTGGTTCTTTTGGAGACCCGTTCTCATGCTCCAGGGCCTTGACGCTGAGTCCAGTCAAGGTACTCAGGCTGCCATGGAGCACCAGGACCATCTGACCCACTTAGTTCTGTCTTCAAAGCCCCAAGAGTCTCCCTTCCAAAACACTCAATGAACCATATATGCATGTTGATTCAGGAACCACACAAACACAGAAGAAAGAAGGAAGGAAAATGTCAAACCATGGGCATAACATTCAAACCAAAAAAGAAAAAAGAAAGACACGTTTATTTCCAGATTTGGGAATTTTGAGTCCCTGGAAATGTTTCTCCATAAAGAAGTGTGATTTAAAAAAAAAAAGCTTTCTTACCTATTTGAAAAAAAAATAAAGGCAGGAATTAATAAATAATGAGTCATTGCAGAACAGTTGCTAAAGCAAAGACAGGTATAAGTTACAAGGAGAGCAACCTGTGACAATGTCAACAATTTGTCCCAGAGATTTGGTGATTAGAAAGCCTAAGGCTGGTTAAGAGAGAAAGGCCAGTTACAATTTTAAAAGAAGTGCAACTTTTGAGAGGCTGCTGGGGGGTACCCCCTTGTGAGGAACGGTAAAGCATAAATTTTAAAAGCTTTGGATACCTTTGCAAAAGGCAATTAAGACCTGTGCTGTTAGAGTTTGCAGTTCATTTCATATGGTCTACACTTTATTCCCTGCTAACCAATCAAGCTCCTGGCTGGCATTCTGGAGATTCATTAAGCACCATATAAATACTGCAGGCCACACTGCCTCCAATGAAATCTTATAAGGAGCCTTTGCCAATTACTAGGAAACAATTATGCACCAAGTAGTTGGATTAGCTGTCCTTAGCTCTCTTTACAAAACTGAATAAGACTCCATTGTGGTAAGTAGACCAGGCTCTGATAACATTCTTACGCTAAAGGAAACAAGGCACTATCATTCTGAGAATGCAAGTTGACCATAGTTTTAAAGTCAGTTGAGTATACTATGTCATGGTCCAAGAATGTGCTTTTAATTGTAATTGACACACACAAATTACACAGTTAATCTGTGTGAATGCAAAGTTGCCAAGAAACTTAACATTTCAGCTCTTCCAGACTGGCGTCTGCATAGATGCAATCACACAAAGTAAAATATATTAAGTCCCCATTGCTCAATGCAATAGGTCTCCAGGGTCGGTAAGGTAAGTCAACTTAGTAAAATCTCATTTTCCTCTGAATTAAGTGATTGTCAGAAAGTGAATCACCCTTCCCTTCCCTTCATTAGGCATGCTGCAGTGCAAAAATTCCTATAAAAATACCTTTTTTGAGTCATTAGTGTACAACGAAGAAAACAGCAGCAGCCTAGAACAGAGACGGTGAAATTTAAGAGAGGAAGAGAGAGAAGAAAAATCCTGTGGATACCTCATGTGTGTTAATACAGGACTGTTGTTTGTTCAAACAATTCTGTTTTATGACAAAGGCACTGAAAGATTTTGACACCACCTCTTGGGAGTGCAATCCACCAAGTTCCAAACAGCAGACAGTGCACCACAGAAGATGTTTATGTTAGATCAGCCAAACTATAAAACTCTTATAACACTTCTCTGAACCCAGCCTTTCCAGTGTTTATAGATCACTTTGCTATCTGAAAGACCCAGTTAGTATTTAAAATTTAAAAGGGTTAAAAGAAATTAATCTGTCTCCCTGCAAGTTACCAACTCACAGCTCAAATCCCACCCTGTAGGGGAAAACAGCATTGCCCTGGACTTCCTGGAATCTAGGCAGGACCTCCACACTCCGAGCTGTGACCTGCTAAAGTGATCAACATTCTGATTTTTCACAGCTTTGAAAGCCTCTAACTGGCTTTTCCATTTTGGATCATTCCAAAGTCTGCAGCAAAATGACTGGTTTTATGTTGGTGGCGTGGTCGGTAGAGACGGTAGATGGGGGGGGGGGGGCTTAAATGTTGCTGGATTCACTGCATAAAACTTTTAGTAGCATCACCACTGAAACGCTGGCATTCCCCCATTCCAAATGAGGAAAGCGTGGAGGCTGGCTGGCCTTAAACCACAGTTTCATTGCCTTTCCCAGGTTTCACCCAACCATTCCCTCTCTTCTCTCTCTTTACCTTCCCAGAATTCACCAATCTGTTGGAGCACCTCTGCCACGTGTGAAGAGTTTTGGCAGACCAAATCCACATGCCCGAAGTGATGCCCACCAGCAAAGACATAAAAATTTTCAACATCTCTACCGCCATATTGGAATCATCTGCAGAATACCGGAAGAGCGCCCAGTTAGAAATTTCATAGAAATAACAGGCAATTACACAGGTTGCAGGAACCGTATACAGTACTGAGAAGACCCCAATCTTGACCATCAGCCTTTCTAACTTGTCTGTCTTTGTCCCATCCTTTTGAAGATTTGACCGAATCTTGAACAAAGCCACCAAACCTGCTGCAATGAACAAGGTCCCGATCACCAAGTAAGTGAAGAGGGGAGCCACCACGAAGCCAGTGAGGGCATCGAGGTTTTGGTTCCCAACATAGCACAGGCCCGTCAGCTCATCCGCATCCACCAGTCTCATAATCAAGATGACAATGGTTTTCACTGCAGGAATAGCCCAGGCTGCAATATGGAAATAAGAGCTGTGCATTTCAATGGCTTCATGACCCCATTTGAGTCCAGCTGCCAAAAACCAAGTGAGTGTCAGAATAACCCACCAGATGGAGCTGGCCATTCCAAAAAAGTACATCAGCAAGAAAATTATTGCACATCCTGTGTTCTTAAGTCCTTCTTGGATGAGAACGGGTTCTGCTGCCTCTTCAAAATCGCAGGATATCCTTTCCCGGCCTACAGTCAGCCTGACAATATAAGCAATGCTATAAATATTATAGCACATACTGAGAAATATGATGGGGCGCTCAGGGTAGGAAAACCTGGACGAGTCGATGAGGAAGGTCAGCACCGTGAAGGCAGTGGAGATGAAGCACAGGCTGGCCCACACGGCCATCCAGATGTCGGTGAACTCCTTGGCCGAGCGGCTGTACAAGCCGGCGTCATAGCCACACTTGAGGACGCAGTTCAGGCTCCTTTTCACCCAGATGTACTGATCTGAATTGCTTCCCACGGAGTGACACTCTTCCCCAGGCTGCACGGGGGTTTTGTGTGGTAAGGGCACCTCTTCATCACCTGGCCCTTCCATGCACATGTGGTTGTGGTCGTTCTGTGGTGGGAATTTACTGCAGTTCAGGCTCTCCGGCCAGGCAAATCCAAATTCCTTCAGGACGGGCTCACAGCGTCTCTTGACTGAAAGACACATGCCGCCGCACGGGCCGATGGGGATGTTGATCTTCTCTGTGCACATTGGCACATAAACCGAACAAAGGAAGAACTGGAAAAGTCATGAAATGAACAAAGAAAACAATGACTTGGAAGTCTGACCAAATGCCTGTACAGAGCTGAGCCGAGTGCTTCCAGGCAATGTACATATCTACTTTGGAACCAGCCTACAGGGAGACTGTCTGTTTGCTCTGACCTCAAACAAGGGCACCTCATAATCCAGCACTTACACAGGTTTCTCAGTTGGGCTCTAATAATCCTTTCCAAAGGAACATAAATAAATAAATGAGGAGAATTACATAATCCCTTTTTGCATAACACTTAAAGAAATAAACCTTTAAAAACTGACTTTCAATCTCCCTCCCTTTTCAGATTCTATTTGAAAGAGCTGAAGAGGCTAATCCAATGGCCCAGTGCTTTAGGTGATCGGGTGGTATCTTTTTAATCTCCATTTCTTTATCGCCATAAAAATAAATGTGAAAAAAAACACACATACACAAATTCCATTAACATTCCCTTTTCTTTCCTTTATCCCTTAAAATTATTCTTTTAATCAGTCTCACAATGAGATAGGAAAAGTCCCCATTGAGACACTGTTAGGCTCAAGGATGAGATGCAGACTGAGGTCTCTGGTCACCAGGGGTTTATTTGGCCAGGTTTCCTCAATGAATAATAATGAAGCACAATAGGAAAATATAAATGTTAAGTCCCTGAAACTGCACTACCAGCAGGGGAGAGTCCAGTTGCTGTCCTCAATTCCTCCAGCATTGATAAACAGTCTGCTTGGCTCCTTACAGATGTTGTCTATGAAGTCTAGAATTACAAGTAACTATTTTCCAGCATGTAAAGGGATCCAATCCTGTCCTTCAAAACAGCTTGGCTGCTTCCCCAGGATACATGTAATTAAAAATATATATCCCTGCAAAAGTGTTTCTCCAACAAAATTGCCACTGATGTCAGGATATGTCCTGTTTCCAAACTGAGAGCTAGAGGATCATTTTTTAAGCTTTTATAACCCAATTCTAAAGTCCTGAAACTTCCAAAGGGACATTTCACCAGCAACAGGTCTAATCCCAACCCCATCTTTCCAAAACCACAACCCAACTTTTAAAATGACCTATGTAAAAGCAGGCACCTGGTAAGTAAGCTGCATGTCTGTTTCTTATCTCTCAGAAGTTACAGCCAGAACCACAGATTTCTAGCCTGGGCAACTAACACCCCCCCACCCCAACCCCCGCAATGGCTCTCTGTTCTAAATTTCTAAAAATCACTCAGCCTCACCAACCAAAACACAACCAATGTTAACACTTCTAAAATTTATCTTGCTGTCTCCCCGGGCCCCTCCCCACCAGGAATTGGATGTTATTTTAGTGTTTGTTTTTGCAAGATTATAATCACCTTGTATATGCAAATTCTTCCTACAATTACTATTGTAAGATGAACATTTTCTTGATCATTACATAAGCTTTAAGATTTTTAATGACTGCCAAAAAAAATTCTTCCAACATAGAAACTGCTTTTCTATAACTTTTACTTTCCCTCCAAGCACGAAACCTGCCTCCAACCCGGAGAATAAGAACTCAAGCCAACCCTACCGTTCCTTCCTGCGTGACCTCCGGCACCGCGTGGGAGGGCGGGAGGAAGGGGTTTCACAGAAGACCGCGCGGTAGTGTTTCACTGAACAACCCACCCCCCAAAACATGGGGGAGACAGGCCGTCGGTGAGGGACGGGAGGGGAGAAGATCCAGTCTCCTATCTCTCCTTCCAAGTCTTAGTTAGCAGCAGCTGGCGGCCCTGCTGGGGACTCGCCCACCGAGCAGCGGCGGCTGGAATCCTTGGCAAAGATAATCCTTAGCTCCACTGGGGTTAGGGGCTTGGCCAGACATGGGTGGGCAGGGGAGAAGAACGGAAGGGTGGGGTGTAAGAGAGGGTTCTTTTCACAGGCCAGATGACTTACACAACTTTTTGGCTTCCAGTCTCAGAGAAGGGACAGAAAAGTGGGGGTGGGGATGGAAATCACTTTTCCAGGAGAGCTGCACCCCTCGGGCCAGGGAAGGAAGGGGGCAAGGGGCCGCAGCTGGCAAGGGCTCCACGAAGTGATTTTGGGGGCCGTCCCTGCCCAAGGGGTCCCGCCAGGAGTGGGGGTGGGGTGCCCACCTGCAGCTGGCTGGAACAGCCGTACTGGATGAGCGGCGTGAAAGTTGTCAGCTGCAGTTCGGCGTCCGTCTGCAGCTCGTGCCCCACCAGGTTGGGCATCTTGGTCACGTTGTAGCCAAGGTTCTGGCACATGGAAATGCGGATGGGGTCGCAGCGCCGTTCCTCCTCGTCTCCGAAACCCCGCGCCGGCCCCAGGAGCAGGAGCAACTGCAGCAGCAGCCCTAGACGGAGTCCGGCGCCCCTGGGCGCCCCCGGGGCGCTCGGCCCTGCGCCCCGCCAGGCCATGGCCAGAGCCCGGGGCAGCAGCGGCGGCGGCGGGGGCGGCTCCAGCAGACACCCCCAGTTTGCACGGGGGCGCCGGCTTGCCCGCGCTGCTCCCAGCTCCGGGACAGGGAGTGTGATAAGGCGCCAAGGGCGACGAGGGAAGGGCGGCCGGCTCTCCAACAGCTGCGCGCGCCTGTGTGGGATATTAGACGGCCCGGGCCGCAGCCGAGGAGCGGACTGCGAGGGTCATGGCTGCAGGCGGCGAGCCCACAAGCCGGCGCCGGCCGCGTCCACCCGGAGTCTCGGCGAAGCCCGCCAGCACCAGCGCCGCGCCGCTCTCACCGCCCCAGCCCTCGGCGGCGCTGGAGGTTCGCTGGGCGGTGGCGGCGCGGGACGGACAACGCACCTCTCCAATGGCCCGGCGCCCTGGGCGGCGAGGGGCGTGGCCGCGGGCGGGGCCGCTCTCCCGCTGGAAGGGTCAGGCCCCCGCCCGCCGGCCCCCTCCTCCGGCCCTCCCTCCCCGAGCGCCCCGCCCCGCTTCCCGGCGCTAGCTTTCCTCCCACCCTGACCCGGGCGCCCAGGGCCAGGCGGGGATGGAGCCGAGTCGCTCCTGCCTGGGCTGCCGCCCCCACCCCCAGGTGAGAAGTGCTCCTGGATCAGTTTCCCCTTTCGTTTCCTTCTCTTTCCAGCTGTCACCTCCTCTGGTGGTCACCTCCCCAGTGGGCAGAGAGCCCTACACAAAGAACTTGGGATCTGGATTTACACCGAGTGTAGCTTTAAATCCCGGCTGCGTGACCTTGAGCAAAGTGCCCCACCTCTGGGCATCAGTTTCCTCGTCCGTGGAGCGACGCCGAGGCTCGCGGCTCCCCGCACCGTTCCCGGCACGGCGCGGTTCGCAGCTCGGTTCCCAGCCAGCGCGCAGCGGTGGGAGCGCGGCCGCTCTCCCCGCCCCCCGCCTCGGCGAGACCTGCGCCCGGGAGCTGCCTGTCTCCAGCCGCGAGTGGGGGAGGCGCCCCGGAGCAGCCGGCAGCCGGCGGTCTCGCGCTCCGATTTCCTCGCCGTATGAAATGAAATTCCACAGGGGGATTCGAAAGGAAATGAGACCGGGACGCTCCGTGCTTCTCGGCCCGCCGCCCTTCCTGTCTCGGGGACACGGTTTCTAAATAAGGTTGGGAGGGTGAGAGGGCGGGAGGGGAGAGGCTTGACCTGAGCACTGTGTGCGAGGAGGGCGCCCAACCGCCAGGCTCTGCTCCCCTGCAGCCTTACTCCCCTTTCTGCCTGATTACGCTTCTAGCTAGGGTCCTAGAGGTCGGGAGATCTTGCGCCCTGGGTTCCAATCCAACTTTGCTGCCGCGCATTCGCCGCCCCCAGGGGCTGTGTGCTGGTCACCCTCTCCCTGCTTTCCAGTCGATCAGGGAAACTGCCAGCAGGTGGATTCCTGACCCCTGTCCTTGTCGGCTTGACTGTGGTCAGGCTCCTGTGCCTCTCTGGGCATATGTAAAAGAGAGAAGTTCATGTCTGCCGCACACGGTTGTTCCAAGAGTTAAATGAGGTAACTCCTGTAAATCATTTAGCACAGTGTCTGGCACATGGTGCTTGCTGAATAACTTGGTGGCCGTTGTTGTGCTTTTTTCCTGGAACAGCCGGGGGAGGTCAGTTATGGGACAGCCTCTTGCCTTCCAGCCTGGTGCTGAAGAGATCAGCAGCTCAGGTCTGAGAATCTGTTGGTAAAGGGACTTCTACTCTCTTCCTGAATCCTTTAGTCCAACACTTGCCACTGTTTTCCTAGACTTTTTTTTTTAATTGTTATTACTTTATTTGACAGAGAGAGACGGAGATCTCCCATTGGCTGGATCACTTCCCAAATGCCAGCAACAGCTAGGGCTTGGCCAGATCAAAGCCAAGAGCCTGGAACTCAGTCTCCAGTCTCCCATGTAGATGGCAGGGACTCAACTTCTTAAACCATCATCTACTCTCAGATCTACATTAGGTGTACAGAGTCTGGACTTGAACCCAAATGTCCACCTGTTTTTAATACATGTTCGTGTCCTCCCATTTCAGCCAATTTGTCACATCTCAGGGGCTAGGTGCACATTAGAAGGATGTCTGTGCCACTAATGTGGCACTCATTCTTTTTAAAATATATTTATTTCATTTGAGAGGCAGAGAGACAGAAAGAGAAATCTCCCATCTGCTGGTTCATTCCCCAAATCCCCACACAGCTAGGGCTGTGCCAGGCTGAATGAAACCAGGAGCTAGGAGCTCAATGTGGGTCTTCCATGTGGGTGGCAGGGACCCAAATATGTGAGCCATCACCTGCTGTCCCCCATGGTGGCCATTAGCCAGAGGCTTGAATTGGGAGCAGAGCCAGAACTCAAACTCAGGTACTCTGACATGGGAAATAGGTATCCCAAGAGACATCTTAACCACTGCACCAAACGCCTACCCCTTTACTTTCAGACAACCATACCTGGCTGAGGATAAGAATGAGGTCAACTTCTTTTTGGTATTTGGCTCTGTGCCTGGAACTGTGCAGAGCATAAAGAAGCTGCATTGTCTTCAGTCATCGTCACAACCTCCTGGTGAAGGGGACTCTAGTAGAATCCTTAAGAATTAGGATACTGAGGCTTGAACCAAAGTAATAGACAATGACTGAACCAACCACATCAGGGCTCAAGGAAGGCCCTTTAAAGATGGAAGACAAGTTTATTTTCCCAGAAAAAAATTCCTGGCTGGAAATCAGTTTTTTCAGTAGTAGGGTTGAATCTTCTGTGTGCCTGTGCTGAGTAATGCATGAGATCATTGGTCTGCAGAGATGAATAAATGATCAGATGAACAGATCAAATGATCTATTAATCACTTGGCCTGCAGAGATGAGTACATCAGATGAATGGATGTTCTTCTAGGACCACACAAGAGCAGACAAAGAATGTACTAACAATAGAAACTCAGTGTGGTAAATGCATGGATAGAAAACTGTGGGTAGACTGAAGGTAGAGTAGATGAGCTTGAAGGGCTACTCAAAGGAGGAAGACCTGCAGGATTCTGAGCCACTCAACACAGAGGAGTTAGTGTGCACTTGGCACTTCTCCTTGAGCAGCATGGACAAGGGGGTACGTACTGTGCTGAAGACATGCGATGCATTCAACAGTGAACTCCCTGAGATCAAGCTGGAGCACCTGTGCACCACAGTCTAGCACATGGAGGAGACATCACTAGTGCAGAAAGAAGGAGTACCATGATCAAACCAATAACAAGCAACACACATTGACACTTAGTCTATGCCAAACTCTCTGTTACATTCCTCCTAATCGTTATTTTATTTCATCATTAACTTGAGAAAGCTAATGTTCTGAGAGGTCAAGCAGTTTGCCCAAGATCACACAGTAAGTGGTAGATAAAGCTTCAGATGCCTATCTGCTGGTCCTGTCCTCTGTGTACAAGATACTGGCAGAGGAAGCTGCCTCACACCTGGCCTAATCCGCAGTCAAAGATGACCCCTTGGGAGCTGAACCTCTTGCTCCCTGCCTCAGCTTGTCTGAATAAACTGTCTCTTTTGAGAACTCTTGAAGAAGCCCCTTCCCGTCAGAAGCTTTTCCTGTCAACAGCTTTTCTTTCTAGGCATAGAACTCATCGCAGGTATTTTCCAAAAAAGAAAGCCAGAAGAATCACATTTCAGTGTGAATGTGGAAAGAAAACAAAGACCAGGACTTAGAGCTAAGTCTGAATGGCCTGGAGCCTACAGCCCCCACCTCGTGGGGGTGGTTGATACAGTCCACAGTCTGCCCCTGGTGACAGGCAGGGCATGTTTGTCTTTGTTACAGAAAACACTTCCCTGAGGGAATTCCAGGCAGAGGGGTATCCACCCTGTGACATGCACAGTGTTTCTCAGAGGAAAAAAATAGGCACGCCTGAGTAGGACCTTCAGGTAACCTAAAGCAGGGGCCTCCCGGGGCAGGTCCCTGGTACAGCCTCTGAGGGGTAAAGATGCAGCTACTTCCACTGCAACAAACATGACTCTGGCGGGGCGGGTGGGCAGTTGGAGGGCCCTCTATTTGCATCTAATGAGAGGCTGGGTTCTAATTAACTCCTGTGATGTGTTAATTTTTCAACCTGACATTTTCTGCTCTAATAGATTCTTGTAATGGTTCCTAAATTAAAGGCTGCATTGGGAGACTAGCGTTTAGGTTAAAATCCACCACCTAAGGGGGTGGGAGCCATAAACATCCTTTCCCTCCTAAGGAAAACCTCTCATTTGCAGTTCTTTGCTAACCCAATTAAGTGCTGAAGTGGTCACCCCAGAGCCTGCTTTTTATTTCCTGCTAAACAATCCAACTAATCCATATTCAGTAGCTTCCAAGAAAAGTCCTATTCCAACCACTCATGAAGAAACCAGCTTCTTAGAATCTAGACAGAACATTTGGAACTCACAAAGAGCTGTCTTGATAGAAAATGCAAGAAAGTGTTTCATTATTACCCTGTTTGGTTTTTGAAGGGAAAATTCACTGGGGCTGAAACACTGTAAATATCGGGAATTTACCGGAAACAACAAAAGCATAAAGATAAACCGTGCCTCATCCCATCAGCTTATAAACAGTATGAGTGCTACTTCTTTCCCTGTGCCCAGACCAGCCATAAAACAACAATGAATCTACTGGTAAGGTGGAAGGGAACACTGATTTTAGTTCAAGTTCAGAAGCAGAGGTCCCACGAGATTAAGTAACAGGTATTAATGGCAGAGCCAAACTCCCTTCCTGGCCTATGGCACTACTCACCAGCAGAGAATTGTCATTTCGGAACTTTGCATATCAAGGAGTCAAAAGTTCCTCATACTCACATATTCAGCAAGCATAAGATTCCTTTGGACATTTTTGTTATTGGATGGGCATGGTTTAACTTACAGACTGATAGCTATGAACCTCCTTGGGAGGCAAAAAATTATGTGAACACATGTTGTACCTCAACAGCCTGGGTTCCTTTCAACATTTATCAGTTAAGCTGCTAGCAAATGCTTAGTGCAGGGTTATTATGTACATTTCACTGAGCTGGATACTAGGGGGTATGACATATATAAAGGTGATCCTTGCCTTCTTGAAACTTAAAGTCACATTGGGAAGATTAAGACACAAGACCAAGAGTGAAACAAATTTGTGTATGGTGACATCCTTTTTCTTAGGGTCCCTTAGCCCCATTCTCCCTTGTTATTGTAGTTAAGATTTTGTATTTGGTTTTACTTTTTTTTTTTAGTGTCCTTCACTACTGAGATCAGAGGCTGTGTCTTGTTCAGCACTGTACTCCTGAACAGCACAGAAAAATATTACCTGATCCATAGGAGACATTCAATAGTTATTTAATAAATAAATGAAAGGTTCAAGCTATAAGTGATTCCTCAGGGGAAAAAAAGGGCCTCCATTGTGGGCTGGGTATGGGTAGTCACCAAAATACAATCTGATTCCAGAATAGAAATCACTCTTGCAAGTCAGGCATGGCTCACAGTTTTCATCAAGTATGATGTTTTGCCAATTATCTTTTTTTTTTTAGTTTCCTATGCCCATTTTTAAACAAAAGTAGAAAAAATATCTTGGCCAAAATTGTTCAATTTAGAAGCACATATGTTTCTTCATTAAATGAATAAACCCAAGACATTTTCTTATCACTATTTATTGGCTAGTCGACCGCTCATCTCATTATTGTCAGCTGAAGCCATTAGGAATCATATATGCCACAGATAGGTGGTAAGTGCAGGGGTCTCAAGCCAAGGCATTGTAAGTCAAGGGATCCTGTGTAACTGATAAGTTTATAGAAAAATTAGAATGAGATTACAAGGAGCGTGTAAGTTTCCAAGTGACCTGGGGAAGTATGGGAAGGAAGGCGCATGTAATAATATTTTCATAGGCAGCACTGTCACCAACTGATACACATGAGGGATGAATAGGAATAATAATAACGCTAAATAATAACCAAAGGATGAACTAGTCATGTGTTGTACATAAGCATTCGCTAGACTAGAAAAAGTCTCAGCTGATGGTTTTAAAACATGGCCTCAATGTCTTTTACTCTTCCTATCAAGGGGCAGGGTTTATGCTCCCTACCTTTGCATCTGAGAGGGACAGAATCTTCTAACAGTAGAGTGTGCTGTAAGTGACACTAGGTGACTTTCAAAGCTAAATCATAAAACTCATGCAATTACTATCTTATTTGCTAGAAAATTCACCTTGGAGCTCTGAGCAGCCCTGTAAGTCATTCAACTATCCCAAGACTGTCATGCAAAAGGCCATGTGCAGGCTTTCCATTTGATAGGTTCCAGATGAATCTATCTTTCAGTCATTCCAAGCCAGGTGCCAAAATGTGAATAAAGAAGCCATCGGGGCCGGCGCTGTGGTGCAGGGGCTAAGCCGCTGTCTGCGGTGCTGGCGTCCCATGTGGGCGCCGGTTCGGGT
This sequence comes from Oryctolagus cuniculus, assembly GCF_051225735.1. Lineage (NCBI taxonomy): Eukaryota > Metazoa > Chordata > Mammalia > Lagomorpha > Leporidae > Oryctolagus > Oryctolagus cuniculus. The sequence continues at coordinate 78,125,376 of NC_142867.1, forward strand.
CCCGGCTGCTCCACTTCCCATCCGGCTCTCTGCTGTGGCCTGGGAAGGCAGTGGACGATGGCCCAAGTCCTTGGGCCCCTGCACCCAGGTGGGAGACCCAGATGGAGCTCCTGGCTTCGGATCGGCTCAGCTCCGGCTGTTGCGGCCATCTGGGGAGTGACCCGGCGGATGGAGGACCTCTCTCTCTCTCTCTCTCTCTCTTTCTGCCTTTCAAATGAATAAATAAATCTCTAAAAAAAAAAAAAAGCCATCTTAAATGTGGATTCTATGGCCACAGCTGTTCCTTCTCCTAGTTGTTTGAGTCATCCCATTGTGAAGCATAGAACAACCATCCTTGCTGTGCCCTTTCCAAATTCCTGACACTCAAAATAATCCATGATAGCTATTTTTTATGCCTATAGGTTTAGGTTGGCTTGCTGGTTAACCACATACAATCAGAACAGACTTGAATAATATGATATCAAAGAAAAATATGACTCAGCTAGAAAAAGAATGAATATCAACCAAAATGGTGAAAAAGGAGTTTATATCCTCTCTCCAGAAGAGGGATGACATGTTTACAGTTTTATGAGAGACAGTTGTGACACGTGAAGTGGAAGCATTGTTTTCTTACTATCATTATTTGGAAGTTAAGTATGGTTAAGAGAAGTGTAAATGAGGCCAGAGCTGCGGCTCACTAGGCTAATCCTCCGCCTGCGGATTTGGCACACAGGGTTCTAGTGCTGGTCGGGGCACCGGATTCTGTCCCAGTTGCTTCTCTTCCAGTCCAGCTCTCTGCTGTGGCCCAGGAGTGCAATGGAGGATGGCCCAAGTGCTTGGGCCCTGCACCCGCATGGGAACCAGGAGAAGCACCTGGCTCCTGGCTTCGGATCAGCGTGGTGTACTGGCCGCAGTGGCCATTGAAGGATGAACCAATGGAAAAAGGAAGACCTTTCTCTCTGTCTCTCTCTCTCTCACTGTCTACTCTGCCTGTAAAAAAAAAAAAAAAAAAAAAAAAAAAAAGAGAGAGAGAGAGAGAAGTGTAAATGAATGTTAAGCTTTCCAGGAGTGGAGTCTATGGCCTTTTCAATATGTCAATTTAACTAACCTGGGGCTAACTGTCCTAGAATTCCCTTCTCTACATGATCCTAGATTGGCTACCAGAGAAATTGGCACAAGATCGGGGAGGTAGACATGAAGCTTGTTTTTATATTCTGAAAGTCAGTGTTGGGTTCCAGGCTCCACAGCAGCTCATGAACACTGTCAGTGATCTGGGGACTTGCATGGTGGCATAGGGCAACACCCAGATCTGTAACTTACCCTCCAACTCCTGTCAGTCTCTTCCATCATCTTATCTGAATTTTGGGTCAGGTGTGTGAGTAGCTCTGTGGCTAAGGCTTCCAGCTTCTGCTGATCACCTGCATGATCAAGGTCAGAGGAGGATATAGATATAGATATGTAGATTTTCCACTTTTTCTTTGATCTCCCAAACTTCCTACCTGGCCTGGCTGACCTTATAGTGACTTCAGGCTTACCACTAGACACAGAGCACAGAGGCAGTGCCTTGCATTGAATACCTTTCTTTCTTCTTTTTTTTTTTTAGAATATTTTATTTATTTGAGAGGTAGAGTTACAGACAGTGAGAGGGAGAGATAGAGAGAAAGGTCTTCCTTCGGTTGGTTCACTCCCCAAATGGCCGCAACGGCTGGAGCTATGCCGATCCGAAGCCAGGAGCTTTTTCCTGGTTTCCCATGCGAGTGCAGAGGCCCAAAGACTTGGGCCATCTTCTGCTGCTATCCCAGGCCACAGCAGAGAGATGGACTGGAAGAGGAGCAACCGGGACTGGAACCCTGTGCCCATATGGGATGCCGGTGCCGCAGGCAGAGGATTAACCTACTGCGCCACGGCGCCAGCTCTGAATACCTTGCTTTCTTCCACCGTTTTGTAAGGTCTAGACCTTAAAATAAGTCCTCTATTCTACCTCAGCCATAGTGACTGCTTCTCTGATCAGATCCTGACTGACACATACCATAAAGAAGAAACAGAGGATGTTAGCACTTGGAAACCACCTCAAGTTAGATCATCTACTTCTCATTTAATGAATGGGGAAACAGAGGTCGCTAATTAATTTACCTAAATGGTACATAAATAATCAGCAGTTGAAATAGTTTGCTCACCGCTGCTTATATCTATGATTTAAGTGTGACAGGCTTGCTTGCTATACAAGATCATTTCATCTATAGACAGTGCTTAATTGAACCCCTCTGTCGGGTGCGGTGCTAAGTGTGCTACATAGAGCATTCATGTAATCCTCCTGACCTCCAGAGTCTGTCCTGAATCTCAATCACTCCTCTCCATCTCCACTGCCATAAATTGTCCAGCTCTTGGAAGTTCTCTCCTGGATAACTGTTTCTTCATGGGTCTCACTGCTTCCACTTTGCTCAGTAAATATCTGTTCTTTTCACAACAAGAAGAATCTTTTAAAACCAGCTCATGTTCTTCTCCTGCTTAAAACCTGTCACTGGCTTCCCACTGTATTGTGTCTACAAGTGAGAACAGGTCTTATCTCCCTTCCTTTTCAGTTTTACACTTTTCCTTGCTCATTAGACTCCAGCCCACCGGACTTTCCCTCTCTCCCTAAATATGCTGAGCTAGTTCCTGCAGAGGATCTTTGCTCTTCTCTCTGTTTAAAATGTCTCTCATGGCTCTTCCAATGTCTATTCCTTGCTAACAAATGTCATTTCCTCTGAGATACCATTCCCTGAACACTCATGTCTCATCCTTCCCCTCAACAACTTACTCCTTAGCCCTGTGCTATTTTCTTCACAGCACTTGTTGATGTATATCACTGTCTCGAGTTTTCAATTGTTTATTTTCTCTCCCCTAACTAGAATGTATCCTTGCCTTATCATTATGGTAAAGTTAAATCAGTTAACTATTTACTGTGTCTTTATCATATGCATTGCCAGGGTAACTGAAATTCCTCCCCCAAACAGGGTAGAAGTGAAGGATCAAGCATTTATCACATCCTGCAGTTTCCACATGCCTGCAGTTTTATTAGACTATCCTCCCATAACCCTCAATTTTCCAGTTTCAAGAAATTGACTGAATTGTAGGCTTCTTTGCCTTAGTTTTTCTTTATTTTCTCTTTTGCAGTCAAGAACCCAAATTTATAGCATCATTCCTATGCTTTTCTAAAACAAGAAGGGTTATATTTTAAGAAAAGAATCTTCAGACGCATGCAAAGAAGTTAGCAGTTGATAATATCTGTGAGACTACCAGTGACCTAGAAGGAACCTTCCAGCTCATCTGCTGCCAAACCTCGCTTAACAGATAAGGAAGCTGAGACCCACAGAGTGGAAATGACTAATGGAAGACAGATTTAGCACTAGATATCCCTTACACTGCTTCCAGGACTCTTTCCACCTTATCATCTGCCTTCTTTCTCTTCTTTTCTCCAGAAACCAAGACTGCTGTGAAGACTAGGTTATGGGTAAATAGCAACAACCTGAGGCTTCAGATTACCTGGGTGGGGTGTCAAGTCATAGATCCCTCTGGATGGCCAGGTCTTCCCCTGTTTTCAAGAATACTGCCTGCCACATGCTTTCACTCACTCAAAATGAATGAGTTAGCCCTATTAGTCCTTCAAGTGGTCAACACGGTACCCTTACCATCCCGTCTCTTCCTTGTCAAAACATTATGTTTCAGGAAAGCACTGGATGGAATGCCTTTCTGTTTTGTGTTGATGCCTTCCCTGAGGGGCACGCTAATGAGGTCTGAATCCCAGCATCCCCATTAGACCAGACTGGTCTACAAATCTGGCTATGGGGCTCAGAAAATGTCAGAACTGGGAAATGTCAGAACTCCTTAGAGACCAAAGAGTCTACCTCATCATTCTGCTCTGCAGAGAAATGAGGATACAGGGAGAAAGGAAAGTGGCAACTGACTGCACATTGGTACTGGAGGCTAGCATAGAGCAAGGCTAGCACCCAGGTTTTCTGACTTTGAAGTTCATGACTTACTCCATCACACTTGAGCCCCCAGGAAAGGATGCTGTCTGATCAATAATATCTTTTATCAAGGACATGGAGAGAGTCTGTTTCCTCCTCAGACTGAAACTCTGCACTGTAACCATATCCAGGAAAAATAAAAACAAAACCAAAGTTTCCTTATCATCCTAGGGGATTTATGAGACTTAAACAGATAAATATATGAAGGTCCTCTACCACTGGACTTAGAAAATACTATTATTGGGCCAAGTGTTGTGGCACAATGGGTCAAGCCACTGCCTGCGACACCAGCATTACATACTATCAGAGTGTGGGCTCAAATCTCAGCTACTCTGCTTCCATTCCAGCTCCCTGCTAATGCACCTGGGAAAGCAACAGAAGTATCTGGAGCCCTGCCACCCATGTGGGAGACCAGGATGGAGTTCCTGGCTCCTGCCTTCAGCCAGGCATAGTCCTGGGCTGTTGCAGCCATTTGGGGAATGAGCTAGTGGATGGGAGATTTTTTTCTGTTTCTTCCTCTCTTTGTCACTCTGCTTTTCAAATAAATACATCTTTTAAAAATGCTATTAGCTGTCTTCCTCCCCATGTTATTGAGACATAATTGATAAATATCACCTATATTTATGGTGTACAGTTTGATGTTTTGATATATGTCCACATTGTGAAGTGATTATCACAATTTAGTTAATTTACATACTCATCACCTTATATAGATAGCATGCTTGTGAACTGTGAGAAAAATATTAAAATCTCTTAGGAAATTTCAAATATACTTATTTTTTTAAAAAATATTTATTTTATTTTTTTGAAAGACAGAGTTACACAGAGAGAGGAGAGGCAGAGAGAGAGAGAGAGAGAGAGAGAGAGAGAGAAAGGCCTTTCATCTGCTGGTTCACTCCCCAGTTGGCCACAATATCTGGAGCTGCACCGATCCAAAGCCAGGAGCCAGGAGCTTCCTCCGAGTCTTCCATGAGGGTGCAGGGGCCCAAGGACTTGGGCCATCTTGTACTGCTTTCCCAGGCCATAGCAGAGAGCTATACCAGAAGTGGAGCAGCGGGGACTCGAACTGGTGCCCATATGAGGTGCCAGCACTGCAGGTGGCGGCTTTACCTACTAAGCCACACTGCCCGCCCAGGCCATTTTAAAAACTGGGTTTTTGTTCTTGTTACTGAGTTGTATGAATTCCTTATATCATTTAAATATTAACCCCTTATCAGATGTATGGTTTTTTCTCATTCTGTAATCTGCCTTATCCTTTGTTGATTGTTCCCTTTGTTGTTCAGAAACTCTTTAGTCCGATGCAATCCCATTTATCTATTTTTGCTTTTGTTTCCTGTGCTTTCTGGGTTATGTCCAAAAATTCATTGCCCAATATCAAGAAACTTCTGGGGGGCAAGCATTGTGGTGCAGAGATAAGCCACCACTTGGGATACCTGCTTCCTATCTCAGAGTGCCAGAGTTCAAGCCCCATCACTGTTTCTGATCCAACTTCCTGCTAATGCACATCCTGAGAGGCACCAAGTAATGATTCAAGTGCTTGGGTTCCTGCTACCCACATAGGAGACCTGAAAGGAGTTCCAGGTTCCAGGCTTCAGACTGGCCCAGCCTCTCCAGTTGCTGGCATTTGGGGAGTAAACATGCAGCTGAAAGAACTCTCTCTCTAAGGGCTGGCGCTGTGGCGTAGCGGGTAGAGAGGCCACCTTCAGTGTCAGAATCCCGTATGATGCCGGTTCCAGTCCCAGCTGCTCCACTTCTGATCCAGCTCTCTGCTATGGCCTGGGAAAGCAGTAGAAGATGGCCCAACTCTTTGGGCCCCTGCTTCCACGTGGGAGACCCAGAGGAAGCTCCTGGCTCCTGGCTTTGGATTGGCACAGCTCCAGCAGATGCGGCCAATTGGGGAGTGAACCAGCAGATAGAAGACCTCTCTCTCTCTCTCTCTCTTCCTCTCCTTCTCTCTCTGTGTAACTCTGACTTTCAAAATAAATAAGTAAATCTTTAAAAAAAGAACTCTCTCTGTCTCTCTCTCTCTCCTCTGCTTTTAAAATAAAGCAAAATAAAGAAAGGTCTTCCTTTTCCATTGGTTCACCCCCCAAATGGCTGCTACAGCCAGTGCGCTGCCACTGGCGCACTGTGCCGATCCGAAGCCAGGAGCCAGGTGCTTCCTCCTGGTTTCCCATGCGGGTGCAGGGCCCAAGGACTTGGGCCATCCTCCACTGCCTTCCCGGGCCACAGCAGAGAGCTGGACTGCAGAACCGGCGCACCAACCGGGACTAGAACCCGGGGTGCCGGCGCCACAGGTGGAGGATTAGCCAAGTGAGCCGCGGCACTGGCCTAAAATATTTTTTAAAACTAAGATTTTCTGTAGTAGCTCTGCAGTTCAGATCTTACATTTAAGTCTTTATACCATTTACGTTGCTGTTTGCATATGGCATGAGATAAGAGTTCAATTTTATTTTCTTCATGTTATATCATTTTCCCCAACACTATGTATTGAAAAGACTTGCTACTTTGTTTTAAATTTGTCATCATGACAGATTTCCTCAATATGTTTAGTTCATAGTTCTTTAGAGTATGCTTTTAAGAATTGTATTATATCTGGTGTTTATTTTATTTTTTCAAATATTTACTTATTAATTTTGAAAGTTAGAGTTACAGAGAAAAAGGGAGAGACAATGGTTCACTCCACAACAGCCAGAACTAGGCCAGAACAAAGCCAGGAGCCAGGAGCTTCATTCTGGTCTCCCACATGGGTGCAAGGGCCCAAATGCTTGGGCCATCTTCCACTGCTTTTCCCAGGCCATTAGCAGGGAGCCGGATTGGAAGTGGTGTAGCCAGGACACAAACTGGTGCCCATTTGGGATGCCAGCATCACAGGCAGTGGCATTACCTACTGTGCTACAATGACAGCCCCAAGACTTGCTACTTTTAAAATTGACTTTTGATAATCTGATTATCGTGTCTTGGGGAAGATCTATTTCCATTTTATCTATTTGGGGTTCTTTGGGCTTCATGGATCAACCCAGAGTTCTTATGAGATTTCCAAAGTTATCTTCTGGCAGAGTATTTTCTTTCCCCAAGGCTGTTCTTTGGCACAAGCCACAAGGCCTGGCTCTTCCAGCAGATGTAGAAATGTGTAAAGCCTCAAGTCCTCCAATTCCAGGTTATTTTTTATTGCCCCTGGGAGCACTGCATCTAATGCCAGCACGGATGTACTATTTTGAAACTAAACACATTTCTCAGAAAGCTCAGGCAGGGTGCCATTTCAAGGATGCATTTTCTATCAATGCCTCACAGCACAGTGTCACTGCTGCTGCCTTCAGTCTGGGCGGTGCTGCCTGTAGAGCAGTTCTGCTTTGTTCACTGCTTGCCTCCCAATCCTGTTGGGAAAGCCACAGTCACAAAACCCAGGGGTATTCTGCTTTCATGGCTTTCATCCCTGCAAGGATATATTTTCTGTGGGGTGGTTCTTGTCTTAGGTCAGGTTCCTTAGAGGCTGTCCTGAGATGGAGATTTGTGTTCAAGGATTTACCAAGGATTTTCATGGAGAAGGGAAGGAGAAACAGGAAGGGGCAGGGACAGGGGCCACACAGAAATGCGACCTCAGCTGCGTTCTAACTGCAGCCTGGTTCCCACGGGGGTGTTGAAGCACCACAGGGTTGGTCCCACCTTAAGGTAAAGGAAGCTGGCCTTTGTGCACTTGAAGCAGTCCGCTCTTGGCTGCAGGGGTCAGAAGTGTGAGTGTGCATAGAGCCACCTGCTCCAGGTGGCTCCCATTTGCTCAGGTGTCCTTCTCTTGGCCAAGGGCAATTGTCTGGAAAAGAGATTTGCTTTCAGTTGTATTCAGGTACTCTCCCAGCAGCTGGGGGTGCTGTCTGGGTGCACTGGCTGGTAAAGCAGACCTGAACAGGGAACCAATAGAAGTTCTGAATCATAATACACAATACTCATTTGAATCTGAGTTTTGGCTCTTTATTCTCAGATTACTCGGAGATTATGCCTCATTATGCATTCCTTTATTCGTGTTTTTTTAAAAACATGAATTATTATTTATTTGAGAGGCAAAGAGATAGCATTCCCCTCTGCTGGTTCACTCCCCGCCGCAAGCCAAAGCTGTGAGCTAGAAATTCAATCTAGGTCTCTAATGTGGGTGGCAGGAACCCAATGACTTGAGCCATCACCTGCTGCTTCCCAGGGTCGCATTAGCGGAAGCTGGAGGCTCAGAAACGGATTGACTCCAGGCACTCAGATGTAGGATGTGAATAGCATCTTAACAGACATCTTTTTTTTTTTTTTCCCAGAAAGATTTATTTATTTGAAAGACAAGTTTCAGAGAGAGGCAGAGACAGGCAGAGAGAGAGGTGTCTTTCATCCGCTGGTTCATTCCCCAAATGGCTACAATGGCTGGAGCTGAGCCAATCCGAAGCCAGGAGCCAGGAGATTCTTCCTCCAAGTCTTCCATGTGGGTGCAGTGGCCTAAGGACTTGGGACATCCTCCACTGCTTTCCTAGGCACATTAGCTGGGAGCTGGATTAAAAGTGGAGCAGCTGGGACTCGATCTGGTGCCCATATGGGATGCCAGTGCTGCAGGCTAGGGTTTTAATCCACTGCACCACAGTGCCAGCTCCTTTAACAGACAACTACTAAATGTCCATCTTCCTTTCTATACAGATCACATAGCAAAATGGTATTACATTTTCAAATAGCTATGACCAAGGATAATATTCCAAGAATACCACCCTATTTCAATATTCAGCCAGTCTGCTGAACTACGTAATAGTGAATTTTATTGCTTAAGTTTCATTTTATATTCACGTATGAGCAATACTACTGCATATAGCACAACCGTAGAGTATGACCAATAGATGGCACCAGAAACACCCACACTTATCCACCTAATTTATACAGGATGTGTGTATGTGCTAAAAGTTCAATCTCACTCCAGGTAGGTTTATCATATTGGAAAGGGTTTCATAACATTGAATCCAAACCAAAGCTTGTTAACTTGGCTATTTGACTTCTTTCTTGTAGGGTTATTTGAGTGTGAGAAAAAAAAATAGATGATAGGGCCAGTGAATTCAGAAAGAAAACATCTATTCATTAGCAAAAGGAAGGAAAAAAGACTGGAGCCCTGCATCCTTTTCCTTCAAGGTCTCTTGAGTGTATAAATGCTGAAGATTATTAGGAAATATTTGAATAACAGGATAAAAAAGTCAAGGATACTGCCTCCAAAACATGAACTGTATTCCCCACTGAAAACAGACTTGGATGGCAACCAAACTGCTCAAGGATTGCCCTGGCCAATATTTGACCACAGGGCTCCCCTCCGGGAAAGGTTGCTGAGTCCAGCATTCACCATTTTCAAGTTTGTTTGTTTTAAAGTTTGTACTTCATTGTTGATAAAGGGAAGTAAAGAGGGGAAGGGCCATGAAATCTCTGATTTTTTTTAGCAGTCCAGAATTTCATCTTTTTTCTACATCGGACTATTCTTTCTTTTATTTTTTTTAATTTAATATTTTATTTATTATTTTTGAGATAGCATATTTTTAATTTACATGGTCGTCAAAGGCTTAATGCTCCACTAAATAGAAAGTTCAACAAATAAAAACTAGAAAGACCATAACTGAGTGAGAAAATAGGCAAGGGCTATAAACAGTAATCAAATAAAAAGATGGTCAACTTCACTCACAAAAAATAAATTTTAAAATAGATTTATTTATTTATTCATTTAATTTTTTTAGAAAACTTTTATTTAATAAATATAAATTTTGAAAGTACAAATTTTAGATTATAGCATTTTTCCCCCATAACCAATCTCCCACACAGATTTATTTATCTGAAAGGCAGCATTAGAGAGAGGCAGAGGGGGAGGGAGAGAGAGAGAGAGAGAGGTCTTCCATCCACTGGTTCACTCCCCAGATGGCCCCAATGGCCCGAGCTCCAGAGAGCTGGATCGGAAGTAGAGCAGCCAGGACTCAAACTCAGTGCCCACATGGGATGCTGGCACTGCAAACAGTGACTTACAATAGTTTGCTGTACACTAGCCATCAGGGAAATACAAATCAAAACCACAATGAGATATCACCTCACCCCTGTCAGAATGACTATTATTCAAAAGACAGAGAGAACAAATTGCTGGCAAGGATGTGGAGAAAGGGAGACTCTTACACTCTGCTTGTTGGAATATTTGAAAATATTTATTTGTGTATGCATTCCAATAAACAGTGCTGGTTCGAGTCCCAGCTGCTCCTCTTCTGATCCAATTCTCTGCTATGGCCTGGGAAAGCAGTAGAAGATGGCCCAAGTCCTTGGGCCCCTGCAGCCGTGTGGGAGACCCTGAGGAAGCTCCTGGCTCCTGGCTTCTAATTGGCCCAGCTCCGGCCATTGCAGCCATTTGGGGAGTGAAACAGTAGGATGGAAGACTTCTCTTTCTCTCTGCCTCTGCCTCTTTGTAACTCTGCCTTTCAAATAAATAAATAAATCTTTCAAAAAAAAAATGAAAAAGAAATCTCCAAAATACATGAACTTTATATACCCTAAATAAAATTAGAGAAAAAAATTTAAATCAATCTCCATTCTGTTTTCTGCAGTGGCTGCACTAATTTGCATTCCAACGAGCAGAGTATAAGAGTCTCCCTTTCTCCACATCCTTGCCAGCAATTTGTTCTCTCTGTCTTTTGAATAATAGTCATTCTGACAGGGGTGAGGTGATATCTCATTGTGGTTTTGATTTGTATTTCCCTGATGACTAGTGTACAGCAAACTATTCTAAGGAGCAAAATGACTTAAAGGAAAAAACTCTGAAGTGCAATACTTAACGTTCACTAAGTGTGTTTGTAAACATTGTTTAACTTTCCAACCGTATTAAAAATGGGGCTACTGAGTCTCAGAAAGGTCATTTAGTTAGCCAGGACCCTAATCCAGTTCATCCGATCCTCAGATCAGGGGAGTCTAGACATGCTATGAGCTCACCACATACATGTGGACAAATCATTTCATCTCACTAGGTTTCAAGTGTCATCTGTAACACAAAGGGCTGGACTGAAAGGCCCCAACACACCCTCCAGCTAGAAACCTCCAGATTCTGAATAGTACGTGTAGAATGTAGTGTACTGATTGGGACTGGAGGTGTGGTTTGGCAGCATAGTCAGTAGGAAGGGAGGGTAAAGCTCACTTTGATAGTGTTCCAAAGTGGAAGGTGACACGGCTATTATACAATGCATTCAACAGCCTGGTTCTTGTATTTTGGGGGGAAAGTAAATACCAGGTTCTGATTAGCCTTTCCTATACCTGTCATCAGTTTATTATATGGTAAACATTGTGCCTCTAGGAGCTTTCCTTCCCAAATGAAATGATCCCAAGGTTGGGAATTTTTCTTTACAGGGCATGCTCTTCTGTCAGATATCCTGCAAATTATTTCCACTGCCCTTCCTTGAGCCTTTGCCATTTTAGCTCTGCCTTTTTGACAGCAAAATTGATTAAAAGGTTTTTGGTTTTGTCTGTTTGTTTGTTTAGACTCAGAGAGAGAGAGAGAGAGAGAGAGAGAGAGAGAGGAGAGAGAGCGCTCTTTTCTGCTGGTTTACTCCCCAAATGTCCACAGTGGCTAGGGCTGGAAGCTGGGAGCCAGGAATGTAGGAACCCAAGTACCTGAGTCATCACTACTGTCTCATAAAGTCTGCACTTGCAGGAAACTGGAGTCAGGACCTAGAGTTGGGTCTCCAACTCATGCACTTTGATGTGGGATGTTGGCCTCTTAACTGATAGGGTAAATCCTGCTCCTAATGGGAGTTTAGTTTTTTAAAATTAAATTTAATTTTTTAAAATGTTTACTTAAAAGATACGGCCAACAAGTCCATTTGATATCTCCCCTCTTCCTTTCTGATGGGAGGCAGCGCTGTAAAATTGTTATGTCCCTGGGAGCTGCAGACAGGCCTGGCTTCTCATCAGGACCCGGATGTTGCCTCAGTGAGACAACACACATAAAATACTGAGTATTAGCCTAGAGTATGTGCTCAAGCAATGTTAGCCAAAATCACTACACCACCCCAGAGGGCACTTTTCAGATCTTATCTATTTCATATTAGATGAAAAAAACTGAGGTTCTACGAGATAAAAGACTTTTGAATGCTTATTGGTCTGACACTGCTATGGATATCTGTTATTTCTCTCACTTTTTAAAGATTATTTATTTATTTGAGAGGCAGTGTTACAGACAGAGAGGGAGGGAGGAAGGGAGGGAGAGAGAGAGCGAGAGAGAGAGAAATCCACTGGTTCACTCCCCAAATAGCTACAATGGCTGGAGTTGGGCTGATCCAAAGCCAGGGGCTAGGAGCTTGTTCCATGTTCTCCATGCAGGTGCAAGGACCCAAGCACTTTGACCATTTTCATCTGCTTTCCCAGGCTGTTAGCAGGGAGCTGAACTGGAAGAGGAGCAGCCAGGAGACAAAGTGGAGTCCATATGGGATGCTGGCTCTGCAGGTGGAGACTTAGCCTACTTTGCCACAGCACTGGCCCCTATTTGTTATTTCTTTTACCTAGCACCCCCTTTACCCCGAGAAACCATCCTACTTGCCTCCATCCCACTTTGTTTTGCTAGAAAAGACCCTGTAGGGGTCAAGAATGAACTCTGGAGCTAAATGGTCTGGTTCAAATCTCAACTCTATTACTTACTGGCTGTGTAACTTTCAGGAGATTCCTTAATCTTTCCTTGCCTTAGTTAATTCACTTACCAATAGGGATGATAAAAATTTTTCCCATTTAGATTCTTGCAAAGATTAAACATGTTAATACAAATGAAGTTAAGAACTAACTCCGTGGCATAGTAGGCTAAGCTGCCTGTGGTGCCGGCAACCCATATAGGTGACAGTTGGTGTCCTGGCTGCTCCACTTCTGATCCAGTTCCCGGCTAATAAGTGTGGGAAAGTAGCAGAAGATGACCCAAATGCTTGGGTTCCTGCGTCCATGGGAGACCTGGAAGAAGCTCCTGGCGCCTGGCTTTGGCCTGGCTCAGCACTGGCAGTTTTGGCCACTTGGGGAATGAACCAATGGTTGGAAGATCTCTCTCTCTTTCACTGTCACTCACACTCTCATTCTCTGTCTCTCCCTCTCTATCAAATAATACAAATGAAATGCTTACAGTACTGCACACTACATAGTAAGTGCTCAACACATATAAAATATTCTTTTTCTCCTACCGCTCTCCCAGTTACAGGGATAGGCACATGTGTCAGATCTGGCCAGAGTGTCCTGTCTTCTTGTTTACCATGACTGGATTGGGCCAAGGTTGGCAAAATTTTTCTATAAAGAGTGGATAGCAATTGTTTTAGGCTTTGGGGGCTATGCAGTCTCTATTACCACTACTTAAGGCTGCTATTTTAATAGAGAAGCAGTCATACATAAACAAATGAGTATAGTTGTGTTTGAATAAAACTGAAATTTATAGATATTGAAATTTGAATTTAATATAATTTTAGGGATTATAAAATACACCAAATCATTTTGATTTTTAAAAATGACAAAACCTGGGGCAGACATTTGTCATAGCTGTTAAAATGCTGGGTTCAAGTCCCAGCTCTGCTCCTAATTTCAAGTGCCTGGTTTCAAGTCCTAGTTTCAAGTGCCTGGGTCCACTCCTCATTCTAGTTTCCTGCTACTGCAGATCCTGGAAGGCAGCAGATGATGGTGCAAGTATCTGGGACCCTACCACTCACATAAGAAACTCACAGTGTATTCCTGGCTCCTGGCATTGATCTGGCTCAATCATGGCTGTTGTGGGCATTTGGGGAGTGAAGCAACAGATGAAATCTCTCTTTCTCTTCATCTATGTTTGTGTGTGTGTGTGTGTGTGTGTGTGTCCGTCTACCTGCCTTTGAAATAAACAAATAAACTTTTTTTTAATGACAAACCATTTTCAGCTCCTGTGCTGTCCAAAACTAGGAGGTTGGCTGGATTTGGCCTAGGTCATGGTTCATTGACAATCTTTCCAAAGGATGGGCATTAATCCATGAGAGGCTAAAATTCTGCCATGACATTTAATACTGGACACTGGAAGAAAGTGTGTGCCTTTCCCATTTGAACCATGATTCCCACGGTCATCTTCCTTCCCACTTGGTGAGATCCTATCTGTGGCAAGAGAGAATCAAGGTCAAGTGAAAATAATCAGAGTCAAACAAAGCCAACCAAGAGATTAAGAGAAAGATGGCTCTGAAAATTTCATTTGGACCTGTAGATTAAGCCATGCCTATTAGATCCATGAACCAATAAATGCAGGGATTTTTCTTTTCTTCCTACTTTAGTGCAGTCAGGTTTTGACCACCTGCAATGTAATTCTTATAGAGACTTATGAACTTGTTTTCTTCACACTATGCAAAAATCACTGTACATAATAATCAGGAAAAAGGGAAAGCTAGTTTGTGTTGTGTTCTTACCACACGCCAGACAATTTGGTAAGTGCTTTCACATGTGATTTCATGTTCACTTAACCCTCTGAGTTGGCATTATTATCCTCATTTTACCAAGAACATGGGCACATTTGATGCCAGTAGATTGCTTGGATACTACGTTTGATGGTCGAATGAAACAGCAGTTTGAAAGGATTTTTTTCAAGGGAATGGGAATGAATGTTCAGGTTTATTTTCTCACCTACCTCACTTCCTAAGAAAAAAATGATGGAAGAGTCAACCTTGTCAGGGAACACTTAATCCCTTTTCTGGGAAAGAGGGCATGTACTGATTGGGAATCCCCCCTGTTCCTCTGGTCATTCTGGACAGTGGGGAGTGGCAGTCCTGGAGTCCTTGCTCAGCTGCCCAGCAGAGAGTGGATGAGCAGCTGAGGCTGCTGATAAACAGCCTGGGTTAATCCTCACTGCAGCTTGTGACTCCCTTGCAGGACCCATCCAGGATTTCCTTCAGGAGTATCACTTCACAGCAGCTGGCTGGCTGGACATTGCCAACTGCTCACCCCTTGGTTGCACAGGAAACTTCAGCAGGTAAAACTTGGCCAGTCCGAGGAGACGACATCATCCTTTGGAGAGAAGAGAAAAGCTGTACAAAGAGGGCTTGCATGATAGAGGATGACAAAGAAGCAGGGGAAGATAATTCTCCACTTCCATTATCCTTCACCCTGATAAATCAGTCCTCTGGAGTCTGGAATGAAGACAAAGAACTACCACATTATAGCTACTGTTTATTAGACAACTACTGTATCTCACTCCATTTCTCAGTAAAATGGCCACCATTGTTTATCAATGAACACTTGCCAGGCACCTTACCTACATTATTTTTAATCATCTCAGTGACTCAGCAAAGTAGACATTAAATATCACCTACTGTTTTATTGATGAGGAAATTGAGGTGGCTAGATTAAGAAATGACCATAGGAGGAGAGAGGAATTTGCACTTAGTCTGCCTCTCTTTTTCCCACACTACTGTGGGAGTTGGGATTCAGATGGGAGGAGAAGGATGATATTCCAGTCTTCAGCACCAGAAATAGAAGTGGAACTTGAGTCTTGGAAATCAGCTCCTCAAGTTCTGCATCTCTTTGAAGGAAGGAGTTTTGTCATTTCATATTTACCTGGTGTACTATCAGCCCTGAACTCATACTTGGCCCAGGGTAAGGGCTCAATAAATGTTCCTTAAATGAAAGAGTAAATGAGTCCAGGTGTCTATTTTCAGTAAAATGGAAAAAGGCTGTGGGAACACTGACTTGATGAAGTCTTCTCTCTCTCTCTCTCTCCCTAAGATTTTATTTATTTGAGCGGCAGAGTTACAGACAGAAAGAGGGAGAGACAGAGAAAAAGGTCTTCCATCCACTGGTTCACTCCCCAAATGGCCACAATGGCCAGAGCTGGGCCAATCTGAAGGCAGGAGCTAGGAGCTTCTTCTGGATCTTTGACTTGGGTGCAGGGGCCCAAGCCCTTGGGCCATCATCCACTGCTTTCCCAGGTACTTTGGCAGGGAACTGGATCTGAAGAAGAACCACCAGGACTCGAACTGGCACCCCTATGGTATACTGGCGCCTCAGGCGGAGGCTTAGCCTATTATGCCAGAGCACTGGGTCCAATGAAGTCTTAAGTTCTTTCTGTAACTCTTAGAAATCACACAAACTCTGATGTGCAACTGCACTACCTTTAGTGCAATGGAGTAGAAGTTTAACCGATTTTATGTTATAGGCCATGACTTACCTAATGCCACCTTGGTGGTCTTAAAGACTGACTGCATCTTTAAAAAAAAAAAAAAAAACACTTATGGATTTCTAGGGAGTAGCTTGAAGCAGAGAAATAATCTAATTCCACAATCTTCATTTAGGTCTTTTTGCCAATCCTTAGCCAGGGAATGATCACGTCCTGGATGCTGAGAAACTTAAACAGAGACTTCTAGAAAACAAGACTAGGCAGGGTAAAATAAGGATTGAGGGACAAGAAAGGAAACATTGGGGGAAAAGGTCAAAAGCTGGAGCCTGGACTATTCATTGCCCAGCAGCAGGCCCTGAACCCAATTCCCTTTCATTGCTCCATGGGGCAAGGGTGACTTAGCAAGCTATAAATCCCACTAGTCTAAGTGTGAGGAATGTGGAGATGAATGTGGGGAAGTCTTCGTTCCAGAGGAAAGGGCATGAGAGTGGGCCAGCTGGAGATAGAAGACAGAACATATCCCAAGTGTGAGCCAACAGAGATTTCAAATTAGAATCTGGGCTCAACCTGCATCTGGGTTTTAAGAAATCTGATTGTAAGTGGATAGGACTGTCAAGTAATTGGAAGAAACTTGGTAGAGACCTGAAGTGACACTGGGTTGATCTGCCAAGAAAAATTATTAGCATGTTTATCTGATCATTTGAATCAATGTATCTTCCTGGCAAGAATAAATATTTCTGCAGGAAACTAGTGGCTTGGAGATGCAGGTTAAGGAGAGCCCTGTAAAGGTGAGCAGGAGAAGGTCAAGTGTTGCCCAGAGAAGCCCATCTGACTTCGCCTTCAAAAGCAGTTTGGTAGAGGCAAGGAGCAGAAACAACCGGCCAGATTTCCTGTGGGTTGTGGGTGATGTCTTCCCCTGGAACCTGTGGCCTGGAGCTTACTTTGGAACTTGCCGTGGAGGAGCATTTTGATTGGGAAATGTGGTTTGGAATGTAAAACTGTTGAGACCTGGATTGTCTATCTCTGAGGATGTCTGCTGCTGGGTGTTAGCTGGCACTCAGTGAGGCTCTCTGGGTTCTTGGAAATTTAACAACTGCTTTTTCCTCACCGTGATTAAACTAGGTATACCTTGTGTGAGAACTAAGAATTCAAGGATGTGATCCTCTTAAGATTTACTTTGAGTGGAAGGATTTGAAACTCTGTGCTCCTCTGGCCTCAGAATCAGCCCTTAAGGCATCCGGATCTGGCTAAAAAGCCCATGAGAGCACTTCAGGCATGGAAAGCCAAGACACTGTGGCAAAACAAAACAAAACAAAACAAAAACCAACCTAAATGAAAGATCTCTGTGCGTGAGATCCCAATGGAAAGAATGGACCATCAAAGAAGGAGGTATCTTTCTCTGAAGGGAGGAGAGAACTTGTACTTTGATTATGGCCTTGTCTAAATAAGGTCGGAGTTTGTGAACTCAAGAGGCTTCCATAGCCTTGGCAGCTCATGACCGGAGCCTCGGGTGATTACTGACGTCAACTGTTAAATCAACAATGGGAGTCACTGTACACTTGCTCCCCATGTAAGATCTCTGTTCTTAATGTGTTATACTATGCAAATTAATGGTAAAACTACTACTCAAACAGTACTTAATACTTTGTGTATCTATGTGAGTGCGAACTGTTGAAATCTTTCTTAGTATATACCAAGTTGATCTTCTGTATATAAAGATAATTAAAAATGAATCTTAATGAAGAATGGAATGGGAGAGGGAGTAGGAGATGGGATGGTTTGTGGGTGGGAGGGTGGTTATAGGGAGAAAAGCTGCTATAATCCAAAAGTTGTATTTTTGAAATTTATATTTATTAAAGTTTTAAAAAAGAAAAAATAAATAAAACTGTGCTCTTTGGGCCTGCGCTGTGGCATAGCAGGTAAAGCCACTGCCTACAGTGCCCAGAATCCCATATGGATGCCGGTTCGAGTCCTGGCTGCTCCTCTTCTGATCCAGCTCTCTACTATTGCCTGGGAAAGCAATGGAAGATGATCCAAGTCCTTGGGCCCCTGTACCCGCATGGGAGACTGGGGAAGAAGCTCCTGGCTCCTGGCTCCTGGCTTCAGAATGGTGCAGCTCTGGCCGTTGTGGCCATCTGGGGAATGAACCAGTGGATGGAAGACCTCTCTCTCCCTCTCTCTGCATCTGCCTCTCTGTAACTCTGCTTTTCAAATTAATAAATAAATCTAAAAAAAAAAAAAAACAAGCAAACAAACCAAAAAATCTCTTTGTGCTCTTAACATGCCTTAACCAGGTCATAGGGCCCATGAATAGCAGAAAAGGCATTGCATTAATGGCTGGGAATGAAAGGCTCCAGGCCAACTTTGTTGTTATGTGAGAGGTTAGACAAGTCATTTATTCTCTTAGTGTCTCATTTTCCTTACCTTTAAGATGGAGACAATATTTTTACTTCTCACAGAAATTCTTGCCAAAGTGAAAATAAGTAACCAGGATTATTTTAAGTTTTAAAAATTTGTTCAACTGTGATACATGAAAGTGGGAATCTGGATTTAAATCCAAATTCTGTGATTTACCACCTGTATAATCTCAGACATGCTTCTTCACTTGTCATTGCCTTGATTTCCTACTCACTAAACACCCCTCTCAAAAAGTTGTGAAGATTGCATAAAGCACCTAGTTTATAGGTGGGTTTTATAAATCATACTGGTTGTCACCATGAATCTGATCAAGCAAGAAATACATGTTAAGAGCTTAGATTAGTACTTAGCCAGGCATTTGGTAAATGCTGATTATTATCATCTTCATTAACGTTTCTACCAGATATGGAAAACCATTTAGAAGTATAATTCCTCCTGCCTACAGAGAAAGGCTACATAAAGCAGAAGTGAGTCCATTCTAGGCAGAGCAGCCTGAACTTTATTGCACCTAGATCTTTTCCCACCAGCTCCGGAAATCCTGTTTCACAAGAGTTTTCATTTTATTTAAATGGAAACAATGAAAGGAATAAAACCACTAACAGTATTTAATGCATAGGCAAAACCCAAACTGGGGATAAGCTTTGGACATGATTTCTTAGCAGTAACTCAATAGCAACCACAGCCCCACCAGAATAATGTTCTGCCAGAAGCCTCAAAACCAGGGTGGTGTCCTTCCACCAACTCACCACAACAGATTGTACCAAAACACTGGGGCAACAGGAGCCCATATTTTAAAAATTACAGGATAAAGAAGCGGAAGTCTAAAATACTCATAGGCAGAAAGTATAACAGTCTCTTAACGTCCATGACTGCTAAGGGAGAACTAACTATGCTGAGTTGGCTTATCCAGTAAAAGCTTACGGTAGGGTAACTAGAAAGCTAATAAAATGCCTCGATGCTTATTTTTCTAGCCCAAGGGTCTAATAGTTACATCAAAATTTTTTCCTGCCCATTACATCTTTTGGAGGAAGTTCTATTTTTGTGCTTAATGAGTTCCTGGAGGTTTATATGAAAAATGTAATATATAAAAACAAGCAATAGCCTTACATGTTATGTGAGGAATTTTATTCCCAAGAACTAAAAAAAGTATAAATTCCCTAGTATATTTATAAATAATTTAATCTTGAATTAAAAGATAAATCTGAAGGTTGAACAATATTTTTGATTATTAAAAATGTTCAAAACACAAATTAAACACTAAATATTGACAACAGAATAACTTACCGAAATTAATTTCTTTTTTTTAATTTTTTTAAAGATTTTATTTATTTATTTGAGAGGTAGAGTTATGGACAGTGAGAGGGAGAGACAGAGAGAAAGGTCTTCCTTCCGTTGGTTCAATCCCCAAGTGGCTGCAACGACCAGAGCTGTGCTGATCCAAAGCCAGGAGCCAGGAGCTTCTTTCCAGTCTCTCACGTGGGTGCAGGGGCCCAAGGACTTGGGCCATCTCCCACTGTTTTCCTAGGCCACAGCCGAGAGCTGAACTGGAAGAGGAGCAGCCAGCGTCCGCATGGGATGCCACTGCCGCAGCCCGAGAATTAACCTACTGCACCATGGCGCTGGCCCCCTAAATTAATTTCTTACCTTGAATTCTGCTGTTAGCTATCTTAAAATGAGGTTTTATAGTCCTAAGGTTGATCTAGTGTTAGGAAGGGGCTCTTTATATTTTTCATTTTTATTTATTTATTTTCATTGTATTAGAAAGGCAGAGACATGCACAAAAGACAAATAGAGAGAGAGAGGGAGAGAAAAGAAACAAAGATCTTCCTTTTACTGGTCACTCCCCAAATGCCTGTAATAACCAGGGTTGGGCCACGCTGAAGCCAGGGTTCCAAAACTCCATTCAGTTCTCTAAGATAGGTGACAGAGACCCAAACACTCAGACATCACCTGCTGCTTCCCAGATGCGCATTAACAGGAAGCTGGATTGGAAGCTGAGGAGGCGACTCAAACCAAGATATGAGGTACAAACATCTCAAGCTGTGACAGCTGTGGCCAAATGCCTCAGACTGAGGGCTGCTGTGGCCCAATGCCAGTTCTGGAAGCAGAAGGAAGACTGTCTGATAGTGAATTTTCCACTGGCCTTTTCAGGACAATGAGCAGACTCATCACTCAATGATGATGCTAACCAAGGCAGCTTGTCAAGCTTTCAATAAGCTTCTTCCTTGGATCAAAATAGTGGGATGATCATGCAAGTCAACCTTTCTTCTCCCACCCTGCAAAGCTGTTAGTTTACATCTATGATAATAAAAAAAAATAGGGCTGACAGATTTAGCAACAATAAAAAAATACAAATACAGGACACAGTTAAATTTGGACTTCAGATAAACAATGAAAGATGTTTAGGGTGACTCAAATGCAATATTTTAGAAAATGCATTGTATCTGGTAAACCCATAAAAATGAATATAACCATAACACTGTAGTATCAGTGGATCGCTATCATTAAGAATTGGGGGGATTGGATTAGATTGAATTTGTCCTGTAATTCTACTTCTAGGTTTATCCAACAGAATTGAAAAGATATATCCATAGAAACACCTAAACAAGAATGCTCCATCAGCTTTACTTATAACCGCCAAATATCCTGACACAACAAAATGGTCATCAGTATTCTGATTGAACAATCTGCACTTCATATAACTTCAGAGGGGTCCCTAATTCTGCTTGTTTGAGCACTACACCTGAAGAACTACTGTTTTAGAGAATCTGACAGACAATAGATTAGGTCAAAAGGAACAACAGAAGGAGATTCAAAGAAAACTCCCAAATCAGAGTCAAGATGACTGAAAGTCAGGAAGGGACTGGGAGAAAAGTGTCAGGATGATTAATTACAGACTTGCATCCAAAACACCAAAGCCAGTCACGTCCCTGACCCGCAGCCCCGCCACAGCTGCTGTAGACCCTGGCTTTAAATCCCAGAAGAATATCCTTTCAAGCAATATGCACTTGCTACTGGGGTGAGAGGGTGCTACAGGTGGAGGGCTGAGAGAGATTAATAGAAACTTCCAAAATGGACTCAGAAGAAGTAAAAATGTCTCTATATTATCTTTGCCAGGAGAAAGGCTCACATCAAGTAGACCCTTCCTTATTCTGGTGATGAATGGAGGAGGTGGGAGAGAGGAGGGCAGTCCACTCCATGCCAATGCTCCCTCCAGGTGCATCTCTAATTAAGGGCCCTTTCCACGTATGTGTGGACCACAGCCACCCTCTCCTTTAAGGGAGAGACCTGGTGGGAGAAATAACCCTATGAGGCTGCAGAGGGAGCTGTGCCAGATTCCTAAATCATAAAAATATGAACAGACAACCAGACATCAGAGGAGCATCAGACATCAGGACCAAGAAGGAGCAAGAACAAACTGACCAGAGAAAGCAGAGATAACTCAGGGAGAATTTGAAAGAGTTTACTAGGAGGTATTTGAGAGGCTGTCACATTCATAAAACAAAAATAGGAGCAATCATAGCCTAAGACTGCCAAAGAAATGTAATAGAAGCTAACCATGGCTGGGGACAGCTTTGCTCTTGTTTTCTT